>NC_140998.1:22329881-23574881 GCF_052327205.1 Somniosus microcephalus
TTGCCCCCCTCTCTCCCATTGCCCCCCTCTCTCCCATTGCCCCCCCCTCTCCCATTTGCCCCCCCCTCTCTCCCACTGGCCCCCCTCTCTCCCATTTGCCAAACCTCTCTCCCATTGCCCCCCTCTCTCCCATTGCCCCCCCCTCTCTCCCATTTGCTCCCCTCTCTCCCATTGCCCCCCCTCTCTCCCATTGCCCCCCCTCTCTCACTGGTCCCCCCCTCTCTCCCATTGCCTCCCCTCTCTCCCATTGCCCCCCTCTCTCCCATTGCCTCCCTCTCTCCCATTGCCCCCTCTCTCCCATTGCCCCCCTCTCTCCCATTGCCCCCTCTCTCCCATTGTCCCCACTCTCTCCCATTGCCCCCCCTCTCTCACGGTCCCCCCTCTCTCCATTGCCCACCTCGCTCCCATTGCGCCCCCTCTCTCCCATTGCACCCCCTCTCACTCATTGCCCCCTCTCTCCCATTGCCCCCCTCTCTCACGGTCCCCCCTCTCTCCCATTGCCCCCCCTCTCTCACTGCCCCCCCTCCCATTGCCCCCCTCTCATCCCATTGCCCCCCTCTCTCCCATTGCCCCCTCTCTCATGGTCCCCCCTCTCTCCATTGCCCCCCTCTCTCCCATTGCCCCCCTCTCTCCCATGGCCCCCTCTCTCCCATTGGCCCCCCTCTCTCCATTGGCCCCCCTCTCTCCATTGGCCCCCCTCTCTCCCATTGCCCCCCTCTCTCCCATTGCCCCCCTCTCTCCATTGCCCCCTCTCTCCCATTGCCCCCCTCTCTCCATTGCCCCCTCTCTCCATTGCACCCTCTCTCCCATTGCACCCCTCTCTCCCATTGCACCCTCCTCCATTGCCCCCCTTCTCTCCCATTGCCCCCCTCTCTCCCATTGCCCCCCCCTCTCTCCCATTGCACCCCTCGCTCACGGTCCCCCCCTCTCTCACACGGTCCCCCCTCTCTCCCATTGCCCCCCATCTCTCCCATTGCCCCCCTCGCTCCCATTGCCCCCTCTCTCCCATTGCACCCCCCCTCCCATTGCCCCCCTCTCTCCATTGCACCCCCCTCTCCATTGCCCCCCCTCTCCCATTGCCCCCCCTCTCTCCCATTGCCCCCCTCTCTCCCATTGCCCCCCCTCTCTCCCATTGCACCCCTCTCTCACGGTCCCCCCCCTCTCTCACGGTACCCCCCTCTTCTCTCCCATTGCCCCCCATCTCTCCCATTGCCCTCCCTCTCCCATTGCCCCCCTCTCTCACGGTCCCCTCCCCTCTCTCCCGGTCTCCTCCCCCCTCTCCCTCCCAGTGACCTCCCTCCTCTCCCGTTGCTCCCCACCACCCCCCTCAGTACCCCTCCCTTTTCCTGCTCTCCCCCCCGCCCCAGCCCCGCTCACTCGGGCCTACCCATTCCAGCGCGGGGCTCGCTCCCTGCACCAAGTCCGCGACGGCCTGTACAAATATCTAGGCCGACACATCAGTTCTTGCATTCCTCAAACGCTGTTGCAGATGAGATGCAGGTGTAACATCGAAAACAATCCATATTGGCATTTATTTAATTCATACTGCACGGGGAATTTCATTCAGTGTGTGCTGAACATGAAATGTATCCTCACAGGGCCAGTAAAAATATTAATTGAAACATGTCTATTTAAATTATGGGAACTGACTCTATCGCTGTAGCCCTAAGAGAAACTATCCCGTTCCATGTACGACTTCATGCAACAACTGCACTGAGAACTAGTCAAACACACGCAATGGCAAGTTCACAATCCCGGGGATGAGGGGATGGACATATGAGGAGAGGTTGAGTAGATTGGGACTCTACTCATTGGAGTTCAGAAGAATGAGAGGCGATCTTATTGAAACATATAAGATTGTGAAGGGGTTGGATCGGGTGGATGCGGGAGGATGTTCCCGATGATGGGTGAAACTAGAACTAGGGGGCATAGTCTTAGAATAAGGGGCTGCTCTTTCAAAACTGAGATGAGGAGGAACTACTTCACTCAGAGGGTGGTAGGTCCATGGAATATGCTGCCCCAAAAAGCTGTCGAAGCTACATCATTACATAAATTTAAAACAGAAATAGACAGTTTCCTAGAAGTAAAGGGAATTAAGGGTTACGGGGAGCGGGCAGGAATTTGGACATGAGTCTAGGTTCGGATCGGTCATGGCCCTGTGGGTAGCGGAGCGGGCCCAGGGGCCGTGTAGCCTGATCCTGCTCCTATTTCGTGTGTCTAATTCTGTTAGATTCAGGAGATGGTTCAGTGATAGTAGATTGGCGGTTAGGATCAGATCAGCCATGATCTTATTGAATGGCGGAGCAGGCTCGAGGGGCCGATTGGCCTACTCCTGCTCCTATTTCTTATGTTCTTATGTAACAAGTGTTGGCTGACCAGCACAGTCTGGGGACCTATAATTGTAAGTGTTTGATTGGGAGTCATGTTCATGAATGCTTAAACTAATAAGCACCCTGAAATTACATTTGTTTAAGCTGCAGCCTGCCGGCACTCCTTTTCCAGGATTCACCGATGAAGAATGGTCACTTGGGTGGAGTGCCACAAATGCAGCTGGTTCTGGTGGGGCTACAGGGAGAGAGAAGCAGAAAGGGACAGACAACTATAACACATCGTATGTGGTCCGACAGGACTTAGCAGTCCCCGTCCATGGGTGTCTCTGTCTGTGTAGCGCTCTGTGTGTAATAGTCCCAAACACCTTGGGGCTCGATTTCAACTGGTTTCGGGCAGGTGGGAGAGCAAAAAAAAAAAGGCATTCTGTTTTAGGCCGGGGGTATTTTAACTCCCGGGGGGGCGGGAGAGGGGGGTCTCGTTGAAATGCTGTCGGTCCATCCAGGAGGAAGGCGTGCAGCGGCTGCTGATAGATGACAATCGGGCAGCCCTTGGCTAACTGCCGGCCTTCCAGAGAAGTGACAAGGAGGGGGTAATGGGGGTGGGGGGGGTGTTCCCTCGCAGGAGGGAAGGCTGATATAATGTAGGAAACAGTCCAAATTGGCATCCGCTTCATCTCGGAGACAGCGGGAATGGCTTGAAGTCCGAAGCGGTTATGTGACCCGCCTGATTTTACCTGCCCACTTGCCCGTTTTGCGCCAGGGGAGTAGGGTTAAAAATTGGCCCCCCTCCCCTCCCACCCCCTCGTCCACTGAAAGAACCAACTTGAGAAGTTGCCTCGACGCAAATTGAAGCTCGGTACTTATTTCGGTGAACCTCAGATCTCTCCAACAAGGCAAATATATAAATTGAAAGTTTCGCTTCTTGAAAGTTTTATATATGCTTGAAGATTAAGGGCGTTATTCCGGCTAAATCGGACGCCACACTATTTTATGATGGGCTTTCATTCATATGATGCACAAAGCATGTCTGCTGCTCAGGTCTGCTGTAGTGTTTTAAGGTGGCCTGTTCCTGTAGGTCAGTCACAGTTTAGTTACTGTTTGGAGTGGAAAGAGCATGGGTTTGGAAGGTGCTTGTACATTTTTTGGTAAAAAGAAACAGCGTAAATGGTTCTTTATCTCTTTAATACTTCTGAAACTTTGAAGTGGAGAGAGAGAGAGAGAATAGGAGGATATAGAACATAAGAATTAGGAGCAGGAGTAGGCCACACGGTCCCTCGAGCCATTCAGTAAGATCATGGCCTATTCTCGGCCTCAACTCCATTTTCCCGCCCGATCCCCATATCCCTTGATAACTTGTAGGGCTACGGGGATAGAGCGGGGAATGGGACTGACTGGATTGCTCTACAGAGAGCCGGCATGGACTCGATGGGCCAAATGGCCTCCTTCTGTGCCGTTATGAATCTATGACTCTATGATTCCCCTACAGTCCAAAAATCTATCTCTCTCAGCCTTGAATACACTCAACGATTCAGCATTCACAGCCCTCTGGGGTAGAGAATTCCAAAGATTCACAACCCTCTGAGTGAAGAAATTCCTCCTCATCTCAGTCTTAAATGGCCGACCCCTTATCCTGAGACTGTGCCCCCTAGTTCTAGACACTCCAGCCAGGGGGAAACAACCTCTCAGCATCTACCCTGTCAATCCCCTTCAGAATCTTGTATGTTTCAATGAGATCACCTCTCCTTCTTCTAAACCCCAGAGAGTACAGGCCCAATCTACTCAATATAGATTTGAGGCGGCAAAAAAATATGGTTTAATGGAGATCTGAAAGGATTTGGTTGATGGAATAAGTTGGATTGGCTGAATGACCCTCTTAGCGGGGGCTTGGTGAGAGAATGGCACATGTTTCCATTATTGCTCCTTGCAGGTGACAACAGATAATGCGCTGGGAATCAGGCTAAAGCTCCCTCTCCTGGGTCCCAGGAATTTGCCACAACCAAACCTCAGTGGAGCACCACTTAAGTGCTCTTCTCAATCACTCAGTTTTGGAATTTCCAACACAGCCATCCTATGAAGTCCCTGAAAACAGTACCAAGCTACTGCCAGTCAGTTCCAAATTATTTGTGCCCAAAAATCACAACCTGTAGGAAAGATGTCTCCTTGGACGTCAGTTTACTTTGAGAAGCGGTAAAAGGGACAGTGTGCGACCCATTATTCCCTCAAAGTTTCAATTATACGTACAACACAACCCTCGCAGTCGAGGACAGCACCAGTGATTAAGTTGAGGTAGGTGTGACTCTTTACCTAAAATACACGGTTCATATTTGGTTTGTGACTGTGCAAAAGAGGTGGTTGACCTTTGGCACAAGGAGGGATAATAAAAGTGGATAAAAGAAAGTGGATGATAGAAAGAGAAACTGTTTCAAAGGGCTGAAGGGTCGATAACCAGAGGGCACAGATTTAAGGTGATTGGCAAAAAGAACCAGAGGCGACATGAGGAGAAACTTTTTTACACGAGTGGTTAGGATCTGGAATGCACTGCCTGATAGGGTGGTGGATACAGATTCAATAGTGGCCTTCAAAAGGGAATTGGATAAATACTTGAAGGAGAAAACATTGCAGGGATATGGGGAAAGAGCGGGGGAGTGGGACTAACTGGATTGCTCTTCGAAAGAGCCGGCGCAGACTCGATGGGCCGAATAGCCTCTGACATGAATCTTGTCATTCATGTGGAAATGACTTATGAAGTAATACTGGGCGGCCTGCTGGTGGCGCTGTCCAGGGAGAGTATAAATACTCGGGCATGGGCCCAGCTTGCTCAGGACATTCTTTAACAGGAACTAGTGAAGGACACAACTAGATCTCCATGTTGAAAAACAGTTGATTAAAGCCTTGTTTAATACTCAGACCAAGTGCCTAGTAGTTTTCTTACATCAGCCTCCTTCTGTGCTGTCCTATTTTATGATTCTATAATTCAAATTACAGTGAAGAATTGCAATTAGGTGAAACAGCTTGTGAGAACACGAGAGAAAAAGCAAAGCAGATGAAAGGGGGGGAAGAGCGAGAAATACACTTCACACACAGAATCAGGCATGCTAATAGCTGCATGGGAGTGGAGAGAGGGAAAGTATTCCATGTGTTCCTACATTCGCTGGTCTTATCTTTATCCAATGACTTTTTCTAACTTTTACTCAAATCCAGCGACTCGGAAGATTCCTTGCTCTGTTTGGCACCCACTCAAATCAATAACCCTTATTGTTAGCAACACATTTATGGGTTCTATTTTGTTGGTGATGCACTCTTGTACTGCTGCCATTACAATCTCTACATAAAGAAAGCTTCATAAAAGAATCAAATAGCTCTGAAATTCCAGTCAGCCTGAAGTCTGAGGATTTGCTGATAAATGGAATTTTTCCAAAATTAAAATGAAGGATTGTGATGTAGCCACTTTGTGAAGCTTCTTTGAAAAGGGCGATGTTGCAATAGATGCCAGGAGAATTAAATTGGTTCATAAACAGCAGGGTTTTTTTTTAGTTTGGCTGTCGAATATTTCAGCAGTCGTAAAAAACAGGCGCCTTCTTTTCATTTCTCTTGGTGCGAAGCACTGCAGCCTCCGAATAGCTGCGGTGCCTAGGGGGAGCGATCTGCTGTCGGTTTACAATTGCTTCTCATTAAAAAAAAAACCTTCATCGCAATGAAACAAAAATGGCCAAAGCAGACGTTTTGCTATGTCCAACCCTCACTGACTGCAGTGGTACACAGAATGACTTTGCCTCGGGTGGTTACTTTAATCCCCCTCTTTTTTTATATATGTTAGACAGGGAACCAGCCAACAGGCCCAAGAGGCTAAGGTTTGAAGTTCATGTGGTTCAAGTGCATTTGGCTTCTATATTGCTAAGTCTTTTCAGGATAAAGGATGGTGGGTGGAACACGTCAAAAAAATATTTGACATGGGCCAGAGGCGACAATACTGACAATTTGCTCCAAGGTGCCAAGGTGGAGTGGATCACAGGGTCTTGAGCAAGCTGATGGTTACACATCAATAGACGGCAAAGCAACAGCCACAAAACATGGGTGTCAAGGCTGAGTGGGAATCCCGAGGGAGAATAGTCACAGGATAAGGGGTCGGCCATTTAAGACTGAGATGAGGAGGAATTTCTTCATTCAGAGGGTTGAGAATCTTTGGCATTCTCTGCCCCAGAGGGCTGTGGATGCTGAGTCGTTGAGTATATTCAAGGCTGAGCTAAGATAGATTTTTGGACTCTAGGGGAATCAAGGGATATGGAGATCGGGGATCGTGCAGGAAAGTGGAGTTGAGGTCGAGGATCGGCCATGGTCTTACTGGGTAGCGGAACAGGCTCGGGGTGCGGGGGGAGGAATGTTGCCTACTCCTGCTCCTAATACCTATGTTCTTATCCTCTTGAGATATCAAGAGTCCAATTTGATTAGGGCGGTGCTGCCCAGGAGATCCAGGCATTTATACTGTATAAAAAGGCATGGTATTATGTCTTGGAGTTATGTTCTCTATCCCTGCCTTGATCCTACGTAAAACAAGAAAATGATCTAACACTCATTGCTCAACACTCAACACTCAGTCGCTACATGCTTCAAGACCGCTACCATTATTCCTGTGCCAAAGCAAACGGCTGTGACGTGTCTGAACGACTATCGACCTGTCGCACTCACACCCATCATAATGAAGTGTTGAGAGACTGGTCCTGGCTCACATCAAAGCCAGTGTTCCCGCCTCTCTTGACCAACACCAGTTTGCCTATCGTGCAAACAGATCAACGGAGGATGCAATCACAACTGCTCTACACTCTGCACTGAATCACTTAGACGGTAAAGAGACATACATCAGAATGCTGTTCATAGACTACAGCTCAGCATTCAACACTATCGTCCCCAACATCTGGCCACCAAACTCCACACTCTTGGCCTGAACACTTCCCTCTGCAACTGGACCCTGGACTTCCTAACAAACAGACCCCAGTCTGTCAAATTAAGTAACCACACCTCCCCCCCCACTGACCCTGAACAAGGGGGCCCCACAAGGATGTGTGCTGAGCCCCCTCCTCTACTCCCTCTTCACCCACGACTGTGTGGCTGTTCATGGTTCCAACACCATCATCAAGTTTGCGGATGATACCACGGTGGTAGGCCAGATCACCAACAATGATGAGTCAGCCAACAGGGAGGAGGTCCAGCATCTCGTGAAGTGGTGCGCCGATAAAACCTAGCCCTCAACATCAAGAAAACCAAAGAAATCATTGTGGACTTCAGGAAGTCTAAAGGCGGAAGTCACACCCCCATCCACATCCATGGGGCTGTGGTGGAAAGGGTGGACAGCTTTAAGTACCTCGGAGTCCACATCACGGAAGACCTCTCCTGGTCCCTCAATACCTTCTCTCTGGTGAAGAAGGCCCAGCAGCGCCTATATTTCCTAAGGAGGCTGAAGGGATGTAACCTGTCACCCCTGATCCTCTCTAACTTTTACCGCTGCACAATAGAGAGCATCCTGACGAACTGTATCACAGTATGGTATGGCAGCTGTAGCTACTATGACCGGAAAGCCCTGCAGCGGGTAGTCAAAACTGCCCAACGCATTACCGGCACCCGGCTACTGACCATAGAGAACATCTACCAGAAACGCTGTTTACGGAGGTCACGGACCACCATCAAAGACCCTACCCACCCCAGCCACAGTCTGTTCGCCCTCCTGCCATCTGGGAGACGCTACAGATGCATTCGCACCCGTACGACCAGATTTAGGAACAGCTTCTTTCCCAGGGCTGTCATCCTACTGAACTCCACAAATAAACTCTAAAGCCTGCACATCTGCCAATGCACTTTATTATGTTTATGTTAATGTATTACAAGCCAAATGAATGTTGAATGTTTAAATGTCTTAATCTAAATGTACACTCTCGGGAGCCGCAAGCCTACATTTCGTTGTACTGCACTTGTGCACTAACAATGACAATAAAGTTGATTATTATTATTATTGTTACAAGGATTTCAGTAATGGTGGTCCATTATGAAAGAATAATTAATAGTTCCTTCTATCCTTGGATTGTAGGGAAGGAACATTGTTGAGGAATGGAACATTTGTGATATAATGAGGTATATGTAGACAAGTGCTAACTAAAACCACGTCTCAGGCCTGTTGAGTAGCACATGCCTTATGTGAAAGCTAATGAGTAGCACAGCAGCTTAAGGACAACAATGATAGCGTTTTCTCACATGTTAGATTTCTCATTGCTGCTGTGGCAGAATACTGACCTTACATCCTAATTTGTTATGAGCAGAGCATCTGGATATAGCCATAGTGGGCCTTCAGATCTATGCAAAGCCTCTCTGTTGGAAAATGACTGATTTGCAATATAATTATTTTAATGCCCGGCCTCAGCTGTTTACAATCTAGATAAAGGACTTGGATGAAGGGACTGAGTGTAATGTAGCCAAATTTGCTGATGATACAAAGATGGGTGGGAAAGCAAGTTGTGAAGAGGACTCAAAGAATCTGCAAAGGGATATAGACAGGTTAAGTGAGTGGGCAAAAATTTGGCAGATGGAGTATAAAGTGGGAAAATGTGAGGTTATCCACTTTGGTAGGAAAAATAAAAAAGCAAATTATTTTAAAAATGAAATTAGACTACAAAATGCTGCGGTACAGAGGGATCTGGGGGTCCTTGCACATGAAACACAAAAAGTTAACATGCAGGTACAGCAAGTAATTAGGAAGGCAAATGGAATGTTGGCCTTTATTGCAAGGGGGATGGAGTATAAAAGTAGGGAAGTCTTGCTACAACTGTACAGGGTGTTGGTGAGACCACACCTAGAGTACTGCGTACAGTTTTGGTCTCTTTATTTAAGGAGAGATATACTTGCATTGGAGACAGTTCAGAGAAGGTTCACTAGGTTGATTCCGGAGATGAGGGGGTTGTCTTATGAAGAAAGGTTGAGCAGGTTGGGCCTATACTCATTGGAGTTCAGAAGAATGAGAGGTGATCTTATTGAAATGTATAAGATTCTGAAGGGGCTTGACAGGGTAGATGCAGAGAGGATGTTTCCCCTAGTGGGGGAATCTAGAACTAGGGGGCGTCATTTCAGGATAAGGGGTCACCCATTTAAAACTGAGATGAGGAGGAATTTCTTCTCTCAGAGGGTCGTGAATCTTTGGAATTCTCTTCCCCAGAGAGCTGTGGAGGCTGGGTCATTGAATATATTTAAGGTGGAGATAGACAGATTTTTGAAAGGTAAGGGGGTCAAGGGTTATGGGGAGCGGGCAGGGAAGTAGAGTTGAGGCCAAGATCAGATCAGCCATGATCGTATTGAATGGTGGAGCAGGCTCGAGGGGCCAAATTACCTACTCCTGCTCCTATTTCTTATGTTCTTATGTCATTTAAGGTGAAATAAAATGCCTGGTCAAGGAAAGGGCCTAACACCTTGAAGATACACAGAATCTGGGTTACTGTTCATTTCTGGTCAGGAATCTCCTGCCTCTCTCATTTGCATCGATCTCAAAGTCGTAGAGAAGGTGACCCTAGTAGCAATGGAAAAACCATGCAGAACTTGTGCCTGCGATGAGCACTTGGTTGTCCTCAATTGACCCAGACATGGATAAGACCACACTTCAAACTCTTTGGTCCTACGGTAAAACCATCTCCAGTGCCTTGACTTACTGCTCTTGTGTTGCTTGTTAAAGGATTACACAATTTTATTTACTCTTTTGTGACTGTAGAAACTTTTATCACTTTGTTTCCCTGATCATTCAAGACATGCAGGTTATTACTAGAACACAGTCAAATGCCATTAAACTGTACCCTGCCGAATAAAACAGTGGGGTTTCCACAATGCTAGGATTACAAGTGGTGTGATTAGCACCACGTAACGGACCTCAATAATTTCTACATTCACGAAGAATGCTTGAGATCCAAGAACTGTTCTCTATGAAGGAGCTGAATAAACATCGAAAATTAGAACTTTTTACACATAATTGGTATTTGTTAATGAGATTTGACTGTAGGTTAATTTAACTCATTGATCTTTATGCATATTCAGCAAGTCAACCTCTGCAGTCTTTTCCCCAGTGTATCTAAAGACATAACGACATACATATTAAGCAGTTCTTTTTAAACACGATAAAAGCATCAAGAACAAAATGAAACTTGAACAGTAACTTACTGGAGTTACAGTTAATCCTGATACAGTCTAGACGGGGAAGAATAAATGAAAGATGAAATCGCATCCTTCAAGGTAACAGCTGCAGACATCCAATAACAATAAGTCCACCCTTCCGGGGACAGACACACGTAAGAAGGTGGCCATTTTACTTTACTCTTCATTTCACATATGCATCAAAGATCTTTACAAAATGAGACCCAAACATGGATTGGTGACCTCCATACAACAAAAGTCTCACAGAAATTACTGTATACTCGTTTTCTCGTCCCATTGCAGTAGCAGAAGCCTTATTTTTCTTTAGGATAAGTTAACAACTTTTTTCTCACTCTTCTTCCTTTCCCCCCCCCCCCCCAACCCCCACCCCCCCAACCCACTCCCAACCTCTTATTATAAAATGGCCACTTGCAAACAACTAACCATATGAAAACTCAACCAAGATTTTAGCAGCGATTGTTTCAATTGTACGTCTCAAAGATGACTGGCCCAACCATTCCACAAGCTCATGACCATCTAGTCTACCAAATACTACTGAGGAAACTGTTGGAAGATAGCATTTAGCAAGAAGATGGGTGAGCAGTGCATTTGGCAGGGCCAGTGATCTTTGAAAGGCCTAGCGAGTTTCTCAAGGACTTCATTAATGTATTGAGTACAGGATCAAAAAAAGAAAATCTGTGAAATTGTTGAGGATAACACCAATTATTTAAAATATTAATTGTATACTGAAATCAAAAGCTATGAGCAAAGGATTAAAAAATTTTTTTTTTTTACATAGTCCCAGAAATATTTATACAGGTTATAAATCGCCATCCCCATTTATCCAATGGCTTACCAAATTTTTGATTTTTTAACATTGCCAGAATAATATCTTCTTCAATGCATATGTTGAATTTGATGCACTTCCTAATCCAATTAAAACCGTGGGAGCAATACTTCCCCCACTTTAGTTGTTATCGATTGACAAGTCTTTATTTTTCTCTTTTAGCAAAATTAAATAGAGTAAAAGGAGACGCTTCAGGCTCCAGAGAGTCAAGGCGCGCGCGGAGAAATTCTTGAGAAACGACGAGGAGTAAAAACTACATCAACAATCTGGGTTCAGTTTCACGTGGCCAGGCTTGTCATGTGTCGTCAACCGCAACAGAAAAGTGGGTGCAAACAGCCGCGGACCATTCGGCACAGTCACCATACAGAGGCCGCGATACCTTTCGGGGGGGTGGGGGCTACACGGCTTTCCTTCATCATCGTGTCGTCCCTACCCTGAAACACCCGATTGGCCAACCACGATGACCTAATTCTCAACTAAAGGTGCTCAGTTAGTGTTTTTTTTTAAAAAAAGGAACAAATGTGTTTGTTTGGATGTGTGGCTGATTCCCAGGTGCTGTAGGGGTGTGGGCCTCTGGGCAAGAACCGAATGCCTTTGGAATCTACAGAACTCCATTCGATTTTTCCTGCCTTTAAAGCAACCACTCTGCCAACCGACACGAATTAGTAGGGTTAGGATTACGCAAACTCGGGGAATAAAACACATTTTAAGCTATTAGCAACTTCAATCTAGAGAACGTGATATTGGGAGTCTATGCTTTAATTCCTACTTCATGTAGGGTTTTAAAGGAAAGGTGTTTTTTTTTTTCCTGTTAGCAATTAACTACGGGTTTGCCCGAGTTCCCCAATGACGCAGTTGGTGTGTGGATATGACTAAATGTGATACTGATCTACGCAGGCCCCAAGGTCTGATCCCCATTCTGTGCTCAGTTCACTGGTCTCAGACTGGGTGCCAATAGCGGGGGATGCCATCGTTGATCTCAATGTCCTCAGGTGGGGGTAACGGTGGGGAGGGGGCGGGGGAACATTTTTCAGGGTACCTGCTCCCGATCACTGTCCAGCGATTGTTACTAAAGAACATTGGATATTGGACGAAGATGGGAGCGGCTTGTCCAGGGGGAATGACCAGACGGGGAAGGACCGGAAAGGGGGCCAGTCCTAGTATGGGGTTAACGACCTGAGAGGCGGAGGTGTTAAAAAAAACATTCATTTGTTATTTTGTCTGCCAAATTCTTGTAAATACCAGACAGGACCTGAACTATCAGATCTGAAGGATTCTAAATGCGTGGAACCTTATTGATGTAACGAAAGGAATATAATGTACTTCCCGCAAAGCACTTTGCAGTGCAATGGTGGGAGACCTTCTGGGCAGGTCGTCTGAAACTCTTTTGGCTTGGAGGGTACTCAGAGGGTCCCTCGGACTTCATAAACTCAAGCAGAGGTTGCTTCTTCTCTTGAATGCGGGCATTCCCGCCTGCGCTCTCCAAATATTTCACAGGTTGCCATCGGGAGTTTGAGCTCCGTCCTGGGCCCCCTCCAGGGAAATTCAATTCCCGGCCGGACAGTAAGGCTCAGGGACTGCTGGCTGCACACCAGCCGTCTTTGCAAACAGAAAAAGAAAAAACACCCAAAAAAGGCGATATTGAACGAGAGGGGGGAAAAAAAAAAGTTTAAAATCGTTTCAGAATCAATGGTGGCGGTAATGCTGTATGAAAGGATTTGTTTTGAAGTGTGGAAAAAGAGATTAATCGTTTTTGAAAAGAACTATTTATTATAGGTGGCTGAAAGAGATTTTATGGTGAGGGATGTGGCCATTGATGACCTAACGTTCGGCTGTTCGGTCTCGCTATGAGCAAATGTAGTTAAAATCAATGATACAGATTTCCCCCCCCTGTTTTCATTATATAAGCTAAGCAATTATCATTATCTATCTCAATGTGCCCTTAACAGCTTCAGTGTGTGCACTGATCCATGGTGTAGGTGATGGGAATATTGATGCAGTTTTCCAGTAGCGTGCATTGCAGCTATACTCCTTAAAGCTCCAACTCTCTAAATCATACTTAAAGAGTAAGTTAATATTCTTCTGGGCTACTGCATGCACTAGTAGGAACTGATGGCATGATATTAATCTTGACGAATTGCCTCCCGAAGAGGAAGCCATCCACTGCCAGCATAGGACCAGGAGGTATAGGACTGGATTTTCCTCTTTCAAGCAAGGCAAGGGTGGGAATGGACTCCTGACCCTCCCGTGACCCTGACACATTTTCCAGGGTCGGGGGAGGAGGGGGGGGGGGGTGCGGTCACGCAGGGCGGGCTTCCCAGCGGGCTTGCTAATGCAAGTGTGAAAAAAATGGCCTGGTGATGGTCCAAAGGAACTGCCACTGCTGTACCAGGAGAGGCAGAGAGGCCACTTAAAGAGGCCCCGGAAAGAAAAATTCAGGTGACGCGTCCGCAGGCCTCAGCCGAGCCCAAGGCCTAAAAAGGCAGGTGTTTGGAGGGCCTTTTTTTTTGGAGCAACCGTCAGGCCCTTGCCAGAACCACCAGCGAACTTCTCCGGGCGGCCCTGGGAAGAGACGGTAACGGGGACGGACGGGAGGGAAATGGGCAGTGATCCCAGGTCGCCCCCCACCAGCAGGCAGGGAAAGGGGCGCACAGCGACAGTGGGGGGGACTGGAATGGAAGTTAAGTTTGGGGGCAGGCTTCAGTTGCCTAAATTTGGCCATGTTTTCTGCCGCTATCCTGCCAGAGTTTGGGGGGTGGGGGGGGTGCAGGGGCGAGACTGCAACGGAAAATCTGCTCCTCACATTTAGACGTCAATATTTTTTCACTAAAAGAACTTCAATTATCTACTGATTTGAATTAAGTAATTTTGAATTAAGAGTAGGTTGTACCTCAATTAGGATTAAAAGACATTTCCTTTGTAAACAGCAATAATAGCATTTAATCTGTGTTATCTGGGGCTGTGAGGCAGATTGTGCATTGAATCAGAACAACAAACTTCATAAATGTGAGGGGAAAAAAATAATTTAAAAGTTGAAATCTTTGTCAATGGATTCTGAGTGTCATGTACCACTTTCCCTTTGTCAATGGATTTTTATAAATCGCTGTTTAGGTGGCGATTTCCTCACGAGAGCTACAAACGTGGGGAAAATGTGGAGATCACCGCAAAGACTCAACTGCCACTGAGAGCTAGAACGATTTCTCAATGTGTTAAATGTCTTTATTGAGTGACTGGTTATTTGAACCCAGCTGCATCGCAAGCTGAGAACTGAACGCTCTTTGGCTTCAAAGTCGACGTGGCTTTATTTGCAAAGCAGCAGATAAAGACCGATTATTTTAATTTTTTTTTTAGTTTGAAAAGGGAGAGAAACGCAAAGCCCAACCATCGAAACTATGTCCAACTTACCCTGGACATCATCAGAAAGCAGTCAGTTTAAGTTACACAGTGACCACTAGAGGGCATAGCCACTAAAAAAAATGTGTATGTACAATGATGAAGGAAAGCTTCAAGAGGGCCAAATATAAAGACAGTGACGGCACCACGGTTCACTGAAAATGTTCTCGCATTTTCTGCAAGAGTCGGCTCAGTAAGATTTCTGTTAGGATGGATCGGAATAGCAACTGCTTCAGCATCCGTATAAATTTTCTCTTCCCACCCGCTCCCCCCACCCCACCTACCCCACCTCAGTTAGAAAATTATTATTTTTTTGTTGTGCAAAAAAAAATCCACCCCTTTTTTTGTACAATTTCCAAAACAATTAAATGTATTTCCCAAAGTGACAAAATGTATTTACTTTTAAGTCTTTTCTTGAAATGGGGGTTGGTGGCAGGGGGGGGGGGGGGGGGAGAGGAGGACGAATTGTGAAACTGTATTTTAAAGAATGATGCGTCCGTCCATTTGTTTCCCCTCGCTATCAGTTCAGCCTGATCCAATAATCGACCAATGTTCTTAAAGGGGAACATGGTTTCAGTCCCCATCAAAGTTCACAGCTAAACATTTTAAAATTCCGACTGTGCTATTTTTTTATTTTGCTTTGCCGCATTAAATAAATGGCAATCAGTGCACTGATTACAAGATTTTTTGCATCTCTAATGGGAGCTTTCTGGCTCATTAATGGCACAGGAATTTAAAGGTTGCGAGTGAAGATTTGGAGAGGTTTCTGAAACACCTCTGGCAATACAATTTTTTTTAAACAAATGCACGATTGAATACTGTTCGATGGTTGATCTTGCTGAATGGTTGCGATTCGGGTAGCAGATATTGTGGTTCCCAATTTAGTGGGGAGAGGGGGTTGGCGGGCGGGCTATGAATTTGGGTGTCTGCGAGGTAATGCGAGCCAGCTGCAGGTCAGGTTGTGCACTCTGTTCTCAGGGCTGTTTGCCAAGCGGGCCGCAGGCTTCAGGCCTTTGAAGGGTTGATAGCCATCTTTTGACTGATGACTTATGAAGCATTTTGAAAAAAAATTAAGCGACAATTTTAATTTAAAAAAAAATCTATCAAAAAAAATATTAAAACCCACAAAATTTGACTCAAATGAAGAACGAAAAACGACTACGAAAAAAACACACAAAAAAATCTACAAAATATTCTTCAAAACATTTTTTTTATATATATAAAAACCCCACCTAAGTAGGTCACAGCACGTTTTGTTTTATAAGAAGCCATGATTAAGGGAAAGCAACTACTTTTGAACGATTTAAACTAGCAGGCATCTGCCTGTAGGTGACTTATTTTACTAAACAGTTGCTGTGACTTATTTGGCAGGGCCGACAGGTATGGTTGCAAAAAACATGAATAATTGCTCAAAAGATGGTCCATATAAACATATCAAATCCAACAAGTCCGAAATTACATTGTCATCTCACGTTAAGAGAATAATTTCATGCACATTTTATACCAACATTCACAGTGTTACTAATTAGCATTACCGTTTTAAGAAACTAGGTTCAGGTTAAATTTAAAGGTCAAGTATTGAAATAATAGTTTTACGATATGATAGAATTTTTTTAAATTCTAGGCGGGAACTGCGTCAGCCCTGCCATCTGGCGTCATACAATACCTAAGTTGACTGTCAGTTTCACGCGGCCTCCGTCGAGCTCCAGGCGAAGCGTGTCGGCCGAGTCCCGCGAGGTGGTAGCCATGAGCAAGCCGTAGGCTCGCTGAGACATGAAGCGGAGAGAGACATCTTCAGCTTCCGTGTGCATTACCCAGGGCATGACGATCTTCAGGTACATGCTGCCGTCGTAGCTGAGGATGGATGCCTCTGTCGGGAGAGAAATAAAAGCGGTGTTAGGTTATGGCAATGCAGTTGGGGAGGTGTCGATCTTTGACTGGCTTTTTTGTATCTGGATGTTGAAGGAATTTGGATTTTTTTTTTAATGGACGCCACGCTGACTCCATTTTCTGACGAGAAGTTTTCAACATCCAACCGAGGCTTTTTTTGATCCTTGCTTTATTACTTTCCTTCTCGCCTTCCACGTGACAATTGAGTGTTGTGCATCTTGGATTTGAAATCGGCTCGGGGCCCGAATTCTGCACCATGACCGTCGTACGGAGACCGATGAGCGAGATGACCGCGCGGAACTGGTCCTCTTGCATTATCGGGACCTGACCGGGGGGTGCTGGGGATCGCCAATCGTGCCCCCTTCCAGAAGATGATGGAGGTTGGCTGGCAAGGACGCTGGCACTGGGCCCACGGTGAGACTTTGGGGGGGGAGGTGGGGGGGGAAGAGATGGGGGGTGGCCAGAGGAAGCCAGGAGGAGGACTTCTGCCAACCCTGGCTCCACAATTTCTTTTATGGCATCCTCCAGCAGTACCATTAAGGACCGACGGTTTGGCTGCCAAGGCAGAGAGGTTTGGGAGGAGAATTCCAGAGAGCAAGGTGTCGTTGCCGCAGACTCTTCCATGGATGGAGGGAGGGAGGGAATAGACAAGAGGCAGACTTACGAAGGTTGAGCAGGCTGGGCCTATACTAATTGGAATTTAGAAGAATGAGAGGTGATCTTATTGAAACATATAAGATACTGAGGGGGCTCGACAAGGTAGATGCAGAAAGGATGTTTCCCCTCGTGGGGAAATCTAGAACTCGGGGGCATAGTTTCAGAATAAAAGGGTCGCCCTTTTATAACTGAGATGAGGAGGAATTTCTTCTCTCAGAGGGTTGTAAAGCTGTGGAATTCTCTGCCCCAGAGAGCCGTGGAGGCTGGGTCATTAAATACATTTAAGGTGGAGATGGACAGATTTTTGCAAGATAAGGAAGTGAAGGGTTATGTGGAGTGGGGCGGGAAGTGGCTTTGAGCCCAAGATCAGCCATGATCTTACTGAATGGCGGAGCAGGCTCGAGGGGCCAAGTGGCCTATTCCTGCTCCTATTTCATATGTTCTTATGTTCTTAGAAGAGCGCGGATGTAGGGCTGGGGAAATCAGAGTAACGATGGAGTGAGACCACGGAGAGAGGAGGAGTGGAGAAAGGTCGCTGAACGACTTTATAAGGACAATAATGCTGCAACCAGCAGAAGGCTTCAGGATTAGGGAGTGAGAAATGACAGCTCCTTTCAAGACAAAAATACAAGTTATCGGAAAATTTCGAGAGCTGCCGAGCTAGGGATTTGATTTTGTAAGTGTCTGTATGGCGTGCCACAACCTAACATTTCCCAGTCAGGCACGATATAAATTAGACGTAGAGTGAAGCTGCCAATCCCCTGCCACATCAATATATTTCAACCTCAACATCAGAATATCCCACACCGACCAACTCTCGTGTCTCCGGAGAGCGAGACTGCTGATTACTGTCGAAACATGGGCCATTCTGTGTGACAGAATTGGTTTGAGGTTTCATTTACATGTGAAAATTATAGTCATTAAAATGTTAGACGTCAACCCATTAGCCTGGGTTGAATTTTAGGCCACAGCTTCTGAGTTAAAAGAGACAGTTTTCTAGGCGACTGCACCAGATTTACTGACTTTTTTTATAAAGCAGTATGAAAGAAAGTACGAACCATGGTAAAGTCACCCTTGGACTCTCCAGTAATACAACAGCACTGGCCGAAGCCTTGGCCAGGTTCCCAGCTCAGCAAGATGCATGACAAAGGGGAACCATTAGCAGAGGAAGTGGAAATAAGAAATATCTTACTTTATCCCCCCCCCACCCCACCAATTATCTTTCCTTTTCTCACTTCACTTGAAGGAACTTACTACTCCGGCTTTGTTACCATTCAACAACAACAACAACTTGCATTTATATAGCACCATGAACGTAGTAAAATGTCCCGAGGGGCTTCATTGAGCGTTATCAAACAAAATTTGACACCGAGCCACATAAGGAGATATTAGGACAGGTGGAGGTAGGTTTTAAGGAGGGTCTTAAAGTAGGAGAGAGGGGTAGAGAGGCGGAGAGGTTTAGGGAGGGAATTCCAGAGCTTAGGGGCCCAGGCAGCTGAAGGCACGGCCGCCAATGGTGGAGTGATTAAAATCAGGGAACCGCAAGAGGCCAGAATTGGGGGAGTATAGAGATCTCGGGAGGGTTGTAGAGCTGGAGAAGGTTACAGAGACAGGGATTCATTCCACAGGTCCCTACTATATCTCACTCAATTCCTTCGACAGCACCTCCCAAACCCACAACCTCTTCCACCTAGAAGGACAAGGGCAGCAGGTGCATGGGGAACACCACCACCTCCAAGTTCCCCTCCAAGTCACGCACCATCCCGACTTGGATATATATCGTCGTTCCTTCATCATCGCTGGGTCAAAACCCTGGAACTCCCTCCCTAGTAGCACTGTGGGAGTACCTTCACCACACGGACTGCAGCGGTTCAAGAAGGCGGCTCACCACCACCTTCTCAAGGACAACTAGGGGTGGGCAATAAATGCTGGCCTTGCCAGCGACACCCACATCCCAAAAAATGAATGAAAAGAAAGTGAACATTCATTACATGTGTGATTGCGTTGTGAGCGTTGGCAGAATATCACAGCCTAGTCTGATCCCGTCCTTGAGTCCAGATTTGTACAATTTTCAGCAGGACCCGCTGGATAGCAACCTGGAGCGGGAATCCTGCCTGATTTTCTTCCTCTTCTCTAGCCCAGCTCATCAAGTCGAATTGTAGCACCTGTACCATCACCCCAAATGAAATGAGCTAATTCAGTACAGACAGGGAATCTATCAAGGGACCTTCCTGAACTATACAAAAACGTCGGAATTGGTAGACGAAAAAAAGACCAAAGTCCATCTCGTTCACCTTCTACCATCCTGGAAGTCGCATGATGCAATGATAATGAAGTTGTTGACTAATCACAGCGCTCAATCTCTATTAATTAGTCTACCACAGACCCAGACAGGAGGCGAGGAAAACCCCCAGTGGTGGAGAGCTTTGGGAACCACAGGTCCAAAGTCACCTGTTCCTCCCGAGCACGCTGCACTCCCCACACGTCGAGTCTCAAATTACTCAGATACTGGAGCACAAAATGCTATTTTCTGAAAGAATTCTATCTTTTTTCCATTGGACTGAATCAATACTAACTGCTCACGTGGCTCAGGATTACAGTGATAAAACATTACAAACAAAAAAGTAGCATCGAACTTCAAGGAAACCAGACTCTTTTGGTTTTAGAATTACAAAAGATGTAGGGGGAAAAATTGGGTTGATTTGCGCCTCTCGTTAGCGTCCCCGGAGGCGCTAACGGGGCGCAAATCCCCTAGTGCCTGGGTGCGGCGGCGCCGCTAACACCTCCCGTGAAATTCAGCGGTAGCCGGTAGCACCCTGCAGAGCTGGGGGATCATCACCATGTGAAGCACCCCGGCCACAAACTGCCGTTGCGTCCCCTGACATATCGCCAGACGATATGTCCGACAGGGTCAGGGGGGTGTTTTTTGCAGCCACAGCGGCGCTAATTAATGGGCAGGTGTCGGGCGGCCATTTTTTTTTGGCTGACTGCCAGCACCTGCACCCGCCATTTCCCCTTTTTTCTTCGGCCTGCCGGCCACGATCGCTCCTCTTGAGTGCCGGGCTGTTTTCACGGCACTCCGCTCCCCGGTGGTCCAGCGGGGCCCTGGTTCGCGCAGCGCTAGGCCCCTTCCTCTTGAATCAGGGGAGGAGGCCTGCAATGACACGCCGCTACGTGCCGACTCGCGTGGCGCTGTTGCACGTAGCACTGCGATCTTCAGTCGTAGCGCCCCAAGAAGTCGGGGGAGCGCTTCCAGTAGCACTCCACCTCCCGCTTGGGGCGCTCACACTGAATTT
The DNA here is from genome assembly GCF_052327205.1 of Somniosus microcephalus. Lineage (NCBI taxonomy): Eukaryota > Metazoa > Chordata > Chondrichthyes > Squaliformes > Somniosidae > Somniosus > Somniosus microcephalus. The sequence goes on from NC_140998.1 coordinate 22,350,455, forward strand.
CAGGCGAAGGGGCGCTAATTTTTTATACCTGGGCTGTTTTAATCAGAAGCATTCCCCATTGTTCTCTGTTCACTGCACTTCTATATTTAAAAGCTAAATGCACTTTCATATCGGGAACGAATGATGGAAAGAGAAACGTAATATCGGAAAGACAAAGTGATATCAAGAATTTGCTTCGATATCACTTTTCTGTAATAATAAAAAGAATGAAAATATTTATTAAAATATTCTCTCATTGCGGAAACTTGCTTCAATTGTTAGAAATAGAATGCGTTGGTTATGTAATCTGGGTTAAAATCATGCTGTGCAATATTGGGCACAAACACTTAATACATTCACAATTCACATGACATTTCTTTGCCTGCTATTTTAAGTGGGTTAATGCTTTTGTTGAAGTAACAGACAGCACAATTTTATGGCTTTGCTCCTGTGGCCACTTGATAGAATGACTGCCTTGTAACTTACTGTCACCCATTTATTATCTGATATATTTATCATTAAAAAAAAATCAGATCAAGCTCTATTAAATTCCTCATGTCAGTTTCATGGCGGTGCTAATTTAAGCCACTGATTTGCATGAGAAAGGATCTGTGACAGATGTCCTTCCTCCTCTTTATAGTTGCTGGAATCATTTAGACAATAAATCGTTCTATAAAAGTACAAAGTATGAATGGTGATTGACAGAACAAAATTGAGGAAAAGCTTAATGCCTTTAAACAAGATCAATGAGTCATACTGATGACTTGAAAAGGCCCTTCATTATATCCACGGAGAATGTGTCCGCCCAATGTCATTCACACAACTTTTCTTACTCTTTTCTTTGGAAAAATGTATTTTTAACATAGAAACATAGAAGATAGGAGCAGGAGTAGGCCATTCGGCCCCTCGAGCCTGCTCTGCCATTCACTGAGATCATGGCTGATCATCCAAGTTCAGTACCCGGTCCCTGCTTTCTCCCCATACCCCTTGATCCCCTTAGCCTTGAGAAATATATCCAACTCCTTCTTGAATATATTCAATGAACTGGCCTCCACCGCCCTCTGTGGCAGAGAATTCCACAGGTTCACCACCCTCTGGGTTCTCTTAACATAACCCGGTTTACTAAATAACTGGATCTTTGAAAAATAATCGACTGGAGGCAATCTGTCCATGTTAGTGCTGCCAAAGGGTGGAAGATGGAAACCAAATGAGGTCAACAGGAGTTCAATGGAAGGTCATAGAGGTCAAAGCAAAGAGAAAAACATATCTGTTCACCAAAGACAGCATTTTCTGCTGCACAGATCGGAAGACAACATTTTGGTAGGAAGAATGAGGAGGGGCAATATAAACTAAAGGGTACAATCCGAAAAGGGATGCATGAACAGAGAGACCTGAGGGTATATGTGCAAAAATCATTGAAGGTGGCAGGGCAGGTTGAGAAAGTGGTTAAAAAAGCACATGGGATCCTGGGCTTCATAAACAGAGGCATAGGGCCCGATTTTCAGTGTGCCGTGAGGCGGGCTTTTAGGCGTGCGGAGGGCTAAAATCCTGAATTCGGGGGTCCCGACACCATCCCGCCCAAAACCCGCCTCCGCGTAAGTTTCAAGGGAGGCGGGTACCCGCCCCACACTGGGACCCGCCGACCCGAGGCGGGAAGGGATTAGTGCCAATTAACTGCCTGTTAACAGGTAGTTAACAGGCAGTTTTTAGCCTAATCCCTATTTTGAAGGGTTTCGTGTGGGATTCCCGACAGCTCCAAACCACACCAGGTTAGAGCAGGCGGGCCGTCGGGTTGAAGGACTTGGAGGGGTCGCGATGTCGGTGTTCAGGTGAGTGATGGGTGCATGAGTGCAAAGGTAAGTGTGTTTGGTGTGTCTAAAGTGTGTATGGAAGTTTAAATTACCTGTACTTACCTTAACAGCCTTTCTTCCTGTAGGCGTCAGGAGTCCATCACTCAGCCGGCACTGAAAGCTGAATGGCTGCGATCTGTCAAAAGTGACAGCCTTCAGCTTTCAGTGTCGGTGACAGTTCTAACTGAGTCTGCGTAGAAGGACTCAGGTTAGAAGTCAGACTGTCAGTGTTTGACAGCTTCAAACAGCTGTGAAACACTGATATTTCATCTGTCAAAACGTCTTGACAGATGAAATTTCAGTCTCTGACATCACCTGTTGCCGGGTGGCCCTTAATTGGCCTGCTGAGCCCGCTGGGTGGGCTCAACAAGGTCAATCAAGGGAAAATAGCGTAGATTGGCCGGACGTCGATGGAGGCGGGACTAAAACCCGAAAGTTATAGTCCCGCCTCCTTCCCGACTGCTGAATGAAAATCTAGCCCATAGAGTACAAACACAAAGGAAGTTATGGTGAACCTTTATAAAACACCGGTTCGGTCTCAACTGGAGTATTGGGCTGGAGTTTATCAATGGGGACGCGTTGGGGGCGGGACAGCTGCTTGTTGGTTTTCAGTCCCGCCCCCAACGATGTCCGGCCAACCCACGCTATTTTCCCTTGATTGACCTTGTTAAGCCCGCTCTGTGGGCTTAGCTGGCCAATTAAGGGAAAGCCGGTGACAGAGGACGTCAGCGTATGACGTTTCATCTGTCAAAAATTTTTGACAGATGAATCGTCAGCGTTTGACAGCTTTGAGAAGCTGTCAAACACTGACAATCTCTGTTCTAAGGTGAGCCCTTGCACTGAAGGCTCACCAAAACCTCTCTCCTCAGCAGAAAGCAGATGGCTGTTGCATCAGAGAATGTAGCAACTATTCTGTCATCTCTGCCGTGGAGATGAGGAGCCTCCGGATCCCCAAGGGTTGAAGCCTGCAGGAAGAAACAAAGGTAAGTAAACATTTTCCAACACTTTTCACTCACCTCCCATACTTACCTCTCCACACTTGCACCCATCACTCACCTCTACAGCTGACATTTCGACCCCTCACCCCCGCAGACCCACTGCTCGCCTCGCTGACCCTGGCGAGGTTCGCAGCCGTTGGGAAGCCCGCACTTGTGTGGGTAAAATGGGGAAAAGCCTCTTAACTACCTGTTAACAGGCAGTTACGTGGCTGTAATCCCCTTCCCGGGAAGATGGCATGGGTTGGTACCCGCTCCCAGTTTCTGCCACTTTCCCCGCAGTCCCGCCACCCCAGGGCTGGCAAAATCCCCCCCCATTGTGTCTAATTCTGGGTATCACATTTTAGGAAGGATGTGAAGGCCTTAGAAAGTATGCAGAAAAGATTTACAAGAATGGTTCCAGATATGAGGGACTTCAATTACGTGGATAGACTAGAGAAGCTGGGGTTGTTCTCCTTAGAGCAGAGAAGTTTGAGAGGAGATTTGATAGTGGTGTTCAAAATCATGAGGGGTCTAGACAGAGTAGACAGTGAAACTGTTCCAGATGGCAAGAAGCAGAGGGGACAGATTTAAGGTGATTGGCAGAAGAACCAAAGACAACATGAGGAAAAACTTTTTCACGCAGCGAGTGGTTAGGATCTGGAATGCACTGCCTGAAAGGATGGTGGAGGCAGACTCAATCATGGCTTTCAAAAGGGAACTGGATAAGTACCTGAAGGAAAAAAATTTGCAGGGCTGGGATGGCAGGAATGATGTATGAGGAGAGATTGGGTCGATTGGGCTTATATTCACTAGAGTTTAGAAGGATGAGAAAGGATCTCATTGAAACTTATAAAATTCTTACAGGCCTGGACAGAGTAGGTGCAGGAAGGATGTTCCCGATGGTCAGGGAGTCCAGAACCAGGGGTCACAGTCCAAGGATAAGGGGTAAGCCATTTAGGACTGAGATGAGGAGGAATTACTTCACCCAGAGAGTGGTGAACCTGTGGAATTCTCTACCACACAAGGCAGTTGAGGCCAATTCATTAAATATATTCAAGAAGGAGTTGGATATATTTCTTAAGGCTAAAGGGATCAAGGGATATGGGGAGAAGGCAGGAACAGGGTACTGAGTTTGGATGATCAGCCATGATCTCATTGAATGGCGGAGCAGGCTCGAGGGGCCGAATGGCCTACTCCTGCTCCTATCTTCTATGTTTCTATGAAAGGGCGGGGGAGTGGGACTAGCTGAAGTGCTCTTACAGAGAGCTGGCACGAGCTTGGCGGGCCGAATGGCCTCCTTCTGTGCTGTAACCATTCTATGATTCTAGGACTATTTAAGAGAGCTCCCTTCTTCTTTAAAGCCTGGGCTTTTTTGGTGAGGTCCCTGTTTGTTATTAAGGTAAGTATCAGCATGGTGATCCGGGGCACTAATGCCTTGTATCGTGAAACATGCAGGTACAGGGTCTTCCTTGCAGATCTTCACATGTGATGGACGAGGTAAGACGGAGTATGCGGGCCAGATATTTCCACAGAGGAAAGGAAATGAACCAGGAAATTGTGATCGAGTCAACCGAATGGTTAAGAGATAATTTCTATTTCTATATAAAAACTGATAATGAGCACAAGGACCTCCATTTATGATTATTGTATCATGGACTCCCTCACCAGTGCCCCCACCCCACGCTGGCTACCATGTGCTGATCTCCAATTTTGAGGAGCAATAAGATCTTTTCCCTAATTTCCATCATTGGATCAAAAGCTATATTGGCAGAGGCCCAAGGACAGAGCATCCATTTGTTTTTAATCATTACAAATTTCCAAGTTCAATAAAGTTTGTTGTACAGCTTGTTCAGTGTTGTGTTCTCTGCAGTGCATCTAGTGATAATCTACTAATCACCAGATGAGCACACTGCTTTCATCAAACCCATGTCAGAAAATCTTTGCGCACTTGTCCCTTTTGTAGTGATCAATAACATGTCATTCTATAGTGGACACTAGGTGGAGCCGTAGAGCTGTATATAGCTGTATGTATAAGACTACACTACCCAGCTATATATTATATTAAGACTACATTACCCATGAGGCTAGGCTACCCACAAGGCAGCAGTCAAGATGGAAGCCTCTACAAGATGCTGTACAAGTCCACATGTGCTCAATAAAGTAACTAGCAAAAGCTAGCTGTGTTCATAATAAGAATGTCTATTTATTAATGAACATAACACCTTTGAGCTCCTGGCTTCAATGTCAGCCGAGGCTCCGTGGGTCGAGCATTCGCCTCGGAGTCAGGAGGACGTGGGTTCTGTAACATTTGCATATTGATTTATCATTGGCCCGCAGGCATCTGTAAGGAATACCTATTATATTCACATGTGATCACATGCTGAGTTGTCATTGGCCTGCAGGCATCTGTAAGGACTGCTATTGTTTAGAAGACCCAGGGGTCCTGACTCCATCTTGTCCACACGGTGCTGGATGATTGAGAAAGCTTACAGACCTGATGCTTCATTAAAAGAGTTTAAATTGTAATACTCCGTTGTCCTGCAATTTATTATTTTTGTACAAAGTGTGCAAAACAAGACAGGTTCAAGTCCCACTTCAGAGGTGTAAGCACAAAAACCTAGGCTGACACTCCCAGTACAGTACTGAGGGAGCGCTGCACTGTCGGAGGTGCCGTCTTTCGGGTGAGACGTCAAACCGAGGCCCCATCGGTTCTCTCAGGTGGACGTAAAAGATCCCGTGGCACTTTCTCGAAGAAAAGTTATTTCAAGTGTCCCTCAATCAACATCACTAAAAACAGATGATCTGGTCATTATCACATTGCTGTTTGTGGGAGCTTGCTGTGCACAAATTGGCTGCCGCGTTTCCTATATTACAACAGTGAAACACACTTCAAAAGTACTTCATTGGCTGTAAAGCGTTTTGGGACGTCCTGAGGTCGTGAACAGCGCTATATAAATGCAAGTCTTTCTTTCTTTAATGGGAACAGTGCCTTCATGGCCTATATTACAAATAAGCAGCCACGTGTTAAATGGAGGTTCTGCGATCACGTATTTAAGTAGCTTCTTCGCTGAAGCAGCTATTTTCCTTTTGTTCCTCAACGTTAAATGTCTACTTTGGAAGACTTTTTTTTACTGGGTTAACTCTACAGAGCATCAACATTTTCATTGTTTGGAATTTATCAGTGCCAGGAGCACATCATGGCTCAAAATAGTAGGATATAGAGACATAGAGGATAGGAGCAGGAGTAGGCCATTCGGCCCCTCGAGCCTGCTCCGCCATTTAATGAGATCATGGCTGATCATCCAAATTCAGTACCCTGTTCCTGCTTTCTCGCCATATCCCTTGATCCCTTTAGCCCTAAGAAATATATCTAACTCCTTCCTGAATATATCCAATGAACTGGCCTCAACTGCCCTCTGTGGCAGAGAATTCCACAGGTTCACAACTATCTGGGTGAAGAAATTCCTCCTCATCTCAGTCCTAAATGGCTTACCCCTTATCCTTAGACTGTGACCCCTAGTTCTGGACTCCCCCGCCATCGGGAACATCCTTCCTGCATCTAGTCTGTCTAGTCCTGTTAGAATTTTATAAGTTTCAATGAGATCCCCTCTCATTCTTCTAAACTCCAGTGAATATAAGCCCAATCGACCCAATCTCTCCTCCATACGTCATTCCTGCCATATGGTCTACAGCCCTAGGGGTCATAAATATAAGATAGTCGCTACTAAATCCAATAAGGAATTCAGAGAGCGGTTAGGATACAGAACTCGCTACCACGAGGAATAGCATAAATGCTTTTAAGGGGAAGTTAAATAAGAACGTGAGGGAGAAATGGAATAGAAGGATATGCTGATGGGGTGAGATGAAGAGGATGGGAGGAGGCGCGTGTGGAGTATAAACACCAGCGCGGACCAGTGGGGCCGAATGGCCTGTTTCTGTGCTGTAAGTTCTATGTGATCACTCTTCCCACAGGATGAGCTACTGATCTCAGTCTGGGTGGGTAAGAGGGAGATAGGAGTTCATCTGGAGAAGAAGCAAGATGGCACGAGAAAAAAACGAAAGGAAATAAATTGTAAAGGAGGCCGCCCATTTTGCTCTTGGTTACCAGACTGTACGATCAACCACACTGACAGGAACACTTAACACAAAAGCACTTTTGAAAGTTTGCAATCCCCAGCCTCTCTCTGGGCACATCTGCGCTTCTAAAAGAGCTGAAGGTCACCATCGACACAGGTCTGAGGGGAGGTTCCAACGCTCTCCTGGTCGGCCTCCCACCTTGCACCCTCCGTAAATGTGGACTTAGCCAAAACTCTGCTGTCCCTATCCTAATTTGCACGCACTCCCGTTCACCCATCACCCCCGTGCTCGCTGGCCTACATTGGCTACCGGTCCGGCAATGCCTCAATTTTCAAATTCTCATCCTTGTTTTCAAATCCCTCCATGGCCTCGCCCCTCCCTATCCCAAGATCTCTGCGTTCCTCCACTTCTGGCCTCTTGCGCATCCCCGATTATAATCGCTCCATCATTGGTGGCCGTGCCTTCAGCTGCCTGGGCCCTAAGTTCTGGAATTCCCTCCCCAAACCTCTCCGCCTCACTCTCCTCCTTTAAGACGCTCCTTAAAGCCCACCTCTTCCTGTCATGATATCTCCTTCTGTAGCTCGGTGTCAAATTTTGTTTGAGAGCGCTCCAAAACTAGGGAGGAGGAAGAGGGGCAACACAGGTCACAGGGGAGGAGAATCAGGCAGCGTGTCAGAAGATGTCAGCCCACCAGATATTACCCTCCCCAATATCATTTACAGGTAACGCAGGCCCTACGAGAACTCGCTGACGAGTTCTGTATCAGAAGAATTTGCTTCTGAAATAATCTGCTTCCTGCTGCTTGAAGATCGCAAGTCACACTCATCTCCTGCACTGCTCTCCTAGTGGCTAGAAAGATGTTCTTAACTGTGATGGCTCAGTCTCCTTTCAGGCAGCCTCAGGGAATCTGTGCAACATAAGCCAGGAAGCAGCACGGGCATAACAACGGGAAACGCTGGAAAAACTCAGCAGGCCAGGCAGCATCGGTGGAGAGAGAAACAGAGTTAACATTTGATGTGCCAAATAACTGCCTGAATCCATGAGGTTAAAGCTTAAAACTAAAGGCTTTTATTAAGTAAGAACATGGCATCAAGTTAACACAGGGCAACCATCATTCATCACCGACCCAGCCCTTGGTAGAACATTCCAGAAGAGGGGCGGGGCTAGGGAGGAGCATTACTGGTTACACCGGTGGAACATTCCAGGCATTAACAAGTGCAACAACAACAACAACACAAATGCCAGAACACAGAGTTATTTCATCACAACGTTTCAGGTCGAAGACCTTTCATCAGAACTGGAAAAAAAGCAGGAAATGGAAAGCAAGTTTGGGGGCTGGGAAAAGGGGGAGGGGATGAAAGAACAAAAAGGAAGGTCAGTGATAGGATAGAAAGCCGGAGAGATGAAGAGATATTGAGAGACATTAAGAGATATTCAAGGCGAGAGGAGGTGGTAATGGGACAGGTTAAGGAACAAAGGATGGCTCTGGATGGGGTGTGAATTGCGCTGGCAGAATGAAGGACAGCTGAAGGGAGGGAAGAAAAAAAAAGTGTGGATAAAAAGAAGAAAATATATATATGTGTGATAGGAGCCGTGGTTATGATCTGAAATTGTTGAACTCCATGTTGAGTCCAGAGGGCTGTAGAGTGCCTAATCGAAACATAGAAACATAGAAGATAGGAGCAGGAGTAGGCCATTCGGCCCCTCGAGCCTGCTCCACCATTCAATGCGATCATGGCTGATCGTCCAAGTTCAGTACCCTGTCCCTGCTTTCTCCCCATATCCCTTGATCCCTTTAGCCTTAAGAAATATATCCAACTCCTTCTTGAATATATTTAAGGAATTGGCCTCTACTGCCTTCTGTGGTAGAGAATTCCACAGCTTCACCACTCTCTGGGTGAAGAAATTCCTCCTCATTTCTGTCCTAAAAGACCTACCCCTTATCCTTAGACTGTGACCCCTTGTTCTGGACTCCCCGACCATCGGGAACATCCTCCCTGCATCTAGTCTGTCCAGTCCTGCCAGAATTTTATAAGTTTCAATGAGATCACCTCTCATTCTTCTAAACTCCAGCGAGTACAAGCCCAATCGTCCCAATCTCTCCTCATACGTCATTCCTGCCATCCCAGGTATCAGCCTGGTGAATCTTCGCTGAACTCCTTCCATGGCAAGAATATCCTTCCTCAGATAAGGCGACCAAAACTGCACACAATACTCGAGATGTGGTCTCACCAAGGCCCTGTACAACTGCAGCAAGACATCCTTGTTCCTGTACTCAAACACTCTCGCTACGAAGGCCAACATACCACTTGCCTTCTTAACCGCCTGCTGCACCTGCATGCTTGCCTTCAGCGACTGGTGCACAAGGACACCCAGGTCTCGTTGCACTTCCCCTGCTCCCAATCTATTGCCATTCAGATAATAATCTGCCTTCCTGTTTTTGCCACCAAAGTGGATAACCTCACATTTATCCACGTTATATTGCATCTGCCATGCTTCTGCCCAATCACCCAACCTGTCCAAATCATTCTGTAGTTTCTCGGCATCCTCCTCACAGCACACACGCCCACCCAGCTATGTGTCGTCTGCAAATTTGGAGATATTACATCTAGTTCCCTCGTCCAGATCATTAATATATATTGTGAACAGCTGGGGTCCAAGGACCGATCCCTGCGGTACTCCACTAGTCACAGCCTGCCACTCGGAGAAAGACCCGTTTATTCCAACTCTTTGCTTCCTGTCTGCCAACCAGTTCTCTATCCAAGTCAATACCTTGCCCCCAATCCCATGTGCCTTAACTTTACACGCTAATCTCTTATGCGGGACCTTATCGAAAGCCTTCTGAAAGTCCAAATGCACCACATCCACTGGCTCTCCCTTATCTATTTTACCAGTTACATCCTCAAAAAATTCCAGTAGATTAGTCAAGCACGATTTAATTTTTGTAAATCCATGTTGACTTTGTCCGATCCTGTCACTGTTTTCCAAGTGCTCTGCTGTTACATCTTTTATAATGGACTCTAGCATTTTCCCCACTACCGACGTCAGGCTTACCGGTCTGTAATTCCCCGTTTTCTCTCTACCACCTTTTTTGAATAGTGGGGTAACATTAGCTACCCTCCAATCCATGGGTACTGTTCCAGATTCCATCGAATGTTGGAAGATGATCAGCAATGCATCTACTATTTCTAGGGCCACTTCCTTAAGTACCCTAGGATGTAGATTATCAGGCCCTGGGGATTTATCGGCCTTCAATCCCATCAATTTCCCTAACACCATTTCCCTACAAATACTGATTTCTTTCAGTTCCTCCCTTTCATCAGCCCCTATGTTCCCCGACATCTCTGGGAGGTTATTTGTGTCCTCCTTTGTGAAGACAGAAACAAAATATGTATTTAATTGGTCTGCCATTTCTTTGTTCCCCATTATAAATTCCCCTGATTCTGACTGCAAGGGACCTATGTTTGACTTCACCAATCTTTTTCTCTTCACATATCTATAAAAGCTTTTACAGTCAATTTTTAAGTTCCCTGCTAGAATACTCTCATATTCTATTTTCCCTTTCTTAATTAATCCCTTTGTCCTCCTTTGTTGAATCCTAAACTGCTCCCAATCCTCTGGATTACTGCTTTTTCTGGCCAATTTATATGTCCTCTCCTTGGATCTTATGCTATCCCTAATTTCCCTCGTTAGCCATGGTTGAATCACATTTTTTGTTTTATTTTTATGCCAAACTGGGATGAACAAATTCTGTAGTTTATCCGTGCGGTCTTTGAATGTTTGCCATTGCCTATCCACAGTTAACCCTTTGCGTGACATTCCCCAATCAATGCTACCCAATTCGCGCCTCAGACCATCGTAGTTTCCTTTATTTAAATTCAGGACCCTAGTGTCTGAGTCAACTACTTCATTCTCCACCTTAATGAAGAATTCGATCATATTATGATCGCTCCGACCCAAGGGGCCTCGGACAACAAGATTGCTAATTAATCCTTTCTCGTTACATAATACCCAGTCTAAGATGGCCTGATCTCTGGTTGGTAACCATCCTGTAAACACTCCAGGAATTCCTCCTCCACAGTATTGTTACTAATTTGGTTAGCCCAATCTATATGTAGATTAAAGTCACCCATGATGACTGCTGTGCCCTTTTTGCACGCTCCTCTAATTTCCCTTTTAATGTCATCCCCAACCTCCGCATTAATGTTTGGAGGTGCTGTTCCTCGAGCTTACGCTGAGCTTCCGTGAAACAATGCAAGAGGCCGAGGACGGTGAGTTCTGAGTGGGAATGGAGCGGTGAATTAAAGTGACAGGCCACCGGGAGCTCGGGGTCCCCCTTACGGACTGAACGGAGGTGTTCCGCAAAGCGGTCACCCAACCTGCGTTTGGTCTCCCCAATGTAGAGGGGACCACATCGTGAGCAGCGAATACAGTATACTAATTTGCAAGAAGTACTAATTTGCAAGAAGTACAAGTAAATCGCTGTTTCACCTGGAAGGGGTGTTTGGGGCCCTGGAAGGAGACTGCATCAACAAACGGCTACCGAACGAGAAAGGCGCGCTGTCTGCTGCTGCGGCTGATGACCCCATTCCGACTGGAAACATAGAACTAAAAATTCCAGAGTGCTGAAAACCCGCTCGTGTCACCGTGGGCCGCAGTTAACGGCCACCGAAATTAATAGCATTGGCAGCACCGGTATTTTGGTGCTGCTTGCTAACTAACATGAGCGCTAAACGTACTGCGTAAGGCTGGTTTCTGGGCAGTAGTCTCAGCAGAAGACCCAATGTAGTGTGGCCGTAGTGTGCCTAGGGCAAGAACAGCCTTCTCTTAAATCAAGGCTGTCATTTTAGAATGCAGTGTCGGTCCCTTAAAGGGGAACTAACCCTAACCCTAAAATGAATAAAATAAAAATCATTTAAAAATAGGTAGCTTTTAGCCCTTAAAGTTCAAGGGCTAAAAATTGAGTAGCATCCCCGCACCGGAACTTGAGTGGTTGCACCCCAAGAGGGAAGCGGGGCGTTGCTGGAAGCGCACCGCATCCCTCTTTGGGCGCAGCAACTCAATATCGCAGCGCTATGTGCCGCAGCGCCGCAATATTGCAGGCCTTCCTCCCCTTCTTAAGAGGGAGGGGCCTTGCTTAGCACGACCCGGCCCCCGGGGATCGAGAGTGCGGCAAAAGAGCCCGGCACGCAAGAAAAGTGCCGGGCTCTTGGAGCGCAGCCAGCACTCTGTGGGGGGGGGGGGCGCCATTCAGGAGACCGGGGACGGGAGCGCAGGCAGGTGCTGGCAGGTGGCCAGCAACAAAAATGCAGCCTCCCTGGCCGCAGGCAAGCCCTCCTGACCCCGTCGGGCATAGCGTCCGGCGGTAAGTCAGGGGGCGCTCCCGAAGATCGCAGCTGGGGCACGAGCGGGGCGCTGCGCACGGCGATGATGTCATCACCTGTGGCGCAGCGCCATGGGGCGCTACTTGTTAGAGCCGCCGCTAACCTCCCGCTGAATTTCGCGGGAGGCATGGGCGGCGCCGCGCCCGGGCGCTAGTTGCTTTGTGCCTCTTAGGGCGCTAACGGGTGGCGCAAAGCAACACAATTTTTCCCTCAAACTGCCTTCTGAAAAATAAATAAAGCTGAATTGCCTTCTGCACCTAAAAAGAAATGGGAAAAGTGCTATCACAGACCTTCCCTTTTGTTCTTTCCTCCCCTCCTACCTTTCGCTGCCTCTTCACTTGTTTAAAATCTGTTATATCTCTAACTTTTGCCAGTTCTGACAAAAGATCACAGGCCTGAAACGTTAACTCTGTTTCTCTCTCCACGGAAGCTGCCTGACCTGCTGAGTATTTCCAGCATTTTCTGTCTTCTCAGAGGCCTTCCTTCACCAACCGAGGCCTTGCAAGCATCCAGCAGCATTCCATGCACACTTAAAAAACTTTTAATATCTATTGCAGCAAGCTACTACTTCAATAAAATATAAAAAATCCAGTCCAGAAGTTTAAATGCAAACTTACCTGAAATATGTGTGTGTCCCTTTAAGAAGCGCTGACAGCTTCTCTGTCGGTCTGCGGTTGCGCGCGCTTTTCAGGACCCGGTGCTAAGCTCAGCGTAAAGGTCCAAGTTTGCAGAGCGTGGTGCCAAGTCGGCATTATCCAACGACTGACGTCGCGCTCTCCTTGATTTGCACGTCTAGGGCCTATGGCCCTCACAAAAATGGCGGCTGGCCGAGTCCCGCGCCAGAGGCGGGCGGAATTGAGGCGGCGGCCATTTTTTTTCACGTATCTGCCGGTAATGGGCAGTGGTGGTAAGTAGCCAAATTTTTAGCCCCTAGAAACTTACAGCACAAAAGAAGGCTATTTGGCCTGTCGTGCCCATGCTCTTTAACACAGCAGTCATGCTCAGTCCCCTCCCCTGACTTTTTGTCCTCCAGAACCCGTCCAACTCCCTTTAAAAATTATTGATGGAATCAGCTTCCACCTCCTTTTCAGGTCGAGCGTTCCAGATCCCGACAACTCGCTGAGTGAAAAAATTTCTCCTCATCTACCCTCTAGATCTTTTTCCAATAATTTTGAATCTATGACCTCTGGTTATCGACCCACTCGCCAGAGGGAATAGTTTTTCTCTCTCTACTCTATCAAAACCTCTCATCACCTTGAAAAACTCCATTAATTCACCTCTTAACCTTCTCTGTCCCAAGGAGAACAGTCCGAACTTTTCCAACCTCTCCTCATAACTGAAGTCCCTCATCCCTAGTAACATCCTGGTAAACCTCCTTCGTCCTCGCGGGACTGTTTGCTAGTGCTCTCGGGGAGGGTTTAAACTAAAATGGCAGGGGGTTGGGAACCTGAGCAGGGGGACAGAGGAAAGGGAAACAAGGATAAAGGCAAAAGATAGGAAGGAGAAAAACAAAAGTGACAGGCAGAGAAATCAAGGGTTTAAATCAAACATGGCCACATTAAATAATAATTCTAAAAGATCTAAGAGCGTTAAAAAAACAAGCCTGAAGGCTTTGTGTCTTAATGCGAGGAGCATTCGTAATAAGGTGGATGAATTAGCTGTGGAAATAGAGGTAAACAAATATGATATGATTGGGATTACGGAAACATGGCTCCAGGGTGGCCAAGGCTGGGAACTCAACATCCAGGGGTATTCAATATTCAGGAAAGATAGGCAAAAAGGAAAAGGAGGTGGGGTAGCATTGCTGGTTAAAGAGGGGATTAACACAATTGAAAGGAAAGATATCAGCTCTGATGATGTGGAATCTGTATGGGTAGAACTGAGAAATACCAAGGGGCAGAAAACGCTAGTGGGAGTGGTATATAGACCTCCAAACAGTAAGGTGGAGGTCGGGGATGGCATTAAACAGGAAATTAGAGAAGCATGCAATAAGGGCACAGCAGTTATCATGGGTGACTTTAATCTACATATAGATTGGGCTAACCAAATTAGTAACAATACTGTGGAGGAGGAATTCCTGGCGTGTATACGGGATGGTTTCCTGGACCAATATGTCGAGGAACCAACTAGAGATCAGGCCATCTTAGACTGGGTATTATGTCATGAGAAAGGATTAATTAGCAATCTTGTTGTGCGAGGCCCCTTGGGTCGGAGCGATCATAATATGATAGAATTCTTCATTAAGATGGAGAGTGAAAGAGTTGACTCAGAGATTAGGGTCCTGAATTTAAATAAAGGAGACTACGATGGTATGAGGTGCGAGTTGGGTAGGACTGATTGGGGAATGTCACTCAAAGGGTTGACGGTGGATGGGCAATGGCAAACATTCAAAGATCGCATGGATGAACTACAGAATTTGTTCATCCCTGTTTGGCATAAAAATAAAACAAAAAAGGTGACTCAACTGTGGCTAACAAGGGAAATTAGGGATAGCATAAGATCCAAGGAGAGGACATATAAATTGGCCAGAAAAAGCCGTAAACCTGAGGATTGGGAGCAGTTTAGGATCAAACAAAGGAGGACAAAGGGATTAATTAAGAGGGGGAAAATAGAGTATGAGAGTAAGCTTGCAAGGAACATAAAAACTGACTGTAAAAGCTTCTATAGATATCTGAAGAGAAAAAGATTGGTGAAGTCAAACGAAGGTCCCTTGCAGTCAGAATCAGCGGAATTTATAATGGGGAACAAAGAAATGGCTGACCAATTAAATACACGTTGGTTCTGTCTTCACAAAGGAGGACACAAATAACCTCCCAAAGATGTCGGGGAACATAGGGTCTAATGAAAGGGAGGAACTGATAGAAATCAGTATTTGTAGGGAAATGGTGTTAGGGAAATTGATGGGATTGAGGGCCTATAAATCCCCAGGGCCTGATAATCTACATCCTAGGGTACTTAAGGAAGTGGCCCTTGAAATAGTAGATGCATTGCTGGTCATCTTCCAAAATTCGATAGACTCTGGAACAGTACCCATGGATTGGCGGGTAGCTAATGTTACCCCACTGTTCAAAAAGGGTGGTAGAGAGAAAACGGGGAATTACAGACTGCTAAGCCTGACATTAGTAGTGGGGAAAATGCTAAAGTCCATTATAAAGATGTAATAGCAGAGCACTTGGAAAAAAGTGACCGGATCAGACAAAGTCACCATGGATTTACAAAAGGTAAATCATGCTTGACTAATCTACTGGAGTTTTTTGAGGATGTAACTGGTAAAATAGATAAGGGAGAACCAGTGGATGTGGTGTATTTGGATTTGCAAAAGGCTTTCGATAAGGTCCCGCATAAGAGATTAGCGTGTAAAATTAAGGCACATGGGATTGGGGGCAAGGTATTGACTTGGATAGAGAACTGGTTGGCAGACAGAAAGCAAAGAGTTATCTGAGTGGCAGGCAGTGACTAGTGGGGTACCGCAGGGATCGGTCCTTGGACCCCAGCTATTCACAATATATATTAATGAGCTGGACGAGGGAACTAGATGTAATATCTCCAAGTTTGCAGACGACACAAAGCTGGGTGGGCGTGTGTGCTGTGAGGAGGATGCCGAGGAACTCCAGTATGATTTGGACAGGTTGGGTGATTGGGCAGAAGCATGGCAGATGCAATATAACGTGGTATAAATGCAATATAAATGCGAGGTTATCCACTTTGGTGTCAAAAACAGGAAGGCGGATTATTATCTGAATGGTAATAGATTGGGAGAAGGGGAAGTGCAACGAGACCTGGGTGTCCTTGTGCACCAGTCGCTGAAAGTAAGCATGCAGGTGCAGCAGGCGGTTAAGAAGGCAAGTGGTATGTTGGCCTTCGTAGCGAGAGGGTTTGAGTACAGGAACAAGGATGTCTTGCTGCAGTTGTACAGGGCCTTGGTGAGACCACATCTTGAGTATTGTGTGCAGTTTTGGTCGCCTTATCTGAAGAAGGATGTACTTGCCATGGAATGAGTGCAGCGGAGATTCACCAGGCTGATACCTGGGATGGCAAGAATGACGTATGAGGAGAGATTGGTTCGAATGGGCTTGTACTCGCTGGAGTTTAGAAGAATGAGAGGGGAACTCATCGAAACTTATAAAATTCTAACAGGGCTAGACAGACTAGATGCTGGAAGGATGTTCCCGATGGTCAGGGAGTCCAGAACCAGGGGTCACAGTCTAAGGATAAGGGGTAAGCCATTTAGGACTGAGATGAGGAGGAATTTCTTCACCCAGAGAGTGGTGAACCTGTGGAATTCTCTGCCACAGAAGGCAGTAGAGGCCAATTCATTAAATATATTCAAGAAGGAGTTGGATATATTTCTCAAGGCTAAAGGGATCAAGGGATATGGGGAGAAGGCAGGGACAGGGTACTGAATTTGGATGATCAGCCATGATCTTATTGAATGGCGGAACAGGCTCGAGGGGCCGAATGGCCTACTCCTGCTCCTATCTTCTATGTTTCTATGTTTCTATGTCCCCTTTCTAAGGCCTTTACATCTTTCCTGAAGTGTGCTGCCCAGAATTGTCCACAATACTCCAGCTGAGGCCTAACCAGTGCCGTATAAAGTTCTAGTTGGTCGATTCAGGAAAGGTTCCAGCGGATTGGAAGGTAGCAAATATAACCCCGCTAGTCAAGAAAGGTGGGAAGGGAGAAAACCGGGAACTACAGGCCAGTTAGCCTGACATCAATTCGGAAAGCACATGGCACGTTGGCCTTTATTGTTAGCGGGCTGGAGTACATGAATAAGGAAGTCTTCCTACAATTGTACAGGGCTCTGGTGAGACCACACCTGGAGTACTGTGCACAGTTTTGATCTCCTCATTTAAGGAAGGATATGCGTGCCTGAGTGGCGGTGCAATGAAGGTTCACTAGATTGATTCCTGGGATGAGAGGGTTGTCCTATGAGGCGAGATTAAGTAGAATGGGCCTATACTCTCTGGAGTTTAGAAGAATGAGAGATGACCTCTTTGAAACATCTAAGATCCTGTGGGGGATTGGCTGGGAAGATGCTGAAAGATTGTTTCCCCTGGCTGGAGAGTCTAGAACTAGGGGACATAGGGGTAGATTTTCCCAAGCCTGTCGGGAAGAAGGCAGGACTTTCCCTTTCAGGTTTTTGACCCGCCTACTTCGATGTCCGGCCAATCCGCTCGATTTTCCCTTGAATGACCTTGTTGAGCCCGCCCAGCGGGCTCAGCAGGCCAATTAAGGGCCACCCGGCAACAGGTGACGTCACAGACTGAAATTTCATCTGTCAATAGTTCTTGACAGATGAAATATCAGCGTTTGACAGCTGTTTGAAGCTGTGAAACACTGACAGTCTGAGTTCTAACCTGAGTCCTTCTGCACAGACTCAGTTAGAACTCTCAGCAGCACTCAAAGCTGAAGGCTGTCACTTTTCACAGATCGCAGCCGTTCAGCTTTCAGTTCCGGCTGAGTGATGGGCTCCCAACGGCTACAGGAAGAAAGGCTGTTAAGGTAAGTACAGGTAAGTAAAAGTTCTTTACACACTTTAGACACACCAAACACACTTACCTTTACGCTCATGCACCCATCACTCACCTGAGCGCCAACATTGCGACCCCTCCAACTCCTTCAACCCGACGGCCCGCCTGCTCTAACCTGGCGTGGTTTGGAGCCGTCGGGAAACCCACACGAAACCCCTCAAAATAGGGATTAGGCTAAAAACTGCCCGTTAACTACCTGTTAACAGGCAGTTAATTGGCACTAATCCCTTCCCGCCTGGTTTCGGCGGGTCCCAGTGTGGGGCGGGTACCAGCCGTCCCTGAAACTTACGTGGGGCGGGGTTTTGGGCGGGATGGTGTCGGGACCCCCAAATTTGGGATTTCCCCCCCCCCCCACATGCCTGAAACTCCGCCTGACGGCTGCACGAAAATCTAGCCCATAGTGTCAGGATAAGGGGTCGGCCTTTTAAGACTGAGATGAGGAGGAATTTCTTCACTCAGAGGGTTGTGAATCTTTGGAATTCTATGCCCCAAAGTGCTGTGGAGGCTCAGTCGTTGAGTATATTCAAGGCTGAGATCGATAGATTTTTGGACTCCAGAGGAATTAAGGGATATGGAGATCGGGCGGGAAAGTGGAGTTGAGGTCGAAGATCAGCCCTGATCTTATTGAATGGCGGAGCAGGCTCGAGGGGCCCTTTGGCCTACTCCTGCTCCTAATTCTTATGTTCTGAGCATGATCTCTTTACTTTTATATTCCATGCCTCTACCCCAACAAGGCACAGGTAGCTATCAGGCAGGAGAGGCCCACGAGAAAGAAATGAAAGACTTGCATTTATATAGCGTCTTTCATGACCTCAGGAAGTTCTAAAGTGCTTTATAGCCAATTACGTACTTTTGAAGTGCAGTCACTGTTGCAATATAAGATGCTGTTACCATCCTTCCACATCTGTTTTTCTATGTTACCCCTGTTTATAGCATCATAAGTTAGACTGTTGGAATTTAGGACCAATTACGTCATCCTGGCCTACATCCATCATTTGCATGGTTGCACTTCAACTAGGTGCAGGCGTATCTCAGACCTGATGCGCCATCAATTACTCAAAAGACTGAAGTTGAGCGAGTAACAATCAGGCTTTTATTAACTAAAGAATGAAGGTCTTGTCTCGAGTGGTCGACCCGTCCAGAATACTAAGGGACTGGGAGGTAGTCACTTATATACCTGGAATAGTGGGAGGAGTCAGCCGAGGCATGTCCAGACCTGTACCTAGTGGAATACACATACAGACACAGACAGGTATGACAGTGGTTTACCACATTCACCCCTTGTTTAAAAATGAGTCCGGCGGGGTGAAGTGTATTTAAAAGTTCGTGTATTGGAGTCTCTCCGGAGGTCTTGTCTGCCGCTGTGATCGACGTGGCGACGGCAGGGGTGGTGGAGCTTCCGGCGTCGCGTCCCGTGTAGGCTGGGGCCCTGGAGTGTAGTCCTCATGGGTGACGGTCCAAGGCGAGCCGGCTGCTGGGGTTGGATATCGGGTCGTGGGGGGGGGTGGTAATGGGTAGTGGGTTACAGCGGTCCCCGAGGGTGCGAGGTCTCGTATGGAGACTGTGTCCTCCCGCCCGTCCGGGTACGCAATGTAAGCGTACTGGGGGTTGGCGTGGAGGAGGTCGACCCTCTCGACCAGGGGGTCCGTTTTATTGGCCCTCACGTGTCTTCTCAGTAGTACCGGCCCTGGGGACGTCAGCCATGGCGGTAACGATGTCCCCGATGTGGACTTCCTTGGGAAGACAAACATTTTCTCGTGAGGGGTGGCATTGGTGGCAGTGCAGAGAAGTGACCGAATCGAGTGGAGCGCATCGGGGAGCACCTCCTGCCAGCGGGAGGTCGGAAGGCCCCTAGACTTTAAGGCTAGTAGGGCAGCCTTCCAAACAGTTGCATTCTCTCTTTCCACCTGTCCGTTCCCCCGGGGGTTGTAACTGGTGGTCCTGCTTGTGGCAATACCCCTAGCGAGCAGGTACTGGCGGAGTTCGTCGCTCATAAACGATGAGCCCCGGTCGCTATGGATATAGCTGGGGAAACCGAACAGGGTGAAGAGGCTGTTCAGACATTTAATGACCGTGGCACTGGTCATGTCCGGGCAGGGGAAAGCGAACGGGAACCGGGAGTACTCGTCAATGATGTTGAGGAAGTACACATTGCGGTCGGAGGAGGGGAGAGGCCCTTTAAAATCAACGCTCAGGCGTTCGAAAGGGCGAGTGGCTTTTATCAGGTGGGCTCTGTCTGGTCTATAAAAGTGCGGTTTGCACTCAGTGCAGACTTGGCAGTTCTTGGTCATGGTCCTGACCTCCTCAATGGAGTAAGGCAGGTTGCGGGCCTTGATGAAGTGGAAGAACCTGGTGACCCCCGGGTGGCAGAGGTCATTGTGGAGGGCCCTCAGCCTATCGATCTGCGCGCTGGCGCAGGTGCCACGCGATAGGGCATCTGGGGGTTCATTGAGCTTCCCAGGCCGGTACAAGATCTCGTAATTGTAGGTGGAAAGTTCGATTCTCCACCTCAAGATCTTGTCATTTTTGATTTTGCCCCTCTGCTTGTTGTTGAACATAAAAGCAACTGAACGCTGGTCAGTGAGCAGGGTAAATCGTTTTCCGGCCAGGTAGTGCCTCCAATGACGCACAGCCTCCACGATAGCCTGGGCCTCCTTCTCGACCGCGGAGTGTCTGGTCTCCGGGCCCTGGAGGGTTCGTGAGAAGAATGCCACAGGTCTCCCCGCCTGATTAAGGGTGGCGGCCAGAGCGAAGTCGGACGCATCGCTTTCCACCTGGAAGGGGATGGATTCGTCCACTGCGTGCATGGTGGCTTTGGCAATGTCTTCCTTGATACGGTGGAAGGCTAAGCGGGCCTCTGCCGTCACGGGAAAAGAGGTGGACTTGATCAGCGGACGGGCTTTGTCTGCATAGTAGGGGACCCACTGAGCGTAGTAGGAAAAAAACCCTAGGCACCTCTTCAGAGCTTTTAGGCAGTGGGGCAGTGGGAGTTCCATAAGGGGACGCATCCGGTCCGGGTCGGGACCGATGACCCCGTGTTCTACAACACAGCCAAGGATGGCGAGGCGGTCTGTGCGGAATATGCACTTCTCCTTGTTATATGTCAGGTTCAGGAGTTGGGCGGTGCGGAGGAATTTCTCGAGGTTTGCGTCATGGTCCTGCAAGTCATGGCCGCAGATGGTCACATTATCTAGGTAAGGGAAAGTGGCCTGCAGCTCGTTTTGATCGACCATCCGGTCCATCTCCCTTTGGAAGACGGAGACCCCGTTGGTAACGCCGAAGGGAACCCTAAGGAAGTGATAGAGGCGGCCGTTTGCCTCAAAAGCAGTATACTGGCGGTCTTCAGGGCTGATGGGGAGCTGGTGGTACGCTGATTTCAGGTCAATGGTCGAAAAGACGCGGTACTGCGCGATCTGGTTGACCATGTCAGCTATGCGGGGGAGTGGGTAGGCGTCCAGCAGGGTGTAGCGGTTTATTGTTTGGCTGTAGTCGATGACCAGGCGTTGTTTCTCGCCGGTCTTAACGACCACAACCTGGGCTCGCCAGGGGCTGGAGCTGCCCTCAATAATCCCCTCCTTCAGGAGCCGTTCCACTTCGGTTTTGATGAAAACCCTGTCCCCGGCACTGTATCGCCTGCTCTTTGTGGCGATGGGCTTACAGTCAGGGGTGAGGTTAGCAAACAGTGGGGGGGGTGGGACTCTGAGTGTGGAGAGGTTGCATCTAGTGCGCGGCGGGCAATTTGGAGGCTGCTGGCTGCGGACTGTGAGTGGGGGGAGGGGGCCACCGTACGCCATCGTAACGCTTTTGAGGTGGCACTGGAAATCCAACCCCAGTAGAACGGCAGCGCAGAGGTCGGGCAGGACCAGGAGTTTAAAATTATTGAACACAGTCCCGTCTACTACTAGTGTCACCACGCAGTAGCCGCCAATGTCCGCTGACTGGGACTCGGAGGCCATAGAAATCCGCTGGTGCGCAGGCAGGACTGGGAGAGAGCAACGCCGCACCGTGTCGGGGTGGATGAAGCTCTCTGTGCTCCCGGAGTCAAAAAGGCAGTTTATTGCATAGCCGTTTACCTTAACGTCCATTTTGGACCGAGCTAACTGGTGCGGTCTCGTTTGGTCCAGCGTCACAGAGGCCAGCGTAGGGGTCGGTGTGTCGCTGCGAGTATCAGATGGGTGGGGGTTGGCGGTCTGCTGCGTCCCGGCTGGTGTCCAAGATGGCGGCGCCCATGATTCCCATGTGGCTGGAGTCGTCCAAGATGGCTGCTGCTGCGGTGGTTCGCACATGGCTGGGGAGGCCCAAGATGGCGGCTCGCACGGCCCACACGCGGCGCTGCTGGCGTTCGGGGTGGCTTTGGCCTTGCAGACGCTGGCGTAGTGTCCCTTTTTCCCGCAGCCCGAGCAGGTTGCATTCTTCGCCGGGCAGCGCGCTCTGGGGTGTTTGGCCTGGCCACAGAAGTAGCATTTCTGGCCTTGGGATACTGCTGTCTGGCTTTGGGACACTGCTGCGGTAGTTGGGCCGTTGTTGGGCTGTGGCTGGGGTGGCACGGTGCTATGGGGCTGTCCTACCGTGTCCCAGGTTGTCATTCCCCGCGGCGTCCACGGTGCAGAGGAGTAGGCATCCATGCCCCGGAAGGCTGCGTCCAGCGTTAGTGCGATGTCGGAGGCTTTGTCGAGGGTGAGGTCACTCTGCTCCAGCAGTCGCTGTCGGGTGTAGTTGGACCTGTGGCCCGCTACGAAGGCATCCCGGATCAGTTCCTCCGTGTACTTAGTGGGCGTTACCGCCTTACACCCACAGGCCCGGCCAAGCACGGACAGTGCTTGGAGGTATTCCTCAGTCGATTCCCCAGGTTGTTGCTTGCGACTCCCCAGAAGGTGCCTAGCGTATACTTCGTTCACAGGGCGCGTGTACTGGGTCTTGAGGAGCTGGAGGGCGGCTGTGTACGAGGTCGCATCCCGGATGACTGAGTACACTCGGTGGTTCACCTTGGAGATCAGGACAGACAGTTTGTCCGCATCCGTTTCGACCGCAGTGGAGGTAGTCAGGAATGTCTCGAAGCACGTGAGCCAGTGAGCAAACTTGGTGGAAGCGTCCGCTTCCCGACTGTCCAGGTCCAGGCATGCTGGTGTGAGGATCTTCTCCATTATAAAAAATTTAGTTAATAAAATTGATGCGCCATCAATTACTCAAAAGACTGAAGTTGAGCGAGTAACAATCAGGCTTTTATTAACTAAAGAATGAAGGTCTTGTCTCGAGTGGTCGACCCGTCCAGAATACTAAGGGACTGGGAGGTAGTCACTTATATACCTGGAATAGTGGGAGGAGTCAGCCGAGGCATGTCCAGACCTGTACCTAGTGGAATACACATACAGACACAGACAGGTATGACAGTGGTTTACCACAAGACCCTTCCTTACTTGCGGCAGAATTTAGGGCAGAACTTAAATGGGGCATAGAAGTTCCCCAAATTCTGACAATTCCGCCCCAAGAAAGTTCTGTCAAGTTTATGCCCTACCCACCCATCAGAATTTTGGGGACTTAATTTTTTTTATATATAATTTTTTAATGTAACACCCTTATTTAAGAAGGGAAGTAGACAAAAAGCCAGAAACTATAGACCAGTTAGCCTAACATCTGTGGTTGGCAAAATGTTGGAGTCCATTATTAAGGAAACAGTAACAGAGCATTTGGATAAACATAATTTAATAGGACAGAGTCAGCATGGTTTTATGAAGGGGAAGTCATGTTTGACAAATTTGCTCGAATTCTTTGAGGATGTAACATACAGGGTGGATAGAGGGGAACCAGTGGATGTAGTGTATTTGGACTTCCAAAAGGCATTTGACAAGGTTCCACACAAAAGATTACTGATCAAGATAAGAAATCACGGGATTGGGGGTAATATATTGGCATGGGTGGAAGATTGGCTATCTAACAGAAAACAAAGAGTTGGGATAAATGGTTCGTTCTCGGGCTGGCAATCAGTAACCAGTGGTGTTCCGCAGGGGTCAGTGCTGGGACCCCAACTCTTTACAATCTATATTAACGATTTGGAGGAAGGGACCGAGTGCAACATATCCAAGTTTGCCGACGATACAAAGATGGGAGGGAAAGCAGTGAGTGAGGAGGACATAAAAAACCTGCAAAAGGACATAGACAGGCTAAGTGAGTGGGCAGAGATTTGGCAGATTCAATATAATGTTGGAAAGTGTGAGGTTATGCACTTTGGCAGAAAAAATCAAAGAGCAAGTTATTATCTAAATGGAGAGAAACTGCAAAGTGCTACAGTACAAAGGGATCTGGGGGTCCTGGTGCATGAAACACAAAAAGTTAGTATGCAGGTACAGCAGGTGATCAGGAAGGCCAATGGAATCTTGGCTTTTATTGCAAGGGGGATGGAGTATAAAAACAGGGAAGTCTTGCTGCAGTTATACAGGGTATTGGTGAGGCCACACCTGGAATACTGCATGCAGTTTTGGTTTCCATATTTAAGAAAAGATATACTTGCTCTCGAGGCGGTTCAGAGAAGGTTCACTCGGTTGATTCCGGAGATGAGGGGGTTGACGTATGAGGAAAGGTTGAGTAGGTTGGGACTCTACTCATTGGAGTTCAGAAAAATGAGAGGCGATCTTATCGAAACATATAAGATTGTGAGGGGGCTTGATCGGGTGGATGCGGTGAGGGTGTTTCCACTGATGGGTGAGACTAGAACTAGAGGGCATAATCTTAGAATAAGGGGCTGCCCTTTCAAAACTGAGATGAGGAGAAACTTCTTCACTCAGAGGGTAGTAAATCTATGGAATTTGCTACCCCAGAGAGCTGTGGAAGCTGCAACATTAAATAAATTTAAAATGGAGATAGACAGTTTCCTAGCAGATAAGGGAATTAGGGTTACGGGGAGAGGGCAGGGAAGTGGACGTGAGTCTAGATTCGGATCAGCCATGATCCTATTGAATGGCGGAGCAGGCCCGAGGGGCCGTATGGCCTCCTCCTGCTCCTACTTCTTATGGAAGTGATATTGGCTTCACATATATCTTATTCCCAGACTTTTATGCTACATTTTATTTATTGACTAAAAATAATTCAAACACCGATTTTACTCAAGCCTAGTCTTATGCCATCCTGAAGTCATTCTTGTTCACGCCGACATATGGGATACTGACAATGAAAAGATTAGGAATTCAGCTTAAATGCCACAAAGCTTTTTGTTCCTACAATAATCTGCCTTCTTTGACAAAAATGTCATTAAAAATTTTCTTCTGAACTTTCTGAAATACTGTCAGTGCATCAAAGAGAATTTCATGGTGGAATGTTACTTAAATCCACCTGCTGTCAGGTCATGGTCGTGTCAAGGATTCGAGAATGCTAATTGAAAATAAATTAGAATAAATCTTATATTGGCTCCAAGGCAGTGTGTGTGTTTAATGTGATATGCACAAAAACGCGAGGTAACAGCCATAGCACAGTACTACCACAGCGAAGGCAGCATCTGTGGAGAGCGAAACAGAGTTAACGTTTCAGGTCGATGACCTTTCGGCAAAACTGGAAAAAGCTGGAGAAGTAACAGATTTTTAAGCAAGTGTAGGTGCAGGGAAAGGGGGGAGGGGAGGAAAGAACAAAAGGGAAGGTCTGTGATAGGATGGAAGGCCCGAGAGATTGAGAGAGATTAAGAGATGGTGCAAGGCAAAAGGAGATGGTAATGGGACAAGTTAAGAAACAAAAGATGGGTCCAGAGGAGGTGTAAATGGGAATTTTCACATGGCAGCTGTTGATGATGATTCTGCCATTCCCATTTACACCTCTTCTAGACTCATAATTTGTTTCCTAACTTGTTCCATTACCATCTCCTTTTGTCTTGCATCATTATCCTTTTCGTCTTTTAATCTCTCCTGCCTTCCACCCTATCACAGACCTTCCCTTTTGTTCTCTCCTCCCCTCCCCCCTTTCCCTGCCCGTACACGTACTTAAAATCTGTTACATCTCTAACTTTTTCCAGTTCTGACAAAGGGTCCCAGACCTGAAACGTTAACTCTGTTTCTCTCTCCACAGATGCTGCCTGACCCGCTGAGTATTTCCAGCATTTTCTGCTTCTATTTCAGATTTCCAGCATCCGCAGTATTTTGCTTTTGTATTAACACAGCGTAAGAGTGTTCACAGGCCCCACGTAATTCTGTGGGCCAGGAAGGATGAAATGCGGTTAGATCGTCAATTGGGAGGCCACAGTTTGGGTCACAATGCCGATTCGCGGGGCTTCTGGTGAGGGGGGAGTGGGGGCAGGAGAGTCTTCAACTCGTTCCCCACCCCCCTCACGTCTTGGGTCACGTCTGGGGAGAGTTCCTGGTCTTTCCCAGGAATTCCACCAATTACGCCTTCAATGAGCTCAATGGGATTCTCACCAAATGAGAGCTGGATCTAGTCATAGCCTCAAGGCTGCACTGGAGAAAGGTAACAGATTACCATGGGGAGCAATCACCTCTCCAAAAATGACCACATGCTCCCTCGCTAGCATTTTAAGCATCTTAAATGCAAGTGTTTCTTTTTTCCTTTCATTCAACGGGTACAGTAGCATAGTGGTTATGTTACTGGACGAGCAATCCATGAAACCTGGATTAATGATCTGGAGATATGAGTTCAAATCCCACCACAGCAAGATGGGAATTTAAATTTAATTAGATAAATCTGGAATTAAAAACTAGTATCATGAAATTAGAGTCATAAAAACCCATCTGGTTTGCTAATGTCCTTTAGGGAAGGAAATCTGCCGTCCTGACCTGGTCGGGCCCCTATATGTGACTCCAGACCCACAGCAATGTGGTTGACTCTTAACTGCCCTCCTCTACTCCCTCTTCACCCACGACTGTGTGGCTGTTCATGGTTCCAACACCATCATCAAGTTTGCAGATGATACCACGGTAGTAGGCCAGATCACCAACAACGATGAGTCAGCCTACAGGGAGGAGGTCCAGCATCTCATGAAGTGGTGCGCCGATAACAGCCTGGCCCTTAACATCAAGAAAACCAAAGAAATCATTGTGGACTTCAGGAAGTCTAAAGGCGGAAGTCACACCCCCATCCACATCAATGGGGCTGTGGTGGAAAGGGTGGACAGCTTTAAGTTCCTCAGAGTCCACATCACGGAAGACCTCTCCTGGTCCCTCAATACCTCCTCTCTGGTGAAAAAGGCCCAGCAGCGCCTATATTCCCTAAGGAGGCTGAAGGGATGTAACCTGTCACCCCTGATCCTCTCTAACTTTTACCGCTGCACAATAGAGAGCATCCTGACGAACTGTATCACAGTATGGTATGGCAGCTGTAGCTACTATGACGGGAAAGCCCTGCAGCGGGTAGTCAAAACTGCCCAACGCATTACCGGCACCCGGCTACCGACCATAGAGCACATATACCAGAAACGCTGTTTACGGAGGTCACGGTCCATCATCAAAGACCCTACCCACCCCAGCCACAGTCTGTTCGCCCTCCTGCCATCTGGGAGACGCTACAGATGCATTCGCACCTGTACGACCAGATTTAGGAACAGCTTCTTTCCCAGGGCTGTCATCCTACTGAACTCCACAAATAAACTCTAAAGCCTGCACATCTGTCAATGCACTTTATTATGGTTATGTTTATGTTAATGTATTACAAGCCAAATGTATGTTGAATGTTTAAATGTCTTAATCTAAATGTACACTCTCGGGAGCCGCAAGCCTACATTTCGTTGTACTGCACTTGTGCACTAACAATGACAATAAAAGTTGATTTGATTTGATTTGATTTTGGTTCAAAGAAGGCGGCTCACCACCACCTTCTCGAGGGCAATTAGGGATGGGCAATAAATGCTGGCCTTGCCAGCGACGCCCACATCCCGTGAATGAATTTAAAAAAGCTGTCTTGCAACTAGGCGATGGGCAAAATGGCCTCCTTCTGTGCTGTAAGATTCTATGGCGATCTGAAGTCGGTGTTTACGCAGAAGGATAAAAGGGGCAGAGTGAAAGTAGAGGGCAAGTCACCCTGAGCAGGTTCCGCAGCAGCATTGGAAGAGGCTCTGGTTGGCTGCTCGCTCAACTGGAGAAGGGAGTATAAGAGATTTGAGTAAACAAGAGGGGGAAAAAAATATACATTTTCGATAAGATAAATTTTCAAAACGAGGCAACAGAAAAATAAATTTTGCAGCATCAAACGGAACGCATAGCTTTTCTTACTTGACTCTTAAGTGATACAGCATTCTAACATCAGAGCTGTTAGATAGTCCATCAAGTGTTTAAATGCTGCCTGGTTTAATTGCAAGCCTCACAAGGGTGCTAATTTTTGCACTATATTCCTGGTGCTGAATATAGATAAATACCATCGCTGAAGCCCATGAGATAACATCCATCATCAACTATTATTTCAGAACAGCACTTGCTCATTGTATGGGCAGAAGAGAGTGTTTAATCTCCTCCAGCTGTTCTCCTTTCATCGGCACGGTATTGAGAACCCTGTGTTCAATGACAAACATCCCTGCCGACAGCCACACACCTGGCCTTTGGCCACCTGGTGTGGAGGAAGGGTTGGGGGGGGGGGGCGGCGGGTGGGCAAGACGGAAGACCTCCTCGTTGGGTCTGTTCGTGGGCCTGACCAATGTGGCCATCCGGGGGGTCCGGGTTGGACGCGGCCCATGGTGGGGCGGGGGGGGGGGGGGAAGCGGGGGGGTGGGTGGTTGGTCGCTCTGGCTCTGCCCGCCTCTCTTCTACAGCCTTGTCCGTGCCCTGGAGGAGGAGCACGCTTTGTCCGCCGGTATGCTTGAGGCCTTCCGCGACGGGTGGGCGCCACAGGGACTGGAGGGCGTGGTGGATAGTGCGACTAATATTATTTTAAGTTTGAAAGTTTCCTGTGTTTTTGCTCAAGTTCTTTGTGCCCTCGAAAAAGGAAGCGCTTTTGTTAGGCATATTTCATTTGATGGTACTGGGGCAACCCAGTGTCTCCTTATAGATTCATTAAGGAAAGGTTACCAATGAAAAGCAATCAAGAACTAACCACTTATTATGCAGCGTGTGCTTACAGCGACGATCAGATGATAGCTTGGGTCCTAGGCTTTCTGATCCCCTTCCCGTGTCCACCCACACCCCACCAAACCAGCTGATTTTTCAGTAGATATGGAGCAGATGGGCCAGAAAGGAGCTCGGAGATGAGCAGTTCTGATCCCTGCCTCCCTGTGCCACCCCACCCCATCCCAACCTTGTGTGCTTCCTCCTCACGTCTTGGCTGCGGGGTGTTTGCCTGCCCATATGTGCGCATATGTAAAAGGAATGCTAGTGAACCTTCACTGCATCGCCTCTAAGGCAAGTATATCCTTCTGTTGTTATTTCGGATTTCCAGCATCTGCAGTATTTTGCTATCGTATATCCTTCCACCGATGTCTGAGAACAGAGTCTATTTAAACAGAGTCTCTACGCGTTACATCAAACAGAACTCATGACCGAAGCTACAGCAAAGTCTCCCGATAAAAGCAGGCTTATTTTTCCTTCTTCCCGCTCGCCTCCAACTCATTGGCTGACATAGTGATGTCAGTACTCACTTCCGCTCTTGCATTTATGCCAGTTGAATTCTGGATGCAAGGGATGCTCTGGAGGGCCAGACGCCCAGTGCTCATGATCAACCGTGGTGAAGACCACAGAGATTTTCTGGCAGCCAAGGCCCATGCAAGGCAGGGGTGGGTGGGCAATTATTTGGGTTGGAGGGCCGGTTAACAAGTTTTGGTGAGCTTTTGAGGGCCACACACCAATGTTACCCCCAAGGTCGCGCACCAATCCTGAGGCCCCGAGGTCCCGCGCAGGCCACAGATAATGAAGCAGTCCATGCCCGCATGCAACAAGACGTGGACGACATTCAGGCTTGGGCTGATAAGTGGCAGGTAACATTCGCACTACAGAAGTGCCAGGCAATGACTATCTCCAACAAGCGAGAGCCTAACCACCTCCCTTGACATTCAATGGCATTACCATTGCCGAATCCCCCACCATCAACATCCTGGGGGTCACCATTAACCAGAAACTTAACTGGACCAGCCATATAAATACTGTGGCAACAAGAGCAGGTCAGAGGTTAGGTATTCTGCGGCGAGTGTCTCACCTCCTGACTCCCCAAAGCCTTTCCACATCTACAAGGCACAAGTCAGGAGTGTGATGGAATACGCGCCACTTGCCTGGATGAGTGCAGCTCCAACAACACTCAAGAAGCTTGACACTATCCAGGACAAAGCAGCCCGCTTGATTGGCACCCCATCCACCACCTTAAACATCCACTCCCTTCACCACAGGCGTACTGTGGCTGCAGTGTGTACCATCTACAAAATGCACTGCAGCAACTCACCAAGGCTTCTTCGGCAGCACCTCCCAAACCCGCGACCTCTTCCACCTAGAAGGACAAGGGCAGCAGGCGCATGGGAACACCACCACCTCCAAGTTCTCCTCCAAGTCACGCACCATCCTGACTTAGAAGTATATCGCCGATCCTTCATCGTCGCTGGGTCAAAATCCTGGAACTCCCTACCTAACAGCGCTGTGGGAGTACCTTCACCACACGGACTGCAGCGGTTCAAGAAGGCGGCTCACCACCATCTTCTTGAGGGCAACTAGGGATGGGCAATAAATGCTGGCCTTGCCAGCGACGCCCACATCCCATAAACAAATTTAAAAAAAGGCTGCTCACCAGCTCCTGCCACTGCAAGAGATTCCGCGCAGCAAGTTTAAAGGGACCACGCACGAAAAAATAAATTAGAGGGAGCATTGCCGCACACATAAAACGAATTGTGTTAACAACAGCAACCACTAAAGTTTGTGATGGCATTTACTGTATAAAGAACCCTTCGGGTCGTTTCCACCCTTAATACAAATAACAATTATTAACAGGCTAATGAACATGATGCAGGCTCATGAGCCACATTTGAAATGTGCTCGGTCTGTTCCAAATGGTCTCAATTCATTCTTAGAGTGGAAAATGAGAGATCGACCCTGCTTCCACTGGCAATTGTAACCACAAGTGTAAGGCAGAATCAAGGATAAAACCATTGATACAACCTTTACAAATCGCACATGAAAGTGCTGCTTTGATGCCTTTTGAAACCTCGCTAAGAAATAATTAGGTGACTCGGAAAATGATTTAATGCTGCAAATCGCGCCCCAGGTCGGTTGTCAAATTGGGCTTGTTCATTGTCAACGTGCGATCACTGCTGAGAAAAGCCAAGACGCCGATAGAGTTTGCGGACGTTCACTTGCGAATGGCCACCATTGTGATGCACCATTGTGATGCACGTTTCTTCCCCGAGTGCCACCTATTACTGGGACTGGCCAACGACAGAAATCTCGACAACCCTCTTCCAGTCGTGACAATAAACTTAAATTGTTTGTGGCATGGGGAAAAAGTGTTTAAATTAAAAACAGTGAGTGCAACGTCCAATATACCCGGGTCCGTTTAGTTATGCCTCCACTATGCTAATTAAGTGGGATAATATTAAAATATTATAGTATTAAAACGAGTGAATAATTGTGCAAGAATTAACAACCCCACTAGTAGGCATTCGTGTTAAATTGGTAAATTTGAAACAGGCCAACAGGTGTTGATCATTCATCACTCCCACTTCTACACTCCCAATAATTTATAAACATAAGTTCAGTTAGTAGTGAGATACTATCTTAAATACACAAAATGTGATGTAAAATAGTAAAATCTTCCATTACTAAATGAATGAAATGAATGATGGATTGATTATATATTGTACTGAAAGTCTACGTGGCTGTTTGGGAGCGCGGCTGGAGTCTGCGGGGCCTCCGATGTGAGAGGTGTTCTCTTCAGTGCGCTGAGTACAGGAGCCCGAGGCCTCGCAAGGCCTGAACTACAAACGCCTGCCGTTACCTGGAGCCCTTGCGCTCCGAGATCCACTCCCGTGTCTAAGACGGCGATGAGGACCCCCTGCCGTCGTACTCTGGGTAGCGGGAGAGGGAAGACGCAGCGTTAAAAGAGTCTTTGGTAAAAGCGTCTCCAAGATGACGGCTCGCGTTCTATTCTGTCCCGTCCAGCAGGCCGAATAGAATGAACAGGCGGGCCTGACCCGCGGGCCATATTTTGCCCTCCACTACTGTAAGGCCTTGTAGGTACCGCAGGGGGGCTTGAATATTTTTTTTAGAAAGCTGGTTTTGCAGGCAGCACGGAGGTTAACTGCTTCGCCGTTTTACCGCAGCTAAATCACAACCCCATTTCGGCGGGTTTCCCCAGCAGAGGATGGGGAGTCCGCCTCCTGTATTTAAATGGCCCCAAGGGCGGAATACTGAGGTCTGGGTGCACCTCCGTGGTGAGAGGAAGTCCCACCCCTTCCCCCTTTGCCAGAGATGCAGCTCAACCAAGGCGACGAAGGAAAGCCTCAGACAACGTCTCCTATGTTGTCATGATCATGGAATCATAGAATAGTGCAGCACAGAAGGAGGCCATTGGGCCCATCGAGTCTGTGCCGGCTCTTTCCAAGAGCATTCCAGTTAGTCACTCTAACCGAGAAGATAGAGATTGAGAGTTGGAGAGGTTTAGGGAGAGAATTCCAGAGTTTAGGGCCTTGGCAGCTGAAGACACGGCCGCCAATGGTAGAGCGATGAAAATCAGGGATGCGCCAAGAGGCCAGAATTGGAGGAGTGCCGAGATCTCGGAGGGTTGTCGAGTTGGAGGAGGTTACAGAGATAGGGAGGGGGGTGAGGCCATGGAGGAAACTGAAAACAATTTTATTTATTCACCCCTTACCCAACATCACTAAAAATAGAGTTCTCCTCAGTGTCCTGGCCAATATTTATCAACAAGCACAATAAAAACAGATGAACTGGTCAGGTATCACATTGCTGTTTGTGGAACCTTGCTGTGTGCAAATTGGCTGCCGTGTTTCCTACATTACAACAGTGACTACACTTCAAAAGTATTTCATTGGCTGTAAAGCGCGTTGGGACGTCCTGAGGCCGTGAAAGGCGCTATATAAATGCAAGTCTTACCTCCTTTTACTATCAGTCACGAGCCCAGGAGAGTTAATGGTGAAGGCCACAAGCTGAAGACTGTTTAGTATTTCTTTCTTTTCTTTCCATTGCATACACTTAACAGCCCCCCCGCTCCCCACACCCCCGACCCCCTCCCCGCACCTCCCCGCAAAGCGGGCCTTTAGAATACTGTAACAAATATTACAAACACAAAAGGGAAAAAAGCTCAATGAAGAAAAGGATGATCTGCATTGACGTGTGTGAATTAAACAAAGGATAGGTGGTTGTTTGTGGGTACCCAGATGCAGAAATGTTACTATCTGCCTCGGGTGGGCGGAGAGTGCCTGCCTGGATAAAGTGTTTCCGACGCACCTTAGGGAAACCCTGCGACCTTTGTGCAACATGACCTTCGCTTGAACTCCGAGAAAACTGACTCTGAAGTCGGCTCGAGTACCAGGTTAGCATTTACACAGCGGCATAACTCCTTCCAAAAAACAGCTACAAGGTCAACACAGGCAGTTAAGCAAATAGATTAACGTTTGTGTTGCAATCTCGCAGTGTCTTCGGGGAATGGCTACATAAAACCCTTGCTCCGTATCCGCTCCATGTGCACTTGCTCTGGGCGGGTGCCTAATTTAAGCCGGGATGCTCTTTCATCGCGGAGAGAGTTGGGTTTATTTTAAGCATCTCAGTTATCAGTTACAATAGCTTGTCCTGTGACTTGAGAAATCTGAATGAGTGGCTCACTGTTGAAACAGAGAATGGATCCAGGATTTTAAAAGAAGGCAGTTTATGCATACTGTACTAATTACCATGCAAACTGCAGTTTAATTCTATTTTTATTAACTAAACGTAGTTGCAGCAAACAATGATGCGTGAAATGATAAGGAGAGCTCTTTTATTCAGCCTCTGAGGCGGGTAATTCCTGGTACTGCTGTTAAAAAAGTTATAAAGACCTTGACATTAGGATCTGCGATCTCAGTCTATGGCTGCTTATTATATTCATACCAAGTTCCTTGATCCCCTCCAAGTCACACACCATCCTGACTTGGAAATATATTGGCCGTTCCTTCATCGTCGCTGGGTCAAAACCCTGGAACTCCCTCCCTAACAGCACTGTGGGAGTACCTTCACCACACGGACTGCAGCGGTTCAAGAAGGCGGCTCACCACCACCTTCTCAAGGGCAACTAGGGATGGGCAATAAATGCTGGCCTTGCCAGCGACGCCCATGTCCCCCAGGAACGAATGACAAAACTACTTCAATGGAGGCGTTAACTTATTTTAAATGCCTCTTATTGAATTAATGGACATGCAAACAGATGCAGGCACATTAACAGCACACAGTGTAATTTCAAGTCATAAGGAAAATCAAAAGTAATGTACTGCTTGTACCCTGGGGGAAATGCTTCTCAAAATTGGCTCATTAGAGAATGTAATGTCAAGAGCGAGAGTCTTAAATGTTTCACAGTGTGTACAGTACTATAAAGACCAAGTCTGGCATCAAACTTAAGCAGCAACTGCAAACCATCCACTCTATACAGTTTCGGGACATTGACACAGAAACTGAATCTGATCTCTCGCTGTGATCCATTAAACTTCAACCAACAAAGAGACTCGCCTTTTCTATTTTTAAAGGGACCACACACACTATCCAGAGTCCCCAGAATGGCCAAGTGCTGTTGTACGAAGCTAAAAAGAGAGATTCCAGGTTCAGTTTCAATATGTGCTGATAACCAGAGGGGGCGGGTTTAACACTGCTCACTCAGCAGAAACCTGGCAGGTGGGCGGTTGAAATCGCCCCCGGCTATTAACCTTGTCTGAAAGCTGCCATGATCGCAGCATCTGCCATTTTAAACTTGCTTCTCCTGAGCGGGCAGCAAGGACGTGCGCCCGGAACCAGCAGGGTCCTCCTTTACACAGGCATGTTGCGGCCCCGATGACATCATTAAGACCCGACTGTAATTTTAACTCAGGCCTGAGCGGGGAATCCGCCTGGAGTTAAAGATCGGGACCCTGATCTCGGTTGGTGCAGTGATGGGGAGGGGGGACACTATAATTGTCCCTGCTCCCGATTGCTATCGCTGACCTCTGCTGAACAGTGTGGGCACTGGGTAAGGACCAGACCAGCAGTGAGGCCCCCCATGGGTGAATAGGCTGCTCCTACCAGGCGCTGGATTTTCCTCTGGGGAAGTATCGCTGTGGGAAGCAGATTGGGCGGGACTTTGCGCTGCCACCATGACCTGCTGTGACCCCGACCCATCTTCAACATCCACAATTACTAACACATGAACCCGATGCAAAGCATTGAGGGATACATTGTGTGAGTAATGTTTTTTTTCATTTCTATGAACAGTGACGGATCAATGCACTTTGCATGAATGTATGGGAACATTAAAGTTTCAGTTAAATTAGCAGCTTGGTACAATCTTTTCAGAGACGAAACTCTGGGCTGATTGTCCTGCTGGCTGATGATGTTGTCAAAAGTTGCCCAAGATCTCAAAAGTGACCTGGTCACATCATTTTTCTGCAACAGAGCAAGATGGGGTCACCGAACCACCAAGCTTAATTGCTTGATATGGAGTTAGGTCGCAGATCAGCCATGATCTCATTGAATGGCGGAACAGGCTCATGGGGCTGAATGGCCTCCTCCTGTTTCTATGTTCCTTCAACATAGAAACATAGAAGATAGGAGCAGGAGTAGGCCATTCGGCCCCTCGAGTCTGCTCCGCCATTTAATGAGATCATGGCTGATCATCCAAATTCAGTACCCTGTCCCTGCCTTCTCCCCATATCCCTTGAGCCTCAAGAAATATATCCAACTCCTTCTTGAATATATTTAATGAATTGGCCTCAACTGCCTTCTGTGGTAGAGAATTCCACAGGTTCACCACTCTCTGGGTGAAGAAATTCCTCATCTCAGTCCTAAATGGCTTACCCCTTATCTTTAGACTGTGACCGCTGGTTCTGGACTCCCCGACCATCGGGAACATCCTTCCTGTTAGAATTTTATAAGTTTCAATGAGATCCCCTCTCATTCTTCTAAACTCTAGCGAATAAGCAAGAGCTGGAGTGGTTTCTGGCTGGGGCGGAGGTCACTTCTTACGAAAGGTAGGTACTGCATAGAATTATTAGGGCCAGAGTGATCTGGACTAGTGTCGATCGCCGGGGGGTGGGGGGGGCAGCAACAACAACAACTTGCATTTATTTAGCGCCTTTAACGCACTAAAACATCTCAAGACGCTTCACAGGAGTATTATAAGACAAAAAATTTGACACCGAGCCACATAAGGAGAAATTAGGGCAGGTGACCAAAACTTGGTCAAAGAGGTAGGTTTTAAGGAGCGTCTTAAAGGAGGAAAGAGAAGTAGAGAGGTGGACAGGTTTAGGCAGGGAATTCCAGAGCTTAGGGCCCAGGCAACAGAAGGCACGGCCACCAATGGTGGAGCGATTATAATCAGGGATGCTCAAGAGGGCAGAATTAGAGGAACGCAGATATCTCGGGGGGGGGGGGCGGGCGGCTGGAGGAGATTACAGAGAGAGGGAGGGGTGAGGCCATGGAGGGATTTGAAAACAAGGATGAGAATTGTGAAATCGAGGTATTGCTGAACCGGGAGCCAATGTAGGTCAGCGAGCACAGGGGTGATGGGTGAACGGGAGTTGGTGTGAGTTAGGACGCGAGCAGCCGAGTTTTGGATGGGCTTAAGTTTACGCAGAGTGGAATTTTCCCCCCAAATTGGCCTGTGCTTTTTTAATCCAGTTTTTTGCCTCTCCCAGGAGATCACTTGGTTTTTGGGTAGGGTGGGAAATGTATGTCTGGTGATACACAAGGTGCCACAATCGGTGTGAGACAGGCTGATGGAGCAGAGGGCCTTTACCTGTCTGTCATTGTCCGTATGTTCATCAATCGGAAATGAGGAGGAATTTCTTCTCTCAGAGGAGTGAATCTTTGGAATTCTCTGCCCCAGAGAGCTGTGGAGGCTGGGTCATTGAATATATTTAAGGTGGAGATAGACAGATTTTTCAATGGTAAGGGGGTGAAGGGTTATGGGGAGCGGGCAGGGAAGTGGAGTTGAAGCCAAGATCAGATCAACCATGATCATATTGAATGGCGGAGCAGGCTCGAGGGGCCGAATGACCTACTCCTGCTCCTACATCTTATGTTCTTATGTATCACCTTCTTTGTCCCTAATAGGCCCCACCCCGCCTCTTACTACCCGCTTAATGTTTACATGCCGGTAGAAGATTTTTGTGTTCCCTTTTATGCTAACTGGCATTCTACTCTCATATTCTCTCGTTGCCAATCTTGTTTTCATCTTCACTTCCCCTCTCAACTTACTGTGTTTGGTCCGGTTCTCCCTTGAAGAATTCGCCTGACCTTCATCATACACCCTCTTTTTTTGTTTCATCATCTTCTCAATCTCTCTCGTTATCCAAGGAGTCCTTGCTTTGGTTCCCTTACCCTTCCCTCTTGTTGGAATGTACCTAGCCTGTACTTGGAACACCTCCTCCTTAAAGATCACCCATTGTTCCGTTACAGTTTTGCCCGTCAGTCTTTGGTTCCATTTTACCCTGGCTAGATCCTTTCGCATCCCATTGAAGTTAGCCCTATTCCAGTTTAGAAGTTCCACTCTAGATTGTTCCTTGCTCCTCTCCATTGCTAATCTAAATCTTATGATACGATGATCACTTGCACCCAAGTGTTCTTCCACAGACACTTGGTCGACCTGGCCCATCTCATTCCCCAGCACCAGATCCAGCAATGCCTCCTTCCTAGTTGGGCCAAGAACATATTGGTCAAGGAAATTCTCCTGAACACATTTCAGAAATTCCTCCCTCTCCTTTCCCTTTACCCTAGCATTATCCCAATTGATATTTGGGTAATTAAAGTCCCCCAATATCACCACTCTATAGCTCTTGCATATCTCTGCGATTTCCCTGCAGATTTGCTCCTCTACCTCCCTCGCACTATTTGGAGGCCTGTAGAATGCCCCAATAGTGTAATCATACCCTTTTTGCTTCTCAACTCTAACCAAATGGATTCTGTCCTTGCCCCTTCAATAAAATCCTCCCTTCCAACACTACAATGCCTTCCTTAATCAGCACTGCCACCCCACCTCCCTTTTTTCCTTCCCTATCTTTTCTGAACACCTTGTACCCTTGAATATTAAGTGCCCAGTCCTCACCATATTTAAGCCATGTTTCCGTTATTGCCACAACATCATATTGCCACATGGCTAATTGTGCTTGTAGCTCACCAACCTCATTCACCACACTTTGTGCGTTTACGTACATGCATTCTAAACCCATTTTTGAATTTTTCACAGTCTTTCTTAGTCTGCTCCTATCCAATATGGTACTACTTCCGCCTCCAGCACTAGCTTCCCCTCCAGTACCACCCAACACACTCACTCTTCCATGCACCCCATTCTTCCCCTCTACTCCTACATGCTGGTGCCCATCCCTCTGCCAAGCGAGTTTAAACCCTCCCCAACAGCACTAGCAAACCTCCCCGCGAGAATATTGGTCCCGGCTCTGTTGAGGTGTAACCCGTCCAGCTTGTACAGGTCCCACCTTCCCCAAAAATGGTCTCAATGCCTCAGGAATCTAAAGCCCTCCCTCCTGCACTATCTGTCCAGCCACGCATTCATCTGTTCTATCCTCCTATTCCTGTACTCACTAGCACATGGCACTGGGAGTAATCCGGAGACTACTACCTTTGAGGTCCTGCTTTTTAATCTCTTTCCTAGCTCCTTATAGTCTGCCTGCAGGACCTCATCCCTCTTTCTGCCTATGTCGTTGGTACCGATATGGACAACGACCTCTGGCTGTTCACCCTCCCCCCTCAGAATGTCCTGCAGCCACTCAGTGACATCCTTGACCCTGGAACCAGGGAGGCAACATACCATCCTGGAGTCACGTCTGCATCCACAGAAACGCCTGTCTGCTCCCCTAACCAATGAACCCCCTACCACTATTGCTCCCCCCCCCCCCCCGTACAACCAAGCCACCCGTGGTGCTGTGGCCTTGGCTCTGGCTGCTCTCCCCAGAGGAGCCATCACCCCCACCAGTTTCCAGAACTGTGAACCGGTTAGCGAGCGAGATGCACTCTGGGGATTCCTGCCCTACCTGCCTGGTCCTCCTTCTCTGTCTGGTGGTCACCCATTCCCTCTCTGCCTGCACATTCTGAGGTTGTGGGGTGATCACTTCTAGCAGCGTGCTTTCCAAATATTTCTCAGCCTCGCGGATGCACCGCAGTGACTCCAGCTGCCGTTCAAGCTCCGAAACCCGGAGTTCGAGTTGCTGCAGTTGGCGACACTTCCTGCACACGTGGTCATCCAGGCCGCAAGAAGCGTCCAGGATATCCTACATGGCACAGGATGAGCAAATCACGGGACTGAGCTGCCCTGCCATACCTCTATTTACCAGACTATGGCGGTGATTTAGTAGAAATAAACTGAACAAGAAACACTCAACAGCTACCCACCAATCAGCACCTCCCTCTATTAGATAGGCTCTGATCTACTTAGCAGAAATATACTGAAAACAGAACAAAAAAAAACTTACCACAAATGCTCACCCGATTCTCACCTCTCAGCTCCCTTGTGCCAATGACACCTTTAAATTCTGACGTCACTCCTTCATTGTGTCGCTTGCCGACTGTCTCCCTCGCTGGTAGTCCTCTCGCTCAGACTCCCAGGTCTGTGCTCCTTTATCCCCGGTCTCCGACTCCGTTCCTCCCGCAGGTCCGCTCGCTCAGAGCACTGGCTGGGCAGGCTGCATTTCTTGGGTGTGTGAAATGAGGAAGGCACAAGGGTGGAGTTGTGGTGAGGGGAGGGCGGGAAAGCAAGAGGTGCATGCCAAAAGGATAACGTATGAGGATACCAGCATCTTGCATCCTTTCAGCCCCACCGCTGGCCAAGGGCTCAGCCATGCCCCTGCCAAGAATGGCCAGCACTGTCTCCTCCAAGGGGGTGAGGTGAGACTAGGAATGGGAGATGTGCCTCCTGATTGGTACAGATTGTTGGTAGGTGAGTGATTGGGGTGGGGTGGGGTGGGGAGTTGTGCATGGAGCAATGTACAAGGCTAGTGATTCAGTTGGTCAGAGACAGCTTTTGAAGATGCATTCACTGCTGGCAGTATTTGCCTCAGTGATGTGGTCCCACATCATTCTTTCTGGAGGGTCTCCTAGCCCCTGTGGGTAGAGGGCCACTCTGGCAGTGTTGACCCCCTGCACAAAGCTGGAGTGCTGCGTGCGAGACCCTGGCAGCCTCTCCCTGGCTTGGTGAGTCATTTGTGTTAGGGCTGAAGCACTTTTCCCATTTTTTGAGATTCGGTAGGGAATTCAGTTTTAAGAGCTGAAGACTGCCATTAGGATTTCTTTTTAATGTTAACTTTTTTTTAAAAGGCAGTAAGGGCTGAAAACGTCACTTCATTGTAATTTTTATTAGCTCTGAACGCAGTGCCCCTTTAATTCATAGCCCTTTTAATTGCCCACAATGCCTTGCGAACTCCACAGCCTCGCTCCCAGAGACTGTAAGAAGCTGGAACGGCGCTCCTGGACTCCACTGCATTCGAGGGCACCAGGAGGTTGCTGCACTGTAAGGTAGCGCTGGCCTAACAATCTTTAGCCCCCAGCGCGAATTTATGCCCGCCATTTTCAGCGGCCGTAAACCCGAGGCCGCAGTGACATAGAAACATAGAAGATAGGAGCAGGAGTAGGCCATTCGGCCCCTCGAGCCTGTTCTGCCATTTAATGAGATCATGGCTGATCATCCAAATTCAGTACCCTACCACCAACAGGTTTTTGTCCATGTCCAATATCTAGGCCAAAGATAACATTTCCAATATCTGACCCAGTCAGCTCATTGTCAGAATTGGAATACCCCTGTATTAACTGTATTAAGTACTAATTACCTGGAATTGCAAAGAATACACAGCACCATTCGGTCCAAATGATCCACACGAGCCTCCTCCCACTCCTATTTCATCTAACCCTATCAGCATACGCTTCTATTCCTTTCTCCCTTGTGTGTTTAGCCAGCTTCCCTTTAAATGCATCGATGCTATTCGCCTCGACCACTCCTTGTGATAGCGAGTTCCACATTCTCACCACTCTCGTTGGCAACCTCACTCTGAGAGCTTGCAGAGGTGTGGGAAATGGAGAAATGCACACTGATACAGCGTAGGGTGCCTTTGTTGAGGTTGGGAGCACGGTAGATTGTTGGGTCAGAGCGGAGGGAGCTTCACTCTGCACAATGTGATGCCGACACCCTGTGTCGGAAACGGTGTAGTGTTCCATTCGTTGGCATTGACGTCTTTCACTTTGATCAGCACAATAAAAATTCACCCCCCCAAAAAGTAAATGAACTGCTATCACATTGGCAAGCAACCGTATGCGAGCACACACGTTCGTGCAGACATGCGCCTGACAGTCTTATTAATGAATCTGATGATAGTTCCATGCATTAACATGAGATTAATCATTTGTTTTTTCCTTTTTTTGACTGAACTCTTATCACAGTGGTTGATGTCCCAAATCTGGAACCAAAAGCTACACTTTTAGAAATTCTACTTGCATAAGTTTAGACTTTATTTTCCGTTCCTTGGACTAAATCTGATTGCTGCTGTTGAAAAGAACACAATCAGTTGCTCTCCTGCTGACCTGTGTGTGCAGTGGTTGGGTGTGCCTGTTCTGTCGCACACCGTTTCTCGGGTCCGATGTTGAGAATTATAACATAAGAACATAATAATATAAGAAATAGGAGCAGGAGTCGGTCATTTGGC
Source organism: Somniosus microcephalus (assembly GCF_052327205.1). Taxonomy (NCBI): domain Eukaryota; kingdom Metazoa; phylum Chordata; class Chondrichthyes; order Squaliformes; family Somniosidae; genus Somniosus; species Somniosus microcephalus. The sequence continues at coordinate 22,392,032 of NC_140998.1, forward strand.
CCCTCGAGCCTGCTCTGCCATTCAATAAGATCATGGCTGATCTGATCTTAGCCTCAACTCCACTTCCCTGCCCGCTCCCCATTTGTGGTAAGTTTTTTTTTGTTCTGTTTTCAGTATATTTCTGCTAAGTAGATCAGAGCCTATCTAATAGAGGGAGGTGCTGATTGGTGGGTAGCTGTTGAGTGTTTCTTGTTCAGTTTATTTCTACTAAATCACCGCCATAGTCTGGTAAATAGAGGTATGGCAGGGCAGCTCAGTCCCGTGATTTGCTCATCCTGTGCCATGTAGGATATCCTGGACGCTTCTTGCGGCCTGGATGACCACGTGTGCAGGAAGTGTCGCCAACTGCAGCAACTCGAACTCCGGGTTTCGGAGCTTGAACGGCAGCTGGAGTCACTGCGGTGCATCCGCGAGGCTGAGAAATATTTGGAAAGCACGCTGCTAGAAGTGATCACCCCACAACCTCAGAATGTGCAGGCAGAGAGGGAATGGGTGACCACCAGACAGAGAAGGAGGACCAGGCAGGTAGGGCAGGAATCCCCAGAGTGCATCTCGCTCGCTAACCGGTTCACAGTTCTGGAAACTGGTGGGGGTGATGGCTCCTCTGGGGAGAGCAGCCAGAGCCAAGGCCACAGCACCACGGGTGGCTTGGTTGTACGGGGGGGGGGGGGGAGCAATAGTGGTAGGGGGTTCATTGGTTAGGGGAGCAGACAGGCGTTTCTGTGGATGCAGACGTGACTCCAGGATGGTATGTTGCCTCCCTGGTTCCAGGGTCAAGGATGTCACTGAGTGGCTGCAGGACATTCTGAGGGGGGAGGGTGAACAGCCAGAGGTCGTTGTCCATATCGGTACCAACGACATAGGCAGAAAGAGGGATGAGGTCCTGCAGGCAGACTATAAGGAGCTAGGAAAGAGATTAAAAAGCAGGACCTCAAAGGTAGTAGTCTCCGGATTACTCCCAGTGCCATGTGCTAGTGAGTACAGGAATAGGAGGATAGAACAGATGAATGCGTGGCTGGACAGATAGTGCAGGAGGGAGGGCTTTAGATTCCTGAGGCATTGAGACCATTTTTGGGGAAGGTGGGACCTGTACAAGCTGGACGGGTTACACCTCAACAGAGCCGGGACCAATATTCTCGCGGGGAGGTTTGCTAGTGCTGTTGGGGAGGGTTTAAACTCGCTTGGCAGAGGGATGGGCACCAGCATGTAGGAGTAGAGGGGAAGAATGGGGTGCATGGAAGAGTGAGTGTGTTGGGTGGTACTGGAGGGGAAGCTAGTGCTGGAGGCGGAAGTAGTACCATATTGGATAGGAGCAGACTAAGAAAGACTGTGAAAAATTCAAAAATGGGTTTAGAATGCATGTACGTAAACGCACAAAGTGTGGTGAATGAGGTTGGTGAGCTACAAGCACAATTAGCCATGTGGCAATATGATGTTGTGGCAATAACGGAAACATGGCTTAAATATGGTGAGGACTGGGCACTTAATATTCAAGGGTACAAGGTGTTCAGAAAAGATAGGGAAGGAAAAAAGGGAGGTGGGGTGGCAGTGCTGATTAAGGAAGGCATTGTAGTGTTGGAAGGGAGGATTTTATTGAAGGGGCAAGGACAGAATCCATTTGGTTAGAGTTGAGAAGCAAAAAGGGTATGATTACACTATTGGGGCATTCTACAGGCCTCCAAATAGTGCGAGGGAGGTAGAGGAGCAAATCTGCAGGGAAATCGCAGAGATATGCAAGAGCTATAGAGTGGTGATATTGGGGGACTTTAATTACCCAAATATCAATTGGGATAATGCTAGGGTAAAGGGAAAGGAGAGGGAGGAATTTCTGAAATGTGTTCAGGAGAATTTCCTTGACCAATATGTTCTTGGCCCAACTAGGAAGGAGGCATTGCTGGATCTGGTGCTGGGGAATGAGATGGGCCAGGTCGACCAAGTGTCTGTGGAAGAACACTTGGGTGCAAGTGATCATCGTATCATAAGATTTAGATTAGCAATGGAGAGGAGCAAGGAACAATCTAGAGTGGAACTTCTAAACTGGAATAGGGCTAACTTCAATGGGATGCGAAAGGATCTAGCCAGGGTAAAATGGAACCAAAGACTGACGGGCAAAACTGTAACGGAACAATGGGTGATCTTTAAGGAGGAGGTGTTCCAAGTACAGGCTAGGTACATTCCAACAAGAGGGAAGGGTAAGGGAACCAAAGCAAGGACTCCTTGGATAACGAGAGAGATTGAGAAGATGATGAAACAAAAAAAGAGGGTGTATGATGAAGGTCAGGCGAATTCTTCAAGGGAGAACCGGACCAAACACAGTAAGTTGAGAGGGGAAGTGAAGATGAAAACAAGATTGGCAACGAGAGAATATGAGAGTAGAATGCCAGTTAGCATAAAAGGGAACACAAAAATCTTCTACCGGCATGTAAACATTAAGCGGGTAGTAAGAGGCGGGGTGGGGCCTATTAGGGACAAAGAAGGTGATACATAAGAACATAAGATGTAGGAGCAGGAGTAGGTCATTCGGCCCCTCGAGCCTGCTCCGCCATTCAATATGATCATGGTTGATCTGATCTTGGCTTCAACTCCACTTCCCTGCCCGCTCCCCATAACCCTTGACTCCCTTATCGTTCAAAAATCTGTCTATCTCCACCTTAAATATATTCAATGACCCAGCCTCCACAGCTCTCTGGGGAAGAGAATTCCAAAGATTCACGACCCTTTGAGAGAAGAAATTCCTCCTCATTTCCGTTTTAAATGGGTGCCCCCTTATTCTGAAATTATGCCCCCTAGTTCTAGATTCCCCCATGAGGGGAAACATCCTCTCTGCATCTACTCTGTCAAGCCCCTTCAGAATCTTATATGTTTCAATAAGATCCCCTCTCATTCTTCTAAACTCCAATGAGTATAGGCCCAACCTGCTCAACCTTTCCTCATAAGACAACCTGATATATGCTTAGAGGCACATGGCAAGGATAGAATACTCAATGAGTACTTTGTATCAGTGTTTACTAAGGAGGTGGATGCTGACAAAATATCGGTAGAAGTGGAAAAGGTACAAGCAATGGAAGGTGTGAAAATTTATAGACAGGATGGACTAGAAAGGCTGGGTATGCTTCGAGTGGATAAGTCTCCTGGTCCAGATGGCCTGCGTCCCAGGTTGCTAAGGGAATTGGGGGAGGAGATAGCAGAAGGGCTTGCCATAATTTTCCAATCTTCCCTAGGATGCAGGGGAGGTGCCTGAGGATTGGAAAGTGGCAAATGTGATACCATTGTTCAAGAAAGGGTGTAAGGACAATCCTAGTAACTACAGGCCGGTCAGTTTAACATCAGTGGTGGGTAAAGTTTTAGAAACAATAATCAAGGAAAAAATGAACGGGCACTTGGAGAGGTTTGAGCCAACACGGATTTGTAAAAGGCAGATCGTATTTGACTAACCTAATTGAAATTTTTTGATGAAGTAACAGGGAGGATTGATGAAGGGAATGCAATAGATGTTGTCTACATGGATTTTCAGAAGGCATTTGACAAAGTACCACATAGAAGGCTGGTTAACAAAATTGAGGCTCATGGAATAGGTGGGTCAGTGGCAGCATGGATAAGGAATTGGCTTAAGCACAGAAAACAGCCAGTTGTGGTAAATGGCTGTTTTTCAGACTGGAGGATGGTAGACAGTGGTGTTCCCCAAGGGTCAGTACTGGGGCCACTGCTTTTTTTGATATATATATAAATGACCTGGATATTGGAATACAAAGTAGAATTTCTAAATTTGCCGCTGACATCAAACTTGGGGGTGTGGCAAACAGTGAGGATGATACCAATCGACTGCAACAGGACATAGAAAGGCTAGCAGAATGGGCAGACAAGTGGAATTTAATACAGAGAAGTGTGAGGTGATGCATTTTGGCAGAAGGAACAGGAAGAGGCAATATACACTTAATGGCACAGTTTTAAAGAGTGTGCAGAGACAGAGGGACCTGGGAGTTAATGTGCATAGGTCCCTGAAGGTGGCGGGACATATTAAGAGAGTGGTTAGCAAAGCATATGGGATCTTGGGCTTCATAAATAGAGGTACTGGGGTCAATTTTAACTCAGGTGCGGGGAATTGTCGGGTTCCCCGAATTTGGTGTTTCCCACACGAATCTAAATGGGTGTGTGAGATTGATGCAATTTTAACTCAATTGGCCAATTGATTTCCAACGTGTGGGAACCCTTGGCAAATGAGTATTTCCAGTCAGAAAATTGCATAATATGACGTCATTATTGCTGCTGCATTTAGGGTCTGCAACAAGCCTTGCTTCTTCTGCAGGTTGCCAACCTTCTGGCATTTGCTGATACACTGAGCTGGAAGCAGAATGGCAAGAGAAAGACCGAGGTCTGCACCCCGTTTTGACGACGTTGCCCTGCAGGCTTCATTGGAGGGAGCAAGAGCTCACAAGGAGGTGCTCTTCCCTTCATCAGGGAGGAAGATGCCTCCCCAGCAGACAAAGGCTGCGTGGCTGCAAGTGGCAGAGGAGGTCAACTCCTTATCGGCTACCCGCAGAACCTGGATACAGTGCAGGAAGAGATTTCATGACCTTCAGCACACTGGAAAAGTGAGTATGAAGTTTCCATCACTCTCAATCTGATCTCCATTGCCTCTCCTCACCAGCACTCAGCTTTAGCAATCTCTTCCTCCACATCCCACTTGACACTGACATCCATGCACCCTTACCCATTCCCTCTCTATGCTCACATTCACCTAACTATTCGACTATGCAGCCCTCACACTCCCTATCACTCTGATGCTATGAAAACAACTGACAACACACAGGGAGGGCCCTTGGTCTTGCCACCTCACTCCATCTTTGTCTCCTTCTAAGCATCTATGCTATGGATTCTCTACACTCACTCCTTCATTCTCACTCAACCTCCACTTGTCTCCCTCATTGCAGGAAAAGAGAGCTCACATTAAAAGAGAATGAGCGAAGACAGGAGGAGGGCCACCATCAGTAGCCCAGCTCACCCCCTGGGAGGAGGCGGTCCTGGAGATCGTGGGACTGGAGGATGAGGCACAAGTGGGGGACGGACAGACGGGTGCATCACAGCAAGCTGGTGACAGAATAGTTTTCCATCTCCCTCATTGACATTGCATGAGTCGCTGATAATGATTCTGAAGCTGTAACAGATGGACCTATGATCATCTGCAATATGCAATGTGCATGTAACCTTGACCTCACATCTCTAACTCTTTCCTTTACTCCCCCACAGGACCATCGACAGCCCTATCCCCACTGTCCAGGAGGAAGAGCCTGAGCTTCCAGGCTCCTCAGAGGAATCTGCAACCTCTGAGGGCGCAGCGTCAGCAGAATTCAGCATACCGAGCACCAGCGCAGACACTCACACCTCGGTGGGACCTTCGGGACCTAGAGTAGTGTTGGCACCTGGTGTATCACAGCTCACAAGTGAGCATCAGCAGATTGTGGAGACAGGGACAGCAATGGAGGGTGCTAGTCGGAGGGCGCAGGACTCTGCCAGCTCGACTCAGCTGCATGTCGACCCTCTGCCTCTGGGTCCATCCATAAGATCAGCGGGGCTGGAACTCCAGGAACAGATGCAGGAGGCTCTGGCAGGTTTTGTCTCCAGTGTCGATGTGAGTGTGGAGCGAATGGAGGAGTCCATAGCGAACATGAGCAGAGCCTTTGTGGAGTCATTGGCGCATGATCGCATCACCATGGACAGGATGGCAACCTCCATGGGGGCGATAAGTCGCCAGGGTATAGAAAACATGGTGAGTGTTCATAATAGAATGACATCTCTTGAGGAGCGATGGGCATCTATTGAACAGAGAAACCAGACCTTCATGGAAGTCCTTCTGAGTAGGACTGCCAGTGCAGATACGGATCCCCATGGCCCCCTGATGTGCAGCAAGGTGCTCTCAAGCCACTTCCAAGCGCTGGCCCCTTCTGGCCTGTGCAGCTTCAGGTGGGTGAGCAGCAGCCTGGCGCTCCTGTTGCTGCTGCTGTTGTTCCTGGTTCTGCTGGTGCTGCGGCTGGTGTTCGAGCTTATCTAATGCCCAGAAGGGAAGGAAATAAATGGCTCCCATGCTTCTGGTATATGCCTCTGTTGAGGAAGCGCTGAGTGAGGGTGGTGAGCGGGGTTTCCCAGGAGGTCACACTGGAGATGTGTGTGAGGTTCCAACCTTCCACAGCTGTGGTTAAGCCTGGTAAAAGTTGCCCCAGGCCTGAAACAACAAAGTCCTGCCACCTGCAAATGATGACTGATCAAATCTCCTCTTTAATGGTTGACCTGCAGCTGATAGTCAGCAAGGCAATAGTGCTCACGCCAGGTTTCACAGGCGTGATCCCCACCAGGCATGTTTTCACAGAATCACAGAAACCCCACAGTGCAGATAGAGGCCATTTCGGCCCATCGAGCCTGCACCGACACATATCCCACCCGATCCCCGTAACCCCTACACCAACACATATCCCACCCTATCCCCGTAACCCCACGTATTTAATCCCCCTAACACTAAGGGTCAATTTATCATAGCCAATCAACCTAACCCGCACATCCTTGGACTGTGGGAGGAAACCGGAGCACCCAGAGGAAACCCACGCAAACACGGGGAGAATGTGCAAACTCCACACAGACCAATCAACCTAACCCGCACATCTTTGGACTGTGGGAGGAAACCGGAGCACCCGGAGGAAACCCACGCAAACACGGGGAGAATGTGCAAACTCCACACATGTGGGAAAAGGGTTAAAAATGCAAGGGCCTGTTAAAATGGCATTATAAAGGCCAATTATTGCTGATTAAGGGCCTTAAAGACCTGTTGGAGGTGGGACTGATTCGGGACCATCAGACACACCTGGGTTAAAATGGCTCGGGGTCAGGAACCAGGCGGGGGGGGGGGGGGTCAGGAACCAGGCGGGGGGGGGGTCCCGGCCCCCAGTTTCTGCGATTTTTAACTCCCCACACACCTCAAAGCCCGCCTCACGGCCGAGTTAAAATCAACCCCATTGAGTACAAAAGTAGAGAAGTTATGCTGAACCCTTATAAAGCGTTGGTTAGGCCACAATTGGAGTATTGCATCCAGTTCTGGTCACCATACTTTAGGAAGGATGTGAAGGCCCTTGAGAGGGTGCAGAGGAGATTTACCAGAATGGTTCCGGGGATGGGGGATCTTAACTACAAGGACAGGTTCGAGAAGCTGAATTTGTTTTCATTAGAACAAAGGCGGTTGAGGGGTGATTTGATAGAGGTGTACAAGATTATGACAGATTTGGATAGGCTAGACGGGGAAAGGCTGTTCCCACTAGTTGATGGTACAAGGATTAGGGGACACAGATTTAAGGTTTTGGGCAAGAGATACAGGGGGGATGTGAGGAAAAACTTTTTTACGCAGCGAGTGGTGAGGACCTGGAACTTGCTGCCGAGGGAAGTGGTGGAAGCGGAGACACTCAATGTATTCAAGGGGAGACTGGATAGGCGCTTGAGGGAAGTAAACTTGCAGGGCTACGGGGATAGAGCGGGGGAATGGGACTGACTGGATTGCTCTACAGAGAGCCGGCATGGACTCAATGGGCCAAATGGCCTCCTTCTGTGCCGTTATGACTCCATGACTTGAAGGGGCAAATTGTCAGGGCTATGGGGAAAGAGCAGGGGAGGAGTGGGACTGATTGGATACACTTTTGCGGCCTCTTGTCTTGTTCCACGGAAGCTCAGCGTAAGCTGGAGGAACAGCACCTCATATTCCGATTAGGCACTTTATAGCCCTCCGGACTCAATATCGAGTTCAACAATTTCAGATCATAACCTCGACCCCTATTATATTTTTATATTTTTTATCCACACTTTTGTTTGTGACTTTTTCTCTTTTTTTCTCTCTCTCCCACATGGCAGCTGTCTCTCACTCTGCCAGCGCATTTCACACTTCATCTAGAGCCATCCTTTGTCTCTTTACCTGTCCTATTACCATCTCGTCTCGCCTTGAATATCTCTTAATGTCTCTTCACCTCTCAGACCTTCCCTTTTGTTCTTTCATCCCCTCCCCCATTTCCCAGCCCCCAAACTTGCTTTTTCACCTGTTTCATTTCCTGCTTTTTTCTCAGTTCTGACGAAGGGTCTTCGACCTGAAACATTAACTCTGTTTCTCTCTCCACGGATGTTGCCTGGCCTGCTGAGTTTTTCCAGCATTTTCTGTTGTTATTTCAGATTTCCAGCATCCGCAGTATTTTGCTATCGTATAAGTAAATAGCACCTTGTTAATGTTCAATTACCTTGTGTGTACATAGCCCTTCTGGGATTACACTTTGTATTAAGCACCGACTGCAGTTTAAATGAAGCTAGTTGCATTGCATGAAGTCTGGTTTAGATTATACGTGATCTACAACATACTTTCTTTCCAGTAAAAGTGCTGTAATAGCGCGACCACGTTATTCCGGCCATCGCGTATAGCGGGCAAATCGCGTTCACACAGATGTGCCCGCTACAAGCATCGGGGACTGTACTACAGGCGCTGGTTGACCTCTAATACCTCAAGAAGTGTCAATTATTCATTGTACTAAGCTGGATGGTATCAGTATAGTTCTGACGAAAGGTCATCGACCTGAAACGTTAACTCTGTTTCTCGCTTCACAGATGCTGCCTGACCTGCTGAGTATCTCCAGCATTTTCTGTTTTTATTTCCGATTTCCAGCATCTGCAGTATTTTCTTTTAGTATCAGCTAGACTGGCGGAGGAGGCGGAGAGGGGAATCACAGCCACGCCTGATCCTGCCCTAACCCAATTCCGCACACATTCCTGGACCAATCAGGAGTGGGACCTTAATAACAACAGAAAATGCTGGAAAAACACAGCAGGCCAGGCAACATCCGTAGAGCGAGAAATAGAGTCAACGTTTCGGGTGAAAACCCTTTGTCACGACTAAAGAGGCACAGGAAATGAAATAGATTAAGAGGCCAGGCTGGGAGAGAACAAAAGAGAAGAGACATTAAGAGGTATTCAAAATGAGACGAGATGGTGATAGGACTAGTGGAGACAAAAGACGGCTCTAGATTAGGTGTGAAATGTTCTGGCAGAATGGGAGACAGCTGCCATGTGGGAGAGAGAAAAAAAGAAAGTGGGGGGGGGAAAAGGCCAAAACAAAGTTGTGGATAAAAAATATAAGTAAAAATGTAATAGGGGCCGAGGTTATGATCTGAAATTGTTGAACTCGATATTGAGTCCGGAAGGCTGTAAAGTGCCTAATCGGAAGATGAGGTGCTGTTCCTCGAGTTTACAGTGAGCTTCCGTGGAACAATGCAAGAGGCCGAGGACGGTGAGGTCCGAGTGGGAATGGGGCGGTGAATTAAAATGACAGGCGACCATGAAGCTCGGGGTCCCCCTTACGGACTGAACGGAGGTGTTCCGCAAAGCGGTCACCCAATCTGCGTTTGGTCTCCCCAATGTAGAGGAGACCGCATCGTGAGCAGCGAATACAGTATACTAGATTGCAAGAAGTACAAGTAAATCGCTGTTTCACCTGGAAGAGGTGTTTGGGGCCCTGGACAGTGGGAAGGGGGGAGGTATAAGGGCAGGTGTTACATCTCCTGCGCTTGCACGGGAAGGTGCCAGGTGAAGGGGAAGGGGTGCTGGGGGTGACAAAGGAGTAGACTAGGGTGTCTCGGAGGGAGCGGTCCCTACGGAATGCTGAAAGGGGAGGGGAAGATGCGTTTGGTGGTGGGATCACTTTGGAGGTGGTGGAAATGGCGGAGGATGATCCGTTGAATGTGGAGGCTGGTGGGGTGAAAGGTGAGGACAAGGGGAACTCTATCGTGGTTCTGGGAGGGAGGGGCAGGGGTAAGGGCAGAAGTGCGGGAGATAGAACGGACACGGTCGAGGGCCGTGTCAACCACGGTAGAGGGGAATCCTCGGTTGAGGAAAAAGGAAGACATGCCGGAAGCACTGGTGTGGAAGGTGGCATCGTCAGAACAGATGCGGCGGAGACGGAGAAACTGGGAGAATGAAATAAGAGTCCTTACAGGAGGCAGGGTGGGAGGAAGTGTCGTCCAGGTAGCTGTGGGAGTCAGTGGGCTTGTAGTGAATGTTGGTCAATAACCTATCCCCAGAGATGGAGACGGAGAAGTCAAGGAAGGGAAGGGAAGAGTCAGAGATGGACCATGTGAAGGTGAGGGAAGAGTGGAAATTGGAGGCAAAGTGAATGAAATTGTCTAGTTCAGGGCGAGAGCAGGAAACGGCACCGATACAGTCATCAATGTATTGGAAAAAGAGGTGAGGGAGGGGACCCGAGTAGGACTGGAACAAAGAGTGTTCCACATATCCCACGAAAAGGCAGGCATAGCTAGGACCCATGCGGGTACCCATAGCAACACCTTTGATTTGGAGGAAATGAGTGGAGTCAAAGGAGAAGTTGCTCAATGTGAGAACAAGTTCAGCCAGGCGGAGGAGGGTGGTGGTGGATGGGGACTGGTCGGGCCTCTGTTCAAGGAAGAAGCGGAGCGCCCTCAGGCCATCCTGGTGGGGGATGGAGATGTAGAGGGATTGTACGTCCATGGTGAAAAGGAAGCGGTTGGGGCCAGGAAACTGGAAACTGTTAAAGTGGTGGAGGGCGTCCGAAGAGTCGCAGATGTAGGTGGGAAGAGACTGGACAAGGGGAGAAAAGATAGAGTCGAGATAGGAAGAGATAAGTTCCGTGTGGCAAGAACAGGCTGAAACGATGGGTCTACCAGGGCAGCCCTGTTTGTGGATCTTGGGAAGGAGGTAGAAGCGGGCTGTGCGGGGTTGGGGAACTATGAGGTTGGTGGCCGTGGGGGGAAGATCTCCAGAGGAGATGAGGTCAGTGACAGTCTTGGAAACAGTGGTTTGATGTTCGGTAGTGGGGTCATGGTCCAGGTGGAGGTAGGAGGAGGTGTCGGAGAGTTGGCGTTCAGCTTCCGCTAGGTAGAGGTCAGTTCGCCAAACAACAACTGCACCACCCTTGTCAGCAGGTTTAATGACAATGTCAGGGTTGGATCTAAGAGAATGGAGTGCTGCAAGTTCAGAGGGAGGTAGGTTGGAGTGAGTGAGGGGAGCAGAGAAATGGAGACGGCCGATGTCACGGCGGCAGTTAGCGATGAAAAGATCTAGAGAGGGTAAGAGGCCAGGAGGAGGGGTCCAGGTAGAACAGGAATTCTGAAAGCGGGAGAAAGGGTCAACCGTGCGGGGGGAAGACTCCTGGCCAGAGAAGTGGGCACGGAGACGAAGGCGGCGGAAAAAGAGCTCAACATGTGCCGAGCACGAAATTCATTGAGGTGGGAGCGTAAGGGGATGAAGCTCAGGCCTTTGCTGAGGACTGATCGTTCGGGGTCAGAGAGGGGAAGGTCAGAGGGGATAGTAAAAACGCGGCAGGGGGTGAGATTGGCTGATTAGTCCCTTCTTTAAACCAGGACTGGTACCCCATATCCGTGAGCAGTTAACCGAACACAACCTGGGGACTGAACCTGGGACATGCCATGGTTGAGAGACTCAGCCACTCACTGGATTAACACGCCGTTTTAAGTTATTTTCACCCCACAGTCCCCAACCATTTTGCTGAAAGGCAGGACTGGAGGACTATCCTTGGGCATCCTCCGATACAGCTCCATAGCAGGTTGCTCAGATAGGCTGCAAGGGCAGCCCCAGGGGGAAATAGGCCCCCCAACTGGGTGTCCCTGTGGGAAAGGATTCAGCCTCTTCTTGCAGAGTTTCAACAACTTGTGGCATTGGGAACCTGCCTCCAGAAGTACTGCCGGTTGCGAGAGGCTGCATTTTGGAGCTCTGAGGAAAACAAAAGACTTGCATTTCTATAGTGCCTTTCATGACCATCGGACGTCCCAAAGCGCTTCACAGCTGATGAAGTACTATATTGAAGTGGAGTCGCTGTTGTAATGTAGGAAATGCGGCAGCCAATTTGTGCACAGCAAGCTCCCACAAACAGCAATGTGATAATGACCAGATAATGGGGGGAAAATTCGGTATCGACCATTAGCGCCCTGCGAAATTGAGTTTTAGCGCCCCGAGAGGGAAGTGGAGCACTAAATCAGATAGTTGAGTGTTCCCAAATAGTGCTGGTGGTTGCCTCTCTGAACTTTCAAACCATTCACTCGCCAAACCCCTCTCCCTCAGTCCTTTGCAGCAACATCCTCCTTAGGGCGCTAACGTCGGAGAGCGGGGCGGAGACTTCAGCAGCGCTGCACATTCTTTCAAAGGCTCCTTCGTTCCATAAAGGGAAGGGCCATCGCTGCAGGCTCTGCAATTTATAAAGTACCTACCCGGACCAGCAAGGCAGCCGTGAACCCACTCTGCTCGAGTGCCAGGCTGATCGATCGCAGGCAGGAACCCACGAAAAAAACTGGAACAGGAAAGGTAATTGTTGTTTTACTTACCTCGGCCACCTTGCCTTTAATCACTGCCCCCGAAGCGGCCGCCCACCCACCCGATGCACGCCTCCTGCAGCTGTCGGTGTTTTCGACCGGCGCTGCTGCAGGGGTCGGAAGTCAATTTCGGGTCCGGAGCGATGTGCACGGCGATGATGTCACAATCTCCGGGCGAATGCACAAAGGCACCCAATTTCACCCCCAATTTGGTTTTTTTGTTATGTTGTTTGAGGCATAAATATCGGCCAGGACACCGGGGATAACTCCCCTGCTCTTCTTCGAAATAGTGCCATAGGATCTTTTACGTCCACCTGAGAGGGTGGACGGGGCATCGGTTTAACGTCTCATCCGAAAGACGGCACCTCCAACAGTGCAGCGCTCCCTCAGCACTGCACTGGGAGTGTCAGCCTAGATTTTATGTGCTCAAGTCTCTGGAGTGGGACTTGAACCCACAACCTTCTGACTCAGAAGCGAGGGCGCTACTAACTGAGGTAGCAGATCATCTCATGGATTAAATGTTCCTACAGAATCTTAACTTACTGCAATAGCAAGGTAATGGAGATGACTGTTGCTGGAAAGGACTGTCATATTGGGCAGAAACAACAAAAACCCAAAACAAACTCAATTGCTACTTGGTCCTAAACAGACAATACAACATGGCTGAATACCTGACCATGGTAAAGGATAGCAAACTGAGAAAAACCTTGACAAGGTACAGACTTAGTGAACATAGCCTGGCGATCGAAAAAGGCAGACACAGACAGACCCGGCTGCCAAGAGAGGACAGGATATGCTCTCACTGCAGTCAGGGAGCGGTGGAGACAGAGATGCACTTCCTCACAGCTTGTGGAAAATATCAGGGCATCAGGGAGAATTTCTACCAAAAATTCACACAAATATGCCCTGAATTCAGAAATTTGAATGACGACCAAAAACTCCCATACCCACTAGGGGAACAGAGAAACTGTGTAACCTTAGCGGCACACTATGTTACAGCTTGCCATAAACAGAGGGACAACCAGTAAACCTAAGAAAAGAGTATATACAAATTATACGAATGTATATTTATACACTCAGGGATATATCTGTTTATACAATGTATGAATAGATCTGCGTTTATGTGTTCAACCATAAATGTTTTTCGATGCTTTGGCAACATAAGATGTACCTTATCATGCCAATAAAGTGATTTGAATTGAATTGAATTGACTGAGGGAGAGGGGTTTGGCGAGTGAATGGTTTGAAAGTCCAGAGAGGCAACCACCAGCATTATTTGGGAACACTCAACTATCTGCCACTGTCCATTGCTCACCAGGGATGGGGAGGTTCATTCCATTTCAATGACAGTTGAGTCGCACTGTATGGTTTTTTTCCTCCCTGATGAACCAAACTATAACATGCTCCACCACAAAGGCAGTACAGGTTGAGCGTCTAAAATCCAGAGTTCCGGAATCCGGAATCCAGACTCCGGGACGATTGGTGGCAGGGTCGTCCGGAATCCGTAAAATGTTCCCGAATCTGGACACCCTGTTTCTGCCGCCAGCCAGGCCCAAGCATTTCCGGACTCGGAACGTGTTTCTGATGTCCGAAGTCCGGAAACGCCCGAGCCCAGGTTGTGATATTTCCGGACTTCGGATATCAGAAACACATTCCAAAGTCCGGAAAAAACACGAAAACCGGCTCATCCTCGGTCCTGAGGTTGCCGGATTTGGGGCACTCAACCTGTACTAACAACAGGTACATCGGCTAGAGGCCATTTCTATCTCCTCTTTCTGCTCATCTATATGTTGAGGTGCCACGGAGACTTTAAAACGCAACCCAATACTTTCATAGAATTACACAGAGTCCACTGCACAGAAACAGGCCATTCGGCCCAACTGGTCTATGCCGGTGTTCTCCCATTCTTCTTCATCTAACCCTCTCAGCAGAGCCTATTTCTTTCTCCCTCGTGTGCTTATCTAACTTTCTCTTAAATGCATCTACGCTATTTGCCTCAACTACTCCTTGTGGTAGCAAGTTCCACATTCTCACCACTCTCTGGGTAAAGAAGTTTCTTCCGAATTCCCTATTGGATTTATTAGTGACTATCTTATATTGATGGCCCCTAGTTCTGGTCCCCCTCACAAGTGGAAACATCTTCTCTACGTCTACCCTATCGAACCCCTTCATAATTTTAGACCTCTATCAAGTCACCCCTCCGCCTTCACTTTTCTAGCGAAAAGGGCCCCAGCTGGTAACCATTTGCAAAAGTGCAGCGAATCACAGAAATTCACGGCACAGAAGGAGGCCATTCGGCCCACCGTGTCTGTGTCGGCAATGCAATTAGCGTATATAATTACAAACTTGCGTTTTTTTAGCTATTTGTTTACGAAAGATACCAAAGTTTTAACATACTTCTACGAACAATACAAATTACTGATTGCGTATGACACTTTGGTTGCAGTTTGGCGTTTCAAAGGATGGGATCTGGCATTTGTTATATTTATTATACCTGTTCCTGCAAGTCAGCACAAACATCCCCTTTTTCTTATGCCAAACACACTCGGCTATCATCTTAATAACACCCTGCTCATCCTGTGTAATTTCTTAGTTAATTATGCAGACCGCTGCCGGATTGAAATAGCTTTTCCTGCAGTCACAGATGTCTCCATTAACATTTTTAATGAGTTTTATTGAACCTTTTTTGGTTTTCCAACTAAGATTTTTTTCAAAATTCGACTGCTTGTGACTTTTAAGTGGAACACTTAGATCAATATTGCTTAAGTGTCAGGAAAATTTGTTGCAGCTGCGATGACATAAGCGATTATTAACCCTCCAAGCACCATGGATGAGTTTAACCGGTCTGGTTGTGGTGAGGTTCTGGAAGCTGTCAATGGCTACACTCTCAGTCTGACAGGTAGAAATGACTCCCCCCAAAGATTGACCTGGCCACACATATATTACGATTATGTTATTTTCCAAAGTACTCCCTCACTTTACCCAACCCACCTACATTCCCATCTGCATCTGGAAATAATAATCACGGACGCCCGCTGTCATCATTGGAACGCATCTTATCGGCAGTGATTCACGGAGACCCGCCATTTCAAGTCTCCTCCTCTCTTCAGCTGTTCTGGTGGAGTAAGTTAAGAGGCAGGCAGTAGGCGCCACAGAGGAAGCTGCAATGGGAATGGGCAGACTCAGACTGCCCTGGCTATAAATCCAGAGTCATCGGACTCCAGGGATCAAAACAAATGGCTCCTGACCGGGTAAGCTTCAAGCTCAGATGGTAGAGAGCTGTGCAAATCCAGAACATAATTCAAGTTCAGACTGGCAAGGGGCAAAGTTTGTACGACAGTCAGGAAGTTCCTCTTCACGTAATTGTTCAACACCAGAACAGACTCCTCGCTGGGATAATAGGAGACAAGCACAC
Organism: Somniosus microcephalus; assembly: GCF_052327205.1. Taxonomy (NCBI): domain Eukaryota; kingdom Metazoa; phylum Chordata; class Chondrichthyes; order Squaliformes; family Somniosidae; genus Somniosus; species Somniosus microcephalus. Next base: position 22,407,824 of record NC_140998.1, read on the forward strand.
AGTCATTTAAAGAATATTTTAAGTTGGGATTGTCAGTTTGTTTTGGATGGATAAGGTGGGACGCTCTGAATGGCATTTCTCATCTCAACCTTTCTTGTCATCTAGCTTTGATCGACTGGTTTAACAAAAGCATACCATTTGGGAAAAGGTTTGAGTGCCACAGGACAGAAGATAGACAGACCCCCAGCCATTCGCCAAATATATTCCAACAAACTGGGAAATACACACATCTGCAAGGAGGCATGATCAGTTATGGTTTCTTCCAATTCTGAAAAAGGGTCTACACCTGAAACATGAACCTTTACGGTGAATATTTCCGGTATTTTCTGTTTTTATCTAGGCCTAGAAATTCGAGTGGTTTGCGCCACCCTTTAGAACATAAGAATTAGAAGCAAGAGTAGGCCATATGGCCCCTCGAGCCTGCTCCGCGATTCAATAAGATCATGGCTGATCTTCAATCTCAACTCCACTTTCCCGTCCGATCCCCAGATCCCCTGATTCCCCTAGAGTCCAAAAATCTATCGATCTCAGCCTTGAATATACTCAACGACTCAGCATTCACAGCCCTCTGGGGTAGAGAATTCCAAAGATTCACCACCCTCTGAGTGAAGAAATTCCTCCTCATTTCAGTCCCAAATGGCCGACCCTTTATCCTGAGACTATGCCCCCATAAAATGGCGAAAAAAACGGCGGCTGGTGCTCCTCCGCCAGCTGGTGGCGGGTCCCGAGGCGGCCGCCATTTTGGGCAGGTCGGCAGCACTGCCGTTGCCTGCCATCGGCGAGAGTATTTTAATGAGTTGGAGCGTGATGTCAATCGGCGAGCAACGCCGAGTTGACGCCAGCTCATCCATTTTGGAATTCGCCGCTCGCATTGCCGCCCGCACTAAATCACGCCGGTGAGTGCTGCCGCTAAAAGGTGTTTCAGCGGTGTTAACGGCTTTGAGGAGTCTGGCAGGACATATGAGGATGGAGGCCGAAAGTGGAAAACACTGCGGATGGTTGCCGGAACTTCAAACGCCTCCTTTGCCAAGGTTCTTCTTTTAAACTTTCAATATTTGCCCATCAGTGGCGGTGGGGGAGGGGGCGGGACAGTGGAGGTGTAGGAGGGAGGGAGGAGGTGAGGGTGGAGGGTGGGGGTGGGATGGTGGAGGTGTAGCGGGGAGGGAGGAGGTGGGGGTGGGATAGTGAAGGTGTAGGGGGGAGGGAGGAGGTGGGGGTGGGATGGTGGAGGTGTAGCGGGGAGGGAGGAGGTGGGGGTGGGATAGTGAAGGTGTAGGGAGGGAGGGGTTTGCATTTTTTGGCAGATTTCCAGGAGGCCTACAGAGTTTGTGGGTCAGTAAATCAATGGGTGAACTCCATAGCAACGAATGAAGATGATCTGTGATAAGATCTCTTTTATCTGCATTCATGTCATAAGCTATTAAAAAATTGACAAACATCGGGTGGCAGCTAATATTTTTGGAGCACGTACGGCAATGGTTCGGGCCGCTCCTTCCTTCCCCACTCCCCTACACTGCGAGCGGGAGACGGAGGCATCCTTTGGCCTCCTTCTAAGATTAGCGCTGCAAAGAGCGCGTTACGCCAGTAAATCACCGCCACGCTGATGTTAATGAGCTCGCTCGGCCGGCGGCCAATATGACTGGCGGGTTTTCCAGCGTTCCCCAATTTCCAGGCCCTAGTATTTTGAGCTTTTTTTAAATTTATATTTAGACAAAGTTCACTTAACTCATTCATCTGTTCTCTCAAACTCTGGAAGGGATTCCACCATAATACTTTTCATTTTAGTGGCACTCTCTGACGGTCTCGGTCTCTATCTCTATCTCTCTCTATCTCTCTGTTTCTCTTTATCTGTGCCCGTTAGTTTCCCTCTATCCCCATGGTTCTCTCTTCCTGGATGCCGAGTCCTGTCCGCAGCAGGTCAAATGCAGCTCGAATTTCCACGATTAATGATTTGATGGAAAGATGATTGACATTATAGATTGGCGCCTCTTGCTATTTCATTTTACTCACATTTTTATACACTGCCACAGAGCTTTATTTCGTAACTTGACAGTGGATTGAACTTACAAACTGAAATTACATTCCGAATTACAACGGAAACTAAACTCATCTTTAACATGCTGTTTAAGAAGGGACTTTTGACATCTAACTTTATCAAATGTTCTTTAATTTCCTCCTCATTCTTATCCTTTCCCTTCCTTTCCCTTTCCACTGTTAATTCTTTTTATTTCGTCTGACTTTTTCTCACCCCCTTTTTTGTGTTATATTCTTGTTTCCCCATGATAGTTTATTTCCCTTTTTATTCCTTTTCTTTAAATCAAATCAATACTAAGGATAATCAATAAATCTCGCAGACATCAACACACCGGCTGCAACCCGTCTCTCTCATGTTGCTGTTCAGTGTCTCAGGTTACAGAGCAACACTAACAATGTAAACACCTGTGGTCACGCTACCACTGACCCTGCTCCTGCTCTTCTCCCCAACTCTCATAGAAACATAGAAGATAGGAGCAGGAGTAGGCCATTCGGCCCCTCGAGCCTGCTCCGCCATTTAATGAGATCATGGCTGATCATCCAAATTCAGTACCCTGTCCCTGCTTTCTCCCCATATCCCTTGATCACTTTAGCCTTAAGAAATATATCTAACTCCTTCTTGAATATATTTAATGAATTGGCCTCAACTGCCTTCTGTGGTAGAGAATTCCACAGGTTCACCACTCTCTGGGTGAAGAAATTCCTCCTCATCTCTGTCCTAAATGGCTTACCACTTATCCTTAGACTGTGACCCCTTATCTTGGACTCCCCCGCCATCGGGAACATCCTTCCTGCATCTAGTCTGTCTAATCCTGTTAGAATTTTATAAGTTTCAATCAGATCCCCTCTCATTCTTCTAAACTCGAGCGAGTATAAGCCCAATCGACCCAATCTCTCCTCATACGTCATTCCTGCCATCCCAGGTATCAGTCTGGTGAATCTTCGTTGCACTCCCTCCATGGCAAGAACATCCTTCCTCAGATAAGGCGACCAAAACTGCACACAATACTCAAGGTGCGGTCTCACCAAGGCCCTGTACAACTGCAGCAAGACATCCTTGCTCCTGTACTCGAATCCTCTTGCTATGAAGGCCAACATACCATTTGCCTTCTTAACCGCCTGCTGCACATGCATGCTTACCTTCAGCGACTGGTGCACAAGGACACCCAGGTCTCGTTGCACTTCCCCTTCTCCCAATCTATTGTCGTTCAGATAATAATCTGCCTTCCTGTTTTTGCCACCAAAGTGGATAACCTCACATTTATCCACATTATACTGCATCTGCCATGCATCTGCCCAATTGCCCAACCTGTCCAAATCATACTGGAGTTTCTCGGCATCCTCCTCACAGCACACACGCCCACCCAGCTTTGTGTCGTCTGCAAACTTGGAGATATTACATCTAGTTCCCTCGTCTAGATCATTAATATATATTGTGAGTAGCTGGGGTCCTAGTACCGATCCCTGCGGTACCCCACTAGTCACTGTCTGCCACTCGGAAAAAGACCCGTTTATTCCAACTCTTTGCTTTCTGTCCGCCAACCAGTTCTCTATCCAAGTCAATACCTTGCCCCCAATCCCATGTGCCTTAACTTTACACGCTAATCTCTTATGCGGGACCTTATCGAAAGCCTTCTGAAAGTACAAATACACCACATCCACTGGTTCTCCCTTATCTATTCTACCAGTTACATCCTCAAAAAATTCCAGTAGATTATTCAAGCACGATTTACCTTTTGTAAATCCATGTTGACTTTGTCCGATCCTGTCACTGTTTTCCAAGTGCTCTTCTATTACATCTTTTATAATGGACTCTAGCATTTTCCCCACTACCGATGTCAGGCTTGCCGGTCTATAATTCCCCGTTTTCTCTCTACCACCTTTTTTGAATAGTGGGGTAACATTAGCTACCCTCCAATCCATGGGAACTGTTCCAGAGTCCATAGAATTTTGGAAGATGCCCAGCAATGCATCTACTATCTCTAGGGCCACTTCCTTAAGTACCCTAGGATGTAGATTATCAGGCCCTGGGGATTTATCGGCCTTCAATCCTGTCAATTTCCCTTATACCATTTCGATATAAATACTGATTTCATTCAGTTCCTCCCTCTCATTAGACCCTATGTTCCCTGACATCTCTGGGGGGTTATTTGTGTCCTCCTTTGTGAAGACAGAACCAAAGTATGTATTTAATTGGTCAGCCATTTCTTTGTTCCCCATTATAAATTCCCCTGATTCTGACTGCAAGGGACCTACGCTTGACTTCACCAATCTTTTTCTCTTCACATATCTATAGAAGCTTTTACAGTCAGTTTTTATATTCCCTGAAACCTTACTCTCATACTCTATTTCCCCCCTCTTAAGTAATCCCTTTGTCCCCCTTTGCTGAATCTTAAACTGCTCCCAATCCTCAGGTTTGTTGCTTTTTCTGGCCACCTTTTTTGTTTTATTTTTATGCCAAACAGGGATGAACAAATTCTGTAGTTCATCCATGCGATCATTAAATGTTTGCCATTGCCTATCCACTGTGAACCCTTTAAGTAACGTTCCCCAATCCATCCTAGCCAACTCGCGCCTCATATCATCGTAGTTTCCTTTATTTAAATTCAGGACCCTAGTCTCTGAGTCAAATACTTCACTCTCCATCTTAATGAAGAATTCTATCATATTATGATCGTGCCATCCCAAGGGGCCTCGCACAACAAGATTGCTAATTAATCCTTTCTCATTACATAATACCCAGTCTAAGATGGCCTGATCTCTAGTTGGTTCCTCGACATATTGGTCCAGGAAACCATCCCGTATACACTCCAGGAATTCCTCCTCCACAGTATTGTTACTAATTTGGTTAGCCCAATCTATATGTAGATTAAATCACCCATGATAACTGCTGTGCCCTTATTGCACGCATCTCTAATTTCCCATTTAATGTCATCCCCAACTCAGCATTACTGTTTGGGGGTCTGTATACAACTCCCACTAACGTTTTCTAACCCATGGTATTTCTCAGCTCTACCCATACAGATTCCACATCATCAGAGCTAATATCCTTCCTTACTATGGTGTTAATCTCCTCTTTAACCAGCAATGTTACCCCACCTCCTTTTCCTTTTTGCCTGTCTTTCCTGAATATTGAATACCCCTGGATGTTGAATTCCCAGCCTTGGTCACCCTGGAGCCATGTCTCCGTAATCCCAATTATATCATATCTGTTTACATCTATTTGCGCAGCTAATTCATGCACCTTATTACGAATGCTCCTTGCATTAAGACACAAAGCCTCCAGGCTTGATTTTTTAACACTCTTAGACCTGTTAGAATTATTATTTACTGTGGCCATGTTTGATTTCCACCCTTGATTTCTCTGACTACCACTTTTGCTTTTCTCCTTCCTGTCTTTTGCTTCTATCCTTGCTTCCCTTTCCTCTGTCTTCCTGCACAAGTTCCCAACCCCCTGCCATTTTAGTTTAAACCCTCCCCAACAGCACTAGCAAACACTCCCCCTAGGACATCGGTCTCGGTCCTGCCCAGGTGCAAACCGTCCGGTTTGTACTGGTCCCACCTCCCCCAGAACCGGTTCCAATGTCCCAGGAATTTGAATCCCTCCCCCTTGCACCATTCCTCTAGCCACGTATTCATGCTTCGGGACAAGTAATATTTTTGCTCCAAGGGAGATAAACACAAAAAGAGATAACTTTGTACGTTATTAGAGATCAAGCATCACTTTCCACACGTCTGTCAATCACAACTTTCGCTCACTAACATCCCACAGATTTCTGACGACTGAGTGACCTCGCCTCAACAGACTCAACCTCAAGACCCTGTTTCCATTCAAGAGCCCAGCACAACCCATGGCACCTTTGTAGTCTGTTTCTGGGCTGCTCTCCACATCTGAGAACATCCTGAGGGATTATTAAACACTGCAAGTAGCTCAACCATTCCTGTGTTTGTGGGAATGTGTGCGTGTCATCCGATAAATATTACTGGTCAATATGAATGGTGTTTAATTTGAAGCTCGAGTTGCTTTTTTGGAGTTTCTCTCAAGTGGGAATGAAGGTCCAGGGAGAAATTTCAACAGGCTTCATCTCCTTAAGAGATTTTACCTCTGGTTAAACACCTCCCCTAGAATTTTTGCTACAATTGTAAAGAGCTTTGATGAGACCACACCTGGAGTACTGTGCACAGTTTTGGTCTCCTTATCTAAGGAAGGATATACTTGCCATGGAGGCGGTGCAACAAAGGTTCACTAGATTGATCCCTGGGATGAGGGGGCTGTCCTATGAGGAGCGATTGAGTAGATTGGGCCTATACTCATGGAGTTTAGAAGAATGAGAGGAGATCTCATTGAAACATATAAGATTCTGAGGGGATTGACAGGATAGATGCTAAGATGTTGTTTCCCCTGGCTGGAGAGTCTAGAACCAGGGGTCATAGTCTCAGGATAAGGGGTCGGCCATTTAAGACTGAGATGAGGAGGAATTTCTTCACTCAGAGGGTTGTGAATCTTTGGAATTCTCTACCCCAGAGGGCTGTGGATGCTCAGTCGATGAGTATATTTAAGGCGGAGATCGATAGATTTTTGGACTCTAGGGGAATCAAGGGATATGGGGATTGGGCTGGAAAGTGGAGTTGAGGTCAAAGATCAGCCATGATCTTATTGAATGGCGGAGCAGGCTCGAGGGGCCATATGGCCGACTCCTGCTCCTATTTCTTATGTTCTTAAAGGAACCTTTGCTGTTTTAATTGTGGGATAGGTATATCAGAGCCTGGACATGTTTTGCAAAGGGGATTTTGACTCTTGAGCATACACTCTACAATTCTTTTTAAAAAAGGTTGTGACTGATCCAAGGCCAGCTGGACTTTGGCCAAAATTTGGCTGTTTACCAATAAATCTGACCAGTCGCTATTGGGATGCCTCTTTAAACATTTAATTCATTATTTGGCTCACTTTCCATTCTGTAAAAAAAAAACCTGAGCGATCAAAGTATCACCACATTGAAAGGACTAACTACAAGAAAGAAAAGTGGAAACATCACAGCCTTGAATGCAAAGATGATTGACAGATCAACACTTGGCAATCAAGGAATTAGTTCACAAATTCCAGGAGGATTCAATTAGGCATCCAAGAAAAAAAAGTCATTTTCAACATGGCATTTTGAACCTTGCAACAGCTAATGAATGAACTGTGATTAAATAAGTAGTGAGGACTTTCTAGTTGGCCTTATATTAAAAGAAAAAAAAAGACTTGCATTTATACAGTGAATGTCATGACCTCAGGACATCCCAAAGCACTTTTTTAAAAATCGCTTATGAGATGTGGGGGTCGCTGGCAAGGCCAGCATTTATTGCCCATCCCTAATTGCCCTTGAGAAGGTGGTGGTGAGCCACCTTCTTGAACCACTACAGTTCGTGTGGTGATGGTACTCCCACAGTGCTGTTAGGGAGGGAGTTCCAGGATTTTGACCCAGTGGCGATGAAGGATTGGTGATATATTTCCAAGTCAGGATGCTGTGTGACTTGGAGGGGAACTTGGAGGTGGTGGTGTTCCCATGCACCTGTTGCCCTTGTCCTTCTCGGTGGAAAAGGTCGCGGGTTTGGGAGGTGCTGTCAAAGAAGCCTTGGTGAGTTGCTGCAGTGCATCTTGTAGATGGTACACACTGCAGCCACGGTACACCAGTGGTGGAGGGAGTGAATGTTTAAGGTGGTGGATGGGGTGCCAATCAAACAGGCTGCTTTGTCCTGGATGGTGTCGAGCTTCTTGAGTGTTGTTGGGGCTGCACTCATCCAGACAAGTGGAGAGTATTCCATCACACTCCTGACTTGTGCCTTGTAGATGGTGGAAAGGCTTTGAGGAGTCAGGAGGTGAGGCACTCGCTGCAGAATACCTAGCCTCTGACCTGCTCTTGTTGCCACAGTATTTATGTGGCTGGTCCAGTTAATTTTCTGGTCAATGGTGACCCCCAGGATGTTGATGGTGGGGGATTCGGCGATGGTAATGCCGTTGAATGTCAAGGGGAGGTGGTTAGATTCTCGCTTGTTGGACACCGGGGATAAATCCCCTGTTCTTCTACAAAATTGTGCCATGGGATCTTTTACGTCCACCTTAGAGAGCAGACGGGGCTTCGGTTTAACATCTCACCTGAAAGACGGCACCTCCGACAGTGCAGCACTCCCTCAGCACTGCACTGGAGTGTCAGCCTAGATTTTGCGTTCAAATCCCATGAAGCAAGGTGAGCTGAGCCCTCACGCCTGTTTGAATATTTTTACCATTGCGCTAAACAGAAGTATCTCTCTATGTTTCCCACACCAAAATACTGAAGGAATCAGATTTAGAACATTTTTGACGCGTGTTTAATGAAATGTACATCCAGGTGGGATTTTTTTCCAATTAAAAAAGTGTTAAATTTCAGAGTCCTCATATTGACAAAACAGGCTGTAAATTCATAACCAACACACGTAATTCAGTACTCAAAGCAGTGACTGAAGTCCGTAAAGAAGGGGATTACGGGATTTACTGTAAGTATGTTTGTTTATGGCCGACAGTGATAGATTGTACATAGATTACAGCTCCATCCTGAAGAAAATTACTATAGCTTCCTGTCAAAGGTGCAGAAATACTGAACATCAAAGCAGGAGTTACTTGGAATTATATTTGCCCTACTGGAATTTGTTAAGTCTAGGGGGAGGTTTTGCTTCTAAAATCTTAGGGGGAATTTTGTGTTCACCAAGATGAGGGATATTAACGCTGGAGAATGGAACACATTCCACATTGGGCATGTGGGGTAGAGTTTCCGTGTTGGGCGCTTTCGGGAAATTGAACATAAGAAATAGGAGCAGGAGTCGGTCATTCGGCCCCTCGAGCCTGCTCCGCCATTCAATAAGATCATGGCTGATCTTTTGCCTCAACTCCACTTTCCTGCACTATCCCCATATCCCTTGATTCCCTTAATATTCAAAAAATCTATCGATCTCTGTCTTGAATATACTCAACGACTGAGCCTCCACAGCCCTCTGGGGTAGAGAATTCCAAAGATTCACCACCCTCTGAGTGAAGAAATTTCTCCTCGTCTCAGTCCTAAATGGCCGACCCCTTATTCTGAGACTGTGACCCCTGGTTCTAGACTCCCCAGCCAGGGGAAACAGCCTCCCTGCATCTACCCTGTCAAGCCCTGTAATAATTGTGTATGTTTCAATGAGATCACCTCTCATTCTTCTAACCTCTAGAGAATATAGGCCTAGTCTACTCAATCTCTCCTCATAGGACAATCCCCCCATCCCAGGAATCAGTCTGGTGAACCTTCGTTGCATTCCCTCTATGGCAAGTATATCCTTCCTTAGGTAAGGAGACCAAAACTGTACACAATACTCCAAGTGTGGTCTCACCAGGGCCCTATATAATTGCAGTAATGGCTATGGTCTCCTCAGTATTTAGTTGGGGCTCATGCAGTACTGCGCTTGAAATTGCGCTCGTTTGGTTACAATTCAAGATTACGCTAAAATTAATTTGCATAATCACAAATGCAAAATGTAGATGAACCAGCGAGATCGAGCAGCGCAATAGAATGGCACTGTTTCTGGCATTTCTCTTTCCGTTAAAATTAGTCCTTGATCTTTTGAACAGCGGTAACCTGGCGCAGTTTTATTAATGCAGCTGAAAATGGGTTTATCACCAACAATAAACATTTTTAACACGAGTGTCCACTCCTCCGCCTGCGAGTAACCTGATTGAAAATCACTGAAAATGACTTAAAAAAAAAACTATAATGAACCGTTTAATAGTTTCATTGGTGAACACTGGTCAGTTCTTTAGTAAATGAAATATTATTTGATATGAAAAAGCTTTTAAAACGTGCCAAGCGCTTGTGGGCCTCAGAAAATGAGCGCAATTTGAAGAGCCTTCCCGAACCCGAATCGACAAAATCTCGCAATTTTGACAGTTTTTTTTGTTCGTTCCAGGATGTGGGGGTCGCTGGCAAGGCTGGCATTTATTGCCCATCCCTAGTTGCCCTTGAGAAGGTGGTGGTGAGCTGCCTTCTTGAACCGCTGCAGTCCGTGTGGTGAAGGTACTCCCACAGTGCTGTTTGGGAGGGAGTTCCAGGATTTTGACCAAGTGGCGATGAAGGATCGGTGATATACTTCTAAGTCAGGATGGTGTGTGACTTGGAGGGGAACTTGGAGGTGGTGGTGTTCCCATGCACCTGCTGCCCTTGTCCTTCTAGGTGGAAGAAGTCGCAGGTTTGGGAGGTGCTGCCGAAGAAGCCTTGGCGAGTTGCTGCCGTGCATCTTGTAGATGGTACACACTGCAGCCACGGTACGCTGGTGGTGGAGGGAGTGAATGTTTAAGGTGGTGGATGGGGTGCCAATCAAGCAGGATGTTTTGTCCTGGATGGTGTCGAGCTTCTTGAGTGTTGTTGGAGCTGCATTCATCCAGGCAATGGAGAGTATTCCATCACACTCCTTACTTGTGCCTTGTCGATGGTGGAAAGGCTTTGGGGAGTCAGGAGGTGAGACACTTGCCGCAGAATACCTAACCTCTGACCTGGGGGCGTGGGCACTCTTATGGGCGGGGACTGATTTCGGGTGAATTGAATCTTGAACCAGTGTAACAGATCGCAGAAAACACAAATGTAAATGGCTTTGGGCGTAACTCAACTACTTTCTAAAATCCCCGCTCTTTCCCGCTGGTTCGGCCGAATCCACCCATATTGCGCTGGAATCTAGGTGAAAAATAAGAACATAAGAAATAGGAGCAGGAGGAGGCCATTCGGCCCTTTGAGCCTGCGCTGACATTCAATAAGATCATGGGTGATTAATAATAATCAATAAGATCGAAACTAGTGGGAACAATCAGAAACGTCCCCTCGTAGTGTCAGCATCACTTTTAAGTCATGTACAGCGAGCATCAGATGCAGAGTAAATCTTCCATTCTACTCCAATACTCTGCTTCAGGCCCAACTACAGAAGAGCAACCTTACCACAACCAGTGCGACCTTTTACCACAACCCACACCAACAATCCTGTGCCTTTCACCAGTGAGATTACCAAGTAAATGTCGGAATTAGGGAAGTTTTGTGCTGGGATACAGCTGGCTCCAACTCCATTAGGGGCGTCACCAGAGCAGCTTGGGAAGGAGACACAAAATATCAGGTTTCTGTTGGGGGAGCAAATCTTCATGACTTTTTTCTTTAAAAAAAAACCTCCTCCTAAAGCTTCCCACCCACTTGAACAAAATCCAATTTGGCATCAGAAACACCCAAGAAATGGATTAAGATTGTCCAAACTAATTCAACGTGGGACCCTGGCAACCATCAGTTGGAATATTTTCATAAATATATTTCTTTCACATAAAAAATTTTTTTTTACAGTTACACTAATCAAGAAATATTCCCTTGTCTTCCTTTTTAATGCATCGCTGAAAGAATGACGAGAACAATGAGGGCTAGAAATTCATCTACTTACTGCCAATCCGTGGCGTCGTGAAATGGCGATAAAATGGCGACCGCCGCTCTTTCGCCAGCTGGTGGCGGTTCCCGCGTCGGCCGCCATATTCCTCTCCCCCTTTGTAACTGGCAGCACCCTGGGAAAAAAATGGCGGCGTGGTGACGTCAATCGGCGTGGAACGCCAACTTAACGTCACCCAAGCGAACTTCGACCCTCTGGGTCCTAATCACGCCAGGTTAACCTGCCGTGCAAGCAGGCTGACAGAGGCGATGAATGCAGCTCTTAAAGGGACACACACATCATTCAGGTAAGTTTGAATTTAAGGGTTTGGACAGTTTTTTTTGATTTTGTTGAAGTCATGGCTTGCTGCAATAGTTGTGAAAAGCTTTTTTTTAAGTGTGTGCTGCTGGATGCTTGCAAGGGCTCGGATGGTAAATGAAGGCCTTTGAGAAGACAGAACATGCTGCGAATACTCAGCAGGTCACGCAACATCCGTTTAGATAAAAACAGTTCACGTCTCAGATCGACATGCTGCCTAACCAACCGAGTATTTCCAGCATTTTATGCTGTCATTTCACATTTAAAGCATCTGCTTGCAGAGGGAAGCGGAAGACGCAGAAGAGGAAAATGCAGAAGAGGAGAAAGCCAAAGAGAAGGAATTAGATGGAAGGGTTTATGGCTGGGATATCTGGGATGGACTCATTTGCCTGCGGTCCCACTGGCTGAGCAGACTGCCTCTTCTGGGTCCTTTGCTTTTTGTGGTATATATCAATGATTTAGACTTGAATGTAGGAAGTAGGATTAAGAAGTTTGCAGATGATACAAAAATTGGCCGTGTGGTTGATAATGAAGAAGAAAGCTGTAGACTGCAGGAAGATAGCAATGGACTGGACAGGTGGGCAGAACAGTGGCAAATGGAATTCAATCTGGAGAAGTGTGAGGTAATGCATTTGGGGAGGGCTAACAAGGCAAGGAATACACAATAAATGGTCGGACACTGAGAAGTACAGAAGATCAGAGGGACCTTGGAGTGCATGTCCACAGATCCCTGAAGATAGCAGGACAGGTAGATAAGGTGGTTAAGAAGGCATACGGGATACGTGCCTTTATTAGCCGAGGCATAGAATACAAGAGCAGGGAGGTTATGCTAGAACGATAGCAAAATACTGCGGATGCTGGAAATCCGAAATAACAACAGAAAATGCTGGAAAATCTCAGCAGGCCAGCCAACATCCGTGGAGAGAAAATAGAGTCAACGTTTCGGGTCAAAACCCTTTATCAAGACTAACAAAGAGGCACAGGGAATGAAATAGATTAAGAGTCCGGGCTGGGAGAGAACAAAAGAGAAGAGACATTAAGAGGTATTCAAAACGAGACGAGATGGTGATAGGACTAGTGGAGACAAAAGACGGCTCTAGATTAGGTGTGAAATGCGCTGGCAGAATGGGAGACAGCTGCCATGTGGGAGAGAGGAAAAAAAAGGAAAGGGTGGGGGGGGGGGAACCAAAACAAAGGTGTGGATAAAAAAAAGTGAAAATGTAATAGGGGCCGAGGTTACGATCTGAAATTGTTGAACTCGATATTGAGTCCGGAAGGTTATGCTAGAGACTGTATAAAACACTAGTTAGGCCGCTACTGCGTGCAGTTCTGGTCACCACATTACAGGAAGGATGTGATTGCACGAGAGGGGGTGCAGAGGAGATTTACGAGGATGTTGCCTGGGCTGGGGAATTTTAGCTATGAGGAAAGATTGGATAGGCTGGGGTTGTTTTCTTTGGAACAGAGGAGTCTGAGGGGAGACCTAATTGAGGTGTATAAAATTATGAGGGGCCTAGATAGAGTGGATAGGAAGAACCTATTTTCCTTAGCAGAAGGGTCAATAACCAGGGGGCATAGATTTAAAGTAATGGGTCGAAAGTTTAGAGGGGAGTTGAGGAGAATTTTTCTTCACCCCGAGGGTGGTGGGGGTCTGGAACTCACTGCCTGAAAGGGTGGTAGAGGCAGAAACCCTCCTCACATTTAAAAAGTACTTGAATATACACATGAAGTGCCGTAACCTACAAGGCTACGGACCAAGAGCAGGAACAGGGGATTAGGGTGGATAGCTCTTTGTCGGCCGGCACGGATAAGATGGGCCGAATGGCCTCCTTTTGCGCTGTAAATTTCTATGCTTCTATGATTCTTGTTGACCCACTGGCTGGGCAGGCTGCGTTTCTTGGGTGTGTGAAATGAGGAAAGCACAAGGGTGGAGTTGTGGTGACGGGAGGGTGGGAAAGCAAGAGGTGCATGCCAGAAGGAGGATAACGTATGAGGATACCCGCATCTTGTATTCTTTCAGACATAACCACTATGCTACCGTATCCCTATACACACTGGTCATTTTTCATGGTTGCTATTTCCCTCTGGTTCTTCAAACTGATTGCCTTTTGATTGGTTCACCAGTGACCTATAGACCGTGGTTATCAACCATCATGGACATTTTATCAGAGGGGAGGGTGGAACAGTACTTTTGAGTTTTTACTCATCAACACGGTTGTGTTTTCCTGCAATGGCATCACAAATGAATTGGGCATGTAGTTCAGTCCTCAGACCCAGGGCATTGGGCAGTGGCCTCCACTCATGTAGTTATGTTACAAGGCCCGTTCACCCATCACCCCTGTGCTCGCTGACCTCCATTGGCTCCCGGTCCGACAATGGCTCAATTTTAAAATTCTCATCCTTGTTTTCAAATCCCTCTGCGGCCTCAACCCTCCCCTATCTTTTGTAACCTCCTCCGGCCCTACAACCCTCCGAGATCTCTGCGCTGCTCCAATTCTGGCCACTTGCGCTTCCCCGATTTTCATCGCCCCACCATTGGCGGCCGTGCCTTCAGCTGCCGAGCACCAAAGTGTAGTGTATGTGCTTTAAGTCAGAACTACTTTTTACAGCTCCTGTATACTGTAGTACCGGCAGTAACCACACCGGTATGTAAGCTGTGCGCATGCCTATGTACCCCAGTCTAGAGATTACCCTCCTCCAGTAAAGACCTGTTATTTGTTTATGTACAGCATCCGTGTAATTATTTATCCACTGAACCACGGATCTAACACAAAGCTCTGGAATTCCCTCCCTAAACCTCTCTGCCTCCCTCTCCTCCTTTAAGACGTTCTTCATAATCTACCTCTTTGACCAAGCTTTTGATCACCTGTCTTAATATCTCCTGACGTGGCTCGGTGTCAAAGTTTGTTTGATAACGCTCCTGTGAAGCACCCTGGGACGTTTTACTATGTTAAAGGCGCTTTATAAATCCACGTTGTTGTTGTTATTGGACTAGAACCGTACAATTGCAATTAATAAAATTTTACACAAAGGCCTTATATTTGTGATTGCATTGCAACAGATTTTCTTCTGCCTGTTCTTCTTTAGACTAATCCGTCGGAAAATGCAATGTTCTGACATGGGCCATGAATTCCTCACTGCTAGATTAATGTTCATGTCAAATGTTAAAAGAGCGTCAGAATCAAGTCAAGGTTTAGAGAACAGCGGCCACAAAACTGGCTAACAAAATATAAGCTGCTGTTTGTAATTGAGTAGAATAACAGCTTTTGCTATGTTGCGCACTAGATTGAAGCACAGTGGAGCAAGGAACCAGCATTATCGACTTTATGTAAATAGGGCTGGAGGCACCTGCTGCCCGATCTGCCTCTGAGCAGAGAAGATAGAAAATGGGCTGACTGAGTGACTCCAGCAATTCTACAGATCCTGCCCTTTCTCTCCCTACAACACTCAGGAGTACATGCCATTCATCGGAACGGTTTCCATTTCATGTCTGATTAGACATCATTTTAAAATAGACAAGCTCCCTTGGCTTACCTTGAAATATTGTCCCCACTCCCCTCCCCGCCCTTCGTTACGAATAATCATTAAAAAAAATCTTTCTCGCGAAATTATCATCTCTTATGGAATTCTCCAGTGTAACAGCCCCAACAATGGAGGCAGGGCACTTGAGCAGCTTTCCGCTGCGCTACAGTAAAAGAAGTTGAAAATACTGCGGCAATCATGGAATATAATACTCGAGGTACTTGCAATCTGGTAAGGTGGCTTGTTTACAAATAAGTACATAATCAACAGAGTGAAAGGCAACGAGTTAGGAAGGAACAACTGTGAAAACCTTCAGTTCGATTTGTTTTATCTGGCACTTCCCCGAAGCAAAATTCAATTGCGGGATCAGTACAGTGTGAAGGAAGCAGGCGGAGCAGGTGGCGTCTGTAATTTTTACAGAAATTTATGGAGGTTGATGAGGGCTTTTGGATGATCTGATTGCCTGCGATCTGTTTTTATATTTAAAAAAAATAAGTCTACTTTCCACTAGATGTCACCAGAGCAGCATCTACAAGTGGCCCATTCACTGTGGCTAAAACGTAAAGCTTTTGTGCTGTAATGGCTGAACAGGGAGAATAAAATGGGAGATTTATTTTTCGCCTGACTGGCAACACAGCTGGACCAGCATCGGTTGTGTTTCCCAATGCGTAGGGGGCTTTCCGTCCACTGCACACAGGATCAAGGAAGAAAACGCATCAAAAACCATGCAATCCAAGGTCTCAAATATGAGAAATTGAATGATACAGCGCAGAAGGAGGCCATTCGGCCCATCGTGCCTGTGCCGGCTCTCTGAAAGAGCAATCCAGTTAGGCCCCACTCCCCCCTGCTCTTTCAGTAGAGATATCTTTGGTGGTGGTGAGGTAGTCCATAATTGAGGACCATGGAATGAGTGGGCTTCATGGGACAAATAGCCCTTTCTTGTTCCGAGCTTTCCTAAGTTTTTATTCGCTATGTCTGGACGAGGAATGGCTGGTGCAGTGGCCATCCAGCTCTGGGATCGGGATTCTAAGCCAGCCCGAAACGATGTGACAAAAATGTCTTCTCTTTACTGAACTCAAATCTCAGAAGAGCATCCCCTACTGAGCCATTTTGACATTTCTCCCACTTCCCACACCACATCTGAGTAAGACTGGCAATTCAGAACATAAGAATTAAGCGCAGGAGTAGAGCATGTTCCGCCATTCAATACGATCATGGCTGATCTTTGGCCTCAACTCCATTTTCCCACCCGATGCCCCTATCCCTTGATTCCCTTAGAGTCCAAATATCTATCTATTTCAGTCTTGAATATACTCAATGACTCAGCATCCACAGCCCTCTGGGGCAGAGAATTCCAAAGATTCACAACCCTCTGAGTGAAGAAATTTCTCCTCATCTCGGTCTTAAATGGCCGACCCCTTATCCTGAGACTATGCCCCCTAGTTCTAGACTCTCCAGCCATTTAATGCGAAACTTGGGGGGCGGTGGGAGGCAGTTTTGTATTGTGAGCCCCTGCCCACTTGGAACTGAGCTGAGAGTTCCCAAACACATTTCATGGTTAGATGAAGCCTATTGTTGGGATAGAATAGTGGGAGCTTAAACCTGGTATCAAACCATTCAATTTAGAAATGATTGATGCCGACAGCTGGCTCCCAATGTGGAAAATATTCCATTCCCCAGCACTGACATCCCCTCATCTTGATGAAGATCTAAATTCACCAAAAATAGTTGGACTGAGTCTGGTTGTAAACTTCCCATTGAGGTAAAGATCCATTAAGCATCATCGTAATGCAAACTTGCTGACATAGCAATCCGAACAGCTTGAGGACGCACAGGCCAATTCCCAGCAGATCTGAGTAATTACATTTTTCTTTCTTGAAGTGTGTCTAACTAAAGTAATGGATGCATAATGGCAAGAAATAGCAACAACACGTAGACATCATTATAATCTGACAATCATCTAATTGGTCTTTGTTAATTAGATTCTAACTGGTACATGATTAAGAAATTCACGGTTAAGAATTTTAAGCTACGTTATCATATTTCTTTGAGCAGAGTGTCTATTGACACCACTTGAGTCAACCAATGAGTTGGAGGCAGAGCGGAATTTAAAGCAGGACTCGCAGCAAACAGTCCATTTTACAGCAAACAAAGTCTATTTATTCAGCAGAGTTCATTTAAACAGCGCACTACAGCAAACAGTCTACAGAGTCTATTTAAAAAGAATCTCTATGAACTACAACAAAAAGAACTCATGACCAAAACTGCAGCAGCTTCTCCCGATAAAAGCAGGATTATTTCTCCAACAAAATGCAGTGAGTGGAGGATAGTTACATATTACAAATTAGGTGCATAAAATCAATCCCAGTCTCTTGCAGCAGTGCGGTCGCCAGGCGTGATTGACGGGGGAAATTACCCAATCATCTCCATTCTGGCTAGGAATAGTGGTGTCACTATATGCAGCCTTCTTTGAGGCACGACAGTGTTAAATCTTAATTTTACCTCCCCCACCACTTTTTTTCCTTCTTGCCTAGAGACAGTGGGGTAGATTTTGACATTTTGTGATAGTATGAAACAGGTGATAGCGAATTGGAAGCCCGTTTTACATCGCTCCCGATTTTTATTTCCATTGACTTCAAAATTTACCCCAATGAATCATGGTGAAATAAGATTCTACTGACATAAGCCCTCCTCTGGTACCTTACCCTCCCTCCTACCCATCCTTGCAAGTCTAAATGTTGAGAGTCAGCAGACCAATCCTGTCTTGATCAGACGTCTGTGAGTGCATACATTCCAGAAGGGGGGGTCATTGGATAGTGATAAGGCCGAGGAACCTTGGCTAACTTTTCTCTGTCTGATGAGCTAATAGTACCAACCCATAATGCTGGCTAAGATCAGCTAAACTAGCGCCGATGTGGAATCGAAACCCAGGGCCTGCCTCGCCTGTTTGTTCAGTCCCTTTATCAACTGAGCCACCGGGAAATTGCTAATTCCTTATTAGGCAACTTTTTTCGGCTCTAGCTCTGCAATAAAAAAAATGTACAACTTTTTGAAAGACATGCATTTATATAGCGCCTTTCGTGACCACCGGACATCTCAAAGCGCTTTACAGTCAATGAAGGTACTTTTGAAGTGGAGTAATGTGGGAAACGCAGCAGCCAATTGTGCACAGCAAGTTCCCACAAACAGCAATGCGATAATGACCAGATAATCTGTTTTAGTGATGTTGATCGAGGGATAAATATTGGCCCCAGGACACCGGGGAGAACTCTTTGAAATAGTGCCATGGGATCTTGTACGTCCACCCGAGAGAGCAGACGCGGCCTCGGTTTAATGTCTCATCCGAAAGACGGCACCTCCGACAGTGCGGCACTCCCTCAGTACTGCAATGGGAGTGTCAGCCTAGCTTTATGTGCTGAAGTCCCTGGAGTGGGACTTGAACCCACAACCTTCTGACCTCAGAGGCGAGTGTGCTACCCACTGAGCCGCGACTGCATTTATACAGTGCCTTTCACATCCTCAGAAATGCTTGACAGCCAATGATTTTTTTTGAAGTGTAGTTACTGTTGTTTTGCAGGCAAATACAGATTATGAAAGAAAATCTAATATAGTGCAGTGGTCATTCAGTATGATTTAAATACAACATATTACAAAGATTAATCTCCATTTATTGTGAACGTCATCCTTTGCAGTGATAGCTTTGGCACCACTTCCACAGTACGCTCCAATGCTCCTCCGCTTCCTGAAGCTAATATAAATCTTGGAAACTACAGTATGTGGGAGTTGTCGGGCCAAGACTGGTGGCTTTGTACAGTATAGTTGATTTGTGGAGTAGACTGGTATCAAAAATACTTCGCTCTATCATCTGGCTGATGGGTGTCGAAGGGATTAAAGGCTGTGGGGAAAAGAACATCGTTCCTGACAGAACACGGTGGCGTCAGTTCTGCTCGGACTGCAACATGTGCAGCGCAACGAGTGGAAATTGAACTAGATGGATTATATTGTTAGGTTATATCTTGGGGGGTCAAGGTAAAGAGGTCAGAATTTTTATCACTTGTGGGTTTTTTAAAATCTCTCTTTCATTGCATTCCTCATGAGATCAATGGGTTGGTGTAAGCCAATGGCACATGGTTCACACGCAACAGTTTGTTCGATGGGCCAAATTGTCGGCACACAAACTTTGATTTATTTACCTCACTGATTTTTCAAATGATCGAGGATATTTACTACATGCACACTCTTCACTTACAACAGGGTATTATCGCTCAGTCACTGTTTCCACAGTAACTGACTCAGCTTGGGCTCTAGATAGCTCTTCAGTTGAATCAGTATCTCAGTTAGCTTCTTCAGTCTAGCAATTCACCCGACTTTGGAGCCATTTTTCATTCCTTGTTTACATTCTCAAAGGACCTGTTAAGCATAATTCCTGTAATGCAAACAGAGATTGGTTGTGGTGCATCCAGTACCTTCAGCTGTCCAGGCCCTCAGCTCTGGAATTCCCTCCCTAAACCTCTCGATTTTAAATGCCTCAATTTTAAGATTCTCATCCTTGTATTCAAATCCCTCCATGGCCTCGCCCCTCTCTATCTCTGTAACTTCCTCCAGCCCTACAACGCCTCCGAGATCTCTGCGCTGCTCCAATTCTGGCCTCTTGCACATCCCCGATTGTAATCGCTCCACCATTGGCGGCCATGCCTTCAGCTCCCTGGGCCCTAAGCTCTGGAATTCCCTCCCTAAACCTCTCCGCCTCTCCCCTCCTTTAAGACGCTCCTTAAAACCTACCTCTATGTGGCTCGGTGTCAAATTTTGTCCGATAACACTCCTGTGAAGCGCCTTGGGATGTTTTACTACGTTAAAAAGCCACTATATAAATGCAGGCTGTTGTTGTTGCATGGCAGATGCAGTATAATGTGGATAAACGCGAGGTTATCCACTTTGGTGGCAAAAACAGGAAGGCAGATTATTATCTGAACGGCAATAGATTGGGAGAAGGGGAAGTGCAACGAGACCTGGGTGTCTTTGTGCACCAGTCGCTGAAGGTAAGCATGCAGGTGCAGCAGGCGGTTAAGAAGGCAAGTGGTATGTTGGCCTTCGTAGCGAGAGGGTTCGAGTACAGGAACAAGGATGTCTTGCTGCAGTTGTACCAGGGCCTTGGTGAGACCACACCTTGAGTATTGTGTGCAGTTTTGGTCGCCTTATCTGAGGAAGGATGTTCTTGCCATGGAGGGAGTGCAGCGAAGATTCACCAGACTGATACCTGGGATGGCAGGAATGATGTATGAAGAGAGATTGGGTCAATTGGGCTTACACTCGCTGGAGTTTAGAAGAATGAGAGGGGATCTCATTGAAATGTATAAAATTCTAACAGGTCTAGACAGACTAGATGCAGGAAGGATGTTCCCGATGGCAGGGGAGTCCAGAACCAGGGGTCACAGTCTAAGGATAAGGGGTAAGCCATTTAGGACTGAGATGATGAGGAATTTCTTCACCCAGAGAGTGGTGAACCTGTGGAATTCTCTGCCACACAAGGCAGTTGAGGCCAATTCATTAAATATATTCAAGAAGGAGTTGGATATATTTCTTAAGGCTAAAGGGATCAAGGGATATGGGGAGAAGGCAGGGACAGGGTACTGAATTTGGATGATCAGCCATGATCTCATTGAATGGTGGAACAGGCTCGAGGGGCCGAATGGCCTACTCCTGCTCCTATCTTCTATGTTTCTATCCAGTAACTGTCTGCAACACCAAACAGGTTTTCTTTACTCGTCAGCTCTCTCGCAACTTCTCCACGTATATATCTGGGAGTCATTCACAACAGAACAACTTGGAGGCAACTTAATTTTGCTTGCCAAGAGAAAGGTGATTTTGATGGGTCGGCTTATATCTTTTGACATTTTCAACAGGTTCACAAGGATACAAATATAAACAGAAAATGTTGGAAACATTCAGTAGGCCAGGCAGCATCTGTGGAGAGAGAAACAGAGTTAACGTTTCCGGTCTGTGGCCTTTTGTCTGATGTTTTGACGAAAGTTCATCGACTTGAAACATTAACTCTGTTTCTCTCTCCACAGATGCTGCTTGACCTGCTGAATGTTTCCAACATTTTCCGGTTTTATTTCAGATTTCCAGCAACCGCAGTATTCTGCTTTTGTCACAAGGATATGTTGCTGTGGTGCTACAGATCCCAACATTGTCTCGCAATGCCAATGGTATTTCCCAGTGCAAAGACCACCCAACCTGCCTGGATCTTGCACCGACGCTAACCCATTTCCCTGTGGCTCTTCAGTCAGATCAACCCTCACCGTGGATCCATTCATCCTCCAAGCAATGTGGGAGGTTGTTTTGGAGTTGTTTTCCAAGACCCAATCTGCACCAAACAATAAATAAAGCAATCCTGTCACATTTATCTCTCTGACTCCTCTTAAACATATACTGTGGGCCCAATTGTCCACCTCCCCAGTGTGCATGTCAAACACAAAAACGGGTTGGATGCATGATGTTGGATCACCAGACTGGTTCCTGGGATGGGGGGCTTGTCCTATGAGGAGAGATTGAGTAGACTAGGCTGTGGCGGAGCCACTGAATGACTCTGGGCAACTGTATATAATTCCCTTTAACGATGTTCTAACACCAGCCTAAGCCGGTACCATTGTGTTATTACTGTGTTTTGTATATAGTGTTTGTATGTACGGGGCGTGGCCCCTTTAAGAGCGCGGAAAACGCGGGCAAACGCGATGACGTCACGTCGCAAACCACGTGGAGAGTCCTCGTGGAATCTCCATCTTGTTAAGACCTGTTTTCGTGGTTCTCCTGTATCGATCTCAACAAACGGTTCGAACTTGTTTAGTCTTACATTAAAGACCTGTTTGTTTGATCTCCTGAGTCGACCTCAGTTATTAGTTAGGAATTCGACGATTCCTACATTGGTGACCCCGTTTTTTGTGAACGTTTTTCGCAAAAGGAACACAACATGGAAGCCAACGCCGTTTCGCTAAAGCTACTGCAATTCTGGGAGCAGCAAGCGACCTCGTGGTTCATTCAGGTCGAGGCCCAGTTCGCCCTGAGGGACATCGTTGCGGATCAGACCAAATATCTCTCTGTGGTCTCTGCACTTGATGGCTCTACCGCCTCGCGGATCATCAGCCTCCTCGAGAACCCTCCAACGGAGCGCAAGTATGAAACCCTCAAGGCGCGGTTGCTGCAAGTTTTCGGGCTCACTAAATCGGAGCGCGTCCGTCGATTGCTCGCTATGCCCTGGTTCGGGGACTCCAAGCCTTCGGAGTTGATGAGCCAAATGCTCACACTCCTGGGCTCAGAACCGGAATGCTTCCTTTTCCGTGAACTATTCCTCAGCCAGCTGCCTGAGCAGGTGCAAGCTGCCCTGGCCAGATCCGAGGTGGAAGACTGCGCGGCACTCGCAGCAGAGGTGGACAAAACTTTCGCGGTAACGCAGCAGTACTGCACCGCCACGAGGCGCCCATCCTCCACAGACGCCACCCCAGCTCGTCAGCCTGCTGGGCTGTGTTTCTACCACGCGCAGTTCGGCGCAAAGGCGAGACGTTGCTGCCCTCCCTGCAGCTTTCCCCAAAATAAAGAACAACCGCGACTACTGAGGAACGGGTCTAACGGGCGCCCCGTGGCCGCCATGGCGATCGGCAACGTGGGCAAGTTGCTTTTCATCACCGATACGCTCTCTGGTCGTCGTTTTCTGTGCAACACCGGAGCGCAGTGCAGCATTTTACCCGCGTCCGCCCTCGATGTGCAGGCAGGGAATCACAGCCTCGCCCTTGAAGCGGCCAATGGTGGAGCAATTCGGACCTTCGGCAGACGGCGAGTGGAGGTGTGCTTCGGGGGGCAACGTTTTCACTGGGAGTTTGTTACGGCCAAGGTTTCTCAACCCATTCTCAGCGCGGATTTCCTGTGCGCCAACAGCCTCCTGGTCGACGTGAAGAACCGACGGTTGATCAACGCGGCAACTTTCAATTCTATCCCTTGTTACCGCAGTTACACTATGTCGCGCACCGTCGCCTGTGCTTTTCTGACTCCTGACGAGTTCGCTCGTCTGCTCGCCGAATTTCCCGACCTGACAAGACCCACGTTCTCCTCCACAGTCACAAAACATGGTGTTGAGCACCACATCACTGCCAACGGCCCCCCGGTCTACGCGCGAACCCGGCGCCTGGAACCTGGCAAGCTGGCGGTCGCAAAGGCGGAGTTCGCGACCATGGAACGGTTAGGGATTATTCGCCGGTCGAATAGTCCCTGGTCTTCACTCCTCCATATCGTCCCGAAGCCTGGCAGCGGATGGCGACCATGCGGCGACTATCGACACCTCAACGACGCCACCACTCCTGATCGGTACCCGATCCCCCACATCCAGGATTTCTCTGCCCATTTGGCAGGGAGCACTGTCTTCTCGAAAGTCGACCTCGTACGGGGTAACCACCAGGTCCCAGTGCACCCACAGGACATCCAGAAGACCGCAGTCATCACCTCATTCGGCCTCTTCGAGTTTTTGCGAATGCCGTTTGGGTTAAAGAACGCCGCCCAGGCTTTCCAACGCCTGATGGACTCCGTGCTGCGGGACCTCAAGTTCCTCTTCGTCTACCTGGACGATATTCTCATTGCCAGTCCTACTAAAGAGGAACATATCTGTCACCTACGCACCCTTTTTCGATGCCTCAGCCAACACGGCCTGATTATCAACCCGGCCAAGTGTCAGTTTGGCCTGCACCGAATTGATTTCCTGGGGCATCGCATCACCGCAGAGCGAGCGGTTCCTTTACAAGCGAAGGTAGAGGTGGTGATATCCTTTCCACACCCACAAAACATTAAGGCCCTGCAGGAATTCCTAGGCATGGTAAACTTTTACCACCGTTTCGTGCCTAAGGCAGCACTACTCATGCAGCCCCAGTACGAGGCCCTCAAGGGCAAGACTGGCAAGAACCCGGTAGACTGGACGGATGACATGGCCCGAGCGTTCGCCGACACCAAAAGCGCCTTAGCCAACACAACCATGCTGGCGCACCCGCTGCCAGGAGCCACCATCGCCCTCACCACTGACGCGTCAGCCTGCGCAATCGGCGCCGTTCAAGAGCAGTGGGTGAACGGGACGTGGCAGCCGTTGGCATTCTTCAGCCGTCAACTACGGCGGAACGAGAGAGCATATAGCACGTTCGACCGGGAGTTGCTCGCCCTTTTTCTGGCCATCCGCCATTTTCGCTTCCTCCTGGAAGGACGTCCTTTCACTGCCTTTGTGGACCATAAGCCACTAACTTTTGCCATGGCCAAGACCGCCGAACCGTGGTCATCCCGACAGCAACGTCAACTGACCTACATATCCGAATTCACCATGGATATACAGCACGTGGCTGGTAAGGACAACCTGGTGGCAGACTGCCTCTCCCGCGCGACCGTCAATACGGTTCATTTGGGCATCGATTACGCCCTCATGGCAGCGGCCCAAGCCTCAGACCCAGAAGTCCAAGCCTGCAGAATGGCCGTCACTGGCATCAAGTTCCATTCGGCAGGTACCACGCTGTTGTGTGACGTCTCCGTACGGGACCCTCGCCCGGTCGTGCCAGTCGTCTGGCGCCGTAAAGTGTTCAACGCCATACACGGGTTGTCACACCCAGGAATGAAGGCCTCTCAGAAGCTGATGTCAGCGAAATTCGTATGGCATGGCATGCACAAGGATGTCCATGACTGGGCCAACACCTGCGTGGTCTGCCAAAAGGCCAAAGTACAGCACCACGTCAAAGCTCCGTTGGCCCCCTTCACAGTTCCGGAGTGACGTTTTGACCATGTCAATGTGGACCTGGTAGGACCACTCCCACCCTCCCATGGTTTTTCACACATCCTGACCATGGTTGACCACACCACCAGATGGCCGGAGGCAGTTCCCCTGTCATCCACTACTTCAGCGGACGTGGCCAGGGCATTCATTTCCACCTGGGTCGCCCGTTTCGGAGTGCCTGCAGATATTTCTTCCGACAGAGGACCGCAGTTTTCCTCTGAACTCTGGAATGCAGTGGCCCAAGGGCTCGGTGTCAAATTGCACCGCACCACGGCCTACCACCCACAGGCGAATGGCCTCTGTGAACGCTTCCGCCGATCACTGAAAGCCGCCCTGAGGGCCAGCCTCCAGGACGCTGGATGGGCAGACAAGCTACCGTGGGTCCTGTTGGGCCTTCGCACGGCCCCCAAGGAAGACCTTCACTCTTCATCAGTGGAGCTGGTGTACGGTCAGCCGCTGCGCGTCCCGGGGGATTTCCTGCCAGCTTCGACGAAGCCATGGTCCGCATCTGACCAGCTTACTAGTCACCAGGAGGTGGCCAGATGCTTCGCACCGGTGCCCACTTCGCATCATGGGCTGCAGAGTTTGCACGTTCCCCCAGAGCTTCACAAGGCTAAGTATGTCTTTATTCACCATGATGCTCATAGGGATCCACTCAAGACCCCATATACTGGTCCCTTCCGTGTGTTGGAGGCAGGGGACAAAACCTTCACGGTAGATGTCGGTGGTAAACTGGACCACATTTTGGTCGATCGCTTAAAGCCAGCACATCTGGACCTCGACCGCCCCGTCGAGACAGCACAACCGCCGAGACGAGGTCGGCCACCCATCGCCGTTACAGCAGACCAAGTGCAACCGCCCGCCAGACCGCCTGCCGCCCAACAGCCTCCGCCTCAGGAGTACAGGAGTCGTTCTGACAGGCTTATCAGACCCCCCTCACCGCTTGACTTTGTCCGTTAAAGCGAATTCTGGGGGGGCGCATGTGGCGGAGCCACTGAATGACTCTGGGCAACTGTATATAATTCCCTTTAACAATGTTCTAACACCAGCCTAAGCCGGTACCATTGTGTTAGACATTACTGTGTTTTGTATATAGTGTTTGTATGTACGGGGTGTGGCCCCTTTAAGAGCGTGGGAAAACGCGGGCAAAGGCGATGACGTCACGTCGCAAACCATGTGACTGCCGAGGCAGTCCTCGTGGAATCTCCATCTTGTTAAGACCTGTTTTCGTGGTTCTCCTGTATCGATCTCAACAAACGGTTCGAACTCGTTTAGTCTTACATTAAAGACCTGTTTGTTTGATCTCCTGAGTCGACCTCAGTTATTAGTTAGGAATTCGATGATTCCTACAAGGCCTATATTCTCTAGAGTTTAGAAGAATGAGAGGTGATCTCATTGAAGCATACAAAATTCTTACAGGGCTTGACAGGGTAGATGCTGGGAGGATGTTTCCCCTGGCTGGGGAGTCTAGAACCAGGGGTCACACAGTCTCAGAATAAGGGGTTGGCCATTTAGGACTGAGATGAGGAGAAATTTCTTCACTCAGAGGGTGGTGAATCTTTGGAATTCTCTGCCCCAGAGGGCTGTGGAGGCTCAGTCGTTGAGTATATTCAAGACAGAGATAGATAGATTTTTGAATATTAAGGGAATCAAGGGATATGGGGATAGTGTAGGAAAGTGGAGATGAGGTAGAAGATCAGCCATGATCTTATTGAATGGCGGAGCAGGCTCGAGGGGCCGAATGGCCTACTCTTGCTCCTATTTCTTATGTTCTTATGGCCTAAATGTTATAACCAAAAATGGAGCAAGCATGCAAATCTTTTGTGCATTTTCTTCAAAAAGCAATCATCTAAACAAACTAATTTTTGACCATCTTCTAGTAGGCATGTGTTGATAGGAAAAAAAGATGATGATTTGAAAGGCATGCACGAACAAACAAAATATCTGTTGCATAATAATTGTTATATAGCATCAAGTCACAGATTTAGATTACAGCTGTTTTTACAATTAATGTTCCTTAATTCCTGCTTCTGAAGACCTTCTCTACTGCTATTCCAAACTGGCCAATTGCATGCCCTCTCAGAGAGGACTGAAACCTTTGTGCCGAATCATGCCTTAGAGGCGGTGCAACGAAGGTTCACTAGATTGATTCCTGGGATGAGAGGGCTGTCCTATGAGGAGAGATTGTGTAGAATGGGCCTGTATTCTCTGGAGTTTAGAAGAATGAGAGGTGATCTCATTGAAACATACAAGATTCTGAAGGGGATTGACAGGGTAGATGCTGAGAGATTGTTTCCCCTGAGAGTCTCGAACTAGGGGGCATAGTCTCCGGATAAGGGGTCGGCCATTTAAGACTGAGATGAGGAGGAATTTCTTCACTCGGAGGATTGTGAATCTTTGGAATTCTCTGCCCCAGAGAGCTGTGGATGCTCAGTCGTTGAGTATATTCAAGACAGAGATCAATAGATTTTTGGACTCCAGGGGAATCGAGGGATATGGGGATAGCGCAGGAAAGTGGAGTTGAGGTAGAAGATCAGCCATGATCTTATTGAATGTCGGAGCAGGCTCGAGGGGCCGAATGGCCGACTCCTGCTCCTAATTCTTATGTTCTTATCATAAGGCAGTTTTGTGTTGAAGACACCCACAGAATAGGACCGGGGGGGCTCCAGATTCCACAACTAATGAGGCAGAGAGACAAGAGAGACAGAAAAATAGAAACAGAGAGAGAGAGAGAAAGAGAAAGAGGGAGAAAGAAAGAGGGAGATAGAGAGAGGAAGAGAAAGAGAAAGAGAGAGATACACGGAGAGAGAGGTACAGAGAGAGAGATACCCGGAGAGAGAGAGAGATACACAGAGAGAGAGAGAGAGACACGGAGAGAGAGAGACAGAGAGAGAGAGAGATACATGGAGGGAGGGAGAGAGAGAGAGAGGTACACGGAGAGAGATAGAGAAGCAGAGAGAGAGAAACACGGAGAGAGAGAGAGAGAGCGGGAGAGATACACGGAGAGAGAGAGAAACACGGAGAGAGAGAGAGAAACACGGAGCGAAACACAGAGAGAGAGAAACACAGAGAGAGAGAGAAACACGGAGGAAGAGAGAGAGAGAGAGAGAGAAACACAGAGAGAGAGAGAAACACGGAGAGAGAGAGAGAGAGAAACACGGAGAGAGAGAAACACGGAGAGAGAGAAACACACGGAGAGAAAGAGATACACGGAGAGAGAGAGAGAGAGAAACACGGAGAGAAAGAGAGATACACGGAGAGAGAGAGAGAAACACGGAGAGAGAGAGAAACACGGAGAGAGAGAGAGAAACACGGAGAGAGAGAGAGAAACACGGAGAGAG
Source organism: Somniosus microcephalus (assembly GCF_052327205.1). Classification (NCBI taxonomy): domain Eukaryota; kingdom Metazoa; phylum Chordata; class Chondrichthyes; order Squaliformes; family Somniosidae; genus Somniosus; species Somniosus microcephalus. The sequence goes on from NC_140998.1 coordinate 22,436,276, forward strand.
AGAGATACACGGAGAGAGAGAGAAAGAGATACACGGAGAGAGAGAGAGAGAGCAGGAGAGAAACACGGAGAGAGAGTTACACGGAGAGGGAGAGAGCGGGAGAGAAACACGGAGAGAGAGAGAGAGAGAAACACGGAGAGAGAGAGAGATACACAGAGAGAGAGAGATACACGGAGAGAGAGAGAGAGCGGGAGAGAAACACGGAGAGAGAGAAACACGGAGAGAGAGAGAGAAACACGGAGAGAGAGAGAGAGAGAGAAACACGGAGAGAGAGAGAAACAGTGAGAGAGAGAGAGAGAGAAACAGTGAGAGAGAGAGAGAGAGAAACACGGAGAGAGAGAGAAACACGGAGAGAGAGAGAAACACGGAGAGAGAGAGCGGGAGAGATACACGGAGAGAGAGAGAGAGAAACACGGAGAGAGAGAGCGGGAGAGATACACGGAGAGAGAGAGAAACACGGAGAGAGAGAAACACGGAGAGAAACACGGAGAGAGAGAAACACAGAGAGAGAGAGAAACACGGAGAGAGAGAGAGAGAGAAACACGGAGAGGGGGAGGGGCCTGGAGAGAGCAGACACGCTGAAGATGGGCTGCTGAATTTTTTAGGGTTTTTTGTCATTTAAGTGTAGAAAAAGCTACACTTCAAGTTCTAAAAGTTAAATTTAACTTTAGTCAAAGTTAGCTCAGTTTAGTTTAGTTTAAGTTTAAGTTTAGTTTAGTTTAAGTACCAAAGCACCAAAGAAAAAGACCGCCAAAAAGAGCGCCAAAGAGGAAAAAAAAACCCAGAAAAAAAGGGAAAAAAAGAAAAGACAGCGAGATAGAGTAAAATAAACCCGGGGAAAAACCGGAATAGCGAGGCACCAAAGCAGAGCCCGAGCAGCAGCCGCAGCACGGAGCCTGAAGCCCGGGAAAGGCCCGAGGAGCCGGGCCGAGACCAAGGCCCAGAGACCGCGGGGTCGGAGAGGGGGAGCAGCCCGGAGGCACCGGGAAACAGCGGCTCCCAGACCCAGACCGGGAGGAGAGGCCCGAGCCAGGACAGTGAGTACGAGGCCTGGGGAGGGTGAACCCGGGAACCGAGGCCCAGAGACCGCGGGGTCGGAGAGGGGGAGCAGCCCGGAGGCACCGGGAAACAGCGGCCTCCAGACCCAGACCGGGAGGAGCGGCCCGAGCCAGGACAGTGAGTACGAGGCCTGGGGAGGGTGAACCCGAGAACCGAGGCCCAGAGACCGCGGGGTCGGAGAGGGGGAGCAGCCCGGAGACACCGGGAAACAGCGGCCCCCAGACCCAGACCGGGAGGAGCGGCCCGAACCAGGACAGTGAGAGAGAGAGAGAGAGAGAGAGAGAGAGAGAGAGCGAGGCAGAGACACAGATACAGAAAGAGAGAGAGACACAGAAACAGAAACCGGGAGAGAAACCGGGAGAGAGCGAGGCCCAAAGAGCGAGAAAACCCCGAGAGTGAGGCCCAGAGACAGAGCCCGGAGACCGCGGGACCTGGAGAGAGAAACAGGCCGCAGGCCGAGAGAAACCAGCTATATCTAAGATGAACCCCTGAAAAACTCTCAATTTTTGGACCTAAAAGTGGGATAAGGTGGAACACGACACAAAAAAAAAGTTATCTAGCTACGAAAAAAAAACAAACGACTGCAATGACACAGAGCAGGGAAGTGATATATCCTGAGCATTGCAAAAGTGAAAGGGCAAAGGATAAACACAAGGAAAAAACACTACAAGATAACCCAGAGATCCTCTACGTTGACTATGTCAAACAGAAAGAGACTAGGGCCTAGAAATTGGGTTTTGGCTTAGCCAGGGCTTTAGCGCCGGAAATTAGTGCCGGCGCTAAGTCCCCTGCGCGCGCCAAAAATTCAGTGGCACCGCGCCCAAACGGCTGCCGGCGCTACTGAAGGGTCTTTGCGCCTGGAAAAGGGCGCTAACTGCCGTTTCGCGCCGCAATTCCGGCGCTGCGGCACCCGATGCGGTGCGGCAGGCTGGGGAAGTGCAGGCCTCCTCCTTCCGTTAAGGAGGAGCTGCCTGCACCCGGCCGCGGCCCGCGCAAATCTGCTTAAAAATGAGCCCGGCACCTCGGACAAGTGCCGGGCTTGCATCTGTTCCGGGGGGTGGGGGGGGAGAGAAGTCCGGGGAGGGAGCTGCGGGCAGGCGGCCGGCGGGAAAGCGGCCGGCCGCCGCGGGGCCTTTAATGCGCCGGCGCTAACTGCAGTAAGGCACCTCTGACAAAACGCTGGTTGCGGCTGCCACGGGCGAGGCAGCCGCAACTCAATTTCGGAGTTCGGGCGGGTTACCACGGCAACCGGGACGCTGCGCACACCGATGACGTCATCGGTGCCGGCGCAGCGCTACCGGAGCAACGCCGATTTAGGGCCCCAGGGAATTTCACTACTGGCCATAACTCCGGCGCAAGGCCCTCTAGCGCCTCAAATGAGGCGCTAAGGCTACTGAATTTTCAGCCGTAGGAAGAAGAACAACCTCATATTCTACACTCAATCCGTTCCCTCATGGAAGGATACTTTATGCAAAAACTACGCACACGTCTTCAGTGAAGGTATTGGCAAGGGAGGCAGACTGAAAATATGTAAAGATAGAAATCTAGATAAAGATGACCCCCTACTAACTATAAGCTACTATAACAAAGGAAAGATCATGATACAGGGGAATGTAGAAAATTTGGACTCCTTTGAAAAGGAATTCCCCCAGTTGAAAGCTAAGGCAGGCGCAAAGAGGACGAATGGAAATGAGGCAGATGAGAGCCCAACAGAGGGTGAAGAGAGCCAAGCAGACGAAGAAGAAGAGAGTCCAGCAGAGACACACACCCCCCTGGCCATCTCTACCCCTCCCACACCTCTCAGAACAAACCAACTGCTGAAGGAGAGTCTGTCCAGGCTAGAACTCGATTTCAACGAATACAGGGAAACACAGGCCAAGAAATCGAAGGAGGAGCTCAAACAGCTGAAAACGGAAAACGAGTCCACCATCCACGAGTTGAGCGAGATCGTGGAGGGGCAAAGAAATGAGATCAAAGAACTCCGTACTCAGCTAAACAAAATGAGGGAGGCCGTAGAAAGGCAGAAAAATGAACTCAGCAGGCAACACAAATCCCTTAAGCTCCAACAACCTGCTGACACAAAAACAACACAAACAGGGACACAGAACCCGTTGGATGTCCCCCCACACGAGGAGACCACACCCTCTTTGCCTTGCGACCAGAACAGGAACACACTGCAGGCCCCAAACCCCCCTCCTGCCACACAGCCTACCCCAGCAACTCAGTCGACAACCAGCCCTCAGTTGAGTCCTGCCCAGACTACTGCTACCCAGTCTGAAAAGCCAGCCCCTCAGGCGGTCCTGCTGACCGACTCCAACGGGAAGTTTTTGGACCCCCAGAGGATGTTCCCAGGTCATCAAGCCCTGAAAAAACGGTGCAGCACCACAGGCCAGGCAATGAAGATCCTGAACAAAGAAACCCTTGGAAGCCCAAAATGGCTTGTGAGCCACACAGGCACAAACGACCTGCACACCCTACAGGAAGACACTGCTAGAGCAGTGAGCAGGATGGCGGAGAAGGCCAGCAAGGAATTCCCCGATGCGCGGATTGTGATCTCCACTCTACTGCCCAGAAAGGACACCCTAGCCCATGTAATCCACAACACCAACAGGGAGATCGACAGAAGATGTGCTGACCTCCCCAACGTCTACCTGGCCCACCACCCAAACATCAACACACGGGACCTCTATGACGGATTACATCTACTCAAACAGCGGATGTGGATCTTCGCAAAAAACCTCAAACACTGCCAAAGGACGCACCCCTCCCACCCCCTCTGCCAATGGGAGCCCTAACCCAAACAGGACCAACACTGTCCCCTACCCCCCTATACAAAACCAGCAACAGAACCGTGCTATTGTACCTGACCCCAGACCCCCCTTTAGACCACAGACGACTGTAAACCAAGAACTGGGAAGGATCATGACGATGATAAGCACCCTGATGGAAAACAGGATAAGAATGTACTAAATTATTATTATTGTTATTTTATTACTATTATTAAGTAGCAGTATGTGCATGCCATATGGAATCTATACTAAATCGTCATTTAGCATTGTACATCTATAGAAACTAGTGTTTTCACACCCGTCCCACAAAATAGGTCCATTTTGCTCTTTTTTTTTAACTATATAGATGCGTTCTTTCCACATAAGCTGCTGGAATATCCAGGGTCTCCGCTCCTCAACTTTTGGGCTGAAGAGTACAGACCCTGAATTCCTAAAATCTATAAAAGACATTGATATAATTGTGTTAACAGAAACATGGTGTCAAAAGGACGTGCCCACCCACTGTCCTCCAATGTACCATGAAATCATTGTGCCCTCAGTAAAGAACACTAAGGTACGCAAGGGCAGAACCTCCGGGGGAATCTTGGTGTGGTATAAAGGAGAACTGGACAAACACATCTCACCGGTAAAACAGGGGAAATCACATGTATGGCTAAAATTAGATAAAAACATAGGAATAGCAAAAAAAGATGTCTACTTATGTGCGATCTACATACCCCCAATAGAATCGCCATATTTTGAAGAGGAGTTATTTGAAACTCTCCACATGGAAATCAGCCATTTCCAGGCCCAAGGAAAGGTGCTACTATGTGGGGACCTAAACGCAAGGACCGGATGTGAACCTGACTTCATAGACCCACAGGGCAACAACCATGTGTTTGGCCAGACCCCTTTATATGTCACACCAGCCATCACAAATCGGAACAACCTTGACTGTGAAATAAATAAAAGCGGCAGGGAGGTAGTGCAACTCTGCCGAGCCTTAGGCCTGTACATAGTTAACGGTAGGTTCAGAGGGGACTCCTTAGGGAGACTCACCTATTCCTCAACTCTTGGGTCTAGTGTGGTGGATTATACAATCACTGACATGGACCCCTGCGATATCAACGCATTCACTGTCAGGCAACAATCCCCCCTCTCAGACCATAACCAAATAAATGTGTACCTTAAACTTTCTGCCCAAACTACAGACACAAAAAAGGAACCCAGTAAGCTCCATAAACTAAACCAGACATACAGATGGGCCCCAGACAGTGGAGATAAATTCATCACAGCACTAAATTCACCTGATCTCACAAGTAAAATATCAAAATTTAAAGAAAATCTATATGAGATCACCAGAGATGGTGTAAACATGGCCATAGACGATATAAGTAGGATCTTCCATGAGGCAGCTGTAAAAGCCGACCTTGTGAAACAGCAGAGGAAACGTTACAAAAGACAAAAAAATGAGAAATGGTTTGATCACGAATGCAAAAATGCCAGAAAAGACCTGAGAAAAATATCAAACCAAAAGCATCGCCAACCAAACAACCCAGACCTGCGTATTAGATACAATGAGACCCTCAAAAGATATAAACACACCATTAGGAACAAAACACAAAACTATACCCACAAAAGACTTGAAGAAATTGAAAACTCCATTAATCAAAATCAATTCTGGGATATGTGGAATAACCTGAGTACAACTCAATTACAAGCATTACCAATCCAAGATGGTGACATCTGGAGAACACATTTTGAAAACCTCTACAAAGACATCCCAGTAAATGAATCAAACTCAAGTCAACATCATGTCACAGAAAAACTCCACACATTAGAAGTAACAATTAAAGACAACCAAAACCCTCTGGACTCCCCAATCACTTGGAAAGAACTGGCCACAAAAACAAAATCTCTCCACCTAAAGAAAGCCTGTGGTCCAGACAACATCAAAAATGAAATGCTCAAGTTCAGCACTATGGAAATGCAGGGTGCGGTACTCAAGTTATTCAACATCATATTACGTTCGGGCTGTTTTCCAGATATCTGGTGCCAAGGACTCATCTCTCCCATATATAAAAGTGGAAACAAATCAGACCCAAACAACTACCGTGGCATCTGTGTCAACAGTTGCCTAGGGAAGTTATTCTGCAGTATTCTAAATAGCAGATTACTGGATTTTCTTAATAAACATAATATCCTTAGAAAAAATCAAATAGGCTTTCTTCCAAAACACCGCACCACCGATCATATCTATACCCTTCACACTCTCATTGAAAAACATATACACCAAACAAAAAATGGGAAAATATTCGCTTGTTTCATTGACTTCAAGAAAGCCTTTGACTCTATTTGGCACGAAGGGCTCTATTACAAACTTCTTCAGTGTGGAATAGGGGGCAAAGTCTATGACCTTATCAAATCGATGTATCTGAAAAATAAATGCGGTGTCAAAATTGGAGACAAACGCACCGGTTTCTTCACCCAGAGAAGAGGCGTCCGGCAGGGTTGCAACTTGAGTCCGACCCTGTTCAACATATACATAAACGAGTTAGCAGACAAGCTGGAGCAAAGCGAGTCACCGGGTCTCTTTCTCCTAGATGGGGAAGTGAAATCCCTGTTCTATGCGGACGACCTGGTTCTGCTGTCTCCCACAGAACAGGGATTACAGCAACATTTAGACCTACTCGACAAATACTGCCAAAATTGGGCCCTGACAGTAAATCTAAAGAAAACCAACATCATGATTTTTCAAAAAAGGCCCAGATGTCAGGAAAACAAATACCAGTTTACTCTCAGTGATACCATCATAGGACACACTATGAGCTACACTTACCTTGGTCTAACCATTACAGCATCAGGGAGCTTCAACATAGCAGTGAATGCACTAAAAGAAAAAGCCCGAAGAGCCCTATATGCAATAAAAAGAAAATTCTACAACATCCAAATTCCAATCAAAATCTGGCTCAAAATATTTGATAGTATAATCCTGCCCATTGCGCTGTATGGTAGTGAAGTATGGGGCCCACTCAATCACCATAGCTACACTAAATGGGAAAAACACACAATAGAAGCGCTACATGCAGAATTTTGCCGAAGCATTCTTCGCACCCAAAGGAAAACACCAACAAATGCATGTAGAGCCGAACTAGGCAGACACCCACTGATAATAAACATCCAAAAACGAGCACTAAACTTTCTAAATCACCTCAAATCTAGTTCCCCAGACACCCTTCATTTTAAAGCCCTCCAGACCTAAGAGCTGAACCCAGAAACGAGTCCCCTGAGTCAGTTGTTACTGAAACTAAGTTCTCCTACCCAGCCGGACCCTGACCAGTCCCAGACCAACACTGCTCCCCAAACACCAATCCGAGTGAACCAAATCATTAAACAATGCAAAGAAACCTACCTGGAACATTGGAACACAATAACCAAAAGCCAAAGCAGATTAGAATGCTACCGGGCCCTAAAAAGAGAATATAAACTGGCAGACTATCTCTCGACCATCAGAGACACAAAACAGAGACAGACCCTCACCAGATACAGACTAAGCGACCACCAACTGGCAATTGAAAAAGGAAGATACAAGAAATCCTGGCAACCTAAAGAAAATAGATTATGTGATCACTGTCTGGCCGGCGAGATTGAGACAGAGGTGCACTTCCTCCTAAAATGCGAAAAATTCAACGAGACAAGAAACATATATTTTGACAAGCTCAGCCTTACAACCCCAGATTTCAAAGAATTGGATGACCTGTCAAAATTAAGAATAGTCCTGGGGGAGGGAGACAGACCATATCTTGGTGCCCAATATGTAACAACATGTCACAACCTGAGGAACATTGAGTGACTAACGAGCACACCCATAGCATATATACGCTAAAAATGTTTAAATCAATACCAAATGTACCCAACGACTGTTTTAAATTAATACTGAATGCACCCAACGAGGGTCAACGACTGTTTAAATTAATACTGTCTGTACCCAACGAGGGTCAAAAACGTTTGACACCTACAGAATGTTGGAAACCTGTGCTTTTTGTTATGTAAGCTTTGGCAACATGGTTCCCTGTAAACTTTCATGCCAATAAAGCATTTGAATTGAATTGAATTGAATTGAATTGAATTGAGAGAGAGAGAGAGAGAAACACGGAGAGAGAGAGAGAGCGGGAGAGATACACGGAGAGAGAGAGAGAAACACGGAGAGAGAGAGAGAAACACGGAGAGAGAGAGAGTTACACAGAGAGAGAGAGAGAAACACGGAGAGAGAGAGAAACACGGAGAGAGAGAGAAACAGAGAGAGAGCGAAACAGAGAGAGAGAAACACGGAGAGAGAGAGAGAAACAGAGAGAAACATGGAGAGAGAGAGAGAAACAGGGAGAGAGAGAGAGAAACACGGAGCGAGAGAGAGAAACACAGAGAGAAACACGGAGAGAGAGAGAGAAACGGAGAGAGAGAGAAACACGGAGAGAGAGAGAAACAGAGAGAGAGAAACACGGGGAGAGAGAAACACGGAGAGAGAGAGAGAGAGAAACAGGGAGAGAGAGAGAAACACGGAGAAACACGGAGAGAGAGAAACACGGAGAGAGAGAGATACACGGGGAGAGAGAGAGAGAGAGAGATACACGGAGAGAGAGAGAGAGAGAGAAACACGGAGAGAGAGAGAGAGAGAGATACACGGAGAGAGAGATACACGGAGAGAGAGAGAGAGATAGATACACGGAGAGAGAGATGGAGAGATACACGGAGAGAGAGAGAGAAACACGGAGAGAGAAACACGGAGAGAGAGAGAGAGAGAGGTACATGGAGAGGAACACGGAGAGAGAAACACAGAGAGAGAGAGAGAGATACACGGAGAGAGAGAGATACACGGAGAGAGAGATACACGGAGAGAGAGAGAGATACACGGAGAGAGAGAGAGATACAGGGAAAGAGAGAGAGATACAGGGAGATGTTATGTATTGTGTGTTCTCCCACCTGCGGTGGCGCTGTCACAGCAGATAAATGGTTGGGGTTGTTCTCTTGGTTAAGTTTTAGTTCTCTTTGTTCGGTGCTCTCCAGAACCTTCTTTTTGAATAAAGCACTTCATGTTTGAATCTCTGAGTTCTGAGTCCTAATTGTGTCTAGGTAGAAAGGTACAGACACAACAAAGTGGCGACGAGGATCGGATGAATCTGCGCTGTGGGAACTTTCTTGTTTTCGACTACAAAACACTCGGAAGAGAGATTGCAGCGTCACATTAACGTTATGGGTGCAGTGAGTAAACAGAAATTAAAATTTGAAATGTGAGATGGCTACTATATTAGGAAACATTGGTGATTTTGATGAAAATGTGGAGCAATAGAGCGCTTATATGGAACGTTTTGACTATTTTGTTTTGGCAAATGCGGTGGCAAACGAAAAGGTCGTGCCTACCTTTTTGAGTATAACGGGGGCAAAGACATTCAATTTACTTCGCAGCCTTGTACAGCCAGATAAGCCAGGAACTAAAACATATAAACAACTAGTGGAAATTCTTGGAGCACGTTTTTCACCAAAACCTCTGGTTATTGCTGAGAAATTTAGATTTCACAAACGGAATCAAGAGGAGGGGGAATCAGTGACGATGTTTATTGCTGCTTTAAAAAGGTTGTCAGAACACTGTGAGCTCAAGGAGGTGCTGAATGACACCATTAGAGACAGACTTGTGAGTGGTCTGCTAAGTGCAGCCACACAGAAGCACCTTCTTACTGAGGACAACCTTACTCTTGAAAAGGCCATTGAAGTTAGTGTCTCCATGGAGATGGCAGAAAAGGAGGCTCACCAGTTGAGTTCAACAGGGAGAGTTCACAAGGTGTCGTCTGAGCCTAAAGGTGCGCGGAACGGCACATGTTACCGTTGTGGGAAAACGGGCCATCACGCTAATGACTGCTGGTGTACGGAGCTGGAATGCCGAAATTGTGGCAAAAAAGGTCACATTGAACGTGCCTGTAGAGGTAAAAAAAAGAACAGACAGAGCTGGGAAGCATGAAAGCAAAATATCTGTATTTGGACAAGAGAAGAAAAAGAGTGTTCATTCAGTGCAGTATGATGGAACAAGCAAAACAGAGGGGAGCAACACCTCTGAGGAGGAAGAGGTGCACATACTGACGGTTGCAGGTGGTCCGAATGGCTACTGGGTGTCACCACTGGTGGAGGGACAATCAGTGCGGATGGAGGTGAACACAGGCGCGGCTGTGTCCCTTGTTTCAGACACTGTCTACAACAAAATGCTAAAGCATCTTACCCTTCAGCCAACAAACATTGTGCTAAAGACGTATACCGGCGAACCTGTGGCCATGAGAGGCGCCATTGAGGTGACAGTTAAATTGAACGGACAGACTGCAAAACTGCCACTATATGTGGTAAAGGGAAATTACCCATCTCTACTGGGACGTGCGTGGCTGGAGAAAATCACGCTGGACTGGCCTGCAGTCCGCATGATGTCAAAAGGGGAGTCAGGTCTGACTGCAGTTTTAAACAAACATGCAGAACTCTTCAATGGTGAACTTGGGAGCATGAAAAAGATCAGCGTGAGACTGGACATTAAACCTGACAGCAAGCCGAAGTTTCACAAAGCCCGACCTGTACCCTATGCAATTAGGCCAAAAGTTGAGGTTAACTTGGAGGCCTTAGTCGAGAATGGAGTCCTGGAGCCTGTGAGCGTGAGCAAATGGGCCACACCCATTGTTCCTGTCCTGAAAAAGGATGGATCTGTTCGAATCTGCGGGGATTTTAAAGTGACTATTAACCCGGTGCTGTCTGCGGAACAGTATCCTCTTCCCCTCATTGGTGATCTTTTTACGGGCCTGGCCGGAGGGCAAAAGTTCAGCAAAATAGACTTATGCCAGGCTTATCTACAAATGCATGTCGATGACAAATCAAAGGAGCTGCTGGCAATTGTGACACACAAGGGGCTATACCGGTACTGCCGCCTTCCGTTTGGAATTACATCGGCCCCTGCTCTATTCCAAAGGGCAATGGATCAGATTTTGAGTAGACTGCCAGGAGTCCAGTGCTACCTGGACGACATCCTTGTCACTGGGACAAATGAGGAGGATCATCTTCTGAACTTGGATGCGACACTACAGCGACTGAAAGAGTATGGACTCAGAGTTCGTAAGGACAAATGTGAATTCTTTCAGTCTTCAGTTGAGTACCTGGGGCATTTGATTGACGCTACTGGCCTGCATAAGGCACCGTCAAAGGTCAAGGCGATCGTGGAGGCCCCAGCACCCCAGAATGTGAGCCAGTTACGTTCATTTCTGGGGCTACTTAACTACTATGGGAAGTTTATTCCAGACCTAGCAACATTGCTGAAGCCGTTACATCAGTTGCTATGTCAAGGCAAAACATGGAAATGGACTGAACTGTGCAACGAATCTTTCGCCCAAGCAAAGAAAGCAATGCTGAAGTCGGAGGTCCTGACACACTTCGACCCAAAGCTACCCGTGCAGCTAGCATGTGATGCATCACCATATGGTGTGGGAGCAGTCATATCCCACATCATGCCTTCTGGGGAAGAGAAACCTATCGCCTTCGCATCACGCACCTCGAACAAGGCCGAGCGTAACTATGCGCAGATTGAGCGCGAGGCCGTGGGAATCGTTTTTGGAATTCGAAAATTTCATCAGTACCTGTTTGGGAGAAGGTTCACACTCCTGGCGGACCACCGTCCATTGACTTCAACCTTCGGGCCCCACACCGGAATTCCGTCTCTTGCTGCAAGCAGGATGCAAAGGTGGGCTTTACTGTTGTCAGGACACACATACGACATCAAATATCGCAAATCAGACTTGCACGGCAACGCAGACAGTCTCTTGAGGCTGCCCTTGCCTGTTACTCCCTCAGAGCCTCGTCAGATAGACATCTTCTACTTTAGACAAGTGGAGGGAGCACCTGTCACTGCAGTTCAGGTGCGAAGGTACACCCGCAACGATCCAGTCCTGTCTGAGGTCATGGACGATGTCATTCGAGGGAGAGCTATAGGAGATTCTCCTAGTTTGAAACCTTACGTTTCAAAAAGAAATGAGCTCTCCGTCCAGGCAGGTTGTCTTCTTTGGGGATGCCGTGTCATCATTCCGCCACCTCTGAGGGAACCTATACTGCAACAACTTCATACAGGCCACAGTGGGATGGTTCGGATGAAGGAAATGGCAAGAAGCTACTTCTGGTGGCCAGGTCTCGATGGAAATATTGAAGAGAAAGCCAAAACATGTTCCCCATGTCAAAGGGTCCGGAATGTTCCACAGCTGGCAACCCTACACCCCTGGGATTGGCCTGAAGAAGTGTGGCAGCGAGTACATGTGGACTTCGCCGGTCCTTTCGAAGAGAAGATGTTTATGGTGGTTGTGGATGCTCGTAGCAAGTGGCTGGAGGTCGCTGTGATGAGGTCTACCACGGCAGAGAAAACAATTGAGAAACTTGGTGAGATGTTCAGCCGTTATGGCTCACCGGAACAACTCGTAAGTGACAACGGTCCACAATTTGTATCACAGGAGTTTGCAACCTTCCTGCATGTGAATGGTGTCCAACACATCAGGTCTGCGCCCTATCATCCCTCTACTAACGGCCTGGCAGAAAGGTTCGTGCAAACTTTGAAGCACGCCTTGAAGGCATTGCAAGGTCAGGGCTCAATCCACCAACGTCTGAACAGCTTCCTGTTGTCCTACAGGAACGAGCCGCATGCCAGAACCAAAACTTCCCCCGCTTCACTCATGATGAAGAGGCAATTGCGGACAAGTTTTGACTTACTCAAACCTCCAAGGGCAGAGCAGGTTGTCCATCGTCAACAACAAGGTCAAGTTGAAAAGAGAGAGAAAAGAGCCAAGGAGAGACGGTTTCATCCTGGAGAGCACGTCCTAGCTCGAAACTACAACACTGGACCGAAATGGGTTCCTGCTACGGTGATCGCGCAGACGGGCCCTGTGTCTTACACGGTTGAGACTGCTGAGGACGTCGTCTGGAGAAGACACACAGATCAACTGTTGCTAGGAGCAGAGACAGCCACAGAGGCTCCAACGGCTGGTTGGCCTGAACTGTTTCCGGATGATACCGCAAACCAGCATCCTTTGCCACAGTGCTCTTCTCCAACACAGGAAGTCATAGAGACTGTTCCACCTGTGCAAACTCCTGACTTTCGACTGACGCAGGCACCTTCTCTGTCTAGACCTGTGTCAATGCCTACTGCTGTGGAAGCCAGCGATGACCGCCGGTATCCTGTCAGAGAGCGGCAGCCTCCAAGACGCTTGGATCTGTAGGCTTAGTGACTTACCCACAAGACTGGGGCAGAATAAACCCCAGGGTAAAGTCAGGGTTTGAGGCAGTCTACCTCTACCCTTGGTTAGTTGAGTGCATTGAAAGTAACTTACCTGTTGAGGAATAATGTGGACCTTTCATTTAAGAGGGGAGGAATATGTTATGTATTGTGTGTTCTCCTCCCACCTGCGGTGGCGTTGTCACAGCAGATAAATGGTTGGGGTTGTTCTCTTGGTTAAGTTTTAGTTCTCTTTGTTCAGTACTCTCCAGAACCTTCTTTTTGAATAAAGCACTTCATGTTTGAATCTCTGAGTTCTGAGTCCTAATTGTGTCTAGGTAGAAAGGTACCGACAAAACAGAAGAGAGAGAGAGAGAGAGAGAGATACACGGAGAGAAAGAGACAGAGAGAAAGCGAGAGATACACGGAGAGAGAGAAAGAGACAGAGAGAAAGAGAGAGATACACGGAGAGAGAGAGATACACGGAGAGAGAGAAAGAGACAGAGAGAGAGAGATAGATACACAGAGAGAGAGAGATTCACAGACAGAGAGAGAGGGACAGAGAGAGAGACAGAAAGAGAGACAGAGAGAGCGAGAGAGACAGAGAGAGAGAGAAACAGAGAGAGAGAGAGAGAGAGATACACGGAGAGAGAGAGATACACGGAGGGAGAGAGAGAAACACGGAGAGAGAGAGAGAAACACGGAGAGAGAGAGAGAGAGAAACACGGAGAGAGAGAGAGAGAGAAACACGGAGAGAGAGAAACACGGAGAGAGATACACGGAGAGAGAGAGATACACGGAGAGAGAGAGAGATACACGGAGAGAGAGAGAAACACGGTGAGAGAGAAACACGGAGAGAGAGAAATACAGGGAGAGAGAGATACACGGAGAGAGAGAGAGATACACGGAGAGAGAGCGAGAAACACAGAGAGAGAGATACACGGAGAGAGAGGGAGAGATACATGGGGAGAGAGAGATACATAGACATACAGAGAGGACAATGTATCTGACATTTGTAGGTTGAGTTGGAGTGTAGATACCAGAAATGAAAGGCTAGCTTGCTGTCGCTACCCCTCCCGCCCCCCCACCAGCCAACCCCCGAGCCCTAAATATACACATTTAAAAATCCAATTTTACAAATCATTATTGAAGAAATCACTCAACATTGTTTGCTGAAGTGTAAAAATACTTAAAATGTAAATAGTCCTGTGTTGGGGAAAATAAGATAAAATTAGCTGACAGCTAAGATCACTTTCTAGAGGGTAGATTTTTTAAAAGAGGCTTGGGAATTTAGGGATGGCTCCAGCCAATCTGGAACGTATTATTTGAGAAACCCCTCCCTGCCCCCATATACTTTATTTGGCTATTAATTTGCATTATGAAAAGATGGATTAGTGTGCACAATTCTGGAAAAATTCCTTCTTATAGAGGAGAGCCCTAGGTACTGCACAAACGCAGCCAATTAAAAGAAAAATTATTTCGGTGCGTAAATGTAATTTATTAGACGTTCGTACAGTGCCCTCACACAAGGGCACACAAGCCACTGCACTCCTGTTGGCACAACAGGCCCACAACACCTGAGACAAAGCGTAGCTATCGAGCGGGCTGCACAGTGAGGGAATTCAAGGTGATCCGTCTAGCCCGAACAGCTTCTGATGGCTAATTTACATCATGTCAGTTGGATTTTATATTGGGGGTAAAAGTCGCCAGTTAATCCTTAATTTGTATTCCGAGTACATTTGCTTTCTGAGTGCTTTGTCTGTCTGTAACATCCCACTCACTAACACAAATCCATTAACACCAACAAAAATAATAGTCAATAAGCTATTGGCAAACCAGTATTTTATGAAACATTTTCTGTCTCGCTTTTTCCATTACTCACCTAAAGCAAATAATGTCTGGGTAAAAGCTGCTGTTATTTAACCCACATCTGTGTACCTTGATCAGTCAAATTTAGCATCTGATAAGATAAAATGCCTGACTGAAAGCAGCTAATTACTGTACAAAATTAGGGCCACACTATAGGAGCAAATTATCTGTGTAAGCAGCACCGTAACCGCCTTGCTTATTTCCCTTTGGCAGCACACTGAATATTTTTCTTTCGTTTAGGCAGATTTCCAGGGTAACAGAATCCTCATCTGCAAGGCAAAGGTACTGACTAAATGTTCAGCTAATACTCCCAGGTACTTATACAGTGCAGGTCATTTTAGATCAAATGAGCAAGCCACTTATTCTAAATAGACTGTGCAAAGCTAGACATTATTTCTATTATGATACTTTATTGAGCGTTTTTTTTAATAGTCGCCATTTACTGCAGTTGGAGACGGACTAATAATTGTTCTGGTCAGATATTTCTTTCAGCTGCTAAATTAATTGGAGCCCAGAGTGCGGATAATCGGAGTTCCTCTTGTACCTCGTGAGCTCCCAGTACACATTTCGAAACGTCCTTCCTCATCCGTAATATGTGGGATCAAGATAGATTGCACCCTGTCCTGTTCTAAAGGACAAAATGGCATTACTTGAAGGGGAGCCGGAGGTGTTCTAGGTGTCTTGGCCAACCATCTACAGGGTGTCTATTGACACTACTGTGTTAGCCAATGAGTTTCACTGTGTTAGCCAATGAGTTCCACTGTGTTAGCCAATGAGTTGCACTGTGTTAGCCAATGAGTTGCACTGTGCCAGCCAATGAGTTTCACTGTGCCAGCCAATGAGTTTCACTGTGCCAGCCAATGAGTTTCACTGTGTTAGCCAATGAGTTCCACTGTGTTAGCCAATGAGTTGCACTGTGTTAGCCAATAAGTTGCACTGTGTTAGCCAATGAGTTGCACTGTGTTAGCCAATGAGTTGCACTGTGCCAGCCAATGAGTTGCACTGTGCCAGTCAATGAGTTCCACTGTGTTAGCCAATGAGTTTCACTGTGTTAGCCAATGAGTTGCACTGTGCCAGTCAATGAGTTTCACTGTGTTAGCCAATGAGTTTCACTGTGTTAGCCAATGAGTTGCACTGTTAGCCAATGAGTTGCACTGTGCCAGTCAATGAGTTTCACTGTGTTAGCCAATGAGTTTCACTGTGTTAGCCAATGAGTTGCACTGTGTTAGCCAATGAGTTTCACTGTGCCAGCCAATGAGTTTCACTGTGTTAGCCAGAGTTTCACTGTGTTAGCCAATGAGTTTCACTGTGTTAGCCAATGAGTTTCACTGTGTTAGCCAATGAGTTTCACTGTGCCAGCCAATGAGTTTCACTGTGCCAGTCAATGAGTTTCGCTGTTAGTCAATGAGTTTCACTGTGTTAGCCAATGAGTTGCACTGTTAGCCAATGAGTTTCACTGTGTTAGCCAATGAGTTTCACTGTGCCAGTCAATGAGTTTCACTGTGCCAGCCAATGAGTTTCACTGTGTTAGTCAATGAGTTTCACTGTGTCAGCCAATGAGTTTCACTGTGTTAGTCAATGAGTTTCACTGTGTCAGCCAATGAGTTTCACTGTGTTAGTCAGAGTTCCACTGTGTTAGCCAATGAGTTGCACTGTGCCAGCCAATGAGTTGCACTGTGTTAGTGATGCGCTATCAATTACTCATAAAAGACTGAGAGTTAGAAGAGTAACTAAAGGCTTTTATTAACAACAGAATGGAGGTCTGCCTCGCGTGGTCGACCGGTCCAGGATACAAAGGGCTGGGGAGCAGTCACCTTTATACTAGGACCTGTGGGAGGAGTCAGCCGAGGCATGTCCAGGCATGTACACAGTGGAATACAAACAGGAATACAAACAGTGGTTTACCACAGTTAGCCAATGAGTTCCACTGTATCAGTTAATGAGTTGGAGGCGGGGCGGAACTTACGCTGGGTTCACAGCAAACAGTCTATTTTATAGCAAACAGAGTCTATTTACTCAGCGAACAGAGTCTTTTTAAACAGCGCACCACAGCAAACAGTCTACAGAGTCTATTTTTTAAAAAGAGTCTCCATGAACTACAGCAAACAGAACTCATGACCGAAACTGCAGCAACCTCTCCTGGGTGATTTCTCCAGCAAAATACAGTGAGTGGAGGATAGTTGCATAATACAAATTATGTGCGTAAAATCAATCCCAGCCACTTACAGCAGTGCGATCTCCAGGCATGATTAACGAGGTAATTAACCAAACATCTCCATTCTGGCCAGGAATACCGGCGTCACTATATGCAGCCCAACATCCATCCCTCAACCAACATCACCAAAAAAAGCACAGGTTAACAGTTCATCTACCTCACTGTTATTTCCAGGGCTTGCTAAGTGTAATTGCGGTTAAGTACTGGAAATTCCTTACCTTGAAGCTGAAACATGTGAGCATTATATAAAGCCTTGGGTCCTCATCCTAAGAGAAAGATTAACAGAGCAGGCTACAGTTGCTGGAAGTCTTTGAGGCTCAAATCACTGTGGATCTGACTTGGCAGTTAGATACTAAGGCCACAGCTTTATATGAAGCTCCACAGGATAGACCTGCTTCTTCTAAACACACTGGCAATGAAAATGCGCTGACTGCCGCTATCTGGCATAAGTGCTGGGATGTCCTCAGCTGTATTGTCCCCGCTGGGATACCCTCACCTGTAAATGATGAGAGGCTGTTTCCCCTAGCTGGAGAGTCTAGAACTAAGGACCACAGTCTCAGGATAAAGGGGTCGGCCACTTAGCACTGGGATATGGGGATATTTCTTTACCAAGGGGGTTGTGAAGATTTGGAATTCTCTACCCCAGAGGGCTGTGGATGCTGAGTTGTTGAGTATATTCACGGCCGAGATCGATAGATTGTTGGACTCTAGGGGAATGAAGGGATATGGGGATCGGGTGGAAAAGTGGAGTTGAGGGCGAAGATCAGCCATGATCTTATTGAATGGCGGAGCAGGCTCAAGGGGTCGTATGGGCCCACTCCTGCTCCTAATTCTTGCGGTCTTACGTTTTTATGTATTAACCCCCCTGCTGGGATGCTCTAACCCGTATTCAACCACTGGGATACCCTGACCTATATTCGCCCCCCACTGGCCCGGCTGAAGATAATGGATTCACACCATGGGGCCAAGAAAAGTGAGCCTTGGGTGCTGGCCAATGAATTATCAGCCGCTATATTTCTGTAATTTGGACACCTCTTAACTACAGGCACCCGTCTGCAGTGCCCACTCACCCACCTTGTCCTCCAATTTCAGCAGCTAAACTCTTTGGATCAGGTTCTCTCTCCTCAGCCCCCCCAAAGCGTGTCTAAAACCGAGCATTCAAATTCCTTTTGGTCCTTTGATGTGACGCTAATTATCAGCTATTATATGCTGTCAACTAAAATCCATTAGCAACTGGGTGGAGACTGTCCAAAGCTCATTTTCTTTCACAGATGCCAGGGACTAGAGTCTTTCATCCCATCAGCCTAGGCTTGACTCACATCCAGGTCTGAGAGGTTAATGGAGAATGTTTCTAACCCATTGTACCACTCGTTCCCTTTCCCTCCCACAGTGATCTATATGTGACATGTAGGATCATTTGTCTACCAATTCTTATCACTAATATAGTTTATAATCATTTTTCCCCCTCTCTGTGTTATTATACAGTCCTGTTACAATCTTTGTGTTGTTATTTAGCGATGATAAATATGGGGTGTATTTGTCAGCGTTTGTCAGTTAAAAACCAGCAATTGCATGAACCAGTTGTAATGCATCGTAACATATAATCAACTCCTTCTGTAGTCATTTCCAACCTGCACTACATCCTCTCCTCCCAAAAAAAACAAGGCCCTGGCTTTTCTACAAAGTGGCTATCACTTGCACGCGATGTGTATTGCTCTGGGCAAATATTCACAAAGGTTTGTTGTTTAAAGAAAGAAAGACTTGCATTTCTATAGCATCTTTCACGACCACTGGACATCTCAAAGCGCTTTACAGGCAAATGAAGTACTTTTTGAAGAGTAGTCACTGTTGTAATGTGAGAAACGTGGCAGCCAATTTGCACACAGCAAGCTCCCACAAACAGCAATGTGATAATGACCAAATAATCTGTTTCTGTTATGTTGATTGAGGGATAAATATTGGCCAGGACACTGGGGATAACTCCTCTGCTCTTCTTCGAAATAGTGCCATGGGATCTTTTTACGTCCACCTGAGAGGGCAGACAGGACCTTGGTTTAACATCTCATCCGAAAGACGGCGCCTCCAACAGCCTAGATTTATGCGCTCAAGACCCTGGAGTGGGACTTGAACCCACGACCTTCTCAGAGGTGAGAGTGCGACCCAATGAGCCACGGCTGACACTGTGGATAAAGGAATGCACTAATTAAACTGTTCCTTGTTGCATTTTCCCTACCTGTGCTACTATATTAAATATTATATTTGAATTTGCGATTCAAGAAGCAACATTAACAACTTGCATTTACATAGCGCCTTTTAACATAGTAAAACGTCCCAAGGCGCTTCACAAGAGCGTAATCAGGCAAATAAATTGACACAGATCTACATAAGGAGACATTAGGACAGTTGGTCAAAGGGGCTGGTTTTAAAGAGCAGCTTAAAGGAGGAGAGAGAGGTAGAGAGGCAAAGAGGTTTAGGGAGGGAATTCCAGAGCTTAAGGACTAGGCAGCTGAAGGCACGGCCGCCAATGGTGGAGCGAATAAAATCAGGACTGCGCAAGAGGCCAGAATTGGAGGAGCGCAGAGATCTCGTAGGGCTGGAGGAAGGTACAGAGGTGGGGAGGGGCGAGGCCATGGAAGGATTTGAAAATAAGGATGAGAATTTTAAAATTGAGGCGTTCCTGGACCAGGAGCCAATGTAGGTCAGCGAGCACAGGGGTGATGATGCCAGGAGTGCGTTGGAATAGTCAAGTCTAGAGGTAACAAAGGCTTGGATGAGGGTTTCAGCAGCGGATGAGGTGAGGAAAGGACGGAGACGGGCAATGTTACTGAGGTGGAAATAGGCGGTCTTTGTTATGCTGCAGATATGTGGTCGGAAGCTTGTTTCAGGGTCAAATATGACACCAACGTTGCGAACAGTGTGGTTCAGCCTCAGACAGATGTGAGGGAGAGGGATGGATTCAGTGGCTAGGGCTGACCTCCCACATTCCACCCTACGTAAACTTGATGTCATCCAAAACTCGGCTGCCCGTGTCCTAACTCGCACCAAGTTCCGTTCGCCCACCACCCCTGTGCTCGCTGGCCTACATTGGCTCCCGGTTAAGCAGCGCCTCGACTTCAAAATTCTCATCCTTGTTTTCAAATCTCTCCATGGCCTCACCCCTTCCTACCTCTGTAATCTCCTTCAGCCCCACAACCCCCCGAGATATCTGCGCTCCTCTAATTCGACCCTCTTGAGCATCCCTGATGATAATCGCTCAACCTTTGGTGGTCGTGCCTTCTGTTGCCTCTGCTCTGGAATTCCCTGCCTAAACCTCTCCGCCTCGCTGCCTCTCTTTCCTCCTTTAAGAAGCTCCTTAAAACCTGCTTCTTTGACCAAGCTTTTGGTCACCTGCCCTAATTTATCCTTATGTGAATCGGTGTCAAATTTGTTGTCTTAAAATTCTCCTATGCACCGCCTTGGGACGCTTTATTATTACATTAAAGGCGCTATATAAATACAAGTTGTTGTTGTTGTATATGTAGGATTCATATAGTTAATATGTAGAATAACGGGTATCTGGAGTGAGTTACAGACGGGGATGCAACTGAGGAGCTTGGATGACTTAAACATAGGATATGGTAGTGGACATCAGGGAGTGAGTTATGGGCCAGAATCTACCTGAGGTGTTCAGGTGGTCTCCTTGAGTTCGATTGATTGCCTTGGAGAGTCGGGGAGGAATTTCTCTCAGTTGTTCCTGAAATTGGCCACTTAGTCTTTTTTCCTCTTTGTCTCTTCCAAGTGTTTGTAATGGTAGCATTGGGGAGGTTGGTGCATGAAGTTATCCAGCAGGTAGGGAGAGCAATGATGGGCCTGATAATAGTTTTCAATCTTCTTTTTGCATGAATATTATTCTTCAGAAAATGTGAACTCAAGACAAATGATCCTAAAGTCAGCAATTTAATTTTTAAAAGTGAAAAATTGTTTTGGTTTTCATGCTACAGGAAACTTTGGTTTATCCGGAGGTTGTATGTCCGGAAACCTCGATCTAACGGCAGAAATCAGCAGCCGTTTTGGTTAGTTTTTTTTTCTTCTCCTAGCATTTTTTTAACAGTCAGGCTCTGGAAAGCGTCTCTGTAGCTTAGCAACAGCTTCAGAGACGCTTCCAAGGTACGGGCCGAGTGTTAACAAACACTGTTGCTTAGCAACAGCTTGTAGTCAGATACGGAGATGAAAACCTCCGTATCCTTCAACATTAGCGCTGGTCTATCCGGAAGTTTTGATAGATCGGCAGCAGCTTGGTCCCGTCGGTGCCGGATATCGCGAAGTTTCCTGTATATTCATAGAATCATACAGCATAGGAGACCGCCATTCGGCACATTGTGCCTGTGCCGGCTCTTTGAAAGAGCTATCCAATTCACAGAATCACAGAAACCCCACAGTGCAGATAGAGGCCATTTCGGCCCATCGAGCCTGCACCGACACATATCCCACCCGATCCCCGTAACCCCTACACCAACACGTAACCCCACGTATTTAATCCCCCTAACACTAAGGGTCAATTTATCATAGCCAATCAACCTAACCCGCACATCTTTGGACTGTGGGAGGAAACCGGAGCACCCGGAGGAAACCCACGCAAACACGGGGAGAATGTGCAAACTCCACACAGACAGTCACCTGAGGCCGGATTCGAACCCGGGTCCCTGGCGCTGTGAGGCAACCGTGCTAACCACTATGCCACCACCAATTAGTCCCA
Source organism: Somniosus microcephalus (assembly GCF_052327205.1). NCBI lineage: Eukaryota > Metazoa > Chordata > Chondrichthyes > Squaliformes > Somniosidae > Somniosus > Somniosus microcephalus. Next base: position 22,458,199 of record NC_140998.1, read on the forward strand.
CTCCGCTGCTCTTTCCTCATATCCCTGCAAATCTTTCCTTTTCAAGTATATATCCAATTCACTTTTGAAAATTCCTATTGTCAGCAGTCACTGGTATTTTCTGAACTCCAACCGGTTGAGGTTTGCTCCTCCAATTCTGGCCTCTTGCGCATCCCTGATTTCTATCGCTCCACCATTTTCAGCCATGCCTTCAACTGCCTAGGCCCTAAGCTCCAGAATACCCTCCATAAACCTTTCCGCCTCTCTATTTCTCTCTCCTCCTTTAAGACTCTCCTTAAAACTTACTCCTTTGACCAAGCTTTTGGTCACTTGTCCTAATATCTCCTTACGTGGCTCGCTGTCAAATTTTGTCTGATTACGCTCCTGTGACACGCCTTAGGATGTTTTACATTAAAGGCGCTATATAAATGCAAGTTCTTGTTCTTAGATGGCAGAGAACTCTTCGAGACTCAGCTGCTACAGGTTTGCATACGGGTTTATTTGTCCCAGTGGTTTCTGTCATTCATCAGGGGTCGCTCTGCTGGCTCAGCAATCTTAATGCTGGCTCAATGTTAATACAACTGGAGTAGTTTTATTCGCCTGTAGCCTGGATTTTTTTTTAGAAATAGTTGTGTATTTGTTAAGAGGTCTCTAGCTACTAGCTGATACTGTATTGTATTTAGATCCAAGCACAATTTTGCCCAACGCAACAAATTTGGAGTGAAACCTGGATCTGATGACAAGGGACTGCCTTATCAAGATTCACAGCAATGTCACAGGGCATTAGAAGAATGAGAGGGGATCTCATTGAAACTCATAAAATTCCAACAGGACTCGACAGACTAGATGCAGGAAGGATGTTCCCGATGGCGGGGGAGTCCAGAACCAGGGGTCACAGTCTAAGGATAAGGGGTAAGCCATTTAGGACAGCAATGAGGAGGAATTTCTTCACCCAGAGAGAGTGGTGAACCTGTAGAATTCTCTACCACAGAAGACAGTTGAGGCCAATTCATTAAATATATTCAAGAAGGAGTTAGATATATTTCTTAAGGCTAAGGGGATCAAGGGATATGGGGAGAAAGCAGGGACAGGGTAGTGAATTTGGATGATCAGCCATGATCACATTGAATGGCGGAGCAGGCTCGAGGGGCCGAATGGCCTACTCCTGCTCCTATCTTCTATGTTTCTATTCTTATTTTAAGTCCTTGATGTGGCAATGTTGTGCTCATGAACATTTGGGTACGTGTGGTTTTCACAAAGGCCCATTTCTAAAAGGTACCTGATGTCATTTGGAAGAAGTTATCTTAGGTTTAGTGCAATTCCCTCCCTAACAGCACGGACTGCAGCGGTTCAAGAAGGCGGCTCACCACCACCTTCTCAAAGGCAATCAGAGATGGGCAATAAATGCTGGCCTTGCCATCGACACCCAGATCCCATGAATAAATTTTTAAAAATCCAGGAGAGATGGACACTGACATTAAAAAAGTGATCCAACAATTTTAAGAACCATAAAACCATAGAAACTTACAGTGCAGAAGGAGGCCATTTGGCCCGTCGTGCCTGTGCCGGCTCTTTGAAAGAGCAGTCGTGCTCAGTCCCACACCCCCGCTTATTGTCCGTGACCCGGTCAGTTCCTCAACCTCCAGAACCCGTCCAACTCCCTTTTAAAATTATTGATGGAATCAGCTTCCACCTCCTTTTCAGGTCGAGCGTTCCAGATCCCGACAACTCTCTGAGTGAAACAATTTCTCCTCATCTCCCCTCTAGATCTTTTTCCAATGATTTTAAATCTATGACCTCTGGTTATTGACCCACTCACCAGAGGGAATAGTTTTTCTCTCTCTACTCTCTCAAAACCCCTCATCATCTTGAAAACCTCTATTAGATCACCTCTTAGCCTTCTCTGTTCCAAAGAGAACAGTCCGAACTATCCCAACCTCTCTTCATAACTGAAGCCCCTCATCCCTGGTAACACCCTGGTAAACCTCCTCTGTCCCCTTTCTAAAGCCTTTACATCTTTCCTGAAATGTGGTGGCCAGAATTGTCCACAATACGCCAGCTGAGGCTGAAACAGTGATTTCTAAAACTCTAGCGTGATCTCTTTGCTTTTATATTCTATTCCTCTATTTATAAACCCAGGTGAACCATATGCTTTTTAACCAGCTTATCAACGTGCCCTGCCACCTTTAAGGATTTGTGTATATGAACACCAAGGTCTCTCTGCTCATCAACACTTTACAATATCGTGCCATTTATAGTTACTGCCTTTCCATATTAGTCCTCCCAAAGTGCATCACTTCACACTTCTCCACACTGAACTCCATCTGCCGTGCTTCTGCCCATTTCACCATCCTGTCTATGTCATCCTGAAACCTATAACTATCCTCATCACTATCTACTACCGTGCCAAGTTTCATATCATCTGCGAACTTTATAATGCTGCTCCCTACACCCGAGTCTAGGTCGTTTATAAGAATTGCAAAGTGTAATGGACCCAAAACTGACCCTTGGGGAACACCACTGCAAACCACCTACCAGTCTGAAAAACATCCATCCACCACCACCCTCTGCTTCCTGTCACTGAGCTAATTTTGTATCTATACCACCACTTTCCCCTTAATGTCATGGGCTTCCATCTTCTTAATAAGCCTCCTGTGTGACACTTTGTCGAATGCCTTCCAAAAGTCCATATATACAACATCTACTGCACTATCACAGAAATCACAGAAACCACACAGTGCAGATAGAGGCCATTTCGGCCCATCGAGCCTGCACCGACACATATCCCACCCGATCCCCGTAACCCCTACACCAACACATATCCCACCCTATCCCCACGTATTTAATCCCCCTAACACTAAGGGTCAATTTATCATAGCCAATCAACCTAACCCGCACATCTTTGGACTGTGGGAGGAAACCGGAGCACCCGGAGTAAACCCACGCAAACACGGGGAGAATGTGCAAACTCCACACAGACAGTCGCCCGAGGCTGGATTCGAACCCGGGTCCCTGGCGCTGTGAGGCAACAGTGCTAACCACTATGCCACCGATCATCCTTCTCTGTTACCTAATCAAAGAATTCAATCAAGTTAGTCAGACACGATTTGCCTTTAACAAATCCATGCTGGCTCTCCTTGATTAACCCATGCCTTTCCAAATGAAAGTTTATTTTGTCCCTGATAATGGTTTCCAATAACTTCCCCACCACTGACGTTAGGCTGACAGGCCTGTAGTTTCCTGCTTTATCCCTCTCCCCTTTTTTGAATAGCGGTATAACATTAGTAACCCTCCAGTGCTCCAGCACTACTCCCGTAATCAATGAGGATTGAAAAATTGTGACCAATACCTCTGCTATTTCTACCTTTGCTTATTTCAGCAACCTAGGATGCATTTCATCCGGACCCAGTGACTTACCAACTTTCAGTAATGCTAATCTTTTTAGTACGTCTTCTCTATCTATTATTGTCCTGTCCATAACTTCCCTCTAAACTTTTAGTGTAGCATTCACCTCAGCTACTTCTTTTGTGAAGACAGATGCAAATTATTCATTGAATACTTTTGCCATGTCCTCTGCCTCTACATGAAGATTTCCTTTTGGGTCCTCAATAGGTCCAGCTTTTTCTCTAGCTAACCGCTTACACTTTATATGTTTATAAAATGTTTTAGGGTTCAATTTGATGTTGCCTGCTAATCTTTTCTTGTAACTTCCCTTTGCCTCCTGTATTAACTTTTTCAATTCCCTCCTATACTTTTCATAATCTTCCTGGTTAGTAACTGAATCTTGCTCCTGACATTTGTCATCCTGCTTCTTCTGTTTTATTTTAACTTTTATTGCCTTTGTCATCCAGGGCGCATTAGCTTTGGATGCTCTACCTTTTCCCTTCAAAGGAATATGCCTAGTTTGTCCCTGAACTATCTCTTCCTTGAAAGCCCTCCATTGTTCCATCACTGCTTTACCCTGCAATCGCCTTTTCCGATCTAGCCATGCTTGGTCCCTTCTTAAATCACTGAAATTAGCTCTTCCCCAGTTGAGCATTTTTAACTTCGATATTTTCAGTTCTCTTTCCATAATTATTTTAAACCGAATGATGTTGTGGTCACTGTTAGCTAGATGATCACCTACTGTAACACGCTCCACTTGCCCGACTTCATTTCCCAGCACCAGACTGAACACTGCTTATTTCCTTGTTGGACTAGAGACATATTGACCCAGAAATTCGGGTCGGAGGCTTCCCGCGGGCGCAAGCCCCCGACCTGCACTTACCTAGCGCGCTGGCCGTTGTGCTGTGGGGCCGCGTGGGATTCCGATCCTGGGCCTCCGCCAGCTGCCAGCGCGCAGTGCTTGCGTATCCCAGGGGCGCAGTTAGTTCGCAGCATCCCCATGGATCACGTGAGCCATGGGGAGCCAATCGGAGCAGGGAATTGCCATTCATAGATTTGACAGGAAGACCTGTCAAATCTATGAATAGAGATCAGCCCCAAAACCTAAGTAAAACGTCAAATACATTTTTTTTAAATCACATTTTTAAAATAACTATAAAATACATAAATTAACTATTTTAAACAAAAATTTTAATTTTTGAAAGAATTAATTAAAGTTTTTAACGGGGCTAAAAATAAACTTACCTTTCTTTTAAAGTATTTTAAAATGATAAACCTATGGAAAAAATGTTTTAATTTTACTTACTTCACCTCTTACCTTGTTAAAAGCAGGCCCTGCACCTGTTTTCTCCACGCGCAGCTGCTAGGGACTTACCCACTCTGAAAAGCCTGAGAAAAAGCGGAAGTTCGATGCGTACGCACTGCCTCTCTGGCACACGCAGTTGACCTGCGAACCCCTTATTCAAGAGAACAGAAGTTCCGGTTTCCAGCGCATGCGCAGTGCATGCGCAAAACTGGCACTTCCGTTGGCCCTACGGGTGATTACACAGCGCGTACTCACCCGTGGGGACCTGAATTTCTGGGCCATTGATCGAGAAAGGTCTCCTATACACATATCAGAATTTCCTCTCCTTCCCTACTTTTAGCACTATGTTTTCCCAAGTCTATAATAGGGTAATTGCTACTCTATTTTTGTGACACGCCTTTGAAATTTGCCGATAAATTTGCTCATCTATCTCCTTCTCCCTGTTTGGAGTTCTATAAAAAAACCTCACAACAACGTAACGGCTCCCCCTCTGTTCCTCAACTCAAGCCAAATAGATTCAGTCCTAGAAGCATCTCGTAAATCCTTTCTATTCAGAACTGTAACATCATCCTTAATCAATACTGCCATGCCCCCTCCTCTTTTTCCTTCTCTATCATTCCTGACTACTTGGTAACCAGAAATATTCCCAGCCTTGTTTGAGCCATGTCACTGCTAATGCAACCACGTCATAATCCCCTGTAGCAATCTATGCCTGCAGCTCACCAACCATATCTGTTACCCAACGGACATTGACATACATACAATTTAATACCTCTTTCATCACTTTTGCTATTTTCCTCAATCTGGTCCCTGCAATTTTGGGGATACAGTAATCCCTCCCCAACCACGGGGGATACGTCCCTGAAAACCCCCGTGGTTAGTAAAACCGCGGTTGGCAAATACAGTATAAATGTTCAAATAACACAATAAAAAAGAATATAAAAGCAATAAAATCATGTTATTTACCTTAATCCTAAATTAGAAACCACGTATACGCAAAATTCACTGCCGCCGTTGGCAAAAGTTGTCGCAGAGAGGAAACCGTGTATACTTGAAATCTGCGTATGGTAAAACCGCGGTTGGGGCGGGATTTTTTACTTTTTCTCCATCCTTATGTTCACACGTCACTACCTTACGAAAGGGCAAATGAAAGACCCTCTATGTGGTACTAAAACGTGGTGGTAAGGATGGAGAGACATCTGACACCTTTCTGCTGATTTCCGATTTATCAGTAAAATTCCTACTTTGAACTTGTTCTTTGTTATTCAAGACTGAATGAAAATAATTTCATTACGGCTGAAAAAAATATTGGTCCCGAAATTGCTGGGCCGTACCAATGGAATTACATATTACATACATAGAATGAAATAGAATGTACAGCACAGTAACAGGCCAACTGGTCGCTGCCGGTGTTTATGCTCCACACGAGCCTCCTCCCACTCCTTCTCATCTCACCCTATCAGAATAACCTTCTATTCCTTTCTCCCTCATGTGTTTATTTCGCTTCCCCTTAAAGGCATCAATGCCATTCTCCTCAACTGCTCCCTGTGGTAGCAAGTTCCACATTCTCACCACTCTCTGGGTAAAGAAGCTTCTTCTGAATTCCCTATTGGGTTTGTTAGTGACGATCTTATATGTATGGCCTCTAGTTTTGGTCTCTGCTACAAATGGAAACACCTTCTCTACGTCTACTTTATCAAACCCTTTCATAATCATAGAAACATAGAAGATAGGAGCAGGAGTAGGCCATTCGGCCCCTCGAGCCTGCTCCTCCACTCAATGAGATCATGGCTGATCATTCAAACTCAGTACCCTGTCCCTGCCTTCTCCCCATATCCCTTGATCCCTTTAATCTTAAAGACCTGTATCAGTTGATCCTTCCGCCTTCTCTCTTCTAGAGAAAAGAGCCCCAGCTGTTTCTTTTCACTGTGAACTCTGCCAGGACCCACATGTGACGGGTCAGGAATTTACTCTGGAGTTTCCGCTCAGCCCTATAAGGGTAAGCACCTCCGTCAACCTTTCACAAGGGCGGTGGCACGGAGTGGGGTGGGGGGGGTCAGGGCTGGGGGTGGGGACAGTGCACAGGAGGGCAGCGCTTCTTCAGAGGCTGGCATGCCAATTGAGAAGGTCATGCTTACCTCTAACAGGACAGATGCGAAGACCACATTTGGGGTCCAGGCCTGTGAAGCAGCCTAGACCCCCTGAAGATCTAAATGTATGCAAAATGTTTCATACAAACCCTAACCCTAACCTGGGGAAACAAAACAATTGTTTTTTGGGGAGGTAGGAGTGGTGGCAGGGGGTAGTCACTGATACTCCCCCCACCCCCCGCCCAACCTGGGCAGTGAAGCAACACTTTGCTGTACCCCAAGAGAGGTTGGGCACCCAAGGTGCAGCCAGAGTGTTGGGATCACCCACCACCCCTATTTAAATGAGGTTAAATGAGCAGTAAAATGTTCCTCAGGTTGTGTGGTGGAGATTCATTTTTCACATCCCCAGAGATAGCCAGTTATGATTTGTTCAGAACCCTAGATCGAATGTACTTGAAATTTTGCATTGCTTCAAATTAGGTTGCATGTGTGGGTTCTGTTTATTTTTGCACAGAGCACAAGGCAGATGACAAGTTAGTGAATCCAATATACAGTAAGACCTATCTGTTGCATTTTCTTTCGAATACATCATAGGATATAATGACCTGTAATATAAGACATTCTGGTGACAGCAGCAACACTAAAATCAACATAACCTACAGAGCAGAGCCCTCACTATAACGCACTCTGCCTACATGCTCTCAAAGACAGAGCCTCCTGCAATTACTTCAAAATTACGGCACTTGCTATATAAGGAAACATCACTATGCAAAAAATGTACTGGCAATTAGTAGTTGATTTCTGAAGCTGTGGTTTATTGAATAAATTACATTCTCCTCATAATCTATCAGAGAACAAATTTGCTTAATTTGTTTCACCCTTTGAAGTCTGCACTTGCTATCTGAAGGAAAGCATGCTTTAGATTGGAAATTTCCCAAAATATTTCAAAACCCTGCCAGAGAAGCAAGTTGCGTGGGCAGGGGGGGGGGGGGGGCGTAGGGAAGAGGGTGAAAAGTACATTGGAAAAGACCGGCTCATAGAATCGTAACACAGAAGGAGGCCATTCGGCCCATCGTGCCTGTGCCGGCTCTTTGAAAGAGCTATCCAATTAGTCCCACTCTCCCCTGCTCTTACTGCCACAGCCCTGCAAATTTTTCCCCTTCAAGTGTTTATCCAATTCCCTTTTGAAAGTTACTATTGAATCTGCTTCCACCGCCCTTTCAGGCAGCGCGTTGCAGACCACGACAACTCGCTGCGTAATTTTGTTTTTCCTCATGTCGTCTCTGGTTCGTTTGCCAATTACCTTAAATCTGTGTCCTCTGGTAACTGACCCTCCTGCCAGTGGAAACAGTTTCTCCTTATTTAGTCTTTCAAAACCCTTCAAGGTTTTAAACTCCTCTATCAAATCTCTTAACCTTCCCTGCTCTAAGGAGAACAACCCCAGCTTCTCCAGTCTATCCACACAACTGAAGTAACTGGGTCATCTCCGACAGCACTGCTCCCTCTACTAAAAACAATGAGGGAACTTGTACCTTGCAATGGCCAGACCTACTGATGGTTGGGAAGACTCTTTGGCCAGGATTCTCTGTGGACGGTTGGGTGGGATCCTGGTGGAAACTTGGGCGATGAACTGTCTTAACACTCCAGCCTGAGTTTCATAGAAACATAGAAGATAGGAGCAGGAGTAGGCCATTCGGCCCCTCGAGCCTGCTCCGCCATTCAATGAGATCATGGCTGATCATCCAAACTCAGTACCCTGTCCCTGCCTTCTCCCCATATCCTTTGATCCCTTTAGCCTTAAGAAATATATCTAACTCCTTCTTGAATATATTTAATGAATTGGCCTCTACTGCCTTCTGTGGTAGAGAATTCCACTCTCTGGGTGAAGAAATTCCTCCTAATTTCTGTCCTAAATGGCTTACCCCTTATCCTTAGTCTGTGACCCCTGGTTCTGGACTCCCCCGCCATCGGGAACATCCTTCCTGCATCTAGTCTGTCTAGTCCTGTTAGAATTTTATAAGTTTCAACGAGATCCCCTCTCATTCTTCTAAACTCCAGCGAATATAAGCCCAATCGACCCAATCTCTCCTCATATGTCATTCCTGCCATCCCAGGTATCAGTCTGGTGAATCTTCGCTGCACTCCCTCCATGGCAAGAACATCCTTCCTCAGGTTCCTAAGGCGACCAAAACTGCACACAATACTCAAGGTGTGGTCTCACCAAGGCCCTGTACAACTGCAGCAAGACATCCTTGCTCCTGTTTCCCTCCCTTACCTCCCACCGAGATTGCTACTGGCCACTCCTTCACTGCCCATCACATGCAAACGGTGGGGGGGATGGGGGCTGAGTTCCTGGAGGATTTCCGTCCTCTCCACTCCTTTTTACTTCTGCTTCTCAAGGACGTCATGTGGAAGGTGGCAGTCGTCCCAGACATCCCCCCCACCCCGCCGCCCAATGAAGGGAGAGGACCATGTATTATTCCCCCAAATACTCGTCCACTGAAGGCCTCAGTCTCGTCCAAGTACATCAGTGGGAGCCTTGATCTGATCTTCGGGTCCCTTCCCACCTCTTCTGATCCTGCGGTGACCCCGCCGCAGCAGTACTGGGATTTTTGCACCCTTGCACTGACGGGCTCCCTCTGATTGGTGGGAATCCCACCATACATCTAGGATAAACCATGACCTAAGATTGGGGCCAAGCTGAAGGAGCTGCTGGCAGTCCTGCCCATCAGAACGGCGCCTTGAAGAGGAGATGGCCGGCCAATGTGTCGCTCTTCATGTAACCATCTGCTTCTTTCCCAGTCCCTCGTCCCTTACCTGTTAAGACTCTCTCTTTTTGTTTGTCTTCTCCTCTATCTCTCTGTTTACGACTCGCACAAATTTTTCTCATCGTAGTGCCTGTATCTCTCTGTCTCATCGTGTGCAATATGATTCCAGTTATAGTATGATTTAAAAAATTAATACACAATTTTATATGTTGGGATAAGATATAAAATATTGAAAGATTTCAGGAGGTAACAAAGGAGATGTTTAACGTGGGCACTCTTTACCACCTTCCGCAAGTTAAGGAAATGCCAAGTGCACAGGTTATGTGGCTAATCCATATCAGAGGGTGAGTAAAGAGAACTGTTCATTAAATCTCGCAGCAAATTACAGCTAGGCGTTAGTGTAGCTCTGGGAGCACATTGCTGACCTGTGTCTTGGCCGGATTCAGTGCGTAATATGGAAGGGAAGAAAAGGAGCATTTTTTTTTTACTTATTCGCTCATGGGACATGGGCATTGTTGGCAAGGCCGGCATTTATTGCCCATCCCTAGTTGCCCTTGAGAAGGTGGTGGTGGGCCGCCTTCTTGAACCGCTGCAGTCTGTGTGGTGAAGGCGCTCCCACCGTGCTGACTTTTGTCGCAGTGGCTTGGTACAACTGAGTGGCTTGTTAGGCCATTTAAGAGGGCAGTTAAGAGTCAACCACATTGCTGTGGGTCTGGAGTCACATATAGGCCAGACCAGGTAAGGACGGCAGATTTCCTTTCCCTACAGGGCATTAGTGATGGGTTTATTACAACAATCCAGTAGTTTCATGGTTACCATTACTGATGCTTTTTTATTCCAGATTTATTTAATTCACTGAATTTAAATCCCCCCCAGCTGCTGTGGTAGGATTTGAACTCAGGATCATTCATCCAGACCTCTGGATTACTAGTCCAGTAACATAACCACTATGCTACCGTAGCCCCTTTTTAAGTGCTCCTTAAAAAGAGAAATGAGAAATAATTTTAAAGGTGGGAAACATTACGGCTGAGCAGCACCCATGTGACACCCATTTAGTGTAAGTTTCATGGAACAGTTTGGCCCCAGCACCGAAGGGCATGAAACGGTTAAACTTCGAGGCACAGAAAATGTGCCAGTCATCTAAAGTTTGAATCATGATCAGTTCTTGGAGAACACATTGACACTGGACAATGCAAGCGTAGACTCATAATTAACTCTGAAAAGGACATTGACATTGAACTGTGAGGCTTTGAATCATGATTGGTTTCGATGGGAAAAATTGACATCTGGACAAGTTTAACTGAAACAATGGGGTCACGATCGACTTCCTGACAGGAATGGAAGACACACTAGTCCTGAGCAGACCGTCAGCTAACCGCCCAACAGAAATAGAAATCACATTGTATTTGCATTACAGAGAGCGGGAAAGGAGCTGAGGAGTTATCTTCGATCTCACAGCTCTGTACACCTCCGGTGATTGAATTACAGGTTGATGAGGTATGAATGTTGGGTAGTTCAGCCAACCGACAGCCAAAACCAGTTGGGGAAGGCCCAGCTATGGGACTAGGTGAGTGAAGAACTATAAGAAGGAATGACATCAACCCACGGATACTGCTGCAGTCAGGTGAAGAAAGACGGGGGAGCGGTCATCTTCACATCCAGGGCCTACAAATCAACATCGGTAAGGACCAGCCGCACGGGTGATCGTAAGTTTCAGCCAAATCTCTAAGGGGTTTTTGTCTGTGGTTTGTTGGTTTAATAAACATAGAAACATAGAAGATAGGAGCAGGAGTAGTTCATTCGGCCCCTCGAGCCTGCTCCGCCATTTAATGAGATCATGGCTGATCATCCAAACTCAGTACACTGTCCCTACTTTCTCCCCATATCCCTTGATCCCTTTAGCCTTAAGAAATATATCTAAATGGCAGGAATGACGTATGAGGAGAGATTGGGTCGATTGGGCTTGTACTCGCTGGAGTTTAGAAGAATGAGAGGGGATCTCATTCAAACTTATAAAATTCTAACAGGACTATACAGACTAGATGCAGGAAGGATGTTCCCGATGGTCGGGGAGTCCAGAACCAGGGGTCACAGTCTAAGGATAAGGGGTAAGCCATTTAGGACAGAGATGAGGAGGAATTTCTTCACCCAGAGAGTGGTGAACCTGTGGAATTCTCTACCACAGAAGACAGTTGAGGCCAATTCATTAAATATATTCAAGAAGGAGTTGGATATATTTCTTAAGGCTAAAGGGATCAAGGGATATGGGGAGAAAGCACGGACCGGGGACTGAATTTGGATGATCAGCCATGATCGCATTGAATGGCGGAGCAGGCGCGAGGGGCTGAATGGCCTACTCCTGCTCCTATCTTCTATGTCTATGTTTCTATGTTAAACCTTTGTGTCGTGTATATTTTGTTCCTGTAAGCCCAGAGTCCAAGAATCCTTGTAAGGCGCAAGGGAACTGAACACCTTACATTAGCGTTGGTGGGTAAATGGTGAGGCACCGAGCCATTCAGACCAGGAGGAGCCCACCACTGACCCTGGTCTGCGCCAAGTATCAGATCTCAGCTGTGAACACAGCATCCCAGAGCTTGGCGGGAATAGAGAATCATCCACGTCCAATTGCTGTCTGGTGACTTCCTGCTGAAAGAAAGCACGAACTGGCATTTATACAGCACCCTGCACGACCTCAGGACATCCCAAAGCACTTTGCAGTCAGTGGAGTATTTTCGAAGTGTAGTCGCTGTTGTAAATGTAGGAAACGTGCTTGTGCGCATCAGGCTCACCTGCAATACGTTTCCCCCCACCTTACCTGAATAGCCTACCAATACTCCCTGCCCAAACACACACATCAAGTCAAGGCCCCAGGGGGTTACTGGCACCTGTAGAATTTTATACCAGCAGGAGTCAACACTGTGAGGGGAAAAAAGGGATATTAAATTTAAAAAATTAGGAAATATGGCAGGAATGAAACCTCATGCACGGTATCGCAGAAGTAACGGCCCAGAAATTAGTGTCCCAACGCGCGAGTAAGCACCGTGTACTCACGCGTGGGACCGATGGAATTGCCGGTTTTCTGCATGCGCGGGAAACCGGCATTTCCGATCCTCTGAACCAAGGGGTTCAGAGGTTGAACGCGTGCGCGCAGGAGTCTGCGCGTGCGCATTGAACTTCCTATTTTTTTCCAGGTTTGCCCATGCGTGAAGGCCTCCACTTTATACACTTTAAAAAAGCAGACATAAGGACTTAATTTTAAAAGGTAAGTGGTCTATTAATTAAAATTAGAATTTTTTTTCCACAGGTTTATTATTTTTAAAGACTTTACAGTAAGGCAAGTGTATTTTTAGCCCCGATTTTTTATAAAATTATTTTTTTCAAAAATTTAAATTATTGTTTAAAATAGTTATTTAAAGTTATTTATAGTTCATTTAAATAGTGTGATGTTTTTTAAAATTTTATTTCAAGTTTAAGTACTGTTTTGGGCGCTCGGAGTTTTCATGAGTTTGACAGTTCTTACTGTCAAACTCATGAATGAACTTTTGCATCCTCCGATTGGTTGCCCAGTGCTCACGTGATCCCAGCCGACGCATCGCACTAAGTACGCCGCTGGATCACGCAAGCACAGCGCGCTGGGAGCTGAACCGGGCCACAGACAGGAAATCCACGCAGGCCCAGGCTTCAACTGCCGGCGCGCTAGGTAAGTGTAGGTCGGGGGTTTGCACCCACGGGAAGCCCCCGACACGAATTTCTGGGCCATTATCTCTGTACACAGAAGAGCAAATTTAGTGAAATAATGAGACGTTAAACCAAGGCCCCATCTGCTCTCACAGGTGGACATAAAAGAACCCGTGGCACTATTTTGAAGAAGAGCAGTGGAGTTATCCCCGGTGCCCTGGGGCCTCAACCCAGCATCACTAAAACGGATTATCTGGTCGTGATCACATTGCTGTTTGTGGGAGCTTGCTGTGCGCCAATTGGCTGCCGCGTTTCCCTACATGACAACAGTGATTACACTTCAGAAAGTACTTCACTGGCTGTGAAGCGCTTCGGGACGTCCTGAGGTGATGAAAGGCGTTGTGTAATTTGCAAGTTCGTTTTTATTACACAGAGAAATTCCAAACCGGTAAAGAGAGCTGAATTCCACCCGGACTGCGAAGAGCCTTGTCATTGTGTTAATTTCCTTTTCCCCCATCCCGCTCCGCTCCGCTCCGAGTTAAGCAGTGAATGTGATTAATTGGACCAGAACACCGTCACCATCAGCTGACAAGGCGAGCGCTTCCTTCAGATGGTGAGCGACTCTTGTACAATGCTATTTAACTCACTGTCACCAACCCAGGCGGTGCATGTACTGCATGCTTATGAAGGTCAAAGAAGACAGAGCTCTGTTTCCATTAGTAAGGATTGCTACGCATCTCTAATGTATCAAGACAGAAGCGCACTATTCCTTGCTCTGTTTTTTCGACCTGCAATACGATCCTCTCTTTTAAAAAAAAATCTGAATATTATAATTCTTTTCATGTCTCAGCTGCAAGGAGAATTTTATTTGTCTGAATTGCTTCACGATAATTACAGTAAAAGGGAGCTATCTGTATTCTAACTGATGTCTAACTGTATTTTATACTTGAAAACTGCAGGTCAGAAGACAGCCTTGGAAACAAACATTTGGTACAGTTTTACCCCCTGCAGTGAGTTGTGTCAGCTTGGCTCATTTGACAGCATTCCCGCCTACAGTTCGGAACATTTGCCGCATCAGATTGTATTGTTGGAGATGCCTTGCTTCCATTGGAGAGCCATTGACCACATACCAACTCTCGGTCCACGTCAGCTTGGGAGCACTCTCACCGCCGGGTCAGAAGGTTGTGAGTTCCACCCCCACTAGAGCTGCCGACACTGGTTAACATAACTAAGAATTAGGAGCAGGAGTAGGCCATTCGGCCCTTCGAGCCTGCTCCGCCATTCAATGAGATCATGGCTGATCTTCTGTCTCAACTCCATTCACCGGCCCTATCGCCATATCCCTTGATGCCCTTACTAGTCAGAAATCTATTGACTTCTGTTTTGAATATACCCAATGACTGAGCCTCCACAGCCCTCTGGGGTAGAGAATTCCAAAGATTCACCACCCTCTGTGTGAAGAAATTTCTCATCATCTCAGTCCTGAATGGCCTACCCTTTATCTTGAGGCTGTGGCCCCTGGTTCTAGACTCCCCAGCCAAGGGAAACAGAAGATAGGAGCAGGAGTAGGCCATTCGGCCCCTCGAGCCTGCTCCGCCACTCAATGAGATCATGGCTGATTATCCAAATTCAGTACCCTGTCCCTGCCTTCTCCCCATATCCCTTGATCCCTTTAGCCTTAAGAAATATATCTAACTCCTTCTTGAATATATTTAATGAATTGGCCTCAACTGCCTTCTGTGGTAGAGAATTCCACAGGTTCACCACTCTCTGGGTGAAGAAATTCCTCCTCATCTCTGTCCTAAATGGCTTACCCCTTATCTTTAGACCCCTGGTTCTGGACTCCCCCGCCATCGGGAACATCCTTCCTGCATCTAGTCTGTCTAGTCCTGTTAGAATTTTATGTTTCAATGAGATCCCGTTTCATTCTTCTAAATTCCAGCGAGTATAAGCCCAATCGACCCAATCTCTCCTCATACGTCATTCCTGCAATCCCAGGTATCAGTCTGGTGAATCTTCGCTGCACTCCCTCCATGGCAAGAACATCCTTCCTCAGATAAGGCGACCAAAACTGCACACAATACACAAGGTGTGGTCTCACCAAGGCCCTGTACAATTGCAGCAAGACATCCTTGTTCCTGTACTCGAATTCTCTCGCTACGAAGGCCAACATACCATTTGCCTTCTTAACCGCCTGCTGCACCTGCATGCTTACCTTCAGCGACTGGTGCACAAGGACACCCAGGTCTCGTTGCACTTCCCCTTCTCCCAAACTATTGCCGTTCAGATAATAATCTGCCTTCCTGTTTTTGCCACCAAAGTGGATAACCTCGCATTTATCCACGTTATACTGCATCTGCCATGCATCTGCCCAATCACCCAACCTGTCCAAATCATACTGGAGTTTCTCGGCATCCTCCTCACAGCACACACGCCCACCCAGCTTTGCGTCATCTGCAAACTTGGAGATATTACATCTAGTTCCCTCTTCTAGATCATAAATATATATTGTGAATAGCTGGGGTCCAAGGACCGATCCCTGCGGTACCCCACTAGTCACTGCCTGCCACTCGGAAAAAGACCCGTTTATTCCAACTCTTTGCTTCCTGTCTGCCAACCAGTTCTCTATCCAAGTCAGCACTCCCAGCATCCATCCTATCAAGCCCTGTAATAATTTTGAATGCTTCAATGAGATCCCCTCTCATTCTTCTGAATTCAAGAGAGTACAGGCCTAGTTTACTCAATCTCTTCTCATACGACAGTCCTGCCATCCCAGGAATCAGTCTGGTGAACCTTTGTTGCACTCCCTCTATGGCAAGTATATCCTTCCTTAGGTAAGGAGACCAAAATTGTACACAGTCCTCCAGGTGTGGTCTCACCAAGGCCCTGTATATGTTGAATGGATTCCTGGATGTTTTGTCACTTGACCTCCTGCCGCCAACTACCCCGACCCCCACACACTCACCATTGGTCGGCCAACATGTCCATCCTCACGGCACACCGTCTTCCCACGGCCAATTTGAAAGCGAAAAGACTCCTCGTTATCCAATTGGATGATTCTTGACTGTCTCCAGTATTTTTCTAGCTAATAAATGCTTGGAAGAACTGCGACATACAGAACGGATTCCTTATAGAGGACCCCACAGTACAACCTGAAGAATCAAACCTTCCTCGCAAACGGTGGACAACCATCAACTATCAGCCTCAGAACCGGTCATGGTCGATGCTGCCACCTTCTCCACAGATGGAAGATTAAAGCATCCCCATCATGCGACTGTGGAGCTCCTGATCAGACCCTGGAGCACATCATTGAGCACTGCCCTCAGAGGAAATTCGCAGGCAGCCTACAAGATATCCACACAGTTACACCGGTAGCTTTGGCCTGGATATCTGACTTAGATATTGATATTTGATTTGCTTTGCTACTACTGTGGGAAAAAAAGAAAAAGGTAGCTAATACTGTAAACTGAAGTGTTCAAAGAAAACCACACAATTCGTTTTTTAATAACCTAAGATTTTTCTCCTGGGTTTTGCTCGTAGCGGTATCCAGGAGATTAATCTTCAATTCCTGGAGACTCCAGGCCAATCCTGGAGGGTTGGTAATCCCAATCCTCACTAAGGTCTTGTGCACATAACAGCCTGATATTTCAGTGAGGTCAGAATTACATGTGCATGACCTAGTCCAATTAACCCCCATCCTCTAACCCCACTTCACATGAAGACTACACTGTAGGCAAGGCCAAGGGAGATTGATTGGTACAATAATTAACAGTAACGTAGCAAGCTCAATTCTCATATTCAACGCACTGATAACAACAACTTGCATTTATATAGCACCTTTAATGTCGTAAAACGTCCCAAGGCGCTTCACAGAAGCGTTATCAAACAGAATTTGACACCGAGCCACATAAGGAGGTATTAGGACAGGTGACTAAAAGCTTGGTCAAAGAGGAAGGTTTTACGGAGCATCTTAAATGAGGAAAGAGCGGTAGAGAGGCGGAGAGGTTTAGGGAGAGAATTCCAGAGCTTAGGGCCTAGGCAACTGAAAGCACGACCACCAATGGTGGAGCGACTAAAATCAGAGATGCACAAGAGGCCAGAATTGGAGGAGCGCAGAGATCTCGGAGGGTTGCGGGGCTGGAGGAGGCTACAAAGACAGGGAGGGGCCGAGGCCATGGAGGGATTTGAAAACAAGAATGAGAATTATAAAACTGAGGCGTTGCTTAACCAGGAGCCAATGTAGGTCAGCGAACACAGGGAGTGATGGATGAATGGGACTTGGTGCGAGTTAGGACACGGGCAGCAGAGCTTTGGATAACAATGGCCCAGTTATTCGTGTCGGGGGCTTCCTGCGGGTGCAAGCCCCCGACCTACACTTACCTAGCGCGCCGACAGTTGAGGCCTGGGCCTGCGTGGATTTCCTGTCTGTGGCCCGTTCCAGCTCCCGGCGCGCTGTGCTTGCGTGATCCAGCGGTGTACTTAGTGCGATGCGTCGGCTGGGATCACGTGAGCACTGGGCAACCAATCGGAGGAGGGAAAAGCCCATTCATGAGTTTGACAGAAGGAACTGTCAAACTCATGAAAACTCCGGGCGCCCAAAACAGTACTTAACCTTAAAATAGATGTTTTAAAAACCACACTATTTAAATCAACTATAAATAACATTAAATAACCATTTTAAACAATAATTTAAATTTTTGAAAAAAATAATTTTATAAAAAATCAGAGCTAAAAATACACTTACCTTACTGTAAAGTATTTAAAAATAATAAACCTGTGGAAAAATGTTCTCATTTTAATTAATTGACCACTTACCTTTTAAAATGAAGTCCTTACGCCTGTTTTTTTAATGTGTAAAAAGTAGAGGTCTTCACGCACGGGGAAGCCTGTCAAAAAAAACGGAAGTTCAACGCGCACGCGCTGCCTCATACGTCGCACGCGTTTCACCTCTTAACCCCTGCTTTCAGGGGACCGGAAGTGCCGTTTTCCCGCGCATGTGCTGTGCATGCAAGAAACCGGCACTTCCATCGGGTCCACGCGTGGGTACCCCGTGCGTACTCACGCGTTGGGACCCGAATTACTGGGCCGTTAAGTTTATGGCGGGTGGAAGATGGGAGGCCGGCCAAAGTGGACTGGATGTTATTTTAGAATCATAGAATCCTACAGCACAGAAGGAGGCCATTCGGCCCACCGTGCCAGTACCTACTCTTGGAAAGAGCGATCCAATTACTGCCTCTCCCCTTGCTCTTTCCCCACAGCCCTGCAATTTTCTCCCCTTCAAGCATTTATCCAATTCCCTTTTGAATGTTACTGTTGAATCTGCTTCCACCGCTCTTTCAGGCAACGCATTCCAGATCGTAGCGGCGCGCTGAGTAAAGAAAATTCTCATCTTCACCTTTAAAAAAAAATGAACTCGTGATTAAGTTACTTTGCATCTAAAGCAAGATTGTCAGAATGATGGCTACAGAGTATGTTTAGTTTATCAGTGAGGGTTTGTAATCACAGTGGCATGTGCCTCTGAGTTGCCTGGGGATTCGGAGAAAAGTCGAGAAAATTCATACCCTCAAGTACTGGTATCTTGACACGTCTTTCTCTATTCCACACTGTGCCCTGTATCATGGGTAATATATATATATCTATATATAAAAAAGTGACACGATCATTGTTTGAAATGAACGTTGTTTTATCCCCATGCATTCTGTTATCATTCTTTCAAAGCGACCTGTCACTGTATTTAGATATTAAATTGCTGGCTCTGGTTATAACTTCCACCCTCCCTTACCTTGATAGAATCATTAATACCGGCTAAAAATGATTGACGTCTGCCTTCACCCCTTGCTTCTTCAAAAAAAATTTCAATAGAAAAAGTCAATTATGGCAAAGCCATTAATAGCTGATTACCCACCTGCCACAGTGTATAAGAAAATGAATGGGAGCAGTGCTTCGGCAGAAGCTTATCTCTGTCCCAGACAGGCTAAAATTAGAATTGATGGTAGGAAAGTAAGGGACCATTTGTTCTAATATAGATTACATCTCCCCGACTTCAGGATGGTTTAAACATTTTGAATCACTCAATCCATATTTTGAACAGTTAAATTAATCAACAGTCCTTTAATACATCTATCGCTGTCATATTCATGATAATGTAATCTTTCACTGGCCTAACATTCGGTCTGGCAGGTCAGAAGACTTTTTGTCAGGTCGTCACTCACAACAGCATGATAAGAAGTTTGAAAAAGAAAAAAAAAGTCCTGTTTGAAAATATTAAAAATGAAGAGGGAGGAATAACGTCAGGCCCAGCATCTAGCTTCACATTACACCCAATGTTCTATAGGACTCGTTGGTTATTGCCCTGTCGATACCGAGGAGACATCATCTGTGGATAACAAGTCGCCAGAGTTGAACAGTAGTTATTCTGGAGTACACCTGATGTACCTCTGGGAGGGTCAGAAAAAAATTAAGCCGTGTCTTCCTTCAGGAGATTAAGTACCATAGCTCCAGTTCAGGAGAGGGCAGATTGTATAGGATCTGTGCAAGAAATGGGCGTGATGGGGCAAATAGTCTCTTCGCATTCTTCTACATTCATTTTAAAATCCCACCATGACCTCGCCCTTCCCTATCTCCGTAACCTCCTTCAGCCCGATGATTCTCCGAGATCTCGGCGCTCCGCCAATTCTGGCCTCTTGTGCATCCCCCGATTTTCATCGCTCCACCATTGGCGGGCCGTGTCTTCAGCTGCCTGGGGCCCCCTAAGCTCTGGAATTCCCTCCTTAAACCTCGCCGGCTCTCTACCTCTCCCTCCTGATTTAGGATGCTTCTTAAAACCTACCTCTCCTGTGTAGTGTTTAAGAGAGAACTACTTTTACAGCTCCTGTATACTGTAGTACCGGCAGTGACCACACCTGTATATAAGCCTTGAGCATGCCTCTGTACCCCAGTCTTGAGACTACCCTACTCCAGTAAATATCTGTTGATTGTTCAGTTACAGCATCGGTGTGGTTATTGAAAAACATCATACTCTCAGAATCACGGATCTAACAGTGGCGACGAGTGGCGATTCGAATCTACCTGCAACTCTGCATTTCCCTTCGAGGATTCGCTCCGGGAGGGCGGTGGAAGAAAGTCGAGGCCAGAAGCACGGGCGTCGACCACGAGCAACCGCCCAGTCGTCTGGCAGAGAGTGAACATTGCAGGGGAGGCTGTGGAGAGCCGGGCTTGGTTCCCCAGCCACGACGATCAGCAATAGACTGACGACAGGTACAGCGCAGACCCTTCCCGGACAGCGGTGGCTGGAGCCGACCGACGGCGGAGAGAAAGCCGAGCAGCGTCGACGGGGTAAGACAGAGGGTGAAGCGCACAGGGCGCAGCCGGGGGTTGAAAACCGAGCGGCGTCGAGGAAAAACAAAACGGAGAGAGGGTAAAGCAACAGCTGGGTTCAGGACCGAGCGGCGGAAACGGGAAAGGCGCACAAAAAAAAAAAGAACGCGCAGTGCACAGGAAGAAAGGAAAGGGGTGGCCATCAGGCGGAGCAATAGAAGTAGGCAGGTAGTGCAGAAAACCCCTGTGATCATTCCCCTCTCAAACAAGTATACCACTTTGGATACTGTTGAGGGGGATGACTCACCAGGGGAAGGCAGCAGCAGCCAGCTTCCTGGCACTGGGGGTGCTCCTGCTGCCCAGGAAGGGAGGAAAAAGAGTGGGAGAGCAATAGTGGTAGGGGATTCTATAGTAAGGGGAACAGATAGGCGTTTCCGTGGCTGTAGACGTGAATCCAGGATGGTTTGTTGCCTCCCTGGTGCCAGGGTCAAGGATGTCACTGAGCGGCTGCAGGGCATTCTGGAGGGGGAGGGTGAACAGCCAGAGGTCGTGGTCCACATTGGTACCAACGACATAGGTAAAAAGAGGGATGAGGTCCTGCAGCAAGAATTTAGGGAGCTAGGGGCAAGATTAAGGAGCAGGACCTCAAAGGTTGTAATCTCTGGATTACTCCCGGTGCCACGTGCTAGTGAGTATAGGAATGGGAGGATAGAACAGATGAATGCGTGGCTAAAGGGATGGTACAGGAGGGAGGGCTTTAGTTTCCTGGATCACTGGGTCTGCTTCTGGGACAGGTGGGACTTGTACAAGTCGGACGGTTTACACCTGAACCAGAGGGGAACCAATATCCTTGCGGGGAGGTTTGCTAGCACTGCTGGGGGGGGTTTAAACTAACTCGGCAGGGGGATGGGATACAGAGTGGAGTCACAGTAGGGGGTGATGTACAGCCAAATACGGAGGAAAAAACAAGTCAGCAGGGAAGGCAGAGCAAAGATGTGAAGGCAAAAGGGAATATGGCAGGGCTGGAAGGCATTTATTTTAATGCAAGGAGTCTTGCAAATAAGGTGGATGAACTGAAGTTGTTGTTGAACACTTGGGAGTACGATATTGTTGCTATCACGGAGACATGGTTGAGGGAGGGTCAGGACTGGCAGCTGAATATTCCAGGGTATAGAATCTTCAGGCGAGACAGAGGGGGGTGTAAAAGGGGAGGGGGTGTTGCAATATTAATTAAGGAGTCAATTACTGCTGTAAGGAGGGATGATATATTAGCGGGTTCCTCTAATGAGGCCATATGGGTAGAACTTAAAAACAAAAAGGGGTCAAGCACTTTGCTGGGAGTGTACTATAGGCCCCCAGACAGTCAGGGGGAGATAGAGGAACAGATATGTAGGCAAATCTCAGAAAAGTGTGAAAATAATAGGGTAATAATAGTGGGGGATTTCAACTTCCCCAATATAAATTGGAATAGTCAGAGTTTGAAAGGCTTAGAGGGTGCAGAATTCTTAAAGTGCATCCAGGAGAGCTTTTTGAGCCAACATGTAGAAAGTCCTACAAGAGAGGGGGCGGTACTGGACCTAATTCTAGGGAATGTAGCCGGGCAGGTGGTGGAAGTGTCTGTAGGGGAGCATTTTGGCGATAGTGACCATAATTCGGTGAGATTTAAGGTGGTCATGGAAAAAGACAAAGACGGCCCGGAAATAAGGGTTCTAAATTGGGGGAAGGCCGATTTTAATAAGATAAGGCAGGATCTGGCCAAAGTGGACTGGGAGCAGCTGCTTATAGGAAAATCCACATCAAAACAGTGGGAGGCTTTCAGAAGGGAAATAGAGAGAGTACAACACCAACATGTTCCTGTAAAGGTCAAGGGTGGGACCAACAAGCAAAGGGAACCTTGGATGACAAGGGATATATAAAAATGCATTAGGAAAAAAAGGGGGGCTTTTGGCAGTTACAAAAGACAAAAGACGGAGGAAGCCCTAGAGGAGTATAAAAGGTGCAGGGGCATACTTAAAAAGGAAATTAGGAGGGCGAGGAGGGGCCATGAAATAACACTGGCGAGCAAAATAAAGGAAAATCCTAAGATGTTTTATAAGTATATTAAGGGCAAGAGGATAACCAGGGAAAGGGTAGGGCCCATTAGGGACCAAAGTGGCAAGCTGTGTGTAGAGCCAGATGAAGTAGGTGGGGTTTTAAATGAATTTTTTGCCTCTGTGTTCACTATGGAAAAAGACGATGTAGACATAGAAGTCGGGCAAGGGGACTGTGACATACTTGAACATATTAGCATCGAGAGGGAGGAGGTACTAGCGGTTTTAGCAGGCCAAAAAGTGGATAAATCCCCAGGCCCGGACGAGATGTATCCCAGGCTGTTGTGTGAGGCAAAGGAGGAGATTGCAGGGGCTCTGACACAAATTTTCAGAACCTCTCTGGCCACAGGGGATGTACCAGAGGACTGGAGAACAGCTAATGTAGTACCATTATTCAAGAAGGGTAGCAGGGATAAACCAGGGAATTACAGGCCAGTGAGCCTAACATCTGTGGTAGGGAAATTATTGGAAAAAATTCTGAGGGACAAAATTAGTCTTCACTTGGAGAGGCAAGGATTAATCGGGGATAGTCAGCATGGCTTTGTCAAGGGTAAATCATGTCTGACCAATCTGATTGAATTTTTCGAGGGGGTGACTCGGTGTGTGGATGGGGGAAATGCTGTGGATGTGGTTTACATGGACTTCAGTAAAGCTTTTGACAAAGTCCCGCATAGGAGACTGGTCAAGAAGGTAAGAGCCCATGGGATCCAGGGGGCCTTGGCGCGTTGGATCCTAAACTGGCTGAGTGGCAGGAGGCAGAGGGTGATGGTCGAAGGTTGCTTTTGTGACTGGAAGCCTGTGTCCAGTGGGGTACCTCAGGGATCGGTGCTGGGTCCCTTGCTGTTTGTGATCTACATTAATGATTTGGATGAGAATGTAAAGGGTATGCTCAGTAAGTTCGCGGATGACACGAAAATTGGTGGGGTGGTAAATTGCGAGGAGGAAAGCCTCAGGCTACAGGACGATATTAACGGGTTGGTCAGATGGGCGGAAAAGTGGCAAATGGAATTTAACCCGGAAAAGTGCGAGGTGATGCATTTTGGACGGACAAATAAGGCAAGGGAATACACAATGAGTGGTAGGACCCTAGGAAGTACAGAGGGTCAGAGGGGCCTTGGTGTACATGTACATAGATCCCTGAAGGCAGCGGAACAGGTAGATAAGGTGGTTAAAAAGGCATATGGGATACTTGCCTTCATTAGCAGAGGCATAGAATATAAGAGCAGGGAGGTTATGATGGAGCTGTACAAAACGCTGGTGAGGCCACAGCTGGAGTACTGTGTGCAGTTCTGGTCGCCTCACTATAGGAAGGATGTGATTGCTTTGGAGAGGGTGCAGAGAAGATTCACCAGGATGTTACCTGGGATGGAGCGCCTCAGCTATGAAGAAAGACTAAACAGGCTGGGGTTGTTTTCCTTGGAGAAAAGGAGGCTGAGGGGGGACCTGATTGAGGTGTACAAAATGATGAGGGGCATAGATAGGGTAGATAAAGAGGAACTTTTCCCCTTAGTAGGTGGGTCAATAACAAGGGGGCATAGATTCAGGGTAAGGGGCAGGAGATTTAGAGGGGATTTGAGGAGGAACTTTTTCACCCAGAGGGTGGTTGGAAGCTGGAACTCACTGCCTGAAAGGGTGGTAGAGGCAGGAACCCTCACAACATTCAAGAAGCATTTGGATGGGCACTTGAAATGCAATTGCATACAAGGCTATGGACCAAATGCTGGAAAATGGGATTAGACTGGACAGGGATTGATGGACGGCGCAGACACGATGGGCCGAAGGGCCTCTTTCTGCGCTGTAAAACTCTATGACAGCCAGGGCTCAAGGGCTGAACAGTGTCCGCGGGGAGAAGAAGGGAGAGCGCGGGAGACGCCATTTTTAGTAGCCGCAGCGGAGAAGAAGGGCGAGCGCGGGAAGGAAGGAAAGCGCTGGAGACACCATTTTGTGCCAGCGGAGAAGAAGGGGAAGCGCGGGAGACGCCATTTTTGACAGTTAAATCACACCCAGGGATGCCGAAGAGTGGCAGTATCTCTACGTTCAACAATGAAGTCGAAGATTGGGCGACATATGTGGAACGTATTGAGGTGTACTGCAGGGCGAATGAAGTGCCAGATGCTAGGAAGGCACTGGTTTTGTTAAATTCCATGGGTGCAAAAACTTATGGGTTACTACGAAACCTAATAACCCCAGAGAAGCCTGTGAACAAGAATTTCGAAAGCATAGTAGAAATCCTACAGGACCACTTAAACCCCACACTGCTGCTGATAGCAGAACGATTTAAGTTCCATAAAAGGAATCAACACAAAGACGAAAACAATGCTGAGTACCTAACGGAACTGCGCAAGCTATCGAAACACTGCCAGTTTGGAGCGGGACTAGCAGATACGTTAAGGGACAAGTTTGTGTGTGGGCTGCAAAGTGAAGGAACCCAGAAACGGCTTCTATCAGAAAAGGATCTTACGCTGGACAAGGCTTTCAGTATGGCAGTATCACACGAAGCAGCCGCAAGGGGCGCTGCAGAGATACAACGGATACCGCAAGAATATGGCACCAATGAAATGTCCTATGGAACAGGGAAGTGCTATCGCTGCGGCAGAACAACACATGACCAGAAGGATTGTTGGTTCAAGGACCAAGTGTGCAGACAGTGTGGAAAAGCAGGACACATAGCAAGAGTCTGCAGGTCTGGGAAGAAAACCAACAGTAAGAAATCTCCACAGGAGAAGTACAAAAAGGTACACAAGGTGATGGACAGTAGTTCAGACGAACAGAAAAGTAACACAGACTCCAGAAGCAAGGAGCTGGGTTGTCTGAAACTACATAAGGTAACCAAAATGGAGGATCACCAGACTATCTGGGTTACACTCAAGATAGACGGAGTCCAAGTGAAAATGGAATTGGACACAGGATCAGCCATAAACCAAAGGGACTACAAGCGGCTATTTTCACATATACCCTTGAAAGCTACAGAAATTGTCTTGAAGACGTACACGGGGCAAAAAGTCTACCCCAAAGGAAAAATAAGGGTGAAAGTGATATATAAAGGCCAGGAAATACCTAAAATGGATATATATGTATTGTCAGATGGAGGACCACCACTGCTAGGACGTGAATGGATCCGGAAGATACAATTAGATTGGCATTCCATACAGGCACTGAAGGTTGAGGCCAAAAAGGATGACGACGTCACACCTGGACGACTGTCAAAAATGCTAACTGACACAAAAGAAGTGTTCCATGAGGGACTCGGAACACTAAAAGGCATAACAGCAACGATTAAAATAGAGGAAAATGCAAGCCCAAAGTTTCTTAAGGCCAGACCAGTGCCTTATGCGATCAGACCAGCTGTCGAAGCAGAGCTGGAAGGGTTGGAATGTTCAGGAGTACTGTCCAAAGTAGACAGGAGAGAGTGGGCTACACCCATCGTTCTTGTAATGAAGAGGTCGTTGAGTAACACGCCTGGGAAACCAAAGAAGGTCCGCATCTGTGGGGATTTTAAGGTGACAGTGAACCCAGTCCTTCACACGGTACAATATCCGCTTCCACGAATTGAAGATATTTTCGCCTCGCTATCTGGAGGTAAACGCTTCACCAAAATTGATCTAGCCCAGGCGTACTTGCAAATGGAGGTAGAAGAAGCCTCGAAAGAATACCTTACGATTAACACTCATAAAGGTCTTTATCAATACAACCAGCTGGTGTTCGGTGTAGCATCGGCTCCGGCTATTTGGCAAAGGGCGATGGATCAATTCCTGCAAAGGATTCCAGGGACCCAGTGTTATTTGGACGACATCCTGGTCACGGGCAAAAATGACAGTGATCACCTCGCCAACTTGGAGAAAGTGCTCACCAGATTAAAGGAATATGGGCTACGAGCTAATCGCCACAAGTGCGAGTATTTCCAGAAGCAGATCTCGTATTGTGGCCACGTCATCGATGAAGAGGGGTTACATAAGTCCCCTGAAAAGACTGAGGCAGTAGTCAAGGCTCCAGCACCGGAAAATGTGTCACAACTGAGGTCGTTCCTCGGGCTGGTAAACTACTACCATAAGTTCTTACCAAATTTGTCCACAGTATTACACCCACTGAATACCCTACTGCAAACAGGGGTACCATGGAAGTGGGATGACGAACGAAGACGAGCTTTCCAGAAGTGTAAAGAATTGATCACATCAAAAGAGGTGTTGGCCCATTTCAACCCAGCACTACCAATTCGTTTGGCATGTGATGCATCACCCTACGGCATTGGAGCGGTGCTGTCGCACAAATTCCCAGACGGGTTGGAGAGGCCAGTAGCTTTTGCGTCTCGGTCACTAAACTCAGCCGAGCGCAACTACGCCCAGATTGACAGGGTGGCCCTCAGCCTAGTATGGGGAGTAAAAAAATTCAACCACTATCTGCACGGGCAGAAGTTCACCTTGCTGACTGACCACCAACCACTTGTCTCCATCTTTAATCCTAAGAAGGGCGTTCCAGTGATGACTGCACAACGGTTACAAAGATGGTCCCTGTTTCTAGGGGCGAATCAATATGAAATAGAATATAAAGGCACGAAACAGCATCAAATCAAATCAAATCAACTTATATTGTCATTGTTAGTGCACAAGTGCAGTACAACGAAATGTAGGCTTGCGGCTCCCGAGAGTGTACAATTTGGATTAGGACACTTAAACATTTCAACATACATTTGTACATATATATTAGCATAAATATGACCATAATAAAGTGAATAAAGTGCATCGGCAGATGTGCAGGCTTTAGTGTTTATTTGTGGAGTTCAGTAGGATGACAGCCCTGGGAAAGAAGCTGTTCCTAAATCTGGTCGTACGGGTGTGAATGCATCTGTAGCGTCTTCCAGATGGTAGGAGGGCGAACAGACTGTGGCTGGGGTGGGTAGGGTCTTTGATGATGGTCCGTGCCCTCCGTAGGCAGCGTTTCTGATATATATGTTCTATGGTCGGTAGCCGGGTGCCGGTAATGCATTGGGCAGTTTTGACTACCCGCTGCAGGGCTTTCCGGTCATGGGAGCTACAGCCGCCGTACCATACCGTGATACAGTTTGTCAGGATGCTCTCTATAGTGCAGCGGTAGAAGTTAGAGAGGATCGGGGGTGACAGATTACACCCCTTCAGCCTCCTCAAGAAATATAGGCGCTGCTGGGCCTTCTTCACCAGAGAGGAGGTGTTGAGGGACCAGGAGAGGTCTTCCGTGATGTGGACGCCGAGGAACTTAAAGCTGGCCACCCTTTCCACCTCCGCCCCATTGATGTGGATGGCGGTGTGACTTCCGCCTTTGGACTTCCTGAAGCTGATGGGCTATCGCGCCTGCCACTGCCTACTGTGGAGGAAGCACCAGCAGTGGACCCTATCGAGATATTTTATTCGTCAATAATTGAACGATTGCCAGTAACGAACGCGGATATAGAGAAGGAGACCCGCAATGATCCGACGCTGTCTCGGGTATATGATTTGACGGTGAGGGGATGGCCAGCACATGGCGACTCACTGTTGCCAGCATTCTCATCCAGAAGAGAACAGCTGTCAGTATGCCAGGGGACAGTGATGTGTGGATCCAGAGTGGTGATTCCACCCAAGTTAAGGGAGAGAGTGCTAAATGAGCTACATGAAGGTCATCTGGGGGGAGTGAAAATGAAAAGCCTTGCTAGGGCTTATGTGTGGTGGCCGGGAATCGATCAACAAATCGAAGACCTAACCAAGAGCTGCTCAGGATGCCAGAAGGTCCAAAATGCACCACCACATGCCCCTCTACACCCATGGGAGTGGCCCTCCTCTCCATGGCAACGGGTGCATATTGATTTTGCTGGTCCATTCATGGATTCAATGTTCTTAATAGCAGTGGATGCTCATTTGAAGTGTCCTGAGGTGATAAAAATGTCCTCAACCACGACAGAGAAAACGATTGCAGTCCTACGGACCATATTTGCCAGAAACGGCTTGCCAGAGCAGATTTGCTCTGATAATGGACCACAGTTTGTGTCCGAAGAGTTTCGAAAATTTATGAGAAGGAATGGGGTAAGGCATTACACATCCGCCCCGTATCATCCAGCCACAAATGGATTGGCTGAGAGGTTCGTACAAACCTTTAAGAAGGCGATAAAGGCCATGTGCGATGATGAAATTCCACTACAGCATAAGGTGGACAATTTCTTATTAGCCTACTGAAACGCGACACATGCAGTTACCAACCAGACCCCGGCCATGATGTTCTTTAACCGAAGGTTGCAATCTCGTCTGGACTTGCTTAGACCAAATGTGCGAAGAAATGTTGAGGATAAACAATTCCAGCACATCAATGAGAAGCCAACAAGGAGCTTCAATGTAGGACAACCAGTCTTGGCCCATGACTACCGAACAGAGAAATGGCAACCCGGAACGATATGCACACGGCAGGGGCCATTAATGTACACAGTGGATGTTGGGGAGAACATTGTGAGACGCCACGTTGATCAGATCTTAGCGTCACAGGAACGAGTCAACCCCATGTCTTGCGTACCTGGGGATGAACCTGACACACCAGTAGCATCTACTTCCGAACCAGTAGCAGTGGAACCCGATGAACTAACCGATGAAAAGGGGCCAGAATCGCCTCCGCACCAAGAACAAGAACCTCAGGAAAGGCGCTATCCCGAAAGGATCAGGAAGCCGCCCCAAAGACTGAGGCCTAGAAATTCAGTTGCATTCGCCAGCTGTTAGCACCATAAGAGGAGTAGATCTCGAGCGCTAGGCACTTAGCGGCCGGGCGCAGAAGGATCTGCGCCTACGCCCAACTTCAGTCGACATTTAGCGCCGGCGCAAAGTGTTTGCGCGCGCTCAGGTGCGCGCGCAACTTATGACGTCATTTCGTCGTGCAACGCCGTTTGTGCACCCCAAACCGGAACTTCAGTGGCGCCCGCCCAATGTGGGCGTGGCGCTGTTAAGAACTGTGAAGTGGAACGCAGCAGAGGCCCTGCGGGCCTCGGGGAGCGCTAATTAAAGGGCACTTAGACTGAACTATAAAGGCCAGCCATTTTGCTGCAATGACTTTAGTGCAACGGATTTCTGGACAGAGACCAAGGAAGAGACCTTACTGATTTGGGCCAACATAGGAGAGGTATTTTTGGCTTCTGGCCAGAGCTTGGAAATTTGACTCATTGTGATTTCACTGTTTGCAAGTATATTATGGAGGCTGCATGGGGTTCCAACCCTCAGTTCCAGCATTATGTGCGAAGGGCTCGCAGACGCTGTGTGAGAGGGGCAGCCATGCCTAGACGCAGAGGGGCCATCAGACGTTGGCAACGTAGGCCTTACCCACTCAGGGAATACTGCCAGAAGGTGTCCTATCTCACCATGACTGCCGCGCAGTGTGTTAAGAGGCTGCGCTTCAGAAGGGAGGTGGTTGCAGAGATCTGCCAGCTGCTTCACAGAGATCTGCGTCCACAGCTGATGTCCAGGACGTCTGTCGGTGGAAGTGAAGGTCACGGTGGCTCTGAACTTTTATGCAAGTGGCTCCTTCCAAGCCGCTGCTGGGGACATAGCTAACATCTCCCAGTTCGCCGTGCATCGCTGCATCCAGCAGGTGACCGATGCCCTTTTCACAAGGAGACACCAATTCATCTCCTTCCCCATGACCCTAGAGAGGCAGGAGCAGCGTGCAGTCGGATTTGCGAGGATCGCCGACTTCCCCATGGTGCAGGGCGCCATTGACTGCACGCATGTGGCTTTGCGGGCACCTATCGACAATGCCGAGGATTACCGCAACCGGAAGGGCTACCATTCCCTCAATGTACAGCTGGTGTGTGACCACAGGCAGCGCATCCTAGCTGTCAATGCCCGCTTTCCAGGCAGCAGCCACGATGCATTTATCCTGCGCCAGACTACTGTGGCTGACATGTTCCAGGCACAGCCTCCCCCAAGAGGATAGCTTATCGGGGACAAAGGCTATCCTTTGTGTACATGGCTCATGACCCCGCTCCGCGCGCCCAGGACCCCTGCTGAGGAGGCATACAACGAAAGCCTTCAAGCCACAAGGAACATCATAGAGCAAACGATTGGCGTCCTCAAGCAACAGTTCCGCTGCCTGGATCGCTCCGGCGGATCTCTGCAGTATTCACCGGATAGAGTCTCCCAGTTCGTCGTCGTTTGCTGCATGCTGCACAACCTGGCTATCCGCAGGACTCAGGCACTGCCACCTCACGTTGGACCACCACCTCAGGAGGACGAGCAGGAGGACCATGAGGAGGAGGAGGAGGAGTACCAGCCCAGGAGGGAGCCACAAGGTCCAAGGGCCGTCCGTCGGCGGCTTATTGAACGACACTTCTAGGCCCCCTGTCAGGGAATGGCTTGTGGCAATGAAGGCACATGAATGCAGCCGCTCCGCAAGCCCTCAGCCGGTTAACGTAACAACCACTTGAAACATCACACATGGACAAGCTGAATAAAGAAAAAGCTTTATTGAACAAACTCAGGGCCCTTCCCACATGAAACCCAAAAACACACAACACCCCCAATAAACAGTCAAAAACATATCTCACTCCCACAACCTGGGGAGGAATAACAAAACTTGTCCATCCAAATGGCCTTCATCCTCGGCCTTACCAAAAGAACCCCCCCCATAGACAGCACAAGCACCCCCATATAAAAAAACATTTGCCAACACACTCTACTTTGTGTGCCGAGAGGGCGAGTCCTTGTCCAGCCTTTCCCGGCCCCTGGCTGACCTGCTGCTCCGCCTCAACCTGGGCCCTGTGGGTGTTGCAAGGCTGGGGGAAGGCTCCTGAGGGGCACATTGCGTGACGGCAGATGCCCTTGGGGGTCGGCCTAAACGAGCTCTGGCCCTCGAGGGGCCGGCTGCTGACTGCTGCAGCTGTGGCTGGCCAGCATCAGTCTCTCCAGCAGCTCGTCGCAGCTTTGCTGGGGGAGTGGCAGTGGCGGCTGCAGCAATGGGGGCAATCTGGCTGATGCCAGGCGCTCGCTGGTCGCCAGAGACACTGGCACTCGGCCGGGCTGGCACTGCAGCAAGCGCAGCAATCTGGTGAAGGCCAGACCGCTGTGCTGCAGCAGCGCGGCGGGTGCCCTGGCGATGCATGCGTGACACAGCGAGTGTGGCAGCAGTGAGTGCCCGTACTGCCCTGGTCTGTGCCCGCATCAGACCAGCCAGTGACTGCACGGCACCACTGATCAACTGTCCACTCGCTGCCTGTGCTGCCCTGAAGTCGTCCCGACTCGCGTCCTGTGCTGCCCTGAATTCGGCCCGACTCACGTCCTGTGATGCCCCGAATTCGGACCGACTCGCGTCCTGTGATGCCCCGAATTGTGCCCGACTCGCGTCCTGTGATGCCCCGAATTGTTCGAGACCCCTGGCCTGTGCTGCCGCGAGTTGTTCGAAACCCCTGGCCTGTGAGGCCCCAAAATCAGACACACTATGAGCCAGGGACTCAATGGCCTCGGGCAACCGTGCCACAACCCCCATGAACTCGGTGTGCCGACGATCCGAGTCCGCGGACATTTGATCAAGGAGGCGCACCTCCTGGGCGAGGACCGTCTCCGGACTGGAGGCCGGACTCTCCCTCTGGGGAGAAGGCCGCCGAGCTGGCCGACCCTTCCCGCGTGGCTGCACGCCACTGGGCCCAGCAACTACACTCCCCTGCAACACTTCCCCCCTCTGGGGAGAAGGCCGCCGAGCTGCCCGACCCTTCCCGCGTGGCTGGACGCCACTGGGCACAGGAGCTACACTCCCCTGCAACACTTCCCCCCTCTGGGGAGAAGGCAGCCGAGCTGCCCGACCCTTCCCGCGTGGCTGGACGCCACTGGGCACAGGAGCTACACTCCCCTGCAACACTTCCACCCTCTGGGGAGAAGGCAGCCGAGCTGCCCGACCCTTCCCGCTTGGCTGGGCGCCACTGGACACAGGAGCTACACTCCCCTGCAACACTTCCCCCTGGCTCTCCTCCAGGGAAGACGTGTCCCCTCCATTGCCATCCCCTGGCGCGGATGAGGGTTCCCCCGATGTGCCGCCTTCCTCTTGCTCCTCCTCGTCCTCCTCTTCCGAGGGACTGACACTCGCAGCTTCAGGGACCTCCTCCTCACCAGCTGAAAGCAGGAAGGCACAAGAGTAGCTTTAGAGTGAGGACAGGGCGTCAGCGAGGGAGGCATAAGTGGTGGCATTCTGCGCATTGGTCGGACAGTGGCAAAGGATGTAGATCTGAAGCGCAAGGGGAACGAGAGAGGTCCAAACGGTCATGTCCTTACCATTGGGGCCCAGCACAGGGTCGGCATCTCCAATTGCAACGGGTCCAATCACCCGGGCACCCATGACTCGACCCACGTGCTCCTCAAGGTCACTGAGCTGCTGGAACTGGGCACGGCCTCCCCCGGTGACAGTCCGGCTCTTCAGATTCTGGGCCAGCTTGGCCTGCAAAAGAAAGGACGGCCTCTAAGTGCAGTGTGGTGCCCTGTTGTTGTGTGCACTGCCTCCCATGGTCGAATAGCTTGGCAGTGTGTAAAGTGCAGAAAGTGCAATTGATGTTCATGCCAGTGCCATAGCTGCTGGATGAGGGCTGGCCATTAGGCCTTTGAGGTCCCTTTGCCCATAATGTGAGGTGCACATGCAAGGATGAGGAGGACACTGGAAAGGGTACTCACCCTGACAATCCGAGTGAGGTCGTTAAACTTTTTCCGGCATTGGACACCAGTCCTGGGGACATCGCTGTTGGCTGTGACCCTCTGGGCGATTTCCCTCCAGGCTCTCCTGTACACCCTCTTGGGAGGCTTCTTGCCACTGTCCGGGAACAAGATATGGCTTCTCTTCTCCAAAGCCCTAACCAGCACCTTTAAATCATGGGCAGAGAAGCGCTGCGCTCACTCACGGGCCCTCTGCATCCTTCCTGGCGCTATTTCTCTCCAGCAGCAGTGTTTAGGCCTAGCTGGAGGGCTGCAGTATCCAGGGCGTGGCAGCAGACCAAGTCGACCCTTCCCCCTTTAAGAGCTGGCCGGCACCAGGGTGTCTGCTGTCAATCAAAACATGACCGCACCTGCACTGCGCCCGGCCTCAGCGGTATCAGTCTGCACCGCCGGCTTAGCGCCTAAAGATAGCCGTGCAACGCCAGTTTTAGCACTCGAGCAAACTCCTTGGCCAAAGCTACTGAATATCGACGAAGTGGCCTCCACTTTCCGGCGGGCGCAAACTTTAGCGGCCGCCCGACTTTACCGCCCCAAAAGTGGCTATACTGAATTTCTAGGCCTGAATCTATAAATGGACTATTGTTGTTTAATGTACATGTTAAAGTGTTAATTGTTATTTGAATATTATGGGTGCTACTAATCTAAAAGGGGAGGAATTGTAGTGTATGTACCTTTAAGAGAGAACTACTTTTACAGCTCCTGTATACTGTAGTACCGGCAGTGACCACACCTGTATATAAGCCTTGAGCATGCCTCTGTACCCCAGTCTTGAGACTACCCTACTCCAGTAAATATCTGTTGATTGTTCAGTTACAGCATCCGTGTGGTTATTGAAAAACATCATACTCTCAGAATCACGGATCTAACATCCTGTCATCTCCTTACGGAGCTCAGTGTCAAATTTCCTTTGATAACGCGCCTTGAGACGTTTTACTATGTTAAAGGCGCTATATCAATGCAAGTTGTGGTTCTCTGTTTATGAGCACAATGCTCTGTGTCCTCTTTCAAGAGATTGTGTTTGCCATTGAAAGAGCGACTCGGTCATCACTGTTGTGCCCAAATAACATACCAAGGGCCGAATGTAGTTTTACTTAAGAGTGGTTGAATAGGTTCATTAGTCGTTGTCTTCGATTCTTTGAGTTCCAGAATTGCTTTTGATAGTTTTTTTTCAAATGGCAAATACTTCTGTAGTAGAAGCATGGCTTTGCAAGCTCAGAGTGCCACCTCAGAGCCAAGGCACCTCTGATATCAAATGTAAAAAACAACTCAGAAACTCTCAGCCCATCCATATATATCAGCAGCATGATTTTCATATTGCTGGTCCATATGGACCTTCGCACAATACTAGGGAAGATCTGTAGCCAGAACCAGTCACAAATGAGACTTGGAAACAATTATGCTTGTGCAGGCTTCACGCTGAAGCAGCCTCTCGGTATAAATTAGCCTTTTGTTGACAATTTGCTCCCTAAGTATCCTGCTGATGCATGAACTGGGATGGTACGTGTTGGGGGCTATTTGCATTGGAGGATTTATCATAACCGAGCCTGATCCTACACTCACCTGACATCCAGATTTTCATAGCTTCAAGAGAGTACTGTGCACAGTTCTGGTCTCCACAATACAAAAAGGAAATAGAGGCACTGGGGAATGTGCAATAAAGATTTACAAGGATGATACCAGAACTGAGAGGTTATACCTATCAGGAAAGACTGAACAGGCTGGGGCTCTTTTCTTTAGCAAAGAGAAGGCTGAGAGGCGACCTGAAAGAAGTCTTTAAAATTATCAAGGGGTTCGATAGGGTGGACGTGGAGAAGGTATTTCCACTTGTGGGGGAGGCCAAAACTAGGGGTCCGAAATATGAGATAGTCACTAATAAATCCAATAAGGAATTCAGGAGAAAACCTCTTTACCCAGAGAGTGGTGAGAATGTGGAACTTGCTACCACATGGAATAGTTGAGGCGAATAGTATAGATACATTTAACACGAAGCTAGATAAACACATGAGGGAGAAAGGAATAGAAGGTTATGCTGATAAGGTTAGATGAGTTAGGGTGAGAGGCGGCTCGTGTGGAGCATAAACACTGGCACAGATCAGTTGGGCCGAATGGCCTGTTTCTGTGCTTCAAATTCTATGTAAAAGGTAACTGGGCAGCAATCAAGAGTTCCTGAATTATTACGCATCTCACTAGCCTGAGGGCAGTAACACTAAAAACAATGGTAGTGGCTCCACGACTTTAAGAAAACAGTTAAAGAGTACCAGTGTGCCATCTGAACATTTAAAATCAATGATTCTGCAACACTGGTGGTTACGCACACAAAAATGGAAACTCGGTCCCACTGTACCTGCATTGAGAAAAAATTGTGCAGGTACGTCTGAAACGGAAGTGTTCCAGAACAGTGCCAGAATCAAAGCCTTCACTGTCGGAGGTGCCGCACTGTCGGGGGTGCTTCACTGTCGGATGAGACGTTAAACCGAAGCCCCGTCTGCTCTCTCAGGTGGATGCAAAAGATCCCGTGGCACTATTTTGAAGAAGAGCGGGAGAGTTGTTCCCCTTGTCCTGGTCAATATTAATCCCTCAATCAACATCTCTAAAGCAGATCAGCCGATCGTTATCACGTTGCTGTTTGTGTGGCCTTGCTGCCCGCCGCATTTCCTACATTACAACAGTGACTACACTTCAAAAGTACTTCATTAGCTGTAAAGGGCTTTTGGGACAGCCTGGGGTTGTAAGGCGCTATTGAAACTTAAGGCTTCCTTCATGTCTTCTTTCAGGAATAGATCTAAAATGGCCTGAGCTGGACCAGTTCTGGTCTCCGGTTCACATTCACCCTTGCCCCTATCAAGCAGGGTAAATTCCTGACACTATCAACTTAGCTCAAACCATCTTAATCATTCACTTCAATTGTATAATGTAAACAAGACTCGGTCATGTTTTTAATGGCTCCTGCATCATTTCGGTGAGAAATTCCTTTTAGCTTTTCAATTCCTTCATATATATCCCACCCTCCCTCCCTTTATTTCAGGGCTGCCAGGCAAAATAATTTAGGCAGTTCAGTGGAGCATCATCATGCGACGTCAGAGAAGTGGATCTTCAATGAGAGACACTCCGCTGAAGTGCAGCCTGCAGTTCATTGCAGTTAATTAGTCAATTAAACAGCGGTGGCTCGAGCTGCGATAGCTGGCTTCATGTGTTCCAGTGGCCTGCATGGGGTGTCAGGGCTGAAAATGCTCTATTTACTGGTTAAAGATCAGCTTGCGGTGCGTCAGCAGAGAGAGAATCAACATGTTAACTCTTTATCTTGTCGCCTGGAAAAAGTACGTCAGTGTGCTGGTAAGAATTAGGGTCAGCTTTTTTATTAAAATATAAAAAACCTTTACCAATTTTCTCCTGACCATTTTGAAAAGGTTGACTCCCCTACTGGAGTGTGGTCCTACAGGTGGCAATCAACTCTGGTACCTCACCAAAATGGACACTTTTCAGCTGCAAGCCTTGGCAGCGAGCCAGGCTATTCAAGAGTAAGAGGCATCGCGAACCAAGTCTCATCCTCGGATTTCACTAAAAACTGAAAGAACTGCTATTTATATAGCGCCTTTGATGGCCTCACAACGCCCTGGAGCAGTTCATAGCCAACAAATGGGCCTTGTCCAAGGTGGCTCCCTTAGTCAAACCCTCGCTCACTATGAAACGAAATGTGACCTTATGTGCAATCTATCAGTTAATGCAACGTGCTTGACGTGAACAATAAATCCTTATCCTGCTAACATCCAGGCACAAAATCTAGGCTGACACTCCAGTGCAGTACTGATGTTAAACCGAGGCCCCCACCTGCCCTCTCAGGTGGACGTGAAAGATCCCATGGCACCTTTTCGAAGAGCAGGGGAGAACCCAAACCCCCAGTGTCCTGGCCAATACTTAGCCCTCAATCAACATCACTAAACCAGTTGCTCTGGTCATTTATCATATTGCTGTTTGGGGGATCTTGCTGTGCGCTAATTGGCTGCCGCGTTTCCTATATTACAACAGTGACAATGCTTCAAAAGTACCTCATAGGCTGTAAAGCCCTTTGGGATGTCCTGAGGTCATGAAAGGCGCTATATAAATGCAAGTCTTCCTTCCTTTCTTTTCTAATAAGTTTATTGGAAAAAGTAAGAGACCGTACTATCCAGTTCTTTTTAAGCACCGGGCAACTAACACTCTTGTCTGGTCTCTACAACTCTTGGGGGTGAAAAATTGGGTTGCTTTGTGCCTCCCCCTAAGAGGGCGCTAATGGGGCGCAAAGCAACTAGCGCCCGGGCGTGGCGCCGCCCACGCCTCCCGCGAAATTCAGCGGGAGGTTAGCGCCGGTGCTGCGCCACTGGTGATGACGTCATCGCCGTGCGCAGCGCCCTGGCCACGATCTTCGGGAGCGCCCCCTGACTTACCGCCGGACGCTATGTCTGACAGGGTCAGGGGGGCCTCTCTGCGGCCGGGGATTTAAAGGCGAGGTGCGGGGTGGCCATTTTTGTTGCTGGCCACCTGCCAGCACCTGCCTGCGCGCCCGTCCCCGGCCTCCTGAACGACCCTGCCCGCCCCGCGCCCCCCCCCCCCTCCACCCCGCCCCTGCGGAGTGCCAGCTGCGCGCCGTGAGCCCGGCACTTCTCTTGAGTGCCGGGCTCTTTTGCCGACACTCCTGATCCCCGGGGGCCCAGCTGGGCCCCGGGTCACGCTGCGCAAGGCCCCTCCCTTTTAAGAAGGGGAGGAAGGCCTGCAATACCGCGGCGCGATGTGCCGCAGCATGATATTGACTTGCAGCGCCCCAAGAGGGATGTGGGGCACTTGCAGTAGCGCCCTGCTTCCCTCTTGGGGCGCAACCACTCAATTTCCGGCGTGGGGGGCGCTAATTTTTCCGGGGCACTAAAAGCCCGTGGTTCTTTATTTCTGGCAATGATTTATGAAGAATCAAATTGACAGAAACAACAGCAAACATAACAGATTTCACTAGATTACAGTAAAAGAATGCTTGGGCCTAGAAGTTAGACCACACAGCACCTGTTAAACAGAGCAGAGTAATGGGACGCAGTGGCTAAGGCTAGAAAAGGGAAATTGTTTGATTCCTGGGGATGCAGCTAATTAGCTGGAAAAATCCTACTTGTTGAAAGAGTTGGAATGCTGGAGGGCTCGGAAGGATGTCAAGCATTACAAGACATCTGGACCGCCCCATGATGGACCTCCCAGATACATCACCTGAACCAATCGTTTGCAGTCAGGACAAGTGACAGAGCTTGAATGCTTTCTAAGTGGGAACAGCTGGAATTTCTGCTCTAGCTTGAAAAAGAAGTGACAAAACCAAGTTACGTTTTTCAAAGTCATATTGACAAGTATTTTCAAGAGAAAGTCCTTCGCTCAGATCACTGTTCCCTTTTAATGAAAAAGAAAGACTTGCATTTATATAGCGCCTTTCACGACCACCGGACGTCTCAAAGCGCTTTACAGTCAATGAAGTACTTTTGGAGTGTAGTCACTGTTGTAATGTGGGAAATGCAGCAGCCAATTTGTGCTCCCACAAACAGCAATGTGAAAATGCCCAGATAATCTGTTTTAGTGATGTTGATTGAGGGAGAAATATTGGTCAAGGACACCGGGGATAACTCCCCTGCTCTTCTTCGAAATAGCGCTGTGGGATCTTATACGTCCACCTGAGAGAGCAGACGGGGGCCTCGGTTTGACGTCTCATCTGAAAGGCGGCTCCTCCTCCGACAGTACGGCACTCCCTCAGCACTGCACTGGAGCGTCAGCCTAGCTTTCTGTGCTCAAGTCCCTGGAGTGGGACGCGAACCCACGACCTTCTGACTCCGAGGCTTCAATTTAGTGGCACCAGGTGGTTTACTTGCTGATTTATCGACAGGATTGTTTTTGACATATTTTGATCATTTATCCTAACAGGTGAATAAGTGTATTAATACAATACACCAACACACAACTGGCTTACATCAGTGTTTTTCAAGATTGTCTGCGCAGCGAACACCCCGTAAATACTGGCATATGCTGAGGAACCTCACTTAACGTCCAGAAGATAATCGTCAGTTCTCAAAAAGGAAAATAACACTACGTCATGTCAGCAAGTCAAGAAATACAGAACACACAGTGTTGACAAGACACTGTGCTTCAGACGTAAATCTGATCACCTTGTTGGACCCCGTATAGCTTATGCGGTGTCAGCGAAGGCCAGAGCTTATCATTTCATTGCTGGCCGAGATATTATTTACGAGCAGATTCTTGAGGCTTTGTGAGCTTTTTCAACCGCCCCCCCACCCCCCCCGCCAATCTTCAGTGGTTCAACAACATTGTCCTTGATGGAAAGGCCACAGCGGTCACAGCTAAGCCCAAGAGAATACATTGCTGGAGCTTCACAATGTGGATACCCACTATTCAAACTCCTTAAATGTGGTGGAAATTAAACATATGGCAGGGCCAGAAATTCGGGTCTCCACAGGTGAGTACGCGCTGGGTACTCACGCATAGGCCCAACGAAAGTGCCGGTTTCGTGCATGCACTGCGCATGCACGGGAAACCGGAACTTCCGTTCCCTTAAAGGAAGGGGTTCACAGGTCGAACGCGTGCGCCGGAGAGGCAGCGCGTACGCCTGGAACTTCCGTTTTTTTTGCAGGTTTCTCCGGGAGGGTAAGTCTCCAGGAGTTACGCTTTTAAAAAGCAGTCGCAAGGCCTGCTTTTAACAAGGTAAGTGGTGAATTAAGTAAAATTAAAACATTTTTTCCACAGGTTTATAATTGTTAAATACTTTAAAGAAAGGTAAGTTTATTTTTAGCCCCGTTAGAAACTGTAATTAATTTTTTCAAACATTTAAATTGTTTAAAATAGATATTTTATACAATTTATAGTTATTTTAAAAATGTGATGTTTATTTTTAATTTATTTGAAGTTTTAGTTATGTCTTGGGGCTGAATTGTATTCATAGATTTGACAGGTCTTCCTGTCAAATATATGAATACAGATTCCCTGCTATCATTGGCTCTCCATGGCCCACGTGATCCCAGGGCACGCTTCGAACTAACTGCGCCCCTGGGATACGCAAGCACTGCGCGCCGGCAGCTGGAGCAGGCCCAGGATCGGAATCCCACGCGGGCCCACAGCACAACGGCCGGCGCACTAGGTAAGTGCAGGTTGGAGGCTTGCACCCGCGGGAAGCCTCCGACCCGAATTTCTGGGCCATTGTGTATTATAGACCAAAGCTTCACACAGCGTATGCACGTGCGGTCATCTCTAAGCTTTATGCTTCATGGCGACACTCAATACTAAAAATCTGCATTAAGTAAATCAATCACTCAGAGTTTGTCCCCCAAAAAATAGTTCCACAGCTAGTGAGGGGAAAAATATTCACAAAAGATTCCCAATCCTGACTGATATCCAATGAGTCTGATGGAAAGATGATGTCCACAGATTTATCTGGAGAGACTAGAGAAGCTAGGATTGTTCTCTTTATAGGAGAGAAGGTTAAGGGGAGATTTAATTGTGGCGTTCAAAATTATAAGGGGTTTTGATCAGAGTAGATAGGGAGAAACTGTTTACACTGGCAGGAGGGTCGGTAACCAGAGGAAACAGAGTTAAATACAGGAAACTTTCGATTTACCGGCACCTAAATAACCGGAAATCTCGGTTAACCGGCAAAATTCAGGAGTAGGTTTTACTTCATATTGTATTTGCCTTCCTCCGTCTGTTGCTGTGCAAGGGTGTGGCTGCAGCTGTTGCTAAGCTACAGAGACGCTTGGAACTTGTGTTCATTGTTCTACAGTTGTTGCTAAGCAACAGGGTTTGTTGCTTCATATGGAGCTGTCAGCTCTCCCTATCTTTTACCATAGCGTTCGGTTGTCCGGAATTTTTGATGAACCGGCACCACGTCGGTCCCGTCGGTGCCGGATAAAAAAAAAAGTTTCCTGTAATTGGCAAAAAAGCCAGAGGGGAGAAGTGGAGACATTTTTTTTACGCAGCGAGTTGTTGTGATCTGGAATGCGCTGCCTGAAAGGGTGGCGGAGGCAGGTTCAATAGTAACTTCCAAAAAGGGAATTGGACCCTTACTTAAAATTTGAAGTGCGATGAAGAAATAGCGGGGGATGTGGGTCTAATTGGATGGCTCTTTCAGTGAACCAACACCGGCACGATGGGCCGAATGGCTTCCTTCTGTATTCTGTAATTCTATGTATCCCAGTGAGGACAGGATCAGATTTTGCTGCAATACTGGCCCCCACCCCACCCCTTGCAACAGTCAAATAACTTGCTGCCTAATATTGCATATGAAGAATGTCTACTCAAGTAGAGACTGCAAGACCACTATTGCCCACAAAATCATGAGTTCTGACGAAAGATCACCGACCTGAAACATTGACTCTGTTTCTCTCTCTCCACAGATGCTGCCCGACCTGCTGAGTGTTTCCAGCGCTTTCTGCTTATATTTTGAATCATACTCCCAGTCTGGTATATGTCCCCCCACCCACCCCCCACCCCGACGTCTCTTATCAACATAATATCGTCTTGAAATAAATATCAATTAAAAAGCTGATCCGAGTTTCAGATCCAATATTATTCCTTATAAAATGCTTGCTTTATCTACATGATTCATTTTTTCATTGCACTGAAGGAAAAGAGTATGCAATTTCCTGAGAAGAGGAACAGTTTGCTCTGATCTGAAGAGATTGCAAAGTCTCTGTTTGAAGAATGGACTCAGTCGAGAATATTTTGTGGACTTTATGGGATTTTTCTGATGGGATCGCCCTGTGCAGATACGTGAAAAACTGGTTTGTTAAAACTCCAGAGAACGCATGGCAGTTGGATGTGACAAAAGAACTGTCAGTCATCCAGAATGTATGGGTTCGCCCGACAGTCCTGGAAAAAGGAAGGGGGGGGCCATTTACGAGGGGGCTGAGGGCCCTGAGGCACCCGTTAAACTTGAACCTATTAGAAAGCCACTCTAATATGCAAAAGCACTTCTCACCTCCATCTCAGAAGAGAAGCAGAACAATGAACCCACTGGCCTCAGCCAGCCGACGAGGAGCCAGTTTTTCCCAACACAAAGACCGAGAGATGTCCCAGACTTAGGGCCATTAGTACAATCACGGAATACTCATGGGTCTGATGATGGCCCATCACTGAATAAACATCAGAATGCTTAGAAACGAAAGGATTTTAAAGATTGGCGGGAAAGTTAGGGGTAGCAAGATTCCTATAAAGATAGATCCTTTTCCACCATTCTCTCTCTCTCTCTCTCGCTCCACCAAGATTGACCTAAGAAGAAGAAGTACCAGGAAAGAAGCCGCTGAGACTGAGAACCGCATACCCCTCACAGGGAACGGCCTCCGGGCAGTGACTTCCCACAGCTGAGCGGAGCGATCGAGACCGACTGTGTGTGGTGGTAAGCATGGTCTCGAGTGTCCCAAGCCGGTAACCAGATATCCCAGGCGAGCTGGGTGAGGTGTAAGGGCTCAGGGTTTTTCTCAGAAGTGAAGTTTTTGGGCTATTCCGAGGTGGAAAGCTTCGTTTGGTTCAGCCAGGCGATGGGGCCTATGCGACTGGGTAATTCGTTGGTAGGGATGGAGTTAGAGTCCACCATAGCAACAAGGGAATTACTACATGTTATAGTCCCCAGTTGTGTACTGTATGTATGTTGTTTGTAACCTGGATCTTATTCTCCACAGAGACAGTGATTTCGTTTAGTAGTGCATGTTTTAGCCAGTGTATATTAGACCAAATAAATATAAGTGTGATTTTTCACCGAAGCATTCCTGTCCGTGACTTATTCCATTTACACTCTGAATAATAATTCCCGGGTATAGAACTTTCGTAAGGCGGGGGCGATTCGAACCGTCCGTCTAGCAATTGGGCTAGGATCAAAACCGCTTACATCTCTTGGATTTAAGCCTCATTGAAATGAATGGGGAAGTCACACTGTTTATGGCACAAAGTCGCTGTTGAAAGTTTGAAGTAAAATAGCCTCGAAACATAGAAAAATAGGAGTAGGAGTAGGCCATTTGGCCCTTTGAGCCTGTTCCGCCATTCAATATGATCATGGCTGATCCTCTATCTCAATACCTGTGGCAAACCAACTCCCAATGTAAAGCGTGGGGGGTTGCACGTAAGCATTCAAAGACCGAAGCATCTATTGACACCACTGTGTCCCAGGAATAGAAGAGCAGTGTCACGTTATGCAGCCCGCTGTCTGTCTCCAGCCCTAAAAGGCAACGAGGATCTGGGTGAAGGATTTCTTCTCCAGAATACGCCTCAGATACAAACACTTTGGAAGGAAAATCATTTACAATTTCGCCTAATTGAGAGAAGAAATTCCAATTTTTCAAAATTTACAGCGTTGAATATTATAAATGTTAAAACTTTGCAAAATCGTGCTATTATTTTTGCCCCCAAGGCATAGTCACGAAAGATTCATGGGGAATGGAAGAATTATGCACTCATCTCCAGTCTGCGGACACAGGGGAATTCTTAGCTAACTCGTACTTTGCATTATTTATTGGGTTGTAGACTATAAAAGAGAGTTGTCAATGAAAAGCAGCTTCCACTGAAAGGCTTGGTCTTTGTTCTAGGAGGCCATTTTAAAAGATGACCCACACCTCGGTCTTATACGTTATCCCTGAGGCTATCTGCACTCTAAATGGAAATATTTATGGACTCTACCAATCCATCATGAATAATAGAATTCCATCTGGCTCATTCATGAGGTCGCCAACATTCCGATCTGTTGTGAGAAGTGGAAGTGACTTTAGGAGGCTTCACAATCCCTGATCAAATGACCCTCCCTGTCAACTTACAGAATGACAGTTCTCCCCACCTGAATGTATTTAGCATGCCTAACTCATTAAAGTGTTTGGCAAATTGTCCTTTTTGAGAGATCCATTAGAACAAGGCAATTAAAAGAAACAGAAAGACTTGCATTTCTGTAGCGCCTTTCCTGACCTCAGGACGTCTCAAAGTGCTTTACAGCCAACCAAGTACTTTTTGAAGTGGAGTCACTGTTGTAATGTAGAAAACACAGCAGCCAATTTACACACAGCCAGGTCCCACAAACAGCCTTCTTCTTAGGCAGTCCCTCGGGACCGAGGATGACTTGCTTCCACATTAAAAATGAGTTCTCAGGTGACTGATGAGTCCAATGCGGGACCTACAGTCTCTGTCACAGGTGGGGCTTGGGTTGACGTGTGCTTCCGCTTGCTCCCGGCGAAGAGACTCGAGGTGTTCGGCGCCTTCCCGGATGCTTCTCCTCCACTTTGTGCAGTCTTGGG
Organism: Somniosus microcephalus; assembly: GCF_052327205.1. Classification (NCBI taxonomy): domain Eukaryota; kingdom Metazoa; phylum Chordata; class Chondrichthyes; order Squaliformes; family Somniosidae; genus Somniosus; species Somniosus microcephalus. The sequence continues at coordinate 22,502,775 of NC_140998.1, forward strand.
CCAGGGATTCCCAGGTGTCGGTGGGGATGTTACACTTTTTCAAAGAGGCTTTGAGGGTGTCCTTGAAGCGTTTCCTCTGCCCACCTGGGGCTCTCTTGCCGTGCCGGAGCTCCGAGTAGAGCGCTTGTTTTGGGAGTCTCATATCGGGCAATGTGATAATGACCAGATAATCTGTTTTAGTGATGTTGATTGAGGGATAAATATTGGCCAGGATACTGGGGATAACTCTCCTGCTCTTCTTCGAAATAGTGCCATGGGATCTTTTACATCCACCTCAGAGGGCAGACATCGTTTAACATCTCATCTGAAAGACAGCACCTCGGACAGTGCAGCACTCCCTCAGCACTGCACTGGGAGCGTCATTCTATATTTTTTTGCTCAAGTCCCTGGAGTGAGACTTGAACCCACGACCTTCTGTCGTAGAGGCGAGAGCGCTGCCCACTGAGCCACGGCTGACACTGCAAACAGTGTAGGAAGCAAACAGCAAAGCCTCTATGTTCAGCATAGCGAGGAGTATTCTGCAGCACAGGGACAAAGAAAGCAATGTAAAACCAACCGGGATAGTGTGACTGTGCTGCGCGAGAGCGCTAATGCTCAGACTCCTGGAAGTGAAGGACGAGATTTCCACTTTGCTCGGTTCGAGATCAGAGGTGCAATGAACAGGAGGCCCTGAGCAAATCCCATGATGTCTCCCGGCAGGTGGCAGGGAAAATCAGATGCTCACAGCGACAACAACAACTTGTATTTTTATAGCATCTTTAATGTTGTAAAACATCCCAAGGCGCTTCACCAAATTTGACACCGAGCCACATAAGAAAGAAAGACTTGCATTTCTATGGCGCCTTTTGATGCGCCTCAATAACTTCAAGACTCGAAGTTAGCAGAATAAAACAAGGCTTTTATTAGCAAAGAAAAGATGCCGGTGTCTGCACCTAGCTTCACCTAGCGTGCTGCTGTTCTACTGCAAGACAAGCCTGGACTTGTCTTAAGTAGGGCCAGGTATGGGTGGAGCCGACACACAAAGGGGGCGGTGCCCTATACACAATACAAGGTACAAACACCGAAGCAGGCAATACAATATATACAGTTAACTACAGAGTCTGATGAATGGCATATTTCATCACACCTTTCATGACCACCGGACGTCTCAAAGCGATTTACAGCCAATGAAGTACTGTTGAAGTGGGTCACTGTTGTAATGTGGGAAACGCGGCAGCCAATTTGTGCACAGCAAGCTCCCACAAACAGCAATGTGATAATGACCAGATAATCTGTTTTAGTGATGTTGGTTGAGGGATAAATATTGGCCAGGACACCGGGGAGAATTCCCCGGCTCTTCTTCGAAATAGTGGCCATGGATCTTTTACGTCCACCTGAGAGAACACAGACGGGGCCCCGGTTTAACGTCTCATCCGAAAGGCAGCATCTCCGGCAGTGCAGCACTCCCTCAGCACTGCACTGGAGTGTCAGCCTAGATTTTTGTGCTCAAGTCTCTGGAGTGGAATAAGGAGAAATTAGGGCAGGTGACCACAAGCTTGGTCAAAGAGGTAGGTTTTAAGGAGTGTCTTAAAGGAGGAGAGAGGTGGAGAGGCGGAGAGGTTTAGGGAGGGAATTCCAGAGCTTAGGGCCTCGGCAGCTGAAGTCACAGCCGTTATTAGTGGGGTGATGGAAATCAGGGATGCGCAAGCGGCCAGAATTGGAGGAGCGTAGATATCTCGGGGGGCAGTAGAGGGTGGCAGAGATAGAGAGGGGGCGAGGCCATGGAGGGATTTGAAAACAAGGCTGAGAATATGAAAATTGAGGCGATGCCGGACTGGGACCCAATGTAGGTCAGCGAGCACAGGGGTGAACGGGACTTGGTGCGAGTTAGGATACGGGCAGCAGGATTTTGGATGAGCTCAAGTTGATGGAGGGTGTAAGGTGGGAGTCTCATAGAAACATAGAAGATAGGAGCAGGAGTAAACCATTGCTATATATGTGTGATATAGTCAGGGATTCTAGAATAATCAGCTGGAATGCTCAAAGTAAATATATTTCCAGTTTAATTATTCAGTTCCTTTCTAAATTACTTTAATCTGACCTGGATCAAGAGAGCTGGGCAGTGACAGTGAATGTTGTCCACTGCACAAGGGTTAATATGAAAATGAGACTGATCAATCAGTTTTATTCTTCTTTGAGGGGTAATAACCTACTCCCTACGTTGTTGGATGAAAATTTGACACCGAGCCACATGAGGAGAAATTAGGACAGGTGACCAAAAGCTTCGTCAAAGGGGTAGGTTTTAAGTAGCGTCTTGAAACATAGAAACATAGAAGATAGGAGCAGGAGTAGGCCATTCGGCCCCTCGAGCCTGCTCTGCCATTTAATGAGATCATGGCTGATCATCCAAATTCAGTACCCTGTCCCTACTTTCTCCCCATATCCCTTGATCCCCTTTAGCCTCAAGAAATATATCCAACTCCTTCTTGAATATATTTAATGAATTGCAGTGCTGAGGGAGTGCCGCACTGTCGGAGGTGCTGTCTTTCGGATGAGACATTAAACCGAGGCCCTGTCTGCTCTCTCAGGTGGACAGAAAATATCCCATAGTACTATTTCGAAGAAGAGCAGGGGGCTGAATATTTATCCCTCAATCAACATAACAAAAACAGATTATTTGGTCATTATCACAATGCTGTTTGTGGGAGCTTGTTGTGTGCAAATTGGCTGTCGCGTTTCCCACATTTACAACAGTGACTCCACTTCAAAAGTACTTAATTGGCTGTAAAGCGCTTTGGGACGTCGTGTGGTCGTGAAAGGCGCTGTGTAAATGCAAGTCTTTCTTTAGTGTTTTGATGAGGTTAAAAAAAAGACAATTAATTGTGCACCGTGAAAATAGTCAGTTAGCATGCACGGTCTAAGCTCACACATGAAGATTGGCTATATGGGAGATGGGGCAGAGGGCCAGTGGCAGGCATTCAAGCATGCCCAGCATAAATCACCGGCATCAGGAGAGGAGGGGAGAAGAATGGGGAGGGAAGAAAAGACATCAATGGTATGATTTCCATTTGAAATACACCTCTAATTGCTGGCATGGAGTGCAATTTCTCAAAAGACTTTTTTTTTCTTCTCCCAGTGCAGAAATGGCCACCATCTGCCCACTCAGAAGTGCTCTCTGACAATAATGTTCTATTATTACCGTTCTTGCTTCTCCACAGAGAAAAATTACCTGACCTAGAAACCATTATCTTCCTTCCTGGAAATCTGGCAGTTATGCTAACATTTCTAAATAGCCCAGTGAAGAATTCTCCAAGGAAATTTGTGTCCATTACCAGCAGGGACTGCGAGTGGCACAACATTCATTTGCACCGCTCTGTAACGATCTTTTGGAAATGAGAGCAAACTGTGATCACAAATGTTTGCAGGAAGCTGGCAAGCGTTATGGTCCAGCACAGCCTCAGGCCAAGGATGGGTGACCTTCACACTGCTCAAATTAATACTGATTAACTCAACTGGCTCCGTCTCACAGCCCGGACCTGCTGCTTGCGGCTGAACACCGCCCATAAATCTGTTTGAAACAGAGTGCCAGATTGACGGAAAGGAGCAAAGAGAAATGGTTATTATTCATTATTCCATTTAACACTGAATCATTTCCTCTGCCACTTTCTTTTGTTGTCGTTGCGTTTGGCATAATCGGGGGAGCCTCCGTAATCGATGCGTTTCTTAGCTAAGACGGGTTTGGGCATTATTCGATTCGGAATTTAGAATTAACAGCTCAGCAGATTTTAATGCTGCAACTCGGGACATTTTATTTTTGTAAGCCCTGCACATTGGTACTCCCACAGCAAACACTCGCTTCAAACATCCTTGGTCTTTGATTGCATAAGGAAAAAGTAAAAAAAAAACACAAACACAGGGAAGAAAATGGGTCACGTGACCGAGCATGTGATAGCGCGCCCATCATAGATTGCTTTGCTAGTAATGTGACATTTCAAGCAGAAATAATATCGACACTTTTTTGGGGAGGGCGTTTAGAAGGATATCCATCTTCTAGTTTCTTACCAGCCCACAGCTACTGTAGAGCCTGAGGGGGCAGCCCACCTTCCCCAGGCTTCTCTCAATTTTCAGCGACCTTCTCCATGAAACGAGGCCGCATCTGCTCTCTCAGGTGGACGTAAAAGGTCCCGTGGCATTATAATCGAAGAAGAGCAGGGGGGAGTCCGCCCCAGGGTCCTGGCCAATATTTATCCCTCAACCAACAACATTTAAAACAGAACAGTCTAAGGATAAGGGGTAGGCCATTTAGGACAGTGATGAGGAAGAATTTCTTCACCCAGAGAGTGGTGAACCTGTGGAATTCTCTACCACAGAAGGCAGTTGAGGCCAACTTATTAAATATCTAGTCAAGAAGGAGTTAGATATATTTTTTAAGGCTAAAGGGATCAAGGGATATGGGGAGAAAGCAGGGACAGGGTACTGAATTTGGTTGATCAGCCATGATCTCATTAAATGGCAGAGCAGGCTCGAGGGGCCAAATGGCCTACTCCTGCTCCTATCTTCTATGTTTATTATCTGGTCATTATGCTGTTCGTGGGAGCTTGCTGGGTGCAAATTGGCTGCTGCATTTCCTACATTACAACGGTGACTACGCTTCAAACAGTGCTTCAATGGCTGTAAAGCGCTTCGGGACGCCCCGAAATCGTGACTGGCGCTGTGGAAATATAAGTATTTCTTTCTATTTTTGTAGCTACAATTTAAAGTAAATCAAAAAGCTGCCAGATACCATCCCTTTATTCATTCGGACATACACAAGACATCCAGGAGAGGTATTTGGCCTATGCTCAGCACACCCCGCCAACTCTCCACCCTACCTAATCGAACTATGTGTTGGCGGTTCAACACACTGCACCACGACATCGCTTTCCGGATACAGGGAAAAATACTGATTTAATTTTAAAGTGGTGTATTTGTGAAATTAACCAGACAGTTACTAAAAAGATTTCTGAGCAAGACTTTGATTTGTAATTTTTCACCTTCTATTGATTGCCACCTAAAAGCTTTATTTTGTTTTTGTTAAGGAAATTATGTTTAGAGTGCGGCATACTCTTAAGTAGCCACCTTCGGCCCTCGTGTAGGGATAGGTGGATGGAGCAGTGAGGAGAAAGGTTGCCCCTGTGCAAGGCATTGCCAGGAAACTAGAGTTGGAGTGCTCGGGGGGAGGGTGGTGGGAGAGGGTTGGCAGCTGACTGTGTTGGCTCAGTTCTACAATGGCAACTCTTCATTGCTTTGCAGATTATTTTTTGAAAGCTTTAATTTTTGATAAATAGGCAAAAACACAATGCTGGAGGAATTGGATTGAAATGCATCCTTGGGTCACTTGCAGGTGATGTAGTGAAAATGGAGCATGGAGTTCTCTGGGTCGTTCCACTAGCTATACAAATAAAAAGCATGCTCAACTTAATGAGGACAACACGTCTTTAAAAACATATTTTACTTACAACCAAATCCGTCAAAAGTATTTTGAAATTTATTTTTCTCCCTCTCTTCGAAGTAACAACCCCCCTCTCCCTCTCTCTTCCCCCCAATCTTCACATAAGAACATAAGAATTAGGAGCAGGAGTCAGCCAAAGGGCCCCTCGAGCCTGCTCCGCCATTCAATAAGATCATGGCTGATCATCGACCTCAACTCCACTTTCCCGCCCGATCTCCATGTCCCTTGATTCCCCCTAGAGTCCAAAAATCTATCGATCTCAGCCTTGAATATAATTAAAGACTCAGCATTCACAGCCCTCTGGGGTAGAGAATTCCAAAGATTCACAACCCTCTGAGTGAAGAAATTCCTCCTCATTTCAGTCTTAAAAGTCCAACCCCTTATCCTGAGCCTATGCTCCCTAGTTCTAGACACTCCAGTCAGGGGAAACAACTTCTCAGCATCTACCCTGTCAATCCCCTTCAGAATCTTGCATGTTTCAATGAGATCACCTCTCATTCTTCTAAACTCCAGAGAGTATAGGCCCATTCTACACAATCTCTCATCATAGGACAGCCCTCTCATCCCAGGAATCAATCTAGTGAACCTTCGTTGCACCACCTTCCTCAGATCAGGAGACCAAAACTGTTCACAGTACTCCAGGTGTGGTCTCACCAAAGCCCTTTACAATTGAAGCAAGTCACATCACATTTTTGGACAAGGGTTTCCAACTCCGGTTGAATGTATTCCTGGACGTTTCATCACATGACCTCCTCCCGCCAACTGCTCGGCCCCTCCGCCATTGGTCGCCCAACACGTCCATCCTTACAACGGCCCGCCTTCCCACAGCCAATTGGAAAGCAAAAAAGATTCTTCGTTACCTGATTGGATGATTCTTGACTGTCAGTCAAACAGCCTTTTTTTTCCACCTCCAATATTTTTACAACTAATAAACAGAAGTTTAAAATGAAACAAAGACACACACACACAAATGTGTTTAATGCCCCCTATGATTTTTCTGTAGTTTGCTTGCAGTGGTATCCTAGAGATCATAGAATCCTAGAAATTTACAGCACAGAAGGAGGCCATTCGGCCCATCATGTCCGTGCCGGCCGACAAAGAGCAATCCACCCTGATCCCACTTTCCAGCTCTTGGTCTGTAGCCTTGTAGGTTCGGGCACTTCAAGTGCATATCCAAGTACTTTTTTAAATGTGATGAGGATCTCTGCCTCTACCACCCTTTCAGGCAGTGAGTTCCAGACCCCCACCAGATTAGGCTTTAATTCCTGGAGACTCCAGGCCAATCTGGGAGGGTTGCCAACCCTATGGTAGACAAGTGCAACCTGGTTTGACCCTCCTGAGAATGTCTTCTAACTGGCATGGCAAAGACACCTGCCTGCAATTTAACTATAAAAATGTAAGAAAAGACCATGCTGCCCATCAAGCCTGTTACTTTAACAGACCATGTGCAATTCACCATAGCATAGGCTCTATTCCTTATCACCTCTTTGGGAAAGGGTCTGTAGTTTCTCACTGCCCACTTCCAATGATAAATCAAGCAAAAAGACCAGTATGCCCATCTAACCTTAAGCCCGTGGCATGACCTTTCCATGGACATAGCAGCTATTTTCCACAAAGCATCTGATCATCTAAGTGGGAAGAGTAATCGCAGGTGAAATTTAATGCAGGCCAGTGTGAAGTACTGTACTGCACTAAGGGTGGGGAAGTGGGTCACACACGTACAACAACAGCTATTTGCATTTATACAAAGCCGTAAACGTCCAGAGGTGCTTGAAAGCTACTCCATGAATGGTTTTGAAAGAGGGATGAAGTTGAAAGAGATTTAGCTATTTTAAAGGCTTGAGAGTGACCATGTCCAATCAATGCAGAACAGCAATCCACAAGGCTGATCAATACAGCCAAAACCATAGAGTACAAGGCAGAGGAAGTTACCCTCAAAAAGTGTGGCCCTGGTCAGAGCACAGCTTGTGTCTTTTTCATTCTCCCAGTTTCTCCGCCTCCGCCGTATCTGCTCCGACGATGCCACCTTCCACACCAGTGCTTCCGACATGTCTTCCTTTTTCCGCAACCGAGGATTCCCCTCTACCATGGTCGACACGGCCCTCGACCGTGTCCGTTCTATCTCACGCACTTCTGCCCTCACCCCTGCCCCTCCCTCCCGGAACCACGATAGGGTTCCCCTTGTCCTCACCTTTCACCCCACCAGCCTCCACATTCAACGGATCATCCTCCGCCATTTCCGCTACCTCCAAAGTGATCCCACCACCAAACACATCTTCCCCTCCCCTCCCCTCTCAGCATTCCGTAGGGACCGCTCCCTCCGAGACACCCTAGTCCACTCCTGTATCACCCCCAACAGCCCTTCCCCTTCGCCTGGCACCTTCCCGTGCAAGCGCAGGAGATGTAACACCTGCCCCTATACCTCCCCACTTCCCACTGTCCAGGGCCCCAAACACCCCTTCCAGGTGAAACAGCGATTCACTTGTACTTCTTGCAATCTAGTATACTGTATTCGCTGCTCACGATGCGGTCTCCTCTACATTGGGGAGACCAAACGCAGATTGGGTGACCGCTTTGCGGAACACCTCCGTTCAGTCTGTAAGGGTGACCCCGAGCTTCCGGTCGCCTGTCATTTTAATTCACCGCTCCATTCCCACTCGGACCTCACTGTCCTTGGCCTCTTGTATTGTTCCACGGAAGCTCAACGTAAACTCGAGGAACAGCAAATCATCTTCCGATTAGGCACTTTGCAGCCTTCCAGACTCAATATCGAGTTCAATAATTTCAGATCATAGCCTCGGCCCCATTACATTTTTGCTTATATTTTATCCACATCTTTGTTTTGGGTCCTCCTTTCCCACCACCCCCCCCCCCCCCCGCCCTCCTTACCTTTTTGCTCTCTCACCTGGCAGCTGTCCTTATCCTGCCAGTACACTTCACACCTAATCTCAGCTGCCTTTTGTCTCCACGGGCCCATTACCATCTCATCTGGCTTCTAATACCTTTTATCACAGAATCACAGAAACCCCACAGTGCAGATAGGGGCCATTTCGGCCCATCGAGCCTGCACCGACACATATCCCACCCGATCCCCGTAACCCATACACCAACACATATCCCACTCTATCCCCGTAACCCCACGTATTTAATCCCCCTAACACTAAGGGTCAATTTATCATAGCCAATCAACCTAACCTGCACATCTTTGGACTGTGGGAGGAAACCGGAGCGCCCGGAGGAAATCCACGCAAACACGGGGAGAATGTGCAAACTCCACACAGACAGTCACCCGAGGCCGGATTTGAACCTGGGTCCCTGGCACTGTGAGGCAACAGTGCTAACCACTATGCTTCTTTTGTTCGATCGCAGCTTTGCCTTCGATCTTTTTATTTTCTTTCCAGTTTTGAAGAAGGGTTTCAACCCGAAACGTCAACTCAAATTTCTCTCCACGGATGTTGCCTAACCTGCTGAGTTTTTCCAGCATTCTCTGTTGTTATTTTGTGTCTTTTGTGTCCAGTTCCAGTCACCAATACACAAGGGTGACACTCAAGCATTGGAGACAGTGAAGGGAACAGCCACAAAGCTGGTCACTAGTGTCAAAGGTCCGAGTTGTCAAGAAGTACTGGCTTTTCAGCTCCGAAAGGAGGCTTCGAAAGTGATCTTTTGTCAGATCGTAAGCTGTATGGAAAAGGCAAATCTGGAAAATGACTTCAAACTAAGTTGTGACAGTAGGAGCGGGGCAGGGCACAGCTTCAAACTAGTTACAAAGATATTTTCGTGCTGATATCAGGAAATTCTTCAGCCAAAGAGTGATAAGTACATGGAATGGACCTCCAGGCAGAAGCAAAAATGTTGGAATCTTTTATGAAACAACTGGATGCTGCAATGAGAGCGGGTGTGGGGAGAAATCAGGGCCTAGAAATTCACTTTGGGCCCGCCAGCTGGCGTGCGCCCAAAAATTAGCGCTGAGCGCGGAGCCAGTTGCGCCCGTCAGATATTCAGTTTTTGCGCCCCAAGTCGGAACCGGGCGCTATTCCAGGGTGTGCCCGCCCCCGCTTGGGGCGCTGAAACTGAATTTCAGCGCTCTAGGCGCCGCTGCGCCACCCGCTGCGGAGCTGCAGGCTGCGGTACTGCAGGCCTCCTCCTTCTCTTAAGGGGGAGGTGCCTGCAACGGGGAGATCGCCGCTGGATAGTGCCGGCAAATGAGCCCGGCACCACGGAGAAGTGCCGGGTTCGCGGAAAGCAGCCGGCAATGCCGCAGGGGGGGGGGGGGGGGTGGAGGAGGCCGGGGAAGGAGGTGCGGGCAGACGGCCGCCGAAAAAGCGGCCGGCCGCACCTCCACCTTAAAGCGCCCCACTAAGGCTACAGGACGGCCCCGTTTTCTGATCGCTGTTTGCGGCCGCTGCGGAAGAGGCGGCCGCAACTAAATATGGCGGTCGGACCGGTAGCGGGGCACTGCACACACCAATGATGTCATCGGTGGCGGCGCAGCGCTACTGGCTAACGCCGCCATTACCGCAGCGCTGAATATCGGCGAAACTCAGCAAGTGGCGCAAAAGCCCTCTTTGGCCGAAAACTGGGCGCAAAGCCTACTGAATTTCTAGCCCCAGGTCTTTCATTATGGATGAACTAGAATGGGTTAAATTGTCTTCCTCATCTATAATTATCTCGTGATCTCCATCTCTATATTATCCTTATCCATTCCGAACACAATGGCCGGAATTTTGCCAGCGCTCAGCGGACAGGATGGGTGGCGGGTCAGCTGTTAAATTTTAAATGATTGACAGCGGGTCAGGAACCCGCTGTTAAAACGCACACACTGGACTTTCCCGATGTTGGGTCTGCCAGCGCTGAGCAGACCCAACAGGCAGCGGCAGGGGGACCCGATTCAAATCATTAGTGCCTTGTTTACAGCCACTTAACAATGCTTTTTCCCCCAGCTTTTTAACTTTCACAGGTCTCCCACAGGTTTCCTGCTGTGCCTAGACCTCATCTGTGAAGCTGAGGCGGGAGGTCATTGGCCATTGAATCAGCTGCTGAGTTGACAGCTTCAAATGTCAAGTCAAAGCTCCCAGCTGATTGAGAAATGTTCTCTTAACCACGAGCTTCTCTAAACTGCATTCCCACTACAGATTCAGAATGCTGCAAGTCTTAACACAAGTCTCCATCCAGTCTGACCTCATTACCTCTCCCACCATTGACAGATGGCTTCTGTCATCTCTACTTCACCTGCCATCTATTCCATCAGCATCGGTGCACTTTATACTCTCTCACCTTGGTCCTCAGAATCCCACCATGTTCAGCCCCAACACCAGCAGCATCAGGCACACCAGCAGCACCAGGCATACCAGCAGCACCAACAACAACACCAAACTTCTCCGCAATCAACTGATGCTTCACAGGACACAGGGCATCAGCACCCGACCACATTGCTGCCCGGGACTCCAGGGATGGCCTCACCATAGCCATCTTTACTTCACTTGATGCTGTACACCCTGGCTGCCACATGATGTGCCAGGTTGGCACCACCCCGGACCAACACCATAAAGCATCCCTAAAATGCCCAAGCCATTCCTTCCACAATCATCGCCATTGCGGGGGGTACCGTTATGTCTCACCATTCACTGCAACTCACTAAGCCACTTCCAAGGGTGCACACAAAACTGCCCAAGAACGCAAAGTGTTGAAAATAAAGATTTCAATGTTTGACAGCACATTAACAGAAACTTTACATGAACATTGGCTTTGTTAGTTGGTATGATTGGACTAGGATGAGGGTGCATGTGAGGGGTGGCTAGTGAGATGGAGAAGTGAAAATGTAGATAGAGAGGGATGGGTGGAGGTGCAAGCTAAGTTGTTGTGAGTAAGGATGTGCAGGAGTAGGGTAGGGAAGGGGATGTGATGAGTGGCACAGCTGAATGAGGTTGAGCGTGGCTTTGCAGTAACGTTTCGTGATCTACTGAGAACATGGAAAGGTTTGCGCCACTGCAGCCTGGTCCTCTTGATGACATCCCTGCTTGTGCCCTCCTGTGCAATGTGCAACCAGACTGCGTTGGTCTCCTGGGGAGGTCTCTTCCACCCATTGGAAGGGAAGAGAACCTCCCTGCATGGGAGAGCCGGGGTGCAGCCATGCACCTCTGTGCAGTGCTTGTCAGTGTTTGCAGCAAATGTCAAAGAAAATTTGTGCATGGTCCCTTTAAGGAAACCGGCTGATGACGAGTCATCAAATGACATCATCAGACCCGCTTCTTTCAATTGGCCGGGAAATGTGCTGGGCGGGGCTTAACACGCCCAATCAGGGGAAAGTCATGTCAGAGGCCGGGCTGGAGCCAGCAGCGGGGTCGGGAATCGCCACTGCGTCGCCCACCACGGACCCGTCGAGGTAGGGAAAATCGCGGCCAACGTTTTTCCAGCTTTTTTTTTTAAAGAGAGACTAATTGATGCAACATTAAGTGCTTGGTCTGCTTATCATCATGCAATATAAGCTTTTTTGGCATTCATTTTAAATCCCATTATGTCCTCTTTATTTAAATAATAACTGGGAAATTTTGAAACCACTGCTCTGAAACCAGCCCTCGCATAATCAGCTTTGGCATCAATGTGTGGCTCTCGGCAGCTTGATTACAAATGTGCTCCATCCTCTGGAGCCCTACTGACTGGCTCCAAGTGTAGCAGCTTTCTGTGTCTGTATGAAAATCTATTTAAGTATCGTCTCTCGTGTTCCTGCATTTGCTCATCAACTCGCCAGTAAAAATAACATGAAACAAAACACATCCAACTCTTCTGTCTCCCTGCCATGCACACACTCAGGCTGTGCATTCATAATTCAAGTACCAATCAGGAATGATCTAAAAGATTTCGTCCGCTGAATTTTTACAACAGAATCAGCCATGATAAAAATTCATGTGAAAAATCAAAGCTCTGAGATTGTTCCCGATGTGGTAGCAATCTAAAATGCCAAAAGGGGGCATGGCTACCCTACTGGGAGAAGGTGATGAAGTGAACAGTAATCTTGATGGCTTCGATTTCTCCTAAGCTGTTTGCAATAGCTTTTGGAAGCACTTGTACGGACAGCTTACTCTTTACAATGCCATTTGTTTTGAAAAGCTGAAGCAGCACAGTCCTCAACTACCACCTTTCCTGTGAAGAATTCTTTGCAATAATGGGTGATGTAAGAAAACTACTAGGCCCTTGGTCCGAGTATTAAACAAGGCTTTAATCAACTGTTTGTCAACATGGAGATCGAGTTGTGTCCTTCACAAGTTCCTGTTAAAGAATGTCCTGAGCAAGCTGGGCCCATGCCCGAGTATTTATACAACCCTGGACAGCGCCACCAGCAGGCCGCCCAGTCCAAAGATGTGCGGGTTAGGTTGATTGGCCATGATAAAAATTGGCCCTTAGTGTTAGGGGGGATTAAATACATGGGGTTACGGGGATAGGGCTTGGGTGGGATGGCTGTCGGTGTAGGGACTGGGTGCTAGGGTTTGGATGATCAGCCATGATCTCGTTGAATGGCGGAGCAGGCTCGAGGGGCCGAATGGCCTACTCCTGCTCCTATCTTCTATGTTTCTATGTTTCTATTATTTCATAAGTCATTTCCACATGAATGACAAGGTTCGTGTCATTGGGCTTATTAGTTGATGTTCCCATCTGGACACCAAAGAATTAAAGGTGTTCAAGTTGGACAGATTGTCAATATAATGAGAATGCAGGTCAATTTGCTATTGATGTTCTGCCACGAGATGCGAGCAGAACTTTTAATACCACGTATAATGATATTTGCAAAGCATACTGAAGAAAAATAGGTACAGAAAATGATGACTGCACCAACTTCAAACAATGTGCAGCGGGGGGGTTAAGGTAGTTGAAAAACTATTCACCCATGGGCCATTTTTTTATTATGCAAAAATATAGAAAAAGATGAAAATGAGCAGCAGGTCAGTCAGGATCTGTGGAGAAAACAGACAGTTAGGCCTCGATGTTAACTTCCCATGATGGGCTGGAGAGGGCTGGGGGTGAGGGATTAAACATTTGAAACGAGGAACGTGTCCCAAAACGCCGCATGCTTTGAGTAATAGCTCGGATTGAGAGGTTTGACCAGTCAGCTGTGGCTCAGTGGGTAGCACTTTCTCCTCGGAGTCAGAAGGTTGTGGTCCCACTCCAGAGACTTGAGCACAAAAATCTAGGCTGACACTCCCAGTGCAGTACTGGGGGAGTGCTGCACTGTCAGAGGTGCTGTCTTTCGAATGCGATGCTAAACCGAGACCCCGTCTGCTCTCTTAGCTGATCGTAAAAGATCCCACGGCACGATGAATAGTTGAGTGTGCAAGTCTGAACAGGCCAGGATTCCAGCTCTAATAGTGCTGTCAAAAAACCTTCCTGGTCTTACACAAGAGAAATTGCGAACATTTCTTGGTAATTTCAGCACAGGAGGAAGTCATTGTACCTGCACAGAAAGAAAGATTTACATTTCTATAGCGCCTTTCACGACCACCGAATGTCGTAAACACTGTACAGCCAATGAAGTACATTTTGAAGTGTAGTCACTGTTGTAATTTAGGAAACGCAGCAGCCGATTTGCGCACAGCAAGCTCCCATAAACAGCAATGAGATCATGACCAGATAATCTGTTTTTAGTGATTTTGATTGAGGGATAAATATTGGCCAGGACACCGGGGTTAACTCCCCTGCTCTTCTTCAAAATACAGGAAACTGTGTTATATCCGGCACTGACGGGACCGAGCTGTTGCCGATCTATCAAAACTGCCGGACATACCAGCGTTAATGTTGAAGCATACGGAGGTTTTCATCTCCGTATCTGACAACAAACTCTGTTGCTTAGCAACAGCTTCAAACAGTCGGCCCGTACCTTGGAAGCGTCTCTGTAGCTTAGCAACAGCTTCAGAGAGACTTTCCAGAGCCTGACTGTTGGAAAAAAAAGCCATGAGAAGGAAAAAAACCTAACAAAACGGCTCCTGATTTCTGCCGGTAGATTGAGGTTGCCAGACATACAACCTCCGGATAAACCAAAGTCTCCTGTAGTGTCATGGGATCTTTTACGTCCACCTGAGAGTGCAGACAGGGCCTCGGTTTAGCATCGCATTTGAAAGACAGCACCTCCGTCACCGCAACACTTTAAAAAAATTTAATCCCTCACCCCCGGCCCTCTCCAGCCCATCGTGGGGAGTTAACATCGAGGCCTAACTGTCTGTTTTCTCCACAGATGCTGACTGACCTGCTGCTCATTTCCAGTTTTTTCTACAATTTTCCAGATTTAAAAAATGGCATATGGTTTTATTGCTTTTTCAACTACCTTAACCCCTCCCTGCACACACCCACCCACACACAGACACATACACCCAACCACACACACACACCACACACACATACACCCACCCACACACAGACACACACACACCCAACCACACACAGACACATACACCCAACCACACACACACCACACACACACACCCAACCACACACACACACACACCCAACCACACACACACATATACACCCAACCACACACACACACCACACACACATACACCCACCCACACACACCACACACACACACACACACACACGCAACCACACACCACACCGCACAGAAATGCACACACAGACACACCGACACACACACACAGACACACACCGTACACACCGCAGACACACACACACAACACCGCAAACACACACGCACACACCACACACCGCACAGACACACACCCAACCACACACAGACACACACACACGCAACCACACACAGACACACACACGCAACCACACACAGACACACACACACACGCAACCACACACACACACCCAACCACACACAGACACACACACACCACACCGCACAGACACACACCAACACCGCACACAGACACACACACACACCACACCGCACAGACACACACCAACACCACACACAGACACACACACACCACACCGCACAGACACACACCACACCGCACAGACACACATCAACACTACACACAGACACACACACACCACACAGACACACACACACACCACACCGCACAGACACACACCAACACCACACACAGACACACACACACACCACACAGACACACACCAACACCACACACAGACACAGACACACACACACACCACACAGACACACACCAACACCACACACAGACACACACACACACCACACCGCACAGACACACACACACACACCGCACAGACACACACACACACCGCACAGACACACACACACACCGCACAGACACACACCAACACCACACACAGACACACACACACACCGCACAGACACACACCAACACCACACACAGACACACACACACACACCACACAGACACACACCAACACCACACACAGACACACACACACACTGCACAGACACACACGCACACACACCGCACAGGCACACACCCAACCACACAGACACACATGCAACCACACACAGACACACCCAACCACACACAGACACACACACACCACACCGCACAGACACACACCAACACCACACACAGACACACACACACACTGCACAGACACACACACACACACCGCACAGACACACACCGACACACACACTCACCGACACAGACACACATGCACAAAATTACCAGTAGCTCCCCATCAGCATTAGAGCTGAGGGTAGAGGGGGGCAGAAAGTTTCAGGTGGCAGCTTCTATCGCCAGGTCAAAAACCATTCAAAAATTGGGAAGTAACATTCATGACCTGGAGCACAAGCCAGATTCCATTGTTTCCGTGTAAAACCACTGTAAGTGCAGAGAATTCTACTCACACTTGTAGCTCAAGCAAACTTTTATTGGGCGTCAGGTCCAAACGTTTGAACGACCCGTACTTCAGAACCTGAATTGGAATTTCCAAGCCCCCGAGCAACATGCCAATAACTATGATCGGCCACAACACGGCGGTGTGATTCACTGCACTCAGAGTTTCACACTGGATTTCAGCAGCCCTCAATGAAGCAGCGATTCCCAAAGGAGCAATTGACACGACATTGCACCATCGCTCATTCATACAATCTAAGGTTCATCATGCAGTCTAAGGTTAACGGCTTGCTCGAGGCGGCCACTACTCCATCTTGAGCAGCTTCATATTGACCATCTGCATGGGGAGCTTAAAGCCTCTGAACAGATAGATAAGGTGGTTCAGAAGGCATATAGTATACTTGCCTTCATTAGCCGAGGCATAGAATATAAAAGCAGGGAGGTCATGATGGAGCTGTACAAATCGCTAGTTAGGCCACAGCTGGAATACTGTGTGCAGTTCTGGTCACCACACTATAGGAAGGATGTGATTGCTTTGGAGAGGGTGCAGAGGAGATTTACCAGGATGTTACCTGGGCTGGAGCGCTTCAGCTATGAAGAGAGACTGGACAGGCTGGGGCTGTTTTCCTTAGTGCAGAGAAGGCTGAGGGGGGGACCTGATTGAGGTGTACAAAATTATGAAGGGCATAGATAGGGTAGATAGAAAGGAACTTTTCCCCTTAGTAGAGGGGTCAATAACCAGGGGGCATAGTTTCAAGGTAAGGGGCAGGAGGTTTAGAGGGGATTTGAGGAAAAACTTTTTCACCCAGAGGCTGGTTGGAATCTAGAACTCACTGCCTGAAAGGGTGGTAGAGGCAGGAACCCTCACAACATTCAAGAAGCATTTAGATGAGCACTTGAAACGCCATAGCATACAAGGCTACGGACCAAGTGCTGGAAAATGGGATTAGAATAGACAGGGCTTGATGGCCGGCGTGGACACGATGGGCCGAAGGGCCTCTTTCTGTGCAGTATAACTCAGAAACTGATAGCCAAGTTCTGCACTCATGAGGACGGCCTCAACCAGGATCTTGGGTTCATGTCACGCTACATGTAACCCCACCTGACGTGGGGTCATCCAGACTCGAGTCGTCATTGGCTTGTTCTCTCTACACAGATGCGGCCGGACCTGCTGTGATTTCCAGCAAAAAAAAATGTTTTTTTGTCTGTTTTTTGTTTTTCATACAGACCCCAGCATCTGCAACATTTGACCCCTTGTGACCCCACCTCATTGTTCTTTGATGTAATGTTTTCCTGACTGACCTGTTTGGACACCATTCACACCTTTGATTGCTGTGATTATCTCTCTGCCGAGGTGTGATAAATGGCAGTTAGAAAGATTACCTGTAATCATCTGGCATTATTCTCTGACTATATAAGTTGTGTCTTTATGCATTTCTCCACTTCACCTGACGAAGGAGCAGCGCTCCGAAAGCTTGTGATTTCAAATAAAACTGTTGGACTATAACCTGGTGTTGTGTGACTTCTTACATTCCTTCTAATATGAAAGAGCTGTGTCTTAAGTTTTATTTGGCCTGAGGCGCATTCTGATCTTAAAAAAACACATCAACTGGAATTTAGTTTTGATGGTGCATTTTAAGGTTATTTACCCAAAGTACAAGTGGAATGTATATTGATTCTTCCACTTCTTTTGAGAAATGTCTTTAGCAGTGCATTGGAGCACTAGTACACCGTGCATGAAGTCGTGGGGCAACAGTTTCGAACCTGCAGCCCTGTATGTGTGGAATTCATAGTGTTGGTGCCTTCAACTACCTAGGGTCTAAGCTCAGGAATTCCCTCTCTGAAACTCTCCGCCTCTCGCTCCTCCTTTAAGACACTCCTTAAAGCGTACCTCTTGGACCAAGACCTGCCCTAATATCCCCTTATGTGGCTCGGTGTCAAATTGTGTCTGATAACCGCTCCTGTGAAGCACCTTGAGATGCTTTTACTATGTTAAAGGTGCATTATAAATGCTGTTGGTGGGGCCAATGGAAATGAGGGAATCGCCTCCCGAATGGAGAATGGAAAAATTAGGCTGTACAATCTTCCTGAACCACCTTCAGAGGAGGAAGGGCAGGGGAGACATTGGGAAGAAAACTGGAGGAGGAAAGAAAGAAGCCACACTTGAGCACAATGCCGAGCCGGATCAGCTGCTGAACAGTTCGGCTGTCTCGAACAGCTAGAGGTTGTTCCTCCCTAGACAGAGGGCGATAAGAACAACTGTTACAGATGGAGGGCAGCAATATTGCAGATGGTTGGGAGCAGATTGTGCATCTACCTCCCCACTCTTCCATTTACAAGATTAAGAAAGCAAAGAAAAGCAAAAAAAAAAAAAAAAAATCTTTTAAAAGGGAGTCCCATCCTTCTGAAAGAAATCATTAAGCCTCTTAAAGGCTTTAAGTGTTCTGGAATACAATGTTTAGGATTATATCTTTAAATTATTGAATGGACATATAGGGGGAAAAATTCGGTTGCCTTGCGCCTCCCATTAGCGCCCTAAGAGGGCGCTAACGGGGCGCAAAGCAACTAGCGCCCGGGCACGGTGCCGTCTACGCCTCCGCGAAATTCAGCGGGAGATTAGCAGCAGCGGTAACCGGTAGCGCCCCGGCTGCGATCTTCGGGAGCGCCCCGCTGACTTACTGCCGGACTCTATGTCCGACGGGGTCAGGGGGGCCTACCTGCGGCCGGGGGGGCGCAATTTAAAGGCGAGGTGTGGGGCGGCCACTTTTGTTGCTGGCCGCCTGCCAGCACCTGCCTCCGCTCCCGACCCTGGCCTCCTTACCCACCCCCCCGCGGAGTGCTGGCTGCACTCCATCAGCTCCTTTAAGAAGGGGAGGAAGGCCTGCAACACCGTGGCGCTGCGGCACGTAGCGCCGCGATAGTCCCTTGCAGCGCCCCAAGAAGGAGGCGGGGTGCTTCCAGTAGCGCCCCGCTTCCCTCTTGGGGCGCTACCACTCAATTTCTGTCTCGAGGGCGCTAAAGGTAGCGCTCCAGCAAAGTGCTACTCAATTTTTAGCCCATATTCTTTTACATAGAATTACATCAGACAAAAAAAACGTTTAAAAGGGAATCTCATTCTTCAGAAAAAAATGACTAAAGGGGTGAAATTCGATAGCGCTAAAAAACAGGCGCGGGCACCATGATGTGAGATACGCCCGCGCCCGTTCAAAAAGCGCAGGCAGCACGTCACTTTGGTGATGCTTGCTAATTGCCATAATAGGAGCACACAGCCTAGTGCGGAACACGCTACTGACAAGCAATTCGCTCAGCAGGGAGTCGAATTTTGCGTCGCAAGAGTGAGGTTAGCCTTACTTAAAGTTAGCCTGCTCCTCTTCAAGGAAGTATGCAGCTCTTAAAGCTGAGCTGCCTTCTGCACTTAAAAAAATGCTAAAAGTGCTTCAGCATGAACACAATGGCTCAACAGGCCAGGGAAAGGGCACCCAGTGTCTCGGACGCAGCACTCCAGCTTTGCGCAGGGGGGTCAACACTGCAAGAGAGGTCCTCTACCCACAGGGGGCCAGGAGGAACTTCCAGAAAGAAGGATGTGGGACCAGATCGCCAAGGCGGTCACTGCCAGCAGTGCCGCTCCCAGGACCTGGCACCAGTGCCCAAAGAAGTTTCATGACCTCAGACAAGTGGTCAAGGTCAGTGAATGCATCTTCAAAAGGCCTCTCCTACCAACTGCAACACTAGCCTCACACACTGCTCAATGCACAATCGCCCCCCTTCACCCCGCCATCACTCACCTACCAACAATATTGACCAAACTCAAGACACACCTCACATTCCTAGTCTCACCTCGCCTCCTTGGAGGAGACGGTGTAGGCCATTCTTGGCAGGGGTATGGCTGAGCCCTTGGCCGGCGGCGGAACAGAAAGAATACAACATGCCGCTATCCTCATACAATATCCTCCTCTCACATCCCACTTCCCCCTCATCCCACAATTTCTTCTGATTTACAAGCTGCACGTGCTGTAAGCACTGTTCCCTGTAAGGTGCTCGGGTGTGGGGCCGTGCACTGATCTGTAAGCTCCCGCGCACACAAATTCAAAGCCCGCGCATAGTGGCGAGCTGGAGCGGGAGGGGGAGGGGGCCAAGACGTTGTATTAAAATGGTGAAGTGCAGGTGAAGGACATGGAACTGCCTTCAAATCCGGATGAACGAATGAGGAATTAAACTGTTCTGAAGTGTCGGTGAGCAGATTATTGCAGCGGCTCTCGACTATATATTGCCAGAATTTCCTGCTGCTCTTTCTCAAGCGCGGTCCTTGTTTGCTGCATGGGTATATATTGAGAAGCGAATGTCTGTCCCCATCAAGCGCACCCTTTAGGTCAGTGGCAACTGAACCCGACGAGCAGAACAGAGTTAGCGGGAAAACTGCTGTTCTGCGGATCCGCTGACTTGCCCCACGTTTCAAAAGCGGAAGCAGCGGTAATTATTGGGACTGTACATTGTGGTTCGCCGCGACCGTTAAATGACACGTTAATGGCGATTTTCATAATCATAAAAGCTAAAATCGATCGTGCGCAACAATTTAAAAAAATCAGCAAGCATAACTGGGGTGGGGGGGGGGTACAACAGAAGCAAAAATACTGCGGATGCTGGAAATCTGAAATAAAAACAGAAAATGCTGGAAATACTCAGCGGGTCAGGCAGCATCCGTGGAGAGAGAAACAGAGTTAACATTTCAGGTCGATAACCCTTCGTCAGAACTGGAAAAAGTTGGAGATGTAACAGGTTTTTAAGCAAGTGTAGGGGCAGGGAGAGCGGGGAGGGAAGGAAAGAACAAAAGGGAAGGTCTGTGATAGGCTGGAAGGCAGGAGAGATTAAGCAACAAAAGGGATGATAGTGCGAGGCAAAAGGAGATGGTAATGGGGCAAGTTAAGAAACAAAAGATGGCTCTAGACGAAGTGTAAATGGCGATGGCAGAATGATCGACAGCTGCCATGTGAGAGAGAGGGAAAAAAAATGATACGGGCCGAGGTTATGGTCTGAAATTGTTGAACTCGATGTTGAGTCCAGAAGTCTGTAAAGTGCCTCATCGAAAGATGAGGTGCTGTTCCTCGAGTTTACGTTGAGCTTCGTTGGAACAGTGTACGAGGCCGAGGACGGAGAGGTCAGAGTGGGAGTGGAGCGGAGAATTAAAGTGACAGGCGACCGGCAAAGTATTTCGTTCAGGTTTGTTCTTAATATTGTGGAACGAGGGACGATTACAAAATGCTGAGGGTGTGAGGGAGAGCTCGTTAACACGGGGATTGAGTTGGGAGATCTGTAGGCGGGATGCCAATCTTCAAAAATCATTTTTACCCAGAGATTGAAAATAGGCACTTTGATAAAAATGACAATGATGAATTTCAGCAGCATGTAATGTCAGTGTGAAATAGCCCATTTGAAATACTGTTTTCACCACTAACAGTGCGGGGAGTTGGTTCTTGTGCGAGTTTTCCGTGTTTGTGTCTCCCCCTCCTTTGGTGTAAATTTATTATCTGATTGCAATCCCGCCGAGGCTCCGTAGGGACCTTTCCCTACGTTAAAGGCGCTATATAAATGCAAGTTGTTGCTCGATGTGAACTGGAGCTTGGAATGTCCTTTAGTACAGGTATTAGTTAAAATTTTAACAATACATCGAAAGATCAATGTGTGAAAGTAACCCTTTAGTTGTGAACCTGTTCCTCTCCTTAGCTTCAATTCCAGAGTTCGGACTGGATAGGATTTCTCTCAGTTTATTTCAGAAAAAAAGACTTGCATTTCTGTAGCACCTTTCACGACCACCGGACATCCCAAAGCACTTTACAGCCTTTTTGAAGTGCACTCACTGTTGTAATGTGGGAAACGCGGCAGCCAATTTGCACACAGCAAGCTCCCACAAACAGCAATGTGATAATGACCAGGTCATCTGTTTTAGTGATGTTGGTTGAGGGATAAACATTGGCTCAGGACGCCGAGGAGAACTCCCCTGCTCTTCTCCGAAATAGTACTGCGGGATCTTTTATGTCCACCTGAGAGAGCAGACGGGGCCTCGGTTTAACGTCTCATCTGAAAGACGGCACCTCCGACAGTGCAGCACTCCCTCAGCACTGCACTGGGAGCGTCAGCCTAGCTTTATGGGCTCAAGCCTCTGGAGTGGGACTTGAACCCACGACCTTCTGAATCAGAGGCGAGGGTGCCACCCTCTGAGCCACAGCTGACACTGGGGATGGGCGAAATGATTTGTGACTTCTTTTTCAACCTAGCACTTCAATAAATAGAACAATTCCTTCATGTAACAAAATACAGTGTCATTATCACACTGCTGTTTGTGGGATCTTGCTATGCGCAAATTGGCTGCTGCGTTTCCCACGTTACAACAGTGACTACACTTCAAAAAAAAGTACTTCATTGGCTGTGAAGTGCTTTGGGATGTCCTGAGGTTGTGAAAGGCGCTATAGAAATGCTCACTCTTTCTTTCTTCCTTCTTTCTATACTCGAACTGAATTTTAATTTTGTAAATTGCATTGGTGATAAAGCAGAATCTAAGGGCAATTTGTAACATCACAGCATTAAAAAGTGATGGTTATACAAGGAATAAATTCAACATTCACAGTGCCGGCTAAATTCTTTTACATATGTATGTTTTAAGTGAATCCTATTCTCATTTGCATTTTCTACTCTTTAGTGGGGCACTTCACTTTACTTCAAAGGGTGAAGATTTCCTCCGTGCATTGGTTGTAGCAAAATCCTCACAATCATCATCCTTATAATCCGCACATTAGGCTTGTTAGCAAAACTGAAGCCCATTAAAGGGGGCAGTAGCAGCATGGATACTAAATAGGCTAAGGGATAGAAAGCAGAGAGTTGTGGTGAATGAAATAAAAATGGAAAATGTTGGAAATTAAATGGACTGAAAGCCAATAAATCCCCTGGACCTGATGGCCTACATCCTAGGGTTTTGAAAGAGGTGGCTATAGAGATAGTGGATGCATTGGTTGTCATTTTCCAAAATTCCATTGTTTCGAGAACAGTTCCTGCAGATTGGAAGGTAGCAAATGTAACCCCACTATTTAAGAAAGGAGGGAGAGAAAAAACAGGGAACTACAGACCAGTTAGTATGACATCAGTAGTCGGGAAAATCTATTATTAAGGACGTGATAACAGGGCACTTAGAAAATAATAATAGGATTGGGCAGAGTCAACACGGATTTATGAAAGGGAAATCGTGTTTGACAAATCTGTTAAGAGTTTTTTGAGGTTGTAACTAGCAGAATAGATAAGGGCGAACCAGTAGATGTGGTGTATTTAGATTT
The DNA here is from genome assembly GCF_052327205.1 of Somniosus microcephalus. Taxonomy (NCBI): domain Eukaryota; kingdom Metazoa; phylum Chordata; class Chondrichthyes; order Squaliformes; family Somniosidae; genus Somniosus; species Somniosus microcephalus. Next base: position 22,526,357 of record NC_140998.1, read on the forward strand.
TCAGAAGGCATTCGATAAGGTGCCACGCAAGAGGTTATTAAACAAAATTAGGGCTCCTGGGATGGGGGTAATATACAAGCATGGATTGAGGATTGGTTAATGGACAGAAAACAGAGAGTAGGAATAAACGGGTCATTTTTGGGTTGGCAGGCTGTATATATATGCTCTTAAGTGGTTGTTGTTATAACAGTTGTTGTAAAAGTTGTTGTTGATGTAAAATTTGCCCACGGACAAAAAGGTCACGCTCAACGGACTTTGTGGCCCACTCGGTACAAAAGAAAATTAGAGGGAACATTGGCTGTAAGCTTACACCTCTTGTTTTACCCCACTCCTCTCACCACAGTCCTACCCTTGTGCCTTCCTCATTTCAGACACCCAAGAAATCCAGCCTGCCCAGCCAGTGGTTGACCAAGAAGAGGGAGAGGAGAGTGAAGGAGAAGAAGAAGAAACACCATCGCTCGATTTGACACTCCCAGCCACCAGCTCCTCGAGTTCGTCCTGCAAGGCCATTTGCAGTGTCCCCCACTGAAAGTCAGCAGCCTTCCATCAGCCATGCTGTAACCAGTGGGGTAGCACTGCGTGACATCACTAGGACAGGCAAAGGCAGTCACTAAGGGAATGCACAAGGGTGATTAGTTGAATTTTTGCAGTAATATTGGATGCATATATGGATAAAGTTGGATTGGAAAGTTTGTTTTGTGGAGGCTTTTATTTCAGCATTGTGGCCAAGAGGACGCTGTGATGGTCAGTAACAGAGGGAAGGTAAGGTGTGGGACTAATGTTGAAAGGGGAACTGGGGTTGTGGTCACTGGCACCGCCGGCGGATAATTCAATCCCGGATTTCCCGGCCAGAAAGGGACTGTCTGGGTTGCATCCTTCCTTCCGCTTCCTCCTGTTCTGCCTTTTCCTCTTCTGCTTCCTCCTCCCTCTGTGAACAGCTTGTCCCCTTTGCTGCCTCTTCTCCATCTCCCTGTGATGTTGCAGCCCATGGGGGACTGCAACTAGAGCCCCCAGGACTGAGAGCAAGTGGCCTTCTCGGAGGCCCTCCTTTAAGAGCCAAAGCCTTGCAAACATCCAGCAGCACTCCCTGCACACTTTAACAACTTTTTAAATGTATTGCACCAAGCCACTACTTCAATAAAATGTAAAAAAAAACAGTCCAAAAGCAAAAATCTAAACTTACCTCAAAGTTGTGTGTGTCCCTTTAAGACGCGCTGGCGATGTCGAAAATCACAAATCGTGCATCAATTCAGGCACTGCACAGCGATCGACGTCACGATCTGGACCGTTTAAATATGTGTGGTAAACGTAGGCAACAGCAGCGCTGCCGACCTGCCCAAAATGGCGGCCGTCGCCATCTGCGCCGGAAGCGGGCGGAAGCAAGGTGGCCGCCATTTTGTCTGCAAAGCCGGCCTTAATGGCCCACACTAAAGGTCCCAATTTCACGGCCTAAGCCTTTTAAAGGCGTTAAGGGTTCTTGAAAACCATGTTCAAGATTATTATCATACTTTTAAATTATTGAATGGGCAGATATTCTTTTATTACCTGACACAAGTTAAATGAAGAACTGATAAGCCAGTAGCCTCGTAATGGAATACAATTTTAATGAACGAATCTCTTTCTTGTGGTTCTCCGCACTTTGCAGCCCATTTAAGTGAATGCTATTATCTGCAGCTGAGCTGAGCATAAACTCTGCAGTAGCTGGAAGGAAGGGGTTTTCAACATTACATCTGATTTCCACTGCCTCTGCTGCTCTTGTCATCTTAGACCAGTGCACCAGTTTTCAACATCACAGCTGACCGAACAGCCCAGTCATTCTGCCAATGTGCATCCATCTCTACCTCGATTCACTTTAGCTCCCTCGGTGCTCCCTGTGCCACCTGCCCAGGTGCGGCCCGTTGGTCCTGCACTGCCCGCGTTCACTCCAGGCTGCTTGGCCTCTTTCCTCTCAGCCCAAGATTGCCTTTAGAAATAATGGCCTAGAAATTCAGTTTGGGCCCGCCAGCTCGCTTGCGCCCAGAAGTTACCGCTGCGCGCGGAGCCACTTGCGCCCGCCGGAAATTCAGTTTCAGCGCCCCACGTCGAAGCCGGCCACTATTCAAGGGTTTCGGCGCCCCCGCTTGGGGCGCTGAAACTGAATATCGGCGCGCTAGGTGCCGCAGCGCCACCCGCTGCTGAGCGGCAGGCTGTGGTACTGCAGGCCTTCCTCCCTCTCTTAAGGGGGAGGTGCCTGCAACAGCGAGATCGCCGCTCGCTAGTGCCGGCAAATGAGCCCGGCACCACGGAGAAGTGTCGGGCTCCCGGAAAACAGCCGGCATTGCCGCGGGGGGGGGGGGGGGCGGTGGAGGAGGCCGGGGAAGGAGGTGCGGGCAGGCGGCCGCCGAAAAAGCGGCCGGCCGCACATCCGCCTTAACTCGCCCCACTAACGCTACAGGACGGCCCCGTTTTCTGATCGCTGTTTGCGACCGCTGCGGAAGAGGCGGCCGCAACTCAATATGGCGGTCGGGCCGGTAGCGGGGCACTGCGCACACCGATGACGTCATCGGTGGCGGCGCAGCGCTACTGGCTAACGCCGCCATTACCGCAGCGCTGAATATCGGCGATAGCTCAGCAAGTGGCGCAAAAGCCCTCTTTGGGCAAAAACTGGGCGCAAAGCCTACTGAATTTCTAGGCCAATGTCCTACCAGGGGCACATCAGACCAGCCAGTGCACGCTGGCATTACACTGCAGCTGGCTGCTCCACAGGTGAGCCCATTATTAAGTTCGAAACTGCTGCACTTGCTTTAGAACAACAAGAGCAGATGAAACAACTGGAAAATGTGAAGATCGCTCAGGTGGAATAGCCCAGAGTGCAGAATGAATATAGCTGGCACATGGCCTATCCAATGAAGTGGGCTGCAATATACTACTATATATACCTAAACCTCTCTACCTCTCTCTCCTCCTTTAAGATGCTCCTTAAAACCTACTTATTTGACCAAGCTTTTGATCACCTGTCCTAATATCTCCTTCGGTGGCTCGGTGTCAAATTTTGTTTGATAACGCTCCTGTGAAGCGCATTGGGATGTTTTACTACATTAAAGGTGCTATATAAAGGCAAGTTGTTGCTGTATATTTGTCCTCATTTTTAGTTCCCATTCCTTTTTAAGTCCCATTTGCTTAGCAACACATTTACCATCCAGGTACCACTATTGTTTTGATCCTTAAGAGGTACACAAGAGCAACGCAGGTTAACCTTTCCTTGTAGGTGGTGGATTAGTGAGGGGAGGCAAGGTCAACTTGTACTGACCTATCCTCCCTACCCGGCCAGGTGCTGCGGTTGCTGAAATTGTAAACGGCTCTCTTTATCGGGCACTGTCTTTCTCGCTTTCAAAACTACCATCATTCCCCTCCTCAAAAAGCCTACCCTCAACCCAGCCATTCTCTCCAAAGATCACACCATAGCAATCTCCATTTGCTGTTTAATGTCCTTTACTGTGTCAGCCATGACTCAGTGGGCAGCACTCTTGCCTCTGAGTCAGCAGGTCATAGGTCTCTGGAGTGGGGCTTGAACCTAAGCACATAATCCAGGCTGACCCTCCCAGTGCAGTACTGAGGGAGTGCTGCACTGTCGGAAGTGCCGCCTTTCAGATGAGACATTAAACTGAGGTCCCGTCTGCCCCCTCAGGTGGACGTAAAAGATCCCATGGCACTCTTCGAAGAGCAGGGGAGTTCTCGCCGATGTCCTGGTCAATATTTTTCCCTCAACCAACATCATTAAAACAGATGATCTGGTCACTGCCATTTGTGGGAGCTTGCTGTGCGCAAATTGGCTGCCGCGATTCCTACATTACAACAGTGACTACACTTCATTGGCTGTAAAGGGCTTGGGGACGTCCTGAGGTCGTTAAAAGACGCGATCTAAAATGTACTTTTATTTTAATCAGCCATCTCTCCCAAAACATCCCTGTTCAATTCCCTTCGGCGTGGTTTCTGCTCTGCCCGCCTGGCGAACATCATAATTAACATCCTCCACGACACCGACTGCAGCGCATTTATACCTCTTGGTCCTCCTCGGCACCTCTGCAACATTTAAGAAAGTTATAAGCACCTTCCGCGCCCCTCCTCTACGATCCATTCCATGGGACTGCCCTTGCTTGCTTCCACTTCTACTTGTCACAGCGCTCACTACAATTCTTGTGATGTGGGAACAGATCGCCATCTGCTTACACTTTTGCACAGCACAACTGTAAATCCCACGGTACATTCACCAGAAACGAAAGGTCAGCAGTTGTGGAAACAAATGAATGTGCAGATGCCATTCTTGGTTAAAATGTTTCTGCACAAGCAACTTCATTTGCCAAGCGGTGCTTGTGTGCCCACGAAAGGTACAATGCACAATCACCCTGATGCCAACACCTTGGCTGTCCGTGCTTGCAAATACGCACCACCACACCTACGCCGCGAATATGCCGTCTCCAGAGAATACAACCGCTACCCCAGCAAAGACATGAACAACCTGCCACCAACCCGTCTCAAATCTAGAAGGCCATTTTGGACCGCCGCCGAAGCCCTTCAGTGATCTCCCCTCAGCCTGGATGACTGATGGCGAAATTCTTGGAAGAACTGCGACATACGGAATGGTTTCCTTATAGAGGATCCCACAGTACAACCTGAAGGATCAAACCTTCTGAGTATAAAACAAGGCTTTAATCAACTGTTTCACAACCATGAGTTCTAGTTACATAGAAACATCGAAGATAGGAGCAGGAGTAGGCCATTCAGCCCCTCGAGCCTGCTCCGCCATTCAATGAGATCATGGCTGAACATCCAAATTCAGTACCCTGTCCCTGCCTTCTCCCCATATCCCTTGATCTCTTTAGCCTTAAGAAATATATCTAACTCCTTCTTGAATATATTTAATGAATTGGCCTCCACCGCCCTCTGTGGTAGAGAATTGCACAGGTTCACCACTCTCTGGGTGAAGAAATTCCTCCTCATCTCTGTCCTAAATGGCTTACCCCTTATCTTTAGACTGTGACCCCTGGTTCTGGACTCCCCGACCATCGGGAACATCCTTCCTGCATCCAGTCTGTCTAGTCCTGTCAGAATTTTATAAGTTTCAATGAGATTCCCCTCTCATTCTTCTAAACTCTGGCGAGTACAAGCCCAATCATCCCAATCTCTCCTCATACGTCATTCCTGCCATCCCAGGTATCAGCCTGGTGAATCTTCGCTGCACTCCCTCCATGGCAAGAACATCCTTCCTCAGATAAGGCGACCAAAACTGCACACAATACTCAAGGTGTGGTCTCACCAAGGCCCTGTACAACTGCAGCAAGACATCCTTGTTCCTGTACTCGAACCCTCTCGCTACGAAGGCCAACATACCATTTGCCTTCTTAACCGCCTGCTGCACCTGCATGCTTACCTTCAGCGACTGGTGCACAAGGACACCCAGGTCTCGTTGCACTTCCCCTTCTCCCAATCTATTGCCGTTCAGATAATAATCTGCCTTCCTGTTTTTGCCACAAATTAAGGTTAAGGGGAGATTCAATAGAGGTGTTCGATAAGGAGAAACTGTTTCCACTGGCAGGAGGGTCGGTAACCAGAGGACACAGATTTAAAGTAATTGGCAAAGGAACCGGGGGGGGGAAATGAGGAGAGTTTTTTCACGCAGTGAGCTGTTGTGATCTGGAACGCGCTGCCTGAAAGGGTGGTGGAAGCAGATTCAATAGTAACTTTCAAAAGGAAACTGGGTAAATGTTTGAAAAGGAGAAATTTGCGGGGCTATGGGGAAAGAGCAAGGGAATGGGACCAATTGGGAAGCTCTTTCAAAGAGGCAGCACAGGCATGATGGGCGAGTGGCCTCCTTCTGTGCTGAGTCTATGAACGCGGCACGCAGTTAGGTGTCATTGAATGCCGGATTAATAATAAGGGAATCGTTTTTGTGTGAGGAAGGTGTAGTGATCAATAGCATGTCATTCTATAGTGGACACTAGGTGGAGCCGTAGAGCTGTATATAGCTGTATGTATAAGACTACACTACCCAGCTGTATGTATATTAAGACTACATTACCCATGAGGCACTAGGCTACCCACAAGGCAACAGTCAAGATGGAAGCCTCTACAGATACAGTACCTAGTCCACATGTGCTCAATAAAGTAACTAGCAAAAGCTCGCTGTGTTCATAATAAGAATGTCTATTTATTAATGGACATAACAGAAGGGAGAACTGATCAACATCAACAACTTGTATTTATATAGCGCCTTTAACGTAGTAAAATGTCCCAAGGCGCTACACATAAGGATAAATTAGGGCAGGTGACCAAAAGCTTGGTCAAAGACGTAGGTTTTAAGGAGCGTCTTAAAAGGAGGAAAGAGAGGTAGCGAGGCGGACATGTTTAGGCAGGGAATTCCAGAGCTTAGGGCCTCGGCAACAGAAGGCACAGCCACCAATGGTGGAGCGATTATAATCAGGGATGCTCAAGAGGTCAGACTTAGAGGAGCGCAGATATTTTGGGGGGTTGTGGGGCTGAAGGAGATTACAGGTTTAGGGAGGGGGGAGGCCATGGAGGGATTTGAAAACAAGGATGAGAATTTTGAAATCGAGGCGCTGCTTAACCGGGAGCCAATGTAGGTCAGCGAGCATAGGGGTGATGGGTGAACGGGACTTGGTGCGAGTTAGGACACGGGCAGCCGAGTTTTGGATGACCTCAAGTTTACGTAGGGTAGAATGTGGGAGGCCAGCCAGGAGTGTGTTGGAATAGTCAAGTCTAGAGGTAACAAAGGCATGGATGAGGGTTTCAGCAGCGGATGAGCTGAGGCAAGGGCGGAGACGAGCGATGTTACAGAGGTGGAAGTAGGTGGTCTTAGTTATGTTGCAGATATGTGGTCGGAAGCTCATTTCAGGGTCAAATATGACACCAAGGTTGCGAACAGTGTGGTTCATTCTCAGACAGATGCTAGGGAGAGGGATGGAGTCAGTGGCTAGGGAACGGAGTTTGTGGCGGGGACTGAAAACAATGGCTTCGGTTTTCCCAATATTTAATTGGGAGAAAATTTTTGCTCATCCAGAACTGTATGTCGGACAAGCAGTCTGACAATTTAGAGACTGTGGAGGGGTCGAGAGAAGAGGTAGTGAGGAAGAGCTGGGTGTTGTCAGCGTACATGTGGAAACTGACACTGTGTTTTCGGATGATGTCGCCAAGGGGCAACATGTAGATGAGAAATAGGAGGGGGCCAAGGATAGATCCTTGGGGGACACCAGAGGTAATGATGCGGGAGCGGGAAGAGAAGCCGTTGTAGGTGATTCTCTGGCTACGATTAGATAGATAAGAATGGATCCAGGCGAGTGCAGTCCCACCCAGCTGGACGATGGTGGAGAGGCGTTGGAGATGGATGGAGTGGTCAACCGTGTCAAAGGCTGCAGACAAGTCAAGAAGGACGAGGAGGGATAGTTTACCTTTGTCACAGTTACAGAGGATGTCATTTGTGACTTTGATGAGAGCCGTTTCAGTACTGTGGCAAGGGCGGAAACCTGATTGGAGGGATTCAAACATGGAATTGCAGGAAAGATGGGCATGGATTTGGGAGGCAACAACACGTTCAAGGACTTTGGAGAGGAAAGGGAGGTTGGAGATGGGGTGGTAGTTCGCAAGGGCGGAGGGATCAAGGTTTGGTTTTTTTTTGAGGAGGGGTGATGATGGCAGATTTGAGGGAGAGGGGGACAGTACCTGAGGAGAGAGAACCGTTAACAATATCAGCTAACATGGGAGCCAGAAAAGGAAGTGGGTGGTCAGCAGTTTGGTGGGAATAGTGTCGAGGGAGCAGGAGGTGGGTCTCATAGACAAGATGAGCGCAGAGAGATCATGAAGGGAGATCAGATAGAAATCTGGAGAAAGATGTGAGTTCAGGACTAGGGCAGGGGGAACCTTAGAGGAAGTTTGGCCCAGTGGGCTAGAGGAAGGAAGGGAAGTGGCAGAGGCAGCTGAACGGATGGTCTCAATCTTAGAGACAAAGAAGTCCATGAGCTCCTCACATTTGTTATCGGAGGCGAGGGTGGAGGAGACAGGGGAGAGGGGTTTAAGAAGACGGTTAGCAGTAGAGAATAGGAGCCGGGGTTTATCTTTGCATTCCAGAATGATTCTGGAATAGTGAGCAGTTTTGGCAGACGAGAGCAGGGCCCGATAATGCTTTATGTGGTCCAGCCAGATCTGGTGGTGAATGGCTAAACCAGTTGTCCGCCATATCTGTTCGAGTCTGCATCCCTTGAACTTAAGGGAGCGAAGGTGAGAGCCATACCAGGGGCAACGGCCAGGGTGAGAGAGGGTAATTGTTTTAGTAGGGACTAAGGCATCAAATTGTGGTGAGGGTGTGGTTGAGCAGATCGGTAGCTGCAGAAATGTCCTGGTGAATGGAGGGCCAGAGGCTGGACAGTTGGGATTTCGTAAGTGCAGTTGTAAGAGAGTTGGGAGAGAGTTTTTTCCAGGGACAGACACAGAAGGAAGTAGGGTTGGGGTGGGGCGTGGGTGGAGAGCGATATGAGGAAGTGGTCAGAGATGGCCATATCTGCGACTGATCGAGGAGTTAAGTGCTTTAACCATCAGTTTAACTGCAGGTTACCAGTGTGTCCTTTCTGAAAGCGTTCACTCCAAGCTGGAGATAGCAGACAACTTATTATTCATTCTGTCGGCAGAGAATATAAATACACTAAAAGATTAATGGAGTCATTTACCAAGAAACTACAGCCAGCAGAGCAAAAACCAATACAGCACTTAAATTTACTGGTAACCTCATCAGACTGGAACAATGAGCCCAGCTACCACAGGTTTTGTGTAGATCACATCATTCATACTATTAGCTTCAAGGAGCCTGCTCCAATCTGCTCACATTAGCATGTTCATTAATTTCATTTCTGAAGTAGCTTCAATAACTTATGCATTCCGCCGAGCTTCTTATTTACTTCTTCCATGATGCACCTCTGAAAAGCTGTGTACTCTAACAGAATGTGTTACGTTGGCCTTATGCTGGAGCACATGTGGGGGGAATTGGTGGCCCTGCTGTCAGCCGCCTGGGCCCTAAGCTCTGGGAAAGCCTTGAAAAAGTGTAACATCCCCACCGACATCTGGGAATCCCTGGCCCAAGGCCGCACAAAGCGGAGGAGAAGCATCCGGGAAGGCGCCGAACACCTCGAGTCTCTTCGCCGGGAGCAAGCGGGAGCCAAGCGCAGGCAGCGCAAGGAGCGCACGTCAACCCAAGCACCCCACCCACCCGCCCCTTCAACCACCGTCTGCCCCACCTGTGACAGAGACGGTAGGTCCCGCATTGGACTCATCAGTCACCTGCGAACTCATTTTTAATGTGGAAGCAAGTCTTCCTCGGTTCCTAAGAAGAAGCTCAGGGATTCCCTCCCTGAACCTCTCCGTCTCTCGCTCCTCCTTTAAGACGCTGCTTAAAGCCTACCTCCTTGACCAAGCTTTGGGTCACCTGTCCTGATACCTCCCTATGGGGCTCGGCGTCAAATTTTGAGCGATGACGTTCCGGTTACGATGTTAAAGGCGCTATATAAATGCAAGCAGTTGTTGAATAAAATATACTTTTGCGATCATCAAACATGTTTTTTTTTAAAAAGTATACTGGGAGATCTCCCATCCAGATACTCATGGCGAGTCAGAGGTTCTGCTGGGGCGTGGGACTGGGGAACAGATGCACATCTCTGCTGAACCGATTTAGAAAGAAGCTTATAAGAATTCCACTCAGAGATGGTGAAGTAAATGTTTTTTTAAGTAGTTCCTGAAAAATAAATACATAATGTGTCCCTATCCGCTACAGATAGATAATGCAAAAATAATGCTCCCCTCACATACCATACACTGTACATAAAAAATAAATCTATGGCCTGTTTCAACACACATACATACACACACATAGGGCCAGATTTTCAGTGTGCCGTGAGGTGGGCTTTTAGGCGTGCGGGGGGCAAAAATCCTGAATTCGGGGGTCCCGACACCATCCCGCCCAAAACCCGCCTCCACGTAAGTTTCAAAGGAGGCGGGTACCCGCCCCGCACTGGGACCCGCCGACCCGAGGCGGGAAGGGATTAGTGCCAATTAACTGCCTGTTAACAGGTAGTTAACAGGCAGTTTTTAGCCTAATCCCTATTTTGAAGGGTGTCGTGTGAGATTCCCGACGGCTCCAAACCACGCCAGGTTAGAGCAGGCGGGCCGTCGGGTTGAAGGACTTGGAGGGGTCGAGATGTCGGTGTTCAGGTGAGTGATGGGTGCATGAGTGCAAAGGTAAGTGCGTTTGGTGTGTCTAAAGTGTGTAAAGAAGTTTAAATTACCTGTACTTACCTTTACAGCCTTCCTTCCTCTAGGCTTCGGGAGTCCATCACTCAGCCGGAACTGAAAGCAGAATGGCCGTGAGCTGTCAAAAGTGACAGCCTGCAGCTTTCAGTGCCGGTGACAGTTCTAACCGAGTCTGCGTAGAAGGACTCAGGCTAGAAGTCAGACTGTCAGTGTTTGACAGCTTCAAACAGCTGTGAAACACTGATATTTCATCTGTCAAAAACTCTTGACAGATGAAATTGTAGTCTGTGACGTCACCTGTTGCCGGGTGGCCCTTAATTGGCCTGCTGAGCCCGCTGGGCGGGCTCAACAAGGTCAATCAAGGGAAAATCGCGTCGATTGGCCGGACGTCGATGGAGGCGGGACTAAAACCCAAAAGTTGTAGTCCCGCCTCCTTCCCGACTGCTGAATGAAAATCTAGCCCTATGTATTCAATCAAGGCCAGACCATCATTGCCAGCTACAATATCAGATCTGTTTAGAAAATAAGCATTTTTCTTAAGAAATAAAAAGTCTGTGAAATATCTGAAATAGTATTTTATAATGTATTTACGTGTACTGGTGACTCTCCAATGCTCTTTCTCACAATAGGTTGGTGAAAACGGTGGGCCGGGTTTTCTGAAGTAACAACAGAAAATGCTGGAAACACTCGGCAGGTCAGGCAGCATCCGTGGAGAGAGAAACAGAGTTAACGTTTCGGGTCGAGGACCCTTCGTCAGAACTGGAAAAAGTTAGAGAAGTAACAGATTTTAAGCAAGTGTAGGGGCAGGGAAAGGGGGGAGGGGAGGAAAGAACAAAAGGGAAGGTCTGTGATAGGATGGAAGGCCGGAGAGATTAAAAGACAAAAGGGATGATGGTGCAAGGCAAAAGGAGATGATAATGGGACAAGTTTAGAAACAAAAGATGAGTCTAGATGAGGTGTAAATGGCAATGGCAGAATCATCAACAGCTGCCATTTGAGAAAAAAAAGGGGAAAAAAATATAGGGGCAGAGGTTATGGTCTGAAATTGTTGAACTCGATGTTGAGTCCAGAAGGCTGTAAAGTGCCTAATCGAAAGATGAGGTGCTGTTCCTCGAGCTTACGTTGAGCTTCATTGGAACAGTGTAAGAGGCCGAGGACAGAGAGGTCAGAGTGGGAATGGAGCGGAGAATTAAAGTGACAGGCGACCGGAAGCTCGGGGTCGCGCTTACGGACTGAACGGAGGTGTTCCGCAAAGCGGTCACCCAATCTGCGTTTGGTCTCCCCAGTGTAGAGGAGACCACATCGTGAGCAGCGAATACAGTATACTAGTTTGTAAGAAAAACTGGATTTTCTTCTCGCTACACTGACTGAAATTGCACAGTTTATCCGCTATGTTCTACCTTGGGACAGGATCAAATTCAAGTCTCTCACATGAGATTCCTGAGCCACTGCCACTTACTAGGGAAAAGTAGCGGAGGTGGTTTCCCCTTACCTTTCTCACAGTTTTTAATCTTTGTTCTCCAAGGTGGGCTGGAACCAAGGCTAAAGAGCCCCATATCTACCCTTTACAGTTGTGGGGAGGGCGGAGGGGGGACGGGGGGGGGGGAACCTGGAGGTCCACCCAGCGTTTGGAGATTATGGGGGGAATTTTCCCAGCCCTGGGGAGGCGGGTATGGAGGCGGGACTGCTGGGAAAATGCCAGAAACTGGGAGCAGGTGCCGACTCCGCTCCCAACCCACCTCCGTGACATCTTCCCGGGAGGCGGGTCCCTGAGTTGCGCAGGGACCTGTCTCCTCGAGGCGGGGAGGGGATTAGAGCCAATTAACTGCCTGTTAACAGGCAGTTTTGAGGCTTTTCCCCATTTTACGCCTGCAATTGCGGGCTTCCCAATGGCTGCGAACCTCGCCAGGGTCAGCAAGGCGAGCAGTGGGTCTGCAGGGGTGAGAGGAGTCGAAATGTCAGCTGTAGAGGTGAGTGATGAGTGCAAGTGTGGACAGGTAAGTATGAGAGGTGAATGTAAAGTGTTGGAAAAAGTTTCCTTACCTTTGCTTCTTCCTGCAGGCTTCAACCCTTGGGGATCCGGAGGTGCCTCATCTCAACGGCAGAGATGACAGAATGGTTGCTGCATTCTCATATGCAGCAGCCATCTGCTTTCTGCTGAGGAGAGAGGTTTTGGTGAGCCTTCAGTGCAAGGGCTCACCTTAGAACAGAGATTGTCAGTGTTTGACAGCTTCTCAAATCTGTCAAACGCTGACAATTCATCTGTCAAAAAAATGTTGTCCTGATGTCCTCTGTCTCGGCTTTCCCTTAATTTGCCGGTAAGCCCGCAGGGCGGGTTTAACAAGGTCAATCAAGGGAAAATAGCGTGGGTGGGCCAGACGTCGCTGGGGGCGGGACTGAAACCCGACAAGCAGCAGTCCCGCCCCCAATGCGCCCCCATTGACAAAATCCCTCCAGGATATGGGCAGTATAGTAGAGGAAAAATTGGGCAGGGAAGCCGACTGACGCCCTGACCTAGATTTTCCTCCTCCTGTCCCACAGGGAAGGCTGCTGCTAGTCACTTCACGACCCGCCACATGTAAATGATGCTGGGGAGATTGGGCCCAGCAACACACCAGATTTCCTTGCCACTGGCATCACCAACCCAACAGCAGAGGGGGCAGTGGTAGTCCCTTGGGCAGTGGCAGAAAGTACGCAAGGGAGATAGCCCAGCAGTGGGTCTACACAAGCTCCAAAAACCATATCTGATGCAGACCTCACCTTTGGAGCTTCTCTGCCTCCTTTTAATCCGTTCCGCTGTCACACCAGCCTATCCTGCTCCTCGACGGTGTTGGCAGTGATCCCACCGGGAGCCTGTCTTGCACAGGTATTGGACCCTGGACCCAGAAAACTGGATTGAGGTGATGGCGGGGGTTGAGGCGACCGACAGAAGCTCTGCCCTTGTCCCCGCTCCTGCCCCACCGTCAGGCCAATAGATGGGGTTTTTTTATGCTGTGTTTGCTGTAACAGGCTGAGAGAGGTTACAGCGCCACCTCTGGATTAAGTGAGAATAGCAGGTGACGTAAGAAAACTACGAGGCACTTGGTCTGAGTATAAAACAAGGCTTTAATCAACTGTTTCACAACCATGAGTTCTAGTTACATAGAAACATCGAAGATAGGAGCAGGAGTAGGCCATTCAGCCCCTCGAGCCTGCTCCGCCATTCAATGAGATCATGGCTGAACATCCAAATTCAGTACCCTGTCCCTGCCTTCTCCCCATATCCCTTGATCTCTTTAGCCTTAAGAAATATATCTAACTCCTTCTTGAATATATTTAATGAATTGGCCTCCACCGCCCTCTGTGGTAGAGAATTGCACAGGTTCACCACTCTCTGGGTGAAGAAATTCCTCCTCATCTCTGTCCTAAATGGCTTACCCCTTATCTTTAGACTGTGACCCCTGGTTCTGGACTCCCCGACCATCGGGAACATCCTTCCTGCATCCAGTCTGTCTAGTCCTGTCAGAATTTTATAAGTTTCAATGAGATTCCCCTCTCATTCTTCTAAACTCTGGCGAGTACAAGCCCAATCATCCCAATCTCTCCTCATACGTCATTCCTGCCATCCCAGGTATCAGCCTGGTGAATCTTCGCTGCACTCCCTCCATGGCAAGAACATCCTTCCTCAGATAAGGCGACCAAAACTGCACACAATACTCAAGGTGTGGTCTCACCAAGGCCCTGTACAACTGCAGCAAGACATTTTTGCTCCTGTACTCAAACCCTCTCGCAATGAAGGCCAGCATACCATTTGCCTTCTTAACCGCCTGCTGCACCTGCATGCTTACCTTCAGCGACTGGTGCACAAGGACACCCAGGTCTCGTTGCACTTCTCCTTCTCCCAATCTATTGCTATTCAGATAATAATCTGCCTTCCTGTTTTTGCCACCAAAGTGGATAACCTCACATTTATCCATGTTATATTGCATCTGCCATGCATTTGCCCAATTACCCAACCTGTCCAAATCATCCTGGAGTTTCTCGGCATCCTCCTCACAGCACACACGCCCACCCAGCTTTGTGTCGTCTGCAAATTTGGAGATATTACATCTAGTTCCCTTGACTAGATCATTAATATATATTGTGAATAGCTGGGGTCCAAGGACCGATCCCTGCGGTACCCCACTAGTCACTGCTTGCCACTCGGAAAAAGACCCGTTTATTCCAACTCTTTGCTTTCTGTCTGCCAACCAGCTCTCTATCCAAGTCAATACCTTGCCCCCAATCCCATGTGCCTTAACTTTACACGCTAATCTCTTATGCGGGACCTTATCGAAAGCCTTCTGAAAGTCCAAATACACCACATCCACTGGTTCTCCCTTATCTATTTTACCAGTTACATCCTCAAAAAATTCCAGTAGATTAGTCAAGCACGATTTACCTTTTGTAAATCCATGTTGACTTTGTCCGATCCTGTCACTGTTTTCCAAGTGCTCTGCTATTACATCTTTTATAATGGACATCACTAGTTCCTGGTTACAAAAACGTCCTGAGCAAGCTGGGCCCACGCCCGAGTATTTATACTTTCCTTGGACGGTGCCACCAGCTGGCCGCCCAGTGTTATCTCATGAGTAATTTCTACATGAATGGTAAGATTCATGACAGCGGGCATTCTTGTCATATTGGGGTGAATTTCCTCAGAGCTTCTCCAGCTCTGTCACTGTAACTCTGCTGGAAATACGGCAGAAATCCTCTTTCCACAAGGAAATTACAGTAGTGTAGGTATTCGGGTTCACTTAAGTAGGTATTGGATGAATTCCTACTAAATAATCGAGTTCGACTTCAGGAGAACAATCAAGAAGTTCTTTAATTCAAGAATAACCGAATTCCAACAGGTAGGTACAAGAAACAGATGAAATACAGCAGGTAAGAGAGATGGATGCAGGAGAGCCTTGGAGTAGGTCTTTCCCCAGCGGGGATGCCATGAGGACTGAGTCCACAGTCCTGTGGATTGCATGATGACGTCATCATGCTCAGCCGCGTTTTCCCGCGCTTGTGTGGTCACGTGACCGCGTCGTGACGTCAGCGCGTTTGCCCGCGCTTGGGCGGGCACGTGACCCGTGTCATGATGTCGGCACGTCTACCCGGCACTGTAGCTGGCCGTTGCGGCCGAAGTCGCGGGAGCAGGAGGCCGAAATGGGCCGGCGGCCATCGCGGGCGTGGGAGGCCGAACTCGGCCGGCGGCCACCACAGGAGCGGGAGGCCAAGCTGTGCCGGCGGCTGTCGCGGGAGTGGAAGGCCGAGCTGGGCCGGCTCGCATCTAGGTGAGTCACGTGACGTGACGTCAGTGCGTTAGTACGCGTTCTTAAAGGGGCAACGGCCCGAACAGGTAAGCAATATATATATATACATAGTTAAGTTAAAGGGAATTATGTATTATAAGTAAGGGGCACCCGGTGGTACCGCCACAGTAGGACCTCTGGCCCAAGTAAGAACAACTGGCGTTACCATTAGAGTGTTGCCCACTGATTTCAATATACCAGAGTTTTGCAGCATTATCAGGTCAAGGTTTTAACATATTGTAGCACATATCCCATGGTGTTACATACAATGCCACTGTCCATTTTATCGGAAGAGGGGTATTATTTAGGTGTCAGCCGTGGATCAGTGGGCAGCACTCTCGTCTCTGAGTGAGAAGGTTGTGGGTTCAAGTCCCATTCCAGAGACTTGAGCACAAAAAGCTAGGCTGACACTCCAGTGCAGTGCTGAGGGAGTGCTGCACTGTCGGAGGTGCCGACTTTCAGATGAGACGTTAAACCGAAGCCTTGTCTGCGCTCTCAGGTGGATGTAAAAGATCCCATGGCACTGTATCGAAGAAGATCAGGGGAGTTATCCCCGGTGTCCTGGCCAATCTTTATCCCTCAACCAACATCACCAAAAGAAAATTATCTGGTCATTATCTCATAGCTGTTTGTGCTATCTTGCTGTGTGCAAATTGACGGCCGCATTTCGTGCATTATCACAGTGACTACACTTCAAAGGTACCCCCTTGGCTGTAAAACGATTTGGGACATCCTGAGGTTTTGAAAGGCAAATATATAAATGCAAGTCTTTCTATTATGCCACGCAGTACAACCAGGACACTGACTCATGAGCATTTAGGATGACTGGTAAGGGGGCCCCTCGGACTTGCAGTACTGGGATGGAGCCTCAGGGTGTAGTAGTAGCTTCAGAGGATTGGGGTCTGCTAGCAATGGAAGAAAGGTCGCAGGGTGTAGTGGCACTGTGGAGAGAGATTCGGAGAGCATTGGTGCAGGTTCCAAGATCATGGTGCAAGGGGAGCTTGGGAATCTGGGAGCGCGGTGGAAGGATGTCCTACGGTCCGGGAAGACTGGCGGAGCCGCTGAAATTGAAGAGCATTGGGAAGAGGTTGCAGGATCTAGAAGCAGTGAAGGGTGGTCTAAGGGTTTGAGAGTGCTAGTAGTGGCAGCGGCGGGCAGGAGTAGGAAATACTGGGGAATGTAATCCCTGCATCCAGGATATCCGGGAAAGGGTCTGGGGTGGCGGGGGGGGGGGGGGGGGTCCACACTCTGTCAGTATTGGGGAACTAGCAGCCTTGAGGAGGAGGGGAGCTTTAGGAGAATCTGCCCTTCTACCCTCTTCTGGACCATCAGCTGCCCCTCCATCACATTCTCACCTGTCAGCTTCTTCCCCCGACTAATCCTCGGCCCTCTTTGGGATCAACAGGCACCACCGACCACTTTCCCTGTTTCCAGTCAGTCCCTGCTCTAAAGCACATTGGGCCAGAAATTCGGGTCCCCAGTGGTGAGTACGCGCTGGGTACTCACGCGTAGGCCCAACGAAAGTGCCAGTTTCGTGCATGCACTGCGCACGCACAGGAAACCGGAACTTCCATTCCCTTGAAGGAAGGGGTTCACAGGTCGAATGCGTGCGCCAGAGAGGCAGCGCCTACGCCTGGAACTTCCGTTTTTTTTTACAGGTTTCTCCGGGAGGGTAAGTCTCCAGGAGCTACGCTTCTAAAAAGCAGTCGCAAGGCCTGCTTTTAACAAGGTGAATTAAGTAAAATTAAAACATTTTTTCCACAGGTTTATTATATTTAAATACTTTAAAGAAAGGTAAGTTTATTTTTAGCCCCGTTAAAAACTGTAATTAATCTTTTCAAAAATTTCAATTATTGTTTAAAATAGTTATTTTATGTAATTTATAGTTATTTTAAAAATGTGATTTAAAAAAAAAATTATTTGAAGTTTTAGTTCGGTTTTGAGGCCGATCTCTATTCATAGATTTGACAGGCCTTCCTGTCAAATCTATGAATACAGATTCCCTGCTCCGATTGGCTCTCCATGGCCCACGTGATCCCAGGGGACGCTTCGAACTAACTGCGCTGCTGGGATACGCAAGCACTGCGCGCAGGCAGTTGGAGGAGGCCCAGGATCGGAATCCCACGCGGGCCCACAGCACAACGGCCGGCGCGCTAGGTAAGTGCAGGTCGGGGGCTTGCACCCGCGGGAAGCCCCCGACCCGAATTTCTGGGCCATTGTGTTTCGCCCACCAGCTTAGCTCCCAAACGATTTTACATACAAAACTGAACGGATAACTATTCCTACAAAGCCATGATCTAACCAAGTGGTTGTGACAATCTATTAATGCCTCTAAATAATATTTTGAAAACAGAAAATCTAGCGAGCAGCTGATGTTGCACTTTACACATGTGAAATACTGTAAAATGATGAAGTGTTTCTGAACTGCAGCCTGAAACTAATGAGCAAATTCTAAACTGCAAAGTTTCCTGGCAAAAACAACAATTACACTCATGAGTCACCAGAGACTATATAGCTCCCCGGTAGGTGCTCAGCATTTCCTGTGCACATTTAGTTTAATCATAGTAATACGTGACAAGCCATTTCTACTGAGGAATTGAATGAAAAGGAGTTTCAACTATCAATCAGCAGCCAATTCATTTCCCCATGGGGTGGCGAAAGGAAATAATCAAACAGCAGTTAAACTGCGGATGCTTTTCACACACCTCCAAATGGCCAAGTGTGCAGCAGTGCTGGGAGATCACTGAAGCCAGTCACTCTCCTATAAGCCCAGATTTTACCTTCTTACGTTCATAAAAATGTCCGTTTCTCCATTGGTGAATAACAGAAAGAGTTGAATTTTTATAGCACCTTTCATGAACTCAGGACTTCCCAAAGCACTTTGCAGCCACTGAAGTATTTTTGAAGTGTGGTCACTGTAGGAAATGCGGCAGCCAATTTGCGCACAGCAAGCTCCCACAAACAGCAATGTGATAATGACCAGATAATCTGTTTTTTAGTGATGTTGATTGAGGGATAAATATTGGCCAGGACACCGGGGAGAACTCCCCTGCTCTTCTTCGAAATAGTGCCGTGGGATCTTTTACATCCACCTGAGAGAGCAGACGGGGCCTCAGTTTAACATCTCATCCGAAAGACGGCACCTGCGACAGTGCAGCACTCCCTCAGCACCGCACTGGATTTTTTGTGCTCAAGTCTCTGGCGTGGGGCTTGACCCCATAACCTTCTGACTCTGAGGCGAGAGTGCCACCCACTGAACCACTGGCTGACACATACTAGCCACCAACACTTGAGGGAGAAAAGATTTAAAATTTTCTGTAGTACAGGAAACTCTCGATTTACCGGCACCTAAATAACCGGAAATCTCTGTTAACCAGCAAAATTCAGGAGTAGGTTCAGGTAAGTTTTACTTCACATTAGTGGCCGTTCCTGGATCTGTGGCCGTGTAACTGGGGTTCCTGCACCTGTTGCTATGCAACAGGGACGCCTGGATCTGTGGCCGTGGTTCCTGCACCTGTTGTCATGCAACAGGGACGCCTGGATCTGTTGCTGTGTACGGGGCTCTTGTACCTTTTACTATACCTCCCTGTAATCCGGACTTTTTGATAAACCGGCACCACGCTGGTCCCGTCGGTGCCGGATAAAAAAAGAGTTTCCTGTATGTACATTGAACACTCTTAACCTATGCATTACTGCACCAGCTGAAGAATCCACCTAACTACACATGGACTACAGTGAGGAATAGTGACATTCAAGATAACGTGACTATCACTTTTTTCTCACATATGAAAGGTCTCAATTGTCACCGCTCCCTGGTAGGGCATGGGGAAACATCCGATAACAACCATAAAATCAAACTGACAACAGGATGGGTTAAAAGGTTGGGGAGACCAAACGCAGATTGGGTGACTGCTTTGCGGAACACCTCCGTTCAGTCTGTAAGGGGGACCCAGAGCTCCCGGTGGCCTGTCACTTTAATTCTCCGCTTCACTCCCACTCAGACCTCACCGTCCTCAGCCTCTTGCATTGTTCCACGGAAGCTCAGCATAATCTCGAGGAACAGCACCTCATCTTCCGATTAGGCACTTTACAGCCCTCTGGACTCAACACAGAGTTCAACAATTTCAGATCATAACCTCGGCTCCTATCACATATATATATTTTCTTTTTTTTTATCCACACATTTTGTTTGGCCTTTTTTTCTTCCCTCCCACATGGCAGCTGTCCTTCATTCTGCCAGCGCAATTCACACTTCATCTAGAGCCATCCTTTGTTCCTTAACCTGTCCCATTACCGCCTCCTCTCGCCTTGAATATCTCTTAATGTCTCTCAATGTCTCTCAATCTCTCCTGCTTTCTACCCTATCACAGGCCTTCCCTTTTGTTCTTTCATCCCCTCCCCCTTTTCCCAGCCTCTAAACTTGCTTTCCATTTCCTGCTTTTTTCCAGTTCTGACGAAAGGTCTTCGACCTGAAACGTTAACTCTGTTTCTCTCTCCACGGATGCTGCCTGGCCTGCTGAGT
This sequence comes from Somniosus microcephalus, assembly GCF_052327205.1. NCBI lineage: Eukaryota > Metazoa > Chordata > Chondrichthyes > Squaliformes > Somniosidae > Somniosus > Somniosus microcephalus. Next base: position 22,546,490 of record NC_140998.1, read on the forward strand.
TTTTCCAGCGTTTTCTGTTGTTATTTTGGGTTAAAAGGTTACCCGGCAACACAGAGGCCTTCCATCCCTCAGCATCATTTTGCCCGACGTAGGATTATTTAATTCTCCCGAGCACTTTAATAAGCAGCCAGTCTCTACAATACAGCACTGTGCGCCTAAAATATAACAGCGCTATTTCACTGTCTTGCTGGATTTACAATGTCACTAAATTAACAGTCAAATTAAAATGACAGAACCCACGTCATCATTTTTATAAATTATAAATCACATTTATTCTGGAGCCTTACTCTAATGCAGGTTTAGATATTAATCAAATTCCATTAAAAAATTAGTATTTTGTTCATTCTCCCGCTCCCCCATTTGATGTTCTCTTAATTGTTCAGGTTCTTGGTTCATCAAGTTATATTCTTACTAACTCGCACCAAGTCCCGTTCGCCCAGCACCCCTACATTGGCTCCCGGTTAAGCTGCGCTTCGATTTCAAAATGCTCACATTCTTGTTTTCAAATCCCTCCATGGCCTCGCCCCTCCCTATCTCTGTAATCTCCTTCAGCCCCACAACCACTCCCCCCCCCCCCACCCCCGAGATATCTGCACTCCTCTAATTCTGCCCTCTTGAGCATCCCTGATTATAATCGCTCAACCTTTGGTGGCCATGCCTTCTGTTGCCGAGGCCCTCAGCTCTGGAATTTCCTGCCTAAACCTCTCTGCCTCTCTACCTCTCTTTCCTCCTTTAAGACGCTTCTTAAAACTGACCTCTTTGACCAAGCTTTTGGTCACCTGCCCTAATTTCTCCTTATGTGGCTCGGTGTCAAATTTTTTATCTTAAAATACTCCTGGTGCGGCGCCTTGGGATGTTTTACTACGTTAAAGGCACTATATAAATACACGTTGTTGTTGTAGTGGGGTTTGTTTAAACCAAACCCAAAATCTAAGCAACACGGAATAATTTTAACTAACAAACAGGAGAAAAAAAATTGCTCATCAATTGTTAATTAATGCATTTGGAGAGTAGCACAGATGTAGAGTGAGTATTAGTGCCTTCGCTAATCTGAAGAGGTCTAATTGTCATTTAATTAATGGGCAACTCTTGGTTCATTATTGCTATTATACAACACCTCTGAGAATTCAACATCAATTTCTGAAGCAACACAATTCCTGTAGAGGGGTAACACGTGCTCCATTTAACTGTCAGATAATGCCAGCTGCCTGTGAGTGTCAAGCTTCGCCTAACTGCGGTGGCAGAAGGTGAACCAGCAGGCAAGCCAATGGCACCTCTCAATTAGTTAAACGTTTGCTTGTAAGTTGTCCATAATTCCTATCAAACGCAAGCAAGTAATGGAACGAACAAATCCATTCAATCTGCCGAGCCCACCAGTTCCAGCACCCTTCAGGCCTAGCTGCACTGTTATGAACGCCCCCTCAATTTACACCAGCCCAGAATTTTGCTGGAACGTGCCCCGTTAAGGCATTTTCCTGCGCCAACCAGCGCAAAAAAAAATTGCGACGCAGTTTGTCGAAAGTGCCAGCTGATCAGGGCGGCAACGGGGCACCCGGGACCGCGGTGAACGATGGGGCCAACAGAGTATCTCCTTAACCGGTGAAATATAACGATTGAGAATGAGACAGGAACTGCGGGGGAAGGAAATAGGGTGCATTAGAGTCACATCGGGCGTAGAAAGAGAAATAAACAAGGGAAAGAAAGACTGGATTAAAAGAGTGAAAAAAAAAGACAAAGGAAAAGTTTTTTTTTTAAACTTGTCCCCTTTCTGCATCTTCTGAGGTTGATTAGCAGTGCAGGAACATAAATCTCGTCACTAAAAGGGTTGTTCAGTACCAGCCCTAACTTACCGCGGTGAGTGTAAGTGGCAATTAATGCGCAGACGTAGCAATTTCTTGAAACTCACGGGGAGGCTGAGGGCGAGCTCCCGTTTTCGCGAGGCTAAGGCCGGAGCGGCGCAATTTGTCCAGCAATTTGTGGCGATTCGCAGTTCACAGGGTATCTCTTCCTCGCCACAAGCTGGTTGGACGATTTACACCGTTAATAACGGCGAATGCCATTAAACCCGCCATTACTTTGCTGGCAAATTCTGGCTCATTTTGTCCTCACACAGGTGCAAAGTACAGCTAACTTCCAAGGGAAGAAAAGGCTTGGGAATTTTTCTTTCCAACGTAAGAACATAAGAATTAGGAGCAGGGGTCGGCCATTCGGCCCCTCGAGCCTGCTCCACCATTCAATAAGATCGTGGCTGATCTTCCACCTCAACTCCACTTTCCCGCCCGATCCCCATATCCCTTGATTCCCCTAGAGTCCAAAAATCTATCGATCTCAGCCTTGAATATACTCAATGACTGAGCATTCACAGCCCTCTGGGGCAGAGAATTCCAAAGATTCACAACCCTCTGTGTGAAGAAATTCCTTCTCATCTCAGTCCTAAATGGCCGACCTCTTCTTCTGAGACTATGCCCCCTAGTTCTAGACTCTCCAGCCAGGGGAAACAATCTCTCAGCATCTACGCTATCAATCCCCCTCAGAATCTTATATGTTTCAATGAGATCACCTCTCATTCTACTAAACTCCAGAGAGTATCGGCCCAATCTACTCAATCTCTCCTCAGAGGACAACCCTCTCATCCCAGGGATCAATCTGGTGAACTTTCATTGCACCGCCTCTAAGGCAAGTATATCCTTCCTCAGATAAGGAGACCAAAACTCTGCACACAAATGAGTGGACCACGGCGTTTAAGTCAGAATGACCATGTTGAATGAATCACTTGTTCAAGTGTTTTCCTCAGTGAATTTAGGAGTCTCTCGTTCTACCATCAGTTTCAATGCTCACAGGCTTCAACGATGCAGAATAGCAAAATTCCTTATGGAGTCTTTCTGCAAGTTAGCAGTGGTTTTTGCAAAGTTCATTGTTATATAAAACCCAGTTGAGATATAACATTTTATCCTGGGGCAGGGATTAAAATAAAATAATACATCCTGGCCTGCCGCTGTAAGAAAATCATTTGAACCAAAAAAAAACTCCATGCTATCAATCCAACATCATTTGACCTCACCTGTTGCATTACTCAGAGATTTGTGTGCACCCAATTGGACCGAATCCATAATACATTTCTCCCTGGCCACTGCAGAAGCGTCAGGATGTGAGTCTAATACTACAATCTTCAAACTTGACTGGTTTCTTGACAATCCTCCTATAACCTCAACAAGCCCTGACTTTATACTATCTTCGACACTCCATCTCGCTTTCTTTCATCCCATGATGATTGATATTAGTCTGGTGCATTTTTGGTTCAGCGGAAGGTTAGTGATTCAAGAAGAGCATTAGTGTTGGAGTAAGTACTTGTAAAGTACATACCTCTGAGTGTACCACGGCGTTTAAGTCAGAATGACCACGTTAAAATGAATCTCATGTTCAAGTGTTTTCCTCAGTGAACTTAGGAGTCTCTCATTCTACCATCAGTTTCAATGCTCACAGGCTTCAATGATGCAGAATAGCAAAATTCCTTATGGAGTCTTTCTGCAAGTTAGCAGTGGTTTTTGCAAAGTTCATTGTCATATAAAACCCAATTGAGATATAGGGCAGGATTTTCATTGGGCCGTGGAGGCGGGATTGGAGGCGTGTGGGGGGTTAAAATCGTGAAATCGGGGGGCACGAACCCATCCCGCCCCCAACCCGTCTGCATGCCAGTTTCAAAGGAGGCGGGTACCTGACCCGCACTGGGACCCGCCTCCCCGAGGCAGGAAGGGGATTAATGCCAATTAACTGTCTGTTAACAGGTAGTTAACAGGCAGTTTTTAGCCTAATCCCTATTTTTATTGGTGAAGTGTGGGATTCCCGACGGCTCCAAACCACGCCAAGTTAGCGAGGCGGACCGTCGGGCTGAAGGGCTTGGAGGGTTCGAGATGTCCGCTGTTCAGGTGAGTAATGGGTGCATGAGTGCAGAGGTAAGTGTGTTTGGTGTGTGTAAAGTGTTTAAAGAAGTTTTACTTACCTTTAGTTACCTTTACAGCCTTCCTTCCTTCAGGTCTCTTGAGTCCCTCATCTCACCGGCACAGAAAGCAGAATGGCCGCGAGCTGTCAAAAGTTGCAGCATTCAGCTTTCTGTTCTGGAGAGATCTCTAAATCAGCCTGAGAGGAAGGAATTAACTTGGAGTACAGATTGTCAGTGATTGACAGCTTCAAAGAGCTGTCAAACGCTGATATTTCATCTGTCAAAAGGTCTTGACAGATGAAATGTCAATCTGTGATGTCACCTGTTGCCAGGTGGCCCTTAATCCGCCTGCTGAGCCCCTGGGCAGGCTCAACAAGGTCAATCAAGTGAAAATCGCGTGGGTTGGCCACAACTCGATGGAGGCGGGACTACAACCCCAAAAGTTGTAGTCCCGCCTCCTACACGCCTCCAGAATCAAAATCCAGCCCATAACATTTTATCCTGGGGCAGGGATAAAAATAAAATAATACATCCTGGTCTGCCTCTGTAAGAAAAATACCACAAAGCTGAGTGCTGGCTGGTAGACGCAACTCTTGGGGGTTCCATGTCATTGAGACACTTCTGGATTGCACGAGGGAGCCCTTCATTAGGGGAAAAGTCCGACACGTCTGGTCTGAGTTGAAACCACTGGGGCGGCGTGAAATTCTATGTACTCAACCAACGCCACAGTTCCCCTTCAAAGAGCAGTCGAATCAAAGGCAACGCACGACAATTAACGAATGCTTTTGCCACTTGACTATCAGATTGATTCATCTAATCTTGTTCCTTTTTCAAGTTATGAAATATTCAGTTGTATCTGTCTGGTTGGCGATCTACGGTTAACAGAGAGGGTGGTCACCACTTTCTCACTGCTCAATAATACAACAACCAGTGGCACATCATTGACTCACTTTTTACACAATTCAGGAGAGCACTTAGCTTATTTACATAGCACTGCCCAAGTTGGAATCACAGAATGGTACAACACAGGAGGCCGCCATTCGGCCCATCGTGCCTGTGCCGGCTCTCTGCAAGAGCTATCCAGTTAGTCCCACTCCCCGGCTCTTTCCCCATAGCCCTGACAATTTTCTCCCCTTCAAGCATTTATCCAATTCCCTTTTCAAAGTTACTATTGAATCTGCTTCCACCACCCTTTCAGGCAGCGCCAGATCATAATAACTTGCTTCAATGTCTTCCCTGGTAATTTAATCCACCAACTCTATTCTCTTTGGGTGACAAAATTCTATTTGACTTTCCTTTTTATTCTTAACTGCCTGATTTTTATTTTGCATTTCCTGATATTTAAGCTCTTCATCATAGTAAACGGTTTGTTTAAACCAACATTGTCTCTTTCACAATCCTTAAAACTTCAATTACATAACTTCAAAGTATTGCTTTTTCCCAAATAGAAGGATCTGGATTCCTTTTACTTGAGCACAAAAAGTCCAGGCTGACAATCCAGTGCAGTACTGAGGGAGCGCTGCGCTGTCGGAGGTGCCTTCTTTCGGATGAGACGTTAAACCTCAGGTGGATGCAAAAAGATCCCACGGAACTATTCCGAAGAAGATGGATGGGCGGCGCGGACACGATGGGCCGAAGGGCCTCTTTCTGTGCTGTAAAACTCTATGGCCTAGAAATTGGGTTCTGGTCTTGCCAGGGCTGTAGCGCCAGAAAGTTTGCGCCAGCGGTAATGTGGCAGCGCCCGACGAAAATTCGGGTGCGCCGGGCCCAGACGGCGGCGGGCGCTAAAACCCTCCTTTAGCGCCTCAAAACGGGCGTGAACTTGGGTTTCCCGGCGCTAATCCCCCGCTGCGGCACCCGATGCGGTGCGGCAGGCGGGGGAACTGCAGGCCTCCTCCTCCTGTTAAGGAGGAGCTGCCTGCAGCCGACAACTGTCCGGCGGATTGACCCGACATCTGAGCCCGGCACCTCGGGGAAGTGCCGGGCTCGCATGAGACACTGATCAGGGCCGCGGGGGGGGAATGCAGGAGTCCGGGAAGGGAGGTGCGGGCAGGCGGCCGCCGGGAACACGGCCGGCCGCCGCTCCACCTTTATGCGCCGGCGCACACTGGGGGAAGACTCTGTTGCCAGAGTCTTAGTTGCGCCTGCCACGGGCGAGGCGGGCGCAACTGAATTTCGGCTTGGGGCCGGGTTACCACGGCAACCGGGACGCTGCGCACACCGATGACGTCATCGGTGCCGGCGCAGCGCTACCGGTGCAACGCCGATTTAGGGCCCCAGGGAATTTCTCAACTGGCCATAACTCCGGTGCTAGGCCCTCTAGCGCCTCAAATGCGGCGCTAAGCCTACCGAATTTCTAGGCCTATGACTCTAAGAGCAGGGGAGTTATCCCCGGTGTCCTGGGGCCAATATCTATCGCTCAAATCAACATCACTAAAACAGATTATCTGGTCATTATCACATTGCTGTTTGTGGGAGCTTGCTGTGCGCAAATTGGCTGCCGTATTTCCTACATTACAATAGTGACTGCCCTTCAAACAGTACTTCATTGGCTGTAAAGCGCTTTGGGACGTCTGGTGGTCATGAAAGGCGCTATATAAATGCAAGTCTTTCTTTTAATCTTTCATTATAACGCAAATTCCTAATCTATGTGCAGTGAGCAGAGTGAAGGTGCCGACAGAAGAAGGATCACTTTAATAAGTTGGAAGTTTCACCTGTATAGCCAAACACTAAATCAAGTCAAGAGGATTCTTAAATGAGGTAATAAATTAACGCCGAGAGACACACGAGGACACAATGCCCACAGTGCGGCACCATCTCATTCACTGCCAATGGCCATCATGTCAGCGTATATTTTAACAGTCTACTCAGGAGCTGAGCACAGTGGCGGAAATCCTCAGACACAATCCTACAACAGTCAAGCTGTGTTTGTTCCATGTTTTTAAACTTGATATCGAACCATTCACAAAGCCCTTAGTCCCCCAGCAAAACTATCTGAGATTGGGTCGATTAGGCTTATATTCGCTAGAGTTTAGAAGAATGAGAGGGGATCTCATTCAAACTTATAAAATTCTAACAGGACTAGACAGACAGATGCAGGAAGGATGTTCCCGGTGGCGGGGGAGTCCAGAACCAGGGGTCACAGTCTAAAGATAAGGGGTAAGCCATTTAGGACTGAGATGAGGAGGAATTTCTTCACCCAGAGAGTGGTGAACCTGTGGAATTCTCTACCACAGAAAGCAGTTGAGGCCAATTCATTAAATATATTCAAGAAGGACTTAGATATATTTCTTAAGGCTAAAAGGGATATGGGGAGAAGGCAGGGACAGGGTGCTGAATTTGGATGATCAGCCATGATCTCATTAAATGGCGGAGCAGGCTCGAGGGGCCGAATGGCCTACTCCTGCTCCTATCTTCTATGAGGACTGTATAATACCATACGTTATTACATCAATGGCGGGTAAATGGAGTTAGGATACAGATCAGCCATCATCTCATTGAATGGCGGAACAGGCTCGAGGGGCTGAATGGCCTCCTCTTGTTCCTATGGATCCTTAAAACTGTCCTCATTAATTATTGTGGATACTTTTGAACCATTATTTCAGAACTCAATATTAGACTCAAAAAAATGACTGTCCTTTTTTCTTGAACTTTGACTTTGGTTTCATTTATCATCCCTTTTGAAGTACAGCAACTCTGTAATTAATGTTTCATGTTTTATTGGAGGAAGAATACAGAGCTAATTATCATTCCAAATTAGCTTTGCAGGCCGACTGCACATAGACATGATATCAGACTGTAAGACGTGACTGTTCCTGAGGATCAAAACTTACTGCAGTTCATACTGAATTCTTTCAAAGTTGCAAAGGATCATTTCGAAATATATAAGCTGAGAAATTAGACCGCAATACTGTCATAGGAACTCTTAATGAATTCCTAGCAAACTCTTCTGTCTTCTAGTTTAACTGAAGCCATGACCTGTTTATTTTAAATGGGATAACGTCTCTGCTAATACAGCAGGCAAAGGAATTTGATACAATTGCACAGTATCATTTAAAAGCTCTATTCTCTCACTAGCCTTAAAGAGGAATCAGACCCCAGCGGTAAAGAGATTCTTTCATTAAATTCTTCTCAACTTAATTACTGTTTATTATTATTCTAATCAGAGCAGACTGTGCTCATCTCGCTGGGCTAACTGGGGTGTCGTGAGGTTTTTTTTCTCTTTTGCTATCAGTGAAAGGGTAAATAACACATTCAAAGAAACACAAACTTACCCAGAGACTCAGTGGGCAGCACACTCGCCTCTATGTCAGAAGGTCATGGGTTCAAGTTTCACTCCAGGGACTTGAGCACACAAATCCAGGCTGACACTCCAGTGCAGTGCTGAGAGAGTGCCACACTGTCGGAAGTGCTGCCTTTTGGATGAGACGTTAAACCGAGGCCCCGTCTGCTCTCTCAGGTGGACGTAAAAGATCCCGCGGCACTATTTCGAAGAAGAGCAGGGACGTGCTCCCCGGTGTCCTGGGGCCAATATTTATCCCTCAACCAACATCACTAAAAACAGATTATCTGGTCATTATCACATTGCTGTTTCTGGGAGCTTGCTGTGTGCAAATTGGCTGCTGCGTTGCCCACATTACAACAGTGACTACACTTCAAAAGTACTTCATTGGCTGTAAAGCGCTTTGGGACGTCTGGTGGTTGTGAAAGGCGCTATATAAATGCAAGTCTTTCTTTCATGACAATTCTTTAATTGCCTAAAAATCGAATCAAGGATTAAACATCAAATGATCTGCAATAAAAGCCACACAAGTTAGAGGATTAAGAGGTGCTTAAGATGATTAAAGGAGTTGGTAGGGTGGAGAGAGAGAAATTATTTCCTCTGGTGGTGTGAGTACAGAACATGGGGACATAACCTTAAAATTAGAGCCAAGCTGTTCAGGGGCGATGTCAGGAGGCACTTCTTCACACAAAGGGTAGTGGAAATCTGGAACTCTCTCCCCCAAAAAGCTGTTGAGACTGGGGGGGGGGCGTCAATTAAATAATTTAAAAAACTGCCATTCATAGATTTTTGTTAGGCAAGGGTCTTAAGGATTATGGAACCAAGGCGGGTAGACGGAGCTAAGATACAGATCAGGCATGATCTAATTGAATGGCGGAACAGTCTCAAGGGGCTGAATGGCCTCCTCCTGTTCCTATGTTTGTTTCTCCTCTCCTGCCGAAATCTTTTCATCACCACCATAAAAATGGATTTTCAAGTCCACGACAACCGGTGGCGCCGATGATCATGCTCGTTGTCTCAACTGTTTCTCCCTACTTCAAAGTAAGCCTCCATTACAAAAACAGGCGGTCAAATGTAAGTGAGCACAAAGTGCTCTGACCAGAGGATTACTAAACCGATCACACCTCTGAAGGAGCTAAAATAAGAACGGAAGGAACTTGAAATGCCCGACAGTATCTGACAGAGAAAGATAGGCTAAAATGTCAGCTGCTGCCGATCTTTTCTTTCAGATGCTGAAATGAATTGTGCTCAGGTATCCGCTGCAGCCAGTCAGAAAGGAATGTTCTCTGAAAGGAATGGTGGAATTTAAGGGATTGTATTTATCAAGTAAAATCATTATTCTCACCTAAAACCTGTCACCTTTATCCAACAGTTTCTGATATGCCAACATTTTTTTAAATGTTGAAATATAAGTTACCACATGGTGAAGGGAAATCTATTTTAAACATCGCTGACTACGAGAAGAACTTTAATACAAAAAAGAGAACTTTTAATGATGGCGATACCACTTTAAAATGCAAGCTGAGAACAAAGAATTACTCAGATAAAAGGCGCAGTTGTGGCCAGGGACAGGTCTGGAGTTGCTGTGCAACCAATGGAACCGACCAACACTGTCTTGAGAGAAGATATGCTGAGCCTTTATAAAGCGCTGGTTTAGACCACAACTGGAGTATTGCGGCCAGTTCTGGCCACCACACTTTAGGAAAGGATGTGAAGACCCTTGAGAGGGTGCAGAGGAGATTTACCAGAATGGTTCCTGGGATGGGGGATCTTCGCTACAAGGACAGGTTGGAGAAGCTGGATTGGTTTTCATTAGAGCAAAGGAGGTTGCGGGGTGATTTGATAGAGGTGTACAAGATTATGACGGGTTTGGATAGGCTAGACAGGGAAAGGCTGTTCCCACTAGTTGATGGTACAAGGACTAGGGGACACAGATTTAAGGTTTTGGGCAAGAGATACAGGGGGGGACGAGAGGAAAAACTTTTTTATGCAACAAGTGGTGATGACCTGGAATTCGCTGCCGATGGAAGTGGTGGAAGCGGAGACACTCAATGTTTACAAGGGGAGGCTGGATAGGCACTTGAGGGAAATAAACTTGCAGGGTTACGGGGATAGAGCGGGGGAATGGGACTGACTGGATTGCTCTACAGAGAGTCTGCACGGACTCGATGGGCTGAATGGCCTTATTCTGTGCCGTTATGACTCTATGACTAAGACCCTCCTTAATCTGTAACAAGTAACACGCATGATTGAGTAACCCCACTAAAACTTTGAACCAATCGTGAACAACCAGGAGAAAAGCCATGTTTGAATGAGCCAATCATTAAGGTGTACACATGAGAGCCGTGAGAGGAGTTTTGAACATGAAGAATATAAGAACTGACACAACACCTAGTTTTTCCACTGCAGTCGGCCAGGATAAACATATCCTGGTCTAACGAAGAGAAGATGTCTAAAGATTCCAACGGACTTCAAGTGAGCGTTGGTTTGGCCAACCGGGCACTTGAAGATTCCAGGACAGGCTAAGCTGGGTTCTTATTTAATCTGTGTGTTAGTGGTTAAATAAAAGATCTCTGGGAGATAGTGGGCTGGATTTTACCAGCCCTGAGGAGGCAGGTTTGGAAGTGGGACTGGAGGCGGGACTGCTGGGAAAATCATAAAGAAAGGGAGCGGGTCCCAAACCCGCCTCCAAACAATCTTCCCGGGAGGCGGGTCCCCGATTTGCGCAGGGACCCGACTCCTAGCGGCGGGAAGAAGATTATAGTCACTTAACTGCCTGTTAACAGGTAGTTAAGAGGCTTTTTCCCATTTTGAGACTTCTGCTGCGGGCTTCCTGAAGTTCGGGAACACGGCCAGGGTCTGATGTACTGTTGGTGTATAGATGACAGCTGCAGAAGTGGCATGAAGGATGCAATGGGACACTGGTGAGTATCAGAGGTAAGGAATTGTTGGGAAGGTCATTTTTAATGTGTTTAGATTTTTCTGTAGGTGACAAGATTTGAAGTGCTTGTGTGGCCTCACCTCAATGGAAGAAGTGACAGATCGCTTCTGTACCCTCACTTGCAGCTGTCATCTGTTTCATCGTAAGGAGAGAGTCATTGGGGAGCCTGGGTGCAAGGGCTCACCTTTGTGCAGTGATTGTCAGTGTTTGACAGCACCTCAATGCTGTCAAACGCTGTCAAATCATCTGTCAAAAATAAATGCTACATGTGCCTTTAAGAAAACCGGCAGATAAAGCATCGTCAACTGACATCATCTGACACCGGCTTTCCCTTAATTGGCCAGCAAGCCCGCAGGGCGGGTTGAACAAGGCCAATCAGGGTAAAATAGCGTCTGTGCATTGGACGTCGCTGGGGGTGGGACTAGAACCCGAAAGGCAGCAGTCCCGCCCCCAACTCGTCTCGGTGAGTAAAATCCAGCCCAGTGTATCTGTGTGGTTTTATGTTAAAGTGGATTCAGGTCTACGAACCCTACTCGAACACCTAATGTGGGAGACGTGAAAGTCGTAAATAATTCTTACAAAGGTTCTCACTTAGCCATCAAGAAGTGTCAAGAAATCAGCTTGGACCATTGTCAACTAAACATCCAATCGGGGGAGGAGCTTTAATGGGCACCGTAGTGAGGCCAGAATATCAATTTTATACTGGTGTCACCCTGGAAACCACTTGGCCCAAAGGGATGCATTGTTCAAGGCCATGGCTGTTTCCTGTTGATGTTCACAGCTCTCCATTAACTAAAAAGAATTGTAACTGGTTTTGTTTTTAGTGAGGCATCACAAAGGCAAGTGAATATAAACGCAAAAATTCTAGTTTCTGCTTTTAGCAGCTGATCCATGCAAACCCCATCGGCTTACTGTCAATCATCAGCAAACTGAAGGAAGGAATCATCAAGAGAGCCATCAAATGGCACCTACTCACCAATAACCTGCTTACCGATGCTCAGTTCTGGTTCTGTGAGAGTCATTGAGCTCCATTGCTCACCCAGCTTAACTGGACCAACCACAACAACTGTGGTTATAAGAACAAGGTGCAGGCTAGGTAGTCTGCAATGAATAGCTCAACTCCCAACCCTTCAAAGACTCTTCACCATCTACAAGGCTCAAGGCAGGAGCGTCACGGAATACTTGCCTGGACGGTGCAGCCACAACAATATTCCAGAAGCTCCACAGTATCAAGGACAAAGCAGTCCACTTGCCACTGAACTCAACATTACCCACTCCATCACCTGTACACTGTGGATGCAGTATGTACTATCTGAAGGATGCACTGCTGTAACTCACCAAGATTACTTTGACAGCACCTCCTATCTCCATGACCTTTACTACCAAGGACAGCAGCAACAATATCACGTTAACACCATCACCTCCAAGTCACACAACATCCTGTATTAGACAGATCTCGCTGTCTCTTCACTGTCGCTGGGTCAAAATCCTGGAGTTCTCTATCTAACACCATCGTAGGAGAACCACCACCGCAAGAACTGCAGGGATTTAAAAAGGTGGCCCACATCACCTTCTCAGACCCTCTTATTACACATAAGCAGTTGAGTCAGAGTTGTATTGGTGGAGTCAGGGCAACATGTTATCCGCCTGACCTCTCAGTCACATGGCCTAGGTAAATTGGCGAGAAAAATACAGGAATTTACCATCATGCTGGAGCTCAAAGAACAGTGAATGCTCAATGTTTCCTTTTCTCCCCATCAGTTTTCTCTCTCCTCTTTTCTACAATCTGAACATACAAAAAGGCAGGTCCATCGACTCTGTCCCAAACAGTCATGACCCCAATGACCCCTCGCACTAGCAGTCATGACCCCTTACACTAGCAGTCATGCCCCCATGACCCCTTGCACTAGCAGTCATGACCCCCAATGGCCCGTTGCACCAGCAGTCATGACCCCCAATGATCCCACACACTAGCAGTCATGACCCCAATGACCCGTTGCACCAGCAGTCATGACCCCCAATGACCCCTTACACTAGCAGTCATGACCCCCAATGACCCGTTGCACCAGCAGTCATGACCCCAATGATCCCTCGCACTAGCAGTCATGACCCCCAATGGTCCCCTTGCACTACAGTCATGTAATCTCCTGGGAAAGGTAAAAAAATAATTTTAAACACTAGGCTAATTTAGCGTAAAAAAAATCTAGGAAATTCCAGTCCGATCCCCTAAAATGATCAAAATGAGTTCAGGAGATTACAGTCACCATGAGATACATACCCAACATCCCACCTACTTGGCCACAGCAGGGAACTTGACCAACTCCTTTTTGAATTGTTGTAGCAAATTCACATTCACCACATGAGCCTGTAACTTAATCCAAATATTTTTAAACCTCTGGATAAAGAAAGACCTCTGGACATCTAACCTACTTCTAATGCTTACATAGCTTGTATACATGAGCCCTCATATTCCCTAGTTATCTAGTTCAAATGGCCTGTCCACTCAGACAGCGTCCAGTCCCTTCATTATTTTACATGCTGCAATCAAATTACCCCAAAGTCTACGCTTTTCTCGTGTAAAAAGACTAACCTCGCTAAGCCTTTTGTGATAATTAAGTGCTTTTAAAGTAAGGTGCATTCTGGTGGACTTTCTGTTACCTTTTTTTAGGGCCTCTACATCATCCAGGTGACCAAAACTGGGTGCATTATTCCAGATGGAGTTGAACCAGGGTCTGCTTTTTGTTTTATACTGGATTGTCCTTGCTCTACATCCTTTACTTGTCTTTGCAATAGCTTCTCAGAACTGCCCGTGCACCTTCACTGACCCATGTTCTATATAGCTCCCTAGGTCCCTTCCCCGCTCAACAGATTTCAATTCTGCACCAAGCACGACACAGACATGCTTGGCATTGGTCCTACATTTATCTTTTTTTTTATTCATTGATGGGATGTGGGCGTCGCTGGCTAGGCCTGCATTTAGTGCCCGCCCCTAATTGCCCTCGAGAAGATGGTGGTGAGCCGCCTTCTTGAACCGCTGCAGTATTCTTATTGTTTTTTGTAGCGGTTGTTTACAACTGAGTGGCTTGCTAGGCCATTTCAGAGGGCATTAAGAGTCAACCACATTGCTGTGGGTCTGGAGTCACATGTAGGCCAGACCAGGTAAGGGCAGCAGGTTTCCTTCCCTAAAGGACGTTAGTGAGCCAGATGGTATCAGAATGGTATCATGGTCGCCATTACTAAGACTAACATTTAATTCCAGAATTAAATTGAATTTAAATTCCACCAGCTGCCGTGGTGGGATTCAAACCCATATCCTCAGAGCATTTGACTGAGCCTCTGGCTGACTAGTCTAGTGACATAACCACTACGCCACCGCCTCCCCGTCTACATGAAATGAAGGAGTTGACGCCTTGCTGGGGTTTGGTTTGCCAAGTATTTTGCCCTTCTCAAGACAACTATTATAGACAGTAAATGAAGGCTTGCTACATTCCGTGAAGGTCCCAGGCCCAATTCCCAATGTGTGCTGACCTAGCTCATCTCAGTGGGATGCAGGTCGAGGGTGCTAGACTTGACCTCTGTGCATCTTAGTTTGGGGCTGGTAACAAATTGGCCATGTTCCTACTCTCCCTATCCAACGGCCACAGCAGGTATGGACATAGGGCGATGACAGGTTTGCTGGGGCTATGGTGTCCCCCCTCCCATGGGTCAAAATCTCTCTGCTGATGCTCACGCATGAAGAATGCCCATTTGGTCAAATGACTGGCACAGTAGATCCCAGCAAGCAGTCAGCTTCGTCAGGTTTTAGGAGGGGAATGGAGAAAATTGGTCCAAACAGTTAAGACGTATAAAAGCGTAAAACTGAGCGCTAGCTGTTCTTGTGGGCTCCAACATGAAGGTAAATTCTTTACTGCCTCCTGTGCTGTGGTCCCCAAGTTTCCCTGGGCCATTTGACATTGAGGACAGGTGAGTGACATCGCCTCCACTGCATTGACTCAGCTGCTAGGAGTTACAATTCTCCTGCCCTCCACCGGGGAGATGCCTGACCACTCCTCAGTCATATGGCAGAGATAATGGCCCGGTGTAGCGTTCGCTGTTATTACCCCCTTCGAAACCGACCGCAACTTCAGGATTTAGCGCAATCGCGCATCCTAGTGCGGAAATCTTGAAGTTGTAGGTCAGCCATTCACTGCTCCGACACTGGCTGTGCTTTTTTTAAAAAAAAGCTTGTTCTTTATTTCAGGTTGACCTTTTTCCCCATGTTGAGAGCCCCAGTCTTTGGTTTTGTTGCTCTCTGTAACATTTCTTTTTTTAAAAAAAGTTAAGAATCAAAGGAGCTGCTTCACTTCCTGGTTCCCGGGTCTGTGAGAATTCTGCATCGCAATTGGCTGCTCCAGACGGCTTGCGTTCGGGATTCCCCGTTAACACACACTGAGCTCAACTGAACGCCGGAAAAGCCGAGCTTCTCGCCGCAGTGATGGCGAGAAATTTGCGGGCAGCTTTCTTCGGGGCCAGCGGTGAGCATATTTGCTTCGCCGCCGACCGCAAATTACGGGCCAAGGAATTGAGCAGAGTTAAGATCTCAGATCTGCATCCCACCATCCCACACACACAGAATTCCTGAAGAAAATACTTGGCACACTTTTACTTTGTCGTGGTAAATAGGCAGGGAAACAATCAAATTAGAAAAACAGGTCACTTCCTGAAGAAGATAAATTGCACTTACCTCTTTCACATGTTCTCCCCCAGTAGCCCATGCCGGTGCAGTCACAGATGAACCTGTTCCAACCTTCCCTGCACACTGCATTGTTCTTACAAGGCCTGCTGTCACACTGTTTCATGCTCACTCGTAGGCAAGATGGCTTGACCCCAGCAGCGTTCTGGGCCTCCGCCAACTGTCGGATATCCTTGCTCCTGCCGTCAATAAACAAGTCCCTGATGCAGCCAACATAGCCATAGTTGAGCATGGCCGTCCACAGCTCCGTGGGCAAGATGGAACCCATTCTGTTATCCGGAAGGCCTCCGAGGTACATGTCCCCCTCCAGGTCAAGGATCTCACTATCTCCACTTGCCGTGAATGGGGTGCGCTGACTGTTCACCGATATAGTACCTGCAAGAGAAAATCAGACGGCTTAGAAAATGTTGGCCCGACTGTTCCTGAATGAGTTATGTTGTGCCTGCAGCCGGAAGATCTCCGATGTATGACAATTAGAAGCTTCTGTTTCAACGCATCTCATAATATAACCCAAAGACGTGCATTGGCTTCCTCCAATAGCTCAGGGTGTCAACATGACTAGTAGCTGGGCCACACAGACCAGGAGGGCATAATCCCTGGTCTGTACAGAGTTAGCAAATCTTAGCCAAGACAGCAGAATGAGTGAAAGAAAGAGAAAGAAAGAACATACATTTATATTGTGCCTTTCATGTGGTCGAGACATTCTAAAGCAGTTCATAATTAATGAAATACTTTTCCAGAATAGACATTGCTGTAATGCAGCCAAATTGCACACAGCAAGGTCCCACAAATAGCAATGAGATAAGCTGTTTCAGTGGTGCTAATTGAGAGATTCATTTTGCTCAGGCCACCCGAGAGAACTCCACTGCTCTTCTTCAAATAGTGCCATGGGATCTTGGGTGCCACGATTTGTCTCACCACCTCTGGGATAGGGAGTGAGGATCAGCCAGGGTTCCTAATCCTAAATGCTATCCAGCGACTCCTGTGGGAAATGCATGCGTATTGATATCAGGTGAGGAACCGACCAGGCTCGACAGTTACGCTATCAAAATCAAGTAGCCTGTTGCCGCTGGCCGTTCAGTCTCAAGCATGATGAAAGGCCTCTTGGACCAGAGGTAGGAACAGGAGTCAGCCATTCAGCCCCTTTCGAGCCTCTTCCGCTATTCAATCAGATCGTGGCTGATATGTATCTTAACTCCATCTATCCACCTTGGTTCCATTTCCCTTGATACCCTTGCCGAACAAAAATCTATCAATCTCAGTTTTGAAATTTTCAATTGAACCCCCAGCCTCAACAGATTTCGGGGGGGGGGGGGGAAGAGTTCCAGATTTCACTACCCTTTGTGTGAGGAAGTGCTTCCCGGCATCACCCCTGAACGGCCTGGCTCTAATTTTAAGGTTGTGTCCCCTTGCTCTGGAGAACACCCGATGTCCATGGGGCGGTTTTCCAGAAAAAAGCCAAAATCTTCCGGAGAGGAAATTGCTGAGACAGCGAGAAAAAAAAGCAATTGCTACGATGTATTTAGTAGTGGAATAAGAGCAATGCTGTGATTGGCTGTCAAACACCTTTGCATTGAAGTTCTCTCCAACATGAGTTAAATTCCAATTGTTTCATTTATGAAGCTCTTGAAGTCCCGCTCCAGAGACTTAAGCACATAAATCTAGGCTAACAATCCAGTGCGGTGCTGAGGGAGTGCTGCACTGTCAGAGGAGGCGCCTTTTGGATGATTCGTTAAACCGAGGCTCCGTCTGCTCTCTCAGGTGGACGTAAATCCCGTGGCACTATTTCGAAGAAGAGCAGGGGAGTTCTCCCCGGTGTCCTGGGGCCAATGCTTATCCCTGAATCAACATCACTAAAAACCAGATTATCTGGTCATTATCACATTGCTGTTTGTGGAAGCTTGCTGTGCGCAAATTGGCTGCTACATTACAACAGCGACTGCACTTGAAAAAAAGTACTTAATTGGCTGTAAAGCACTTTGGGACGTCTGGTGGCGGTGAAAGGCGCTACAGAAATGCAAGTCTTTCTTTTCTTTTTCACGATTTCTTTTTTTCCAGTTTTGGAGACAAATAACGATTTCATAGAAAGACTTGTAATACAAAGGCGATAATGGACCCTGAGGTATGTGTTTTGCCGTGCTAGCAACTGTTACAGCAATCTGCTGCACCTGCATAAACAATCCCTCGCTGTGATAAAATCCTCTATCAAAGCGTGCCCTCGTTCACTCGAGCCCAATTCTGTTTCCAAGGCAGAATGGTTATCGAAAACACTGGGGGAAGTTCCTGTAGAAACATCTTGCCCCCCGGCAGTGCAAAAAAAAAAAACATTTTCTGCAGCAAAATGCTCAACAAGTACCGAATTTGCAGAAATTCGCTCAAAGGATGAACTGTGATTTCAGACCACAATATCACTCCTTTCAAATCGACAGAATGTCAAGCCTGGACCAGCGATTTTACAGACTAAAACTACAAAACATATCAACAAAAATGAAGCATAAATATATTTGACAGCACTAAAACAGTGCAATAACCAAATGTGGATGCAATTAAACATTTCAACAACCTCTGCAACAGCTCTCATGAAAGTCCTAAAAAAAAAAGTAACAGTATGTCGGTTGACAAATACTGAATTATTCATCCGCTCACGTTCTTGCCACCTGACTGCTGAATGAGCCTGTACGCAGGGTGTACATAGACCAGTACTTCCATTATGGATAGATCCCTTTTAACTTGATTTCACAATTGAGATGTGATCAGGTGATCTGCAGCAGGTGGCCATTTCCTAAAAATTCTTTTGATGCGAGGTGGCCAGCTCAAAAAAGATTCTCAAACAGTTAGAAGAACTGGGATAACAACAGAAAATGCTGGAAACACTCAGCAGGTCAGGCAGCATCGTGGAGAGAGAAACAGAGTTAACGTTTCAGGTCGATGACCCTTTGTCAGAACCTGAAAAGTTAACTCTGTTCCTCTTTGTTGAGTGTCAGCTGTGGCTCAGTGGGTAGCACACTTGCTTCCGAGGTCAGAAAGTTATAGGTTCAAGTCCCACTCCAGGGACTTTAGCACATAAATCTAGGCTGACACTGCAGCGCAGTGCTGAGGGAGCGCTGCACTGTCGGAGGTGCCGTCTTTCTGATGAGACGTTAAACCGAGGCCCCGTCTGCTCTCTCAGGTGGACGTAAAATAAATCACGGCACTATTTGTAAGAAGAGCAGGGGAGTTATCCCCGGTGACGTGGCCAATATTTATCCCTCAACCAACATAACAAAAATAGATGATCTGGTCATGATCACATTGCTGTTTGTGGGAGCTTGCTGTGCGCAAATTGGCTGCTTTGTTTCCCACATTACAACAGTGACTACACTCCAAAAGTACTTAATTGGCTGTAAAGTGCTTTGAGATGTCCGGTGATCGTGGAAGGCACTGTATAAATGCAAGTCTTTCTTTCTTTCTCTTCACGATGCTACCTGACCTGCTGAGCGTTTCCAGCATTTTCTATTGTTATTTCAGATTTCCAGCATCCGCAGTATTTTGCTATTGTAGAAGAACTGGGATTTATGTTCAGCAGTGACAAGATGGCGCCAGCTCACGTGAGCCGTATTTGGAAATCATTAAAATGGCTGACGAACTGCGGTATGGTGTGTCTTCTACAATAACAACAACTTGCATTTATATAGCGCCTTTAACATTGTAAAATGTCCCACGGCGCTTCACAGGAACGTTATCAAACAAAATTTGACACCGAGCCACATAAGAAGATATTAGGACAGGTGATGGTAGGTTTTAAGGAGTGTCTTAAAGGAGGAGAGAGAGGTAGAGATGCTGAGAGGTTTAGGGAGGGAATTCCAGTGCTTAGAGCCCAGGCAGCTGAAGGCACGGCCGCCAATGGTGGAGCGAAGGAAATTCGGGATGCGCAAAAGGCCAGAATTGGAGGAGCGCTGAGATCTCGGAGGGCTGGAGGGCTCGAGGAGGTTACAGAGACATGGATTTGTGAAAGGTAGGTCATAGCTGATGAACCTGATTGAATTTTTTGAAAAGGTGATTAAAGTAGTCGACAGGGCAATGTCTACAGATAGAGTCATAGAGTTATACAGCACAGAAAGAGGCCGTTCGGCCCATCGTGTCTGCGCCGGCCATCAAGCCCTATCTATTCTAATCCCATTTTCCAGCACTTGGTCCGTAGACTTGTATGCTATGGCGTTTCAAGTGCTCATCTAAATGCTTCTTGAATGTTGTGAGGGCTCCTGCCTCTACCACCCCTCCAGGCAGTGAGTTCCAGATTCCAACCACCCTCTGGGTGAAAAAGTTTTTCCTCAAATCCCCTCTAAACCTCCTGCCCCTTACCTTGAAACTATGCCCCCTGGTTATTGACCCCTCTACTAAGAGGAAAAGTTCCTTTCTATCGATCCTATCTATGCCCCTCATAATTTTGTACCCCTCAATCAGGACCCCCCTCAACCTTCTCTGCTCTAAGGAAAACAACCCCAGCCTGTCCAGTCTCTCTTCATAGCTGAAGCGCTCCAGCCCAGGTAACATCCTGGTGAATCTCCTCTGCACCCTCTCCAATGTAATCACATCCTTCCTATAGTGTGGCAACCAGAACTGCACACAGTATTCCAGCTGTGGCCTAACTAGCGTTTTGTACAGCTCCATCATAACCTCCCTGCTCTTATATTCTATGCCTCGGCTAATGAAGGCAAGTATCCCATATGCCTCTTTAACCACCTTATCTACCTGTTCTGCTGCCTTCAGGGATCTATGTACATGCGCAGCAAGGTCCCTCTGATCTTCTGTCCTTCCTAGGGTCCTACCATTCATTGTGTATTCCTTTGCCTTGTTAGTCCTCCCAAAATGCATCACCGCACACTTTTCAGGGTTAAATTCCATTTGCCACTCTTCTGCCCATCTGACCAACCCGTCTATATCGTCCTGTAGCCTGAGGCTTCCCTCCTCGCTATTTACCACTCCACCAATTTTTGTGTCATCTGTGAACTTACTGATCATAGCTCCTACATTCATATCTAAATCATTAATGTACACTACAAACAGCAAGGGACCCAGCACCGATCCCTGCGGTACACCACTGCTATATGCTATATGTTATATGGACTTCCAGAAGGCATTTGATAAAGTCCCACATAAGAGACTGTTAACTAAGGTAGAAGCCCACGGAATTGAGGGCAAATTATTGACCTGGTTCGGAAATTGGCTGAACGGCAGGAGACCAGCAGTAGGGATAATGGGTAGGCACTCAAATTGGCAGGATGTGACCAGTGGTGTCCCGCAGGGATGTGTGTTGGGGCCTCAACTATTCACCGTATTTATTAACGACTTAGGTGACGGCATAGAAAGTCATATATCCAAATTTGCCGATGACACAAAGATAGGCGGCAATGTAGGCAGTGCGGATGAAAGCATAAAATTACAAAGGGATATTGATAGATTAAGTGAATGGGCAAAACTGTGGCAAATGGATTTCAACGTGGGCAAATGTGAGGTCATCCACTTTGGACCTAAAAAGGATAGAACACGGTACTTTCTAAATGGTGAAAGGCTAAAAACAGTGGAGGTCCAAAGAGACCTGGGGGGTCTAGGTACATAGAGCATTAAAATGTCATGAGCAGGTACAGAAAATAATCAAAAAGGCTAATGGAATGCTGGCCTTTATATCTAGAGGACTAGAATACAAGGGGGTAGAAGTTATACTGCCGCTAAACAAAACCCAGGTTAGACCACACCTGGAGCACTGTGAGCAGTTCTGGGCACCACACCTTAGGAAGGATATATTGGCCTTGGAGGGAGTGCAGCGCAGGTTTACTAGAATGATACCCGGACTTCAGGGATTAAATTATGAGGTGAGATTACACACACTTGGGTTGTATTCTCTGGAATTTAGAAGGTTAAGGGGTGATCTGATTGAAGTTTTCAGGATATTATGGGGAACAGATAGGGTAGATAGAGAGAAACTATTTCCGCTGGTTGGGGATTCTAGGACTAGGGGGCATAGTCTAAAAATTAGAGCCAGACCTTTCAGGAGTGAAATTAGGAAAACTTCTACACACAAAGGGCGATAGAAGTTTGGAACTCTCTTCCGCAAATGGCAATTGATGCTCAATCAATTGTTAATTTTAAATCGGAGATTGATAGCTTTTTGTTAACCAAAGTTATTAAGGGATATGGGGCAAAGGCGGGTATATGGAGTTAGGTCGCAGATCAGCCATGATCTCATTGAATGGCGGAACAGGCTCGAGGGGCTGAATGGCCTCCTCCTGTTCCTATGTTTCTATGTATGGGGTGGGGGAGAGGCTATAATCTAACGCAATAATCTGTTATAAAAAGAAATGGTGTAATTTAAAAGATTAAGAGTACCTGAGATATCTGCCTTCACGACAGTCGTTCAAGTGTTCAGTGAGTTATATCTTGGGCTTCCTGGATGAATATTAATTAGGGAGGGTTTCGCAGGTGGCTAAGAGGCAGACTAAATCAGCAGTTTAAACTCAGGAATAGTTACAGCAGTAATCTGGGAATAAATGCACATTATTTTATAAAGTGGCCTTTTGTTAATACTATTTTAATATTCGGAAAGATAACTGTTACTGAAACACTTGTCTGCATTAAGAGGCAGTCTCTTCAGCAAATGCATGAAAAGATATGTTTTTCTTCTCCTTACCCTAAGAAGTTACTTTCTCTGGCTGAAGGGGGGGAGGGAGGGTGGGTTGAGGCACACTGGGGTCCTGACCCCTTGACCTCGGTCAATGCTGCTCTTTCACCAGTGTGTCTAATTTTTTTTCCCTTTCTCTTCAGGGAGAGGCTGCCTCTCCGCGTTAGCTGAAATCAGTGCGTCGCTGCAAGTGAAAAATTGCAGGCACAAAACCCACAGTGCAGAGAATCAACTGAAAATTATTAAGACCACTTTCCAAAAGGAGCACGTCCTGCTACCTGGATCCCTTTGGAAAATCAATATTGGAGAGACGACGATAGTTGATATTAAACTTGCAGTAGATTTACTAATTCGCGTTCCTGGCACTAATGGGCAGAAAATCATGGGGGAGGGGGCACCAACTTCTGTGCCTGAATTCCTGATATGCTGTCCTGTCGCGCGAAGCCCTGTGCCAAGTGCACTAATTCATAAAATCTACCAGACTGGCTTTCACCCAAGACCTATGTTCAAAGCCAGTCCACACTGAAGGGAGTTCTCTCTGTCTGCTGTCTATTTTTAATTCATTCCTGGGATATGGGCGTTACTGGCAAGGCCAGCATTTATTGTCCATTGCCATTGAGAAGGTGGTGGTGAGCCTCCTTCTTGAACTGCTGCAGTCCCACAGTGCTGTTAGGTAGGGAGTTACAGGATTTTGACCCAACTACGATGAAGGAACGGCGATGTATTTCCATGTGGGGACGGTGTGTCACTTGATGGGGAACTTGGAGTTGGTGGTGTTTCCCGTGCGCCTGCTGCCCTTGTTCTTCTAGGTGGTGGAGGTCGCGGCTTTGTGAGGTGCGGCCGAAGAAGCCTTGGCGAGTTGTGGCAGTGCATCTTGTGGACAGTACACACTGCAGCCACGGTGCGCCGGTGGTGGAGGGAGTGGAAGTTTAAGATGGTGGACGGGCTGCCGATCAAGCGGGCTGCATTGTCCTGGATGTCGTCGAGTTGCTTGAGTGTTGTTGGAGCTGCACTCATCCAGGCATGAAATGCTCCTGAAGCATCCAGGCATGAAATGAGTTTGTACAGTTTCAACTCATCAGGTAGTGGGCAAGGAGCCACAGCA
Source organism: Somniosus microcephalus (assembly GCF_052327205.1). Classification (NCBI taxonomy): domain Eukaryota; kingdom Metazoa; phylum Chordata; class Chondrichthyes; order Squaliformes; family Somniosidae; genus Somniosus; species Somniosus microcephalus. The sequence goes on from NC_140998.1 coordinate 22,570,148, forward strand.
CAAAACTGCCACAAACTCAGCACTAATTGGCAATCTCATTAAGAAGGCCACAGGATGCTTGGTGTGTGAAATGGAACATGTCACACTGGTGCAGTAGGGGTACAGTTCTTTAGACGCTGGTCTGAGGGTACTTGTAGGTACATTGTCAGAGTAGAGTAAAGGCAGTCTTGAAAATGTACAAATTGCACCACACACAAAAAAAAACAGTTCTTTAAAAATAAAACACATGTATAATTTTTTCTGACACGAGTCATGTATAAGAGGAGAGCTAGCTTGTGGGGAAAACCTATCCCCAATGACATGAAGTACTTGAATTAACATAATCGATAAAGCCAAATCTCAGCCCGCCTCCAGTTCTGGCCTCTTGCGCATTCCTGATTTCCACTGCTCTGCCATTGGTGGCCGGAATCCCCTCCCTAAACCTCTCCGCCCCTCTAATCTCTCTTTCCACCTTTGAGACGCCCCTTTAAACCGACCTCTTTGACCAAGCTTTTGGTCACCTGTCCCAATACCTCCTTACGGGGCTCGGTGTCAACTAACGCTCTTGTGAAGCACCTCGGGATGCTTTACTGTGTTAAAGGCGAGTGGCTGTGGTGCTTCAGTGGATCATGTTATTTTGGCTGCCACTGTTAATTCAGCTGCTTCACGCTGCAGTGTTATGTAATTCCTCCAAGCTAACTCCTCATCATGTCATCAGCAGCCACTTCTTAAGCAATATTTATTTATTGAAGCAAACAAATAGGTAACAGTGCTCGGAACACTCTGGACATCGTTTTTACAAGAAGCACCAATGGTGTGAAAATCCCTCTTTAAAGATTGATTCCCCTCCCAGACTCAGGTGTTAGGCAGCGTTCCAGACAAACAGATCACCTGCAGCATTGAACACGATTGTGACGATTTAAATCCTTTGGAGGATTGTTGTGAGCTTTCCTGCAGCGAGAAAGAACTGTAATAAGATTACAATATTTCAGCTTACTGGAGGAATGCGTTTTCCCTCGTACTGTTCTGTTGCACTCGGTGTTATAAATGTGCAGCGTGTCGTATCAGGAGTGGCTGTGTGACAAAGAAATGTGTGTGCAGCTGGAACGCCACACAGTGCATTCGGCAGCCTGAGCATTCGGAGCCAGCTACCCAGCCACTCGAGCTCCCCACCCCCCCCGTCCCACACTGTTGCTGCACACTGTATGACGTACAAGACCGCCTACTTCCACCTCCGTAATATCAGCAGTCTCCGTCCCTGCCTCGGCTTATCTGCTGCCGAAACACTCAGCCGCGCTTCCGTTACCTCTCGACTCGACTATTCCAATGCTCTCCAGGCTCCCACCTTCCACCCTCCACATACTTGAACTCATCCAAAGCCCTGCTGCCCGGATCCTAACTCGCATCGAGTCCCGTTCACCCATCACCCCCTGTGCTCGCTGTCCCGTGTCCTAACTCGCATCGAGTCCCGTTCACCCATCACCCCCTGTGCTCGCTGTCCCGTGTCCTAACTCGCATCGAGTCCCGTTCACCCATCACCCCCTGTGCTCGCTGTCCCGTGTCCTAACTCGCATCGAGTCCCGTTCACCCATCACCCCCTGTGCTCGCTGTCCCGTGTCCTAACTCGCATCGAGTCCCGTTCACCCATCACCCCCTGTGCTCGCTGTCCCGTGTCCTAACTCGCATCGAGTCCCGTTCACCCATCACCCCCTGTGCTCGCTGTCCCGTGTCCTAACTCGCATCGAGTCCCGTTCACCCATCACCCCCTGTGCTCGCTGTCCCGTGTCCTAACTCGCACCAAGTCCCGTTCACCCATCACCCCCTGTGCTCGCTGTCCCGTGTCCTAACTCGCATCGAGTCCCGTTCACCCATCACCCCCTGTGCTCGCTGACCTACATTGGCTCCCGGTCCAGCAACGCCTCGATTTTAAAGTTCTCATACTTAAGTTCAAATGCTCCAAGGCCTCACTCTTCCCTATCTCTGTAACCTCCTCTTAGCCCTACAACCCTCCGAGGTCTCTGCTCTCCTCCAATTCTGGCCTCTTGAGCATCCCCGATTTTAATTGCTCCACTATTAGCACCCATTCCTTCAGCTGCCTGGCCCCTAAGCTCTGGAATTCCCTCCCTAAAGCTCTCTGCCTCTCTCTCTCTCCCCCTTTAAGACGCTCCTTAAAAGCCACCTCTTTGAACACGCTTCGGGTTACCCGTCCTAATATCTCTATGTGGCTAGTGTGTCAAATTTTTGTTCGATAATCGCTCCTGTGAAGTGCCTTTTAAAGGCGCTATATAAATGCAAGTTGCTGTTGTTAGTTGTACAAGATGATTTTAATCTAAGGTTTTCAACTTTCTTCCTCAGGAACTGAAATTAAAGCAAAGCTGCTTCAATTGTTAATTTTTCCAGCTCAAAACAAACAATCTGGATAGGTGCATCAAGTTAAATGAGTTCGCGTTCGCTCCCCTGAAGGGGCCAGTGGATCAATATGTAGGCCAACAGATAAAAAGACTGTGCCGAGTAGGACTGACCACATAGAGAAACATTAGGACAGTTGACCAGAAGCTTGGTCAAAGAGGTAGCTTTTCAGGAGCATCTTAAAGGAGGAGAGAGGGGTAAGGGTTTAGGGAGGGAATTCCAGAGCTTACGGCCTCGGCTGCTGAAGGCACAGCCGCCAATGGTGGAGCGATGACAAACTGTGAAGATCCCAGAATCAAAGCCTCACCCGTGCGGAGCTGGCTGATTTCAGCTGTGTGAAGTCAGGGACACCATAAATGACGTAAGAACATAAGAAATAGGAGTAGGAGTAGGAGTCGGCCATTCGGCCCCTCGAGCCTGCTCCCCCATTCAATGAGATCATGGCTGATCTTCTACCTCATCTCCACTTTACTGCACTAATCCCAGATCCCCTGATTCCCTTAATATTCAAAAATCTTATCGATCTCTGTCTTGAATATACTCAATGACTGAGCCTCCACAGCCCTCTGGGGTAGAAAATTCCAAAGATTCACCACCCTCTGAGTGAAGAAATTTCTCCTCATCTCAGTCCTAAATGGCCGAACCCTTATTCTGAGACTGTGACCCCTGGTTCTAGACTCCCCAGCCAGGGGAAACATCCTCCCTGCATCTACCCTGTCAAGCCCTGTAAGAATTTTGTATGTTTCAATGAGATCACCTCTCATTCTTCTAAACTCCAAAGAATATAGGCCGAGTCTACTCAATCTCTCCTCATAGGACAATCCCCCCATCCCAGGAACCAGTCTGGTGAACCTTCGTTGCTCTCCCTCTATGGCAAGTATATCCTTCCTTAGGTAAGGAGACCAAAACTGTACACAATACTCCAGGTGTGGTCTCACCAGGGCGCTATATAATTGCAGTAAGACATCTTTACTCTTATGCTCAAATCCTCTTGTAATAAAGGCCAACATACATGCTTTCCTAATTGTCTGCTGTACCTGCATATTAACTTTCAGTGATTCGTGTACAAGGACACACAAATGACCTCAAACCCCTTGGGCTAGGAGCTGGAAAATAAGCAGCTATAGCCCCTGTTCATTCTCACTGTCCAATGACTCCTGTTAGAAAAAGTGTATGCTTGTGTTTGTGTGTGTGCGTGTGTGTTTGTGTTTTGTGTATGTGTGTTTGCGTGTGTGTGTGTGTGTTTGTGTGTTTGTGTATGTGTGTGTGTATTTATGTGTGTGTGTGTGTTTGTGTTGTGTGTGTTTGTGTGTGTGTGTGTGTGTGTGTGTTTTTTTGTGTTTGTGTGTATTTGTGTTTGTATGTGTGTGTGTATTTGTGTGTGTGTGTATGTGTTGTGTGTATGTGTTGTGTGTGTTGTGTGCATGTGTGTTGTGTGTGTGTGTATGTATGTGAGAGTGAGTGTGTGTATGTGTTGTGTGTGTGTGTGTGTGAGAGTGTGTGTGTGTGTGTGTGTATTTGAGAGTGAGTGTGTGAGTGAGTGAGTGAGTGAATGAGTGAGTGTATGTGAGAGTGAGTGTGTGTATGTGAGAGTGAGTGTGTGTGTGTGTGTGTATGTGTATGTGTTGTGTGTGTGTATGTGGGTGTGAGAGTGAGTGTGTGTGTATGTGAGAGTGAATGTGTGTGTGTGTATGTATTGTGTGTGTGTGTGTATTTGTGTGTGTATTTGTGTGTGTGTGTGTGTTGTGTTGTGTGTGTTGTGTGTATGTGTGTTGTGTGTATGTGTGTGTGTGTGTGTTGTGTTGTGTGTTGTGTGTATGTGTGTTGTGTGTATGTGTGTGTGTGTGTGTATGTATGTGAGAGTGAGTGTGTGTGTGTGTATGTGTTGTGTGAGAGTGAGTGAGTGAGTGTGTGTGTGTATGTGAGTGAGTGTGTGTGCATGTATGTGAGAGTGAGTAAGTGAGTGAGTGAGTGTGAGAGTGTGTGTGTGTAAGAGAGTGAGTGAGTGTGTGTGAGAGTGAGTGTGTGTATGCGAGAGTGAGTGTGTGTGTATGTGAGAGTGAGTGTGTGTGTGTGTGTGTGTTGTGTGTGTGTATGTGTTGTGTGTGTGTGTGTGTGTGTGAGAGTGAGTGTGTGTGTGTAAGTGTGTGTATGTGTGTGTGTGTATGTGTGGTGTGTGTGTGTGTTGTGTGTGTGTGTATGTGTTGTGTGTGTGTGAGTGTGTGTGTGTAAGTGTGTGTATGTGTTGTGTTGTGTGTGTGTGTGAGAGTGAGTGTATGTGTGTAAGTGTGTGTATGTGTGTGTGTGTGTGTTGTGTGTGAGTGTGAGTGAGTGTGTGTGTGAGTGAGTGTGTGTGAGTGAGTGAGTGAGTGTGTATGTGTAGAGTGTGTGTGTGAGAGTGTGTGTGTGTGAGAGAGTGAGAGTGAGAGAGTGAGTGAGTGTGAGAGTGAGAGTGAGTGAGTGAGTGAGTGAGTGTGTATGTGTAGTGTGTGAGAGAGTGAGTGAGTGAGTGAGTGTGAGAGTGTGTGTGTGTGTGTAAGTGTGTGGGGTATTGAATGGGAACTGCTTCAAGCTCGGGTTGCACGTATTCCTGGAGGTTTATGACCTGACCTCCCACCTCCACCCGCCCCGCCCCCCACACTCCCGCCATTGGTCACCCGCCCCGCCCCCCACACTCCCGCCATTGGTCACCCGCCCCGCCCCCCACACTCCCGCCATTGGTCACCCGCCCCGCCCCCCACACTCCCGCCATTGGTCACCCGCCCCGCCCCCCACACTCCCGCCATTGGTCACCCGCCCCGCCCCCCACACTCCGACGCACGGCCTTCCCACCGCTAAATGGAAAGCGAACAGACTCTTCATACCCAACTGGAGCACACTTGGCTATCAGTCAAACAACCTTCTTTATCCTTTCTTCAATATTTTTATAATGAATAATGAAAAGTATTCAATAGAAATGAAAAAAAAATGCACTTTTTCTTTTAAACACCCCGATGATTTGAGTCCAGGGTTGCTCGCAGCAGTCTCCAGGAGAATAATCTCCAATTTCTGGAGACTCCAAGACAATCCTGGAGGGTTGGGAACCCTACACCCTGGCTCAGGTGTGCTGCAGCCCCTTTCCCACCTCCAATGGTCAGGTAGCCTGTTGACGAAACTCATTTTCTCAGCTCACGCATGAAGACCAGGCACTCGGGGGGTGAGATACCAGAGTGCGGCTCGACCGAGGGAGCTTAACGCTAATAACAGTCAATGTCTTGAGGACAGGAAGGGAGAAAATTGGAAGGTACCACAATTCGAAGCCAAAGTTATTTTCAATTTTTTTTCCCCACAGGGAGGGTTCATTATTTTTATCTAAGAATCTTTTTTATCCGGCTGAAAATACGGCACAAGTCAGCAATCATGCTATTCAGTGTTAACAAGGAAGACTGATTTTGACATCACATGATACTAAGCCAGCAAGCTGTGTGTTTATCAGAGTGCATTCATTGCTAATCCTCTGCCAAAACTTACTGTTCACACAATTGCTTTTATGCTGGGTCTTTGTCAAGGAAAATGCATTTTGTGGGATTTTTTTTTTCTCTCTTGGCAAACTCCTCAATCGGCATCAACATTTTGGTATCTTCCTCACCTGATCTACCGTCGCGTTGTATGTCCACGTGATACCAGTCGCCGTCGTTCACCTTCCTCATTGTCGATTTGATCTTTATCGCACCGGAGCCCATATCCAGCAGCAAGAACAGGTTCCCGTCCAAAAGTTCAACAGCGAAAAAGTCCACCTTCGTTTTCTTCAAGCTCCTCACGTCTTTCCTTTCCTGCGGCTTTCCGTGCGTGAACAGGATGAGCCCATTGGGCTCAGAGGTACGGAAATCAAACGAGATCGAGCCCATCTTCTTGGTGTTCCATTTCGGCAAGCTGATGTACGCCTCCGGTGCCTCGAAGGATATGGGGTCCAGGGTGGCGACGTTCTCACATTTGAACACAACATCGCCGTGGATCTTCATTTTAGGATCCTTAATCCGCGCCAGCCGTGACAGCTCTAGCCTGATGTCGTTGTTTTTATAAACGACCTGTCAATCACAAAAAAAAATAAAACAGCACAAGGTCATCTTTAGTTCAGCTACAGTTGTACATGTTTTATTGCCTGTGCAGGTCAGCAGATAGGTGAGGAATGAGAAGGCAATGGCTTGTCACAGGGGGCTGTTGTCAGAACAAGGACACTTATTTTGAATTATAATGAAAATAAATAGGCAGTGTCAAAAGGCGCAATGTGTAGTCAAATGTTAATCTAAAACTAGTGGGCGGTGGAGGGGGAGTGGGAAACTCACGCCGATAAATCGCTTCCTTTCATCTCACCACAGTGAAGTCCCACTCAAGCTGCCTGATTTACTGGTTGATTCTTACCATTGTTTGTTTAAAAGGAAGATTCTACACTGCTGAATATTTCACAAACTATACGATGCATCATAGATTCACAGAGTAGTACATTTGGCCGATCGAGTCTCTTTCGAAGAGCAATCCAGTTAGTCCCACTCCCCCCGGTTTTTTCCCCATATCCGTGCAATTTTTTTCTCTTTCATGTATTTATCCAATTCCCTTTTGAAGGCAACTATTGAATCTGTATCCACCGCCCTATCAGGCAGCGCATTCCAAATCCTCACCACTCGTTGCGTTAAAAAGTTTTCCCTCATGTCGCCTCTGGTTCTTTTGTCAATCACCTTAAATCTGTGCCCTCTGGTTATCGACCCTTCAGCCACTGGAAACACTTTCTCTTTATTTACTCTATCTGAACCCTTCATGATTTTAAACGCCTCTATCAAATCCTTCTCCGCTCTAAGGAGAACAACCCCAGCTTCTCCAGTCTACCACGTTAACTTTAATTTGAAAATCAGGAGTAAACAGGGGATTCTGGAAGAAGCATTTCACAAAGTTGCATGCACACCTTAAGCGGTTCTGCTGCTGGATATTCAAGGCTATTCCCATCATCTCATCTTGGCATCACCTCAGCCATTGAACAATCCGTTATTTTTCTTTCAAGCACATTACAGATCATTTTTACTTGTATTTCCTCTCTCGTGTGTGTGTGCTTTTTACTACCGCTCCCTTCATTCCGTTCCCACTTAAATGCCGTTAATTTTTCATTTTTTCTGTTCTGATGAAACGTTAACTTGTTTCTTCTCTCCGCAGATCTCGATTGACCTGCTGCGTTTCTGGCATTTTCTGTTTTTGTTTCAGATTACCTGCATTTGCAGTTCTGTGCTTTTTATTTGCCCTCCCCCTTAATTCGCCGCGGTACCTATCAGCCCTAACAGTAGGGTCGCCAATGCTGGTTGGACATATTCCTGGAAGTGTCATCACGTGGCCTCCTGCCTCCAACCGCCCCGCCCCCCCCAACACTCCTGCCATTGGTCACCCGACATGTCCATCCACACGGCGCCCCGCCTTCCCACAGCCAATCGGAAAGCGAATAGACTCCTCATTACCTGATTGGATGATTCTTGACTGTCGGTCAAACAGCCCCCCCCCCACCCATGTCCAATATTTTAATAACTAATAAACAAACGTGTTCAAAGAATTTTTAAAAAAAGACCAATTTTTATTTTCCCGATGGTTTATCTCTTGGGTTTCTTGCAGGGCAATCCTGGAGGATTGGCATCCCCTACCTAACAGTGATGACCAACTGGGAAATAACAACAGAAAATGCTGGAAAAACTCAGCAGGTCAGGCAACATCCATGGAGAGAAATTTGAGTTGACATTTCGGGTCGAACCCTTCTTCAAAACTGGAAAGAAAATAAAATAGATCGAAGGCAGGGCTGCGATCGGACAAAAGAAGTGAAAGAGACAAAAGAAGTAGAAGAGACAATAGGTGTTCGAAGCTAGACGAGATGGTAATAGGTTGAGATTAGGTGTGAAGTGTACTGGCAGGGCAAGAGATAGCTGCCAGGTGGGAGAGATAAACAAAAGGAAAGGGGGGGGGGGGGGAAAGGAGTGGAAAAATTACAGGTAAAAAATTAATAGGGGCCGAGGTTATGATCTGAAATTGTTGAACTCGATATTGAGTCCGGAAGGCTGCAGAGTGCCTAATCGGAAGATGAGGTGCTGTTCCTCGAGTTTAGGTTGCGCTTCCGTGGAACAATACAAGAGGCCAAGGACGGTGAGGTCCGAGTGGGAATGGAGCAGTGAATTAAAATGACAGGCGACCGGAAGCTCGGGGTCACCCTTACGGACTGAACGAAGGTGTTCCCGAAACGTCAACTCAAATTTCTTTCCACGGATGTTGCCTGACCTGCTGAGTTTTTCCAGCATTTTCTGTTGTTATTTCGGATTTCCAACATCTGCAGTATTTTGCTATCATATGACCAACTGGGACCTGGATTATGAAATCCCCTATCTGCAAAGATTATATGAAACCCAAAGGTGGCTGACTTATCGGATTTGGTTTGCATTCGGTAAACAGGAGCCCATACTGCCCTCTGAAATGTTATACCACTAGTCACTGGACAGCAGTTTACAGTGCACCAAATTGCAGTGGCACTATACCACGTTAAATGGTCTCCGCTACACAGTCTATGAGGACAAATGCAACTTAATGCTAAACAAGTCACTCACTGTATTCTGCTGACCCATCCTCAGTTATCACAGTTGCTGGATTTTTGCACTGCATCAGTGTGCAAGCAGTGGATGAAATATTGATGCGCCGGTGGAGATATCATCATTGTTACCTTTACCACAGAACACGATGACACTGGTTAACAACAGCCCTGATTTCTTGCTTTTGTTCAGTTTGTCAGCTCTGCAACCCGGGCCAACTAATGGCACCTCCAAGATTGGAGTGCGTGTGGAAGGCCATCTCCTCCCAGAGCAGGGTCAACATTCCAAAAACAAGAGTCAATGACTAACCAGGCACATGTGTTGACACTAGAATATGGAATTGTGCATCACATCATTGTAATGTGATGCACATTTTTATCCACACTTTTGTTTGGCCTTTTTTTCTTCCCTCCCACATGGCAGCTGTCTTTCATTCTGCCAGCGCAATCCCGAGCCATCCTTTGTTCCTTAACCTGTCCCATTACCACCTCCTCTCGCCTTGAATATCTCTTAATGTCTCGCAATGTCTCTTAATCTCTCCGGCTTTCTATCCTATCACTGGCCTTCCCTTTTGTTCTTTCATCCCCTCCCACTTTTCCCAGCCCCTAAGTTGCTTTAAAATCTATTCCTTTTCCTGCTTTTTTCAGTTCTGGCAAAAGGTCATCAACCTGAAACGTTAACTCTGTTTCTCTCTCCACGGATGCTGCCTGACCTGCTGAGTTTTCCCAGCATTTTCTGTTGTTATACTGTAATGTATCACATGATTTGTCACATGGTTTAGTACGAGCATGCTCTGTTCGCTCTGGCCTAGTAAAGCAAACACATGGACTAACAACTCATCGTGTCTCTGTCCTTCATTTGTTCTACCAACATATACTACAATCACCTTTGGTCCTCAGGCAGACCAATACGAACAAAATTCCTCCCCTAGCTTATAATCGCAAACAATTAGGCATCAAACCTACTTGTCAACTAGTTACCTAGGGAAGTACCAACACCACTGCTCATAAATACTAAGTCCTATAGGATGCCCCTGTGTCTTGATATGGTCGCTAGATCCTTTTTTTTTACTCTCTCCCTTCCCTCTGTCTCACACTTAGAATCACTAACCCGCGACCTCTACCACCTAGATGGACAAGGGCAGCAGGCGCATGGGAACACCACCACCTCCAAGTTCCCCTCCAAGTCACACACCATCCTGACTTGGAAACATACAAACATAGAAGATAGGAGCAGGAGTAGGCCATTCGGCTCCTCGAGCCTGCTCCGCCATTCAATGCGATCATGGCTGAACATCCAAATTCAGTACCCTGTCCCTGCTTTCTCCCCATACCCCTTGATCCCTTTAGCCTTAAGAAATATATCCAACTCCTTCTTGAATATATTGAATGAATTGGCCTCTACTGCCTTCTGTGGTAGAGAATTCCACAGGTTCACCACTCTCTGGGTGAAGTAATTCCTCCTCATCTCTGTCCTAAATGGCTTACCCCTTATCCTTAGACTGTAACTCCTGGATCTGGTCTCCCCGACCATCGGAAACATCCTTCCTGCATCTAGTCTGTCTAGTCCTGTTAGAATTGTATAAGTTTCAATGAGGTCCCCTCTCATTCTTCTAAACTCCAGCGAGTACAAGCCCAATCGACCCAATCTCTCCTCATACGTCATTCCTGCCATCCCAGGTATCAGCCTGGTGAATCTTCGCTGCACTCCCTCCATGGCAAGAACATCCTTCCTCAGATAAGGTGACCAAAACTGCACACAATATTCAAGATGTGGTCTCACCAAGGCCCTGTACAACTGTAGCAAGACATTCTTGTTCCTGTACTCAAACCCTCTCGCTATGAAGGCCAACATACCATTTGCCTTCTTAACCGCCTGCTGCACCTGCATACTTACCTTCAGCGACTGGTGCACAAGGACGCCCAGGTCTCGTTGCACTTCCCCTTCTCCCAATCTATTGCCATTCAGATAATAATCAGCCTTCTTGTTTTTGACACTAATGTGGATAACCTCGCATTTATCCACGTTATATTGCATCTGCCATGCTTCTGCCCAATCATCCAACCTGTCCAAATCATACTGGAGTTTCTCGGCATCCTCCTCACAGCACACACGCCCACCCAGCTTTGTGTCATCTGCAAACTTGGAGATATTACATCTAGTTCCCTCGTCCAGATCATTAATATATATTGTGAATAGCTGGGGTCCTAGGACCGATCCCTGCGGTGCCCCACTAGTCACTGCCTGCCACTCGGAAAAAAGACCCGTTTATTCCAACTCTTTGCTTTCTGTCTGCCAACCAGTTCTCTATCCAAGTCAATACCTTGGTCCTTCACCTAGGATTTTCACTTTAAAATAAACCTTCACGATGTACACTTCATCTAGGAGACACATTGGTCCTGATTTTAATGGCGGAATAGAGTACAAAAGCTTGGCAGAAACTGCGTGGGAGGGCCAAATAAAGAGTCAAATATCATTTATTTCTGGGGAGGAAGACATGACTCTATAAAATAAATCTTCAGTCTTCAACAATCACATTTCCCCTTCAGACTTTCATGGTTATCTACTCTCCTCTAATACAAGTGAATGGAATGTTGGGTACACTTAAAACCCCACATCCTTCTTAGCTTTCAGTGTAATTACTTGTTGTTATAGGGTTATTTTTGAGTAAAAGAAAGACTTGCATTTATTTAGCGCTTTTCACAATCTCAGGACGTCTCAACGCGAACAGCAAACAATTAGACTGTTGTATCATCGGAGAGATGGCAGCACAGTAAGGTCCCTCAAACAGCAATGAGATAATGACCAGATAATCTTTTTTTTTTAGTGATGTTGGCTAAGGGATAAGTATTGGCCAGGACACCGGGGAGAACTCCCCTGCTCTTCTTCGAATAGTGCCATGGGATCTTTTACGTCCACTGGAGAGAGCAGACAGGGTCTCGATTTAACGTCTCATCCGAAAGATGGCAGCTCCGACAGTGCAGCACTCCCTCAGCACTGGCACTGGCGTGTCAGCCTAGATTATGTGCTGTGGAACTCTACTGAACCCACGACCTTCTGACTCAAAGGTGAGAGGGCTACCCACTGAGCCATGGCTGACACCAGTTGTTAGCTTTTGGGAGGCTGAATCAGCATTTTCGAAACAGGTTAGTCAGTTTTCCAGGTTGGCTTGCATCCAGGTAGCAGTTGATCAGGGCTTCACTTCCAAACAAACAATAACTTGAAGCTCATTCATAACACTGTCATACTTGAGTTATGAGTCTTTTGTGCTTGTGAAATATGCCCCATACCCAATTACTGTGTGCTGCACTCTTTCATATAAACCACATAGGACCACATTCACAATCATTTCCTTACAATAACCTCAGAGGATAGATTCCCTTTCTGCATGACAGTATCAATCCATATTCTAGATGTCGGGGAATGAGTTTATTGTACACAGAAACCTTTATACAGTGAGGTCAGCCCTGCTAAGATCATTTTACTCCAGTTTATTACTTTTTTTTTCCCTGCAATGCTCAATCTTCATTCCTGACAAAAGCTTTTTACTCCTTTCAAAAATAAAAATTAACCGGAAAACCTTATCTCCTTATTGCACAGTAATAGCACATTTTTCCCCACTGTAACCCTTCATAACATTTACTCAAGGTCCTTGTTTTTGCTTCCCCTACTTTACATAGTATTAACGGCACAGAAACAGGCCATTCGGCCCTACTGGCCCGTGCCAGTGTTTATGCTCCACACGAGCCTCCTCCCACCCCTCTTCATCTCACCCCATCAGCATAACCTAAAAAACAAACCTTCTATCCCTTGTGTTTATCCAGCTTCCCCTTAAATGGATCTACGCTATTCACCTCAACTACTCCATGTGGTGGCGAGTCCCACATTCTAACCAGTGTCTGGGTAAAGAAGTTTTGCCTGAATGCCCTACTGGGTTTATTAGTGACCATCTTATATTTATTGGTTCTGGTTTTAGTCTCCCCCACAAGTGGAAACACCTGCTCTAGGTCTAACCCACTGAACCCCATCATGATTTTGACAACCTCTATCAGGTCACCTCTCAGTCTTCTCCTTTCTAGAGAAAAGAGCCCCAGCCTGATCAGTCTCTCCTGAAGGTTGTACTGTGGCAAAGCCACCAAGGGACTCCTGTATAAATGTATAACTGCCTTTAACAGAGTGCTACAGCACCTATGTTTGTTTACTGTATGTAAATAGCCGTTCTGGATAAGCCCCAGAACCAGCGCGATGACGTCATCACGTTGGTCACGTGACGCCCCGAACGGCGGGAAACGTGATGACGTCAGAGAGTGGGAGGTTCCCAACTCAGACCTCGCGAAACCAGCACCAGAAAAGACCTGTTGATTATTTCTCCTGCATGCAATTGTTTGTTCTCTAGTTTCTATTAAACTTCGTTTTATTATCGGACTGACTCGACCTCAGTGCTTCAGTTAGGGATCTGACGGTTCCTACAGTACCCTCTTAGTTCTCAATTATCAGAAAGACTTAGATGCTCAAGGACTTGCACAAGAAAGATACACAAGAAGTGTGAAGTGATGCATGTTTGGAAGGAAGAATGAAGAGAGGCAATGTGAACTAAACTGCACAATTTTAAAGGGGTGCAGGAACAGAGAGGCCTGGGGGTGTATGTACACAAATCTTTGAAGGTGGCAGGACAAGTTGAGAAGGCTGTTAAAAAAGCATATGGGATCCTTGGCCTAGAAATTGAGTGGGCTTTGCGCCCATTTTGCGGCGCTAGAGGTCATTGCGCTGGACTTACAGCCGGTTCAGAAATTCCCTGGGGCCCTACCATCGGCGGTAGACCGGTTGCGCTGCGCCGGCACCGATGACGTCATCGGTGTGCGCAGCGTCCCGGTTGGCGTGGTGACGGGCCCCAGCGCCGAAATTGAGTTGCGGCCGCCTCGCCCGTGGCAGCCGCAACTAAGACTCTGGCAACCGAGTCTTACAGGAGTTTGCGCCGGCGCATTAAGGTCGCGCGGCGGCCGGCCGCTTTCCCGCCGGCCGCCTGCCCGCACCTCCCTCCCCGGACTCCTCCACCGCCCCCCCCGCGGAACAGATGCTTCTGGGCTGCGAGCCCGGCACTTCCCCGAGATGCCGGGCTCATTTTTGTGAAGATTTTACCGGCCAGCGGGCGGGTGCAGGCAGCTCCTCCTTAACTGAAGGAGGAGGCCTGCACTTCCCCAGCCTGCCGCACCGCATCGGGCGCCGCAGCGCCGGAATAGCGCCGCAATGCGGCAGGTAGCACCCATTTTCAGGCGCAAACACCCTTCAGTAGCGCCGGCAGCCGTTTGGGCGCGGTGCTACTGAATTTTTGGCGCGCGCAGGGGGACTTAGCGCCGGCGCTAACTTTCCGGCGCTAAAGCCCTGGCGCGGCGCCAACTGAATTTCTAGGCCCTTGGCTTTATTAATAGAGGCTGGAGTACAAAAGCAAGGAAGTTATGCTAAATCTTTATAAATCACTAGTTTGGCCCCATGTGGAATATTGTGTCCAATTCTGGGCACCGCACTTTAGGAAGGACGTGTAGGAGAGGCTGCAGAGGGGATTTACTGGAATGGTTCCAGGGATGAGGAACTTCAGTTATGCGGAGAGATTGGAGCCACTGGGATTGTCCTCCTTAGAGCAAAGAAGATTAAAGGGAGACTTAATAGAGGAGCTCAAAATTATGAGAGGTTTTGATAAAGTAAATAGGGAAAAATCATTACCACTGGCAGGAGGGTCGTTAACCAGAGGACTCGGATTTAAGGTAATTGGCAAAAAGAGGGAAGATGAGGTGAATTTTTTTTTACGCAGTGAGTTATGATGATCTGGAATGCGCTGCCTGAAAGGGCGGTGGAAGCAGATTCAATAGTAACTTTCAAAAGGGAATTGGATAAATACTTGAATGGGAAAAAATTGCAGGGCTACAGGGAAAGAGCAGGGGGAGTGGGGACTAATTGGACAGCTCTTTCAAAGAGCCGGCACAGGCACGATGGGCCGAATGGCCTCCTGCTGTGCTGTATCATTCTATGACTAGTTCTGGTAGAATCCTTATAAATCTTTTTTGTACTTTCTCCAGTGCTTCTTTATCCTTTTTGTAATATGGAGATGAGAACTGTGCACAGTACCCCAAGTGTGGTCTCACCAAGGTTCGATATAAATTTAACATAACTTCTCTGCATTTGAATTCTATTCCTCTAGAGGTACTTCTATTCCTGCGGGAATGCTGTTAGTATATGGAATGTCCTTCCCGAGACAGTGATGGAAGAAGAATCCAAAATATAGCCTTCAAAATGGAAGTGAATAAATACTTGAAGAAGAACAAATTAAACGGCATAGCTGCGATGAGCTGTAAGGCCTGTTATTGTGCTGTAAAATCCAATGACTCTCTATGAGTAGGGGAGTTATCCCCGGTGTCCTGGTGCCACTATTTCTCCCTCAACCAACATAACTAAAACAGATTATCTGGTCATTATCACATTGCTGTTTGTGGGACCTTGCTGTGTGCAAATTGACTGCCGCGTTTCCCACATTACAACAGTGACTCCACTTCAAAAGTACTTCATTGGCTGTAAAGCGCATTGAGACGTCCGGTGGTCGTGAAGGGCGCTATATAAATGTAAGTCTTTCTTTCTTCTTATCATAGTAGCATACAGCATATTGTGCCGGCTCTTTGGTAGAGCTATCCAATTAGCCCCACTCTCCATGGCTATAGTAATCTGGGATGTTATGATTAAGGTTATCCACCAGGTGGTGTGGTAGCCAATGCTGCTACTAAGGTCAGAGGTTTGCTTCCAGTTAAGGTCAGAGGTTTGCTTCCTGTATAGGTCAGCACAAGGTGGAATGCCAGGATGCTGATGCAGGCTGTCTGTAAACGTGTTTCCCAGTTGTTAATAAAGTACTCGTGTTAATTCTACGATATCACCTCTGAGTCCTTGTTCCACTTAATGGATTTATCACAATGGCCCTGTAAATTTTTTCCCTTCAAGTATTTATCCAATTCCCTTTTGAACGTTTCTATTGAATCTGCTTCCACCACCCTTTCAGGCAGTGCATTCCAGATCATCATAACTCGCTGCGTAAAAGAGTGTTTCTTCATGTCACCTCTGGTTCTTTTGCCAATCACCTTAAATCTGTGTCTTCTGGTTACCGACCCTTCTGCCACTGGAAACAGTTTCTCCTTATTTACTCTATCAAAACCCTTCATGGTTTTGAACACCTCTATCAAATCTGCCCTTAACCTTCTCTGCTTTAAGGAGAACAATCCCAGTTTCTCCAGTCTCTCCTCATAACTGAAGTTCCTCATCGCTGGTACCATTCTAGTAAATATCTTCTGTATCCTCTCCAAGGCCTTGACGTCCTTCCTAAAATGTGGTGCCCAGAACTGAACACAATACTCCAACTGAGGCCTAACCAGTCTTTTATAAAGGTTTAGCATAACTTGTTTGCTTTTTTACTCTGTTCCACTATTAATAAAGCCAAGGAGCCCATATGTTTTTTTAACAACCTTCTCAACTTGTCCTGCACCTTCAAAGATTTGTGTACATACACCCCCAGGTCTCTCTGTTCCTACACCCCCTTCAAAATTGCACCATTTAGTTTATATTGCCTCTCCTCGTTCTTCCTACCAATCCAAGTTACGTGTCATCTGCAACCTTTGAAATGATGCCCTGTATACCCAAGTCCAGGTCATGACTGTGCATCAAAAAGAGCAGTGCTCCCAATACCAATGAACTGAAATGGTTAAATCACATTGCCATGTCAGCAACATATTCCAGAATTTTACTTTGGTGGTTCTATATGTTTAAAACAACTGTGTAATTTAGTTGTGTGCTAGGGTAACATTGTCTACCATTCTGAGCACATCGGCTTTGCCTGAAATTTAATGTTCTCAGACTGCAGGCAATTTCAAGTTGATTTCTGCTTCCAGCACTAAGTAAATCCCTAAAAGATGTGAAGATAACTCATGTTAGCCTACCTGAAGAGGCAGATAAGATTGTTTATTGACCCAATCTATTCCAACAGGGATTGAAATAAAGCCAGCAGTAAGAAAAAAACAGAAAAGGCTGTGACAAAAATTCAAATTGTGAGCAAATAATAGCCTGGCATGCCCTTAAGTTTATATATTTCCCACATGTTGAAGAGCATTCCGCTCGCTGAGGGAATGTTCTAAGGGCTGCTAACCACGAAGGGATTTTGTAAAAGAAAACAAACTGTGGTAACTGCCTCCAGGACAGTTCTATTTTACCTTTGAAATCATAAAGCTCAAGTAATTTCTCCGAGCCCTGTCACAAAAATGACAACAGTCTTTTGACGAACTGTCACAGCCTTCTAAAGCTTGCGCTGTCATGCAATATTTGCCAGTGGCATCGCAGCGTCAGTGCATGAGTTCGGAGAACAAAATGCAGTCTTGGCTATCCTTTGCACAGACACAGTCCTCCACTCCCATCTGCTGCAGCAAAAAGATCAGTGGGCCGTGAGGCTATTTAACCTCTGCCCCCTTGCCCAACCCAGCACCGCGCAATTACAAAGGAACAAAGGGATCTGGGAGTACAAATACACAAATCACTAAAAGATGCGACACAGGCCATAGCAAGGCCATTAAAAAAAAGCAAACCAAGCACTAGGGTTTATTTCTAGAGGGATAGAATTAAAAAGTAGGGAAGTTATGCTAAACCTGTATCGAACCTTGGTTAGACCACACTTCGAGTACAGCGTACAATTCTGGTCGCCTTATTATAAAAAGGGTATAGAAAAAGACTTGCATTTCTATAGCGCCTTTCACGACCACCGGATGTCTCGAACCACTTTACAGCCAATGAAGTACTTTTTTTTTTGACGTGTACTCACTGTTGTAATGCGGCAGCCAATTTGCGCACAGCAAGGTCCCACAAACAGCAATGTGATAATGACATCGAGGCACATAGAAGATAGGAGCAGGAGTAGGCCATTCGGCCCCTCGAGCCCGCTCCGCCATTCAATGCGATCATGGCTGATCATCCAAATTCAATACCCTGTCCCTGCTTTCTCCCCATATCCCTTGATCCCTTTAGCCTTAAGAAATATATCCAACTCCTTCTTGAATATATTTAATGAATTGGCCTCTACTGCCTTCTGTGGTAGAGAATTCCACAGGTTCACCACTCTCTGGGTGAAGAAATTCCTCCTCATTTCTGTCCTAAATGGCTTACCCCTTATCCTTAGACTGTGACCCCTGGTTCTGGACTCCCCGACCATCGGGAACATCCTTCCTGCATCTAGTCTGTCTAGTCCTGTCAGAATTTTATAAGTTTCAATGAGATCCCCTCTCCTTCTTCTAAACTCCAGCGAGTTTAAGCCCAATCGACCCAATCTCTCCTCATACGTCATTCCTGCCATCCCAGCACTGGAGAGGGTGCAGAGAAGATTTACAAGGATGATACCAGAAATGCGAGGGTGTACATATCAGGAAAGGATGAACAGGTTAGGTCTCTTTTCTCTTGAAAAAAGAAAACTGAGGGGTGACCTCATAGAGGTCTATAAAATTATGAAAGGTTTTGATAGAGTGGATAGAGAGAGAATGTTTCCACTTGTCGGGGAGAGCATAACTAGAGGACATCAATATAAGATAATCACCAAGAATCTAATAGGGAATTCAGATGAAACTTCTTTACCCAGAGAGTGGTGAGAATGTGGAACTCACGACCACAGGGAGTGGTTGAGGCGAATAGTATAGATGCATTTAAGGGGAGGCTAGACAAGCATATGAGGGAGAAGGGAATAGAGGGTTATGCTGATAGAGTTGGATGAGGAAAGACGGGGGGGCGGCTCAAGTGGAGCATAAATGTCAGCATGGACTGGTTGGGCCGAATGGCCTGTTTCTGTGCCGTATATCCCATGTAATACATGATTGACCTCTGCAGCATGAGGCCCGGGAGATATTCCCTGTAACTTTCTTTGGGGTGGGGGGGGGGGGTGCGCGGACCCTATCACGGGCTGGGCGGCCCATCAAATTTTTTTGCGCATGCGCAGTTATTTCCTTTGTAAAGCCTGTGAGCGGCCTGTGCGGGACCTCCAGACAAACGGGGAACATTGGTTGCCAACCCGCTAGGATTGCCCATGAGTCTCCTGGAATTGAAGATTAATCATCAGGAAACTGCTGCGGGCAAAAATCGGGAGAAAAATCATAGGGCCGTTAAAAATAATTCTGTGCTTAGAACATTTTCTTTGAACGCGTTCATTTATTACTTAATAACAAATACTGGAGTTGGGAAAAAGTGGTGTTTGACTCACAGTCAACAAACATCCAATGGAGTAGCGAAGAGTCTGCTCACTTTCCAATTGGCCGTGGTAAGGTGGGGCAGCGCGAGGATGGACGTGTTGGGCGACCAATGGCGGGAGTGTGGGGGTGGGGCAGTGGGAGACGGGGTGTCATGTGACCTCCAGAAATACATCCAACCAGTTTTAACATAAGAACATAAGAAGTAGGCCATACGGCCCCTCGGGCCTGCTCCGCCATTCAATAGGATCATGGCTGATCTGAACTTAGACTCACGTCCACTTCCCTGCCCTCTCCCCGTAACCCCTTATTCCCTTATCAGCTAGGAAACTGTCTATCTCCATTTTAAATTTATTTAATGTCGCAGCTTCCACAACTCTGAGGTAGCAAATTCCATAGATTTACTACCCTCTGAGTGAAGAAGTTTCTCCTCATCTCAGTTTTGAATGGGCAGCCCCTTATTCTAAGATTATGCCCCCTAGTTCTAGTCTCACCCATCAGTGGAAACATCCTCCCCGCATCCACCCGATCAAGCCCCCTCACAATCTTATATGTTTCGATAAGATCGCCTCTCATTCTTCTGAATTCCAATGAGTAGAGGCCCAACCTACTCAACCTTTCCTCATAAGTCAACCCCCTCATCTCTGGAATCAACCGAGTGAACCTTCTCTGAACTGCCTCGAGAGCAAGTATATCTTTTCTTAAATATGGAAACCAAAACTGTACGCAACACTTTAGCAACACTACCCGTTAGTCATCCGCCTGACAAACGCTAGTTCATTATCTCTTCTTGGGACTTGTATTTAAATTTTTTATTTATTCATTCATTCGCGGGATGTGGGCGTCGCTGGCAAGGCCAGCATTTATTGCCCATCCCCAAATTGCCCTCGAGAAGGTGGTGGTGAGCTGCCTTCTTGAACTGCTGCAGTCCGTGTGGTGAAGGTGCTCCCACAGCGCGGTTAGGGAGGGAGTTCCAGGATTTTGACCCAGCGACGATGAAGGAACGGCCGGTATACTTCTAAGTCAGGATGGTGTGTGACTTGGAGGGGAACTTGGAGGTTGTGGTGTTCCCATGCGCCTGCTGCCCTTGTCCTTCTAGATGGGAGAGGTCATGAGTTTGCGAGGTGCTGTCAAAGAAGCCTTGGCAAGTTGCTGCAGTGCATCTTGTAGATGGTACACTTTGCAGCCACGGTACGCCGGTGGTGGAGGGAGTGCATGTTTAAGGTGGTGGATGGGGTGCCAATCAAGCGGGCTGTTTTATCCTGGATAGTATTGAGATTATTTAGTGTTGTTGGAGCTGCACTCATCCGGGCCAATGGTGAGTTTTCCATCACACTCCTTACTTGTGCCTTGTAGGTGGTGGAAAGGCTTTGGGGAGTTAGGAGGTGAACGACAGAATACTCAAGCCTCTGACCTGCTCTTGTTGCCACAGTATTTATGTGGCTGGTCCAGTTAAGTTTCTGGTCAATGGTGACCCCCAGGATGTTGATGGTGGGGGATTCAGCGATGGTAATGCTGTTGAATGTCAAGGGGTGGTGGTTAGACTCTCTCTTGTTGGAGATAGTCATTGCCTGGCACTTGTGTGGCGTGAATGTTACTTGCCACTTATCAGCCAAAGCCTGGATGTCGTCCAGGTCTTGCTGCATGCGGGCATAGACTGCTTCATTATCTGAGAAATTGTGAATGGAACTGAACACTGTGCAATCATCAGCGAACATCCTCACTTCTGACCTTATGATGGAGGGAGGGTCATTGATGAAGATGATTGGGCCTAGAACTTTGGTCTGAGGAAATCCTGCATCAACGTCCTGGGGCTGAGATGATTGGCCTCCTACAACCACAACTATCTTCCTTTGTGTTAAGTATGATTCCAGCCAGTGGAGAGTTTTCCTTCTGATCCCATTGACTTCAGTTTTACTAGAGCTGTAATGAGGTCTGGAGCCGAGTGGTCCTGGCGGAACCCAAACTGAACATTGGTGGGCAGGCTGTTGCTGAGTAAGTGCTGCTTGATAGCACTGTCGACAACACCTTCCATCACTTTGCTGATGATTGAGAGTAGACTGATGGGGCGGTAATTGACCAGATCAGATTTGTCCTGCTTTTTGTGGACAGGACATACCTGGGCAATTTTCCACCTTATCAGGTAGATGCCAGGGTTGTAGCTGTACTGGAACAGCTTGGCTAGAGGCACGGCTAGTTCTGGTGCATTGGTCCTCAGCATGAACATTTTTAACCTTGATGACCAGGAAATTACTATTTCAAAAACTTTACTTTGAGTGAACAGTGTCTGCTTGGATGATGGTGAGCGGGATGATGTTCAAGTCATCTTGGCCAGCTGCCAACTTTACTGTGAGGGCTCTACTTCCATCAAAGTTAGCATCGGCATGGGAACCAGTCAAGATGGGTTTCAACTGCTTTGATGCCGATTCAGATAAATCACTCGGGACATTTGATGGCAGTCAGAAACTAAGCTAAGGATGAAATTTCCCAGCCTCTTGTCACTGTAAATGAATTTCACCTTTGATCACTCTACAGTGAAGGCCTTTCAACCTTTCCTTAAATCAGTACAAGTGATTCCCTACACACGGTGTTGGTCAAATCACTCGCTCCATATCCTGTCCACTCCATGGAGGTATACTAATGGTTCCCACAGCCAAGAAACCCAACTGGGCACGATACCTTTACCAGTGAATGAATGCGTTTCCTTAACATAAAATCTGGTTTATAGAATGCTAGCTGAGACTTTGAGGAGTACAAACTGAAAAACTATTAATTAGCAGATCTGCCAAGGTGTTGTTCATGGTGTTGTGTATGTACCTTTAAGAGAAGAACTGATTCTATACTGCAGTACCGGCAGTGACCACCCCTGTATATAAAGCCATAGCAGGCTTCTGTACTTCAGTCTTGAATTACTCTCTGTTCAGTAAACACCTGTTTTATTGTTCTCCTGCAGTCTGAGTATTATTGATCCTCGGACACTACACTGGCGATGGGCAGGTTTGAACTCACCTGCAGTACTGCATCACCTCAAGGGGATCTTTTCCCTGAAGAGAAGCTTCTTGGAGGTCGAAGTCAGAATGGCGGGCGTCGACCGCGGGCAACCGCCCAGGGATCCATCGGAGAGTTGCAGGGGAGGCTGTGGAGAGCTGGGCCTGGCTCCCCAGTCGAGGTGTTCCAGCAAGTCGTGCTGGTAACAGGTAGTGCGCTGACCCTTCCGGACTGCGGCGGGCTCGGGCTCGATCGAGCGGCTCTGCAAAGGGGCCGTGCAGCGTCGTCAGGAGGAAGAGAGAGAGGGTGGAGCGCACAGGGCGCGGTCGGTGCTCAAGAACAGGGCAGCGTGGAGAGGATAGAACGCGGGGAAAGAAACGTGAGACGCGCCGAAGCCGCGGGTCACCGCCATTACCCTGTAGAACGCTAGGAGCAGCGTGGCAGCAAGGGGAAGAAGGAAAAGCGCGGGAGGCGCCATTTTATTCCATTGGGGAAGAAGGAAAAGCGCGGGAGGTGCCATTTTATTACATTGGGGAAGAAGAAAAAGCGCGGGAGGCGCCATTTTAAATCACCCAAGATGCCGAAGAGTGGCAGTATCACTGCTTTCGACAACGAGGTAGAAGACTGGACCACGTATGTGGAAAGAATTGAAGTGTACTGCGAGGCAAATGAGGTGGCCGATGGAAAGAAGGCGTCGGTATTATTAAATTTGATGGGCGCGAGAACGTACAGCCTATTGCGGAATTTAATTACCCCAGCTAAACCAATGGAGAAAAGTTTTGAAGAGATTGTTCATATCTTACAGGAACACCTAAACCCTACACCGCTGCTGATAGCAGAAAGATTCAAGTTCCATAAAAGAAACCAGCACAAAGATGAGAGCAATGCTGACTATCTTATGGAACTACGCAAGTTATTGAAGCACTGCCAGTTCGGAGCAGGACTGGCAGACACCTTACGGGATAAGCTTGTCTGCGGGCTCCAGAGTGAAGGAACCCAGAAACGACTACTTTCGGAAAAGGACCTGACGCTAGAACAGGCTTTCAGCGTGGCAGTATCCTACGAAGCAGCAGCACGGGGAGCTGCGGAAATACAACAGAAACCACAAGAATACAGTGCTAACGAAATGGCATACGGAGCAGAAAAGTGCTGTCGCTGCGGCAGAACAACCCATGATCAGAAGGACTGCTGGTTTAAGGACAAAGTATGCAGGCAATGCAGGAAAATAGGACATATAGCAAGAGTCTGCAGGTCGGGAAAGAAAACCAACACTACAAGAACTACTAAGGAAAAGTACAAGAAAGTAAAAAAAATGACAGACAGTAGTTCGGAAGATCAGGAGAGTGATAATGACTCCGGGAGCAGGAGACTAAGTTGTCTAAAGTTACACAACGTGATCGCAAAGGAGGATCACCGAACCATTTGGGTCACCCTCATGATAGCACGGCCCCAAGTAAAGATGGAATTGGATACAGGATCAGCCCTAATTGTCATGAATCGACGAGACTATGAAACATAGAAACTAGGAGCAGGAGTAGGCCATTCGGCCCTTCGAGCCTGCTCCGCCATTCAACGAGATCATGGCTGATCATCCAAACCCTAGCACCCGGTCCCTACACTGACAGCCATCCCACCCAAGCCCTATCCCTGTAACCCCAAGTATTTAATCCCCCCTAACACTAAGGGCCAATTTTTATCATGGCCAATCAACCTAACCCGCACATCTTTGGACTGTGGGAGGAAACCGGAGCACCCGGAGGAAACCCACACAAACACGGGGAGAATGTGCAAACTCCACACAGACAGTCACCCGAGGCCGGATTTGAACCCGGGTCCCTGGTGCTGTGAGGCAACAGTGCTAACCACTATGCCACCGTGCTGCCCTATGAGCGGCTATTCTCACACATACCCTTGAAGGACACGTCCATTGTATTGAAGACATACACGGGGCAAAAAGTCTACCCCAGAGGAAAAATAAGGGTGCCAGTTGAATACAACGGCAAGGAAACACAGAAACTGTATCTATATATACTACCGGATGGAGGACCACCACTATTGGGACGTGAATGGATCCGAAAAATACAATTGGATTGGCATTCCATTCAGGCGTTAACTGTGACTGATAAAAAGGATGATGACGTCACACCTGGACGACTGTCAAAAATTCTAACTGACGCGAAAGAGGTGTTCCAACAAGGACTTGGGACCCTAAAAGGAGTAACGGCAATGATAAAAATCGAAGATAACGCAAACCCCAAATGTTTTTAAGGCCAGACCGGTACCTTACGCGATCCGCCCAGCCGTTGAAGCAGAGCTGGAGAGTCTGGAGCGTTCGGGTGTGCTGTCCAAGGTGGACTGGAGCGAGTAGGCCACACCCATCATTCCTGTAATGAAGAAATCATTGAGCAGCACGCCTGGGGAACCGAAGAAGGTTCGCATCTGTGGGGACTTCAAGGTAACTGTGAACCCAGTCCTGCACACAGTACAATATCCACTTCCACGGATAGAAGATATTTTCGCCTCACTATCTTGAGGGAAACGCTTTACAAAGATTGATCTGGCCCAAGCGTATCTACAAATGGAGGTGGAAGAAGCGTCTAGGAAATACCTCACGATAAACACTCACAAAGGCCTTTACCAGTACAATCGACTGGTATTCGAGGTAGCATCAGCCCCGGCTATTTGGCAGAGGGCGATGGAACAAGTCCTGCAAGGGATCCCAGGGATCCAGTATTATTTGGACGACATCCTGGTTACGGGCGAAAATGACAGTGAACACCTTGCCAACCTGGAGCAGCTGCTCGTGAGATTACAGGAATATGGGCTATGAGCCAACCGCCCCAAAGGAGAGTTCCTCAGGAGACAAATCTCGTATTGTGGCCACATGATTGATGAGGAAGGGTTGCATAAGTCGCCGGACAAGATTGAGGCTGTAGTCAAGGTTCCAGCACCGGAAAATGTGTCGCAACTGAGGTCGTTCCTCGGGTTGGTGAACTACTACCATAAGTTCTTGCCGAATTTATCTACAATTCTGCACCCACTGAATGCCCTACTGCAAACTGGAGTAACATGGAAATGGAGTGATGAGTGTAAGCGTGCCTTTCAGAAACGTAAATGCATAATCACTTCAAAAGAAGTATTGGCCCACTACAAGCCAACACTACCGATGCAGTTAGCATGTGATGCGTCTCCCTACGGCATCGGAGCGGTGCTGTCACACAAATTCCTTGATGGTTCAGAGAGGCCAATAGCCTTTGTGTCGCGCTCGTTAACCTTAGCCGAGCGTAACTATGCCCAGATTGACAGGGAGGCCCTCAGCCTGGTGTGGGGGGTGAGGAAGTTCAATCACTATCTGCACGGGCAGAAATTCACCCTACTGACTGATCGTCAGCCCCTGGTCTCCATTTTCAACCCAAAGAAGGGTGTTCCAGTGATGACGGCGCAACGGCTGCAAAGATGGTCACTTTTTCTAGCGGCACATCAATACAACATAGAGTACAAGGGTACGAAACAGCATGGAAACGCTGATGGGCTGTCGCGCCTACCATTGCCTACGGTAGAGGAGGCACCTGCAGTGGACACTGTTGAGATATTCCATGCGACCATAGTCGAATGTCTACCTGTTACAAACTCAAGTATAGAGAAGGAAACCCGAAATGACCCGACACACTCTCGGGTCTATGATTTGACGGTGAAGGGATGGCCAGCACATGGTGACTCACTGTTGCCAGCATTCTCGCCAAGGAGAGAACAGCTGTCAGTGTGCCGGGGGACCTTGATGTGTGGATCCCGAGTGGTAATTCCACCCAAGTTGAGAGATAGAGTGCTCAATGAGCTTCATGAGGGTCATCTGGGAGGGGTAAAAATGAAGAGCCTAGCCAGAGCGTTTGTGTGGTGGCCGGGAATCGATAAAGAAATCGAAGATATGACCAAGAGATGCACAGGATGCCAGAAGGTCCAAAACGCTCCACCACAGGCCCCGCTACATCCATGGGAGTGGCCCTCATCTCCATGGCAACGGGTACACATTGATTTTGCTGGTCCATTTATGGACTCAATGTTCCTAATCGCTGTGGACGCCCATTCAAAATGGCCAGAGGTCATCAAAATGTCCTCCACCACCACGGAGAAAACTATTGCAGTCCTACGGACCATCTTCGCCAGGAATGGCTTGCCAGAACAGATTTGCTCCAACAATGGGCCATAGTTTGTGTCCAAGGATTTCCGGAGGTTTCTGAGGAATAATGGGGTGAAACATTACACATCTGCCCCATATCATCCAACCACAAATGGATTGGCTGAGAGGTTTGTTCAGACCTTTAAAAAGGCAATAAAGGCAATGCATAATGACGACATACCACTACAACACAAGGTGGATAATTTCTTGTTTGCTTACCGGAATGCGACACATGTAGTCACCAACCAAACTCCAGCCATAATGTTCTTCAAGATGTCGCCTGGATTTGCTCAAACCAAACATAAGACGAGATGTTGAGGATAAGCAATTCCAGCACATAAATGAGAAGCCAACCAGGAGCTTCAAGATAGGGCAACCAGTCTTGGCCCGCGACTACCAAACAGAAAAATGGCAGCCAGGAACGATATGCACACAGCAGGAACCACTAATGTACACAGTGGACGTTGGAGAGAGCATCGTGAGATGCCATGCTGACCAGATTCTAGAGTCGCAGGAACCAGCCAAACCCATACCACGAGCAGGTGCACCTGGTAATCAACCCGAAGTACAGATTGCGTCTACCTCAGAAGCAGTGGTATTGGAAGCTGACGAACCAACCAATGACAATGAGCCAGAATCAACTCCGCCGCAAGAACAGGATACTCGAGAAAGGCGTTATCCAGTCAGGATCAGGAAGCCTCCTCAAAGACTGAACTTATAAATGATTATTTCAGTTGATGTATATAGTACAGAGAAAATTGTAATTGTAATTAGTTATTATTTAGTTGTTAAATGAATGTTATGTACTGTTTATCTAAAAGGGGAGGAATTGTTGTGTATGTACCTTTAAGAGAAGAACTGATTCTATACTGCAGTACCGGCAGTGACCACCCCTGTATATAAAGCCATAGCAGGCTTCTGTACTTCAGTCTTGAATTACTCTCTGTTCAGTAAATACCTGTTTTATTGTTCTCCTGCAGTCTGAGTATTATTGATCCTTGGACACTACACATGGTAACTCGGGAAATATGCTGTTTAATACGGTGCCATATTTGACCCTGAAATGAGCTTCCGACTTCATATCCATAGCATAACAAAGACCGCCTACTTCCACCTCCGTAACATCGCCCGTCTCCGCCCCTTGCCTCAGCTCATCCGCTGCTGAAACCCTCATCCATGTCTTTGTTACCTCTAGACTTGACTATTCCAACGCTCTCCTGGTCGGCCTCCTACGTTCTACCCTACGTAAACTTGAGGTCATCCAAAACTCAGCTGCCCTTGTCCTAACTCGCACCAAGTCCCGTTCGCCCATCACCCTGGTGCTCGCGGACCTACATTGGCTCCCGGTTAAGCAACGCCTCGATTTCAAAATTCTCATCCTTGTTTTCAAATCCCTCCAGGGCCTCCCCCCTCCCTATCTCTGTAATCTCCTTCAGCCCCACAAACCCCCGAGATATCTGCGCTCCTCTAATTCTGCCCCCTTGAGCATCCCTGATTATAATCGCTCAACCTTTGGTGGCTGTGCCTTCTGTTGCCTGGGCCCTAAGCTCTGGAATTCCCTACCTAAACCTCTCCGCCTCGCTACCTCTCTTTCCTCCTTTAAGACACTCCTTAAAACCTACCTCTTTGACCAAGCTTTTGGTCACCTGCCCTAATTTCTCATGTGGCTCGGTGTCAACTTTTTTGTCTTACAACACTCCTGTGAAGTGCCTTGGGACATTTTACTACGTTAAAGGCGCTATATAAATACAAGCTGTTGTTGTTTTATAGCAACAGGTGGGTTATATACTGTATAACGCACAATATATTATTTTGCTGTTAAATGGGATCTGAAGGCCACAAAGCCTAAATTTCGTGAAGTAAGTACAAGCGTGGATGACACGCGGTAGGAACTTGGCTGGGGGTTTCTCCTGATCAGCCGATGTAACTTCGGCCGAAGATTGATGGAAAAGATTTGCATTTATACCATGCCTTTCACAACCTCAGGACGCCCCCAAAGCACTTTACAGGCATTATCGAAGAAGCTGAAGAAAATAAAGAATTTTGTTGTGTGACGCTCTGCGATTGCGCTGGCTCCTGGCAGATTTTACGTTTGCGATTATGCAAATGAATTACAGCGGAAACTTGAACTGTAACCTAACCAGCATAATGTCAAGCGCAATTTGCGTCCAATTTCCTGATTGCATGGCGCCGAAAGCGGAAACTTCCCCGATTGCATTTTTATCTGTAAGAAAGAAAGCCTCTTCTTGCAGTGTTTCAACAAATTGTGGCGTTGGGAACCTGCCTCCAGAAGTACTGCAGGTTGGGAGAGGCTGCATTTTGGAGCTTTGAGGAAAACGAAAGGCTTGCATTTCTATAGCGCCCTTCACGACCACCGGACGTCCCAAAACGCTTTACAGCCGATGAAGCACTATTTGAAGTGGAGTCACTGTTGTAATGTGGGGAAACGCGGCAGCCAATTTGCGCACAGCAAGCTCCCACAAACAGCAATGTGATAATGACCAGATAATCTGTTTTTTGTGATGTTGATTGAGGGATAAATATTGGCCCAGGACACCGGGGAGAACTCCCCCTGCTCTTCTTCGAAATAGCACCATGGGATCTTTTACGTCCGCCTGAGAGGGCAGACGGGGCCTCGGTTTAACATCTCATCCAAAAGATAACGTCCCAGAAATTCGGGTCCCCACGGGTGAGTACGTGCTGGGTACTCACGCGTAGGTCCAACGAAAGTGCCGGTTTCGTGCATGCACTGCGCATGCGCGGGAAACCGGAACTTCCATTCCCTTGAAAGAAGGGGTTGACAGGTGGAACGTGTGCGCCGGAGAGGCAGCGCGTGCGCATCGAACTTACGTTTTTTTTGCAGGTTTCTCCGGGAGGGTAAGTCTCCAGCAGTTACACTTTTAAAAAGCAGGCGCAAGGCGTGCTTTTAACAAGGTAAGTGGCAAATTAATTAAAATTAAAACTTTTTTTTCCACGGGTTCATTATTTTTAAATACTTTAAAGACGGGTAAGTTTATTTTTAGCCCCATTAGAAAATGTAATTAATTTTTTCAAAATTTTAAATTATTGTTTAAAATAGTTATTTCATGTAATTTATAGTTATTTTAAAAATGTGATTTTTAAAAAATGTATTTGAAGTTTTAGGGCTTATAGTATTTATAGGTTTGACAGCTCTTTTTGAATTTATGAATGAAACATTCCCAGCTACTATTGGCTCTCCATGGCCCACAGGACGCTTTGAACTAACTACGCCCCTGGGATACGCAAGCACTGCACGCCAGCAGTTGGAGGAGACCCAGAATCGGAATACCACGCAGGCCCACAGCACAACAGCCAGCGTGCTAGGTGAGTGCAGGTCGGAGGCTTGCACCTGCGGGAAGCCTCCGACCCGAATTTCTGGGCCAACACCTCCGACAGTGCAGCACTCCATCAGCACTGCACTGGAGTGGAGTGTCAGCCTAGTGACTTGAACCCGCAACCTTCTGACTCAGGGGTGAGTGGGCTACCAACTGAGCCACAGCTGACACTGTAAGAAAGAGAGTCAAAGTGCATGGGGTTGGGGGGTGTAGGGGAGTTGCTGGGGCGGTAGATGGAGTGTAAATTAACCTCATTGTAAGAATGGAGTAATGCAGAATAGCTTCCCAGAGCATGAAAAGATCAATCAATTCTGTAAAACAGAAAAACAATCCCCAAATTGCATCCCCATTGAACAGAGTTAAATGTTCATTATTCCTGCCGGAAACTCCCAAGACTAGAATTAAAAAGGAAAGATTGTGAAGTCTGTTTCACTGCTTAAAAAATGGAACAAGAGGAAAACATCTGACAATGAAAAACTCCCAAATACCTGTTCTAAGTTTGAGTATGTATCCAGAGGGATATTATGCTTTCCACTTGCCAGAGGCCACCAACATACATCTCATTCTGAGTAATGAACATGCTGCTACCTCCAAGGACCTTGACTTCTCTACCGTAAAATTTATTTATTTGCTGGCAGATCTCCTCAAGCACTGCTCGCAGCCCAGTATAGGATACTGTTTCATATAATATAATGTACAATATATTACAATGGGCACTGATTCACGGTGGGTAAATCAAACAGCATTTATATATTATTGTAAGTGATGTTTTTGTGCTGGAACTCTATAACGATGTACATAATTGGCCTTGATTACTATTAAATGTTAGTCTGTAGTTAATTTTATTGCTGTAGTTAATTTTATTGCTTACCCTATTTGAAGCCTGTGATAGAAAGGAAGATAGGAGGGAAGATATGCAAGAAAAAATTGGAGTCCCTTAGGACTGTCTGTTCAAAGGTTCGAAGCTGACTCTGTATTGGTAACAGTTAGGAGTTAATTTAAGCATAAGTGAGACTGAAAACATTACAGTGTTTGAGCAGCAGTTTACAAAGTACAATTAAGGATTGTAATACCCGTTATAACTGTCCTTTGGGTAGTCAGTGTGGCCCATGCCTCGTTCACAGAATCACAGACAGAATCACAGAAACCCCACAGTGCAGATAGAGGCCATTTCGGCCCATCGAGCCTGCACCGACACATATCCCACCCGATCCCCGTAACCCCTACACCAACACATATCCCACCCTATCCCCGTAACCCCACGTATTTAATCCCCCTAACACTAAGGGTCAATTTATCATAGCCAATCAACCTAACCCGCACATCTTTGGACTGTGGGAGGAAACCGGAGCACCCGGAGGAAACCCACGCAAACACGGGGAGAATGTGCAAACTCCACACAGACAGTCGCCCGAGGCCGAATTCGAACCCGGGTCCCTGGCGCTGTGAGGCAACAGTGCTAACCACTATGCCACCGTGCTGCCCTTCTACTTGCATACGCGGTTGCACCAGTCTACACTGAGAATGAGCCAAACCCACTAGGATGTACCTCGAAAAACCGGAACGACAGAAAGATCTATCCAATCATGTATCTTCCATACCCACCCACCCACACCCCACCCCCCGCCATTCTACCCAATCAGGAGCCTGGCAAGTTCTGTGGCCAGCACAGGCCATGGGCCTCCCTGATCTGCTTTTTAGCCTTAGCACAAGCTTTTTCTGTGCTTGGGTTCTGTTTCCATGCTGATGACATAACCCAGGAACCTTGGTGGCAACGGGTTCTGATGCGAGTCTGGTTTTTAACGTGCTTTCCCCTAATTCTAACAGAAATAAGACCAAATTTGACAAAGAAAATACCCTTAACTTAATAAAAACTATAAATTGGCAATCTTAATATTAAATGATGGTACGGCAAAGCTGAAAATGAGTAAAATACTGAAAATTAATAAAAGGAATTTAGTTGGTTATGTTTCAACGACTCGCAGTAATTCAGGCATTCCCATGGACAGAAGGAGATAAGCGACAAAGCTGGAGACATGGAGGCAGCTCGTGTTCTATTCCTCGCAATAACAAGCGTATTTTTGCCACACACAAGGCCATTTGTGATGCACCCCAGCACCTGCAGGCTGAAAGCCGTGGATTTGGCAGAATAGCAGTTCTAACAAAAAAGCTTGGGGTCATTTAACTCTTGCAATGCCTGATCCCTCAAAATACCCTCAAAAGCTTGTATTCTTACAGATATTCCAAGTTGCAGGTTGGTTGCTTGTAGATGTACTGGGGAATTGGAAGTGGGGGCGGGGGGTGGGGGCGGATGCTGAGGAGATGGCGTCGATGTGTTTCTTTTAATATTCCTTTTTGGGGTGTGGACAACAGTGACAAGGCTGCAATAAATGCCCATCCCAGGTTGTCCTCAGAAGATGGTGGTGGTTGGCCTTCTTCTAGTGTTAGTAGCGTTGGGAGGATGTCCTGGGTTTGAGAATGGGGGTCAAGGGGTATGCAAACACTGGAAATGGGGTACCAAGGTCTAGTAGGAATAGGAGAGTAGTGTCAGGTCTTGGCAACACTGCAATCATGGTGTTGTGGAAGCACTAGGAAGGAGGTCCTGGATGTGGCAATTGTAGGCTTGGTCTGTGGTAGCACTGGGATGATGGTAGTGGAATGTGGGAGAATTGGAAAGGGGGCTTGCTAGGTGCGGGAGGCCTACAGGGTGTCGCTGAACAAAGACGGGCGATTTCACATAGATGGATCAGCTGTGGGGAGGAAAGGCATGGGTGCTCGATGTGGGGTGGGGGGGTGGGGGGGAGGCTGCAGATGGCAGGAAAAAGTAGAGAGGAAGGCAAATGGAGGGGTATTTAGAGCAGGGAGAGAGATTGATCCTGGTCAGGTGGGCATGCCAGTCATAGTAGAGGAGGGAGGGCAGGAATTAACTTAGCAGCAAGATCTGAGGAAATGTTTATTATGTATAATACTCAGATGTATGTTAAATCAAAGCAGAGTTTATCTAGAAAGTGCTGAAACCATTAAAGAACTTGAAGCAGTTCCCAGCAATGGCCGTAACATGGTTTTTTTTCCTCACACCCCTGGGAAAGCCCTCAGAACTCAAGTGGGTTGTAGGGAGTGGGGGTGATTGATCTGGTCAGGAATGGGAAAGAGAAGATGGCAGCAATGGGGGCTCACGGTCAGGGTGGGCATCGAGGCAGGAGGAAGGAGACAGTGTGGTTGGGATTGGGAGTGGAAACAGTGGGAGTGACAAGTAAGAAAGAAAGAAAGACTTACGTTTATATAGCACCTTTCATGACCACTGGACATCTCAAAGCACTTTACAGCCAATGAAGTATTTTTGAAGTGGAGACACTGTTGAAATGTGGGAAACGCAGCAGCCAATTTGCACAGAGCAAACTCCCACGAACAGCAATGTGATAATGACCAGATCATCTGTTTTTGTTGTGTTGGTTGAGGAATAAATATTGGCCCCAGGACACCAGGGATAACTCCCCCTGCTCTTCTATGAAATAGTGCTGTGGGATCTTTTATGTCTACCTGAGAGAGCAGACGGGGCCTCGGTTTAACGTCTCATCCGAAAGACGGCACCTCCGACAGCGCAGCACTCCCTCAGCGCCGCACTGGAGTGTCAGCCTAGTTTTATGTGCTCAAGTCCCTGGAGTGGGTACTTGAACCCACGACCTTCTGACTCAGAGGCGAATGTTCTACCCACTGAGCCACAGGTGACACACTATGGGGAGAGAGGAGGCAGCAGGCTGGAATTTGGAGCTCGGCGAGGGGGGGCGGGGTGGGTAGCAGCACCACCTATCCTGGAGATGCCATGAAGAAGTCTCAGAGGTAAGTATACGACCGCATCATCTGCCTTAGAGAGTTCAATCAGAGGTAAGCAAAATGAGTAAGTCAGTTTGATCACGACAGAATAGCATGACAGATATAGGCATGACGCGCAAGTGTTTCAGAAAGTGTTCTATTTATAGGAGTTGCATACATACGCAAGATTTCTAATATGATATAGACAGAATTGGATAAGGAGTTTGGTCCAATAGATATGTGAAGTACTCATACATTTCTGAAAATGTATAGAGCACTCCCCGAAATCCAGCTCCCTCTTTCCACGATAATGTAACAATACTGAGGCTCCTCTAATCCTGGCCTCTTGATTATAATCACTCAACCATTGGTGGCCGTGCCTTCTGTTGCCGAGGCCCTAAGCTCCGGAATTCCCTGCCTAAACCTCCCCGCCTCGCTACCTCTCTTTCCTCCTTTAAGACGCTCCTTAAAACCTACCTCTTTGACCAAGCTTTTGGTCACCTGCCCTAATTTATCCTTATGTGGCTCGGTGCCAATTTTTTTTTGTCTTATAACACTCCTGTGCAGCACCTTGGGACGTTTTACTACATTAAAGGAGCTATATAAATACAAGTTGTTGCTGTTGTTGTTGGTTGCACCACTGATGAAATTCATACCGTAAGTTCTAACTCATATCCTGCAGGATTAATATTTTCTTGACAGAAAATTCAAGGAGCTAACTACAAACTATTAACCGACTGCAAAGACAGTAATGAGGAATTTGTAACTATAAACATCTAAATGCAATCTTTCAGAAGGAAATTGCATACCCCTTTCCTGGAAATCTCTTTATTTGGACAATTAAATGCAGATAAAAAAGACCTGCATTTATATAGCACCTTTCACGACCATCAAACGCCTCAAAGCACTTGGCAGCCAATGAAGTACTTTTTAAAGTGTAGTCACTGTTGTAATGTAGGAAACGCGGCAGCCAACAAGCTCCCACAAACAGCAATGTGATAAAGACCAGATAATCTATTTTAGTGATGTTGATTGAGGGATGAATATTGGCCAGGACACCAGGGAGAACTCCCCCTGCTCTTCATTCAAATAGGGGCCGTGGGATCTTTTACATCCACCTGACAGAGCAGTCGAGACCTCGGTTTAACGTCTCATCCGAAAGACGGCACCGCCGACAGTGCAGCACTCCCTCAGCACTGCACTGGGAGTGTCAGCCTAGACTTTCAAAAACAACAATAAACAGATTAAATCAATCATGCCAATGGCCTTAGTAACCTGATTGCCTTATTGGGAGGGAAAGCCCAGAACACGGAAACTATCTTCTAATCAGCTTTCGAAATACAAAACTGCAAACTATACATCAGAACCGTACGTCAGGAAAGTTTGAAGTTGACCGATTCACTCAGATCTGAGCACTGGAATCTCTAACTATATCCTTGGACATAGATTCGAACTTCAGCAGATAGATCAGTTGTGAGTTATGGGGGCGGTTTGTGGTGGATGGACGGTATGTGGCCACCAGATGGAGACAAAGTCCCCCTCTCACTCCAATTCAGATGAAGGCCACACCCACCTCCAACACACCTGAGGCAAATCTACCCATTAGCTCAGGAGTTCAAAAGGCAAACTAGTGCATCCCTTCAGGGCTAGTGCCTGGGGACCCCTGGACCCCCTGGGGAGAAAGCCAAGACTGCTGTTGAAAACCAGCTTGCAGCTGCCACAGAGAGGTCTACTATTGAACCCGGGTGGAATATTGTTTAGTTCTGAGAGCCTGATACGATCCCTGGACCGGCTGAGAAAGATCCAGTGGTAAAGTAACCCTGGCTTATTGTTTTTTGGAGAAAACTGATTTAAGGACTGCCTTCCTAACCACCCGGAGCGGGTGATGGTTTTGTTCTTTATCTTTTTTTTTGAACGTCGTATGTTTTTGGATTTTGACAGACGTGAACCTTTTTCCCCGTTTTCTAAAAATAAAACACAGCTAACTGCTGTATTTCATTTACCAATCTTGTGCCTGTGCTTGTGTCCTCCATCCTGCATCAACACACCCTTTGGTCTAGGTGGTGGTTGATTGCACAGTAGAAATATGGATGCCTTTCCTTATGCACTGAATCAATGCCCTAAGTAATGAGCAATATTTGGCAATCTTGACCAAAGTACAAATCAGCAAGCCACAACAGTGGGCACTCAGGAAGGTCACAATCTTTGGTCATTCCTCTAGCCATGAGACTCCTGGAAAATCTCATCAGTCCACTGAATGCCTATAGATGTTAAAAGACAGCCATAACATTCCCCATATCGATTGACACACTTCTCTTCAATAATAATCTACAGACTATCGTTCCAACTCTTTTGGATTTAATGCGATGATTTTCTGCATTATCGTTCTATAAAGTGCACTGGTGAAAATCAACACTATTTGCATTCTCCTTAACTCTACAATAGTTACTTTGGATCCTGAAGGTTCATGAAAGTTTTAAACATTACCTGAAAGCACAGCTTAACAGATCACTGAACATATTACTCTGATTATTAACTCAACAGTCAGGAAATATTTGCGGCAGTCGCACAACGGACTTAAAAAAAACTTCCACATCTTGCTCTCAAAGATCCGTCCCACAGTGTCCCAGACTTGCATCAAACATTTATAAACAGCCTGATGTTTCTTCTCGGAGGGGCTTAACTTGGAAAGACTGTCTGGGCATGCTGGGTCTACGACTCCCCCACTCACCTGTGTAGCACCCCAAGAGATCCTATCCTGATTGAAGGGGAGTTTGCAGGGGTTGACAGTGTAAAGCA
This sequence comes from Somniosus microcephalus, assembly GCF_052327205.1. Taxonomy (NCBI): domain Eukaryota; kingdom Metazoa; phylum Chordata; class Chondrichthyes; order Squaliformes; family Somniosidae; genus Somniosus; species Somniosus microcephalus. The sequence continues at coordinate 22,606,512 of NC_140998.1, forward strand.
GAAAAAGATCTGAAACAAAAAACTGATTCAGGGCTTCAACCTTATGTTGTGCTACTTGCTGATTCCCCTACATAAACCTCCTCCTGCTAATGATCATTTTCAAATTATTTTTGAAGCTGTCAACACTAGCAAAGTCAATAGATTAAGCACAATGGGGGAAAAATTCAGGGGTGCCCCCTTTGGGGCGCTAATGTAACTGGGGTGCTATTTTTAGTGCCCCTGCGCCTGTGCCCCAAGCAGCAGGCGGGACGCTACTGGAAGCGCTCCCCCTCCTTCTTGGGGCACCACAGTGAATTTCACGGCGCTACGTGCAACAGCGCCACGCACGTTGGCACGTAGCGCTGCGTCATTGCAGGCCTCCCTCCCCTGATGAAAGGGGAGGGGCCTAGCGCAGCGCGCTCCGGGACCCTGCTGGACCACTGGGGAGTGGGGGTGCCAGGAAAACAGCCCAGCACTCGAGAGGAGTGCCGGGCTGAGCGATCGTGGGAGGCACCCCGAAGAAAAAAGGGGAAGGGGGGCAGGTGCTGGCAGTCGGCCCGAAAAAAAATGTCCATCCGACACCTGCCCCTTTAAGTAGCGCCGCCATGTCTACAAAAACGCCCCTCTGACCCCTGTTGGACATATCATCCAGCGATAGGTCAGGGGGCGCAATCCAAGGTTGCGGCCGGAGCGCGAGCGGGACGTTGGGCACGGCGATTATGTCCTCGCCAGAGGCGCGGCGCCACCAGCTACCGCTGCCGCTAACCTCCCACTGAATTTCACGGGAGGCGTCAGCGGCGCCGCGCCCGGGTGCTCGTGGGGCTTTGCGCCCGGGTGCTCGTGGGGCTTTGCACCCCGTTAACGCCCCCCCCAGGGGCGCTAACGGGAGGCGCAAAGCAACCCAATTTTTCCCCCAATGAATTCCCAATTCAGGAGATGACGTGGCCCAGACATCAATAAATATAAAAAATCACGGGATTGGGGGTAATATACTGGCATGGGTGGAAGATTGGCTATCTAACAGAAAACAGAGAGTTGGGATAAATGGTTCATTCTCGGGTTGGCAATCAGTAACCAGTGGTGGTCCGCAGGGGTCAGTGCTGGGACCCCAACTCTTTACAATCTATATTAACGATTTGGAGGAAGGGACCGAGTGCAACGTATCCAAGTTTGCCGACGATAGAAAGATGGGAGGGAAAGCAGTGAGTGAGGAGGACATAAAAAACCTGCAAAAGGACATAGACAGGCTAAGTGAGTGGGCAGAAATTTGGCAGATGGAATATAATGTTGGAAAGTGTGAGGTTATGCACTTTGGCAGAAAAAATCAAAGAGCAAGTTATTATCTAAATGGAGAGAAACTGCAAAGTGTTACAGTACAAAGGGATCTGGGGGTCCTGGTGCATGAAACACAAAAGGTTAGTATGCAGGTGCAGCAGGTGATAGGAAGGCCAATGGAATCTTGGCTTTTATTGCAAGGGGGATGGAGTATAAAAGCAGGGAGGTCTTGCTGCAGTTATACAGGGTATTGGTGAGGCCACACCTGGAATACTGCGTGCAGTTTTGGTTTCCATATTTAAGAAAAGATATACTTGCTCTCGAGGCAGTTCAGAGAAGGTTCACTCGGTTGATTCCGGAGATGAGGGGGTTGACTTATGAGGAAAGGTTGAGTAGGTTGGGCCTCTACTCATTGGAATTCAGAAGAATGAGAGGCGATCTTATCGAAACATACAAGATTGTGAGGGGGCTTGATCGGGTGGATGCGGTGAGGATGTTTACACTGATGGGTGAGACTAGAACTAGGAGGCATAATCTTAGAATAAGGGGCTGCCCTTTCAAAACTGAGATGAGGAGAAACTTCTTCACTCAGAGGGTAGTAAATCTATGGAATTTGCTACCTCAGAGAGTTGTGGAAGCTGCAACATTAAATAAATTTAAAATGGAGATAGACAGTTTCCTAGCTGATAAGGGAATAAGGGGTTACGGGGAGAGGGCAGGGAAGTGGACGTGAGTCTAAGTTCAGATCAGCCATGATCCTATTGAATGGCGGAGCGGGCCCGAGGGGCCGTATGGCCTACTCCTGCTCCTACTTCTTATGTTCTTGTGCATGAAACACAGAAGGTTAGTATGCAGGTACAGCAGGTGATCAGGAAGGCCAATGGAATCTTGGCTTTTATTGCAAGGGGGATGGAGTATAAAAGCAGGGAAGTCTTGCTGCAGTTATACAGGGTACTGGTGAGGCCACACCTGGAACACTGCGTACAGTTTTGGTTTCCATATTTAAGAAAATATATACTTTTCTGTATAAAACTGCCAGGTTCAAAAAATGACAAGCTTTGCAACCATTTTAGTCACCAGCAACTAATTTCCTTATCGCAAGAGGCTAACGTCATTAATAAGGGGTTACTTCAGAATCGATAAGAACAAAAAAGAGCTACTCAAACCAACTGACCCGTTCTGTCATCCACAACACAGCATAGAAAGAGTTACTCTGTGCGACGGATTCGTAAACCCTTTGGTTGACGAGCAGTTTTATAATTTCATTGTCCGTAGGGCAAAGAGGAAGTTGTTCCCATTTCTCATCTTTTTGATTCCTCAAACCGATATCCTGACCGAACCGGAAATTAATCAACTCCTTTCAAATCATTCAGCTTAAGCCAATCTCCGAGTCAATTTCTACTGTTGCAATTTTTCTGCTTTAGTTTTTAGTTCCACGATACCAGGAAGCCCAACTTTTCACCTCTTGGCAGCAGAACTAGTACAAGCTGGCACAAAGTATGGATCTGCCACCAAACCAAGCTGCAATCTGAACACTCGTGGCAGGGCCTATATTTTAGTTTACCTCATAAGAACATAAGAATTTTCAAGAACAGGAAAAGATCACAAGACCCATCCAGCCTGTCCATCTTTAAAAGGTCACAGAAACCATAGCTGTTTATAGCACAGGAGGAGGCCATTTGACCAATCTTGTCTGATGCCCGGGAAGAGAAACTATAATTAGCAGGAGAGACTTAGAGGGCAAAATTGGGTCGTGCACACTTTGGGGCGCCAAACTTCGCCAGGGTGCTACTTTTAGCGCCATGAAAAAGTTAGCGCTCCCCGCGCCCATAATTCACTTGTAGCGCCCCAAGAGGGAGGCTGGGGAGCTACTGGAAGTGCCCCGCCTCCTTCCTGGGGCGCTGCGAGTGAATATCGCGGCATGTCGCGCCGCGATACTGCAGGCCTTCCTCTTCTTATTAAAGGGGAGGGGCCTAGTGCAGCGCAACTTGGGGCCCAGCTGGGCCACCAGGGATCGGAATGCCGGCAAAAGAGCCCGGCACCCCTCTAGATGGAGCGCGGCAGGCACCCTGCGGTGGGGAGGGGGGCTGCACAGGAGGCCGAGGACAGCAACGGGGGCAGGTGCTGGCAGGCGGCCAGCAACACAAATGGCCGCCCGGCACCTCCTCTTTAATTTGCACCGTCCCGGTCGCAGGTAGGCCCCCCTGACCCTGTCGGACATGGCGTCCGGCGGTACGTCAGGGGCGCTACCGAAGATTGCAGCCGGGGTGCGAGTGGGGCGCTAATGGTTATTGCCGCCGCTAACCTCCCGCTGAATTTCGTGGGAGGCGTTAGCGACGCCGCGCCCGGTGCTAGTTGCTTTGCACCCCTGTTAGCGCCCTCTTAGGGCACTAACAGGAGGCGCAAATCAACCGAATTTTCCCCTTAAGGTATTGCGACTATGTCCACTCGAGCAGAAAAGGCTAAGAGGAGATTTTATAGTGGTATCAATGATTATGTAGGGTTTTGATGGCATGTAGAAGAAAAGACTATTTCAGCTGGTTGCCGAGCAATTTAAAATGAAAAAACGCGGTTAGAATAAATTTCTTTACACAGTGAGTTGTTGAGGCGTGGAATGCTTTGTCACAGGAAATGGTTTGAGGCAGACACCGCTACATTTTTTAAGGGAAAACTGGACAAATATCTGAAGTAGAGAAAGATACAAGACTATGGGGAGAGCCAGAGGCAATGGGATTACTTTTGGATTGCACCAGCAAAGGGCCAACACAGACACAAATGTACTCCTTCTGAACTGTCAACTTCTATGGTTCCTCTATGTTGTGCATTCTTTCCGGATTTAACGTCCGTTCTGTAATGGGACAGCTAAAACTGCACACCCTCGTCTACTGAGGCCTAACTAATGTTTTGTACAAATTTACTATTACTTCGTTACTCTTGAACTTCACACGCCTATTTATAAAACTCAATTCCACTGCCTTTTTTATGGGCATTATGTATTTGAACTACCTCGGTCTCTGTACTCACCTACACTCTTCAGAGTCTTACCAGTACACGTATATTCCTATTCCTATTGTAGTTTTCTCCCAAAATGTATTCCCTCACATTTATCCAGATTAAACTGCATCTACCACCTGTCTGCCCATTTCGCTAACCTGCCTACAACTTTACAGAGGTTTTTTTTTTAACAACAGTCCTCCTCGATGTTTACTGACGTAAGAAAACTACTAGGCACTTGGTCTGAGTATTAAACAAAGCTTTATTCAACTGTTTTACAACATGGAGATCTAGTTGTGTCCTTCACTAGTTCCTGTTAAAGAATGTCCTGAGCAAGCTGGGCCCATGCCCGAGTATTTATACTCTCCCTGGACAGCGCCACCAGCAGGCCGCCCAGTATCAATTCATAAGTCATTGCCACATGAATGACAAGATTCATGTCATTTACCGCACCCTTTATTTTTGTGTCATTCGCAAATTTCGAGATTGAATTTCCAATAACCAAGTCCAAACCATCTACGCGTACACTGAGAACAAAAGTGGACCCAGCACTGACCCCTGGGGTACACAACTTCCAAACATTCTTCAGCTTCGCCTTCTCACCGTAGCCTGAAAATTCCTGATCATTTGCAAAATCAGAGATAAATGATGCGATGATTCTTTTTCCACTGCCTGCACGCCCGTGGCTGTTTACTTCTGATTTTTGGGATTTGCATACATTAGTTATTCCGTGCAAGCTCTTACCGGCACAATGGGCTGCAGTGGCGCGTTTGCATGAAGATTACAGCTCACATGCTTTAAAGGCTCCAGTAACCAATTAAACGTCTGCAACACAAGGAAGGGAGTTCTGAGCTGCAAAATAATCGCACAATAGAAGCTTCTCGACCAGCCACTGCTAGATTCAGTCACGCTGCATTAGAGCTCATGTTGGGCAAAGCGAAGGAAAGGAGGGCACTCTCCATGGAAAAGACTGATGATACGGCCTGACACGATAGATAAGAGAGTGTCTCCGCCCTCCCCGTCTCAAGTCTCCCCGTCTCTGCCTTTGCCTCAGCTCATCCGCTGCTGAAACCCTCATCCATGCCTTTGTTACCTCTAGACTTGACTATTCCAAGTCATTGGCTGGCCTCCCACATTCCACCCTATGTAAACTTGAGGTCATCCAAAACTCAGCTACCCGTGTCCTAACTTGCACCAAGTCCCGTTCGTCCATCACCCCTGTGCTCGCTGAACTACATTGGTTCCCGGTTAAGCAACGCCTCGATTTCAAAATTCTCATCCTTGTTTTCAAATCCCTCCATGGCCTCGCCCCTCCCTATACTATAATCTCCTCCAGCCGCATGACCCACCCCCCGCCCCGAGATATCTGCGCTCCTTTAATTCTGCCCTCTTGAGAAACCCTGATTATAATCGCTCAACCATTGGTGGCTGTGCCCTCTGTTGCCAAGGCCCTAAGCTCTGGAATTCCCTGCCTAAACCTCTCCACCTCTCTACCTCTCTTTAAGACACTCCTTAAAACCTACCTCTTTGACCAAGCTTTTGGTCACCTGCCATAATTTCTCCTTATGTGGCTCGGTGTCAAATTTTTTGTCTTATAATACTCCTGTGAAGTGCCTTGGGATGTTTTACCACATTAAAGGCACTATATAAATAAAAGTTATTGTTGAATTCTGTCACCAATAACCAGAGAATCTGGTTCCCAAGATGGCAGAACAGAATAAAGCTGCTAAGATATACCAAGTAGCTGTTGCAAGTATGGATATAGAACATCCTGGGGGTCACCATTGACCAGAAACTTAACTGCACCAGCCACATAAATACTGTGGCTACAAGAGCAGGTCAGAGGCTGGGTATTCTGTGGCGAGTGTCTCACCTCCTGACTCCCCAAAGCCTTTCCACCATCTACAGGGCAGAAGTAAGGAGTTTGATGGAATACTCTCCACTTGCCTGGATGAGTGCAGCTCCAACAACACTCAAGAAGCTCGACACCATCCAGGACAAAGCAGCCCGCTTGATTGGCACCCCATCCACCACCTTAAACATTCACTCCCTCCACCACCGGCGTACCGTGGCTGCAGTGTGCACCATCTACAAGATGCACTGCAGCCACTCGCCAAGGCTTCTTCGGCAGCACCTCCCAAATCCGCGACCTCTACCACCTAGAAGGACAAGGGCAGCAGGCGCATGGGAACACCACCACCTCCAAGTTCCCCTCCAACTCACACACCATCCTGACTTGGAAATATATCGGCCGATTCTTCATCATCGCTGGGTCAAAATCCTGGAACTCCCTCCCTAACAGCACTGTGGGAGTACCTTCACCACACGGACTGCTGCGGTTCAAGAAGGCAGCTCACCACCACCTTCTCAAGGGCAGTTAGGGATGGGCAATAAATGCTGGCCTTGCCGGCGACACCCACATCCCAGGAACGAATAAAGAAAAAAGGAAATTGCTGGTGTCCCAGCTGAAGTATTGTGTCCCATTCTGGGCACCAACCTTTAGAAAGGAAGTCAGCATCACATGGTACTTCATCTGCAATAGATTCAGACGCAGCCAATCACCTCTGGTGACAATGGATAACCCTTCTTTGTTGTTCTTCATTCTGTCCCATTGATTCCAGTGTAAAGGGAACACTGTAAACAATCCCCAAGTTTGCAAAAAGAAATGAACAGTGCTATTACATAGGGTCTGTTCCCAACATGCAGAAACCTGACTGGCCTTTAGCAGTCATTTGGTAGCAGCATACAGAACACATAATGGGTGAAACCCCGAAAATCACACACTGCCCTCTTAATCAGTATTTAAATTCAATTTTGAATTGAGTAAGGAAGCTCTCACAGCAGTTAATTCCCATTTCCAGTGTCATATCCCTCAATCACTTCTCTCTCCAGGAAGGCATGCAATTGTCTTTTTAAGCCAATTTAAAGTTTCTGCTTCAATGGCCTTTGCTGGGACTTAATTCTCCAACTCTTACTACTCTTTATATGGTAAAGTTCGGTCTGACATTGCACTTACACCCAAACTTTTCACTTGCGTTCCTTAATATTTGACCAAGTTACTAGGGTTGGTTTTGTCAAAAATCAGATTATCTCGTAGTCATCTCGTCCCCAAAGAAAGCAAACCCGCACAGTTCCTTAACGTCTCCTTGGAACACAACCTGACATTTTTTGCTCAATTTCTGCAATGGCCCTGAATTTGCGGCCAGAGGTTTCCCGCGGAGAAATGCCTCCCGTCTGCAAAGAAGATCCGCGCCTACCTGGGGCCTGGGGACCCACGCCGACTCGCGCTCCTGGGCCTCTCTGGGTACCCGCGGGAAGAGGCCCGCATATCCCAGGAGCGCAGGCGGTTCGCGAGTGCCCCTGGGATCACGTGGGCCGGCCCAACGAATGAAAGTAGGGAATCCCCATAAGCATGAATGGGAATACAGGTAGACTATCCCTTATCCGAAAACCTCGGGACCAGCCGTGTTTCGGTTTTCGGAAAATTTCGGATTTCGGAAGGTATTTTATAAGACTGGGAAATTTGTCGGGGGTGGGGGTTGGGGTCGGCGGTGGGGGTCGGCGTCGTGCGTACGACTTACGCTGAACGAAAACACTTTCGGTTTTCAGAGGATTTCGGTTTTCGGAAGTGCGGATAAAGGATACACTATCCCTTATCCGAAAGGGTGGGGGGTCGGCGGGGGGTCGGGGAGAAAAGAATATCGGACAGGCCGCTGTATTGTTGGGTTCACTCTCCCGGTATACCTCCTTCACACTGCCCGGCTCGGCCTGCAATCTCCTACCCAGGAGGGAACTCAGTGACCCTCTGCCCTGCTCAGCGTAAGTCGTGCGCCACTCTGGTCATGTCGTGCGCACGACTTACGCTGAACGAAAAAACCTTCGGTTTTTAGAGGGTTTCGGTTTTCGGAAGTTCGGATAAAGGATAGTCCACCTGTACTCCAAAAAATACATCTACACTTCAAATAAATTTTAAAATTACATATTTAAAATGAATTAAAATGCCATATAATTAAATATTTAATGTAAATGTAAATGTTTTAAAGGGGCAAAAAATAACCTTACCTTATTGTACGGGTTTTATAATGTTTAAATGATTAAATTAATATAAAAAAATTTTTTTTTCAAACTCTTACACTGGTAAAAGCAAGACTTACACCTTTAACAGGCATAAATATTTCACAGGCATTCGCTGGGCAGAAGTTGGGCAAATAGCCCAGCTCTCCGCCCGCGGATGCCCTTTTCCCGGGGATGCGTTGGATCTGTCGAGAAGATTCGCGCGTGAAAACCCGGAACTTGCGCGGCCCTTACAGGCGCGTAAGCACCTCGTACGCAACCCGTAGGGGGCGCAAATTACAAGCCAAAGGTTTTTAGGGCAATAGTATCTTTCTGATGATTGGGTGACCAGAAGTACAGGCAGTGCACTAGATGGAGAAGATCAGTGCTTTATACAGCAACAATTCGAGTTATTTAATTTGCACTCCAGCCCTTTGCTAATGTAACCCAGTACCTGGTTTGCTTCTTCTTTTTCCAAACCACAGTTAAATGTGCTGACAGTTTCACAGATCTGTTCGTTATAACTCTTTCCTGATTAACATACCCTTTATTCACTTAATATTCAGCCACTCTTTTATTCCCATATACTGATCATTTCACATTTAACTGAAATGGTGGTGTTCACTTTCAAAAGGGAATTGGATAGATAATTGAAAAGGGAAATGCTGCAGGACCATGGGGAAAGAGTAGCGGAGTGGGACTAATTGGATAGCTCTTTCAAAGAGACAATGTGATGAATGGCCTCCTGTGGTGTATCATTCAATGATTCTACACCCAAGTCATTACAGAAAGGGTATCAGATCTGACACATGGGGCACCCTGCTTGTAACCACTTTCCAGCCAGAAACGCCCAGTGCAGTACTGAGGGAGCGCCGCACTGTCGGAGGGGCAGTACTGAGGGAACGCCGCACTGTCGGAGGGGCAGTACTGAGGGAACGCCGCACTGTCGGAGGGGCAGTACTGAGGGAGCGCCGCACTGTCGGAGGGGCAGTACTGAGGGAGCGCCGCACTGTTGGAGGGTCAGTACTGAGGGAGCGCCGCACTGTCGGAGGGGCAGTACTGAGGGAACGCCGCACTGTCGGAGGGGCAGTACTGAGGGAGCACCGCACTGTCAGAGGGGCAGTACTGAGGGAGCGCCGCACTGTCGGAGGGGCAGTACTGAGGGAGCGCCGCACTGTCGGAGGGGCAGTACTGAGGGAGCGCCGCACTGTCGGAGGGGCAGTACTGAGGGAACGCCGCACTGTCGGAGGGACAGTACTGAGGGAGAGCCGCACTGTCAGAGGGGCAGTACTGAGGGAGTGCCGCACTGTCGGAGGTTCAGTACTGAGGGAGCGCCGCACTGTCGGAGGGACAGTACTGAGGGAGTGCTGCACTGTCGGAGGGGCAGTACTGAGGGAGCGCCGCACTGTCGGAGGGGCAGTACTGAGGGAGCGCCGCACTGTCGGAGGGGCAGTACTGAGGGAGTGCCGCACTGTCGGAGGGGCAGTACTGAGGGAGCGCCGCACTGTCGGAGGGGCAGTACTGAGGGAGTGCTGCACTGTTGGAGGGGCAGTACTGAGGGAGCGCCGCACTGTTGGAGGGGCAAAAGCGCCGCACTGTCGGAGGGGCAGTACTGAGGGAGCGCCGCACTGTCGGAGGGGCAGTACTGAGGGAGCGCCGCACTGTCGGAGGGGCAGTACTGAGGGAGCGCCGCACTGTCGGGGGGCAGTACTGAGGGAGCGCCGCACTGTCGGAGGGGCAGTACTGAGGGGGTGTTGTACTGTCGGAGGGGCAGTACTGAGGGAGCGCTGCACTGTCGGAGGGGCAGTACTGAGGGGGTGTTGCACTGTCGGAGGGGCAGTACTGAGGGAGAGCCGCACTGTCGGGAGGGGCAGTACTGAGGGGGTGTTGTACTGTCGGAGGGGCAGTACTGAGGGGGTGTTGCACTGTCGGAGGGGCAGTACTGAGGGAGAGCCGCACTGTCGGAGGTGTCATCTTTCGGATGAGGCGTTAAACCGAGGCCCCCCCCTCCCCCTCAGGTTGAAGTAAAAGATGCCACTATTTTGAAGAAGAGCACGGGAATTCTGCCCAGTCTCCTGGCCAACATTTATCCCTCAACCAAAACCGAAAACAGATTATTTGTTAATTAACACATTGCTGCTTGTGGGACCTTGCTGTGCGCAAACTGGCTGCCACGTTGCCAACACTACACTAGTGACGACACTTTAAAAGTACTTCACTGGATTTGAGACATCCTGAGGTTGTGAAAGGCGCTATATAATGCAACCTCTTTTGTTTTTTAGAATAGTTGCCATTTATATCCAGCCTGTAGTTACTGTTTTTAACCTGATTTTCTATCTCATGACTCCTTACCTTAGCCGCTGATCTGTGTTGTGGAACCTTTTCTCAAAATCCAAGCATGACATATCAACTGCAATTTCCCTGATAATTGCTCCAGTAATGTCTCTGAAAAACTCCTGCAGGTTAATTAAACATGACCTCCCTTTCCCGAATCCATGGTTACTGGGCTTTGATAATTTATAGTTTTTCCACTCACTAGATCTCTCAAAATCATTTCAAAGGCTTTTCCGACAATTGATATTAAATCTACTGGCCTACAGTTTCCAGTTACTTGGGAGTAATCTACTACTTTGATTCTATATTTGGTTTTTTTTAGGGGGCAAGTGCTGCACCTGAAACAGGAATGAAAGGAAGGTGGCTACCTTGTTAGGGCAAGTAGGGATGGGCAATAAACGTAGCTCTGTGGTAAAAGCACCAATGAACTCCTGTACAAATGAATAACTGTCTTTAAAGCAATGTTACAGCACCTATGTCCGTTTGCTGAGTGTAAACAAGCTTCCTGTAAAAACCCTGAAACAACGCGATGACGTCATCACGTTGGTCACGTGGTGCCCCGAGTGGCGGGAAACGTGATGACGTCATGACGTCAGAGGTGGGAGGTTCTGAGTGCAGACCTCGTGGAACAAGCTACTGTATAGACCTGTTTGCTGTTGCTCCTGCATTTGTTTTGTTCACCAGTTTAATTAAATTCGGTTAATTTACTGAACTGACTCGACCTCAGTGATTTAGACAGGAATCCGTTGATTCCCACAGCTCCATCAGTGTCGCCCATATCCCAAAAACAAATTTTAAAAAGGGCCAGTGTAACCAGTGTTTTCATCTTTAAAGTGTCTGTAATGAAAATGTCCTGTAAATTGCCTGAATTATATTCTCAAAATGGAGTTTTAGCTTCAAGGTATCCGACAAAATGGAGACTGGGGACAGATGGTATTATGGGACATACTAAATGGCTCAAAGCTGTTACTCCCTGCGAGAACAAGGCATCATCACACAACAGTGACAAACACAACATCAAGACCACAGATCAGAGACAGCTCAATAGAAGGAAATAAACTTACAACTCATTAACTGACAAAACAAAGAACAGTTCTTTGTTCTGTTGGAGACAAGAGAAGTTAAGGGAGTGAATTATCACATGACATGTCTGATCCTGAAGCTAGCAACAACCAAGGCGGGGGGCGGTGACCAGCAGACACTAACGTGGCTGTTCGAGACGATCAAAACCAAAAGAGGTGACTTGCTTCGGCACACGTGTCACTCAGATTGCTCAACTGAATGGGAAGGCGCCTTCCTTTAAATTTAAAGTTGTAAAAAGAACGCTCGTCACTACTCACAGACATTCTTTATTATCATTAGCTCTGGATTCTCTCAGACTTTACTTTTCTTAGAGTCTCTTAGTCTTTTCTCGTCTTCTTCTGCAATAATTTTTACCTAGCACATATACCAAAAGTATATGCAAGACATATAGTAAGAGGTTATAGAAGTCTGATTGTATGGCTCTACCAGCCAGTTACAGACAGTAATAAGTGCGTCACTTAAATGGGTAAGTCACTTGAGATTAGCGAAAGGTGAGATTTAAACTTCTTCTTCTGAGGCAGTCCCTCGGAACCGAGGATGACTTGCTTCCACATTAAAAATGAGTTCCCAGGTGACTGAGGAGTCCAATGCGGGACCTACAGTCTCTGTCACAGGTGGGGCAGATGGTGGTTGAAGGGGCGGGTGGGTGGGGTGCTTGGGTTGATTTGCGCTGCCTGCACTTAGCTTCCGCTTGCTCCCGGCGAAGAGACTCGAGGTGTTTGGCGCCTTCCCGGATGCTTCTCCTCCACTTTGTGCGGTCTTGGGCCAGGGATTCCCAGGTGTCGGTGGGGATGTTGCACTTTTTTCAGGGAGGCTTTGAGTGTGTCCTTGAAGCGTTTCCTCTGCCCACCAGGGACTCTCTTGCCGTGTCGGAGCTCCGAGTAGAGCGCTTGTTTTGGGAGTCTCGTATCGGGCATGCGGACCATTGAGATTTAAACCAGCCAGTCGGATACCATTACCAGTGTGTGAGGTGGATTTGCCCAGGGGGCTGAGGATCCAGGAAGAACAGATAACACCTCGACAAAAGGAAGCTCATCACCCCAACATTGCAGAAGCCAACATCATTTGTGCCGGGGAGGGCGAGCAACCAGCTTGACCATGCAGCTCAGCTCATAAGGACATGGTCGTATAAGCCCTGGAAACACTGCTAACCAGCAGTGCATAGAGGCTAATCTATCCAATAGACTGGCTATCTACTGCTGTTTAACTTCTCAGCTATTTAAGGAGTTTAATCTCACCAATTTATATTATTTGTACACTCAAGGTTTAACTTTAAATAGTGGTAACTGTGATTTTGTGGCCAAGAAATAGTTGCGTGACTTCATACCTGACTTTTTCTTTGATGATTTGGTGAGCAGGATTTAATTCATTTGCTCGATAGCTTGTGGCTGTCTAAATAGGGATGAGCAAGGTAAATTCACATTCAACCCAAATTAGGTCTATTAAGACACGCACGAAAAGTGTAATACAGGACTGTGGGCTAGAAATTCGTCTCAGGAAGTTGCGCAAAACGGGTGGTAATATCAGGCGCTGCGTAGAAAGGGCGGCCAATCCAATACCGTCTGTTTTGCGCCACCGCCCAAGACTAATTTCTCGTCCCGAGTGTTGAGTTGAGTCCCACAGGAGTTGGTGTTTGTATCTATATTGAGACAGTTCTGTGCTGGGTGGTAAACCCCAGATGGTTCCTTAGTGAGGTGTTAATGTGAAGGGGGGGTTAATGATTTGTATGGTCCCTTGACACTTATTTATCAGGATACCTAAAACAGAGTTCTTATGTGCCACGACTGCAAATTCTGATGCCAACAACATCAACAAAAATAACTTGTATTTATACAGCGCCTTCAACGTAGTGAAAGTCCCAAGGCGCGTCACAAGAGCGATTATCAAACATAATTTGACACCGAGCCACATAAGGAGATATTAGGGCAGGTGGTCACAGAGCTAGGTTTTAAGGAGCGTCTTAAAGGAGGAGGAGAGGCAGACAGGTTTAGGAAGGGAATTCCAGAGCTTAGGGCCTCGGCAACAGAAGGCATGGCCACCAATGGTGGAACGATTATAATTGGGGACGAGCAAGAGGCCAGAATTGGAGGAGCGCAGTGATCTCGGAGGGTTGTGGGGCTGGAGGAGATTACAGAGATAGGGAGGGGGCGAGGCCATAGAGGGATTTGAAAACAAGGATGAGGATTTTTAAATCGAGACGCTGCCGCACCGGGAGCCAGTGTGGGTCAGCGAGCACAGGGGTGATGGGTGAACGGGATTTGGTGCGAGTTAGGACACGGGGCAGCGAGCACAGGGGTGATGGGTGAACGGGACTTGGTGCGAGTTAGGACACGGGGCAGCGAGCACAGAGGTGATGGGTGAACGGGACTTGGTGCGAGTTAGGATACGGGGGGTGATGGGTGAACGGGACTTGGTGCGAGTTGGGGTACCGACAGCAGAGTTTTGGATGAGCTCAAGTTTACAGAGGGGGGAAGATGGGAAGCCGGCCAGGAGAGTGAGTCTAGAGGTAACAAAGGCATGGATGAGGAATTCAGCAGCAGATGTGCTGAGGCAGGAGCGGAGATGGGGGATGTTACGGAGGTGAAAATAGGCGATCTTGGTGATGGAGAGGGTCTGGGGTCGGAAGCTCAGCTCAGGGTCAAGTAAGGACGGCAAGGTTGCAAACGGTCTGGTTGAGCCACAGACGGTAGGGCAGTGAAGTGAAGGTTACAGTTAAAAACATAACATAAGAACATAAGAAATAGGAGCAGGAGTCGGCCATTTGGCCCTTCGAGCCTGCTCCGCCATTCAATAAGATCATGGCTGATCTTCTACCTCATCTCCACTTTCCTGAACTATCCCCATATCCCTTAATTCTCTTAATATTCAAAAATCTATTGATCTCTGTCTTGAATATACTCAATGACTGAGCCTCCACAGCTCTCTGAGGTAGAGAATACCAAAGATTCACCACCCTCTGAGTGAAGAAATTTCTCCTCATCTCAGTCCTAAATGGCCGACCCCTTATTCTGAGACTGTGACCCCTGTTGTGTATGTAACCTGTTCCACCTTAAGAGAGCTTAAGCCTGTTCCACCTTAAGAGATGTACTACTTTCTCAGGCTGCTGTAGACGTAATACCGGGGGTGAACACACCGGTATATAAGCACTGTGCAGTAATCTTGTATTCAGTATAGTCCCTACCTCCAACCAGTAAAGACCTGTTTGAGTTATACGTTTAAGTCTTTGTGTTAATTGTTCAATACAATACACATACTTAACAACCCCTGGTTCTAGACTCCCCAGCCAGGGGAAACATCCTCCCTGCATCTACCCTGTCAAGCCCTGTAAGAATTTTGTATGTTTCAATGAGATCACCTCTCATTCTTCCAAACTCTAGAGAATATAGGCCTAGATTTTACACAACCATTTAAGATTCATGTTTCGGTTTTTGTACTTGTGCATCAATATATTGAATACTGTGCTTTTTTATGATAGTTATTGGTCTATTTATCCCACATTTCAACAGCAAAAAACGTTTACAGCAAAGAGCCTCCATCTCCCCTTAAATACATCTCTGCTATTCGCCTCAGCCATTCTACGTGGTAGCGAGTTCCACATTCTAACCACTCTCTCATTAAAGAATCATAGAATGATACAGCACGGAAGGAGGCTGTTCGGTCCATTGTGCCTGTACCGGCTGTTCGGTAGAGCTGTCCAATCAATCTCACTCCCCCTGCTCTGTCCCCATAGTCCTGTAATTTTATTCCCTTCAAGTATTTATCCAATTCTCCTTTGAATGTTATTATTGAATCTGCTTCCTTCACCCTTTCAAGCAGCGCATTCCAGATCACAAGAACGTTCTGTGTAAATATTTTTTTTTTACAAACCTAGATTAAGCTGGGAACCAGTGGATGTTTCCATTGAAGTAAATGGAAATTAAAATCGGGAAGGATGTGTAACAGGCAGCTGAATCGATTTCACCCGTTTAACACCATCACCCATAGTCAAAATTAACCCCCCATATCAGGAGATTGTATGACCAGAGAGGCATCAGGGCTGAGGCCAATCTTGTCCTCACGTTGGAGTCACACAAGTGTCAGCCGTGGCTCAGCGGGCAGCACTCTCGCCTCTGAGTCAGAAGGTCGTGGGTTCAAGTCCCACTCCAGAGACTTGAACACAAAAATCTAGGCTGACACTCCCAGTGCGGTGCTGAGGGAGTGCTGCACTGTCGGAGTGTGCCGTCTTTCAGATGCTCCGTCTGCTCTCTCAGGTGGATGTAAAAGATCCCATGGCACTATTTCAAAGAAGAGCAGGGGGAGTTCTCCCTGGTGACCTGGCAAATAATTATCCCTCAATCAAAAATCACTGAAACAGATGATCTGGTCATTATCACATTGCTGTTTGTGGGAGCTTGCTGTGTGCAAATTGGCTGCCGCGTTTCCTACATTACAACAGTGACTGCACTTTGAAAAGTACTTCATTGGCTGTAAAGTGCTTCGGGACTTCCGGTGATCGTGAGACACTATATAAATTCAAGTCTTTCTGTCTAGTTCCAGCAATGATTGCTATATAGCAATCAGGAACCCGTTATGATTTTCTGCCTCCCTAACGTTGGGGTACTGAGGCCAACTGTAGGTCCCCGAACGCAGCTAGCTCAGCACAGACGGGTGATTGAACCTGGGTCCTTCCTGATGTGTACTGCTCACTTGCTCACTGAATTAACTCACTGAGCCATTAAGGAAGGGTGATCTTTAGCATAGATGCATTTAAGGGGGAAGCTTAATAATTGCATGAGGGAGAAAGGAATAGAAGGAAATACGTACAAACATACGAATTAGGAGCAGGAGTAGGCCACTCGACCCTTCGAGCCTGCTCCGCCATTCAATAAGATCATGGCTGATCAGATTACTCCACATTCCCGCCTACCCCCGATAACTTTTCACCCCCTTGCTTACCAAGAACCTATCTACCTCTGTCTTAAAAATATTCAAAGACTCTGCTTCCACCGCCCTCTGAGGAAGAGAGTTCCAAAGACTCACGACCTTCTGTGAGAAAAAATTTCTCCTCATCTCTGTCTTAAATGGGCGACCCCCTATTTTTAAACAGTGACCCCTAGTTCTAGATTCTCCCACAAGAGGAAACATCCTCTGCACATCCACCCTGTTCAGACCCCTCTATACTAATGGGGTGAGATGGAGAGGGGTGGGAGGAGGCTCGTGTGGAGCATAAACACAGGCACAGACCAGTCAGGCCGAATGGCTTGTTTCTATGCTGTACTTCTATGTCATTGATGCTTTAAAGCAAAACTAAACCGATCTATCAAACCCAACGTGGATTGTAAGTGGTATGGAAGCTCTAGTGGTGTAGCACTGGGCTGTATCTTCAGAGGATTCAAGTTTGGACACCAACCTCTGAAGCTAATCAAACTCAATCACCTCCATGGGAGAGGATGCATCAGTTGGGGCAGCCAATTGCAGGGAAGCGAACATTAATACAAATTAGCAAAGCAACCTATCATAAAAATGAAAGAAAGAAAATTTATATAGCACCTTTCACAATCTCAGAACATCCCAAAACGCTTTACAGCCAATTAAGTACTTTTTGAAGTGTAGTCACAGTTATAATGTGGGAAACATGAGAATCAATTTGCACACAGTAAGCTCCCACAAACAGCAATGTGATAATGACCAGATAATCTGTTTTTGTCGTGATGTTGGTTGAAGGATTGATATTGGCCAGGACACCGGGGAGAACCCCCCTGCTCATCGAGCTTTGTTAATAGTGCAAAGCAGTTCATTGTGTCCCACCTGGGGGAAGACAGCATTGGAACAGGAGAAAGCTTTTCATCACACTTCGTTAGTCATGGCAGATCTTTCTCTTTTTAATCCCAATTCCCTGACGTTTATCCCTTAATACCCTTACTTTCAGGGGAAGTATCTATCTTCCTCAGCTGGCTCAATTGATTCTGCATCTACAGCCTCTGGGCAATACATTCCACATTCTCACAATAGCTTATGAGAAGCATTTTTTCTGGTGTGTCTCTTAACTGGTTTCATTCTAACTTTAAGCTCATGTTCCCTGATACAGGAGAGAGTAAAATGTTTAAACAAAATAAAGGAAGAAACAAACAGCCAGTGGGGTGACGTTTCCGTTAGGTGCACCCAAAGCCCACCAAACCGGGGCAAAAGATCGCGGAACTTCAAGCGCAAATTAGGTCCGACGTAAATCGAGTTTCCGCGATCTTTTGCGCTAGTTTTAAAAAAATAATCGCGCTGGAACCGGCCCCGCCCGCAAAACCGCCCCCCCGCCCCCAGAACGAGCGAATCACCATGGCCGCTAATTGCGCCCGTTTGCGGGCCTTGCAGGCTGCTCTTAAAATTAAGCTTTTTCTTTTAGGCGCAAGGGCAGTAAAAGCTTCTAATTTTTTTTTAAATTTACTAAGAAACGGAGAACTGTACAACAATGTAACTTAGTAAATGGTTCAGTATAGTTCTTTTTTTTTAAAGTCATTTTTAGTTATTTAAGGAAGGATATACTTGCATTGGAGGCAGTTCAGAGACGATTCACTAGGTTAATTCCAGAGATGAGGGGGTTGACTTATGAGGAAAGGTTGAGCAGGCTGGGCCTATACTCATTGGAGTTTAGAAGACTGAGAGGTGATCTTATTGAAACATACCGAGGGGGCTCGACAGGGTAGATGCAGAGAAGATGTTTCCCCTCGTGGGGAGATCTAGAACTCGGGGGCATAGTTTCAGAATAAAGGGTCGCCCTTTTAGAACTGAGATGAGGAGGAATTTCTTCTCTCAGTGGGTCATAAATCTGTGAAATTCTCTGCCCCAGAGAGACGTCGAGGCTGGGTCATTGAATATATTTAAGGTGGAGATAGACAGATTTTTGCAAGATAGGGAGTGAAGGGTTATGGGGAGCAGCCAGGGATGTGGCTTTGAGCCCACGATCAGCCACGATCTTATTGAATGGCGGAGCAGGCTCGAGGGGCCAAGTGGCCTATTCCTGCTCCTATTTCTTATGTTCTTATTTAAAATCGGGTTACTCACAGGTGGTGGATTAGACACTCTGATTAAAAACACTAATTTTTGGTGATAAACCCATTTTCAGCAGCAGTAATAAAGCGGCACCAGGTTACCGCTCTTAAATAGATCAAGGAATATTTTTTACGTAAAAATGATTTCTTTAAAATTACGTTCTAAAACATTCAGCAACGTGCAAATGAGCAATTGAGAGCACAATTGGTGCACGAATCACTGCTTGCGCCCAAAGCTGAAACTCCACCAATGTATCTCTTAAAACTTTCTGAAACAAGAAATCTAATAAGAACATAAGAAATAGGAGCAGGAGTCGGCCATTCGGCCCCTCGAGCCTGCTCCGCCATTCACTGAGATCATGGCTGATCTGATCTAGGCCTCAACTCCACTTTCCCGCCCGCTCCCCATAACCCTCGACTCCCCTGTTGCTCAAAAATCTGTCGATCTCCACCTTGAATATATTCAATGACTCCGCCTCCACAGCTCTCTGGGGAAGAGAATTCCAAAGATTTGTGACCCTCTGAGAGAAGAAATTCCTCCTCATCTCCGTTTTAAATGGGTGCCCCCTTATTCTGAGACTATGCCCCCTCGTTCTAGATTCCCCGACGAGGGGAAACATCCTCTCTGCATCTACCCTGTCCAACCCCCTCAGAATCTTATATGTTTCAATGAGATCACCTCTCATTCTTCTAAACTCCAATGAGTATAGGCCCAACCTGCTCAACCTTTCCTCATAAGACAACCCCTTCATCCCAGGAATCAATTTAGTGAACTCTCTCTGAACTGCCTCCAATGCAAGTATATCCCTCCTTAAATAAGGGGACCAAAACTGCACGCAGTACTCCAGGTGCGGTCTCACCAGCACCCTGTACAGTAGTAGCAAGACTTCCCTACTTTTATACTCCATCCCCCTTGCAATAAAGGCCAACATTCCATTTGCCTTCCTAATTACTTGTTGCACCTGCATGTTAACTTTTTGTCTTTCATGTACAAGGACACCCAAATCCCTCTGTACCGCAGCATTCTGTAGTCTTTCTCCATTTAAATAATATTTTTTCTTTTCTATTCTTCCTACCAAAGTGGATAACCTCACATTTTCCCACATTATACTCCATCTGCCAAATTCTTGCCCACTCACTTAGCCTATCTACGGGAAACTCTTTTTTATCCGGCACCAACAGGACCGGCGTGGTGCCGGTTGATCAAAAAGTCCGGATTACAGAGAGGTATAGTAAAAGGTACGAGAGCCCCGTACACGGCCACAGATCCAGGCGTCCCTGTTGCATGGCAACAGGTGCAGGAACCCCGGCCACAGATCCAGGCATCCCTGTTGCATGGCAACAGGTGCAGGAACCCTGGTTACACAGCCACAGATCCAGGAACGGCCACTAATATGAAGTAAAACTTACCTGAACCTACTCCTGAATTTTGCCGGTTAATAGAGATTTCCGGTTATTTAGGTGCCGGTAAATCGAGAGTTTCCTGTATATTCCTTTGCAGACTCTCTGTGTCCTCCTCACAACTTGCTTTCCCACCTATCTTTGTATCGTCCGCAAATTTGGCTACAGTACACTCGCTTCCTTCGTCCAAGTCATTAATATAAATTGAAAATAGTTGAGGCCAAATTAATATAACAAAATAGTAAGGAAAGTCCCTTCAATCCTGGTCATCAATTTCTTCTCATTACCCAATCCCAAGCCTGATGGTAAAATAATATTTACATTTTCCACTTGCAGGAACCATGAAAGACAAAAAAAAAAAATCTCTATCTGTTAAAACTAAGTCACCAAGAGCAATGTTATGTTGGCAAATTGAAGTCTAGGTACTACTGGATAATTAACTGGGCTTCTAGTAACTGTGTGTGCAACACTCGCAACCTATTCACACTGTTAACGTAGCAAGCTCTGAACATACTGAAACCTACTCTGTGTGGTTGTAAAGCTCATTCTGCCGCTGTGCCACCGCTGGGGCAATTGTAACAATATTGTTAATTAATTCTAGTAATTTGCTAGCTGTTGCTGCGGCAAGTCTTTGTGTACAGGTCCCCTTGGTGCACAAACAGTGCGTCTTTCAGCCAGACGAGCCACGTTGGAGCCAGGGCAGCCATTGAGCGGTAGAATAAAGGCAGCATTACCAGCTCGGTTATACTGACAATGTACTTTTGGCTGACCAAAGATCCAGTCAGTTGGTTCGAGCCGGAGGCTTGTCCTTTCGGATGAGTTCCTGATTTTAGTTGGAATATCCTAAGTAGACCGCGAGGGTCTCTGTGGGCAGCTTTCTTCAGGGCCAGCAGCAAACGCCTTTTGCTTCGCCGGCTGACCACAAATTCCGGGTCCAAAGACCGGCGATAATATCCTCCGGGTGCTCCGGTTTCCTCCCACAGTCCAAAGAGGTGCGGGTTAGGTTGATTGGCTATGATAAATTGACCCTTAGTGTTAGGGGGATTAAATACGTGGGGTTACGGGGATAGGGTGGGATATGTGTTGGTGTAGGGGTTACGGGGATCAGGTGGGATATGTGTCGGTGCAGGCTCGATGGGCCGAAATGGCCTCTATCTGCACTGTGGGGTTTCTGTGATTCTGTGAAATGGAAGCTGAGGAATGACCCCAGACATGAATGCAGCGAGCCGAAGCAAACTCTTGAATGTTACCCGATGCAGTGCCTCCTGCTGATGCCCATATCCCCAGGGAACTATTCCAGGTCAATCACAACACCAGGGGCTTGGAATTTGCGATGGGTAATAACGGCGAACTTATTCCCCCTATGAAACTGACCGCAACTTCAGGGTGCAGCGCGCACGCGCATCCTGACACAGAAATCCTGAATTTGCGGTCAGTCATTGACTGCTCTGACGCTGGCTGCACTGTGCAGCCCCCCGCCACCCCCACCGCCACCCCCCACCCCACATCCCCTCCCTCCCCCACCCCCCCATGGCCAGCAATCAGTGTAATCAGTGAAATCAGTGATTCCTGGGATGAAGGGGTTGACGTATGATGAAAGGTTGAGCAGGTTGGGCCTATACTCATTGGAGTTTAGAAGAATGACAGGGGATCTTATTGAAACATATAAGATTCTGAAGGGGCTTGACAGGGTAGATGCAGAGAGGATGTTTCCCCTCGTGGGGGAATCTAGAACTAGGGGGCATAATTTCAGAATAAGGGGGCACCCATTTAAAACGGAGATGAGGAGGAATTTCTTCTCTCAGAGGGTCGTGAATCTTTGGAATTCTCTTCCCCAGAGAGCTGTGGAGGCGGAGTCAGTGAATATATTCAAGGCGGAGATTGACAGACATTTGAACTACAACGGAGTCGAGGGGTACGGGGAGAGAGCGGGAAAGTGGTGTTGAGGCCAAGATTGGATCAGCCATGATCTCATTGAATGGCGGAGTAGGCTCGAGGGGCCGAATGGCCAACTCCTGCTCCTGTTTCTTATGTTCTTAAAACTTGGGGCTTTTCCGTGGTAATATCGCTGTTACAGACCCCATTAAATGTTAGCCCTTGTTGGATTAGGTGCAACTGGGGTACTGACTGGTAAACAAACGTTATGGCCCTGAAAAGCTAATTTTAATTTTGTGGAGTGTCAAATTTCTCCATTATGATACAATTTATAAGAAAGCTTTTTTAAAAAAAAAATTAAATTTTTTTAAAGTTTGTTCATGATTATCTTAGGTTCTACCTTATCTCCATGTGAGAGCCCCAGTCTTTGTTTTGCTCTCTGTAACATTTTTTAAAAGTTAGGATAAAAGCAGTTTCTCATTTCCTGCTTCCCTGTCTGAGAGAATTCTACAATGTGATTGGCTGCTTAGACAGCCAGTATGATTTGGACAGGTTGGGTGATTGGGCAGATGCAGTATAATGTGGATAAATGTGAGGTTATCCACTTTGGTGGCAAAAACAGGAAGACAGATTATTATCTGAATAGCAATAGATTGGGAAAAGGGGAAGTGCAACGAGACCTGGGTGTCCTTGTGCACCAGTCGCTGAAGGTAAGCATGCAGGTGCAGCAGGCGGTTAAGAAGGCAAATGGTATGTTGGCCTTCGTAGCGAGAGGTTTCGCGTACAGGAGCAAGGATGTCTTGCTGCAGTTGTACAGAGACCACACCTTGAGTATTGTGTGCAGTTTTAGTCGCCTTATCTGAGGAAGGATGTTCTTGCCATGGAGGGAGTGCTGCGAAGATTCAACAGATTGATACCTGGGATGGCAGGAATGACGTATGAGGAGAGATTGGGTCGATTAGGCTTATATTCGCTAGAATTTAGAAGAATGAGAGGGGATCTCATTGAAACTTATAAAATTCTAACAGGACTGGACAGACTAGATGCAGGAAGGATGTTTCTGATGGCGGGGGAGTCCAGAACCAGGGGTCACAGTCTAAAGATAAGGGGTAAGCCATTTAAGAACATAAGAACATAAGAAATAGGAGCAGGAGTAGGCCAATCAGCCCCTCGAGCCTGCTCCGCCATTCAATAAGATCATGGCTGATCTGATCCTAACCGCCAATCTACTATCACAGAACCATCTCCTGAATCTAACAGAATTAGACACACGAAATAGGAGCAGGATCAGGCTACACGGCCCCTGGGCCCGCTCCGCTACCCACAGGGCCATGTCCGATCCGAACCTAGACTCATGTCCAAATTCCTGCCCGCTCCCCGTGACCCTTAATTCCCTTTACTTCTAGGAAACTCTCTATTTCTGTTTTAAATTTATGTAATGATGTAGCTTCTACAGCTTTTTGGGGCAGCATATTCCATGGACCTACCACCCTCTGAGTGAAGTAGTTCCTCCTCATCTCAGTTTTGAAAGAGCAGCCCCTTATTCTAAGACTATGCCCCCTAGTTCTAGTTTCACCCATCATCAGGAACATCCTCCCCGCATCCACCCGATCCAACCCCTTCACAATCTTATATGTTTCAATAAGATCGCCTCTCATTCTTCTGAACTCCAATGAGTAGAGTCCCAATCTACTCAACCTCTCCTCATATGTCCATCCCCTCATCCCCGGGATTAACCGAGTGAACCTTCTTTGTACTGACTCGAGAGCAAGTATGTCTTTTCTTAAGTATGGACACCAAAACTGTATGCAGTATTCCAGGTGCGGTCTCACCAATACCTTGTACAACCGAAGCAATACCGCCCTATTTTTATATTCTATCCCCCTAGCAATGAAAGCCAACATTCCATTGGCCTTCTTAATCACTTGCTGCACCTGCATACTAACCTTTTGAGTTTCGTGCACCAGGACCCCCAGATCCCTTTGTACTTCAGTACTTTCAAGTTTCTTGCCATTAAGATAATAACTTGCTCTACGATTTTTCCTGACAGATTTTAGGACAGAGATGAGGAGGAGTTTCTTCACCCAGAGAGTGGTGAACCTGTGGAATTCCCTACCACAGAAGGCCGCTGAGGCCAATTCATTCAATATATTCAAGAAGGAGTTAGATATATTTCTTAAGGCTAAAGGGATCAAGGGATATGGGGAGAAAGCAGGGACAGGGCACTGAATTTGGATGATCAGCCATGATCTCATTAAATGGCGGAACAGGCTCGAGGGGCCGAATGGCCTACTCCTGCTCCTATCTTCTATGTTTCTATGTTTGACGTCACCGCAGCCCGCGTTAGGGATGCTCCATTATATTGCACACGAAGCACGTCGAAAAAGGCAAACTTCTCGCCACAGAGATCGCGAGATCTCTGCGGGCAGCTTTCTTCGGGGCCAGCGGCGAACGCTTTTACTTCGCCGCCGACCACAAATTCCGGGTCCAAATCTTGGCCGTGGTTTTGGGAGAAACAGGCTCTGATGATAATTAGGCCACTGGAAGGAAATGCCAGGCGAAGAGGGAGGCTTTTCCCCACGGAAAGGGATAGAATACCAGGTGGTGATTCAGTCCAAAGTGCGCTTGCTCCTAATCAGTTCTGGAGCAGCATTTACAGAGGCCCGAGAGCAAATCTCCTGATGCTTGGTTTAGGGAATGGAATGGAGTGGGACAGCAAGGTGAAGGAACCGAAGGAGGGAGGGATAAAAATGCAGGGTGAGGGAAGAAATATTTGCGAAAAATATTCACTTCCTATTGATGTCTAACAACATATTTATCTGCACTGCAACAGAAGGTTCACTAGCTTGATTCATAGAGTCATAGGGGGAGAAATTCAGTATCGCCCCATTTGGGGCGCAATTATTGGCCGGGCGCAAAGATTAGCGCCTGGCGCTAATTATCGCCTCCAACTGCAAACTTGGCTTTTATCGCCCCCGGAGGTGATTGGAGCGCTAAATCAGGTGCGACGCACCTGTCTTAAGGCGCAAAGGCCGAGGGGCGAGGCGCTATCTCAGAGCGCTGGCGAAGCTTATGTGATGTCAGTCAGCAATGGAACACAGACACACTGGCGCCGGCCAGTCCTTAAAGGGGAGGGTCGATCTTGCTCTCCAGCCACACCCTGCTCATTGCAGCCTTGAATCTCGGCCTGGAGAGACCTGTACATCAATTCTGTTGGAGTGAACAATGGAGAGGCCCAGGGAAAGAGCTCAGAGTGCAGCCCCCACAGTCTCTTTTAAATCGATGCAAGGAAGATCAAATCAGAAAGAACCTGCAAAGTGCTGCTCAGTACCCAAAACTCCTCAACACAGCTTTGAATATCTCCTGCAGTCTCTCTCTCTCACTCAGAATGCGTGGTGCAAAAATTTCGCCGACAAAAAAAGGCAGGAAGCGGTCGCCTTTAAATAGCACTCCCCCAGTCCCTTCCCGACTGCAAAACGCTCCCCTCAACCTGTCGTTGCTAGCGGCAGGCGGTAAGACAGGGGGCGCCACTCAATATCCGGTCCGGGGCACTAACGGGGTGTTGCACACTCGACTGACGTCACGATCTGCCGGCGCAGGAGATCGTGGCGGTCGTGTTTAGCGCCGCCGCAAAATGTCTAGTTAATTTCGTGAACGGCGCAAACATCGCCGCGTACGGGCACAAGTTGCTTTGCGTCCCATTAGCACCCTCTTAAGGCGTTAACGGGAGGCGCAAACTGTAGTGTATGTACCTTTAAGAGGGAGAACTACTTTTTACAGCTCCTGTATCCTGCAGTACCGGCAGTGACCACATCTGTATATGAGCCCTGAGTGGCGCTCTGTACAGTCAGTTGCAGTTTGAACTTCATCCAGTAAAGACCTGTTGATCGTTCCCTGCAGTCTTGTCTGATTATTGAAAGGACACAACATTAAGATACCCGGATCTAACATTGGCGACGAGAAGATTCGAACCTACCTGCAACTCTGCATAAGGAGGTCGAGTCCAGAAGCACGGGCATTGCAGGGGAGGCTGTCGAGAGCCAGGCTTGGCCTTCCAGCCACGGTGGTCCAGCGAAACGGGCTGGCAACAGGTACTGTGCAGACCCTTCCTGGACAGCGGCGGCTAGAGTCGACCGAGCGGCACAGAAAGGGCCGAGCAGCGTCGACGGGGGAGAGAGGGCAGAGCGCACGGGGCGCAGCCAGTGTTAAAGGGCCGAGCAGCGTCAACGAGAGAGAGCAGAGCACAGCCGGTGTTCGGGACCGAGCGGCGTCAACGGGGGAGAGAGGCGAGAGAGAGCAGAGCGCAGCCGGTGTTCAGGGGCCGAGCAGCGTCAACGGGGGAGAGAGGCGCGCAGGAAAACGCGAGGCGCTGCCATTGTCACGAGGCCCGAAGAGAACGGCATTGGCAGCAGCGCGGGAGACGCCATTTTACACTGCTGCGGGGAAGAAAGGAAAGCGCGGGAGACGCCATTTAAGCCGCAGCGGGGAAGAAAAAAAAAGCGCGGGAGACGCCATTTTAAGCCGCAGCGGGGAAGAAAGGAAAGCGCGGGAGACGCCATTTTAAGCCAGTCTAACCACACCCAAAAATGCCGAAGAGTGGCAGTATCACAGCGTTCGACAATGAAGTCGAAGATTGGACGACATATGTCGAACGCATAGAAGTATACTGCAAGGCGAATGAAGTGTCAGATGACAAGAAAGCACTGGTATTGTTGAATTCAATGGGTGCAAAAACGTATGGCTTACTACGAAACCTAGTAACCCCAGAGAAGCCAGTAGAAAAGGGTTTTGAAAACATAGTGTCAATACTACAGGACCACTTAAACCCCACACCGCTGCTGATAGCAGAAAGATTTAAGTTTCACAAAAGGAACCAGCATAAAGATGAAAGTAATGCTGAGTATTTAACGGAACTGCGCAAGCTATCAAAACACTGCCAGTTTGGAACGGGACTAGCAGATACTTTAAGGGACAAGTTTCTGTGTGGGCTTCAAAGTGAAGGAATCCAGAAACGGCTTCTATCAGAAAAGGATCTTACGCTGGACAAGGCTTTCAGCATTGCAGTATCACACGAAGCAGCAGCACGGGGCGCTGCAGAGATACAACGGAGACCGCAAGAATATGGCACAAATGAAATGTCATACGGAACAGTGAAGTGCTATCGCTGCGGCAGAACAACACACAACCATAATGATTGCTGGTTCAAGGACAAAGTGTGCAGACAGTGTGGAAAAGTAGGACACATAGCAAGAGTCTGCAGGTCGGGCAAGAAAACCAGCAGCAAGAAATCTCCACAGGAGAAGTACAAGAAGGTACATAAGGTGACGGAGAGTAGTTCAGACGAACAGAAGAGTGATACAGACTCCGGAAGCAAGGAGCTGGGTTGTCTGAAACTACATAATGTGATCAAAATGGAGGATCACCAAACTATCTGGGTCACGCTCAAGATAGCAGGAGTCCAAGTGAAAATGGAATTGGACACAGGATCAGCCCTAACAGTCATAAACCGAAGGGACTACAAGCGGCTATTCTCACGTATACCTGATGCGCCATCAATTACTCAAAAGACTGAAGTTGAGCGAGTAACAATCAGGCTTTTATTAACTAAAGAATGAAGGTCTAGTCTCGAGTGGTCGACCCGTCCAGAATACTAAGGGACTGGGAGGTAGTCACTTATATACCTGGAATAGTGGGAGGAGTCAGCCGAGGCATGTCCAGACCTGTACCTAGTGGAATACACATACAGACACAGACAGGTATGACAGTGGTTTACCACAATACCCTTGAGAGATACAAGGATTGTCTTGAAGACGTACACGGGGCAAAAAGTCTACCCCAAAGGAAAAATAAGGGTGAACGTTATATATAACGGCAAGGAAACACCAAAAATGGACCTATATGTATTGCCAGATGGAGGACCACCACTACTAGGACGTGAATGGATCCAGAAGATACAGCTAGATTGGCATTCCATACAAGCACTGACTGTAGATGCCAAAAAGGATGACGACGTCACACCTGGACAACTGTCAAAAATGCTAACTGACGCACAAGAAGTGTTCCAGCAGGGACTCGGAACACTAAAAGGCATAACAGCGACGATCAAAATAGAGGAAAATGCAAGCCCAAAGTTTTTTAAGGCCAGATCGGTACCTTATGTGATCCACCCAGCCGTCGAAGCAGAGCTGGAAGGTTTGGAACGTTCAGGAGTACTGTCCAAAGTGGACTGGAGCGAGTGGGCTACACCCATCATTCCTGTAATGAAGAGGTCGTTGAGTAATACGCCTGGGGAACCAAAGAAGGTTCGCATCTGTGGGGACTTTAAGGCGACAGTGAACCCAGTCCTTCACACTGTACAATATCCGCTTCCGCGGATTGAAGATATTTTCGCCTTGCTATCTGGAGGGAAACGCTTCACTAAGATTGATCTGGCCCAGGCGTACCTACAAATGGAGGTAGAAGAAGCCTCGAAACAGTACCTCACGATTAACACTCATAAAGGTCTCTACCAATACAACCGGCTGGTGTTCGGGGTAGCATCAGCTCCGGCTATTTGGCAAAGGGCAATGGATCAAGTCCTGCAAGGGATTCCAGGGACCCAGTGTTATTTGGACGACATCCTGGTCACGGGAGAAAATGACAGTGATCACCTCGCCAACCTGGAGCAGGTGCTCACTAGGATATGGGCTCCGAGCTAATCGCCACAAATGCGAGTTTTTCCAGGAGCAGATCTCGTATTGTGGCCACGTTATTGATAAAGAGGGGTTACATAAGTCCCCTGAAAAGATTGAGGCAGTAGTCAAGGCTCCAGCACCGGAAAATGTGTCACAACTGAGGTCGTTCCTCGGGCTGGTGAACTACTACCATAAGTTCTTGCCGAATTTGTCTACCGTACTACACCCACTGAACACCCTACTGCAAACGGGGGTACCATGGAAGTGGAGTGATGAATGTAAACGAGCTTTCCAGAAGAGCAAAGCATTGATCACATCGAAAGAGGTGTTGGCTCATTTCAACCCAGCACTACCAATTCGGTAGGCGTGTGATGCATCACCCTATGGCATTGGAGCGGTGCTGTCGCACAAATTCCCGGACGGCTCGGAGAGGCCAGTAGCCTTTGCGTCTCGGTCACTAACCTCAGCCGAGCATAACTACGCCCAGATTGACAGGGAGGCCCTCAGCCTAGTGTGGGGAGTGAAAAAGTTCAATCACTATCTGCACGGGCAGAAGTTCACCTTGCTGACTGACCACCAACCACTTGTCTCCATCTTTAATCCAAAGAAGGGCGTTCCGGTGATGACTGCGCAACGGCTACAAAGATGGTCCCTTTTTCTAGGGGCGCACCAATATGATATCGAGTATAAGGGCACGAAACAGCATGGAAACGCTGATGGGCTATCACGCTTGCCACTGCCTACTGCGGAGGAAGCACCAGCAGTGGATCCTGTCGAAATATTTCATTCGACTATAATTGAATGCTTGCCAGTAACTAACGCTGGTATAGAGAAGGAGACCCGAAATGACCCGACACTGTCTCGGGTATATGATTTGACGGTGAAGGGATGGCCAGCACATGGCGACTCACTGTTGCCAGCATTCTCATCCAGAAGAGAACAGCTGTCAGTATGCCAGGGGACCTTGATGTGTGGATCCCGAGTGGTAATTCCACCCAAGTTAAGGGAGAGAGTGCTCAATGAGCTTCACGAAGGTCATCTGGGAGGGGTGAAAATGAAAAGCCTTGCTAGGGCTTATGTGTGGTGGCCGGGGATCGATCAGCAAATCGAGGACCTGACAAAGAGCTGCTCAGGATGCCAGAAGGTCCAAAATGCACCACATGCCCCTCTACACCCATGGGAGTGGCCCTCATCTCCATGGCAACGGGTGCATATTGCTTTTGCTGGTCCATTCATGGACTCAATGTTTTTAATAGCCGTGGATGCGCACTCGAAATGGCCTGAGGTGATCAAAATGTCCTCCACCACCACGGAGAAAACTATTGCAGTCCTATGGACCATTTTTGCCAGGAACGGCTTGCCAGAGCAGATTTGCTCTGATAACGGACCACAGTTTGTGTCCGAAGAGTTTCGAAGATTTATGAAAAGGAATGGGGTAAGGCATTACACATCCGCCCCGTATCATCCAGCCACAAATGGATTGGCTGAGAGGTTCGTACAAACCTTTAAAAAAGCAGTAAAGGCCATGTGCGATGACGACATTCCACTGCAGCATAAGGTGGACAATTTCCTGTTAGCCTACAGAAATGCGACACATGCAGTCACCAACCAGGCCCCGGCCATGATGTTCTTTAACCGAAGGTTGAGATCTCGTCTGGATTTGCTCAGACCAAATGTACGAAGAGATGTTGAGAATAAGCAATTCCAGCACATCAATGAGAAGCCGACAAGGAGCTTCAATGTAGGGCAACCAGTCTTAGCCCGCGACTACCGAACAGAGAAATGGCAACCAGGAACGATATGCACACGGCAAGGGCCACTAATGTACACAGTGGATGTTGGGGAGAACATTGTGAGACGCCATGCTGACCAGATCCTAGAGTCACAGGAACGAGTCAACCCCATGTCTCGGCCATACGTACCTGGTGAGGAACCCAACGTACAGGTCGCATCTACCTCAGAAACAATAGCATTGGAAGCTGATGAATCAACTGACGACAGGGTGTTAGAATCGCCTCTGCACCAAGAGCGAGACACTCGGAAAAGGCGTTATCCAGAAAGAATCAGGAAGCCTCCCCAAAGACTGAATTTATAAATAGACTATTTCCAGTTAATGTTGCATGTTAAAAGTGTTAATTGTAATTAGTTTGATATTTAATTGTTAAATGAGTGTTATGGTACTGTTAATCTAAAAGGGGAGGAATTGTAGTGTATGTACCTTTAAGAGGGAGAACTACTTTTTACAGCTCCTGTATCCTGCAGTACCGGCAGTGACCATACCTGTATATAAGCCCTGAGTAGGGATCTGTACAGTCAGTTGCAGTTTGAACTTCATCCAGTAAACACCTGTTGATCGTTCCCTGCAGTCTTGTCTGATTATTGAAAGGACACAACATTAAGATACCCGGATCTAACACAAACCAACTGAATTTTTCCCCCTTAGAGTCATAGAGTTATGCAGCACAGAAAGAGGTCCTTCGGACCATCGTGTCTGCACCGGCCATCAAGCCCTGTCTATTCTAATCCCATTTTCCAGCACTTGGTCCGTAGCCTTGTATGCTGTGGCATTTCAAGTGCTCATCTAAATGCTTCTTGAATGTCGTGAGGGTTCCTGGCACTACCACCCTTTCAGGCAGTGAGTTCCAGATTCCAACCACCCTCTGGCTGAAAAGTTTTTCCTCAAATCCCCTCTAAACCTCCTGCCCCTTACCTTGAAACTATGCCCCCTGGTTATTGACCCCTCAACTAAGGGGAAAAGTTCATTTCTAACTACCCTATCTGTGCCCCTCATAATTTTGTATACCTCAATCAGGTTCCCCCTCAGCCTTCTCTGCTCTAAGGAAATCAACTCCAGCCTGTCCAGTCTCTCTTCATAGCTGAAGCGTTCCATCACAGGTAACATCTCCTCTGCACCCTCTCCAATGCAATCACATCCTTCCTACAGTGTGGCGACCAGGACTGCACACAGTATTCCAGCTGTGGCCTAACTAACGTTTTATACAGCTCCATCATAACCTCCCTGCTCTTATATTCTATGCCTCAGCTAATGAAGATTCCTGGGATGGAAGGGTTATGAGGAAGGGTTGAGCAGGTTCAGCCTATACTCATTGGAGTTTAGAAGAATGAGAGGTGATCTTATTGAAACATATAAGATTCTGAGGGGGTTGGACAGGGTGGATGCCGAGAGGATGTTTCCCCTTGTGGGGGAGACTAGAACTCGGGGGCATAGTTTCAGAATAAAGGGTCGCCCATTTAAGACGGAGATGAAGAGGAATTTCTTCTCTCAATGGGTTGTGAATCTTTGGAATTCTTTACCCCAGAGAGCTGTGGAAGCTGAGTCATTGAATATATTTAAGGCGGAGATGGACAGATTTTTGAGCAACAGGGGAGTCAAGGGTTATGGGGAGCGGGCAGGAAAGTGGAGTTGAAGCCAAAATCGGATCAGCCATGATCTCATTAAATGGTGGAGCAGGCTCGAGGGGCCGAATGGCCTGCTACTACTCCTATTTCTTATGTTCTAATAACTGAAAGAAATACAACGGCTATCAATATTTCATAGACCCAATATAATAGTTTTAGTTGTAAATCTATAGTTCATTTGAAAGTTATATTTGATCTGTGCTGATTTATGAGACACCAGACACTAAAAGAAAAACCACGAAGACTATTCTTTATTCTGTCTGGTTTAATGTCCCATTTAAGTCAAATTACCAACAAAATTATTGTCTGTGCTTTCCTTGACTAGAACTTATTCATACCAAAATGATTTATAGATCATGTTTAATATGATACAGTAGGACCGTTGTAATGATTCCCATCAATAAAAACTGATGAAATGCCAGATAAATCTCACACTATGTTCTTGCTCATAACTATACAAATCCACATGGCTAGAATCAATTTTTGGATTTACATACAACACCTAATACAAAATATATACCATGCATACTGTACACTGTGTACAATGAAACTCAAACTACAGGAATAGTGTGTGCAAACATCCTTGTATGAATCACAATAATGACATTACAATGACAGGCAATCTGTTGCCATGTTATGATCCTCAGACTACCATCAAGTCCAAATCTCTGTGGTCAGTTTGTGCTCTCTGCTCTTCCGCCTAACATCTCTTCATGTACGAGTCTTTAACAAAAATATATTAATAAAGAAAGTACAAAAAATATAGGGCGGGAGGGTGGAGTTGAGGTAGAAGATCAGCCATGATCTTACTGAATGGTGGAGGGGTCTCGAGGGGCCGTATGGCCAACTCCTGCTCCTATTTCTTATGGAATGTGCTTTAGTCGGGGTCGTGTGTCTGTATAGAAGCAACAAAAAAAAAGTGGCTCAAGAGAATTGTGAACTAGTTGAGTTTCATTCTTCAGTTCTTGACACCGTTTTAACTGGTGAAACGCTTAATCTTGTGTATTTTTGCAGTTGCACAGAAAGTATTTTTTTAAATGCTGTATGTTAGGGTGACCTTACGTCCCCATTTTCTGCGGACGGTTCCCGGATGAGGTACCGTGTCCCCAGGCAAACAATGTGCCTGGAAGTGTCCCCGGATCACGAAACTCGTCCCCGAATAGACTAGAGCCACATTCATTAGAATATATGTATATCATACCATTAGACAGATTCACAGTTTCAGGTCAGTGGACCCAAACAGTGTTACTGTATTATTTATAAACGGTGTCTGAATGCACTTCAACAATGTGATAACTAGTGAAGGACACAACTAGACCTCCATGTTGTAAAACAGTTGATTAAAGCTTTGTTTAACACTTAGACCAAGTGCCTAGTAGTTTTCTTACGTCACATTTGTTTTGCATTTGTAGTGTATATGTGCAACTGTTAAAATATAGGCTGCTAAAAAATTTTGCCTCGCTATGCTGCACAACCTAAATATTCCGTCCTGGCTACTTTGCTGTGCTCCCACCCTGTGTGTCCCCGGATTCGGTTTAGAAAATATGGTCATCCTATTGTAGGTCCCTTCTAGGTCTTTCACAGCATGCGTCCCACCCTGGCCAGAAAGGGCAAGCAGACAATTCTCTTCTGATGATGACTTCTGATGAAAGGTCATCGACCTGAAACGTTTACTCTGTTTCTCTCACCACAGATGCTGCATTTAGGGTTAGATGACCTGCTTTGCCTTTGTGTTGTTATAATGATGCCTTCCCTCTCCCCAGGCATCATAACTAAGACCAGGAACCCACTGTAGGGGAGTCAGAGATAGGGTTTGGGAATCAGTAATTGTGGGGGGTCCTAACATAGAGTTCTGGCTAGATTTGAGATTTCACAACATGTAATTACCACAGAGACCTGGAATGCAGCAAAATTCTAGGTACAGGAAACTCTCGATTTACCGGCACCTAAAATAACCGGAAATCTCGGTTAACCGGCAAAATTCAGGAGTAGGTTCAGATAAGTTTTACTTCATATTACTTGCCTTCCTCGATCTGTTGCTGTGCAATTGGGTGTGGCTGCAGCTGTTGCTAAGCTACAGAGACGCTTGG
This sequence comes from Somniosus microcephalus, assembly GCF_052327205.1. NCBI lineage: Eukaryota > Metazoa > Chordata > Chondrichthyes > Squaliformes > Somniosidae > Somniosus > Somniosus microcephalus. The sequence goes on from NC_140998.1 coordinate 22,640,712, forward strand.
AACTTGTGGCCATTGTTCTGCACCTGTTGCTAAGCAACAGGGTTTGTTGCTTTATACGGAGCTCTCAGCTCTCCGTATCTTTTACTATAGCTCTCAGTTATCCGGAATTTTTGATGAACCGGCACCACGTCGGTCCTGTCGGTGCCGGATAAAAAAGAGTTTCCTGTAATAGAAGCATCTGCCAAGCATATTTGCACTGTTTTCCCTTTGCTAGATTGGGAGAATGTGCCTTCTTCCTGCAGGACCAATAAAGCATAGGCCTGAAATAAAAGTTTATTTTCAAAGAAGCAGTTTACTCTCACACTCTCAATCAAAAAAGAAAAGAAAAACTTGCATTCATACAGCACCTTTCACGACCTCAGGACATACCAAAGTGCTTTACAGACAATGAAGTAGTTTTGAAGTGTAGTCAACTGCAGGAAATGCGGCAGCTAAATTGTGCACAGCAAGCTCCCACAAATAGCAATGTGATAATAGGAACATAAGAATGTAAGAATTAAGAGCAAGAGTAGGCCATACAGCCCCTCGAGCCTGCTCCGCCATTCAATAAGATCATGGCTGATCTTCGACCTCAACTCCACTTTCCCGCCCGATCCCCATCTCCCTTGATTCCCCTAGAGTCCAAAAATCTATCTATCTCAGCCTTGAATATACTCAACGACTGAGTATAAATCTTAAATGAGAACCCCAAGATCTGTTAGCATCCCAAGCTTGGGAAATGTGCAACTTCAATGGGAACTTTCAATAAAACCTTACGGGGTAGAGTTTCCGCTTTGGATGCGATCGGCAATCTGGGCGCAAATTGCGCTTGGAATTGCGCTGGTTTAATGAACGGGGGCGATCTTGCCAGCCCTGGGGAGGCGGGTATGGAGGTGGGTCTGCCGGGAAAATGGCAGAATTTGGGGGCGGGTGCCCAACCGCGCCGGGTCCCGTCTTCTTGGAGACGGGAAGGGATTAAAGCCTATTAACTGCCTGTTAACAGGAGCAGGTCAGAGGCTGGGTATTCTGTGGCGAGTTTCTCACCTCCTGACTCCCCAAAGCCTTTCTACCATCTACAAGGCTCAAGTAAGGAGTGTGATGGAATACTCTCCACTTGCCTGGATGAGTGCAGCTCCAACAACACTCAAGAAGCTCGACACCATCCAAGACAAAGCAACCTGCTTGATTGGCACTCCATCCACCACCTTAAACATTCACTCCCTCCACCACCGGCGTACCATCTACAAGATGCACTACAGCAACTCGCCAAGGCTTCTTCGGCAGCACCTCCCAAACCCGCGACCTCTACCACCTAGAAGGACAAGGGCAGCAGGCGCATGGGAACACCATCACCTCCAAGTTCCCCTCCAAGTCACACACCATCCTGACTTAGAAATATATCGCCGATCCTTCATCGTCGCTGGGTCAAAATCCTGGCACTCCCTCCCTAACCGCACCATGGGAGTACCTTCACCACACGGACTGCAGCGGTTCAAGGAGGCGGCTCACCACCACCTTCTCAAGGGCAATTAGGGATGGCAATAAATGCTGGCCTTGCCAGCGACGCCCACATCCCATAAAATGAATAAAAAAATACTTTTTATAAAAATGGCCTCTTTCTGTTCCGTATGGTTCTATGAGTCTATGTGGCCTGCAGGGCTCCATGATATGCACCTTAGCAGCCCATAAAGGCAGAACCCTTGAACACTCCTCTATTGAAACATACCTAAGGTTAGCTATCTTTTGGCAAATCCAAAACTGAACAGTTGGAGGGATGGGGGAAGAGGCTAAGAAAAATGTTTTGAGTCCTGCTGTTTCTTCTGTGGACAGAAAATTAATTGAAGACCTTGGTAATTAATGACTCCTGCCACAAGATAGCAACGTGTGGATTTAAAAACATTGATTTCTATTTTTAATAAACAAACTTTGGACTTCCTGTTTCATTTCAGAAGTTTCTGGCCAGCCAACTCACAAACCAGACTGACCAGTCCAATTCCAGACAGGTAGCAACCCAAATCGATGGGGTTAGGGTTAGGGTTAGGGTTGGGGTTGGGGTGGACCTCCCCATAGCTAAGATCTGACAACGGTTAAGGGAGGCCCCGAACAGAGATCACGTGATCCCTTGCAGGGGAGAAGGAAAATTGGACCAGTTTGTAGCTTACAACCACCGCGCCCCCACCACCCACTCCAAAGTAGATCACTCACAAGCGCCTCCTACTGGTTGGTCCAAGAGTGGCCTAAGTCACCATCTCCCTTTGGCGGGAGAATGACCATTGGTGCTGGGGGGAAAAAAATGGGAAACCTGAAACCAGCTGACAAATAATACAATTGATATATCGTTCATTATTAGTCATATTAATCTGTTGTTTTACTACCGGAAGAGTTAAGTTATTAGAGGGATCAGCTCTCAATAGCCTTATTTCAACCTTGACTTAACTTGTTCTTTACTTTTCAGGCAATGTGTTCAAGGGAGGATCAGCAGCTGGGGCCAGGAGAGATTACAATGCTGCACTAGTTGGAGTGAAGAAATTGTTCCCAATATATCTGTTTTAAATGTAATTTTTACTGATGAAAATGTATGTTCTCTGGGACTAGTTTGAATTAATACTCTGCCTCCTTTAATCATCATTGTTCTAGACTATTGAGTTTGAGCTTCTCGGCTCTTCCTCATGACCCTTTCCCTTTAATCCTGGGATAAGCTCTTTTCTCTCTCCTCTCCAAATGTATGTATGTGTTTACGGTAAAAACAGAAAATGCCAAGAGTAGATTGAAAATGTTTTGGGTTTTGACCCTATGTCGGCATTTTGGAGTACTGATGATGGGTCTTTGGTACTGTACTGAAGTGTCAACCTAAACTGCTCAAGTCCTACAGGTAACCCATAACCATCTGGCTCAAGAGGGAAGGCAGCACCTGACACTTAAGTTGTGATAGAGAAAAGGTTAATTTTTTTGAACATAAAGTATATTTGAAGTTGTGAAGATGATGGAAGAGATCGATAATCAAATACCGAGGGGGGGTGGGCGGGGGATCCAAGTTACAAGTAAAAAATTAAGAATTCAGGAAGAATGTCTTTTTATACACAAGGTAATATACTTACAGGGAAGTTACTAGATAACACACTGAAGTGAACACTATAAATGGGAGTAGGCAGTTTCTGGAAGGAGATTGTGGTGAGAAGGCAAGTAGGTAGTCTTAAGGAGTGTTCCTGCTCATTTTATTTTTGGGTGCGCGGCCCCTTTTAACGGGCTGTACGGTCCATTTAATTTCTAGCACGTGTGCGCGTGGTTACGTCGATTGTAAAGCAGTTGAGTGGCCGGCAGGAGACCTCCAGATCTCCGCGCGGCCGCGTCGTTGGTCTCGCGATCTATTTAAACGGGTCTAGCTTGTTGAACGTCATGGTTTTTTTCCCTGTTTCGCAAAAACGTTAACATCCTTGCCACTTCTGCCATCAGATCATTGGTATCTTAGTACAACATTGCTCATGAAACACACAAAAGTAATCTATATGTAAAATCCACTTGTTTGCCTTGATTAAGCACACACCTGTCTTGTACAGACAATCCTTTTCTCACTCTAGTAATTGCTCTCTCGAAAAGAAAGCCTTCTAAAAACAAATACTTATGGGCACTGCTTTCAAAACTAGAACGATTTAGGAGACATCACCAACAATACCGGCAACTCTTCTTCCAACTCTACCCATGACAGGAAAAAAAATCATATCGTTAAGAAATTCCTCAGCAAGAAAAGAGCACCCCTCATCAAGCCCATTCCATTCACAGTTCATGTGCCGTTATTCAATCATGGGATTCCTTGCCACTTGTGTTCAGGAAGACTATCTTATGTTCATTAATAAATAGACATTCTTATTATGAACACAGCTAGCTTTTGCTAGTTACTTTATTGAGCACATGTGGACTAGGTACAGTATCTGTAGAGGCTTCCATCTTCACTGCTGCCTTGTGGGTAGCCTAGTGCCTCATGGGTAATGTAGTCTTAATATACATACAGCTGGGTAGTGTAGTCTTATACATACAGCTATATACAGCTCTACACAGCTCTATGGCTCCACCTAGTGTCCACTATAGAATGACATGTTATTGATCATTACATCCCCCTTTCTTTGAGGTTTAACAAAATCAATATCAATCAACTTTCAAGAAAACAATAAAGATAATATCAGTAACACTTTTGTTAGTGCTCTATAAACATAAATATTTTCAAAACAGTCAACACATTTTCAAAGCTTGACATTGTACTCAAAGATTAAGTCTATCAGGCTTTTTTACTTCACGTGTGGATCTTCTCAACACGGGTAAGTCTGATGTGTCTTCATGAGATTGTTCTGGCGGTGAATGACAAGATGCAGTTGCGGCATTGTCATCAATCTGCTCTTGTACAGATCGAGGTCTCCTTGCGATCTTTGCTTGGAGAGGGTTTCAGTGTTTCTTTCACTCTTCATGCCATAACTCTCAATGTAGTCAATGCACTCTCGAAAAACTGCTGGCAGCTGGATCCCATCATACAGCATAGTCCTCTCAGCAGCCTCGGCTAATGAAACACCAAAGATTGGCCTGAGGGAAGAAGGAGTATCCACCGGAACTGCTTCCTGCTCTGGTGCAGGCTTCTTTTTCTTTTTCTCTTTCCACTGCTTAACAACATCTGCTGCGGTTATATCTTTGCACTTTTTCTCCTTGTGTTTTTCCTCTTTGTGCTTTTCTTCCTTTGGCTTCTCTTTGACCTTAAAGTCTTTTTCTTTCTTCTTGGAGAAACTAGGCTTTTTGAAGACATGGATACCCTTTGGCCTTTTCATCCTTGATGGGCTCTCTGCTTCATCACCTGAGTCATCTGGTCTGCTTATGGCACAGTTTATATGGTAGACTCTTTTGACCAGTTCTAAGTCCTCACAAGCTTTGTCACCCAGTAGTGAATCAAGCCTTTCAGCCACAACAGAAAACATGAGATGATGCACTTTGTCTTTAACTGTCACTTTAAGTCTGCATACACCTAAGCTATCTATTTTCTGTCCATTATGGTCCTTCAGTAGTACTGACTCTTTCTGTATTTTGGGCTTTTCTTTCATATTGTTAATGTCACTCATACTGATTAAGTTTGCTTTTGCCCCAGTGTCTAGTTTCAAGGTAACTAATGCTCCATTTACCTGCAGTGGGATCATCCATTTGTCCTCTTTTACTGCATTAACTTTATGTTCAGCATTGTCCATTTCTGAGGGCTGCACATTTTCTGTATCCTTTTTGATATTGTCACATGACACCATTCCTACAAAAAATGTCTCACTTAAATCAGTGTCCTCAATTACATTAACTCGTTGCCCTTTCTTAGTTTGTACTTTTGAAAAGCATTGTTTGGCAAAGTGATTCTTTCCATTACACTTTGTGCACATTTTTCCAAACGCTGGGCATTGTCTTAACTGGTGTTTGTAACCACAGCGTTTACAATTAAAAATTTCATCCTCCGATTGCTTTTCATTTCTGTTCTGCCCATGTTTCTTCCCCTTATACGACACAGCACCGACAGCAGCATTATCACTCATTACAATCGCATCATTATTGATTTCACTGAAAGTCTTCACGTGCTTTCGAGCTAGCTCGCTGGCTTGGCATATTTTCACCGCATTTTCCAAATTTAGTTCGGTTTCTCTCAACAGACGTTCCCTGACTTTTTTTATCATGAATACCGAACACAATCTGGTCATGAATCATGGATGCTTTGAGCTCAGAGAAATTACATGTCTGTGCTTTCAGTTTCAGATCAGTTATAAAGCTATCAAAAGTCTCATTTTGCTGCTGGGTCCGAGAACAGAAGATGTATCTTTCATAGGTCTCATTCTTTTTGGGAGAGCAATGTGCAACAATTTTTTTTAGCACATCTTCTAATTTTTCTCTGTTCTCCTCTGGATTAAATACAAATGTATTAAATACCTCTATCGCCTGTGGGCCTGCAACCGTAAGCAGCAACGCTATCTTCCTTGCGTCTGGCTTTGTACCGAATCCGATGGCTGCAATGTAGAGTTCGAATTGTTGTTTAAAAGTCTGCCAATTGTAGTCGATTTTTTCTGTGAGATTCAAACGCTCTGGTGGCTTCAAATTCTCCATGTCGCTTTTCACAATTTTTAGCAGATCTTCACCATCCTGGTACCATCTTATGTTCATTAATAAATAGACATTCTTATTATGAACACAGCTAGCTTTTGCTGGACACTTTTATTGAGCACATGTGGACTAGGTACAGTATCTGTAGAGGCTTCCATCTTGACTGCTGCCTTGTGGGTAGCCTAGTGCCTCATGGGTAATGTAGTCTTAATATATATACAGCTGGGTAGTGTAGTCTTATACATACAGCTATATACAGCTCTACACAGCTCTATGGCTCCACCTAGTGTCCACTATAGAATGACATGTTATTGATCATTGCAACTTGTGTTCAGGAAGACTATAAGGTTGATTCCACAATTGAGTGCCCTCAGCAAGGAGGAGTGCTTGTGGGGAAATCACGGCTCCACATCCTATAATTTTTCATCCATTACAAATAGACTTCAAGCCTATGATCTCCCAACCTGTGTTGCTTGTGAGTGCCGCGCCTCTCTTCCAAGACCCTGATTGCTGCACCAGCCCTGATGTTCCGTCTCCCACATCCGCCAGAAGAAGAAAATACAGTGCTATTTATTTTCCCAATATCCTCAAATGCTCATTTCAACAGATGTTGATTCAGCTCCCTAGTAGAGAAAGAACTTGCATTTATATAGCGCCTTTCATGGCCCCAGAACGTGCCAAAGTGCTTCACAGCCAATGAAGTACTTTTTTTTGAAGTGTAGTCACTATAGGGAATGTAGGAAACGTGGCAGCCAATTTGCGCACAGCAAGCTCCCACAAACAGCAATGTGATAATGACCAGTTAATCTGTTTTGTAATGTTGGTTGAGGGATAAATATTAGCCATCTAAGGCTGTCAACTGGCCCTGAAGTTACAACCTTCTTCAGAGTCTGATACACACCTGCACAACCTGTGGGGACAATCTTTTTTTTTAACTTCCCCTCAAATTTTGCTTGAGGCTTATGAATGTTGTCCTCCAGTCTTACACTCATAGTCCAAGTTAACCAGCTTGCTTAGTTTAACCATATCTAGATTTTTCATTATTTTAAAGGACAGTATCTTTCCCTTGGCCAAAATACAACTAGCTATTTAACTTAAGTTTCTTTACAACTTATTCACAGTCATAAATGTGCAGTTAATAATCCTGTAGGTTGTAGAAAAAGAAAGCATTTGCAGCTAATTTACCCAAAAGTCTTCTGCATCAAGTCCCGTTCACCAATCACCCCCTGTGCTCGCTGACCCACATTGGCTCCCGGTCCGGCAACGCATCGATTTCAAAATACTTGACATGAATCAGTCATTCATAAGAACATAAGAAATAGGAGCAAGAGTAGGCCATATGGCCCCTCGGGCCTGCTCCGCCATTCAATAGGATCATGGCTGATCTGAATCTAGACTCACGTCCACTTCCCTGCCCTCTCCCCGTAACCCCTAATTCCCTTATCTGCTAGGAAAATGTCTATCTCCATTTTAAATTTATTTAATGTTGCAGCTTCCACAGCTCTCTGGGGTAGCAAATTCCATAGATTTACTGCCCTCTGAGTGAAGAAGTTTCTCCTCATCTCAGTTTTGAAAGGGCAGCCCCTTATTCTAAGATTATGCCCCCTAGTTCTAGTCTCACCCATCAGTGGAAACATCCTCACCGCATCCACCCGATCAAGCCCCCTCACAATCTTATATGTTTCGATAAGATCGCCTCTCATTCTTCTGAACTCCAATGAGTAGAGTCCCAACCTACTCAACCTTTCCTCATACGTCAACCCCCTCATCTCTGGAATCAACCGAGTGAACCTTCTCTGAACCACCTCGAGAGCAAGTATATCTTTTCTTAAATATGGAAACCAAAACTGCACGCAGTATTCCAGGTGTGGCCTCACCAATACCCTGTATAACTGCAGCAAGACTTCCCTGTTTTTATACTCTATCCCCCTTGCAATAAAAGCCAAGATTCCATTCCATTCATGAAAGAAAGACTTATGAAATAATACTGAGCGGCCTACGGGTGGCGCTGTCCAGGGAGAGTATAAATACTCGGGCATGGGCCCAGCTTGCGCAGGACATTCTTAACCGGAACTAGTGAAGGACACAACTAGACCTCCATGTTGTAAAACAGTTGATTAAAGCTTTGTTTAACGCTTAGACCAAGTGCCTAGTAGTTTTCTTACATCAATACTCGTCCTTGTTTTCAAATCCCTCCATGGCCTCGCCCCTCCCTATCTCTGTAACCTCCTCGAGCCCTGCAACCAACCTTCCTGTTAAGCTGTGTGGCCGTGCAGCTGTCTGCAGGTCCCGTGCAGCCAGCTCACCAGCTTTTAAATGGAAAAACCATGCATGCGCAGAAATTAAAATGGGTCGCACAGCCAACAACAACAACTTGTTTTTATATAGCACCTTTAATGCAGTAAAATGTCCCAAGGCGCTGCACAGGAGTGTTATACGACAAAAAATTTGACACCGAGCCACATAAGGAGAATTAGGGCAGGTGAGCAAAAGCTTGGTCAAAGAGGTAGGTTTTAAGGAGCGTCTTAAAGGAGGACAGGGAGGTAGAGAGGCGGAGAGGTTTAGGCAGGGAATTCCAGAGCTTAGGGCCTTGGCAACAGAAGGCACGGCCACCAAAGGTTGAGCGATTATAATCAGGGATGCTCAAGAGGGCAGGATTAGAGAAGCGCAGATATCTGGGGGGGGGGGGCTGAAGGGGATTAGAGATTGGAGGGGGTGAGGCCATGGGGGGATTTGAAAACAAGGATGAGAATTTTGAAATTGAGGCATTGCTTAACGGGGAGCCAATGTAGGTCAGCGAGCACAGGGGTGATGAGTGAACGGGGACTTGGTGCGAGTTAGGACACGGGCAGCCGAGTTTTGGATGTCCTCAAGTTTACGTAGGGTGGAGTGTGGGAGGCCGGCCAGGAGAGTGTTGGAATAGTCAAGTCTAGAGGTAACAAGGGCATGGTGGGAATAGGGTTGAGGTAGCAGGAAGTGGGGCTCATGCGGGTGAGCTGAGGTAAGGGTGGAGATGGGCAATGTTATGGAGGTGGAAATAGGCGGTCTTAGTTCTGCTGCGGATACGTGGTCGGAAGCTCATTTCAGGGTCAAATATGACACCAAGTTTGCGAACAGTATAGTTCAGCCTCAGACAAATGTTAGGGAGAGGGATGGCGTCAGTGGCTAGGGAACGGAGTTTGTGGCGGGAACCGAAAACAATGGCTTTGGTCTTCCCAATATTTAATTAACTGGATGTCAGACGAGCAGTCTGACAATTTAGAGACCGTGGCGGGGTCGAGAGAAGAGGTAGTGAGGTAGAGCTGGGTGTTGTCAGCGTACATGTGGAAACTGACGCTGTGTTTTCGTATGATGTCGCCAAGGGGCAACCTGTAGATGAGAAATAGGAGGGGGCCAAGGATAGATCCTTGGGGGACACCAGAGGTAATGATGCGGGAGCGGGAAGAGAAGCTGTTGCAGGTGATTCTCTGGCTATTTTAGATAGATAAGAATGGAACCAGGCGAGTGCAGTCCCACCCAGCTGGATGACGGTGGAGAGGCGTTGGAGAAGGATGGCGTGGTCAACCGTGTCAAAGGCTGCAGATAAGTCAAGAAGGATGAGGAGGGATAGTTTACCTTTATTACAGTCACAAAAGATGTCATTTGTGACTTTGATGAGAGCCGTTTCGGTACTGTGGCAAGGGTGGAAATCTGATTGGAGGGATTCAAACATGAAGTTGCGGGAAAGATGGGCACAGATTTGGGAGGCGACAACACGTTCAAGGACTTTGGGGCGGAAAGGGAGGTTGGGGTTGGGGCGGTGGTTTGCAAGGACGGAGGGATGAAGGGTGGGGATTTTTGAGGAGAGGGGTGATGATGGTAGATTTGAGGGAGAGGGGGACTGTACCTGAGGAGAGAGAACCGTTAACAATGTCAGTTAACATGGGAGCCAGAAAAGGAAGTTGGGTGGTCAGCAGTTTGGTGGGAATAGGGTCGAAGGAGCAGGAAGTGGGTCTCATAGACAAGGTGAGCGCAGAGAGGTCATGAGGGGAGATCGGAGAGAAACTGAAGAAAGCTGCGAGTTCAGGGCTAGAGCAGGGGAGGAACCTTAGAGGAACTTTGGCCCGATGGGCTAGGGGCCGCGTTAAAGGGGCCGCGGACCCATAAAAATATCACCTACAACCCTCTGAGATCTCTGCGTTCTTCCAATTCTGGCCTCTTGTTCCACCCCGATTTCCATCGCTCCACCATTGGCGGCCATGCCTTCAGCTGCCTAGGCCCTAAGCCTCTCCACCACTCAACCCTCTCTCTCCTTTAAGATGCTCCTTAAAACCTATCACTTTGAACATGCTGTCCTTAGCTCTCCTTTGGTGGATCGGTGTCAAGTTTTGTCTGATATCGCTCCTGTGAAGCACCTTGCGTATATTACTACGTTAAAAGGTGCTATATAAAAACAAGTTGTTGTTGATTTACTACAGCACCATCTAAGGTTGCCATCCTCATGAGTTGATCAGCAAGGTAAAATAAATAGACCAAGAATTCGTATCACACCCGCGCCTAATGAGGCCGGGGGCAGGACCAGCCAAAATTGGTCGGCCGACGTCTCTGGTTTATTACCGGCAAGCTCCAGGCACCAGTTGCGGTCCCAGAGGCAGCTCGCCGGTCCCGGGAAGACACGAAAATAGACCGGCTCGGACGCTAGCCAAGGCAGTAAGCAAAGTTCGAGGGAGGGCGAGCGGCGACGGCAGCGGTCCGCAAATTTAACGCTGCGCCGGGAAAATCAGGCGTGCTCCTCCCGGCTCCACAATAAGGATGGGCGAAAATTAGCTACTTACCTGTCGGGCGGAGGCCTCCGGTGGCCCCTTGAAAGGCCGTTGGTTTTTTGCTGCCAAGCGCCCGAGAGTACTGACCGCTTCGCACACGGTTCATGCTGCAATCAGTCGCTCACGAAAGTTGGAAATGAGACCTCAAAGAGGCATTGGGTCCCCTATTTGCATACACGAAGTGTCTAACGCCTGTTTAAAGTGTGAGCTATGAACGACTATACAGGAGCCTTTACCAACAGGTCAGGTGGCACACTTCGGTCATGAAATGTTTAACGTGTACGTCACCCGCCATATTGGATGCTCAGGCGCCCGTTTTTGCACATGTGAAACGGGCGCTGCAGCAACAAATTTCTGGGATGCAGTGTTTGGAGAATTATTTAGGGAAAATGCACTTGGCTAAAGCTTGGGATGTGATTCCTCCAGTTAAAGAACTTTTGATAGCTGCGGACAAGGTTTATACAGACTCTGTCCAGTTTCTGGGCAGCCTACCTTTCACACCTTACAAGGGACCAATAATTGAAATAAAAATCATAGGAACATAACAACAGGAGTAGGTCATTTAGCCCCTTGAGCCTGTTCCACCATTCCATGAGATCAGGGCTGCTCTCTGACCTAACTCCATATTTTTTTAAATCTGTTCCTGGGATGTGGGCGTCACTGGCAAGGCCAGCATTTATTGCCCATCCTTAACTTCCCTTGAGAAGGTGGTAGTGAGCCGCCTTCTTGAACCGCTGCAGTCCGTGTGGTGAAGGTACTCCTACAGTGCTGTTAGGTTGGGAGTTCCAGGATTTTGACCCAGTGATGAAGAAGGATCGGCCGATATATTTCCAAGTCAGGATGGTGTGTGACTTGGAGGGGAACTTGGAGGTGGTGGTGTTCCCATGCGCCTGCTGCCCTTGTCCTTCTAGGTGGAAGAGATCGCGGGTTTGGGAGGTGCTGCCGAAGAAGCCTTGGCGAGTTCCTGCAGTGCATCTTGTGGCTGGTGCACACTGCAGCCACGGTGCGCCGGTGGTGGAGGGAGTGAATATTTAAGGTGGTGGATGGGGTGCCAATCAAGTGGGCTGCTTTGTCCTGGATGGTGTCGAGCTTCTTGAGTGTAGTTGGAGCTGCATTCATCCAGGCCAGTGGAGAGTATTCCATCACACTCCTGACTTGTGCCTTGTAGATGGTGGAAAGGCTTTGGGGAGTCAGGATGTGAGACACTCGCCACAGAATACCTAGCCTCTGACCTGCTCTTGTAGCCACAGTATTTATGTGGCCAGTCCAATTAAGTTTCTGGTCAATCATAACCCCAGGATGTTGATGGTGGGGATTCGGCGATGGTAATACCGTTGAATGTCAAGGGACGGTGGTTAGACTTTCTCTTGTTGGAGATAGTCATTGCCTGGCACTTGTGTGGCGCGAATGTTACCAGCCACTTATCAGCCCAAACCTGAACGTCATCCAGGTCTTGCTGCATGTGGGCATGGACTGCTTCTTTATCTCAAGGCTGTAATGAGGTCTGGAGCTGAGTGGTCTTGGTGGAACCCAAACTGAGCATCGATGAGAAGGTTATTGGTGAGTAAGTGCTGCTTGATAGCACTGTCAATGACACCTTCCATCACTTTGCTGATGATTGAGAGTAGACTGATGGGGCGATAATTGGCTGGATTGGATTTGTCCTGCTTTTTGTGGACAGGACATACCTGGGCAGTTTTCCACATTTCCAGGTAGGTGATAGTGTTATAGCTGTACTGGAACAGCTTGGCTAGTTCTGGAGCACAAGTCTTCAGCACGACAGCCGGGATGTTGTCGGGGCCCCTAGCCTTTGTTGTATCCAGTGCGCTCAGCCATTTCTTGATATCACGCAGACTGAATCGAATTGGCTGAAGACTGGCTTTTGTGGTGGTGGGGGCCTCAGGAAGAGGCCGATATGAATCATCCACTCGGCACCTCTGGCTGAAGATGGTTGCAAACGCTTCAGCCTTGTCTTTTGCACTCATGTGCTGGGCTCCACCATCATTGAGGACGGGGATGTTCATGGAGCCTCCTCCTCCCGTTAGTTGTTTAATTGTCCACCACCATTCATAACTGGATTTGGCAGGACTGAAGAGCTTTGATCTGATCCATTGGTTGGGGATCGCTTAGCTCTGTCTATAGCATGCTGTTTCCACTGTTTAGTAGTCCTGTGTTGCAGCTTCCCCAGGTTAGCATCTCATTTTTTTAGGTATGCCTGGTGCTGCCCCTGGCACGCTCTTCTACACTCCTCATTGAATCAGTGTTGGTCCCCTGGCTGGGCCATGATGTTACAGATTGTGGTGGAATACAATTCTTCTGCTGCTGATGGTCCACAGTGCCTCATGGATGCCCAGTTTTGAGCTGCTAGATCTGTTCTGAATCTATCCCATTTAGCACAGTGGTAGTGCCACACAACACAATGGCAACACTGTGTGAAGATGCGACTTTGTCTCCACAATGACTGTGCGGTGGTCACTGCTACCGATGCTGTCATGGGCAGATGCATCTACAACAGGTAGATTGGTGAGGATGAGGTCAAGTAGGTTTTTCCCTCGTGTTGGTTCTCTCACCACCTGCCGCAGGCCCAGTCTGGCAGCTGTGTCCTTCATAACTCGGCCAGCTCGGTCAGTAGTGGTGCTACCGAGCCACTCTTGGTGATGGACATTGAAGTCCCCCACCCAGAGGACATTCTGTGGCCTTGTTACCCTCAGTGCTTCTTCCAAGTGGTGTTCATCAGCTGAGGGAGGGCAGTAGGTGGTAATCAGTGGGAGGTTTCCATGCCCATGCTTGTCCTGAGGCTTCATGAGGTTCGGAGTCAATGTTGAAAACTCCCAGAGCCACTTCCTCCCGACTGTCTACCTTTGGTGGGTCTGTCCTGCTGGTGGGATGGCGATGGAGGAGCCTGGAACATTGGCTATAAGATATGCTTCTGTGAGTACGACTATGTCAGGCTGTTGCTTGACTAGTCTGTGGAATTTTGGCACAAGTCCCCAGACGTCAGTGAGGCCGACTTTGCAGGACCGGGTGCCTTTGTCGTGTCCAAAGCTGGTGCCTAGGTCGATGCCGGGTGGTCCATCCGGTTTTATTATTATTGTTTTTCGTAGCAGTTTGGTACAAAAACGCTAGGCCATTTAAGAGTCAACCACATTGCTGTGGGTCTGGAGTCACATATAGGCCAGACGAGGTAAGGACACCAGACGGGTTTTTACGACAATCCATTAGTGATACTAGCTTTTTAATCGAGATTTATTTATTTAACTGAATTTCAATTCCCCTGCCGTGGTGGGATTTGAACTCACGTTTCCGGATCATTAGTCCAGGCCTCTAGATTGCCTGTCCCGTAACATAACCACCATGGTACCATACCCACCTTTGATTATCAAGAATCTATCAATCTCAGAATTAAAATTAACAATTGATTGAGCATCAATTGCTGCTTGCGGAAGAGAGTTCCAAATTTCTACCACCTTTCGCGTGTAGAAGTGATAACTAACTTCACTCCTGAAAGGCCTGGCTCTCATTTTTAGACTATTCCCCTAGTCCTAGACTCCCCAACCAGCGGAAATAGTTTCTCTCTATCCAACAGTTCAGTTCCCCTTAATACAGGAAACTCTTTATTATCCGGCACTAACGGGACCGGCGTGGTGCCAGTTTATCAAAAAGTCCGGATTACAGAGAGGTATAGTTAAAAGGTACGAGAGCTCTGTACACAGCAACAAATCCAGGCTTCCCTGTTGCTTAGCAACATGTGCAGGAACTCCGGCCACAGACCAAGCATCCCTGTTGCTTAGCAACAAGTGCAGGAACCCCAGTTACACAGCCACAGATCCAGGAACGGCCACTAATATGAAGTAAAACTTACCTGAACCTACTCCTGAATTTTGCCGGTTAACAGAGTTTTCCGGTTATTTAGGTGCCGGTTAAAAGAGAGTTTCCTGCATCTGAAAAGTTCAATCGAATCACCCCTTCACCTTTTAAATTGCAGGGAATATAACCCTAGCTTGTGTAACCTTGCCTTGTAAATTAACCCTTTGAGTCCAGGCATCATTCCTGTAAATCTACGCTGCACTCCCTCCAATCATCATGTTGGTTTAATATTGACTGTGCAAAAAAAAAATTAAAGACGGTAACTTAACACACATTTTATACCCCAATTAGATGCATAAGTGATACATTTCGTACCTGCGATTTTCAGCCCATTCAAATGAATGGCTGTAGAATCGCAGGCTGTCTCCCTGCAACCTCCCGAGGTGTGCTCCCTGCAAGTTCCACACACCCAGTTTTGAGTGACAGATTGCCACACGACCCCGAGAAACTCTGTCCGATTATATGAGGCAAATCACAGATCACCTTGGCGGAGAACGCAAGGTTGTGCTAAAGAATAATCTGCTCTTTAATGATCTGGATAAATGCATGAAAGTTACCAATGCATCTAACAGACAGGGTGGTTATTTTAACTGACAGGAACTCAATATTACATTTCGGCACTGGGTTGACTAATCATTTTTGGATAAATTCATATTTCAGGTGAAAAAGCACGGGTTTCTCTGATGGTCATAGCAGAAGATACCTGCGATAAATCGAACTATAAATGGTTGAGATACTGTTGAAGCCGTGTGCAAAGTAGGCCTTGATAGAACTCACTTAGCAATCCACAGGCCTTGAAGGTACAACAGGATGTCATGAAGAGGGCAGCTTACCAAGTCAATGGAGCAACGGAGATTCCACACACTGTCTCTTCCACTTTCTGTTATAAAAGGGCATTAATGGGCTGACAAAGAGAAGAAATAATTCAGGTGATGACTGAATCTGAAAGACATAGAAATGTGAACGTTGCTATTCATAGCCAAATCATCTAGAAAACGATGACTTGCATCCAGATGAAAAAACACTGCCGTGAGAAATGAGGTTCACTCTTTTCAGGGAGCATTTCCATGGATCATATCTTCCTATGTTACTAAGAGAAATTAGAATGGTTGCTGCACGCTGTTACTTTCCTTTCCTTAGAGTCACTTATCAGTGGGTGAGGCATGAAGGCAGGTCTTTTCTCATTGTTCAGGAGTCAGGAATTAGGAAAAAGAAAGACTTGCATTTCTATAGCGCTTTTCACGACCTCAGGACATCCCAAAGCGCTTTACAGCCAATGAGGTACTTTTTGCAGTGTAGTCACTGCTGTACCTTGTACACCAGTCACTGAAAGCAAACATGCAGGTGCAGCAAGCAGTTAGGAAGGCAAATGGTATGTTGGCCTTCATTGCAAGAGGATTTGAGTACAGGAGCAAGGATGTCTTACTGCAGTTGTACAGGGCCTTGGTGAGACCACACCTGGAGTACTGTGTGCAGTTTTGGTCTCCTTACCTAAGAAAGAATATACTTGCCATAGAGGGAGTGCAGCGAAGGTTCACCAGACCCATTCCTGGGATGGCAGGGCTGTCGTATGAGGAGAGATTGGGTCGACTAGGCCTGTATTCACTAAGAATGAGAGGGGATCTCATTGAAACGTGTAACATTCTGACAGGGCTAGACAGACTGGATGCAGGGAGGATATTTCCCCTGGCTGGGGGGTCTAGAACGAGGGGTCACAATATCAGGATACGGGGTAGGACATTTAGGACTGAGATGAGGAGAAATTTCTTCACTCAGAGGGAGGTGAACCTATGGAATTCTCTACCACAGAAGGCTGTGGAGGCCAAGTCAGTGAATATATTTAAGAAGGAGATAGATAGATTTCTAGACACAAAAAGCATCAAGGGGTATGGGGAGAGAGCGGGAATATGGTATTGAGATAGAGGATCAGCCATGATCATATTGAATGGTGGAGCAGGCTCGAAGGGCCAAATGGCCTACTCCTGCTCCTATTTTTCTATGTAATGTAGGAAACGTAGCCACCAATTGTGCATAGCAAGCGCCCACAAACAGCAATGTGATAATGACCAGATTATCTGATTTTGGAATGTTGATTGAGGGATAAATATTGGTCAGGACACCGAGGATAACTCCCCTGCTCTTCTTCAAAATAGTGCCATGGGATCTTTTACGTCCACTTGAAAGAGCAGACGGGGCCTCGGTTTAACATTTCATCCAAAAGACAGCACCTTCGACAGTGCAGCCCTCCCTCAGTACTGCACTGGGAGTGTCAGCCTAGCTTTTTGTGCTCAAGTCTTTGGAATGGGACTTGAACCCACAACCTTCTGACTCAGAGGCGAGAGTGCTGCCCACTGAGCTACGGTTGACACATAATTAGGGAACATAGATATTAGATAAAACGTCACAGACAAAGAGCAGGAGAACGTTTTGTACACAGAAGGGTTGTGAGGCTGTGGAATGCACGACCTGAGTTAGTGATTGAAGCAGAGACCATGTCAATGCTGGGCAGCTGGTCGAAGGAGAGGGGGATAGGTGGATATGGGAGCACAGCGGGCACATGGGATTAGGACTAATGCTCATGTGAAGGGTAAACACCAACACGGGCCTGTTGGGCCAAATAGCCTGTTTGATTTGTAGTAATTTCTATATAATTCTCTGGACCTGTTAATATACTTTGGACTGGGTAATGTAGCGCTGTTCAGAGGCAAGGCAAAATATTTGTCAACTAATAACCTTTAGACGTGATTGGGTCAAAGTTTTCGAATGTGGAATTGACTGCTGCAAGTGGCAGGTAACATTCGCACCGCACAAGTGCCAGGCAATGACTATCTCCAACAAGCGAGATTCTAACCACCGCCCCTTGACATTCAACGGCATTACCATCGCCGAATCCCCCACCATCAACATCCTGGGAGTCACCATTGACCAGGAACGTAACTGGACCAGCCACATCAATACTGTGGCAACAAGAGCAGGTCAGGGGCTGGGTATTCTGCAGCGAGTGTCTCACCTCCTGACTCCCCAAAGCCTTTCTACCATCTACAAGGCACAAGTAAGGAGTGTGATGGAATACTCTCCACATGCCTGGAACAGCAGCTCCAACAACACTCAAGAAGCTTGACACCATTCAGGACAAAGCAGCCCGCTTGATTGGCACCCCATCCACCACCTTAAAAATTCCCTCCCTCCACCACCGGCGTACAGTGGCTGCAGTGTGTACCATCTACAAGATGCACTGCAGCAACTCGCCAAGGCTTCTTCAGCAGCACCTCTCAAACCTGCAACCTCTACCACCTAGAAGGACAAGGGCAGCAGGTGCATGGGAACACCACCACCTCCAGGTTCCCCGCCAAGTCTCACACCATCCTGACTTGGAATTATATCACCGTTCCTTCATCGTCGCTGGGTCAAAATCCTAGAACTCCCTCCCTAACAGCACTGTGGATGTACCTTCAGCACACGGACTGCAGCGGTTCAAGGTTTAAAATGCTCAAATTTGTTGTTTTCGAATTGCTCCATGGCCTTGCCCTTCCCTATCTCTGTAATCTCCTCCAGCCCGCCGAGGTCTCTGCGCTCCTCCAATTCTGACCTCTTGCACATCCCCGATTTCCAGAGATACCCAGAGAGCAGTTAGAATGTAGAACTTGCTATCACAAGAAGTGGTCGAGGCAAAAAGCTTAGATGCCTTCAAAAGGAAACTAGAGTAGTACATGAGAGAAAAGGGAATAGAAAGAAATGTTGAAAGGCTGAGATGAGGTAGGTGTAATGCTGGTAAAGCCACAGCTGGCGTACTGTGTGCAATTCTGGTCGCCACACTATAGGAAGGATGTGATTGCTTTGGAGAGGGTGCAGAGGAGATTTACCAGGATGTTACCTGGGCTGGAGCGCTTCAGCTATGAAGACAGACTGGACAGGCTGGGGTTGTTTTCCTTGGAGCAGAGAAGGCTGAGGGGGGGACCTGATTGAGGTGTACAAAATTATGAGGGGCATAGATAGGGTAGATAGAAAGGAACTTTTCCCCTTAGGGAATAACAAGGGAGCATAGATTCAGGGTAAGGGGCAGGAGGTTTAGAGGGGATTTGAGGAAAAACTTTTTCACCCAGAGGGTGGTTAGAATCTAGAACTCATTGCCTGAAAGGGTGGTAGAGGCAGGAACCCTCACAACATTCAAGAAGCATTTGGATGAGCACTTGAAACGCCATAGCATACAAGGCTACGGACTAAATGCTGGAAAATGGGATTAGAATAGACAGGGCTTGATGGCCGGCGCGGACACGATGGGCCGAAGGGCCTCTTTCTGTGCTGTATATTCTATGTAACTCTATGCAATGCTGCTCAGACATCCGTAGCATTGCTTAATTTGGGGAATGATGAAGCGTCACACCGCTTGTAGTAAGGGGTGCTCCATTTCTGGCCATTCATGGCCGTGCCTTTAGCTGCCTTGGCCCTAAGCTCGGAAATTCCCCCCCTAAACCTCTCCACCTCTCTATCCTCCTTTAAGATGCTTCTACCTCTGACCACCTGTCCTAATAGCTCCTTATCTGGCTCGGTGTCAAAGTTTGTTTGATAACGCACCTGTGAAGCACCTCGGGATGTTTTACTACATTAAAGGCGCTGTATAAATGCAAGTTGTTGTTGTTGCTATTCCGAGAATGGAGTTAAGGCACAGGAAAAGGAGGATAGGTTCCTCGGTCCCAAAGAGAAGCCATCAAACAAAGGGAACTTGGGTTGGACAATTGGCACCAGAGTATCGTAGAACTATGTTCAACTTGCATTCGAGCATGGCTCCACATCTCCGGCATGAGAGCAGTAAATATTTTTTCTTATTTTATTCTCGAGATGTGAGCGATGCTGATATGGCCACATATGTTGCCCCGAGAAGGACGTGATCGAACCTTCTCCTTGAACTACTGCAGCCCTTGTGGTGATGGTGCTTCCCCCAGCAGCATTTACCCTGAGGAAGATGGATCTCCAGCCAAGCAATGTCTGGTCTCGGAGAATGCTTGAGCAGAGAACGAGTGCCAAAAGTTTAAATCGCGTTCCATTCATCAATATAAAGATCCCTCAAAATAATAAAACACAGGAATTCACCCGAAAGGGTCAGTTTCATAAGAAAATAAGAACATAAGAATTAGGAGCAGGAGTAGGCCATACGTCCCCTCGAGCCTGCTCCACCATTCAATAAGGTCATGGCTGATCCTTCGACCTCAACTCCACCTTCCTGCACTATCCCCATATCCCTTGATTCCCCAGAGAGGCCAAAATCTATTAATCTCAGCCTTGAATATACTCCAGGATTCAGCATCATCTGGGGTAGAGAATTCCAAAGATTCACAACCCTCTGAGTGAAGAAATTCCTCATCTCAGTCTTCAATGGCCGACCCCTTATCCTGAGACTATGGCCCCCTAGTTCCAGACTCTCCAGCCAGTGGAAGCTGTTGTGTATGTACCTTTAAGGGAGAACTGCTTTTATACTGCAGTACCGGCAGTGGCCACACCTGTATATAAAGCCGTAGCAGGCTTCTGTACTTTCAGTTTCAGCATACCCTCTGTTCAGTAAATACCTGTTATTACCGTTCCCCTGCAGTCCGTGTGTTATTGATGCGCGAACACTATAGTGGCGACGAGCAGGTTCAAACTCACCTGCAGTATTGCATCACCTCACGGGGATCCATCCCTGAAAAGAAGCTTCTTGGAGGTCGAAGCCAGAGCAACGGGCGTCGACCGTGGGCAACCGCCCAGTGATTCATCGGAGTTCAGAGAATCGCAGGGGAAGCTGTGGAGAGCTGGGCTTGGTTCTCCAGTCAAGGTGTCCCAGCAAATCGGGCTGGTAGCAGGTAGTGCGCTGACCTTTCCCAGACTGCAGCGGGCTAAAGCTCGATCGAGCGGCTCTGCAAAGGGGCCGAGCAGCGTCGTCGGGAAGAAAAAGAGAGAGGGTGGAGTGCACAGGGCGCGGCCGGTGCTCAAGAGTCGGGCAGCGTTAAGAAAAAAAAAGGGGAAGGAAAAGAGAGACACGCAGTGGACAGCATCGAAGAAAAATTAATTAACAAAAGAGAGACGCGCAGGAAGCCGCGGGGCGCCGCCATTACGAGTTAGAACGCTAAGAGCAGCATTGGCAGCAGGGGGAAGAAGGAAAAGCGCGGGAGGCGCCATTTTAATCCATTGGGGAAGAAGGAAAAGCGCGGGAGGCGCCATTTTAATCCATTGGGGAAGAAGGAAAAGCGCTGGAGGCGCCATTTTAAACCACCCAAGATGCCGAAGAGTGGCAGCATCATTGCTTTCGACAACGAAATAGAAGACTGGACCACGTATGTGGAAAGAATTGAAGTGTACTGCAAGGCAAATGAGGTGGCCGATGGAACGAAGGCGTCGGTATTATTGAATTTGATGGGCGCGAGAACGTACGGCCTATTGCGGAATTTAATTACCCCAGCTAAACCAATGGAGAAAAGTTTTGATGAGATTGTCAATATCTTACAGGAACATCTAAACCCTACACCTCTGCTGATAGTAGAAAGATTCAAGTTCCATAAACGAAACCAGCACAAAGAGAGTAATGCTGACTATCTTACGGAACTACGCAAATTATCGAAACACTGCCAGTTCGGAGCAGGACTGGCAGATACCTTAAGGGATAAGTTTGTCTGTGGGCTCCAGAGTGAAGGAACCCAGAAACGACTACTTTCGGCAAAGGACCTTACGCTAGAAAAGGCTTTCAGCGTTGCAGTATCCTACGAAGCAGCAGCACGGGGAGCTGCGGAAATACAACAGAAACCGCAAGAGTATAGCGCTAATGAAATGGCATATGGAGCAGAAAAGTGCTATCGCTGCGGCAGAACAACCCATGACCAGAAGGATTGCTGGTTTAAGGACAAAGTATGCAGGCAATGTGGAAAAGTGGGACACATAGCACGAGTCTGCAGGTCAGGAAAGAAA
Source organism: Somniosus microcephalus (assembly GCF_052327205.1). NCBI lineage: Eukaryota > Metazoa > Chordata > Chondrichthyes > Squaliformes > Somniosidae > Somniosus > Somniosus microcephalus. The sequence continues at coordinate 22,662,407 of NC_140998.1, forward strand.
ACCAACATTAAAAGAACTACTAAGGAAAAGTACAAGAAAGTACAAAAGATGACGGACAGTAGTTCGGAAGATCAGAAGAGTGATAATGACTCCGGGAGCAGGAGACTAAGTTGTTTAAAGTTACACAACATGATCGCAAAGGAGGATCACCAAACCATTTGGGTCACCCTCATGATAGCAGGGTCCCAAGTAAAGATGGAATTGGACACAGGATCAGCCCTAACAGTCATGAATCGACGAGACTACGAGCGGCTATTCTCACACATTCCCTTGAAGGATACTTCCATTGTCTTGAAGACATATACGGGGCAAAAAGTCTACCCCAGAGGAAAAATAAGGGTGCCAGTTAAATACAACGGCAAGGAAACACAGGAACTGTATCTATATATACTACAAGATGGAGGACCACCATTATTGGGACGTGAATGGATCCGAAAAATACAATTGGATTGGCATTCCATTCAGGCGCTAACTGTGGCTGACAAAAAGGATGACGACGTCACACCTGGTCGACTGTCAAAAATTCTAACTGACGCGAAAGAGGTGTTCCAGCAAGGACTGGGGACTCTAAAAGGCGTAACGGCAACGATAAAAATTGAAGATAACGCAAACCCAAAATTTTTTAAGGCCAGACCGGTACCGTATGCAATCCGCCCAGCCGTCGAAGCAGAGCTGGAGAGTCTGGAGCATTCGGGTGTGCTGTCCAAGGTGGACTGGAGCGAGTGGGCCACACCCATCGTTCCTGTAATGAAGAAGTCATTGAGCAGCAGGCCTGGGGAACTGAAGAAGGTTCGCATCTGTGGGGACTTTAAGGTAACTGTGAACCCAGTCCTTCACACAGTACAATATCCACTTCCACGGATAGAAGATATTTTCACCTCACTATCTGGAGGGAAATGCTTTACGAAGATTGATCTGGCCCAAGCGTATCTACAAATGGAGGTAGAAGAAGCATCTAGGAAATACCTCACGATAAACACTCACAAAGGTCTTTACCAGTACAACTGACTGGTATTCGGAATAGCATCAGCTCCGGCTATTTGGCAGAGGGCGATGGAACAAGTCCTGCAAGGGATCCCGGGGACCCAGTGTTATTTGGACGACATCCTGGTTACGGGCGGAAATGACAGTGAACACCTTGCCAACCTGGAGCAGGTGCTCACTAGATTACAAGAATATGGGCTACGAGCCAACCGCCCCAAATGCGAGTTTTTCAGGAAACAAATCTCGTATTGTGGTCACGTGATTGATGAAGAGGGGTTACATAAGTCCCCAGACAAGATTGAGGCAGTAGTCAAGGCTCCAGCACCGGAAAATGTGTCACAACTGAGGTCATTCCTCGGGCTGGTGAACTACTACCATAAGTTCTTGCCAAACTTGTCTACAATTCTGCACCCGCTGAACGCCCTGCTGCAAACTGGAGTAGCATGGAAATGGAGTGATGAGTGTAAGCGTGCCTTTCAGAAATGTAAATGCCTAATCACCTCAAAAGAAGTATTGGCCCACTACAATCCATCACTACCGATTAGGTTGGCATGTGATGCGTCTCCCTATGGCATTGGAGCGGTGCTGTCGCACAAATTCCTTGACGGTTCAGAGAGGCCAATAGCCTTTGCGTCACGCTCGTTAACTTCAGCCGAGCGTAACTACGCCCAGATTGACAGGGAGGCCCTCAGCCTGGTGTGGGGGGTGAAGAAGTTCAATCACTATCTGCATGGGCAGAAATTCACCTTACTGACTGATCACCAGCCTCTTGTCTCCATCTTTAACCCAAAGAAGGGCGTTCCGGTGATGACGGCGCAACGGCTGCAAAGATGGTCCCTTTTTCTAGGGGCACATCAATACGACATAGAGTACAAGGGCACGAAACAGCATGGAAACGCTGATGGACTGTCGCGCCTGCCACTGCCTATGGTGGAGGAAGCACCTGCAGTCGACCCTGTTGAGATATTCCATTCAACCATAGTCGAATGTCTACCTGTTAGAAACTCAAGTATAGAAAAGGAAACCAGAAATGACCCGACACTCTCTCGGGTCTATGATTTAACGGTGAAGGGATGGCCAGCACATGGCGACTCACTGTTGCCAGCATTCTCGCCAAGGAGAGAACAGCTGTCAGTGTGCCGGGGGACCTTGATGTGTGGATCCCGAGTGGTAATTCCACCCAAGTTGAGAGAAAGAGTGCTCAATGAGCTTCATGAGGGTCATCTGGGAGGGGTGAAAATTAAGAGCCTAGCCAGAGCGTTTGTGTGGTGGCCGAGAATCGATAAAGAAATCGAAGAAATGACCAAGAGATGCACAGGATGCCAGAAGGTCCAAAATGCTCAACCACAGGCCCCGCTACACCCATGGGAGTGGCCCTCATCTCCATGGCAACGGGTACACATTGATTTTGCTGGTCCATTTATGGACTCAATGTTTTTAATCGCCGTGGATGCACATTCGAAATGGCCAGAGGTCATCAAAATGTCCTCCACCACCACGGAGAAAACTATTGCAGTCCTACGGACCATCTTCGCCAGGAATGGCTTGCCAGAACAGATTTGCTCCGACAATGGACCACAGTTTGTGTCCGAGGATTTCCGGAGGTTTCTGAGGAATAATGGGGTAAAGCATTACACATCCGCCCCATATCATCCAGCCACAAATGGATTGGCTGAGAGGTTTGTTCAAACCTTTAAAAAAGCAATAAAGGCGATGTATAACGACAACATACCACTGCAACACAAGGTGGATAATTTCTTGTTTGCTTACCGAAATACAACACATGCAGTCACCAACCAAACTCCAGCCATGATGTTCTTTAACCGCGGGTTAAGATGTCGCCTGGACTTGCTCAAACCAAACATAAGACGAGATGTTGAGAATAAGCAATTCCAGCACATCAATGAAAAGCCAACCAGGAGCTTCAAGATAGGGCAACCAGTCTTGGCCCGCGATTACCAAACGGAAAAATGGCAGCCAGGAACGATATGCACACGGCAGGGACCACTAATGTACACAGTGGACGTTGGAGAGAGCATCGTGAGATGCCATGCTGACCAGATTCTAGAGTCACAGGAACAAGTCAAACCCATACCACGAGCAGGCGCACCTGGTGATGAACCCGAAGTACAGATTGCGTCTACCTCAGAATCAGTAGTATTGGAAGCTGATGAACCAACCAATGACAATGAGCCAGAATCGACTCCGCCGCAAGAACAGGATACTCGAGAAAGGCGCTATCCAGTCAGGATCAGGAAGCCTCCTCAAAGACTGAATTTATAAATGATTACTTTCAGCTGATGTATATAGTACAAAGAAAATTGTAATTGTAATTAGTTATTATTTAGTTGTTAAATGAATGTTATGTACTGTTTATCTAAAAGGGGAGGAATTGTTGTGTATGTACCTTTAAGGGAGAACTGCTTTTATACTGTAGTACCGGCAGTGACCACACCTGTCTATAAAGCCGTAGCAGGCTTCTGTACTTCAGTTCCAGCATACCCTCTGTTCAGTAAATACCTGTTATTACTGTTCTCCTGCAGTCCGTGTATTATTGATACGCGGACACTATAGAAGCAACCTCTCAGCATCTTCCCCGTCAAACCCCCTCAGAATCCTCTAATATGTTTCAATGAGATACTAAAAATAAAGAAAATTACAATGCAGAGGTCTATAAAAGATCCAGGAGCTAGAAAACTCGAAGAATATTAAATGCAATCTCCTTGCTCGTGCTACGAAATGCTAGCAAAGATTAGAATGGAGTGAAAGAAAAACTTGAAGACCCATTATTACCTATTTCTGTCATGTCCCTTTTTTTTAACAAATTAGAAATCTGTTCAGCTTAAGCTACATAGATGAGAGGCTATCACTTGGCAAACCAGCATGCAATTTAATTGCATTTCTCAGCTCCAAAAAGCAGCACATTCTATCTTTGAACGTGAAATTACTAATTTAAAAACCTTTCGAACAAAACGTGGGTGGTTTAATGCATGAAATGATGAAGGTGCAGTGTGTACAGTTGTTGAAACAAAAAAAGCCACTTTTTATAACTCATCTCTACTTTTAATTACCTGGAGGTTGTGAAAGGGGCTTTTTAAAAAAAATAAAGGACTTGCATTTATATAGCGCCTTTCACAACCTCAGGATGTCCCAAATCACTTAACAGCCAATGAAATACTTTTGAAGTGTCGTCACTGTTGTAATGTAGGAAGTGCTCTTAACTTTTTGGATCTTTGGCATTCTTGACCACAGTCTGCGGAGGCTCAGTCGTTGAGTATATTCAAGGCTGAGGTCGACAGATTTTGTGCACTATGGGAATCAAGGGATATGGAGATAGTGCAAGAAAGTGGAGTTGAGGTAGAAGATCAGCCATGGTCTTATTGAATGGCGGAGCAGGCTCGAGGGGCTGAATGGCTGACCCCTGCTCCTATTTCGTATGTTATATTCTTAACTTAACTCATCTTAAATTCCGCCTCCCATTTTTATACTTAGCTCTTTTTTTGTGGGATCTACATATTCTATTTAATATTTCAATGGCTCATTAATATATAAAAAGATGTAGGGATTTTCTTTTCAATCTATGAAAGATGGGGATTCTCTCCAATACTAATTAATCAAAGCACTTTTATTGTTTACTATCGATATGCTAAAGTGAAAAGAAAACTTTGAGAAAGTGTTCTGAATGTGAAATACACACACAGACACTTGATGTGCTTCACATGGTTATTTGTTATTTATTGCTTACACCTATACACAGAATTATTTGATGAACTCTTCCAGTTGAGTGGATCACTTGGGGGGGTTTGCCTGTTACTGATCCATTGATTTCGATGGGGGGGGGGGCGATTTGAACCTTACCTGCTCATCGGAGTAGATTGAACACGCAGAACAGGTGGTTAAAATCAACCGGGTGGCATACCCGACGAAGTACTTTTGAAGTGTAGTCACCGTTGTAATGTAAGCAGTAGGCATCTCAAAGCACTGGAGAGGTACCACCAACGCTGCCTCCGCAAGATCCTGCAAATCCATTGGCAGGATAGGCGCACCAACGTCAGTGTTTTTGCTCAGGCCAACATCCCCAGCATCGAAGCTTTGACCACGCTCAATCAGCCCCGATGGACGGGTGGTGCCCAATACGAGACTCCCAAAATAAGCGCTCTACTCGGAGCTCTGACACGGCAAGAGAGCCGCAGATGGGCAGAGGAAACGCTTCAAGGACACCCTCAAAGCCTCCTTGAAATAGTGCAACATCCCCACCGACACCTGGGACTCCCTGGCCCAAGACCACACAAAGTGGAGGAGAAGCATCTGGGAAGGCGCCGAACACCTCGAGTCTCTTCGCCGGGGGTAAGCGGAAGCCAAGCGCAGGCAGCGCAAGGAGCGCACGTCAACCCAAGCACCCCACCCATCCGCCCCTTCAACCACCGTCTGCCCCGCCTGTGACAGAGACTGTAGGTCCCGCATTGGACTCATCAGTCACCTGAGAACTCATTTTTAATGTGGAAGCAAGTCATCCTCGGTTCCGAGGGACTGCCTAAGAAGAAGGAAGAAAACGTGGCAGCCAATTTGCTCACATCAGGGTCCCACAAACAGCAATGAGATAACTGGCCAGGTAATCTATTTTTGGTGATGTTGGTTGAGGGATAAATATTGGCCAGGATATCAGAAAAACCCCTTTGCTTATCTTCGTATAGCGACATGGGATTTTGTACTTCTTTTGCCTCTTTTTTCCACTCATTCTCCGGAAATGAACATCATGGCAAGGTTGGCATTTATTGCCCGTCCCTTATTGCCCTCTAGAAGGTGCTGGTGAGCCTTCTTCTTGAACCACTGCAATCCGTGTGGTGAAGGTATCCCCACAGTGCTGTTAGGTAGGGAGTTCCAGGATTTTGACCCAGCAATGATGAAGGATCGGCGATATACTTCTAAGTTGGGTTGGTGTGTGACTCGGAGGGGAACTTGGAGGTGGCGGTGTTCCCGTGCGCCTGCCGCCCTTGTCCTTCTAGGTGGTGGAGGTCGCGGGTTTGGGAGGTGCTGCCGAAGAAGCCTTGGTGAGTTGCTGCAGCGCATTCTGTGGATAGTACACACTATAGCAGTGGTATGCCGGCGATGGATAGAGTGGATTTGACCTATTGTTTGTGGGCAGGGCGTAACTGGGCAACTATCCACATGGTCGGGTAGATGAGTGTGAGGCGAGATTTGTGTGGATGTAAACGATGTTGCAGAGGTGAATGTCAATGACCTTGGTTTTTAGATAACATATGGAGTTAAATGGGAGAATAAAACTGGTCAAATTAAGTTGGCCCTGAGGAAGTAGCCAGGGAAGGGAGACAGATTGGGGCAAGGAGGTGATGAGAGCTGAAGAGTTTTGGTTTGGCCAATGTTAAATTGGAAGAAATTCTGGCTCATCCACGACTTGGTGACACACAGGCAGACAGAGCAGTGGTGGTTGTGGATTCTATCTATAAGATGTAAGATTTTAAATGTTCTTTTTATTATTTAAACTCGGTGTACTGATTCTTGAAGGACCCAAAGGCATATCAAAATCAACACAGCAAAGAATGATAAACATTGGCTTGAATTTTCATGTCAATTTTATTTTTCTTCTGTCTTTTTGCTGATTTTCCAAATTATATTCAATTAAATGATCGACAGTGATGACCTCATCTGAGCTTACTAATTTGGAGAAGTTACAGAACCTAAGAAAGTGAGGGAGCTGAGTTGGCGCATGCGGTCCAAGGCTGAAGCATCCTAGGGATTAATAATTATATAATTGCTGTCAATTCAGCTTCCTTACACTAATGGGCTCGTTAATTTTCCCTTCACCCTCCAACCAATTATCCTGATGATGACTTCAACATTCACTTCAACTGATGATCAGTTCTGGTCTCCAGATTATAAAAAGGTACTGGGTAAAGGTGCAGAAAAAGATTTACAAGGATGATCCCAGAACTGAGGTTATAACCATCAGGAAAGGCTGAAGAGGCTACGACTCTTTTCTGTAGAAAAGAGTAGGCTATGGGGTAACCTAATAGAGGTCTTCAAAACTATGAGGGGGTTCGATAGGGTAGATGTAGAGAAGATGTTTTCATTTATGGGGAGTCAAAAACTGAGGGTCATAAATGTAAGATAGTCACCAACTAATCTGGAATCTGGAATAAGGAATTCAGAAGAAACTTTTTTAATCAGAAAGTGTGGAAAGTTAAAATGTGGAACTTGCTACCAGATGGAATAGTTGAGGCGAAGAGCATAGGTGCATTTAAGGGGAAGCTAGATAAGCACATGAGGGAGAAAGGAATAGAAGGATACATTGATAGGGTGAGATGAAGTAGTGTAGGAGGAGACTTGTAAAGATCCACAATAGAAACTTGCTTTTCATGCTCCATTTTAAGTGTCTCAGAAAACTACACCTGCAAGAGGAATATTGTAAAGATGGAATGGAGACTGGTCTGTAGGTTTTAGAGATATTAACATAAAATGGCTAACCTACATCGACATAAAATGGCCGATATAATGTGCATTATGGGAAAGAGAAATAAAACTAAACTAACTCAATTTGGCAGCACATATACTAAAATTAGAATGATAAGAGAAGATTAGCATGGTCCCTGTGCAAGGATGACATGTACATTTTTGAAGCATTCTATATTTTGGCCACCCGGTGTGGAGGGGGTTGGGCAATCGGAGGACCTCCTCGTGGGTCTGCTCCTGAGCTTGGCCAAGGTGGCCATCCACAGGTCCAGGTTAGATGCGGCCAGTGGGGGTGTTCGCTCTGGCTGCCTGCCTCTCTCCCACGGCTATATCCACGCCCGGGTGGCACTGGAGTAGCACGTTGGGTCGAATGGCCTGTTTCTCTGCTGTACATTCTATGTAAGCAACATGCTCTATTCTACCCGTTTGATCCTTATGCAATTTATTTTATGAAGTTTAAAATGTCTAACTTACTTTTATTCTTCTATGCCCCGCCCCACTTTGCCTGCCTTCCATTTTGGGTTTAGGAGCAACTTTTTTTTTTAAAGAAAACTGAATTTTCATTGGACGGAAATGACCTTTCAAGGCCAGTTCTCCGAGCAATCAGACGCCGATTCCGAACGCTGACTCGGTTGCATGTGAATCTTTGTCTGAATTTGCATCCAAACAAAACGTGCTGCTGATGGTAAGTGAACTTGTGAGCGTGCCATTTGCTCTACCACTGCCTGACAATGAGTGCATGGGTAAACTAGCCGCACAGCTCAAAGGGTAACAGGGCATCACATTCCCCAAAACGTATCTGCTAAGTCTATTTTTATTTGTTTACAAACACATGGCACAATGAAGTAAATGGTGTTGAAACACAATAGTACGAGACAACAGTGTGACAAAAATGGGACAAAGTTTCTCCGGGTCATCTCCCTCCCTAAGGTGGATGTAAAAGATCCCTTGACACTATTTCAAAGAAGAGCAGGGGAGTTCTCCCCGGTGTCCTGGGCCAATATTTATCACCCAACCAACATCACTAAACACAGATGACCTGGTCATTTATCACATTGCTGTTTGTGGGAGCTTGCTGTGCGCAACTTGACTGCCACGTTTCCGACACTACAACAGTGACTACACTTCAAAAGTGCTTCATTTGCTGTAAAGCGCTTTGGGGTGTCCTGAGGCCATGAAAGGCACTATAAAAATGCAAGTCTTTCTTTCTTTAAGGGAACATTTCAATTCATTGCTTCTACAGTTGATTGCAGGAGAATGGCATTGATATGCTGAATTTCCATGATTCCATTGCTAAAATCAACTCCCTTATCTCAATGGTAGAGTCGTACAGGCGTGAGAAAGGTGCATCACTCTCCCACACTTCAGAAACTTCAAATGCAAACGTGACAAGCTTTTTTGATGAATATAATACAAAAAAAAGTACCTCAGTGCCAGATACAGAAAAAGACAAAGAGGAAAATAGAAAGAATTGAAGACAAGTGGAATTGGAGATTGGGAATCAAGCAGATACAGCTGCACAAAAAGGAAGACATTCACTCCTCCACCACCAGCGCACCGTGTCTGCAGTGTGCACCATCTACCAGGGTTTTAAAGGAAGTCGGTGAGCACATTGCAGATGCCCTAACCATATTCTTCTACAGTTCTCTCGATTCAGGAACCGTTCCTTTAGATTGGAAAATTGCACATGTCACTCCGCTATTTAAGAATGGTGAGAGGGGTAAACCAGGGAATTATAGACCAGTTAGCCTAACATCTGTTGTTGGGGAATTGCTAGAGTCTATAATTAAGGATAGAGTGACTGAACACCTCGAAAATTTTCAGTTGATCAGAGAGAGCCAGCATAGATTTGTGAAAGGTGGGTCATGCCTGACATAACCTGATTGAATTTTTTGAGGAGCTGACTAAAGTAGTGGACAGGTGAATGTCTGTGGATGTTATATGGACTTCCAGAAGGCATTTGATAAAGTCCCACAAAAGAGACTGTTAACTAAGGTAGAAGCCCATGGAATTGAAGGCAAATTATTGACCTGGTTAGGAAATTGGCTGAGCGGCAGGAGACAGGCAGTAGGGATAATGGGTAGGCACTCAAATTGGCAGGATGTGACCAGTGGTGTCCCACAGGGATCTGTGTTAGGGCCTCAACTATTCACAGTATTTATGAATGACTTAGATGATGGCATAGAAAGTCAAATATCCAAATTTGCCGATGACACACAGATAGGTGACATTGTAGGCAGTGTAGATGGAAGCATAAAATTACAAAGGGATATCAACAGATTAAGTGAATGGGCAAAACTGTGGCAAATGGATTTCAATGTAGGCAAATGTGAGGTCATCCACTTGGGACCTCAAAAGGATAGAACAGGGTACTTTCTAAATGGTGAAAAGCTAAGAACAGTGGAGGTCCAAAGAGACTTGGGGTCCAGGTACATAGAGCATTAAAATGTCATGAACAGGTACAGAAAATAATCAAAAAGGCTAATGGGATGCTGGCCTTTATATCTAGAGGACTGGAATACAAGGGGGTAGAAGTTATGCTGCAGCTGTACAAAACCCCGGTTAGACCACACCTGGAGCACTGTGAGCAGTTCTGGGCACCACACCTTAGGAAGGATATATTGGCCCCGGAGGGAGTGCAGCGTAGGTTTACCAGAATGACACCCGGGCTTCAAGGGTTAAGTTACGAGGAGAGATTGCACAAATTAGGGTTGTATTCCCTAGAATTTAGAAGGTGAAAAGGTGATCTGATCGAAGTTTTCAGGATATTGAGGGGAACAGATAGGATAGAGAGAAACTATTTCCGCTGGTTGGGGATTCTAGGACTAGGGGACATGGTCTAAAAATTAGAGCCAGACCTTTCAGGATTGAAATTAGGAAACACTTCTACACACAAAGAATAGCGTTAAGAATGACGGTGAGTCTATCAGCGTTCACCGTTATTAAAGAGTAAATCGGACAGCAACGTCCGGCGCCCACACGTGCGCAGTTAAACGCTGAAATCAGCAACTTGCTGTCCGAGTTGGCCTGCCCCTCCAGAAGCTGCGCTACACCGGTATCTCGCCAAATGACTCGGCACTGAAACACATAGGGCAGTGTGGAGTTGCTGCACTTACATGAGAGACACCCAGTAAACACAGCTGATAAGGCTAGGGCTGGTCCATTCAAGTGTAAGTGAATTTTTAACGCCATCTTAAGTCTTAATTACTGACTAACAACCTCTCTGACACTTGAGATTTGCTTTTACCAGTGTGGATTCTCATTCCTTCACATTTTAATTATGGTTGGAGATTTTTTTTTATTTAATTTTTTTTAACTCTTTCTTCCTGTCTCTTTCATTTCTCTCTCTTAGTCCCATCTTTCTTTCCCTCTCTTTATTTCGGTTTCTGTACCTGATTTGGACATTGAATACAGGAATCCCGCCCCAACCGTGGTTTTGCCATACGCGGATTTCAAGTAGACACGGTTTCCTCTCTGCGACAACTTTTGCCAACCGTGGCAGTGAATTTTTGCGTATACGCGGTTTTTAATTTAGGATTAAGGTAAATAACATGATTTTATTGCTTTTATATTCTTTTTTATTGTGTTATTTGAACATTTACACTGTATTTGCCAACCACAGTTTTACTAACCACGGGGGTTTTCAGGGACGTACCCCCCACGGTTGGGGAGGGATTACTGTATTGTAACTCATACTTCCTGCTTCCGACCCTGCGTGGCCCCAGTAAGCATTCTTCAATCGGATTGGCTGAGGAGACACGCGGTCGCCCTGTTTGCACAGGCCCCAGGTCACCTGTAGAGGGCGCCGCGCCATTTTGGATTTCTAATGATCGCAAATCGCAGTGCAAAAAGCTCACGGGGAGAGTCTGTGGGCAGGTGCAAGTGTAATGAACGGCTAGCGCCGTTAGTTTGCCGCTGACCGCAATATTCGAGCCACTATCCTTTATAAGCGTGAGCATAATGCTGCAATCTAACTGACCAGCTCGGACAGTTTGTATAGTGAATAGCAAGTCTGTCAAGAAATATTCAATTGGTAAGTAGTAAATAATACAGCCGGCATATATTATTTTATGAGCTGGTTCATTGATTCTGGCTGGAATGGCACTGGGGCTGATTCATTCCCGTAGGACTCTGGGCTGCTGGAATGGGCAGCTGACACTGTCAGATTCAATGAGGTCAGCTTGTGCCTATCCTTGGAATATGCTCCTTGCACGTTTCTCACAAGCACCGAGAGCACTGTGATTGACGGGGGCGGGGGCGGGATGGAATAGCCGGCCAACAGCAGTTCCTAAAGGGCCGCAGCACCCATTGCAACACAATCTGTGCGGCGCGAATGCCCTCCAATTTACGTTGCTGCTCCCTTCCTTTTCTGTGGAGGAGTATTCAACTTTCAACTTGGCACTGCCTCCTCGAAATCGAACACAAGAGAATGGACTCAGAGCCACAGGCGGATGTCCCACCGTTCCTTGCTGCTGCAGCAAATTGAGAGCTGCAGTGTGCAAAGATACTCTATTCTGCAGCATCGTCATAGAATTTCAGAAGTTTCCTTTTTAAATGAGAAAGAAGAATGTACACCATTTTAAAAATGTTTATCAACCCATTTCATGATGGAGTATCTTTGTACACTGCAGCTCTCGGTTTTACACTCCCGACACAAAACCACAGCAGAACATTTGAACTTGCAATATCTCCACGTTGCCACAGGATGGCGGAGTTGACCAACTTGAAGCCGCATAATCTCAATTTTTTGTTGTTGATCACAGAAATCACAGAAACCCCACAGTGCAGATAGAGGCCATTTCGGCCCATCGAGCCTGCACCGACACATATCCCACCCGATCCCCATAACCCCTACACCAACACATATCCCACCCTATCCCCGTAACCCCACGTATTTAATCCCCCTAACACTAAGGGTCAATTTATCATAGCCAATCAACCTAACCTGCACATCTTTGGACTGTGGGAGGAAACCGGAGCGCCCGGAGTAAACCCACGCAAACACGGGGAGAATGTGCAAACTCCACACAGACAGTCGCCCGAGGCCGGATTTGAACCCGGGTCCCTGGCGCTGTGAGGCAACAGTGCTAACCACTATGCCACCGTGCTTTCAATTATTTTGTTTGGAGGAGTGATAGTTAAGCAAGCAGGTCGAAAGTGAACAATCTCGGTGGGGGGGGGGGGGGGGGGGGCGGTCACGGTTCTTGTTCTGGCCGAACGCAAGAAACAAAAAAAGTGCAACTGGGCGCACGGGTGAGACCTGACTCTCGATAAACAAGAATCACATTGTCAGTGCACTATCCCTTCAGCTGCCCACTTAATCCTCGCGCTCACACTTTTGAACGTGTGGATACTAATCGATGATCCTGAGGGCACTGCACCGAAAAATATCCAAAGGGAAAAGCGACAATGAAAAATAAATCCTAATTAGGCATCACCTGAGCAGTGCAGCTGCCAGGCTTGAATCACTGAGCAACCTCTTGCCTTTTGCTCAATAGGTTTCACTAGTATTCATCCATCCTTGGTTTTCGGGAAGGGAATATAAAGAAGCCAGGTCCATCTTATCCTTCCTGAAATGCTCTTTATTTCAGCTGAGTCAGGCTGAGCTGAATAAAGGATACCAATGTATTCTGTAGGATCACATAGAAACATAGAAGATAGGAGTAGGAGTAGGCCATTCGGCCCTTCGAGCCTGCTCCGCCATTCAATGAGATCATGGCTGATCATCCAAATTCAGTACCCGGTCCCTGCCTTCTCCCCATATCCCTTGATCCCTTTAGCCTTAAGAAATATATCCAACTCTTTCTTGAATATATTTAATGAATTGGCCTCCACCGCCCTCTGTGGTAGAGAATTCCACAGGTTCACCACTCTCTGGGTGAAGAAATTCCTCCTCATTTCAGTCCTAAATGGCTTACCCCTTATCCTTAGACTATGACCCCTGGTTCTGGACTCCCCCGCCATCGGGAACATCCTTCCTGCATCTAGTCTGTCCAGGCCTGACAGAATTTTATAGGTTTAATGATACAGCACAGAAGGAGGCCATTCAGCCCATCGTGCCTGTGCCGGCTCTTTGAAAGAGCTATCCTGTTAGTCCCCACTCCCCCTGCTCTTTTCCCCATAGCCCTGCAAATTCTTCCCCTTCAAGTATTTCTCCGACTCCCTTTTGAAAGTTACTATTGAATCTGCTTCCACCGCCCTTTCAGGCAGCGCGTTCCAGATCGCAGCAACTCGTTGCGTGTAAAAAAAAAAAATAATCTTTAAAATGTCTTAAATGATATTAAACTGCCGTCGGGGTGTATGCAGCTGCCAAGGTGCATCTTAAAGCTCTCCGAAACACAGTCCCGAAAAACATGTGTGACTGATGGGCAAAAATGAAGATCGCTTTCTAGTGTCATTAACGCACCTGGCAAGGGTATTCGATATTTCATAGCTTTCTCTATACTGCGCATTCAGTAATTAGGTAAGGAGAACGGATGGGCAATTATGCTCTATTAATCAGTAACACGGGTCACATTACTGTAAATCCCACCAGGAGCCGGCTGGTTGAATAAACCCGAAACAATCAGGAGTATTAAGCGATGCATCTTGATGGCTATTTGATAAAAATTTAAGGTTGATCACTTTATGAATCCATGTAGCCTGCTTCAACTCTGGTACTATCGCGGCCGTGAATTTAAATGTCAGGCTGTGATGTTCTGATGGACAGGGCAAAATCTGCTGCGTCATGTCAAGGAGAAGCGATTTCTCGTCTATCTACAGAGTAGCTCACGGCAAAAGATAACATTCAAACTGAAAGATGCCCCGATTGCTTTGGTGGGCCTTTGCAATTACAAAAAAAATATCTGTGGATAATACCCTGCGGCAAACAGCTGCCCGAGACTGACTGCGAAGCCATCTCACCAGAATACAGATTTCACTACTGGGCCCTGCTAAATAATGCCGGCTGCCTTTTTTATGAGGGTTTGATCACAGACTGTTGCCCGTGGATGTCACACAGCAGAGATTATTGCCCAAAGCCATCGTAAAGCACAGGCTTAAGTGCAACCCGCAGCGCTAGTGAACGACCCTTTCCTGAACCCTTGTAACGGGAGCAGAGCTGTCAATATTGCAGTAAGCTGAGGTGTGAGATTGTCAGTCGGCCGCGCACCGCACACCCGAGGCACTGGCCTCGCATCAGAATCGCAAACATGGTTAAACGTGACAAAAGAAAAAAAATGACGGCGGATGCCGGGAATCTGAAATAAAGACAGTGTGGCGGAGCCACTAAGGGACTCCGATCAACTGTATATAATTCCCTTTAACAATATGTCAGCTACAGCCTGAGTCTGTATCTTTGTATATACTGTTTGCATGTACAGAGCGCGGTCCCTTTAAGAGCACGGGCAAACACGATGACGTCACGCCGTTCATCACGTGATTCCCCCCACCGGCGGGAAAAACGTGATGACGTCATGACGCCAGCCACGGGTCCGCCCAAGCAGTCCTCGTGGAGCCTCTGAACTGACTAGACCTGTAATCGTAGTTCTCTTGCATTTGTTTGTTAAACTCAGTTTGTTTTACATTAAACATCATTTGTTTGATCGCCTGAGTCGACCTCAGTCTCTTGATAGGAACTAGACATTCCTACAACAGAACAAAATGCTGAAAAAAATATGCGGGGTCAGGCAGCATCTGCAGAGGGGGCGGGGGGGGGGGGGGGGAGACGGGAGTTAACATTTCAGGTCGATGCCCTTTCGCCAGAACTGGTCTGACGAAAGGTCATCGACTCGAAATGTTAACTCCGTTTCTCTCTCTCCACAAATGCTGCCGGACCGGCTGAGCATTTCCAGCATTTCTATTTTCGTCAGAACTGGAAGATGTTAACGATTAACAGACCCTGCCAGCCACCCCCGCAACCTGGAGTCTTACCTGCCTTTCTTCCCCACATTCCACAGGTGCCTTCCCCTCTTTGCCAGATTTTCCATGATTCCCTCCGCCTCCGCCTCCACCTCCGCCATTGTGCTGTAAACCATTTACACCGCCTCTCGACCTATTTTTTGTTTCCTTACTGGTCCCATTACCACCCACTTTTGCCTCGCACCATCACCCCTCTCGTCATTTAATCTCTCCTAATCTATCACAGACCTTCTTTCCTCCCCTCCTTCCCAAACACCCCCACCCCCTTTTCCCCTGGTTCTGTACTTGCTTATAAACTGTTAAATCTCGAACATCTTCCAGTTCTGATGAAAGGTCATTGACCTGAATCGTTAACACTCTTTCTCTCCCCATAGATGACGCCTGACCTGCTGAGTATTTGCAGCATTTTCTGTTAAAAGTGACAAAATGCATCCATCACTAAAGGCCACAAGGAATTATATAAATAGAAGATAGTTGGTAATAAATCCAATAGGGAATTCAGGAGAAACTTCTTTACCCAGAGAGTGGTTAGAATGTGGAACTCGCTACCACAAGGAGTGGTTGAGGCGAATGCATAGATGCATTCAAGGGGAAAATAGATAAGTACATGAGGGAGAAAAGAACAGACGGATATGTTGATACGGTTAGATAAAGTAGGATGGGAGGAGGCTTGTGTGAAGCTAAACACAAGTGGCCTGCTTCCGTGCTGTACATTCTATGTAATTATTGTGATAGTTTGGCGAGTTCAGGAATTTACACCCATAGCAGGCAGCTGAGTTCCCTCTCCCAGAGCAGAGTTATCGGTTCAGAGCTGGGAGTAGCAGTGAGCGGAAAGAGAGAGAAGGATGCAACATGGACTGGGTGGGAGGAAGAGTGACAACATTAACGGGGAGGATAGGATGCGAGTGTAAGCATTCACTGGAACAGCAGCAGCTCCAGTAGGAACCAGAGCAGGAGCGAGGGAGGAGAGCAGGAAAGGTACCAGTACGAACTACTGAGGGATGAGCCAGGTAAACTCATGGGTGACGAATCGGTACTTTGCCTCTGTTTTCACTGAAGAGGCTAACGGAGAGGAAGTAACAACAGAAGAAGTCACGATGCATATTATAACAGGTACGATAGAAAGAAAGGAGATGCTAGACAAACTAGCCAAACTTAAGGACGACAAGGTCTCGGGTCCAGCTGGATTTCACCTATGGATACTCAAAGAAACTAGAGAGGAGATAGCAGAGTATCCATGTATAAAAATGTAATAAAAAAAGGTAATGGTGTCAGAGGACTGTTGAAAAGCAATTGTAATTCTTATCTTCAAAAAAGGAGATATAACTAATCCAGGGAACTATCGACCAGTTAGCTTAATATCAGTGGTAGAAAAGGGATGAGAATCTTTGCTAAAAGATCAGATAACAAAACATCTATAGACTGAGAACATAATGAAAAGTAGTTGGCATGAATTTCAAAAAAGGTCATGTTCAACCAACCTTAATGGATTCTTTCAAGGAGTAACACAAAGACTTGACAAGGGTAATGTAGTGGATGTGGTGTACATGGACTTTCAGAAGGTCTTCGATGCAGTGCCACATAAGAGACTCATGAGAACGGAGACTCATGAGAGCGGTCCAGGCCTGTGGAGTCAGGCGTCAGGAGCAGAATGGATTGAAAGATTAAAAGCTACAAAACACAAAACAGAGGGTAGGAGATAAAGGAAGTTTCTCAGACTGGCAGAAAGTGGAACGTGGTATCCCGCAGGGATCTGTGCTGGAACTACTGTTGTTCACCATGTACATAAATAATTTGGGCTCAGGAATTAGAGGTATATGCCTAGGAATTCCGTTATGCCAAAAACCTGCTGGTTCCATCGTGGGCCGCTGTTAACAGCAGCCCAAATTCATAGCGCAGGCCCCAGTATTTTGGTGCTGTCTGCTAATTTACATTAGCGCAGCGACCAAACTTAACCTCTTTTTCCGGTGCTACTCCCAGCGGGAGGCCTGATAAAGCATGGCCGTGGCTTCCCTGGAGTAAGGCAGCGTTGTCTTAAAGCCAGGCTGTCATTTTAGAAAGCAGAGTCAGTCCCTTAAAGGGGAACTGCCTTCTAAAAGGAAACAAAAATCATGTAAAAATAGGCAGTTTTTAGCCCTTAGTGCTCAACTGCCTTCTGAAAATAAACATTAAAAATAATTCCCAAATGGCAGTCTTCAGCTCTTAAAGCAGAATTGACTTCCGCATTTAAAAAAAAATGGGAAAGGAGCTTCAGCGTGAACACAAATGGCTCAACAAGCCAGGAAAGGGCACCCAGGGTCTCGCACACAGCACTCCAGCTTTGTGCAGAGGGTCAACACTGCAAGCGAGGTCCTCCAGAAAGAAGGATGTGTGATCAGATCACCGAGTCTGTCACTGCCAGCAGTGTTGCCCCCATGACCTAGCTCCAGTGCCCAAAGAAGCTTCATGACCTCAGACCAGTGGTCAAGGTGAGTGAATGCATCTTCAAAAACCGTCTCCTACCAACTGCACCACTAGCCTCACACACCATCACTCATCTAACAATAATCTCTACCAAACACAAAACAGCTCCCATTCCTACCTTCAACCCACCCCTTGGAGGAGATGGTGCTGGCCATTCTTGACAGAGGCATGGCTGAGCCCTTGGCCAGCTGCGGGGCTGAAAGGATACAAGATGCTGATATCTTCATACGTTATCCTTCATCCGGCAGGCACCTCCTGCTTTCCTGCCCTCCCCTCACCACAACTCCACCCTCGTGCCGTCCTCATTTCGCACACCCAAAAAATGCAGCCTGCCCAGCCAGTGGTTGACCAAGAAGAGGGAGAGGAGAGAGAAGAAGAAGAAGAAGAAACACCGTCACTTGATTTGACGCTCCCAGCTCCTCAAGGTCATCCTGCAAAGCCATTTGCAGTGTCCCCCACTGAAAATCAGCAGCCTTCCACCAGCCATGCTGCAGCCACTGGGGTAGCGCTGCGTGACGTCAGTAGGATAGGCAAAGGCACACAAGACAGTCATTAAGGGAATGCACAAGGGTGAGGAGTTGATTTCTTGTTGTCATATTGGATGGATAGATGTATAAAGTTGGATTGGAAAGTTTGCTTTGTGGTGGCTTTTATTTCAGCATTGTGGCCAAGAGGACGCTGCGGTGGTCAGTAACAGAGGGAAGGTAAGGTGTGGGACTAATGTTGAAAGGGGAACTGGGGTTGTGGTCACTGACACTGTAGCCGGATGATTCCATCCCAGATATTCCAGCCAGAAAGGGGCTGCCTGGGTTGCATCCTTCCTTCCGCGTCCTCCTCTTCTGCGTCTTACTCTTCCCTCTGCGAGCGGATGCTGGAATTCTGAAATAAAAGCAGAAAATGCTGGAAATACTCAGCAGGTCAGGCAGCATCGCGACATGAGACATGAACTCTCTCCACGGATGCTGCCTGACCTGCAGAGTATTTCCAGCATTTTCTGTCTTCTCAGAGGCCTTTCTTTAGCATCCGAGGCCTTGCAAGTGTCCAGCAGCACTCCCTGCACACTTAAAAAACTTCTAACATCTAGTTCTTTATTCGTTCCTGGGATGTGGGCATCGCTGGCAAGGCCAGCATTTATTGCCCATCCCTAACTGCCCTTGAGAAGGTGGTGGTGAGCCGCCTTCTTGAACCGTTGCAGTCCGTGTGGTGAAGGTTCTCCCACAGTGCTGTTAGGGAGGGAGTTCCAGAATTTTGACCCAGCGACGATGAAGGGACGGCCGATATATTTCCAAGTTAGGATGGTGTGTGACTTGGAGGGGAACTTGGAGGTGGTGGTGTTCCCATGCGCCTGCTGCCCTCGTCCTTCTAGGTGGTAGAGGTCGTGGGTTTGGGAGGTGCTGCCGAAGAAGCCTTGGCGAGTTGCTGCAGTGCATCTTGTAGATGGTACACACTGCAGCCACGGTGCGCCGGTGGTGGAGGGAGTGAATGTTTAAGGTGGTGGATGGGGTGTCAATCATGCGGGTTGCTTTATACTGGATGGTGTCGAGCTTCTTGAGTGTTGTTAGAGCTGCACTCATCCAGGCAAGTGGAGAGTATTCCATCACATTCCCGACTTGTGCCTTGTAGATGGTGGAAAGGCTTTGGGGAGTCAGGAGGTGAGACACTCGCTGCAGAATACCCAGCCTCTGACCTGCTCTTGTTGCCACAGTATTTATGTGGCTGATCCAGTTAAGTTTCTGGTCAATGGTGACCCCCCAGGATGTTGATGGTGGGGGATTCGGCGATGGTAATGCCATTGAATGTCAAGGGGTGGTAGTTAGACTCTCGCTTGTTGGAGATAGTCATTGCCTGACACTTCTGTGGCGTGACTGTTACCTGCCACTTATCAGCCCAAGCCTGAATGTTGTCTAGGTCTAGTTGCATGCGGGCATGGACTGCTTCATTATCTGAGGAGTTGTGAATGGCACTGAATAATGTGCAGTCATTAGTGAACATCCCCATTTCTGACCTTATGTGGAGGGAAGGTCATTGATGAAGCAGCTGAAGATGGTTGGGCCTAGGACACTACCCTGAGGAACCCCTGCAGCGATGTCCTGGGGCTGTGATGATTGGCCTCAAACCACCACAACCATCTTCCTTTGTGCTAGGTATGACTCCAGCCAGTGGAGAGCTTTCCCCCCGATCCCCATTGACTTCAGTTTTACTAAGGCTCCTTAATGCCACACTCGGTCAAATGCTGCCTTGATGTCAAAGGCAGTCACTCTCACCTCACCTCAACTATGGAATTCAGCTCTTTTGTCCATGTTTGGGCCAAGGCTGTAATGAGGTTGGGAGTTGAATGGTCCTGGCGGATTCCAAACTGAGCATTGGTAAGCAGGTTATTGGTGAGTAAGTGCAGCTTGATAGCACTGTCGACGACACCTTCCATCACTTTGCTGATGATTGAGCGCAGACTGATGGGGCGATACTTGGCCGGATAGGATTTGTCCTGCTTTTTGTGGACAGGACATACCTGGGCAATTTTCCACATTGTCGGGTAGATGCCAGTTTTGCAGCTGTACTGGAATGACTATTGCACCAAGCCACCACTTCAATAAAATATTTTTAAAAATCCATTCCAAAAGCTAACATCCAAACTTACCTGAAAGATGTGTGTGCCCCTTTACGTAGCGCTGACAGCGTCCCTATTGGTCTGCTGCACGCTCGCTTTTCAGAGCGAGCTTAGGACCCAGCCTTAAAGTCAGCGCAAAGGTCTTACTTTGCAGAGCGCGGCGACAAGTCGGCGTTGCACGTCACGCTCTGCTGATTCGCATTTCTAGGGCCAGCGCCGCTAACGGCAGCACTGTGGCCCTCACCAAAGTGGCGGCCGCCAAGTTCCGCGCCAGAGGTGGGCGGAAGTGAGGCGGCTGCCATTTTATTTTGAAGAAACAGGCCCTAATGGAGAGCGAGCGGTGAGTGCCCGAATTTCTCAGCCGTAGTGTTGAAATTTGCAGACGATAGCAAATGGGGCGGGGGATTACAGCTCAGAATGTGGAGGACTGCACCAAAATACAGGAGGACATAAAAAGGCTTAGAGTGGGTGGATAAATGGCAAATCAATTCAATACAGCGTGAGCTGGTTCAGTTATGCAGGAGGAATAAGAAGGCCACTTATTCCTCCGAAGGTAAGAAACCAAATGGCTCAGGGGAGTTAAGAAATCTGGGAATACAGATACATAAATCGCGAAAAGTAACAACAGAAGTTGATAAGGCCATAAAGAATGCAAACAAAGTACTGGGTTCATTTCTGGAGGAACAGACTACAAAAGCAGGGAAGTAATGTTAAAATTTATACAGGAACTTGGTTAGACCGCACTTGAAATACTGCGAGCATGTTCTGTTCTCCATATTCCAAAAAGGATATTGAAGCACTTGAGAAAGTGCAGAAGAGATTTACAAGGTTGTTACCAGAATTGAGTGGATGATACCAAATGGAGCGGGGTCGGGGGGGGGGGCGGTTATAGCTCATAATGACACCAATCAGGAAGGGTTGAGCAGGCTGAGGCTATTTTCTTCGAAAAAGTTAAGACTGAAAGGAGACATAATAGAGGTTTTTAAAATGATGAAGGAGTTCGATAGGGTGGATGTGGTGAATCTATTTCCACCTGTTGGTGAGTCCAGAACAAGGAGACATCAATATAAGACAGACATCAACAGATCACATGCAGAATTTAGGATAAAATTTCTTCACACAGAGAGTGGTAGAACTCACTGCCACATGGAGTGGGTGAAGCAGAGAGCATTGATGTGTTTAAGGGGAGGCTTGATGCATGCATGGGAGAGAAGGGAATCGAGGGATACAGGGGTCAGGGTGGGAGGAGGTAATTCGAGTGAGAGGAGGGTCATATGAAGAATAAACCCCGGCATGGACCAGTTGATCTGAATGACCTGCTTGTGTGCTGTAGTTAACTCTGTTTCTCTCTCCACAGATGCTGCCTGGCCCGCTGAGTGTTTCCAGCATTTTCTGTTTTTATTTCAGATTTCCAGCATCCGCAGTATTTTGCTTTGGTTTTTATGCTGTCCTATATGTTCTTCCTTCTTGGTATACTTAAATTATCCTCTTTAACACTTCCATGTGGGTCACTAATGCATATCCTGCCAGGGGCTGGTTCACTGGCGCATTCTCTATTACAGCTAATTTGTTTTACAAGGCTTCAAAATACCTCTCGCCTCTGAGTCAGAAGATTGTGGGTTCAAGTCCCACTCCAGAGACTTGGGCACAAAAATCTAGGCTGACATTCCCAGTGCAGTACTGAGGGAGTGCTGCACTGTCGGAGAGGCCGTCTTTCAGACGAGACGTTAAACCGAGGCCCCGTCTGCTCTTTCAGGAAAGATCCTATGGCACTATTTCGAAGAAGAGCAGGGGAGTTATCCCTGGTGTCCTGGCCAATGTTTATCACCCAACCAACATCACTAAAACACAGATGATCTGGTCATTTATCACATTGCTGTTTGTGAGAGTTTGCTGTGTGTAAATCGGCTGCCGCGTTTCCCCACATTACAACAGTGACTACTTGGTTTTCCCTTTTTCCTAAAATCTACGGCTTTTAAAAACCCAAGCTTGACATCACCTGCCACTATTATCTTGATTCATCTCATCTTCTTTCCTATTCGTTTCAACCTTGGGATTATCTTGCACTATTGGCTTGGCTTTTCATCGAGTTTTGAAAATAAAAATATTTGGTTTTTTTTAAATAAGAAAAACTAGTGCTCAATAATTTCTGTCTTCAGCGACAATGACAGGGCTCAGAACGAATGCTTTTTACTCATAAGAACGTAATAGAATCACACATCCTCGAGATAGAATATAATTTTGTTTTCTTTTAAATAGGCAAGTGTGTTGAAGTACATCGAATATATTCAGCAACACCGATAAGCTGTAAATCGCACACAAATATTGCACAGTCCAAAACACCCAGGCACTCAAACACTTCAAAGCTGGATCCCATATATACCAAGTTTGTTCATTAGACATTTTAACACGGGTAACAAGTTATTCAACGTGCTAGACCGACTTTATGAAGTGAATAGATTGTAATTCAGGCCTGTGTGTACTTCACAACTACAGCCGATAATGGCGTTATATCGCAACTGGATTTTGTTTTTAGTAGATTTTGGAATTCCCCAGCTAGAGTTTCTCCGAGGTGGGGAATTCAAAATAAAATGTCAAAATGCTAATTTCAAAGAGAGGGGAGTGTGAAATTTCATAAGCAACGTGTAGTGAATGTATTTGAGCTCAAACATGCATTTTTCATAAACTTCCTTGCAGTAAAATCCTTTTAAAATCCAGTTGAACCATTGATTTCAAACAGATTTTGAGACAGTCTGCTGATTTGTCATTGAGCTCCTGCTGCTTGTATAGCCAGTTCCGCTGTTCTCATCATTCGGTTTCACAAAACACTGCCCACTCTTTCTCCAGAATCTTGGCCTTCTCTTTCTCAGTGTTCCCCCAACTCAACTTTCTTCTCCGCTCCTGAAGGGTGCGGTCTCATCTGGGGCTCACCCAAGTGGCTGTTCTGGACTATGAGCAGACTAGTCAACCATGTCTAGTTCTGACCTCAATGGACACTGCACATGGAAGTACTGGATAGTGAGCAGGAGAATGCACGCTGGCTGATTATTTCTCCTCCCAAGTAAATTACAGTACACGTCTATTTACAACCCTGTTTTCTTAATCTCTATTAGGAACACAAGAACAGGAGGAGGCCATTCAGCCCCTCCAGCCTGTTCCGCCATTCAATTATGCCATGGCTGATCTGTATCTCAACTCTATTTGTTCGCCTTGATTCCATTTCCTTAATATATTTATTTACCTTTCAAAATTCTAAAAATTTCAGTTTTGAAAGCTTCAATTGACCCCCAGCCTCAACAGCTTTTGGAGGGAGAGTGTTCCAGATTTCTACTACACCTTTGTGTGAAGAAGTGCCTCCTGACATCACCTCTGAACGGACTTACTCTAATTTTAAAGTTATGGGTTATGCCCCCTTATTCTGGACTGCCCCTCCGGAGGAAACGGTTTCTCTCAATCTACCCGATCAAATCTTTTAATCATCTTAATCACCTCAACTGGATCGCCCCTTAATCTTCTATACCCAAGGGAATAAAATGCAACCTGTCCTCATAATTTAACAATTTAAGACCCAGTATCATTCTGCTACACCCCCTCCAAGGCCAATATATCCACCCTGAGGTGCGGTGCCCAGACTGAACGCAGTGTTCCACATGGGGTCAAACCAGAGATTTATACAACTGTAGCATAACCTCCACCCCTCTGTATTCTACTGCCTTTCAATCTGATCTCTCCGTAATTACAAGTGGGAGCTAAGGATATCTGCCTGTTACAAAGCCCTTGTGGGCCTCTCATGGCAAAGTGCACTGGGGCACAAATATACTGCATGATGAAGAAATAGGACACTGCTTTTCAAACAAGCCCTCGTGTCCCAAAAGTTCTAGGACCCAATGGGAAGGGAAAGTAAACACGTTTCATTCAGCTGCCACTGTATACTTCCTAGAAGTCAGTTGACAGGGTGACAGAGAGCAAAGAGCAGAGGTCAGCGCCGGTACACAAGTTGTTCACTTGCGTCAATCCATCTGCTACCTGTCCCCAAAACGCATGAATGTTTTCATAATTGATGGCAGCTCAGGCTGCCAGTACGTGTCATCTTTCCCAGTACCAAATGCTACCCTTGCTGGCGTCTGCTCCCCCACTCTTCACAAACTCAAGTTAAACCAGAACTCTGTGATCCATATTCTCTCTCACCCCCAACACAGCCCCCCTCCCCACCGCTCCCTCCTGATCCTTGTCCTTGCCAAACTTCAAAGGCTCCCCATTCTCCTGCATAACATTAGAGACATGAGGTCACGCACAGAAAAAGGACAGAACGTTCAATGTTGGCAGGGGAGTTAAACGGGTGATATGAGCTAGGCCCTGACATGAATCAGTCATTCATGAAAGAAAGACTTATGAAATAATACTGAGCGGCCTGCGGGTGGCGCTGTCCAGGGAGAGTATAAATACTCGGGCACGGGCCCAGCTTGCGCAGGACATTCTTAACAGGAACTAGTGAAGGACACAACTAGACCTCCATGTTGTAAAACAGTTGATTAAAGCTTTGTTTAACGCTTAGACCAAGTGCCTAGTAGTTTTCTTACATCAGTCCCCCTGTTACACGCCCTGCCTGATTTTCCTTTCTATTGAACTCGATGGAAAGGAACAATTGGGTGGGGTGTATAACAGGCGGCCGATCGCTATTGCCTATTTTCCAACCCAGCCAACATTGAACGTTCTGCCTGATCTGATGTACCTTTGTTCCCTCCTATTTTTGTTTCTGTTGTGTTCTCTCTGTAGCCTTTACATAAGAACATAAGAAATAAGAGCTGGAGGAGGCTATATGGCCCTTCGAGCCTGCTCCGCCATTCAATAAGATCATGGCTAATCTTCTAACTCAACTCCAACTTCCTGCACTATCCCCATATCCCTTCATTCCCTGAGTTCCCAAAAAATTATCAACCTCTGTCTTGAATATACTCAACGACTGAGCCTCCACAGCCCTCTGGGGTAGAGAATTCCAAAGATTCACCACGCTCTGAGTGAAGAAATTTCTCCTCATCTCAGTCCTAAATGGCTGACCCCTTATTCTGAGACTGCGACCCCTGGTTCTAGACTCCCCAGCCAGGGGAAAGATCGTCCCTGCATCTACCCTGTCAAGCCCTGTAAGTATTTTATACGTTTCAACGAGATCACCTCTCATTCTTCTAAACTCTAGAGAATATAAGCCTAGTCTACTCAATCTCTCCTCATAGGGCAATCCCCTCATCCCAGGAACCAGTCTAGTGAACCTTCGTTGCACTCCCTCTAAAGCAAGTATGTCTTTCTTTAGGTAAGGAGACCAGGACTGTACACAGTACTCCAGATGTGGCCTCACCGACGCTCTGTATAATTGTAGTAAGACTTCTTTACTCTTATACTCTAATCAATTTGTAACAAAAACTAACATACCATTTGCTTTTCTAATTGCTTGCTGTACCTGCATGTGAACTTTCTGTGATTCAGGTACAGGGACACCCAGGTCTCTCTGAATGCAAACATTTCCCAGTCTCTCACCATTCAAAAAATATTTTGCTTTTTTGTTTAACCTACCAAAGTGGATAACTCCACACTTCCAAACATTGTATTCCATTTGCCATGTTCTTGCCCACTCAGTCAACCTGTCTATATCTCTCTGCAGCCTCTTTGCATCCTCCTCACAGCTTACTTTCCCACCTGACTTTGTATCATCAGCAAACTTGGATACATTACACTCAGACCCATCATCTAAGTCATTAATATAGATTGGTAATAGCTGAGGCCCAAGCACTGATCCTTGCGGTACCCCGCTAGTTACAGCCTGCCATCCCGAAAAAGTCCCGTTTGTTCCTACTCTCTGTTTTCTGTCCATTACCCAATCCTCAATCCATGCTAATATATTACCCCCAATCCCATGAGTCCTAATTTTGTGTAATAATGTCTTGTGTGGCATCTTATCGAATGGTTTGTGAAAATCCAAATACACCACATCCACTGGTTCCCACTTATCCATCCTACTAGTTACATCTTCAAAAAACTTTTAACAGATTTGTCAAACACGATTTCCCTTTCATAAAACCATGTTGACTCTGCCTAATCATATCACGATTTTCTAAGTGCCCTGTTAGCACGTCCCGAATAATAGATTTTAGCATGTTGCCTACTACAGATGTCAGGCTAACTGGCCTATTATTACCCGTTTTTTCTCTTCCTCCTTTCTTAAATAGCGGGGTTATGTTTGCTACCTTCCAATCCTTGGGGACTGTTCTAGAATCTAGGGAATTCTGGAAGATTAATGCCAGTGCATCCACTATCTCTGCAGCTACCTCTTTTAAAACCCTAGGATACAGGTCATCGGGACCTGGGGATTTGTCGCTACTTAGTCCCATTAATTTCTCCAGTACTATGCCTTTACTTATACTGATTTCTTTAAGTTCCTCATTCTCTCTAGACCCTTGGGGCTAAAAATTCGGTGGCGCCGCGTTTGGGGCGCCAAGCTCGCCTGGGCGCCGGAATTTGCGCTCCGGCCAGAGCCGCTTGCGCCCTCCCAATATTCAGTGGGAGCGCCCCAAGAGGGACTTGGGGCGCTGCTCGAGGCTCCCCGCGTCCCGCTTGGGGCGCTCAAACTGAATATCGTCGCGCTACGTGCCACAGCGCCACATGCTGTGGCACGGCGTGCTGCTGTACTGCAGGCCTTCCTCCCCTTCTTAAGGGGGAGGGGCCTGCACCAGCGCGATCACCGATCGCGAGTGCCAGCAAAAGAGCCCGACACCGAGGAGAAGTGCCGGGCTTTTGGGACACAGCCGGCACTGCCCGGGGGGTAGATCAGGAGGCCGGGGAGGGTGGCGCGAGGAGGTGCTGGCAGGTGGCCACCGGAAAAAATGGCCGCCCCGCACCTCCACCTTAATTTGCGCCACTACCGCCACAGGTAGGCCCTGTGAACCGGTCGCAATTTGCGACCGGCGTTAGAGGCGGGCGCGACCAAATATCGCGATCAGGGCGGGAGCAGGGCGCTGCGCACACCAATGACGTCATCGGTGGCGGTGCAGCGCTACAAGCTAACGCCACCATTAGTGCCCCGCTAAATATCGCGGGAGGCGTGGCCAGTGGCGCTAAAGCCACTGAGTGCCCTCTTTGGGCGCTAGCTGGTGGCGCAGCCCACTGAATTTCTAGGCCTTGGTTCCCCATTATTTCTGGAATGTTTTTTGTGTCTTCTACTGTGAAGACAGCTACAAGTATTTGTTTAATGTCACTGCCATTTCCTTATTACCCAGTATAATTTCTCCTGTCTCTGCCTCTAATGGTCCCAATTTTACTTTCACTAAACTCTTCCTATTTACATACCTATAGAAACGTTTACAATCTGTTTTTATGTCTCTAGATAATTTACTCTCATATTCTTTTCTCTCTTTCCTTATCAATTTCTTGGTCCTCCTTTGCTGATTTCTAAAATCTTCCCAGTCCTCAGGTTTACTACTCTTTTTGGCAACATTATAAGCCTCTTCCTTTGATCTAATATTATCTTTAACTAGCCATGTTGGACCACGTTTCCTGTGAGGTTTTTGTGCTTTAAAGCAATGGATATTTGTTGTAAATTATGTATTAATTATTTAAATGCTAGCCATTGCTTGTCTACTGTCATATCTTTTAAATGCAGTTTCCCAATCTACCTTAGGTAACTCGCCCCTCATATCTACGTAGTTTGCTTTGTTTAGATTTAAGACCCTAGTTTCGAACTTAACTAAATCACTTTCAAAATCAATATAAATTCTATCATATTATGATCACTCTTCCCTAAAGGCCCCTTTACTACAAGGTTATTAATTAACCATTTCTCATTGCACAATACTAGATCTAAAATAGCCTGTTCCCTCGTTGGTTCCTCAACATACTGATCTAGAAAACTATCTTGTATACATTCCATGAACTCATTCTTCACACTATTACTGCAAATTTGGTTTGCCCAGTCTATATGTAGATTAAAGTCCCCCATGATTACTGCATTACCCTTGTTACATGCGCCTCTAATTTCCTGATTTATACTCTGCCCTACATTACAACTACTGTTTGGGGGCCTATAAACAACGCCCACCAATGTTTCCTGCCCCTTGCTGTTTCTTAGATCCACCCAAGCTGATTTTACTTCTTGATTTTCGGAGCTAAGATCCTTTCCCTCTCCTGTCTTTATCCCACCCTTCATTATCAGAGCTACCCCTCCTCCTTTTCCATTTTGCCTATCTCTTCTAAAGGTTAAGTATCCTGGAATATTTAGTTCCCAACCTTGGTCACTTTGCAACCACAGCTCTGTAATGGTTATTAGGTCAAACCCATTAATTTCTATCTGTGCTATCAATTCATCTATTTTGTTGTGAATGCTTCACACATTCAGATAGAGTGCCTTTAGCTTTGACTTATTTCTCTTTTTCCCTGATGTCACCTTAGTCACTGATGCCCTATTACCTTTATTACTCTCTCTGTCCCTTCCTGACCCACTCTGCTTATTTTTACCCAAAACTCTACTCTTCTCTAGAGCCTTGACATTTCTCTCGTTGCTTTTAAATTTACTCTTTCCTGAATCCTCCCACCCACCACCCCCGCTCCCCCCCACCCCCGCCTTCATTAATTTAAAGCCCTGTCTACTGCCCTAGTTATTCGGTTTGCCAGGACACTGGTCCCAGCCCGTTTTAAATGGAGCCCGTCTCAACGGAACAGCTCCCTCTTTCCCCAGTACTGGTGCCAGTGCCCCATGAACTGAAACCCCTTCCTCCCACACCACTCTTTGAGCCATGCATTTAAACCTCTAATCTGTTTGTCCTATGTCAATTCGTGCGTGGCTCAGGTAACAATCCAGAGATTATCACCTTTGAGGTTCTGCTTTTTAATTTGGATCCTAGCTCCTCAAACTCCCTCAGCAGAACCTCATTCCTAGTTCTACCTATGTCATTGGTTCCTACGTGAACCACAACAACTGGAACCTCCCCCTCCCACTCCAAGTTCTTCTCCAGCCACGTGGAGAAGTCTTTAACCCTGGCACCGGGCAGGCAACACAACCTTTGGAACTCTCGGTCGCGGCTGCAGAGGACAGTATCTATCCCTCTGACTATACTGTCCCCTACCAAAACTACATTTCCTTTCACTCCCCCACTTGAATGGCCTCCTGCACCATGGTGCCATGGCCAGCTTGCTCATCCATCCTACAGGCTTTTCCCTCATCCAGGCAGCCAGCAAAAAAACTGATACCTGTTGGACAAGGGCAAAGGCTGAGGCTCCTCCAGCAATGCACCTGGGGTCCCCTTTACCTGCCTGAGTTACAGTCACACCCTCCTGTCCCTGACCACCAACCAGACCTGTACCACTACCTAACCGAAGGGGTGTGACTGCCTCCTGAATCAAAGTGTCCAGGTAACTCTCCCCGTCCCTGATGCCCCGCAATGTCTGCACCTCAGACTCCAGCTCAAAAACTCTGAGCTGAAGTTCCTCAAGATGCAAGCACAGTTCTGACGAAAGGTCATCGACCAGAAACGTCAACTCTCTTTCTCTCTCGTCAGACGCTGCCTGACCTGCTGAGTGTTGCCGGCATTGTGTGTTTTTATATGGGAGAGTTCAATCACTTCTTTTTTGTAACTTCTGTTGCAAACTTTACCCAATGGAGCAACTCTCTAACCACGCCCCAGTTACCTTGTTATTTACATAACAAATAATAGTCTGCAATCATTTTCATGTGGAGTCTTTCTAAAGAGAAGTGTCATCTCGTCTGAATATTTTGTGCATTGATTACCGCAAGCACTCCACTCGAAGCTGCTGGGGAGGACAAAAACGATATTCCTAATGCAACTGCTGATTTATATAAGAAGCGATGTGGGTGGCTGTGCTCCTCTACTTCAACTGATGTACACCTGGGGAGCAGATGATAGTTAGACAGATCATCAAAGATACACAGTGGGGAATGATAAAATACTCTGTTTATTACAAAGGAGAGGCAAGCCCTGATAACTCAAGACAAATTCACAAGGGAGCTGTGAAGATCTTCACAAGAGAAGTAAATGGAAGGAGTTTTTTTTGCATTTCCTTCAAACAACAGGTACCTGGATACATTTTGTCCCTGGGAATACCTCAGGAAAAGACCCCATGACAGCCTTATCCTCAAATACTCATTTATCAAGTGTACCACTAATGGCAAACAATTATTCTGTGTAAAAAAAAAAAAAGTTTTCAATTTATTTCCAAGTTTTAAACTTAGCGTGGAGTGTCTGGTCCCCTGCTGGTCTATTTGGTGTTTTCAAAGCTCAGGCACAGAGACATGGGGCCGTATTTTGCGACCGCTACGGGTGCATATGAGGTGCGCACGCGCCCGTAGGCACGCGAAGCGCATGCGCGAAAACCCGCAGCTTGGGCCATGATGTTCTATCAATAAGCCTCAACACTGAAAACAATGAACGGCAGCAGTGCTTGCTGGGAGCTCGAACCGGATGATGGAATCCCATCTGCACACGAGATTTCAGTACGATTAGGTAGTTGGACCTAAGGGGGATATGGCAGGATATGGCAGTGCGTTCAAGTCCCACTCCAGAAACTTGAGCACAAAAATCCAGGCTGACACTCCCAGTGCAGTACTGAGGGAGTGCTGCACTGCCGGGGGTGCCGTTTTTCGGCTGCGATGTTAAACTGAGGCCCGTCTGCTCTCTCATGGTAAAAGATCCCATGGCACTATTCCGAAGAAGAGCAGGGGCGTTATCCCCGGTGTCCAGGACAATATTTATCAGAGTGATTATCTGCACGAACACTTTTGTGGCCTTCTGCGCATGTGCGCGGTATCCCGGAGCCGCGCAAGCGCACCCGATCCCCTTTGCGCATGTGCAGTGCCCAACAGTTGCGGCCTGCAGCATGGGCCACGCTTTCCTCGGCTCCGTAAGGAGAAGGTCACTGGATCCATTGGTGGCCGGGGTGGGGGGGAGGGAAGAGAAGGGAAATCGGGGAGGGGCAGGGAAAGAGAGGGGGAATCGGGAGGGAAGAGAGGATCAGAGGGAGGGGGAAGAGAGGAGGGGAGAGAGAGAGAGAGAGAGGAGGGGAGAGAGAGAGGAGAGGGAGAGATAGGGAGACTGAGAGAGAGTTGGAAAGAGAGAGGAGGGGACAGAGAGAGGAGGAAAGAGAGAGAGGAGCGAGGGAGAGAGCGAGAGAAGGAGGGAGAGAGGATCAAGGGGGAAGAGAGGGGATCAGAGGGGAAGGGAGAGGAGGGGAGAGAGGAGGGTCAGGAACTCGGAGGGAGAGGAGGTCAGGAACTCGGGGGGGGGGCGGGGGTAAAAAGCACAGAGAGCACAGTGGGGTTGGGGGAAGAACGTGATCCAGGTCTAAAGCGGTGGGGGGGAGGGGGGAATGACAGCGAGAACGTGATCCAGATGGTAAGAAGCATCACATTCTTCCAACCCCACCACCTCTACACCCGCACCACGTTCTCATTCTCCTCCCCCTAGACCTGGTTGATTTCTCGGAAAGCCCGGCACGTGTGTGCAAGTGACATCATTGGACTGAACGAAATCTGGAAGTCATGACACTGCCACTATTCACTTCATACCCAATAAACCTGTTAACAATCCGTGAGCCACACACAATGCCCCATCAATTGGAGGAGGGGGGGAGGAGGTCAGGAACTTGTTGGGGGGGAGGAGGTCAGGAACTCTGAAAAGCGGGGGGGGGGGAGGGTGGAGAGAAGGTCAGGACCTTGGGCAGGGGGAAAAAGCCAAGAACTCGGAGGGAGGGAAGGTCAGGGCCAGGAACTTGTTGGGGAGGGAAAAGGTCAGAAACTTGTGGGGTGGGAGGATGGTAAGGAAATTATTGGGAGGGCAGGAATTTGTTTGAGGGGTGAAAAACGGTCTTAACCTGTGAAGGTGAGCCCTATCTGTTCTATGTGAGCTCTGTTCTGTCTGGAGTCTGGCAGTCAGAATGGCTCAAATTGCATTTGCAAAGTGATTGATTACTTAGGCAGGCAGGATCTAATTACATATTCCAGAGAAGCTGCTGGGTGTGTCTTATCCTCCAAGGGGACCAATCAGAAATCAGGTGTTGGAAATAAAGGCAACCAATATTTACCCCTCAACCAACATCACTTAAAACAGATTATCTGGTCAGTATCGCATTGCTGTTTGTGGCATCTTGCTGTGCACAAATTGGCTGCCTCGTTTCCTACATTACAGTGACCACACTTCAAAAGTACTTCACTGGCTGTAAAGCGCTTTGGGATGTCCTGCGGTCGTGAAAGGTGCTATATAAATGCAATTCATTGAGCTAGAGATTCATTATAGCCCAGGAATAGGCGGTATCATTAGAAAAGTTGGAGAATTAGCACCAGGCGCTAATGCTTTAGACTGCACGTAAAATTCATGCTCACTGCTCAAAGAAATGATTGGAGCACTAATTCAAGTCTTTAAGCCCAAGCACGTTGGTGTTACACTCAGGACCAATATCAGGTGCAGTCTAATCGCAAGTCATGATTGCCACAGGCTTTTTCCAGTTCTTAAAGGGGAGGTTCATTGATGCTGCAGAACCTCATTCTCAGCATTGCTGGCTGTGCAGCTGCCTCAACAAGCAGCAGCAGGTCAAGGAGGAGGAGTCGGAGGACTCAAGCAGCTGTACTCATGGCAGATCCATGCCCCAGGGAGAGAGCCCGCAGATTCAGCGACCAAGCATTGGAGGTGTTGGTGTTCGCTGTGGAGAGACGGAGGGCGGAGCTCTACACAGCAAGCGACAGGAGGCCCATGCCGCAAGTCTTCCGCACCATGTGGAGGGAGGTAGCACAGCACGTCTCGGGCAGCACTGTGGTCACCAGGACCCACACACAGTGCAGGAAGAAATTTAACAACCTCACTCGGGTGGTCAGGGTGAGTGACTGCTTCTACAAATACCACCATCTGAATCACAGTCTTCACACATTGCCCAAAGCACCACACCCCCAGCGCTCACCCACCAACAATCTCTACCTACCAACACTCATACCCACATCTCACACCTTGCACACAATGACAGCTATTCAACTATGACAGGCACATCACCCAAACGCATTGCTCCACACTCACTCACACACTTTCTTTTCTCTTGCAGGCCAAGGTGGCTCACAACAGGAGGGAGCACGAGCGCACAGGCGGGGGACAAGCCATCACCCAACCACTGTCTGCGCTGAAAAATAGAGTGCTGCAGATTATTGGGCACCAGGTGGAGGGCGCCGTGGCCACCGGCGACGTTGACCCCCTTGGGGACAACACGGTACGTTCATCCCTACTCCTTCTTCTCACATCCCACTTCCCCCTCACCCCACAAGTGTTTCGCACTTTTCACCTAATCCTGCTGTATGCATGCATTTCTCCCTTCCTGCCCCCCTCCCCTCACCTTAACCCGACTCTTGTGCCTTTATGCTTTCAGATAATGAGCAAGCCACTGAGCAGCCTGTCCCTGAGGGCACCGTAGAGAGCGAAGTGGGAGAAGAGGAGGAAGAAGAACACACTGCGACACTGCATGTCTCACCCGCAGGCACCAGCTCAGATACTGGCACTATGTTTTCTTTAGAGGCTAGTATAGTAGTGGGATCTGCACAGGGTGAGGCACTGGGGACGAGTGGGCTGCAGCAAGGCCAGGGGGAAAGGAAAGTTCGGGGGCCAGCTCCCCGGAGGGTGAGATCGCGCACGAGTTCTGCTGCACAACACTCAGATGAGGACCTCGATGGGGAGGCATTTAGAAGAAGGGTGATGGGCATGCACACGGAGATGATAGGTGCAATGGCAAGGGTGCCCGAGAGCTTCTCGGCAATGATAAGGAGCATGGTGGAGTCCACCGCCAACATTGCACAAGGCTCTGCGCACACCAGGGAGCCCATCATTTACAGTCTGCAAAGGATGGTAGATTCCCAGAGAGATCGTGGCAACCCAGACCTAATGTCGCATGTGATGGGCAAGCTGGCAGCTTCCATTGCAGCATAGGCGGAAGCGACGCAACGCCTTAGTGCTGTAATGCAGTCTATGCTTGGTGGCATCCAATCTCAGACTGCTCTCATGCAGTCTCAGCTTGATGCCATGCAAGCTCTGACTGCTGCCATCATGCTGGATGTACCACCATCGACCGGGGTTTTCACAGTGTCGCAACAGATTGCTAGGGATGCTGAGGTGCTGCCCCGGGGGAGTGACAGTGGGTCAGTGGAGCAGGAACCTGCTGTCCTCTCTCAGGATGAGAGCATTGCTGCTCCCACCACTGCCACTCCACCATTGTCCTTGTCGCTGCCTGTCAACCAGCCAGCCCAGACTGCTGCCGCTCCTGCCGAGGTGGTGCAGTCTACAGCCGGCCCTTCCAGGCCCAGAGCTGGTCGAGAGCATCCTGCAAGGCCATCTGAAGTCTCCCGCATGGACACTCAGCAGCCTTCCACCAGCCCTGCTGCAGCCACTGGACCAACACTTCATAGGAGCACTAGAGTAGGCAAAGGCACAGTAATGAGAGGCACTAAGGGATTGCACAAAGGTAAATAGTTAATGGGGCAGAAATTCGGGTCCCCACGGGTGAGTACGCACTGGATACTCACGAGTAGGCCCAACGAAAGTGCCAGTTTTGTGCATGCACTGCGCATGCGCGGGAAACCGGAGATTCCGTTCCCTTAAAGGAAGGGGTTCACAGGTCGAACGTGTGCGCCGGAGAGGCAGCGCGTACGCCTGGAACTTCCGGTTTTTTATAGCTTTCTCCGGGAGGGTAAGTCTCCAACAGCTACGCTTTTAAAAAGCAGTCGCAAGGCCTGCTTTTAACAAGGTAAGTGGTGAATTAAGTAAAATTAAAACATTTTTTCCACAGGTTTATTATTTTTAAATACTTTAAAGGTAAATTTATTTTTAGCCCCGTTAAAAACTGTAATTAATTTTTTCAAACATTTTAATTATTGTTTAAACAGTTATTTTATGTAATTTATAGTTATTTTAAAAATGTGATTAAAAAAAAAAATTATTTGATGTTTTAGTTATGTTTTGGGGCCGAACACTATTCATAGATTTGACAGGCCTTCTTGTCAAATGTATGAATAGAGATTCCCTGCTACGATTGGCTCTCCATGGCCCACATGATCCATGGGGACGCTTCGAACTAACTGCGCCCCTGGGATACGCAAGCACTGCGCGCCGGCAGCTGGAGGAGGCCCAGGATCGGAATCCCACGCGGGCCCACAGCACAGCGGCCGGCGCATTTGGTAAGTGCAGGTCGGGGGCTTGCACCCGCGGGAAGCCTCCGACCCGAATTTTGGCCCTATATAATTTTTGTTGTAAGTATGTGTTCAATGATTTTTGATAAATTTATTAATTCAGTTTTGATTCTTTTGTTGTGTCTCTCATTTCAGCTTTGCGCTGTGATATGGCCTGTGACGGGGTTAGAATGATGGGGTTGTGGTGAGCAACGGGGATCTGGGGTTTAATTCATTCGAACCACATTCTGATGAGGCAATCATGGACCGCACTTCCGGTAGTCCGATTGAGTGGCTGCCTCCTCCCTCGCTCCTGTTCCTCCTCCTCCTTTGATGTGCCTCAATAAATCCGAGACTCGATGTTAGCGAAACAAAACAAGGCTTTTATTGACTTAGAAGGTAACACACAGAGGAGAATGTATCTTCCATCCAGAGGTCTGCCGTACTGGATGTGCTGCAGGCTGGGCCAGCTTACATAGGAGCCAGGTATGGGCGGAGCCCTACACACAGTACAATACAATGGAAATGAAACTGAAACCAACCACAGTCACAGGCAGAGAAATACTGATGAGTGATGAATGGAATATTTCATCACATTCACCCCTTCTATAGATTTAGTCTGTTCGGGGGTTTGATAGTCCTCTGCGACCGACGTGGCTGTTGTGGTGTCGCGGGTGTCGGCTGGGTGTCCCCGGTGGCCTCCTGGGTCTCTGCCGGGGGTGCCGCCAGGGTTGTTGAAGGGGTAGTTGGTGGGGGTACCGTTGGTCGGTGTTCTTCCGGGGGTGATGAAAGAGTAGTGGGTGGGTAAGAGTTGCTGTGGTCGTTGTTGCTGCTGTTGTCGTGGTTGTTGTCGTTACCGGCTGTGGTGACGTCTTTTATGGACACGGTGTCCTCCCTTCCGTCGGCGTGCCGGACATATGCGTATTGGGGGTTGGCGTGGAGTAGGTGCACTGACTCCACGAGAGGGTCCGTCTTGTGGCCCCTCACATGCCTTCGCACGAATACCGGACCTGGGGTGGAGAGCCATGACGGCATGGATACGCCTGAGGTGGATTTCCAGGGAAAGACAAACATTCGCTCATGAGGCATGGCATTAGTGGCAGTACACAATAGCGACCGTATCGAATGGAGCACATCTGGGAGGACTTCCTGCGAGCGGGAGATAGGGAGGCCTTTGGTCCTTAGAGCTAGGGTGACTGCTTTCCATACTGTCCCGTTCTCTCGCTCCACTTGACCGTTACCCCGGGGGTTGTAGCTGGTGGTACGGCTCGTGGCGATCCCCCTGGACAGCATGTACTGGCGTAGCTCTTCACTCATGAAGGACGCCCCCCTATCCGTATGGATGTAGCTCGGCATACCGAACAGGCAGAACAGGCTGTTGAGGCATTTAATGACCGTGGCGCTGGTCATGTCTGGGCAGGGGAAGGCGAATGGGAACCGGGAGTATTCGTCCACAATGTTCAGGAAGTAAACATTGCGGTCGACGGACGGAAGGGGGCCCTTGAAATCTAAGCTGAGCCACTCAAAGGGCCGTGTAGCTTTGATTAAGTGGGCTCTATCTGGGCGGTAGAACCGAGGCTTGCACTCAGCGCAAGTGCGACAGTTCCTGGTCAGGGACCAAACTTCCTCAATCGAGTAGGGTAAGTTGCGGGACTTTATGAAGTGGAACAGCCGCGTGACCCCTGGGTGGCAGAGGTCATTGTGGAGGGTCTGTAGCCGATCCCCGGTGGCGCTGGCACACATCCCTCGTGAGAGGGCGTCGGGGGATTCGTTAAGGGCCCCTGGCCGGTAAATGATGTCATAATCGAAGGTGGAGAGCTCGATCCGCCACCTAAGAATCTTATCATTTTTAATCTTCCCCCTCTGTTTATTATTGAACATAAACGCTACCGACCGCTGGTCGGTAAGTAGGGTGAAGCGTTTGCCGGCTAGATAGTGGCGCCAGTGGCGCACTGCCTCCACGATGGCTTGGGCCTCCTTTTCTACGGAGGAGTGTCTGATCTCGGGCCCTTGGAGGGTCCTCGAGAAGAAAGCTACAGGCCGCCCCGCCTGGTTGAGGGTGGCCGCCAAGGCAAAGTCAGCCGCATCACTTTCCACTTGAAAGGGAGTGTTCTCGTCCACTGCCTGTAGCGTGGCCCGCTCAATATCCTGCTTAATGCTTTTGAAGGCGGCATGGGCCTCAGCAGAGAGCGGAAAAGAGGATGCTTTCAAGAGGGGGCGGGCTTTGTCGGAGTAGTTGGGGACCCATTGGGAATAATAAGAAAATAACCCCAGGCACCTTTTCAGGGCTTTGGGAGTGTTGGGCAGGGGCAGCTCCCGTAGAGGGCGCAATCGGTCGGGGTCTGGTCCGATTTCCCCATTCTCCACCACGCTGCCTAGTATGCAGAGGCGCGTGGTGTTGTAAACGCACTTGTCCTCGTTGTAGGTGAGGTTGAGTTTTTGTGCGGTTTTCAGGAACCTCTCGAGGTTCGAGTCGTGATCCTGCTGGTTGTGACCGCAGATGGTGACGTTGTCGATGTAGGGGAAGGTTGCCTGCAAGTGGTGGTCATCGACCATGCGATCCATCTCCCTCTGGAAGACCGAGACCCCATTCGTCACCCCAAAGGGGACTCTGAGGAATTGGAAGAGGCGTCCGTTCGCCTCGAAGGCGGTGTACGGGCGGTCCTCTGGTCTGATAGGGAGCTGGTGGTACGCTGACTTGAGGTCGATGGTGGAGAACACCCGGTATTGGGCGATTTGGTTCACCATTTCTGATATGCGGGGTAGCGGGTAGGCGTCTAGTTGGGTGTACCTGTTGATCGTTTGGCTATAGTCGATCACCATCCGTTTCTTCTCGCTACCCCTTACCACCACCACTTGGGCGCGCCACAGGCTATTGCTGCATTCAATAATGCGCTCTTTCAGGGGCCTGTCTCCCTCAGTCGCGATAAACCGCCTGTCCTCCCAGCTGTACCTCCTGCTTTTGGTCGCTATTGGCCGGCAGTTAGGGGTAAGGTTCGCGAATAGCGAAGGCGGCTTTACCTTCAGGGTAGCCAGACCACACACTGTGAGGGGCGGCTGGGACCCACCGTAATTGAGCGTGATGCTTTGGTGGTAGCACTGGAAATCCAGGCCCAAGATCACGCTCGCACATAGATTCTTCATGATTAATACTTTAAAATTATCGTATACAGTTCCGTTAACGGACAATTGTACCGTGCAGTAACCCATAATGGTCGATGTCTGGGTTTTATCAGCCATGGAGATGGTACCCCGAGTAGGGACCACCTTTAGGGAGAGTTGTTGTACCAGTTCAGGGTGGATAAAACTCTCCGTGCTTCCACTGTCAATTAAACATTTAACCCTGCACCCGTTTACCTCGATGTCCACCATTGATTTGGATAGCGGGTGCGGCCTGGTCTGGTCCACTGTGACCGATGCCACTGTAGGGCCCTGATTGAGACAAGATGGCGTCCACGCTGTCTGCTCACAAGATGGCGGACCCCACGAGGTCGGGCAAGATGACGTCCAAGATGGCCTCTCCCACGGCGCACACGCGGCGGTGGCGGGTTTTCCGGCGGGGTTCCCTCTGCACACCTTCCCGAAGTGCCCCTTCTTACCGCACTTAAAGCAGGTGGTGCCTTTCGCCGGGCACAGGTTTCTGGTGTGCTTCGGCTGCCCGCAGAAGTAGCAGTTGGGTCCCTGACGCGTCGCAGCTGTCGTAGGGCTTCTGGGGGGAGAGCGGGGCCCCGACGGTGTTGGGCTGCCGGGCGGGGAAGATGCCTTCCAAGATGGCGGCGCCCTTGGTGCACACGTGGCGGCGTGGACGGCGCGGGCTGAAGAGTAGGCGTCCGAGTTTCTCTGGGCCACATCCAGGGATCGTGCTGTGTCCGCAGCCTGTTTCAGGTCCAATCCCGTTTTTTCCAGCAGTCTCTGCCGGATGTAAGTGGAGCTGAGGCCTGTGATAAAGGCATCGCGAACAAGCT
The DNA here is from genome assembly GCF_052327205.1 of Somniosus microcephalus. NCBI lineage: Eukaryota > Metazoa > Chordata > Chondrichthyes > Squaliformes > Somniosidae > Somniosus > Somniosus microcephalus. The sequence goes on from NC_140998.1 coordinate 22,701,993, forward strand.
CGTCAGTGTACACTGCGGCTTTTACATCTTGGCACTTGCAGTCTTTGCCAAGCGTTTTCAGGGTGCCTAGGAACTCCTCCACCGATTCCCCAGGTCGCTGTGCGCGAGTAGCGAGCAGGTGCCTAGCATACACCTCATTCGTAGGCTGCTGGTAATGCGCCTTTAAGATGTCGCAGGCGGCCGGGTACGTGTCGGCGTCTTGGATGAGGGGGTAAACCCGGTGGCTTACCCAATTCCGCAGAATTCCGAGTTTCATACTCGCAGCGTCCGTAGCGTCTTTGACGGCTGCGGAATTGTCCAGGAAGAATTCCATACACATAAACCAGTGTCCGAAGCGTGCCGATGCGTCCGAAGCATGCTGGTCCAAATCCAAACGTTCGGGTTTCAAGAGTTGATCCATTGTGTTGAAAATTAAGTCAATAAAATTGATGTGCCTCAATAAATCCAAGACTCGATGTTAGCGAAACAAAACAAGGCTTTTATTGACTTAGAAGGTAACACACAGAGGAGAATGTATCTTCCATCCAGAGGTCTGCCGTACTGGATGTGCTGCAGGCTGGGCCAGCTTACATAGGAGCCAGGTATGGGCGGAGCCCTACACACAGTACAATACAATGGAAATGAAACTGAAACCAACCACAGTCACAGGCAGAGAAATACTGATGAGTGATGAATGGAATATTTCATCAGATCCTCATCATCATCTTTCTCTTCCTCCTCCTCTCCCTCTTCCTCCTCCTGATGTGGTCCCGCAATCCCTGGTGGCAAGGGCTGGGCCCTCATGATGGCCAAGTTGTGGAGTATGCAGCAGACCACCACGAAATGGGACACCCGCTCAGTCGAGTACTGGAGGGCTTCTCCCAAGCAGAAGGCAGCGGAACCGTTGCTTGAGCACCCCGATGGTCTGCTCGATGATGTTCCTGGTGGCAGCATGGCTCTCGTTATATGAGCGTTGGGCAGGAGTGTTGGGGTTGCGGAGGGGAGTCATGAGCCAGGTGGAGAGCGAATAGCCCTTGTCGCCGACCAGCCAGCCGCAAGCTTGACGTGATGGCTGCAAGAGTGCTGGTACACCGGTCTGGCACAGGATGAAGGCATCGTGGCTGTTGCCAGGAGAGCAGGCATTAGCATGGAGGATTCACCGTCTGTGGTGGCACACCATCTGCACGTTACGTGAGTGATAGCCTTTGCAGTTACGGAAGATCTCAGGATTGTTACGGAAGATCTCAGGATTGTTATGAGGTGCCCGCAAAGCCACAAGGGTGGAGTCAATGGCGCCCTGCACTGTGGGGAATTCCGCTATCCTGGCAAAGCCACATGCACACTCGTCCTGCTTCTCTCTGGTGATGGGGAAGGAAATGTAGTCCCTTCTCCTACTGTAGAGAATCTGTGACCTCCTGGATGCAGCGATGGATGGCAAACTGTGAGATGTTAACTATGTCTTCTGTTGCAGACCGCAAGGATCCGCTGGTGAAGAAATTGAGGGCGACGGTGACCTTGACTGCCACTGAGAGAACCATGGTCACCCTGATCTGAGGCTGGAGGTCTGGTTGCAGGAGGAGGCAGAGTTCTGTGACCACCTCCTTGGTGAAGCGGAGCCTTCTAATACACTGTTCCTTGCTTAACTAGAGGTAGGAGAAGTGCTCTCAGAATACCCTTGGAGGGTAAGGCCTCCTGCAGGGCATTCTGAAGGGGGAGGGTGAAGTTGTCGTGCTGCATACAGGTACCAACGATATAGGTAAAAACCGGGGTGAGGTCCTAAAAGCTGAATATAGGGAGTTAGGAGGTAAATTAAAAAATAGGACCTCAATGGTAGTAATCTCAGGATTGTTACCAGTGCCATGTGCTAGTCAGAGTAGAAATGGAAGGATATTTCAGATGAATATGTGGCTAGAGGAATGGTGCAAGGGGGAGGAATTCAAATTCCTGGGACATTGGAACCGGTCTGGGGGAGGTGGGACCAGTACAAACTGGACGGTTTGCACCTGGGCAGGACAGGGACCGACGTCCTAGGGGGAGTGTTTGCTAGTGCTGTTGGGGAGGGTTTAAACTAAAATGGCAGGGGTTTGGGAACCTGCGCAGCAAGACAGAGGACAGGGAAGCAAGCAAGCAAAAGGATGGAGAAAAGCAAAAGTGGCAGTCAGAGAAATCAAGGGTGTAAATCAAACATGGCCACAGTAAATACTAATTCTAAAAGGTCTAAGAGTGTTAAAAAAACAAGCCTGAAAGCTTTGTGTCTTAATGCGAGCAGCATTCATAATAAGGTGGATGAATTAGCTGCACAAATAGAGGTAAACGGATATGATATAATTGGGATTATGGAGACATGGCTCCAGGGTGAACAAGGCTGGGAATTCAACATCCAGGGTTATTCAATATTCAGCAAAGACAGGCAAAAAGGAAAAGGAGGCAGGGTAGCATTGCTGGTTAAAGAGGAGATTAACACAATTGTAAGGAAGGATATTAGTTCTGATGATGTGGAATCTGTATGGGAAGAGCTGAGAAATACCAAGGAGCAGAAAACGTTAGTGGGAGCTGTATACAGACCCCCAAACAGTAATGCTGAGGTTGGGAATGGCATTCAACGGGAAATTAGAGACGCGTGCAATAAGGGCACAGCAGTTATCATGGGTGACTTTAATCTACATGTAGATTGGGCTAAGCAAATTAGTAACAATACTGTGGAGGAGGAATTCCTAGAGTGTATACGAGATGGTTTCCTGGACCAATATGTCGAGGAACCAACTAGAGATCAGGCCATCTTAGACTGGGTATTATGTAATGAGAAAGGATTCATTAGCAATCTCGTTGTGCGAGGCCTCTTGGGGCGGAGCAATCATAATATGATACAATTCTTCATTAAGATGAGAGTCAAGTATTTGACTCAGATACTAGGGTCCTGAATTTAAATAAAGGAAGCTACGATGGTATGAGGCGCGAGTTGGCTAGGATGGATTGGGGAACGTTACTTAAAGGGTTGACGGTGGATAGGCAATGGCAAACATTTAAAGATCGCATGGATGAACCACAGAATTTGTTCATCCCTGTTTGACAGAAAAATAAAACAAAAAAGGTGGCTCAACCGTGGCTAACAAGGGAAATTAGGGATAGCATAAGATCCAAGGAGAGGACATATAAATTGGCCAGAAAAAGCAGCAAACCTGAGGATTGGGAGCAGTTTAGGATTCAGCAAAGGAGGACAAAGGGATTAATTAAGAGGGGGAAAATAGAGTATGAGAGTAAGCTTGCAGGGAACATAAAAACTGACTGTAAAAGCTTCTATAGATATGTGAAGAGAAAAAGATTGGTGAAGTCAAGTGTAGGTCCCTTGCAGTCAGAATCAGGGGAATTTATAATGGGGAACAAAGAAATGGCAGACCAATTAAATACATACTTTGGTTCTGTCTTCATAAAGGAGGACACAAACAACCTCCCAGAGAAGTCGGGGAACATAGGGTCTAATGAGAGGGAGGAACTGAATAAAATCAGTATTTGCAGGGAAATGGTGTTAGGGAAATTGATGGGATTGAAGGCTGATAAATCCCCAGAGCCTGATAATCTACATCCTAGGGTACTTAAGGAAGTGGCCCTAGAAATAGTAGATACATTGCTGGTCATCTTCCAAAATTCTATAGACTCTGGAACAGTTCCCATGGATTGGAGGGTAGCTAATGTAACCCCACTATTCAAAAAAGGTGATAGAGAGAAAACAGGGAATTATAGACCGGTAAGCCTGACATTGGTAGTGGGGAAAATGCTAGAGTCCATTATAAAAGATGGAATAGCAGAGCACTTGGAAAACAGTGACAGGATCGGACAAAGTCAACATGGATTGGCAAAAGGTAAATCATGCTTGACTAATCTACTGTAATTTTTGAGGATGTAACTGGGAGAATAGATAAGGGAGAACCAGTGGATGTAGTGTATTTGGACTTTCAGAAGGCTTTTGATAAGGTCCCGTATAAAAGATTAGCGTGCAATGTTAAAGCACATGGGATTGGGGGTAAGGTACTGATTTGGATAGAGAACTGGTTGGCAGACTGGAAGCAAAGAGTTGGAATATAAACGGGTCTGTTTCCGAGTGACAGACAGTGACTAGTGGGGTACCGCAAGGATCGGTGCTAGGACCCCAGTTATTCACAATATATATTAATGATCTAGACGAGGGAACTAGATGTAATATCTCCAAGTTTGCAGACGACACAAAGCTAGGTGGGCGTGTGTGCTGTGAGGAGGATGTCGAGAAACTCCAGTATGATTTGGACAGGTTGGGTGATTGGGTAGATGCATGGCAGATGCAGTATAATGTGGATAAATGCGAGGTTATCCACTTTGGTGGCAAAAACAGGAAGGCAGATTATTATCTGAATGGCAATAGATTCGGAAAAGGGGAAGTGCAATGAGACCTGGGTGTCCTGGTGTACCAGTTGCTGAAGGTAAGCATGCAGTTGCAGCAGGCGGTTAAGAAGGCAAATGGTATGTTGGCCTTCATAGCGAGAGGATTCGAGTACAGGAGCAAGGATGTCTTGCTGCAGTTGTACAGGGCCTTGGTGAGACCACACCTTGAGTATTGTGTGCGGTTTTGGTTGCCTTATCTGAGGAAGGATGTTCTTGCCATGGAGGGAGTGCAGCGAAGATTCACCAGACTGATACCTGGGATGGCAGGAATGACGTATGGAGAGAGATTGGGTCGATTGGGCTTGTATTCGCTAGAGTTTAGAAGAATGAGAGGGGATCTCATTGAACCTTATAAAATTCTAACAGGACTAGACAGACTAGATGCAGGAAGGATGTTCCCGATGGCGGGGGAGTCCAGAACCAGGGGTCACAGTCTAAGGATAAGGGGTAAGCCATTTAGAACTGACATGAGGAGGAATTTCTTCACCCAGAGAGTGGTGAACCTGTGGAATTCTCTGCCACAGAAGGCAGTTGAGGCCAATTCATTAAATATATTCAAGAAGGAGTTAGATATATTTCTTAAGGCTAAAGGGATCAAGGGATATGGGGAGAAAGCAGGGACAGGGTACTAAATTTGAGGATCAGCCATGATCTCATTAAATGGCGGAACAGGCTCAAGAGGCCGAATGGCCTACTCCTGCTCCTATCTTCTATGTTTCTATGAGAGCCCTGATGGCCCTCCTCTTCCCTCTGGCCACATGTTCCATTCTTTCTCACTGCCTCCACCGTAGATCCTGGAAGGTGAGGTCGACTGCCAGTACAGCCCCCATTAATGTAACCAAATGTAGCAGTTTGATTTTTTTAAGAATAAATGTAGATACTTTTTAGTTGCCACAACACAATACTAAATAACCTTGAAAATACAGAATGAGACGGTTGCACTATGTGAAACGGACAAAAAAAGCACTGAAACGCCACTAACCTACAGCTGCAACTCATTACTAATATTCCCTTTAAATAATGTCCCTGGAGCCGGCTTCCTGTTGCTTCACGCCAGCTCTCCCTCTCACTGTTTCCTCCAGGCGCTAAGGTAGCTGGCGACAATCAATTTTGCAGATCGGGCGGTCAGTGAGTGTTGCACACTCACTGACGTCACGATCCACCTGGCGTTGAGGCTCCCGGCGATAATTGTTAGTCGTAGTTCTGCTAGGGGAGCGGGATTTGACGTGCGGTGTTGGATTCGCCTCGCCCCTGCAATGCTGCCTTAGTGCCCAATTAGCGCCATCTGCTGGTGCTAATGGGAGGCACTAAGGTACCGAATTGTTCGCCTTTTCTTTTCTTTCTTAAAAATAGCGTGTATTTTTCAGACAAATGCTCAAGTATTAGTTCAGTATTGTTCAGACTGTTCAGTATTCACATAAAATAAATCAACATTTCTAATTTAATATGCAATAGAGCTCACCAATGTTTGGATGGGAGCGTTAATATTCATATTTTTTTTACAGCAAAATCGATGTGCAAAAGCCCAGGTCCGTAGTGCAGGATGCCACCAAGATTGAAAACAGCAGGAGAGGATACGATGAATCAAAACAACACCAAGTTTGGATTTTAAAAGTCTATGCAGCAGGGGTTCCTAATTAAATTCATATAAGGTCCCCCTTAACTCATTCATCAATCTTACTGAAGTCTGGATGGGACACAACTTCAATCCTGTTTTTCTATCATGTGAATGCAAGTCTGCCTCTCTATGATACTTCATCTATCTCTGTTACACTCCCCTGTCTTTCCTTCTATTTCACCCCTTTCTCTCCTCCCTAGGTACTGAGGCCAACTGGAGTGATAATATTGCAGCTAAGGTTTCAAAGAACATTGATGTGACAGAAAATCATTGGTAGCAGAGATTGGAGTCTCTTGCCATCTATACAGGAAGTTTTACACACGTTTGATAAAAATTCTGTATTTCCAATGTGCATTTGGTAACTTCAACTCAGTTGAATCGAAACTCAGCTTTTAAAAAAAAATAATTCCTTTTTGAACATTATGTCAATTTATTCCTTTTAAAAAAAAGTTTTCCTTCATGGTCTCACCCCCATTCCCACTCTACAATCATCACCAGCCTTACATCCTCTCGGAAACCCGAGCCTTCTGTGTATTAGCCCCCGCCTCCGCTCTATCTTTGGTGGCACAGCTGTCAGCCTCCTTGGCCCCATTCTCAGGGGCACCCATCTTCAAACCCTTCCTTCTCTTCTTCACTCCCTGCTTTTGAAAGCATCCTGAAAACCTATCTCTTCAACCAACCTCTCTTAGCTCCTCCACAAAGTCTCGGCATTTCTTTCCCTCTGTAATGCCAACGTTAATGGTGCAATATAAATGCAAATTGTTTTATTGCCATATCTTCTGCCCAATTTTCTCCCCTTTATCTTTCTTTTCTTCTTCCTCTCCCTGCTATTTTTAATTTCATCTTTTCTCTTCCTTAACAGCCAACATTTTAACACCATCGGTCATTCAATGTGAGTCATTCGCTGGCAATAAGAGTTATATAGTATATAGACTGAATAAGCAGACTGAAACAGAAGGTAGACAGTAGCTTTTGGGGCCATTTGAGTGTGCCACTCTGCCATCTATTCCTCTAATGTTGCTGCTCTGTTTCTCTCTAGGGGCCATAAATATAAGATAGTCACTAATAAATCCAATTCAAGAGTTCAGGAGAAACTTCTTTATCCAGAGAGTGGTTAGAATGTGGAGAAACATAGAAGATAGGAGCAGGAGTAGGCCATTCGGCCCTTCGAGCCTGCTCCGCCATTCAATGAGATCATGGCTGATCATCCAAATTCAGTACCCTGTCCCTGCCTTCTCCCCATATCCCTTGATCCCTTTAGCCTTAAGAAATATATCCAACTCTTTCTTGAATATATTTAATGAACTGGCCTCCACCGCCTTCTGAGGCAGAGAATTCCACAGGTTCACCACTCTCTGGGTGAAGAAATTCCTCCTCATTTCAGTCCTAAATGGCTTACCCCTTATCCTTAGACTATGACCCCTGGTTCTGGACTCCCCGGCCATCATAAACATCCTTCCTGCATCTCGTCTGTCCAGGCCTGACAGAATTTTATAGGTTTCGATGAGATCCCCTCTCAATCTTCTAAACTCCAGTGAGTATAAGCCCAACCGACACAATCTCTCCTCATACGTCATTCCTGCCATCCCAGGTATCAGCCTGGTGAATCTTCGCTGCACTCCTTCCATGGCAAGAATGTCCTTCCTCAGGTAAGGCGACCAAAACTGCACACAATACTCAAGGTGTGGTCTCACCAAGGCCCTGTACAACTGTAGCAAGACATCCTTGTTCCTGTACTCGAACCCTCTTGCTCGCTATCACATGGAGTAGTTGAGGCGAATAGCACAGATGCATTTAAGGGGAAGCTAGATAAACACATGAGGGAGAGAGGAATTTAACGTTGTGCTAGGGTGAGATGACGAGGGGTTGAAAGAGGCTGATGTGACGCATAAACACCAGCGTGGACCAGTTGGGCCGAATGGCCCGTTTCTGTGCTGTACATTCTATGTAATTGTATGCAATTGTCCACACGATGCAGTGATACCAATATACATAGAATTACATAGAATATACATTTGGCCCAACAATCTGTGCTGGTGTTTGTACTCCACACAAGCCTCCTCCCATTCCATCTACCTCATCTCAGCCTTTCAGCATATTTTCTATTCCCTTTTCTCTCATGTACTCGTCTAGTTTCCTTTTGAGAGCATCTAAGCTATTTTCCTCAATCACTCCCTGTGGTAGCGAGTTCCGCATTCTAACCACTCTCTGGGTAAAGAAATTTCTCCTTATTTCCCTGTTGGATTTATGAGTAACCATCTCACATTTATGGCCCTTGTATTGGATTCTCCCATAAGTAGAAACATTCTCTCCACCTCGATCCTGTCCAACCCATTCATAATTTAAAAGACCTCTACTGGGTCTCCTCTAAGTCTTCTCTTTTCTAAAGAAGAGAGCCTCAACCTGTTCAATCTTTCCTGATACAATTGTAGAACAGAAGCCCTTGCAGGTTAAAAGACACGAGAGAGAAAAGTTCAGAGGCATAATCACCACAGTTGGTTTCGATAAAAGGAAGCACTGTGGCTTATAAGCTTCTATCTAGATGCTACTAAGCACCATGCAGAAATCCACTTTGCAAGTGTGAATAATTAAATTCACAGAGCTGTTCTAGTCAGAAATTACTACCTTTCTCAAGCTTGACTCATGCTGTTTAAGTATCTCTCAACTTTTTCAATCTTTTTTTTCCTCCATCATCTGTCAAGTTATGCATTGTCTAAAATCTCTTCAGACTTACTTGAAATGACAAAAAGAAAAAATAAATCGTCTGTGATAACCTGAGGTATCAACCAAGAGCCATTTTGCAAGCAAATTACACCGTGAGCTTCAAATCTCCCTCAGTGTCCTGTCTATCACCATTTGTTATACTGCAACAATTCTCAGGCACAAATCAGCTGAAATATTGCCAAACTTTCTATTCTTTACTCTGTGGAAATATCTGGTAATATCATGACTCTTGTGTGTGTAACAAGGCAGTGAGTGTGGGCTTACATCGCAAGGAGCAGGAGTCGACCATTCAGCCACCCAGGCCTATTAGGATCATAGAAACAGGAGCAGGCCATTCAGCCCCTCGAGCCTGTTCCACCATTCAATGAGATCATGGCTGATCTGTGACCTAACTCCGTATACCCGCCTTTGGCCCGTATCCCTTAATGCCTTTGGTTAACAAAAAGCTATCAATCTCCGATTTAAAAATTAACAACTGATCTAGCATCAATTGCCGTTTGCGGAAGAGAGTTCCAAACTTCCACCACCCTTTGTGTGTAGAAGTGTTTCCTAACTTCACTCCTGGGGGCAGCACGGTGGCATAGTGGTTAGCACTGTTGTCTCACAGCGCCAGGGACCCGGGTTCAAATCCGGCCTCGGGTGACTGTCTGTGTGGAGTTTGCACATTCTCCCCGTGTTTGCGTGGGTTTCCTCCGGGTGCTCCGGTTTCCTCCCACAGTCCAAAGATGTGCGGGTTAGGTTGATTGGCCATGATAAAAAATTGGCCCTTAGTGTTAGGGGGGATTAAATACGTGGGGTTACGGGGATAGGGGATAGGGCTTGGGTGGGATGGCTGTCGGTGTAGGGACCGGGTGCTAGGGTTTGGATGATCAGCCATGATCTCGTTGAATGGCGGAGCAGGCTTGAAGGGCCGAATGGCCTACTCCTGCTCCTAGTTTCTATGTCTGGCTCTAATTTTTAGACTATGCCCCCTAATCCTAGACTCCCCAACCAGCAGAAATAGTTTCTCTCTATCTACCCTACCTGTTCCCCATAATATCTTGGCACAGGGTAGATTGAAGCAATGCCACAAACAAGTTAGTTGCTTTATGATTTTTTTTCGATCTGTCTAGTCCGGTTTGTATGTATAAGCACAGAAACGTAACACATTGGAATGATCCCCAAAACGTGTACCTCAAATCAATTTCTAATGAGCCTTTTGACTATAATTTATTTCTTTGTTCTCTTTGTCAGCCAGTAACAAATAATATGAAACCTTCACAATAGGTGAGTCAACAAGCTCTCACTGCAAACCACACTTAAACCTTTATCGCTGCTGTACCTTTCTTGAGAATTTCATAATACTTAAGATGCAATCGTCTCTCTCCACAAGTACCTGTGCAGCGAGTTCTTATGATCTGCTGTGCACTGCCTGAAAGGGTGTTAGAAGCAGATTCGATAGTAACTTTCAAAAGGGAATTGGGTAAATACTTAAGAGTCATACGGCACAGAAGGAGGCCATTCGGCCCATCAAGTCCATGCCGGCTCTCTGTAGAGCATTCCAGTCAGTCTCATTCCCCCGCTCTATCCCCGCAGCCCTGCAAGTTTATTTCCCTCGAGTGCCTATCCAGGGAAATAAACTTGAAAATGAAAAATTTGCAGGGCTATGGGCAGCACGGTGGCATAGTGGTTAGCACTGTTGCCTCACAGCGCCAGGGACCCGGGTTCAAATCCGGCCTCGGGTGACTGTCTGTGTGGAGTTTGCACATTCTCCCCGTGTTTGCGTGGGTTTCCTCCGGGTGCTCCGGTTTCCTCCCACAGTCCAAAGATGTGCGGGTTAGGTTGATTGGCCATGATAAAAATTGGCCCTTAGTGTTAGGGGGGATTAAATACGTGGGGTTACAGGGTTACGGGGATAGGGCTTGGGTGGGATGGCTGTCGGTGTAAAGGACCGGGTGCTAGTGTTTGGATGATCAGCCATGATCTCGTTGAATGGCGGAGCAGGCTCGAAGGGCCGAATGGCCTACTCCTGCTCCTATATTCTATGTTTCTATGAAAGAGCAGGGGGGAGTGGGACTAATTGGACAGCTCTTTCAAAGAGATATGATGGGCTGAATGGCCTCGTTCTGTGCTGCACGATTCTGTGCATCTATAATGACCTGTGCTGCATTACTAATGGTGTTATTTGATGATCCCAACTTGTAACTTTTGCGCCAACACTGTTTTCTACATCAAAGTAAATGTGGCAAAATGAAGCTGTAAAACCAACGGTGTCTCCCAATTTCTTATCTGGTTATCAGAACCTTTACCAACAAAACCAGTGCCAAATTTACCACCAGTCACTTTTGGCATGAATGGAAGCAAAGCAGTTCCACGGTGCAAACGGTCAGCGCAATGACCCCGGTGTACCATCCCTCTCGTGACGTTAGCCCCTCATTCCTTTCGCACATCCCTCCCATTTGCACCAAAACCCCCAATCATTCAATACATTATTATGGAGAAGGTGCAAAAGAGATTTACAAGGATGATACCAGAACTGAGAGGTTATAACAAATGTTCCCCCTAATTTTTTTTTTGGGGTGCACGGCCCCTTTAAGGGGCGGTGCGGCCCATTCACAGTTTCACGCATGTGCCAAACTTAACATTGGAAAAGCCAGACCCGGGCTGCGCGGGTCCAGCAAACAGCTGCATGGCTTAGAGATTGTTGTAGGTTATAACTATCAAGAAAGACTGAACAGGCTGGGGCTCTTTTCTCTAGAACAGAGAAGGCTGAGTGGTAACCTAATAGAGGTTTTTAAAATTATGAAGGGGATTGATAGGGTAGACGTAGAGAAGATGTTTCCACTCCTAGGGGAGTCCAAAACTAGGGGACATAAATATGAGATAGTCACTGATAAATCCAATAAAGAATTCAGGAGAAACTTCTTTACCCAGAGAGTGGTGAGAATTTGGAACTCGCTACCACAGGGAGTAGTTGAGGTGAATAGTATAGATGGCTTTAAGGGGAAGCCAGATAAACACATGAAGGCGAAAGGAATAGAAGGATATGTTGCTAGGGTGAGATGAAGTAGGGGTGGGAGGAGGCTCGTGTGGAGCATTAACACCGACATGGACCAGTTGGGCTGAATGGCCCGTTTCTGTGCTGTGCATTCTGTGTAATGTGTAATTATCAAAGCCACAAGAGCAAAACAAATGGAACCGCCGACCTTACCTCTCTGAGGCATCCCATAAAGTTGTTGCTGACGGGGGAGCCGGGCAGATCCGCTGTACTAGGACTCCCGCCGACGTAGAAAAAGTCGTCAGATCCCAGCATGGTGTAGTCTTCCTGGGTGTAACCCGTGGTCGTGAGGATGCCATCCACCGAAATGGTGACCTATGCAAAGGATATAATGAAAAAAAAACGGCCAACAGTGACCTTTACACATTGTGCTGCCTGGCGCCTGCCTGTGATTGTAGATTTTTTTTGTGTGCTTATTTCAGGTTTACATTTTGAACCTAATCCTCGAGTTAATACTCGGAAGTCCCATTTTCTGGTCTGTGTTTATACAGTAGCATATTTGTAGTAGGAGATTCTTTCGTTTCATTTGCCCATGCTTGTAGGTTCGTCTCGCTGCTAATCCATGAATGATTTCCACTTGGATTGTTCCGAACTTTTTTTTTTAAGGGATGTGGGGGGCGGGGGGTGGAACTCTGCAGGGTAATCCAGGCAAGAAAATGGAACTATGTACTTTGATGCCAATTTATTTCTCAAAAAAAAACTTGGGTTGGAGAATTCGAAGATCAGTCAAAAATCTTTTGATTTTTTTTTAACAACGCTTTATTATTTGAACACCGACAAGCATGCATCAGGAGAGAACTCTTACCGTCCACAGCATGAATGTGCATGACATGAGTCAAAGCTCAACCATGAAAAAGTCACCAACTTCATCACTGTGAGCAGCCTGCATCACCTCATTCTAAAAAAAACTTTAAAAAATGAAAGGAATAAAAAAGAAAACCTAAAAAAATAAATAAAACCAAATGAATAACACCATGCATGTGCCAAACTCGACACGCTCATGCAAAACCGAAAGCCATGGTTCACGAAGGTAAACTACGGTAGCACTGCTTTCACTTGCATGCAGATAAACACATGGAGGGTGGGGAGGTGGTGTGTGCGTGTGGTGGGGAAGGGAAGGTTTGCAAGGAAGAGGAGGAGGAGGAGGTTAACAATAGACGTGTTAGTGGAGATAGGTTAGAAGGCAGATGTTGGATGGAGTTTGATTGTACTGGGTTTTTTCTTTTTCCGGTCACACTGAAGTTTGAATTTGGTCATGCCATGCACTATGTACAGAAAGAAACTGGCCGAGCCCACTCTTGTGACGTCTGAGCTCCTGCCAGTTAGCCCACAGCCACTGCCAAGAGATGCAGAGGCTCGCTCTTCAGGCTAAAGGCCCTACAATGGTCTGAACTAAGTATTTGGTAGAGAAGAAGGAAAAAAAAAAGGGGAAAAAAATATATTGAAAAAAAAATAAAGAACAACGAAACAAACTAGTCGTGGTGGGAAGAAAAAAGGGAAAGGGGGGAAAGAGAAAAAAGTGACTGAAGTAAGCGGTGAAATACCAACCCCATTTCCTCATTGTAATGGTGTCTACAATGAACAAAAAAAAAAGGAGGGGGAGGAAAAGGGGAACACACGGCAAACCCAAAAAAAGAGACAATAAGAATGATATCTACCAGACAATGTAGTTTGTTTACCATAGCGTGTCCAATGCCTGAGTGCTTTGCGGAAAAGGGGAAGAAAGGAAATTAAAAATTGTGAACAGAACGATTGTTACTTAAAATAAAACATGATGATAATTAGGGTGTTAGTACATTAGTTGGTTAGGTAACGGTTAGTAAAATGACACATTCCATGAATGATCAGTGTTAGTTTTTTTTTAAAGCGTGTCATCGACATATAGAGAAGATGCAAACAAATTCTACAGGACCAAAGCAGACCAAAAAACGAGTAAAAAGGGTTCTCAACAACTCTTTTCTTTGTAATTACTTAAACATTTAAGCACTTGGCACAGTGACTTCTATTTTTTTTAATAAAAGGAAAAGTAAGCTTACTTTTGTACACCTGGTCACAAACATTACTGTTACCACAAGCCAAACTTTATTTAATCTTGACGTGGATCCTAAAACTAGTTTTGCTCATTACTACTGTCACTGAGTCATCTTCAATGTACACCCAATGTGAATCTTAGTGGGGATGGTGGGGGGGGGGGTGGGTTTCGGAAAAGTTTAAGGCCTATTTTGTATCAGTGCTATACTCCCGCAAAAAAAGGTCCTAGTTACGTAAAAGCAAACCACAATCCCTCTTTCTGACTGTACTGAGTGTATTTTGAAAGGTACGACACAGCGTCCAAACGCACTATTAGAGGCACTCAAGGTAAAAAAAAAGACAAGACGAACACCCTACATTTAACCATTTGAAAGAAACACAAGTACTGACTCTCTAAAGTTCAACAGCAATACTGCCATGCAGTGATAAGAAACGGGCTTGGCTTCTTGAAGCTCTCTTGCAGAAGACACATCAGAGTCACTAGTCCTGGGACCTCTACAGGGTGAAGTTATTATTAACAGGAGGATTCAGTCTTCCAAAGCCATCAAGAAAAGTGATGGCCCCTGACAGAGATGTCTGCTTAAGGAAGCAAAGAATGAAGTAAAATGGGTCAACGCAAGGGCAATTAGTGCTCCAGTCTGAGCTAAGAACGTCTCTCACATGCACAGACAAAAGAAAAGAATTGCAGCCAGCCATACAGAAAACTACAGTTTACAAACATTCCAGCATACAAAGTTATAGCCCAAAAACAAAGCCTTAGTAAGTTCATGAAAATGGATAAATCAACTAAATTAATAAATAATAAGAGGATGCATCACAGAATACTGAAATAACTGGAAAAGGGGAAGCAAGATCCAAGAACCTCAACAGAACTGAGGGAACGGAAGATTAAATAAACAAAAGCCACCAGGAGTTCCAAGGACAGGACACTGAACAAACTGAACTGGGAATGAAGAAAAAGAAAACAGAATAGAAAATCATAAGTAAAGGAAATAGGCTTGAAGGGTTACAAAAGAAACCATTAGCAAAGTTTTTTTTTCTCTCTCAAGGGAGAAGGGAAAGGGGAGGGGATAAACAGATCTGCTAGCTTCGACCTGCATTTTATATACGTGAACACGACCAGTTCATTTTATCTCTCCCCCAATCCTGCCTGATTTTTTTTTATAAGCAGCTTAGCATCCGCCCCCGTCTTTACCTGTCGCAGATTGCGTGTCACTTTGACATCGTGCCAGGCGTTGTCATTGAACTTCCCATTTACTGGTTCAACCAATGCCTCAAAAGCACCAGATCCCAGGTTAATGACTAGTGAAACTGCTCCGTCTTTCAGCGCTAGGTTTACATAGTCAGCTGACTTCCCTGTGTGCAGGATCAGCCCGTTCCGCTGCCAGGTCTTGAAGGACAAGGTGATCTCGTCGCTGCTGCTCTGGATGGGGTTCTGGGATAGGTCGTAACAGAAGTATTCAGATCCTCGGAACGTCGCAGAGTTGTCTTCCCTGGCTGTGTGGGTCAAGGAGAAATGGGAAAAAACAAAGTTACTTATTTAGCAAAACTAACATTTAAAAGTATATATTACTGTAGCTGCAATCATAACGCAAAAAAAAAGGACCAACACCATATCATTAGTACATTTGATGTTAGAATACATTTGATGTTAGAATACTTCGAGTCTCTTCGCCGGGAGCAAGCGGAAGCCAAGCGCAGGCAGCGCAAGGAGTGCACGTCAACCCAAGCACCCCACCCACCCGCCCCTTCAACCACCGTCTGCCCCACCTGTGACAGAGACTGTAGGTCCTGTCCCACATTGGACTCATCAGTCACCTGAGAACTCATTTTTAATATGGAAGCAAGTCATCCTCGGTTCTGAGGGACTGCCTAAGAAGAAGAAGAGAATACACACTGCACACAAGTTGACCCTGGTAATATATTATCAAAAATAAGGATAGCATATATCCTTTGGTTCAACTCTCCTTGAAATGTGTTAATTATGTTCCTTGTTTTCCCACCAGTCAATTTGTGATTATCCAGGTGAGGAGTAACAGTGCTAGAGATTGGATCAGTTTTCCAATGTTGTCATCTGTCGGCAGCATTGAGCATTCCCTACTTCTGTGCAGAATGGATTATAGGGAGATTAAAGCTTCTTTAAGTACCCCACAAACCGGCAGCACCTCCCAAGGCCACGACATCCACAAGGGCAGCAGGCGCTTGGGAGCACCACCACCTCCAAGTTCCCCTCCAAGTCGCACACCATCCTGACTTGGAAGTATGTCGGCCGTTCTTTATTTGTCGCTGGGTCAAAATCCTGGAACTCCCGCCCTAACAGCGCTGTGGGAGCACCTTCACGATACGGAATGCAGCGGTTCAAGAAGGCGGCTCACCACTACCTTCTCGAGGGCAATTAGGGATGGGCAATAAATGCCGGTCTTGCCGGCGACATCCACATCCCGAGAATTACTTTTTTTTTTTTAAATCGCAACTCGGCGTGAGGCTTCTATTTCCCATATGGGCCATCATTACAGCCCCACTTACGACCTGCCAACTTAGTGATTTGTGCTGAATTAGGACAATTTTATGCGATGGCTCCATGACAGTTAGCAGCTGGATCGAGACTGCCAAAACAAACTTTACACAAGACGCTCACAATCAGCAGAGAGGAAACGTTCCTCTTTGCACTCCTGGCTGGCCTCCCACATTCCACCCTACGAAATATTGAGGTCATCCAAAACTCGGCTGCCCGTGTCCTAACCCGCACCAAGTCCCGTTCACCCATCACCCCTGTGCTCGCTGACCTATATTGGCTCCCGGTTAAGCAGTGCCTCGATTTCAAAATTCTCATCCTTGTTTTCAAATCCCTCCAGGGCCTCGCCCCCTCCCTATCTCTGTAATCTCTTTCAGCCCCACAACCCCCCCGAGATATCTGCGCTCCTCTAATTCTGGCCTCTTGAGCATCCCTGATTTTAATCGCTCAACCTTTGGTGGCCGTGCCGTCTGTTGCCGAGGCCCTAAGCTCTGGAATTCCCTGCCTAAACCTCTCCGCCTCGCTACTTCTCTTTCCTCCTTTAAGATGCTCCTTAAACCTACCTCTTTGACCAAGCTTTTGGTCACCTGCCCTAATTTATCCTTATGTGGGTCGGTGTCAAATTGTTTGTCTTAAAATACTCCTGTGCAGCGCCTTGGGACGTTTTACTACGTTAAAGGCGCTATATAAATACAAGTTGTTGTTGTTGTTGAGTCCAGTAGTATGAGAGAGGGAAGGCAAGTTGTTGTTGAGGGAAAACAATAGTGTTCCAACCTCTGAATACAGGGCACAGTACTGTCATGGTTATGGTATTCGACTGGCAACTAAGTCATGAGTGCAAATCCCACAATGGCAAGTTGTGAAATTGAATTCAATGAATCTGGTAATTTACAGGCTTTCCAGAGACAAAAATCGCTATGTAAGCAATTGGGTTGTTACAACACTCATGTCCTTCAGCCCCTTATCAGTCAGGCATACCAGTGAGTCTAGCGGTTGTCTCCTAATACCAAACAATTAAGGGCGACCAGGGATGGGCAATCAACGTGGCCTTACCGGCAATGCCGACAACCTCAGAATGTATTAAAAAAAGCCACCAGAGTCCGCACATTTGCAAAGTAGTCCGGACTCAACACTTGACATTTCCCACCTCCCCCCGCCCAGGGTTAAAAATGAATTTCCTTTTGTTGTAGTCTTCACGAATGTCACACAATAGGTTTATGTCATTTGTACCCGAGATACACACTGACTGAGCTTCATTATTCAGGCTGCTCCAATCACGGTAGATGATAGATCAACGGAAACTCATTTCGCCCATGACCCACGTTGCTACTGCGGTGGGCATGAGTTGCCCACCTCCATCATTCACGCACCGATATGCCAAAGCTCAGCCTAGCTGGTGATATGGTCCCAGACATCAAGCCAAAAGCCATCTTCTACATGGTGTTTCCTGTGGATTTGGGTGTGTGAGCTCGTGTGTGAGCACTTGTGCATGCGTGAGATTGTGTGTGCTTGCGAGATCACATGTGCTGACACTCGTCTGCATGTAAGTACATGTGGTGACGAGTATCTGTACGCGTGCGTGCATGAGTGTGTGCATCTGTGTGTGTGCGTGTCTGTGCGCGCGTGTGTGTGTGCGCACGTGAGTGTTGGTGCGTGCGAGCATGTGTGTGTGCATAGATGCACAAAGAGTCGAGTGTAATGGGAGGACGGCCTCACGACTATCCTTAGGCTAGGTCTTCGTCTAGTGCAGGTGCATGCCCATGGCCAGCTAGATCAGTTTGGGAAGCCCTGGAAATCTTGGCCAGCATTGTGGGGTCATAGATCCTACTTCCATTTTGTTGCTCCTGGGTATTGCGTGCTCTGCAGGCACAACAAAAGGGAAAAAATGACCCATCTAGTTTTCTGTGGCTATGGTATCCTAACGTGCAGAAACCCTGGTAGTTCTGAATCCTCTATGGATAGTTCTCATTTCTGTACCTATTCATATCATATGTTAGAGTGGGGGAACATCAGGTTCCTGCACAACTTAGATCCTCCTGTGACATGTAGGTCAGTTGCGTAAATTGTTAAGACAGCCCAAAAATAGTTACACTCTTAGTCAAAAGTAAGCACGTTTATATTATTTAAAGCAAATTAATGGATTACGGTAGCATAGTGGTCATGTTACTGTGCTAGTAATCCAGAGGCCTGGACTAATGATCTGGGAGACATGAGTTCAAATGTCACCAGGGCAGCTCTGGGAATTTAAATTCAGTTAATAAATAAATCTGGAATAAAAAGCTAGTGGATGTAATGATGACCATGAAAACTACCAGATTGTCGTAAAACCCCATCTGGTTCACTAATGTCCTTTAGGGAAGGAAATCTGCCGCCCTTACCCGGTCTGGCCTATATGTGACTCTAGACCCACAGCAAATGTTGATTGATTCTTAACTGCCCCTCTGAAATGGCAGCTCACCGCCACCACCTTCTCGAGGGCAATTAGCAGATGGGCAATAAATGCTGGCTTTGCCGGTGACGTACACATCCCAGGAACGAATAAAAAAAATAAATTCGAAAAAGTGTGCCAGGGAGAGTTTCCTTCAATACAACGACAGTAACATGCCAAGCAATTAAAAGTACACCTGTCTGTGAGGTAGGGGTGGCTGAGGTTATAAATAGGTCATTAATTGGGCTGAAGTTGCTTTGGAAGGTGATGGGAGCAGCTGCAGGAGGGAATTAATTCCCCCCCCACCCCTCCGCCCCCCAACAAAAAAAAATTGAGACCTATTTCAAAACTTGAACCTTCACATTGAATGAGAGGTAGATTTCGTTCAAAGTATTCTAATAAAAAGATCTGTCAGCTCCAACCTGTTCGCACTGGCCAGGTTTGATTTTTTTTTTAATTCGTTTATGGGATGTGAGCATCGCTGGCAAGGCCAGCATTTATTGCCCATCCCTAATTGCCCTTGAGAAGGTGGTGGTGAGCCGCCTTCTTGAACCGCTGCAGTCTGTGTGGTGAAGGTGCTCCCACAGTGCTGTTAGGGAGGGAGTTCCAGGATTTTGACCCAGCGACGATGAAGGATCGGCGATATATTCCCAAGTCAGGATGGTGTGTGACTTGGAGGGGAACTTGGAGGTGGTGGTGTTCCCATGCGCCTGCTGCCCTTGTCCTTCTAGGTGGAAGAGGTTGCGGGTTTAGGAGGTGCTGTCGAACAAGCCTTGGCGAGTTGTTGCAGTGCATCTTGTAGATGGTACACACTGCAGCCACAGTACGCCGGTGACGGAAGGAGTGAATGTTTAAGGTGGTGGATGGGGTGCCAATCAAGCGGGCTGCTTTGTCCTGGATGGTGTCGAGCTTCTTGAGTGTTGTTGGAGCAGCACTCATCCAGGCAAGTGGAATGCACTCACGGATCAATAAAATCCCATTCGGTATTGTACACGAGGATTGACTTGGACACATATCGTCGTTGCTGGGTCAAAATCTTGGAACTCCCTCCCCAACAGCACTGTGGGGTGGGAGGAAGCCCGTGTGGAGCATAAACACCGACATGCACTCGCTGAGCCGATATACCCGGTCCTGTGCTGAAAATACTATGTGATGAAGCACACATCATTTAAATAACTCAGCGGGGCTGCTCCACCTGGCGAAATGAGGCACATTTTCATGTAAAAAAAATAAACGGAATAATCTTTTTTTTTGCAACTTTACGTGACAGCAGGTTTCTGAAAACTGACTAAAAAATGTAATCCAAACTGCCCATCAAAACAGTCAGCCAGAACCAAAAACGAAACCACGTGATAAGGATTTAAGTTTAAAAGAAAAAGATGTCAGTGTACGGTGCGGCACTGCAGGGTATAGGTTGTCAGACAGCATTAATTGACACAGCAAACCCTGCTTGCCATTGTCTTTATTTAATATATGAACATCACATCGCTTGATCCTTTTTATAACACAAATCAGGATTAGGAAATACAGCACAGTGTCTTATTAATGTCAGTTTCATGCAGCAACTACTAGATCAGAAATGTGAAATGTTTCATAAAGGGCTTCATCTGTTAATCTTAAAGAAAGCAATTGAGGCACGTTGCCAGTTTGTGTATGTGAAAAGCCTTTCATTCCTCTGCAGTTAGCAAAATAAACTGGGGATTGTATTCACAGTATAACATTATATTCTACAAATCTCCCAAGGCAAATTCTGTGCCAATATTAACTGTAGGTTTTAATGTCAGTCCTTTTCTTCGGGGTAACAATGCACAATATACAGTGTAATGATATTCTACTGAAGAATGAAATACCAGGAGAAAACAAGCCTGGATTACTCATTCCATTGCCGAGATGTTATTTTTCTTTTCATATATTCATAGAATCATATAGCAGAGAAGGAGGCCACAGGGCTCGTCGTGTCCTTCCGAAAGTGCGGTGCACAGAATTGGACTCAAGACTCCAGCCGAGATAAAGCAGTGGTTTGTAAAGGTTTGGCGTGACTGCATTGTTTTTGTATTCAGTGCCCCTACTTACGAAGCCAAGTATCCCGTACACTTTCTTGACCACCTTATCAACTTGCCTTGCCACCTTCAAGGATTTGTGAATGTGCACCCTCAGGTCCCTCTGCCCTTGAACCCCCCTCAAGATTGCACCATTTAGATGATACTGCCTCTCCATGTTGTTCCTCCCAAAGTAAGTCACTTCAACCTTCTCCTCATTAAATTGCATCTGCCATGGGTCTGTCCATTTCAACAGTCTGTCTATGTCCCTGCAACTACCCTGCAAGTTTTGTAACATCCGCAAACTTCATAATTGTACTCTCTCTACCCAAGTCCAGGTCATTTATATATAACAAGAAAAGCAATGGTCCTCATTCCGACCTCTGGGGGACCCCGCTGCATACTCCTATCCCTTAGCCAATTGCAGACTCAGATCTACCAACTAGACCTACTCCACTGTTCTTTCCCCACAGCCCTGCAAATTTCACCTTTTCAAATATTTATTCAATTCCCTTTTGAAAGTTACTATTGAATCTGCTTCCATCGCACTTTCAGGCAGCGATTTCCAGATCATAATAACTCGCTGCATAACAAAGAAATTCTCATCTCTCTTCTGGTTTTTTTTGCCAATGATCTTAAATCTGTGTCCTCTGGTTACTGACCCTCCTGCCAGTGGAAACCGTTTCCTGCTATATCAAAATCCCTCATAATTTTGAACACCTCAATTAAATCTCTCTCCAACCTTCTCTGCTCTAAGAAGAACAATACCAGCTTCGTGCAATCAGGAGAGAGGCGACTGATCGGGAGAAAGAATAGCTGATCAGGAGTGGGGGTGGGGGGGATCAGGAGAGAGGCGAGCGATCGGGAGAGAAGAGGCAATCGGGAGAAAGTGGAGGCGATCAGGAGGGAGGGGAGGTGATCGGGAGGGAGGGGACGATCGGGAGAGAGGAGGCGATTGGGAGGGAGGAGGGGTGATCGGGGTGGGTTCGGGGGGGAGGGGCTGATCGGGGGGGGGGGGTGATCAGGGGGGAGGGGGTGATCAGGAGGGGGGGGATCGGGGGAGGGGGTGATCGGGTGCGGGGGATCGGGGGAAGGGGTGATCGGGGGGGAGGGGGTGATCGGGTGGGGGGGTGATCAGGGGGGAGGGGGGTGATCGGGTGGGGGGTGATCGGGGGGAGGGGGGCGATCGGGGGGAGGGGGGGCGATCGGGAGGGAGGGGGAGATCGGGAGGGAGGGGGAGATCGGGGGGAGGGGGGTTATCGGGGGGAGGGGGGCGATCGGGAGGAGGGGGGTGATCGGGAGGGAGGGGGGCGATCAGGGGGAGGGGAGATCGGGGGGAGGGGGGCGATCGGGGGGAGGGGGGCGATCGGGGGGAGGGGGCAATCGGGGGGAGGGGCTGATCGGGGAGAAGGGGTGATCAGGGAGGGGCTGATCAGGAGGGAGGGGGCAATCGGAGGGAGGGGGTGATCGGGGGGAGGGGTGTTCGGGGAGGGGGGTGATTGGGAGGGAGGGGGGCGATCGGGGTGATCGCGAGGGGGGGAGGTGATCGGGGGGGGCGATCAGGAGGAAGGTGGCGATCAGCAGGCAGCACTGCTGCTCCTCCTGGCTCCACATTTAGGTAAGTATTTTTTCAAATGTCGGGGTGCACACAGAATGCCCTTTTGAAACTTACCAATTTCGATGAAATCCCGCATACAAATGCAAAAAAAATGTTCTCTGTCAGATGCTGACCGATTAGCTGTGCATTTTCCTTCAACTATTCCTGAATGAAGTGCTTTTACTGGTCAACTCTTTCCTACCTGCACTAAAGGTTTTTTTCAAACAAATAATAATAGGTTGAAAAGAATAATAAAGGCAGCAGAAGACAAGCAATTTGTGCTAAATGTCACTGAAATGCCAAGGAGTGATTCACGCTACAGCATGAAAGTAACCTGGAGGAGGCACAATTAAAAAATAAAAAACAAAACATGCCTGCAGCATTGCTAAAGGTGAGTATTTTTTTGAAAAAAACAATTAAAATTATTTTCCTTTCTTTTAGGTTGCTTCCTTCATCAGCCTGTCTATGCAGTTTCCCATGAAGAAAGAACTTGCATTTCTATAGCGCCTTTCACAACATCAGGACGTCCCAAAGCGCTTTACAGCCAATGAAGTACTTTTGAAGTGGAGTCGCTGTTGTAATTTGGAAACGCGGCAGCAAATTTGCGCATAGCAAGCTCCCACAAACAGCAATGTGATAACGACCAGATAAAATCTGTTTTTAGTGGTGTTAGTTGAGGGATAAATATTGGTCAGGACACCGGAGACAACTCCCCTGCTCTTCTTCAAAATAGTGCCACTACATCCACCTGAGAGAGCAGACGGGACCTCGGTTTAACGTCTCATCCGAAAGACGGCACCTCCGACAGTGCAGCACTCCCTCAGCACTGCGCTGGAGTGTCAGCTTAGACTTTGTGCTCAAGTCCCTGGAGTGGGACTGGAGTGGAGTGGAGTGGAGTGGAACCCTCGACCTTCTGACTCAGCGGTGAGAGCGCTATCCACTGAGCCAAGGCACAAAGGACAGGCTGATGACCTGCCCCAGTGTTTTTCTGATGCTGTTGCATATACTCCATGCAACACCTATGTTATAGGCCAAGGTAGAGATGGGGAAAGAGCCAAGCGGTTTTTTAAATAAGAGAAAGGGGGCTTTTTTTTCCTCCCAATTTACTTCTGTGTGCCCACTTTGGGTATTTTACATTCACTTCAGTAATTTAAGTCAGTGATTAAGTTTTTAAGATGTTGTTAACTTCTTCCTAAATGGAAACAGACAAGTAAATCCATACCAAAAGTTCATTACAGTAAGAAGCCAATACCAGCTGTAATGTAAGGTAGCGCCAGTTCTACAGTGGTAGTGACAAGTATTGAATGCCAACACTGAACTAAACCCTCTCGCAACCTGATCAAATCTCCCTTTTTTCTGATCTATTTCTTTTTTGAGTTAAAGGTTTTCTTTAGCAAAATATAAACAATATAAAAGGTCAAACATAGGAGCAGAAATCTATAGAAAGCAATAATCGCAGCATAATATCAACATAGGAAGATAGAGCGAAGTTGAGTAGAATAACAGACAAACAAGGACCACAAGGCTGGTGCCAGTGTCTGCGTTTTCATTTCAATATTGGCCCCTAATTCGCGGAAAGAATATCAGTGTGTGACCAACACATGGCGTTACTAATGTGCAAATCCTCCAGCAACTTGTGGGAAGGATGAGCTACCCCGTGAATTGCGAATTGCTGGCCGATTTGCGCCGCTCCGCCATTAGCCTCGCGAAAATGGCATCTCACGTGTAACCTCCCTGCGATTTTCATGAAGTTGCTTTTGCACATTAATTACCCATTGAACTCGCCATAGAAAGTTAAGTCTCCTAGTTAACAGCGTAAGTACCCTTTTCACGACATGATAATTGTTAATGACTGCCAAATAACCTCTCTTGCTCAGAAAGCGAACAATTAAAAGTTTGCAGTCTCATTCCTTCAGGTTGTGAATTGTTGTTGGAGATTTTAAAAATCTCAAATTTTCAGTGTTGTCTCACTCTTCTCTCTCTTTTAATCCAATCTTTCTCTCCCTCTCTTTATTTCTCTTTCTGTACCTGATTTGACATTGGATTTACCCACTCTAATTCACCCTCCTTCTTAGTCCTTCCTCTGCTTATTTCTCAATCCTCGAAGCTCATTGGTTAAGGAGATACCCTGTTGGACCCGTTGTTCACCAAGGTCCCTCATTGCCCTCGACGCGGTTATCTGCTCGCCCTTCCAGCAACTTTCTGGGCAAAAAAAATTCTCTGAGCGGAGGGGTGCAGGAAGAAGTCTAACTAACGGGGCATGCTGCGGGATGCCCCGCTGCAGCAATGTTTATTTTAGCGGAGTAACCTTGAAGTATCTGTCCCAGCAGTTTCGTTTTGTTTATTCTGGTCCAGTCTGGAACTTGTGAAGCTGATTTTACTGAAATTCTCAGCATCTATTGCTGCTTATGATTAGGACTGACTGACAGCTACATTTTCAATTCATCTCCTTCCTTTCACTGGGCTGACGAGAGTTAACTAGAGATGAAACTAAAAATATTTCAACCAAGGGTGGAGAGGAGGGAGCTGTCAAGGCAAAGAGGATGATAGACTGAGAGATGAAGGGGACGAAAAAGCAATAAATTGTGAATCATTTAAAAAAAAAACACAATTAAATTCTTTCATTAGTCAAACGAGATCTCACAAGAGCATTTCTGTTAACCCAGTATATATGGTAAAACTGCTTAATGTGCTGTTTCTTAAGGATAATATGATAAACTAACACTTTAATAAATTAAATCAACACAAACGTTATTACAAATTTTAATGCTTCCTGGGAATAAACCTTACTATTGTATGATCATTAAACCTTCTAGGCTGCCTATGTTATTCATCTAAACATTTGTTTTCCAATTTTATGTTGTGATTATTCATTATTTAATCACATATGAACATCTAAGATATAAAGTCCCTAAGCTGCAACACACCAGGCTGTAAATCACACGAAGCATGTGCTGAAGACTGGTTAGATGTCAGGGAATTCAATGAGTAGCACATTTAGAATCATTGCGTTTAACA
This sequence comes from Somniosus microcephalus, assembly GCF_052327205.1. Classification (NCBI taxonomy): domain Eukaryota; kingdom Metazoa; phylum Chordata; class Chondrichthyes; order Squaliformes; family Somniosidae; genus Somniosus; species Somniosus microcephalus. Next base: position 22,727,395 of record NC_140998.1, read on the forward strand.
GCACAGGAGGCTGTTCAGGCCATTCGATCCATTGTGCCTGCACCTGCTCTCTAAGGGAGGGCTCGTTTTCACAAAGGACCTGCACACCCAAAACCTTGGTTTGTTTGCTCTCTCCACAGATGCTGCCTGACTTGATGAGAGTTTCTGCTTTTGTTTCAGATTTCCAAGCATCTGCAATATTTATTTCTCTAACTCGCAACAAGTCCTGTTCGTCCATCACCCCTGTGCTCGCTGACCTACATTGGCTCCCGGTTAAGCAACGCCTCGATTTCAAAATTCTCATCCTTGTTTTCAAATCCCTCCATGGCCTCGCCCCTCCCTATCTCTGTAATCTCCTTCAGCCCCACAACTCCCCAAGATATCTGCGCTCCTCTAATTCTGCCCTCTTGAGCATCCTTGATTATAATCGCTCAACCATTGGTGGCCGTGCCTTCTGTTGCCTAGGCCCTAAGCTCTGGAATTACCTGCCTAAACCTCTCCACCTCACTACCTCTCTTTCCTCCTTTAAGACGCTCCTTAAAACCTACCTCTTTGACCAAGCTTTTGGTCACCTGCCCTAATTTATCCTTATGTGGCTCGGTGTCAAATTTTTTGTCTTTTAATACTCCTGTGAAGCACGTTGGGACGTTTTACTACATTAAAGGTGCTATATAAAAACAATTTGTTGTTGTTGTAAAAGAGCTATCCACTTACGCACAGTCACCTGCCCTTTCCCCATAACCTTTTAATTTTTCCTTTTTCAGATCTGTATCCACTTCCCTTCCAAAATCTATTGTGGATTCATTTTCCACCACTGTTTTTGGTAGTGCATTCCATGTCCCAACCACCCCTGCATAAAAGAATTTCTCATAAACTCTGCTTTCATTCTTTTGCTGATGATCTTGAATTTACGCCCTCCAGCTCCTCGCTGACCATTTGGTGGAAAAAGTTTATTGTGATTTACTTAATTAATCCCTTTCATAATTTTGAGCACCTCTAGCAGATCTCCTCTTAATGTTCTTTGTTCTAATGAAAAGTTTCTCTAGTCTCCCCTCATAGATAAAGCCTTTCACACCTTGAGGTCATTCAAAACTCTGCTGCCCGTGTCCTAACTCGCACCAAGTCCCATTCGCCCATCACCCCTGTGCTCGCTGACCTCCATTGGCTCTCAGTTTAGCAACGCCTCTATTTTAAAATTCTCATCCTTGTTTTTTCCAAATCCCTCCATGGCCTCGCCCCCTCCCTATCTCTGCAATCTCCTCCAGGCCTACAGCCCTCCGAGATATCTGCACTCCTTCAATTCTGGCCTCTTGAGCATCCCCCATTTTAATCGCTCCATCAATGATGGCCATGGCTTCAGTTACCGAGGCCCTAAGCTCTGGAATTCCCTCCCTAAACCTCTCCGTCTCTCTACTCCTTTAAGACTCCTTTAAACCTACCTCTTTGCCCAAACTTTTGGCCATCTGCCCTAATGTCTCCTTCTGTGGCTCGGTGTCAAGTTTTGTTTGATGACGCTCCTGTGAAGCACCTTGGGATGTTTTATTACATTAAAGGCGCAAAATAAATACAAGTTGTTGTTGTCGATATCATAGAATCGTACAGAACTGAGGGAGGCCACTCAGCCCATCATGCCTGCACCGGCTTATTGAAAGATCTAGCCAATGAGTCCCAACCTCCTGCTCTATCCCCATAGCCCTGCCTTTTTTTTTTACCCCTTCAAGTATTTATCTGATTCCTTTTTGAAAGTTACTATTGAATCTGCTTCCCATCACCCTTTCAGGCAACACATTCCAGATCACAACAACTTATCTGAGGAAGATTTTCTTGCCATGGAGGGAGTGCAGCGAAGATTCACCAGACTGATACCTGGGATGGCAGGAATGACATATGAGGAGAGATTGGGTCGATTAGGCTTATATTCGCCAGAGTTTAGAAGAATGAGAGGGGATCTCATTGAAACTTATAAAATTCTAACAGGACTGGACAGACTAGATGCAGGAAGGATGTTCCCGATGGCCGGGGAGTCCAGAACCAGGGGTCACAGTCTAAGGATAATGGGTAAGCCATTTAGGACTGAGATGAGGAGGAATTTCTTCACCCAGAGAGTGGTGAACCTGTGGAATTCTCTGCCACACAAGGCAGTTGAGGCCAATTCATTAAATATATTCAAGAAGGAGTTGGATATATTTCTTGAGGCTAAAGGGATCAAGGGATATGGGGAGAAAGCAGGGACAGGGTACTGAATTTGGATGATGAGCCATGATCTCATTAAATGGCGGAGCGGGCTCGAGGGGCTGAATGGCCTACTCCTGCTCCTATCTTCTATGTAACTCGCTGCATAATAAAAACAATCTCTCATCTCATCTCCCCTCTGGTTCTTTTGCCAATTATCTGAAATCTGTGTCCTCTGGTTACTGGCCCTCCTGCCAGTGGAAACAGTTTCTCCCTGTTTACTCGATCAAAACCCCTCATAATTTTGAACATCTCTATTAAATCTCCCCCTTAACCTTCTCTGTTCTAAGGAGAACGATCTTCTCTGGTCAATCTTAGTGAACCTCTTCTGCACCCTCTTCATGGCCTTGGCATCCTTCCTAAAGCAGGGTGTCCAAAAACAGACACAAGGGAGAATAATTCTTCACTCAGAGGGTTGTGAACCTTTGAAATTCTCTACCCCAGAGGGCTGTGGATGCTCAGTCGGTGAGTCTATTCAAGACAGAGATAGATAGATTTTTGGGCACTAATGGAATCAGGGGATATGGGGATAGTGCAGGAAAGTGGAGATGAGGTCGAAGATCAGCCATGATCTCATTGAATGGCGGAGCAGGCTCAAAGGGCCGAATGGCCGACTCCTGCTCCTATTTCTTATGTCCTTACGTTCTTATAAATCTGTCTTGGGCATTAACACAATAGCAAATCGGCAGCCCATTTTAGCCATGGAAAAGAAAAGCAGGCGGTGTGTAAAACGGGCTTCCGATTCGCTCTCACTCATTTTGAGCTACTGCCCAGGACAAACGTATACCCCAATATTCTAACTGCGGCCTAACCGACGATTTGTATTGGTTTAGCATTAAGTCTTAACAGCTTGTCTTCCCCACTTTTAAAGATTTGTATGTCTGAACCTCTGCTTCTCTGCTCCTTCTAAAGTTTTAACATTTAGTATGTATGCCCTCTCGTTATCCTTCCTCATAAAATGCATCTCTTCACATGAAATTTTATCTGACATCTATCCAATCTACTAACCTGTCTATAACCTCCTGAAATCACTTAAAATCCTGTACGCAGTTAATGATCACCAGAATATCTGTGAGAATTCCTCTAGGCTGATATATTTTCAATAAATTTCCCTCAGTATTCTTCCGTTTTCCCTGAAATCACTAATCTGCTTTGATTCCACTTGGTCTAATTGTCCATTCTTCATGTGTGAAGGAGGAGTCTGGAGGTTATTTTACCATGAGGGAATCACAGCTAAACCTGATTCTGTCCTCATCAGACACGCATACACACACACATATGCAGACATACACACACGCAGACACACACACGCAGACACACACACACACATACGCAAACACACACATACGCACATACACACACAAATACACAGACACACACACACGCAAACACACACACACACGCAGACACACACACACACGCAGACACACACACACGCAAACACACACACACACACGCAGACACACACACACACATACGCAAACACACACACACGCAGACACACACACACGCAGACACACACACACACACACATACGCAGACACACACATACACAGATACACACGCACGCAGACACACACACACATACGCAGACACACACACACATACGCAGACACACACACACATACGCAGACACACACACACATACGCAGACACACACATACGCAGACACACACACATACGCAGACACACACACACACGCAGACACACACACGCAGACACACACACACGCAGACACACACACACACATACGCAAACACACACATACGCACATACACACACAAATACACAGACACACACACACGCAGACACACACGTACGCAGACACACACACACGCAGACACATACACACACACAAATACGCAGACACATACACACACAAATACACAGACACACACACACGCAAACACACACACACACACGCAGACACACACACACATACGCAAACACACACACACGCAGACACACACACACATACGCAAACACACACACACGCAAACACACACACACGCAGACACACACACACATACGCAAACACACACACACACACATACGCACACACATACACACACATACGCAGACACACACACACACATACGCAGACACACACATACGCAGACACACACACGCAGACACACACACACGCATACGCAGACACACACACACGCAGACACACACACACATACGCAAACACACACATACGCACATACACACAAATACACAGACACACACACACGCAGACACATACACACACACAAATACGCAGACACATACACACACACAGACACATACACACACACAAATACGCAGACACATACACACAAATACACAGACACACACACGCAAACACACACACACACACGCAGACACACACACACATACGCAGACACACGCACACATACGCAAACACACACACACACGCAGACACACACACACACGCAGACACACACACACATACGCAAACACACACACACACACGCAGACACACACACACATACGCAGACACGCAGACACACACACACACACACACATACGCAAACACACACACACATACGCAGACACACACACACATACGCAGACACACACACACACGCAGACACACACACACACATACGCAGACACACACGCAGACACACACACATACGCAGACACACACACACACACGCAGACACACACACACATACGCAAACACACACACACACGCAGACACACACACACATACGCAGACACACGCAGACACACACACACACACATACGCAAACACACACACACACACGCAGACACACACACACACATACGCAGACACACACGCAGACACACACACATACGCAGACACACACACACATACGCAAACACACACACACACACACGCAGACACACACACACGCAGACACACACACACACATACGCAAACACACACATACGCACATACACACAAATACACAGACACACACACGCAGACACACACACACGTACGCAGACACACACACACGCAGACACATACACACACAAATACACAGACACATACACACACAAATACACAGACACACACACGCAAACACACACACACACGCAGACACACACACACATACGCAAACACACACACATACGCAAACACACACACACACATACGCAAACACACACACACACATACGCAAACACACACACACGCAGACACACACACACACATACGCAGACACACACACACATACGCAAACACACACACACACACACGCAGACACACACACACGCAGACACACACACACACATACGCAAACACACACATACGCACATACACACAAATACACAGACACACACACGCAGACACACACACACGTACGCAGACACACACACACGCAGACACATACACACACAAATACACAGACACATACACACACAAATACACAGACACACACACGCAAACACACACACACACATACGCAAACACACACACACGCAGACACACACACACACATACGCAGACACACACACACATACGCAGACACACACACACACATACGCAGACACACACACACATACGCAGACACACACACATACGCAGACACACACACATACGCAGACACACACACACACGCAGACACACACACACACGCAGACACACACACACACATACGCAGACACACACACACACGCAGACACACACACACACATACGCAAACACACACATATGCACATACACACACAAATACACAGACACACACACACGCAGACACATACACACACAAATACGCAGACACATACACACACACAGACACATACACACACACAAATACGCAGACACATACACACACAAATACACAGACACACACACACGCAAACACACACACACACACGCAGACACACACACACATACGCAGACACACGCACACATACGCAAACACACACACACGCAGACACACACACGTAGACACACACACACATACGCAGACACACGCAAACACACACGCAAACACACACACACACACGCAGACACACACACACATACGCAAACACACACACACGCAAACACACACACACACACGCAGACACACACACACGCAGACACACGCAGACACACACACACATACGCAGACACACACACGCAGACACACACACACACACATACGCAGACACACACACACACGCAGACACACACACACATACGCAGACACACACACACATACGCAAACACACACACACACGCAGACACACACACATACGCAAACACACACATACGCACATACACACACAAATACACAGACACACACACGCAGACACACACACACGTACGCAGACACACACACACGCAGACACATACACACACAAATACGCAGGCACATACACACACAAATACACAGACACACACACACATACGCAGACACACACACACACGCAGACACACACACACGCAGACACACACACACACATACGCAAACACACACACACACAGACACACACACACATACGCAGACACACACACACACACGCAGACACACACACACACATACGCAGACACACACACACACATACGCAGACACACACACACATACGCAAACACACACACGCAGACACACACACACACATACGCAGACACACACACACATACACATACGCAGACACACACACATACGCAGACACACACACATACGCAGACACACATACGCAGACACACATACACACACACACATACGCAGACACACACACACACATACGCAGACACACATACACACACACACATACGCAGACACACACACACATACGCAGACACACACATACAGGCCTCGATATTAATGCCCCACGATGGGTGGGAGAGGGTCGAGGAGGGGGTTTAAACCATCAAATGCGTGAAATGCGACCTCAACCCACCGCACATGCATCCGTTGCCGTAGTGAGGCGGGGCACATCATGAACTAATTTAAATCATGCTCTCACAGTGCAATTGGGAGCCCAATTTTACTGTCCCTGCACGTGTTTCCCAGGGGTCAAGAAACCTGGCAGTGAAAGGGAGGCGGGAGCTGTTGGCTCCACAGGCCAAGGGCCTTTTACAGCACTCCTTGTGAGCCAGGATGAGCAGGAGTCCCCGGCCCCACCTCTGCCGATCAGAGGCAATCTCCTACCCCACCCCGCCATCCCCATTGCCAACCTCAACCTCTCCTGCCGCAATGTCCGATATTCCCACCCTCTCCCGGCTACGATCGCCGACCTTCCCCCCCTCCCAATTGCCGGGGACCGCCTCCAAGGGTCCCAGGCTGAGCCCTCCTACCGCCAATGTTCCCTCCCGCCAGCCAGGCTGTCCATTTGGTCGGCTGCCAGGCGGGAAACGCAGCCAAAAAATGATAACGAGGTCCTGCCGTTAAGTTCGGTAGGACCTCCGTGTCCCCGGCCTCCCCCGCCTCCCCATAAATATCAGAGACACAGGCTCACATAAACACACACAGACATATCCACAGACAGACACACATATCCACAGACAGACACACATATCCACATACAGACATATCCACAGACAGACATATCCACAGGCAGACACACATATCCACAGACAGACACACATATCCACAGACAAACACACATATCCACAGGCAGACACACATATCCACAGACACACATAGCCACAGACAGACACACATATCCACAGACAGACATATCCACAGATAGGCACACATATCCACTGACAAACATATCCACAGACAGACATATCCACAGAAACACACACCCACAGACAGACACACATATCCACAGACAGACATATCCACAGACACACAGACATATCCACATACAGACATATCCACAGACAGACACACACATCCAGACAGACACACATATCCACAGTCATATCCAGACACACAGACATATCCACAGACAGACAGAGATATCCACAGACAGACAAACATATCCACAGATAGACAGACATATCCACAGACAGACACACATAACCACAGGCAGACATATCCACAGACACATACACAAGCACATATATATCCACACACATACACACACACAAAGATGGAAAATGGAAGGATTTGAAATAGTGCAGTAAGTAGTGTTAGCTTGAGTTTGGGGCTAAGGCACATTCCTGGAGGAGAAATAGAGCGTGCGTTACTCTGTATTCTGTACCTTGTCTCTGTAACTGACCTTGATGAGTTTAGTGCTCAAAATGGAAATATGTTCGATTTGCCAATTTGACACACTTCTCCGTGATGAGTACAGAAATTCACTTATAAAGAAATGAACAGCAGTGCTAGTTCCAGATGAGGATGAGGTCAGCATGGGCAAAGGCTGAGGACTGCCTCACGAGGATGTCCTCAATCTTTCTACGCTATACAAAATTTAATAAGTAATTAGAATGCAGGGTTATCTGCAGGTATTGTCATACGTGTTAGCTTGCCTCAGTTGCAGCACTCTCAGTCCTGAGGGTTGTGGGTTCAAAACCCTCTCCAGGACTTGACACTCCAGTGCAATACTGAGGGACTGCTGCATGCCAGAGGCACCATCCTTCAGATGAGACATTGAGCCACCTGCCTTCTCCAGTGGTCCAGGTGGATGTAACATTTGCATATTGAATTATCATTGGCCCGCAGGCATCTGTAAGGAATACCTATTATATTCACGTGTGATCACATGCTGAGTTGTCATTGGCCTGCAGGCATCTGTAAGGACTTCTATTGTATGGAAGACCCAGGCTAGGGGTCCTAATGCCAGGCTGTTCCCCATGGTGCTGTATAAGTAAGATCATCAGACCTAATGCTTATTAAAAGAGTTAAACTGTAATACTCCGTTGTCCTGCAAGTTATTATTTTTATACAAAGTGTGTAAAACAAGGCAGTGGAGGTTAAAGATTCCATGCCACTATTCAAAGAAGGACAGGAAGCTTTCCTGGTGTCCTGGCCATCATTTCCCCCTCTAATAACATGACCAAGAACAGATTAACTGAGCATTCATTTCTTCACTCTCTGTGGAATCTTGCTGTTTTGAAAAGTGTTGTGTATGTAAGTCATTGAATTCCCAAGTAATTGATGTACATAAAAATCTTTCAGACATTGTTGAGAGACGTGATAAGGTTCTATGTAAATGCAAGTCTTTTTGCTTTGTCTGAGAAAAGCATCATTAACTGAATATAGGCAGTAAAACAATGGACGCACTCCACATCTCCATAATATTTGATAATAAAGTTGCTATTGTACATATAGGGCTTTGGTGAGACCACACCTGGAGTACTGTGTACAGTTTTGGTCTCCTTGCCTAAGGAAGGATATACTCGCCTGAGAGGGGGTGGAACGAAGGTTCACTAGATTGATTCCTGGGATGAGAGGGTTGTCCTATGAGGAGAGATTGTGTAGAATGGGCCGATACTCTCTGGAGTTTAGAAGAATGAGTGGTGACCTCATTGAAACATATAAGATTCTGAGAGGGCTTGACAGGGTAGATGATGAGAGGCTGCTTCCACAGGCTGGAGAGTCTAGAACTAGGGGGTCACAGTCTCAGGATAAGGGGTCAGCCATTTAAGACTGAGATGAGGAGAAATTTCTTCACTCAGAGGCTTCTGAGTCTTTGGAATTCTCTACCCCAAAGGGCTGTGGATGCTGTGAGTACATTCAAGGCTGAGATAGGTAGATTTTTGAACACTAAGGGAATCAAGAGTTATGGGGATTGAGTTGAGGTCGAAGTTCAATCATGATCTTATTGGGGGCATATGACCTACTCCCGCTCCTATTCCTTATGTTGTTAAAGGCAAACATTAAACTTGGAGGTAAAAATCACGGGACTGGGTAGTCACGAACTGTCCTCAGCAAGCAGCCAACCCCACCTTTACTAAGCAAGATTGAGGCCCCATGACATCACCTAGGCTTGCCAGTTGCATTGTCCATGACTTGAGCCAGGGTATAAAAAAGGTGTCCGACACGAACCCGCCTATTCCCGATTAGGTTAAAATCGGGGCTACAACGATTGGGACACAGAAAGAGAGAGACGAAGGGTGAGGAGACAGAGACAAACATGGGTGGGCAGAGAAGTAGGAAGATCCAAACAGAAAAAGAAATTATGGCGTAAGAAAAAAGCATTTGTGAGACAAACACGGAAAGAGACTTTGGGAAAGATAAGGGGGCAGTAATTCCTCCCCAAACGCGTGAGTACGGAAGGGGTACTCACGCGTCTGGCCGGAGGAAATGCCGGTTTTCAGCATGCACAGCGCATGCGCTGAAAACCGGCATTTCCTCTCCTCTAACCCAAGAGTTGAAGAGGCTAGCGCGTGCGCTGTAGGGGGCAGCGCGTGCGTCTTCGATTTCCTCTGTTTTGGGGGATTTGCGCATGTGTAAAGGCCTCCGGTCTTTACGCTTGTAAAAAGCACACGTAAGTATTTATTTTTACAGGTAAGTGGTGTTTTAGTGTAATTTAGAATTTTTTTTCCCACAGGTTTATTATTTTAAAGAATCTACAATAAGGTAAGTTTAGTTTTAGACCCTTTTAATTAAAAATTTATTTTTTTCAAAAAAAAAAATTATTGTTTAAATTATTTTTTTAAACTTATTTATACTTAATTTAATGATTGGGATGTTTTTAAATTTTTATTTAAAGTTTAATAGTGTTTTGGGCCCCCGTAGTTTTCATGAGTTTGACAGTTCTTACTCTCAAACTCATGAATGAACCTTCCCCTCCCCTGATTGGCTGCACAGTGCTCACCTGATCCCAGCCGGCACATCGCACTAACTACACCGCTGGATCAGGTAAGCACAGCGCGCTGACATCAGAACCGGGCCAGTGACAGGAAATGCAAGCAGGCCCGGGCTTCAGATGTCAGCGCGCAGGGTGAGTGCAAGCCCCCGACACCAAGTTCTGGGCCATTAAATTCAACAAAGATCAAGGCACAGACAAAAAGACTGCAAGGGATACGGGCACGCACACACACCCCACACACATCACACTTACCCACACACACAAAACCATCTATGAAGATATTACAATCAAGAGACATCGATGAAAAAAATCAAACAAATATCCAGAATTTGGAAAAAAAAATAAAAGGCACATGGGCACAGAAACCTATGGACACTCAGGCAAAGGTTGAGTCACAGACAGAAAGATAAAAAGGGCAACAGCGACTGAGGGGAAGACACCAGGAACAGAGGACATACACACGTTAAAAAAAAGATTTCTCAGAGAAAACACACATCTTCAAAAAAAAGAGACACAGAGCTCACAACGATACATTGAGGAGGACACAAATGTCAGGTTAGCAGAGGACTCAAATGAGCAAAGCCACAGGAGATCCACCATCTTATCTCATGCCTCTCTGATCCAATTATCTTCTACCCTCTAACCCTGCTTCATGTGAACACTACACTAGCCTTGACTCTCCATGTCCGTTGCCACAGGAGATCGACTAGTATATAAGAATATAAAAATGGAGCACAAAGAGTTCTTACTTGACTCCAGTTTGGTGTTACAGAGCTGCCTGGGAAACTCCTCACAGTTTAATAAGGCAGCCAGGGGCTAGAAGGTACGGACCATAGACAGAGGAAAACACCTTCAAATAAAACAACCAAATTTCAAGAATCTTGATGTGCTGAGTTTCTGATCTTAGACATTTTGCCAGAGACAAGAAAAACTGAAAGGTGAGTCACGCCATGCTGCTTTTGTGCAACTCTTTAACAAGTCGCGTGACTGCAAAGTTGTCAGAGGTTGGGGAGCAACCATCCTTGTCTTCAAACAGGAGCAGTTGCACAGTATGGAGTTGGGCAAAACCACTGCATAATTTGACAACTGTATCTTTTTGATTCGATTAGAAAATTATAAAATTGCATTTATACACTGCCTTTCACAACTTCAGGATGTCCCAAAGCGCCTTACAGCCAATGAAGTGCTTTTGAAGTGTAGTCATTGTTGTAATGTAGGAAACGCGGCAGCCAAACTGCGCACAGCAAGCTCTGTAAATACAAAGATACATTGCCCAGCAAGGCGCTGAACCATAGAACAAGAAGGTCCCAGTGTCAATCACCCATTTACGCAATATTATCTCATCTCTTTTGGGCGGGTACTTGAACTACTGCAAGTGGTCACATCCTGAGGCTGGGGGGCCAGGGGAGGAAGAAAAACGATGAGGGTGTTCACTCTTCCCTGCTATCCAGTTATCTCTGCAGGAAAGCAAAGTAGAACTCGCATTTATATGATGACCACCTCTCAGCAATGTCTTTACACGTGGAATAGAAACATAGAAACATAGAAGATAGGAGCAGGAGTAGGCCATTCGGCCCCTCGAGCCTGTTCCACAATTTAATGAGATCATGGCTGATCATCCAAATTCAGTACCCGGTCCCTGCTTTCTCCCCATATCCCTTGATCCCCTTAGCCTTAAGAAATATATCTAACTCCTTCTTGAATATATTTAATGAATTGGCCTCAACTGTCTTCTGTGGTAGAGAATTCCACAGGTTCACCACTCTCTGGGTGAAGAAATTCCTCCGCATCTCAGTCCTAAATGGCTTACCCCTTATCCTTAGACTGTGACCCCTGGTTCTGGACTCCCCTGCCATCGGGAACATCCTTCCTGCATCTAGGCTGTCTAGTCCTGTTAGAAATGTATAAGTTTCAATGAGATCCCCTCTCATTCTTCTAAACTCTAGCGAATATAAGCCTAATCGACCCAATCTCTCTTCATATGTCATTCCTGCCATCCCAGGTATCAGTCTGGTGAATCTTCGCTGCACTCCCTCCATGGCAAGAACATCCTTCCTCAGATAAGGCGACCAAAACTGCACACAATACTCAAGGTGTGGTCTCACCAAGGCCCTGTACAACTGCAGCAAGACACTTTGAAGTACAACGTCTGTTAACTAAGCAAATACTGCAGACATTTTGTGCGCAGCACGATGCCAGAAACAGACAAGGTGAACGAGCAGTTAATCTGCTTTTGCTAATGTTGGTTCAGAAAGGAACGTTGACTTGGACACTGGTGGGGCGGGGGGGCGAGGGGGGAAGTCCCTGCTCTTTGAGTGACTCTATGAAATCCAACACTCACCTGAACCACTGAAGCAGACAAAACATTTAACAAAGCAAAACAAATGATAACGTTTCAATTACTTTTCTGTGGCTGGACAGTGCAAAAAATCTTCACATAAGTGACCTTTTTCTAAGTGCAGCAAACCTTTACTATCATGTAGTCCTTGCAAGCCAAACCAAATCTATTTTACAGCTGATGTGTTTTATGCAGCTGGTCTATTTAAGGAATCGTAGGCGATGAACAAATCATCTATCACTATACCAGACTGTTTTAACATGCGTGACTGCCAAGTTTTTTTTAAGAAAACATTTTGGTACACATTTATTCTTTACTTGGTTCAAATTTGCAAAAATGGATACAAAATTGGCACAAACTAACCTGGCCTATTTTAACTATTCTGTGAAGGAAGCAAAAATAAACACGCATACATGCCAATAGGACAAGTATTCAGATGAGTCACTTTTTTGTGCCGCACAATGCAATGTCTCCGTCCATGCCTCAGCCCACCTGTGGCTGCAACCCTCATCCATGCCTGTGTTACCTCCAGACTCGACTATTCCAATACAATCCTGGCCGGCCTCCCACCTAACACCCTCCGTAAACTTGAGCTTATGCTAAACTCTGCTACCTGTATCCTAACTCGCACCAAGTCCCGTTCACCCATCACCCCTGTGTTTGCTGACCTACACTGGCTCCCAGACTGGCAACACCATTGTGTTTAAATCCCTCCACGGCCTTGTCCCCTCCCTATCTCTGTAACCTCCTCCAGCCCTACAACTCTACGAGATCTCTGCGCTCCTCCAATTCTGGTCTCTTGCAAATCCCCGATTTTAATCGCTCTGCTATTGGTGGCCGTGCCTTCAGAAGCCTAGGCCCTGAGCTCTGGAATTCCCTCCCTAAACCTCTGCACCTCTCTCTCTCCTCCTTTACGACGCTCCTTAAAACCTACCTTTTTGACCAAGCTTTTGGTCACCGGTCTTAATATCTCTTTATGTGGCTCGGTGTGAAATCCTGTCTGATAATTCCTGTGAAGCACCTTGAGACGTTTTACTACAAGTTGTAGTAGTAGTATTGGACACATGGAACCTATGCAAGGTAAATTGCAGCTCGCTCGCAATCAATTGACTGCCGCCACCCACTGTCAATGGAGAAAGATTTCAGTTCCTGTGATGATTTCTCTTTTTTTTGGAGATGACAGCAAGAACAGATCAAAAATCAATAATCCTAATGAATGGCTCGCCCACATCCATCTGATCAAGGAAGAATGATTTGAGCGTGAATATACATATGATGAGGAAAATGAGAATTCCATTTTTCCTATATTTCCTAAGGAGGCTGAAGGGATGTAACCTGTCACCCCTGATCCTCTAACTTTTACCGCTGCACTATAGAGAGCATCCTGACAAACTGTATCACAGTATGGTATGGCAGCTGTAGCTCCTATGACCGGAAAGCCCTGCAGCGGGTAGTCAAAACTGCCCAACGCATTACCGGCACCCGGCTACCGACCATAGAGCACATATACCAGAAACGCTGTCTACAGAGGTCACGGTCCAGCATCAAAGACCCTACCCACCCCAGCCACAGTCTGTTCGCCCTCCTGCCATCTGGGAGACGCTACAGATGCATTCGTACCCGTACGACCAGATTTAGGAACAGCTTCTTTCCCAGGGCTGTCATCCTACTGAACTCCACAAATAAACTCTAAAGCCTGCACATCTGCCAATGCACTTTATTATGGTTATGTTTATGTTAATGTATTACAAGCCAAATGAATGTTGAATGTTTAAATGTCTTAATCTAAATGTACACTCTCAGGAGCCGCAAGCCTACATTTCGTTGTACTGCACTTGTGCACTAACAATGACAATAAAGTTGATTATGATTATGATTTCCAGTGAAGCCAAACTCCACAGGGTACTGTTTTTTAAGTGAAGGACCAAGGCCCATAGTGCAGAATATCACACGGTTGAAATCATCAGATGGGAAGATGAAGATGATCAATTATTAGCAGTTATATGATGCCAGATGGGGTTTAAGAAAGAAAAGAAAGATTTGCATTTATACAGCGCCTTTCACAACCTCAGGATGTCACAACGCGCTTCACAGCCAATGAAGTAATTTTGAAGTATAGCAGCGGTTGTAATGTGGGAAACAGCCAATTTGTGCACAGCAAGCTCCCACAAACAGCAATGTGATGATGAACAGATAATTTTTTTTTTAAGGTGTTGGTTGAGGGATATCTGTTGGCCAGGACACCTGGGCATTACTCTCTGGTCTTCTTCAAAATAGTGCCGTGGGATCTTTTGCATCCACCGGAGAGGGAAGCCGGGGCCTCGGTTTAACGTCTCATCCGGCAGTGCGGAACTCCCTCAATACTGCATTGGAGTGTCAGCTTAGATTTTGTGCTCAAGCCTCTGGAGTGGTACTTGAGCCCAGAACCCTCTGACTCAGGTGACAGTGCTACTGACGGAGCCACAGCTGACACTTGTAGACTGTAGGTCCAAGGCAAGTTAGGAGTACTACGGTTTTGAGATCCCACGAAAGGATGAATTAGAGGAAGCGATAGTGCAAGAAATCTATATAGTGAGGCTGCTGGCAGAAGGAACAGTGGTGGTGTAGGATGGCATATTTATAGCTCTGAAGGAACAAGATAAGAAAGTTCAGAGATGCAATTACCAATGGGATGTTGGAATGAGGTGAAAATTCCTTTGTTTTGGGGTCAACCCCATTTATTTCTTTCCCCATTTTTCGATCCCGAGGGTCTCCCAGGTCATGCATTAGTTGCAGGTGAGAGTGTAAATGCTTGAAGGATTCCACGAATGCTCATCTAAACCATCCACGAAACATGCAGAGAGGCCTGGAGATGGCTCCCATTCTGATTTTTCTTCCCTTCCCGCAGGGACAAAAACTGGTGTCTTCTCAAAGCATTGCAGTCAAGAACCGAAACTCAGTGGTGTAGTGCTCAAAGCCAAGTCATAAGATAAATACAGGTGAGAGAGGTCATGTGGCCCATATTAGCTCTTCTATCTAGGAAACAAGTTGCAATCGCTCCCCCTATCATGTAATCTATCTGAATTACGACTGGATCTAAGGCATTCACTACCTTACCCAGAATATTGTTCCAAGTTTCGATCATTCTTCATGTGAAATTCATCCCGACATCTGTCCTAAATTATTCTTTCGCCAATTTTAGCCTATGCCCCTTTGATCTAGTGTCTTCATTTGCTTTGAAATAGTGCTCCAGAGCAACCTTCAATACCATTGTAACACCTTGCATGCATCTATAAGGTCCCTTTCTCAGTCACCTCCTCTCAAGGTTTATAAGCTCCAGTTTTTCATTATCAATCTTTTAACGCCAAGGGTCAGTCTTGCGGCTCCATTGCTTAAATGTTTCCTTTGTACATTGGTCATCTAAAGTGAGCATAGTACCCAAGTGTTGGTAATCTAACCTTCTCTTCTTAGGCAGTTCCTCGGAACTGAGGATGACTTGATTCCACACTAAAAGTGAGTTCTCAGGTGACTGATGTAATCCAATGGAAAGTCTTCTCCATTTTCACCAAGCACGCAAAACAAAACGCGCCCTTGATCTTTTTAACCATTCCAGTTAACAACGCGATATCATTTTACATCTGCTGTGATAAGTGATTAAATACGCAAGATTTAATTTTTTTTTGATGCAGTGACTTCAGTGAGGCACGAATTTGATTGTACGATTGGATCACTCGTCATCTCATCAGCAATTCCTCCAAGTAATTATTTTAAACAATGAGATATGTTATGTTATCATCTTTCATGTCCATGTTTTTTTTTAAATGCTTTCTTGAGCAACTAGGTTCGATAAGTCTTTGTGAAGTTGTGTAGGGTTTTCTTGAAGAAAAAATGGCACTCTCAGTGTAAATATTTCATTAAACTAGGCACAAATATCCATCTTCACTTATAACCATGAAGGTCTCAGAAAGCAACAAGCTGTACTGGATCTCTCCTGGACGTCCACCCCAAGGTAGATTGGGGTGGGGTGTTAACCACACTGAACCATAGACTTTCTCTCTCTCTCTCTGCCCACCATGCCTCCAAATCCACAAAAGACTCCTTATTTACCATGTGATTAAAAACCAGGTAGTCTTCACTCTAAACTTGAATGGACAGTGGGGCTGCCTCCATTAACATATAAAATAAAAACATAAAATGTTGAAAACGCTCAGCCGGTCAGGCAGCATCTGTGGAGAGAAAGAGAGAGAGAGAGAGAGAAACAGAGTTAATTGTTCAGGTTGATGACCTTTCATCAGACCAGTACTGACAATAGGCCATCGGCTTGAAACGTTACCTCGGTCTCTCTCTCTCACTCTCCACAGATGCTCCTGCTGAATATTTCCTGCATTTTCTGCTTTTATTTCAGATATCCAGCCTCGGCAGTATTTTGCTTTTGTTTTCCATTGACA
This sequence comes from Somniosus microcephalus, assembly GCF_052327205.1. Taxonomy (NCBI): domain Eukaryota; kingdom Metazoa; phylum Chordata; class Chondrichthyes; order Squaliformes; family Somniosidae; genus Somniosus; species Somniosus microcephalus. Next base: position 22,745,044 of record NC_140998.1, read on the forward strand.
TATAGTTGTGTGATGTCACCTAAATACAGCTAATAATGTAAACAATCTCATTGAAAAAGTTATAGTCATGTCAGTTTAGCTCCACAAGAGTTCAACCATATCTTAGGCTTTTATACTTTTAACACTGATGCAACATAAGAACCTAAGAAATAGGAGCAGGAGTCGGCCATACGGCCCCTCGAGCCTGCTCCGCCATTCAATAAGATCATGGCTGATCCTCGACCTCAACTCCACTTTCCCACCCGAACCCCATAATCCCCTGATTCCCCATGAGTCCAAAAATCTATCGATCTCAGCCTTGAATATAGAGTCATTGGGCTAAAAATTCACTTTGGGGCGCCAAGCTCGCCTGGGCGCCGGAATTACCGCTGCGCGCGGAGCCACTTGCGCCATCGGGATATTCAGTTTCTGCGCCCCAAATGGAAGCCGGCCGCTATACAAGGCTTCCCGCGCCCCACTTGGGGCGCTGAAACTGAATATCGGCGCGCAAAGTGCCGTAGCGCCACCCGCTGCGGCACGGCACGCTGCGGTACTGCAGGCCTTCCTCCCACTGTTAAGGGGGAGGTGCCTGCAACAGCGCGATCCACGCTCGCGAGTGCCGGCAAATGAGCCCGGCACCAAGGAGAAGTGCTGGGCTCTCGGGAAACAGCCGGCAATGCCGCGGGGGGGGGGGGGGGTGGGGGTGTAGGAGGCCAGGGACGGAGGTGCGGGCAGGCGGCTGCCGAAAAAGCGGCCAGCCGCACCACCACCTTAACTCGCGCCACTACCGCCACAGGTAGGCCCCTGTGTACCGGTCGCTATTTGCGGCCGGCGCGGAAGAGGCGGCCGCGACCTAATATGGCGTTCGGGGCGGTAGCGGGGCGTTGCGCACACCTATGACGTCATCGGTGGCGGCGCAGCGCTACAGGCTAACGCCGCCATTAGCGCCCCGCTAAATATCGCGGTGGTTGCAGCCAGTGGCGCTAAAGCCTCTGAGTGGCCTCTTTGGGCGCAAACTGGTGGCGCAAGCAACTGAATTTCTAGGCCATTGAGTCATATATTCAACAATTCCACATCTACTGCCCTCTGGGGTAGAGAATTCCAAAGATTCACAAGCTTCTGCGTAAAGAAATTCCACCTCATCTCAGTCTTAAATGGCCGACCCCTTATCCTGAAACTGTGACCCCCTCGTTCTAGACTCCCTGTAATGAAGTTTCAATAAACATACTGTTCTGTGTTCTTTATTTCCTCCTAGCATAAATCCTTAAAAACATTTTTCTTACCTCGCTGCATATCTGTCTAGACAATCTGACCACTGAACCTTTGCAAGTCTCCAACACGACACCACAAATCAATAATCACATTTGTTCGGCAATAAAAACTCACCAGGCACACCAAGTGATCAATCTGGCACTGATGCTGAAAACTACATTTTATATATTTTTTTAAAAGACCAATGCTCAGCATTCTTCGGATTAACAACCACAAAGTGTGATTTTTTTTCCACCATTTATAACGAGACGATGCAGAGGACACCTGCCGCGAGGTGCTTTGAACCCAGGCCAACCACTGGGAGGCAAGTGGGAGCGTACTCTGTGGACGAGTGTCTGTTAAGAATTGGTGATCTGCCACTCGAGGCCATAGCACCGCATCAGTTGGTGCTGCGAGTGTGGGTGGGTGAATCGACTAATTAATTTATTTTGTCCCCTTCCCCCCCCCCCGCCCTTCCCGCCTCCTACGATGTACTTTGCTCAGGGTTCCCCAATTATGATTCAAACCTGGAAAAAGTACTGAGTGGACAATTATATGCAAAACAAAAGTGATCTACTGCTCCTAACCGTAACATGGCAAAGCACTCGTACATTCCACTGCACCACTTCAATGCTGCAAAATCTATACAAAGCGACATGGGGGGGTGGGGGGTGGAAAGTATCCATCTCAAAAATGCAGTCCAAAACATTTCTAATAGCAGGCTGACATGATGCACCAAAACATCACCACTTTGAGGAGAGATAAATGTTGGCAATATCAGATACAACAACAAGTTGGATTTAACACAGTTGGCCCTCACGTCGAGAGATGCCTCTGGAGGTGAAATTGGTCCTCGTCACGCCTGATGTCTGGATGATAAATAGGAGTTGGGGGCGGAGGGGGGGTGGGGGGGAGAACCAATTCCAGGAAACAAGCACAATGCCCCTTGAATATGTTAATCAGGGACCCAACGCCTGTTTTAGGACCACGGTACCAAATTCGGCAAAGTCCGGGGTGTAATGATCAATAACATGTCATTCTATAATGGACACTAGGTGGAGCCGTAGAGCTGTGTAGAGCTGTATATATAAGACTACACTACCCAGCTGTATGTATATTAAGACTACATTACCCATGAGGCACTAGGCTACCCACAAGGCAGCAGTCAAGATGGAAGCCTCTACAGATACTGTACCTAGTCCACATGTGCTCAATAAAAGTGTCTAGCAAAAGCTAGCTGTGTTCATAATAAGAATGTCTATTTATTAATGAACATAAGATGGTACCAGGATACCAAGAGTTGTAAATATCTGCTAAAAAATTGTGAAAAGCAACATGGAGAATCTGAAGCCACCAGAGCATTTGAATCTCGAGGGAAATGTCGACTACAATTGGCGGATTTTTAAACAACAATTCGAACTCTACATTGCAGCCATCGGATTCGGTACGAAGCCAGACGCAAGGAAGATAGCGTTGCTGCTTACGGTTGCAGGCCCACAGGTGATAGAGGTATTTAATACATTTGTATTTCATCCAGAGGAGAACAGAGAAAAATTAGAAGATGTGCTAAAAAAATTTGATGCACATTGCTCTCCCAAAAAGAATGAGACGTATGAAAGATACATCTTCCGTTCTCGGACACAGCAACAAAATTAGACTTTTGATAGCTTTATAACTGATCTGAAACTGAAAGCACAGACATGTAATTTCTCGGAGCTGAAATCATCCATGATTCGTGACCAGATTGTGTTTGGTATTCATGATAAAAAAGTCAGGGTACGTCTGTTGAGAGAAACCGGACTAAATTTGGAAAATGCAGTGAAAATATGCCAAGCCAGCGAGCTAGCTCGAAAGCACGCGAAGACTTTCAGTGAAATCAATAATGATGCGATTGTAATGAGTGATAATGCTGCTGTCGGTGCTGTGTCCTACAAGGGGAAGAAACATGGGCAGAACAGAAATGAAAAGCAATCGGAGGATGACATTTTTAATTGTAAACGCTGTGGTTACAAACACCAGTTAAGACAATGCCCAGCGTTTGGAAAAATGTGCACTGTCGGCCTGCGCTTGCACCCCCCAGGACTTACTGACAAGACGGCTCCACGTCCGAGCTGGCTGTATTTTCCAGGGTTCCCAGCACGGCAAGCTGCATTGGGATGGCCGACTGGCATCCACAGCTCACCAGCATTATGCAGTCGAGGCGCGTGGATCAGTTTCCATCGAACCCCGGACCCTCGTCCCTCGTGCGCGCGCGCCTGCAGGCACACGCTGCCCACTTTGCACCGGCCTCAGGGTGTCTTACAAAGGAGCAAAGGGGACACCAAGTTGAAGACTGAATAGCTTAAGGGCAAGGCATGTTTGAAGAGACAGGCGGCTGAGGAGGCCTTTGAAGGAGAGAGAGAGCGAGCTAGCAGTGCCAAGTGGTTCTGGGAGGGCGTTTCAATGAGCTGCGGCTTGGTGATGGAAAGACAGTACAAGCAGTGACTTTCATATTCAGTCAAGATACAAGGACGATCGCCAGAGGCTACGCACTCCCCACAGGCAGGGAGGGAAATAATGCTAAAAATCAGAGGACATGTTATTGTCTGGCAGCCAACTAAAAGGTGACGGATGCCCAAGAGGTAACCAGGTTGTCCAGCTGGCCTCTGCTTCAGGTAACTGTGCATTGCTTAGGGCGTGATGAAATAAAGAAAGGAATATATTTTTTAAAAAGCTATTATCAAGATATTTGGAGTCTTTATAGAAAGTTAAGAGGCTGTAACCATCACAGCAGTAAATTCCAGGTGGACCCTAGGCGTACACCCCAATTCCAGTAGAATTTCTGTTGAGGAAAGAAAGATTTGCATTTATATAGCGCCTTTCATGACGACCAGACGTCTCAAAAGTGCTTTACAGCCCATAAAGTACTTTTGAAATATGGTCACTGTTGTAACGTGCCAGCCAAATTGCATACAGCAAGTTCCCACAAACAGCAATGTGATAATGACCAGATAATCTGTTTTTTAGTGATGTGGATTGAAGGATAACTATTGGCCAGGACACCGAGGATAACTCCCCCGCTTTTCTTTGAAATAGTGCCATGGGATCTTTTACATCCACCTGAGAGAGCAGACGGGGCCTTGCTTTAACATCTCATCCGAAAGACGGCACCTCCAACAGTACAGCACTCCCTCAGCACTGCACTGGAGTGTCAACCTAGCTTTATGTGCTCAAGTCTCTGGAGTGGGACTATGAACCCACAACCTTCTGACTCAGAGGCAAGTGTGCTACCCACTGAGCCACAGCAATATATAATAATTTCTTATCAGCCTGTGTCCAACATTTCATTCAGCACTGATCTACTCAATTCAGGCATGAGTAGAACCTTAATGTAGCTTTTATTATTAATAATAATAAATCAACTTTATTGTCATTGTTAGTGCACAAGTGCAGTACAATGAAATGTAGGCTTGCGGCTCCCGAGAGTGTACATTTAGATTAAGACATTTAAACATTCAACATTCATTTGTCTTGTAATACATTAACATAAACATAACCATAATAAAGTGCATTGGCAGATGTGCAGGCTTTAGAGTTTATTTGTGGAGTTCAGTAGGATGACAGCCCTGGGAAAGAAGCTGTTCCTAAATCTGATCGTTCGGGTGCAAATGCATCTGTAGCGTCTCCCAGATGGCAGGAGGGCGAACAGACTGTGGCTGGGGTGGGTAGGGTCTTTGATGATGGTCCGTGACCTCCGTAAACAGCATTTCTGGTATATGTGCTCTATGGTCGGTAGCCGGGTGCCGGTAATGCGTTGGGCAGTTTTGACTACCCGCTGCAGGGCTTTCCGGTCATAGGAGCTACAGCTGCCATACCATACTGTGATACAGTTCGTCAGGGTGCTCTCTATTGTGCAGCGGTAAAAGTTAGAGAGGATCAGGGGTGACAGGTTACATCCCTTCAGCCTCCTTAGGAAATATAGGCGCTGCTGGGCCTTCTTCACCAGAGAGGAGGTATTGAGGGACCAGGAGAGGTCTTCCGTGATGTGGACTCCGAGGAACTTAAAGCTGTCCAGAAGGGATATTCTGCATTTTGTATTGCAGCATTGTACTTCATGGATACCCTGCGATTGTTAAAATAGAATAAAAACGACTAAAAAGTATACAAATATTATATGACAGAGAAGGGACACCAGGTTAACAGATGATATTGTCTCTGAACAATACCATGTCGGTACCATTGTTTACGAAAGCACATGAATGCAACTGATGTTCTTTTGATTTATGAAGCACCACTCTAGGTGTGTGGAGTGCCATCAAGTGAGTTGATGCATTGAGTTTGATTGTTGGAGGAATCAGTGACTGTTCCGTATTGCACCGGATGTAGGTATTACATTCATCATTCATTCTTAACATTCTTTCTACTTAACAGAAACCTTGAATAATACAGCAAATGATTAGACATAGAAACATAGAAGATAGGAGCAGGAGTAGGCCATTTGGCCCCTCAAGCCTGCTCCGCCATTCAATGAGATCATGGCTGGTCATCCAAACTCAGTACCCTGTCCCTGCCTTCTCCCCATATCCCTTGATCCCTTTAGCCTTAAGAAATATATCTGACTCCTTCTTGAATATATTTAATGAATTGGCCTCAACTGCCTTCTGTGGTAGAGAATTCCACAGGTTCACCACTCTCTGGGTGAAGAAATTCCTCCTCATCCCTGTCCTAAATGGCTTACCCCTTATCCTTAGACTGTGACCCCTGGTTCTGGACTCCCCCGCCATTGGGAACATCCTTCCTGCATCTAGTCTGTCTAGTCCTGTTAGAATTTTATAAGTTTCAATGAGATCCCCTCTCATTCTTCTAAACTCCAGCGAGTATAAGCCCAATCAACCCAATCTCTCCTCATACGTCATTCCTGCCATCCCAGATATCAGTCTGGTGAATCTTCGCTGCACTCCCTCCATGGCAAGAACATCCTTCCTCAGATAAGGAAGACAACAGCATGGGGATTTTTACATGTCCAAGAGAGTGGCTAGAACATGTAACATGCTACCCCAAGCAGTAGTTGAGGCAAATAGCATAGATGCATTTTAAGGGGAAGCCAGATAAGCACATGAGGGAGAAAAGAATAAAAGGATATGCTGATAGGGTGAGATGAAGAGGGGTGGGAGGAGGCTCGTGTGGAGCATAAATGCCAGCATAGACCAGTTGGGCCAAATGGTCTGTGTCTGTGCTGTAGACTCGACGCAAACCAACGCCTGTAGGCTGCCGTCATAAGGTACTACTGGCCTGAGGTGTAGCTTGCAATACACAAGTGGCAGACCAGAGTTATACTGTGGGCTGCACATCACTGGGACGCACAGTGAGCTCAACCAGGAGAAAGTCCTCTGCATACACAGAGGTTCACTCCTCAGCTGGTGAATTTCGAATGTTTTGAGCGCATGTGCAAGAGCCCACACACTGGTAAAAAAAATCAGAAGAATCTGCTCGTCCATAAGGTATTCACAGTCCCCAATGGTGGCCAATGATTACGAAACCACAAAGGTCGTTTCATTTCGCGGGTCAAAATGCACCAGCAAATCAAATCATCCATCTGACTCCCAAGTGACAGCGACAACTTTGCCTAAAATTACTCATTTTAATTTAAAATCATTTTCTAATTTCTCCTTTGGCTAGACATCTCCTCATTCCCCACTCTACCAGCTGTGGCCAGTTCTTCAATCAGCACATCTCCGCCCTCCCTCTCCCAAAATTCCTTAACTTAGCCACCAACCTCCCTGTTTTTTCAAAACTCACCGAAAAATAATTCTATTTGCTTACTTTAGCACTCCCAACTTTTCTGTTTCCCTTTCTTTCTCCTGCACATTTTTTGACTCTCTTATGCCCTATTGAGGCGTGTGGTTTACACGAGCAGTGCTATTGAAATAGAATTTATTGTAATATTTCAGATTTCCATTTTCCTGTGGGGTTCAACCAGCCTCTTTTAGATTACCTTTCCCACAACTTATTAAACAAAGGCAAAAATGCCTGGGCTTTTGGGAGGTTTATGTTTGCACTTAATATCAGCTCTTCATGTCTCTATGGTTTAATATGACAAGCGACAATGTTATGAGCATCAAGGCACACCCTTTGTCATTGCAAAATGTGATGTATGACACGACTGGTGAACATTTGGAATAATGCATAGGCAGGATTGTGATTGACTGAGTTTGGATCAGCTCTGAATGGAATTTCAAATTAGAAACATAGAAGATAGGAGCAGGAGCACGCCATTTGGCCCTTCGAGCCTGCTCCGCCATTCAATATGATCATGGCTGATCCTCTATCTCAATACCATATTCCCACTCTCTCCCCCTTCCCCTTGATGCCTTTTGTGTCTAGAAATCTATCTATCTCCTTCTTAAATATATTCAGTGACTTGGCCTCCACAGCCCTCTGGGGTAGAGATCCACAGGTTCACCACCCTCTGAGTGAAGAAATTTCTCCTCATCTCAGTCGTAAATGTCCTACCCCATATCCTGAGACTGTGACCCCCTCGTTCTAGACCCCCCAGCCAGGGGAAATATCCTCCCTGCATCCAGTCTGTCTAGCCCTGTCAGAATTTTATACGTTGCAATGAGATCCCCTCTCATTCTTCTAAACTCTAGTGAATACAGGCCTAGTCGACCCAATCTCTCCTCATACGACAGTCCTGCCATCCCAGGAATCAGTCTGGTGAACCTTCGCTGCACTCCCTCTATGGCAAGTATATCTTTTCTTAGGTAAGGAGACCAAAACTGCACACAGTACTCCAGGTGTGGTCTCACCAAGGCCCTGTATAACATCCTGTAAGACATCCTTGCTCCTGTACTCAAATCCTCTTGCAATGAAGGCCAACATACCATTTGCCTTCCTAACTGTTTGCTGCACCTGCATGTTTGCTTTCAGTGACTGGTGTACAAGGACACCCAGGTCCCTCTGTACATCAAAATTTCCCAATCTATCACCATTTAAATAATACTCTTCCTTTCTGTTTTTCCTATCGAAGTGAATAACTTCACACATATCCACATTATACAGGAAACTTTGTGATATCCGGCACCGACGGGACCGAGCTGTTGCCGTCCCATCAAAACTGCCGGACAAACCAGCGCTAATGTTGAAACATACGGAGCTCCGTATCTGGCAACAAACCCTGTTGCTTAGCAACAGCTTCTAAACAGTCGGCCGTACCTTGCAAGCGTCTCTGTAGCTTAGCAACAGCTTCAGCGAGACCTGGCAGAGCCTGACTGGTGAAAAAAAAGCAACGAAAAGAAAAAAAAACTAACGAAACGGCTCCTGATTTTTGCCGGTGGATCGAGCATTCCGGACAGTTAACCTCCGGATAAACCAAAGTTTCCTGTACTGCATCTGCCATGTATTTGCCCACTCACTCAACTTGTCTAAATCGCCTTGAAGCCTCTTTGCACCCTCCTCACAACTCACAATCCCCACCTAATTCAAATCAATCCTCTTTCTTGTCCATTATGTACATGCTTGGAAGGATCAGACTGAAACTTGATGTGCTTCCAAATTGTAGACTCCTAGTTTCAGTGACGATGCCGAGCATACCACGCTTTAAATAGTCTGGTGGGAAAGATCTGTTCAATCTGTTCGACTTCAATATTGCTCGAGTGAATCTTAGTTACCACTTTCCTGATTTTCTCAGTCCAGAGCATTGGTTACTGGCTTGGCCATTGCTGGAAAGTATTCATTTCCCCCTGATGATTTTGCCAGGCTTCTTCTAGACAATGCCATTCACAGCCTATATTATAGAATATATTGACAGTCTAACGTATTGCACACAAAATCCTGTAAGCGTCACACCAAACTCCAGTAACACTTTCTCTAACGGGCTTTGTCCACCACACTTTGTTGATCCCATCCATATTGTTATAAAATAATGGACTCTCTGTTCGAGGTAATGCCATGGAAGATCAGCCAGTTTAATTAAAAGAAAAGAAATCTGGAATTTTGAATGAGTAGAATATCAGAAATTGCAGACCTTTATATCCCTATTTTAATATGGATATATGGCAGCAGGCACATGGGACCACCATGTCCAAGTTCACCCACAAGTCACACACCATCCTGACTTATAAGTATATCGTCGTTCCTTCATCGTCGCTGGGTCAAAATCCTGGAACTCCCTCCCTAACAGCACTGCGGGAGCACCTTCACCACACGGACTGCAGCGGTTCAAGAAGGTGGCTCACCACCACCTTCTCAAGGGCAGTTAGGGATGGGCAATAAATGCTGACTTTGCCAGCGACGCCCACATCCCGTGAATAAATTTAAAAAAATTAAAATACAAGACCCAAGAAGAGATAACGAACTTTATAATGTACTGGTCTGGCTTCATTCGAGTACTGTGGTCAATTCTGGTTGCCATATTACTGTGGGGACAACCCGACACTGGAAAGGCTACATCAAGGGTAATTAAATAGATATCGTGGATTAGACATCTGAGCTACAAGGGCAGGCTAAAGAAATGTTTACATTGGACAGCATCAGCTGAATAGATATTTGTCAGAGAGGTAACTGAAAGGTACGAGAGACACAGTAGCGTACAGTATGTATGGGATCAGACAGGTGGATAGCAACGGTCTTTTTGGTCCTGTACCCATGTTCCTATCCCCTTTAGTTTAATATGATGTGTAGAAGTTTTACTAGCATCAAGCTATGCATGTGTTGAAAAAATATAAGTTCAGGAATGTTCAGTATGACCAGATTTATTGCCTGCGTTAGAATCTCATGTGATTGAGAATGGGTTGCCAGGGTAATTCATATTCCATTCAACGTTTGAAATGTTCAAGTTCTTATTATTTTTAAAATGCCTGAAAATGATTTTACTATTTTCCCTTTGTTCTTTCTTGGTCTCCCTGTACCATACACCTTGGGAATCTGCTCTGAAGCCTATGCCAATACTGTCTATTACTCCAAACCTTTTTTACTTCCCTCAGGACATAAGATCTTTGGAACTCCAAATCCCTCAGTCTTCACTTCTTCCTATAATCCAAGGACTTTGAAATTCTAACCCCTACTTTGTCTTTTTTCATACTCTTTGCAAGCCCTTTACAGTGTCAGCTGTGGCTCAGTGGGCAGCACTCTCGCCTCTGAGTCAGAAGGTTGTGGGTTCAGAGTCGCCACTCCAGAGACTTGAGCACAAAAATCTAGGCTGGCACATCAGTGCAGCGCTGAGCTGCCGTCTTTCGGAAAAACTCTCGCAAGTGGATGTAAAAGATTCCCATGGCCCTATTTTGAAGACGAGCAGGGGAATTCTCCCCGGTGGCCTGGCCAATGTTTATCCCTCAGCCAACATTAAATACAGATTATATGGTCATTTTCACATTGCTGCTTGTGGGACCTAGTTGTGTGAGAATTGGCTGCCGTGTTTCCTACACTACAACAGTGACTACACTTTAAAAGTACTTCATTGGATGTCCTGATAGTGGTAGTGAATTTTTTTATTTATTTATTCGTTCATGGGATGTGGGCATCACCAGCAAGGCCAGCATTTATTGCCCATCCCTAATTGCCCTTGAGAAGGTGGTGGTGAGCCATCTTCTTGAATCTCTGTTCTTTGTAGCAGTTTTATACAACTGAGTGGCTTGCTAGGCCGTTTCAGAGGGCAGTTAAGAGTTAACCACATTGCTGTGGGTCTGGAGTCACATATAGGCCAGAATGGATAAGGACAGCAGATTTCCTTCCCTGAAGGACTTTAGTGAATGGGTTTTTATGACAATCCGGTATGATTTCATGGTCACCATTACTGATACTAGCTTTTTATTCCAGATTTATTTAATTAACTGAATTTAAATTCCCCAGCAGCCCTGGATGGGATTTGAACTCACGTCTCTGGATCATTAGTCCAGGTTTTTGGATTAGTAGTCCAGTAACATTACCACTATGCTACCGTCCTCAATGGTGCTATATAAATGCAAGTCTTAATTTGTTTTTATCTGACTACTTGGAAACAGGAGTGACTCTGGAGTGAATGGTCCTCTGACTTTACTCCTCTACAGAAGGGGTCGTTGCTCAATGCTTCCTGTGGTGAGTCAGCCAAAATTAGAACCTATCTTGTGGGGATCTTGAGCACTAACTCACATCTCACCCTATCACCGAACAGCATACTGCAGCACCTACACGCAGTTGTATCGTACTCGCCCCCATGTTGTTTTATTTCAGTAAACATTTTAATTTGGCGGAGGTTTGAGGGCACACAGGGAAGCGGCCTTTATTTGGTCAAGACAATTTGGTCATGAACTTAGCTTACGTCAAATCTGTTGAAAGGAATGGGAACCTTATGCCCAGGATAGGACATCTTTCCCTTTCTCTCCCCATATCTACCGTTACAATATTCATTAGCGAAAATACATGAAGAGAGATTGTGAAGGAATAAGCCATATATCAGAAAAATACACCATCCTATGAAAATTCTGATATTATTAAAACAATAGAAACTGGGTTTAAAAATCTAAAAAACCTCAGGGACACAAGTTGTAAACAGAACTACAGGCTTCTGAGATAAAGATCAATTGTTAACAAAGTTGTAAAAACCACAAGCTTTTGAAATGGGAATGGGTTATTGACCAAGAAACAAAGGCCCTATTGAAATAGTAGTTTGGCACTTCCAAAAGGTCTGGGGTTTGGGAGAAACACAATGGAATGACCCAAGTAAAGTGTTAAAAACCAACACGTTGAACAGAAACCAGAAATATTAAAAGAGGAATGTGCCTTTGAAAAAATGACATCAAGTAAAAGAAACACCTGCTGGTCAAATAGTTTTTATGTTAAGCTTGAAATATGGAGTCCCGAAGTCTGATATGCAACCAACTGAGATAGCTAGAAATGCATGAAACACCCTGGTTAAAGTGGTTTTAATTTACATATTGTAAATATGATACCTATAGAACACTTTGAAGATATGACTTCAATAGATACACCAAGCAATCACATGGTTTTTGTATTGAACTTGGAGCAGCTAGGAGTCATGACGTCTGCTAAAACCAGTTAAGCCAATATTAATAATTGAATGAAAGAATTTTGTAATAATGGCATCAAACAGAAACCATTGCTGTCATATTGTTTTTATAACTATTGAACACCTAAAGGTAGAGACAGAAGTCTGAGAGTTGGCAGCTGAAATGACAGTAAGAATAGAAAGCATTCAACAGAGGTATCACTAAAGATAATTAGCTTACATCAGCAGAAAACTTCAAAGGAGAAACCACGAAAAAATATAAAAATAAGAGCTTTTCAAACAGAAAGTCAGAAGTTGCTGAACGGGCCAAGCGATTCACTCTTCAGAGGCATCTCTGTAAGTTTTTAACTTTGAGTCTCGGGGATCAAAGAGGTACTTTTAATTTGATTTTGGTGGATGTTCTGGATTTAGAAATAAGTAAGAAATGTAGAAATGTAACGAAGTTAAGATTTGAAAATAAGGATCTCTGAGAAATAAGAAATGTAAACAATTTGTTTTTGAACTGTAATGTTGCGATGGACTCACCAGCTGTTAACTACATGTTGGTTCTTTAATAAATTTATATATTTTTAGAATTGTCTCAAATTAGTATTTCTGTATCAAACTCGCGAACTTAAATCTCTGTACTTTCTTTGGTGAAGAGTTGCAGAGTTCTGGGGGGCATTCCGGACCCTCATAATATCCGGGAGGTTACAGTCTAGTTAAACTTATTAAAAGTGCTATCTGGAGGACGGTAATATCTTCAGGTCGTTCCTTTCCTTTAGGGAGAGATAGTCTGGACCTTTAGACCCAATTAAGCGTCTTATAGAATTCGGCTACCTCTAACTTTAGTTGAAGGTAAACGTCTGGGGAGTACGCCTGATCAGGGGTAGCCCGAAAAGGGGCTAGGACTTGTAATTATCCCTTCAAGATGTTATGAAGAAGAAGGATTGACTTAAACTACAACATGTTCTTTAATATGAACTATCATAGGTCTTTGCGTTCTTACTTTGCTGAGGACTTAACGAGTTAGCAATTACAAACCAACCCAGGAGAGTGGTGGAGGTTGAAAGTTGCACAGAGTTCTTTGATCTAACGGTACATCCAACCAATCTAATTGGCCTGTCCTCGCTCATGTCCTTATTCAAATGAAAATTGGCACATTCACAAGGTGCAGTTATATTTAAGATATATAGTCAATTATAATAATGATATGGTACACACAACACACAGACAGTGAGATTAGTCACATTAAACAATAACCATTGCTTGTCAGGAATGTTCCAGGCAATAAGGTGCTAATGTGTTGATTAAGAACTTTAGCCTGCGGCCTCTGCATTTAATCAATACACTGGAGCTGTTTATTTCCAAGGACAATTCGGACAAGCAGAACCTATCGCTATTAAGCAACGTTAAAGATGGGAATGAAAGACTGCCGAAGGTAAAATTAAAGCCAGCCGGTGGTAATTATTTCATACTGTCACATGGTTACGTCAGATAGATCAGGTCTCGCAGCTGAATAATGGTGCACTGAGCAAATAAATACTGTGTATTAACATATTTTATGTCAATCACATGACCTTATCCCCATTCGGAATTGGCTGACAATGACATCACATATTGATGGCATGGCACCAATAGCGAACTCCAGCTATGACTCAGTGCTAAAAGCAACTCATCTATAAAGACCACCCAAAGATAGTCCCAAAGGCGTTCATTATAAGCAGATTCCCTTGTATGTTGCTCCTCCTGTTCTCCATGGGCTTTTACACTTACAGTCCCGTGGGTTGAACCTCAGCTGCGCTCCTGGCTTTATCTATTCAACCCATTACATCATTCGCTGGAACAAAGAAAAAAACAAGAAACAACAGAATTTTGGTGATAAACTGAAGTGTAGATTCATCATGTTCAACTTGTAAGAGCTGCCTTTTGAATAAAGGCCTCCTCAGCAAAGGTCGACATTTAGACTTGGGCTGATAAGTGGCAGGTAACATTCACGCCACACAAGTGCCAGGCAATTATTATCTCCAACAAGCGAGAGTCTAACCACCGCCCCTTGACATTCAACGGGATTACCATCGCCGAATCCCCCGCCATCAACATCCTGGGGGTCACCATTGACCAGAAACTTAACTGGACCAGCCACATAAATACTGTGGCAACAAGAGCAGGTCAGAGGCTGGGAATTCTGCAGCGAGTGTCTCACCTCCTGACTCCCCAAAGCCTTTCCACCATCTACAAGGCACAAGTAAGGAGTGCGATGGAATATTCTCCACTTGCCTGGATGAGTGCAGCTCCAACATCACATAAGAAGCTTGACACCATCTAGGACAAAGCAGCCCACTTGATTGGCACCTCATCCTCCACCGTAAACATTCAGTCCCTCCACCACTGGCATACCGTGGCTGCAGTGTGTACCATCTACAAGATGCACTGCAGCAACTCGCCAAGGCTTCTTCGACAGCACCTCCCAAACCCGTGACCTCTTCCACCTAGAAGGACAAGGGCAACAGGTGCATGGGAACACCACCACCTCCAAGTTCCCCTCCAAGTTACACATTATCCTGACTTAGAAGTATATCGCTGTGCCTTCATCGTCGCTGGGTCAAAATCCTGGAACTCCTTCCCTAACAGCACTATGGGAGTACCTTCACCACACGGACTGCAGCGGTTCAAGAAGGCGGCTCACACCGCCTTCTCAAGGGAAATGAAGGGTGGGAAATAAATGCTGGCCTTGCCAGCGACACCCACATCCCATGAACGAATAATTTTTAAAAAGTTGCTGTGACAGCTTTGTTCATAAAGCCAATGTGTAACCGGCATACGGAATAAGAGATCCCCGGTTCGACTCCCAGACACTGGAGGATCTGTGATGCATGGAATGCACAACAGTCCATTCACGAGAGGAACAAAATAAAATTCAACAGGGAAAAAAAGCACAATACAAAAAGGACTCCTTCGGTATTAGAACCTTAAAAGTGTGCGCGAGGTCAGGTCTCACTTAAATGACAGAAACCTTGAAAACTTTGGGAGAAGTATTTAATCAATGTATCTTGAGTCTGTATAAAATTGTGCAAAAGATTACACTTTGTAATGCTGATAATGGGGAAGAGAAATGGCTTCTACCCAAAGGGCACAGAAAGGTTTAACAGAAAGATTATTATTGTTAATTATGTTTGCACACTTCCCTCCACGCAATCGTCTGTAATTCTCTGGTTATCTCATCCAGCCACCAATTGAGATCAAGGTTCCTGGCACGTTTTCAGTGCCCAGCATCTTCACTTAGCCTATCCAGCCAGAAAGATCTTACAGCAACCCCCCCCCCCCCACCCTATCCATCTTCAATTGTTTTTTGGAAATTATTCCAGGGGATTTGCCTCCATTACCCTGGTTAGAAGTTCGTTCCAAGTGCTGATCAGTATTTGTGTGGGGAAGCTTTGTCAATATCGATCCTAAATTCTCCTTTCACTCCTATGCATTTGGGGCCCCTTGCCCTTTATGTTATGGGTTAATTTGAAATCATGTTCCAGGTTTACCTTTTCTATACTGCAATTATCATATGTACCCTCGATAATATAATCCCCGAGCCCACGAGCACTGAGGCCAAGTGTATACTCCCTCCCACCACCCAAGTTAAGATCAGCTAACTCAACACAACCTTGGAGCATTTCAAGCCTTTGGTGGCTCCAGTACATGCAGCCTTTACCAAATCAGCCCTCAGGGGTTCTCCAGGCTCCTGGATGCAACCCAGTGCTGCCAAATCTCCATGTATGGCTCTTGGATGAGGACAGGATGGAGCTTGGTTCTGATGCCCCACAGGTCGAATAGCCTGTCAGCACTCGCTGTGCAGGCTCACAGGTGAAGAATGGCCACTTATCTACTTATGCAAAGTGGAAAGGATGACAGCCCATGTGGGACTTTCCTCAAAGGAGGAGGGGAGATGTATGTGATTGTGCATGTACTGACAGTGGTCTATGATCCCTAATCATTTCTATCATCACTGTAGCCTACTACCACCTCCGTAACATCGCCCGTCTCCACCCCTGGCTCAGCTCATCTGCTGCCAAACCCTACATCCATGCCTTTGTTACCTCCAGACTATTCCCATGCTGTCCTGGCCGACCTCCCACCTTGCACCCTCCGAAAATAGTGCTCATCCAAAACGCCGCTCCCCATATCCTAACTCGCACCAAGTCCCTTTCACCTATCACTCCATGCACACTGACCTACACTGGCTCCTGGGTCCAGCAACGCCTTCAATTTAAAATTATCATCCTTGTTTTCAAACCTCCTCCAGCCCTACAACCCTCCGAGATCTCTGCGCTCCTTCAATTCTGGCCTCTTGCGCATCCCCAATTTTAATCGCTCCACCATTGGCTGCCGTGCCTTCAGCTGCCTGGGGCCCTGAGCTCTGGAATTCCCTCCCCAAATTCTCCACAGGAATATGGGGATAGTGCGGGAAGGTGGAGTTGAGGTAGAAGATCAGCCATGATCTTATTGAATGGTGGAGCAGGCTCAAGGGGCCGAATGGCCGACACCTGCTCCTATTTCTTAT
This sequence comes from Somniosus microcephalus, assembly GCF_052327205.1. Taxonomy (NCBI): domain Eukaryota; kingdom Metazoa; phylum Chordata; class Chondrichthyes; order Squaliformes; family Somniosidae; genus Somniosus; species Somniosus microcephalus. Next base: position 22,761,792 of record NC_140998.1, read on the forward strand.
GTTCTTATGTTCTCTCCCTGAACCTCTCTACCTCTCTCTCCTCCTTTAAGACACTCTCTAAAACCTATCCCTTTGACCAAGCTTTAGGTCACCTGTCCTAATACCTCATGTGGCTCGGTGTCAAATTCTGTTTGATAATCGCTCCTGTGAAGCAGCTTGGGACGTTTTACTATGTTAAAAGGCGCTGTATAACTGCAAGTTGTTGTTGATGTTGTTGTGCTTAACACATAACACGATTACAACAAGTCCTTAATGCCTAAGTGGTTGAGCTGCAGCTCCTGTATTCTCGCACTTGCACATAAACAGTCCGATTTATCAGCTCTCGTCACACAGAATGTGTCTATTTAGTATGCTTTCCACAGAGATCGACACGCACTGCGCACAAAGAAGCCAAGTGCGCCCTGTCTGAAATACAGTAGCAATTCACTGATCTTTATTAAAAGTTTTTTAAAAATCCAGAAGGTGCAAACCACTCCGTACCTTTTGAACCTCACGATAAAAAGCACAAATCGCTTTGAAACTCTTTGCTGAATTAATATGAAACCAGAAGTCAACACAGGACGGTACTGAAACACCTCGACGTCGGTCCATTTTTTGTCGCATACATTTTTTTTGATAACAGGAGGTAGGAGCGAGCTGCAAAGTGCAGATGGGACATATCCATGCAGAGCACATGTTCGCGTCGGGTCGGTGAGGGGAGACTCACTGCACGTCCTTCACTGAAGCAGCTGCCGCATTTCAGCTTACGCTCTGCTAAGTTCGCTCCTCCCTTTTGCAGCTCTCAACAGCTATTACCTTTCAGCCTGTCTGCGCCACCGCCTGGACATTTCAAAAACAAAAAAAACTGACCCTGCGTCGCCCGCCTCCTGGGATCTGCGGAGTAATGGTAAAGCGGACAGTCTTCTGGAAGGCGCAATTGGCACACTGTCCTCGCGGCCTTTCGCTTTAACGCTCAGCTGTTATCGTTTTCTAAAATCAGGTCCCAAAAATGAAGATGCCAATTTTTTTTTTGCAAATTGTCCAAACCCCATTTCAGCTTCTTTTTTTCTGCCCTCCATTGTATTTTTGATCTCTCCAATAATAATCAGTATTTATACAGCGCCTTCGACGTAGCAAAACGTCCCAGGGCGCTTCACAGGAGCGTTATCAAACAGAATTTGCCACGGAAGGAGATATTAGGACAGATGGGTAGATTTTAAGGAGAGAGGGGTAGCGAGGGGTAGCGAGGCGGAGAGAACATGAGAACAGAAGAAATAGGTGCAGGAGTAGGCCATACGGCCCCTCGAGCCTGCTCCGCCATTCAATAAGATCGTGGCTGATCTTCGACCTCAACTCCACTTTCCTGCACTATCCCCATATCCCTTGATTCCCAATTAATTCCCTTAGTTTAGGGAGGGAATTCTCGGGATTAGGGCCCAGGCAGCTGAAGGCATGGCCGCCAAAGGTGAAGCGATTAAAATCAGGGATTCGCAAAAGGCCAGAATTGGAGAGCGCAGAGATCTCGGTGGGTTGTGGAACTGGAGGAGGTTACAGAGATGGGGAGGGGGGTGAGGCCATGGAGGGTTTTGAAAACAAGGATGAGAATTTTAAAATCGAGGTGTTGCTGGACCGGGAGCCAATGTAGGTCAGCGAGCATGCATAACTCTGCAGGAAGCAGAATAAGTAGATTACCTCGGTTCATACAACAACTCCTCCCTCCTCTCTTGAAGGCGCTGAAATATGGTGGGATATGGTTCCATAGGTGCTGACTGCCCACATTTCCCTAAATGCAAGTTGTGCTCAGTTGGTAGCACTCTCGCCTCTGAGTCAGAAGGTTGTAGTTTCAAGTCCCACTCCAGAGACTTGAGCACAAAAATCTCCCGGTGCAGTATTGAGGGAGTGCTGCAATGTCAGAGGTGCCGTCTTTCGGATGAAAGTTAAACCGAGGTCCCGTCTGCTCTCTCAGGTGGATGTAAAAGATCCCATGGCACTATTTCAAAGAAGAGCAGGGGAGTTATCCCCGGTGTCCTGGCCAGTATTTATCCCTCAATCAACATCAATAAAAAACAAATTATCTAGTCATTATCACATCGCTGTTCGGATCAGATCAAAGCTCTGCAGTCGTGCCATATCCAGTCGTGAATGGTGGTGGACAATCAAACAACTAACAGGAGGAGAAAGTTCCATAAATATCCCCATCCTCAATGATGGCGGAGCCCAGCACGCGAGTGCAAAACACAAGGCTAAAGCATTTGTAACTATCTTTAGCCAAGTGGATGATCCATATCGGCCTCCTCCTGAGGTCCCCACCATCACAGAAGCCAGTCTTCCACCAATTCGATTCACTCCGCATGATATCAAGAAATGGCTAAGTCCACTAGATACAGCAAAGGCTCTGGGCCCCGACAACATCTCGGCTGTCATGGTGAAGACTTGTGCTCCAGAACTAGCCGCGCCTCTAGCCAAGCTGTTCCAGTACAGCTACAACACTGGCATCTACCTGACAATGTGGAAAACTGCCCAGGTGTGTCCTGTCCACAAAAAGTAGGACAAATCCAATCCGGCCAATTACCATCCCAGCAGTCTACTCTCAATCATCAGCAAAGTGATGGAAGGTGTCATCGACAATGCTATCAAGCAGCACTTACTCACCAATAACCTGCTCCCTGATGCTCAGCTTGGGTTCCAACAGGACCACTCTGCTCCAGACCTCATTACAGCCTTGGTCCAAACATGGACAAAGGAGCTGAATTTCAGAGGTGAGGTGAGAGTGATTGCCCTTGACATCAAGGCAGCATTTGACCGAGTGTGGCATCAAGGAGCCTTAGTAAAATTGAAGTCAATGGGAATCAGGGGGGAAACTCTCCAATGGCTGGAGTCATACCTAGCACAAAGGAAGATGGTTGTGGTTGTTGGAGGTCAATCATCTCAGGACATCGTTGCAGGAGTTCCTCAGGGCAGTGTCCTAGGCCCAACCAACTTCAGCTGCTTCATCAATGATCTTCCCTCCAACATAAGGTCAGAAGTGGGAATGTTCGCTAATGACTGCATAGTGTTCAGTGCCATTCGCAACTAATAACTAGACGTTTTTATTAAGAACAGCCAGCTTTTGAAAATGTATTGACTGTTGAAGATGTTTATGTTGTTATGATTGATTGATATTGATTTTGTTTAACCTCAAAGAAAGGGGGATGTAATGATCAGTAACCTGTCATTCTGGAATGGTACACTAGGTGGTGCTGTATGTGTATAAGAGTGGGCTACCCACGATGCACCAGGCTACCCACAAGGCAGTAGTCAAGATGGAAGCCTGCACACAGGAGCACACATGCTGAATCTCTACGGATGCTGTACCTAGAGAACGTGTACTGAATAAATGTCTAGCTAGAAGCTAGCTATTCATAATAAGAATGCCTAGTTATTAATGAACATAACAGTTAGAGGTCAATCATCTCAGGACATCGTTGCAGGAGTTCCTCAGGGCAGTGTCCTAGGCCCAACCAACTTCAGCTGCTTCATCAATGACCTTCCCTCCAACGTAAGGTCAGAAGTGGGAATGTTCGCTAATGACTGCATAGTGTTCAGTGTCATTCGCAACTCCTCAGATAATATAGAAACATAGAAGATAGGAGCAGGAGTAGGCCATTTGGCCCTTCGAGCCTACTCCGCCATTCAATGAGATCATGGCTGATCATCCAACTTCAGTACCCTGTCCCTGCCTTCTCCCCATATCCCTTGATCCCTTTAGCCTTAAGAAATATATCCAACTCTTTCTTGAATATATTTAATGAACTGGCCTCCACCACCCTCTGTGGCAGAGAATTCCACAGGTTCACCGCTCTCTGGGTGAAGAAATTCCTCCTCATTTCTGTCCTAAATGGCTTACCCCTTATCCTTAGACTACAACCTCTGGTTCTGGACTCCCCGGCCATCAGAAACATCCTTCCTGCATCTAGTCTGTCCAGGCCTGACAGAATTTTATAGGTTTCGATGAGATCCCCTCTCAATCTTCTAAACTCCAGCGAGTATAAGCCCAATCGACACACTCTCTCCTCATACGTCATTCCTGCCATCCCAGGTATCAGCCTGGTGAATCTTCGCTGCACTCCTTCCATGGCAAGAACGTCCTTCCTCAGGTAAGGCGACCAAAACTGCACACAATACTCAAGGTGCGGTCTCACCAAGGCCCTGTACAACTGTAGCAAGACATCCTTGTTCCTGTACTCGAACCTTCTTGCTACGAAGGCCAACATGCCATTTGCCTTCTTAACCGCCTGCTGCACCTGCATGCTTACCTTCAGCGACTGGTGCACAAGAACACCCAGGTCTCTTTGCACTTCCCCTTCTCCCAATCTATTGCCATTCAAATAATAATCTGCCTTCCTGTTTTTGCCACCAAAGTGGATAACCTCACATTTATCCACATTATAGTGCATTTGCCATTTTTCTGCCCAATGAAGCAGTCCATGCCCGCAGGCAGCAAGACCTGGATGACAATCAGGCTTGGGCTGATCAGTAGCAAGTAACATTCGCGCCACACAGTTCCAGGCAAAGACTATCTCCAACAAGTGAGAATCTAACCACCTCCCCTTGACATTCAATGGCATTACCATCAATATCCTGGGGGTCACCACTGACCAGAAACTTAACTGGATCAGCCACATAAATACCGTGGCAACAAGAGCGGGTCAGAGGCTAGGTATTCTGCAGCAAGTGTCTCAGCTCCTGACTCCCCAAAGCCTTTCCACCATCTACAAGGCACAAGTCAGGAGTGTGATGGAATACTCTCCACTTGTCTGGATGAGTGCAGCTCCAACAGCACTCAAGAAGCTCAACACCATCCAGGACAAAGTAGCCCGCTTGATTGGCACGCCATCCACCACCTTGAACATTCACTCCCTCCACCACTGGTGCACCGTGGCTGCAGTGTGTACCATCTACAAGATGCACTGCAGCAACTCGCCAAGACTTCTTCGGCAGCACCTCCGAAACCCACGACCTCTACCACCTAGAAGGACAAGGGCAGCAGGGGCATGGGAACACCACCACCTGCAAATTCCCCTTCAAGTTACACACCATCCTGACTTAGAAATATATCGCCGATCCTTCATCGTCGCTAGGTCAAAATCCTGGAACTCCCTCCCTAACAGCACTGTGGGAGCACCTTCACCACACGGACTGCAGCGGTTCAAGGCGGCGGCTCACCGCCACCTTCTCAAGGGCAAATAGAGATGGGCAATAAATGCTGGCCTTTGCAGCAACGCCCACATCCCGAGAATGCGCGGAAGAAAAAAAAAATCAGAAATAGCAAGAGGTATGAGGCAACCATGAGCAGCACCACAAAAAGCGATGGCGTGCAAAATGGTTCCACCTTTCGCATGTTACAAACAACATATTAAAAGCAGCAGCCTTAATGGGGTACTGCTCGCGGGCATCTAGACCAAAGGACACACTGGTGATGAGCGGAGTGATGTTCAAAAACAAACAAGCAATAACTAAATAAATAAAACATCTGCGAATATATTCCAACAGTCCTGCAGATGCCGGTGCCCTGAGTGATGGCGCATTTAATGATTCAAGTCCAATCTCCCCGGGTGCCTTATCAGCTCTGGACAGCCTCTCTTCAAGCAGCTGGTCTTTTGTTCTACTTTCAAAAGGAGGAAAATTGAAAGAATATTTCAATTCAGGCTCAGATGAACCGCGAAAATAATGTTTTCTTCCTTACTGAAGGCAGGTCATTTTCCTTCTTTGGAGCAGTCGTTTGCTGTCTGTTGACATTTTTTAAATGTCTTTTGGTGTGCCCATTAATCATAACTCTGCTTTATTTATTTGTTTTAGAATACGGCAATTACAGTTTTAAAAAAAATTGCAAAGAATCATGAGTGACATTGCTGTTCCTGTCTGCTTGTGCCTAATTTGGTTGATTTTTAATATTTATATATATATATATATATATGCTTTTGTTACTGATGAACAAATCAAGGGTATTGCTTTGATAAGGATTCCAAGCCTGACAGTATGAAGTTAGGGAAGTTAGATAAGCACACGAGGGAAAAAAAGAATCGAAGGTTATGCTGACAGGGTCAGATGAAGAGGGGTGGGAGGAGGCTCGTGTGGAGCATAAACACCGGCACGGACCTGTTGGGCCGAATGGCCTGTTTCTCTGCTTCTATGTAATTCCATGTAGCTGAATTAACAGTTGATGCTAATCATTCAGAGCCAAAATACTGCGGTTGCTGGAAATCTGATAATAAAAACACAAAGTGCTGGAAAAACTCAGCAGGTCATTAGCAAAAGGTGATTGGCAAAAGAACCAAAGGCGACATGAGGAAAACCTTTTTTTAATGCAGCGAGTGGTTAGGATCTGGAATGCACTGCCTGAAAGGGTGGTGGAGGCGGATTCAATCTTGTCTTTCAAAAGGGAATTGGATAAGTACCTGAAGGAAAAAAATCTGCAGGGCTACGGGGAAAGGGCGGGGGAGTGGGACTAGCTGAAGTGCTCTTGCAGAGAGCCGGCACGGGCTCGACGGGCCGAATGGCCTCCTTCTGTGCTGTAACCATTCTATGATTCTAGGTCAGGCAGCATCTGTGGAGAGGGATTGTACAAAGCAAAAGGAGATGGTAATGGGACAAGTAAAGAAACAAAAGATGAGTCTAGAAGAGGTGTTAATGGGAATAGCAGAAAAATCAACAGCTGCCATCTAAAAAAATAAGGGCAGAGGTTATGGTTTGAAATTGTTGAACTCGATGTTGAGTCCCTATGGCTGTAAAGTGCGCAGTTCTGATGAACGGTCACAGACCTGAAACGTTAACTCTGTTTCTCTCTCCACGGATGCTGCCTGGCCTGTTGAGTGCTTCCAGCATTTTCTGTTGTTATTTCAGATTTCCAGCATCCGCAGTATTTCGCTATTGTAAAGTGCCTAATTGAAAGATGAGGTGCTGCTCCTGGAGTTTACGTTGAGCTTCGTTGGAACAGTGTCATTTAATCTCTCCTGCCCGCCATCCTATCACAGACCTTCCCTTTTGTTCTTTCCCCCCCTCCCCCCTTTCCCTGCTCCTGCACTTGCTTAAAATCTGTTACATCTCTAACTTTTTCCAGTTCTGACGAAAGGTCATCGAGCTGAAATGTTAACTCTGTTTCTCTCTCCACAGATGCTGCCTGACCTGCTGAGTATTTCCAGCATTTTCTGCTACTAATCATTGTTTCACTCCCTCACATTTGGTCTCAATAATTTACTTCAGCCAATATTTTTAGTACAGTCATCGGCACTCACTGTCTTTTTTTTTATTCATTCGCAGGATGTGGGCATAGCTGGCAAGGCCAGCATTTATTGCCCATCCCTAATTGCCCTCGAGAAGGTGGCGGTAAGCCGCCTTCTTGAACCGCGGCAGTCCGTGTGGTGAAGGTACTCCCGCAGTGCTGTTAAGGGGGGAGTTCCAGGATTTTGACCCAGCAATGGGGTCTAAATAGAAACATACATATATAACAAATGTACAAGTAAAGGTGAAAAAAAAATCTAAATTTCTTGTAACTATTACATGTTTCAAATCATTTGATGATATTTATATATGAAATGGTTAACCAATCAGGAGTGACTTTTATACATTTGAGATGATGGTATTGAACAGGAGGCAGCACACAGAAAATGTGTAGATTGGAATAGTTTCCCTGTGCCGGGAAATCACTTGGCCATACTTGTTGCATCTCAGTTGGTTTGTGAGTAGGATCACGTCAGTGATTCCGCATGTAGTGGCGCTTCTTAGTTTCCAAACAGGCAGCCACTGAGCTGTGGGGTTTTTAGCAACGAGTAGACGCGTGTCGAAATAAAACGTTCCCAAACGTAGCTTTGTCGTTTAAACTGTTTACTATAACACTTAACAAACGGAATTACAAAGCAAACACGTATAAACGAACACGGTCAAAAACTGTACTGCTCCAAACCTCACAGCTTCTGCCTCCTTCAACCACGTGCAGTTTAAACTGTAAAATGGCTGCACCCATGTGTGGCTTAGGGACTGTTCCATTATGGCAAGAATGAAGGGGGTGTCTCGGACTATACTACTGGAGCAAGAAAATAGGGGTTTTCTTAATACAATAAGTCGGTCAGGTAAATTAACTGTATTATGCCATTTAACCACTATTTTAAAGTATTTTCTTAAGCTTTTATGGCTCTTACATTCCGGCCCCTAATTGACTAGGCACATGAAGCATATCAATTACTCAAACATTAAGAGTCATAAACTAATGAGTTCAACATATTTACAATATAAGTGTCCACTTTTTTCGTTCGGGAACCTTTCACGCTGCTTCTTGTAGCAGGCAGAGCTTTGTGATCGGTCTTTCCAGGGTACTGGTCTTGGTTTGCAAACAAACGCGACGAACGACGCCTCTGGAGTCTGGCATGGTCTTAATTATTTTTCCCATCAACCAAGAATTTCTAGGGGCTGAATCATCCACAATTAAGACAATGTCTCCGACAATGAAGTTCCTCTTTATTTTGGACCATTTTTGACGCTCCTGTAGCAGAGGTAAGTATTCTCTTGTCCATCTGGTCCAGAAAAGGTCTGACATATACTGAACTTGCCTCCACTTCCGACGGGCATACAGATCTTCCTTTTTGAAGACTCCCGGGGGCATGGCTGGCTGTGTTTTCAACAACAACAGGTGGTTCGGAGTCAGGGCTTTGAGGTCATTGGGATCATCTGATGTCTTAGTTATCGGTCGGTCATTAATGATGGCTTCGACCTCGCACAGAACGGTTTGGAGTCCCTCGTCGTCAAGCGCTTGCTGCTTCAGTACAGAACTGAGTAGTTTTCTTACGGTGCGTATCTGTCTTTCCCAGACACCTCCGTGGTGGGATGCAGCCGGAGGATTGAAGATCCACTTAATTCCTGTTTGCATCATGGCTTCCTGTATTTTAAGCTGATTCCAACCTTCAATAGCTTCCCGTAGTTCTCTCTCCGCTCCGACGAAATTAGTGCCATTATCAGAACGCATAATGGACACCTGTCCTCTTCCACAAAGCGCCGCAAGGCGTTAATACAGGAATCAGTGTCAAGCGTGTGTGCCACCTCAATATGAACAGCTCTGATGGTCAAACAAGTGAAAAGCACACCATATCTCTTGACAAGGCTCCGTCCTCGCTTTACCTCGAAAGGCCCGAAATAGTCCACCCCTACGTTTGTAAATGGGGGCTTGTCTGGTAACAAACGGTCTTCAGGCAGGTCTGCCATTTTCTGCTCCCCAGCTCTAGCGTGTAACCGTCTGCAAACAATGCATTCAGAGAGTATTTTTCTTATTACGTGATATACCTATCAATTCCTCCAATAAAAGGCGAAGAGTTACGAAGGTGACTAAAGGTTTTTATTGACTAAATAACAGCCCACTCTCGTGGGTGATCCGATCCAAGCAGGAGGAATACCAGCCAGTCGCTCACCTTTATACCTGGCCTGGTGGGTGGAGCCAAGGCGGAGTCGGCAGTGGTCATCCCAGGTATAGCAGTGTGGCAAGAGGCGACCTCGTACCGTGATACAATAGTGGTCAGTGATACAGTTATAACGAACAGTGGTGAACAGTGCTAACTACTAACAGTGATACGATAGTGAACGTGGTTTACCACATTACGGAATTAGCTCCTGGAATCCAGTATCTTTGTCTTAGCTTCGCAAGCACGTGATTCCTCCCACTGTGTCCAATACTCTGGTGTATATGCTGAAGAATGAGGGTAGCAACCCGGAGGTCCTTAGAAAGGATAGCAGGATGCTTGGCCTCCTCTGGCATAGCAGATTTGTTTAGTCTCCCTCCCACCCTCAGTACTCCATCTTGCAGTGTAGGGTCCAGCTTGTAGATATGACTACCTTTCTTGATTGGAGTATTTCGCTGTAGAGCTTCGATTTCTTCTGGGTATCTTTGTCTTTGACTGAAGCGAACTATCTCCTTCTCAGCCTTGGCCAAATCCTCCACGGTCAATGAATTCTTGCCCAATGTGGTCTTGTGATGATGCGTATACTGCTGTAGAAGCATTCTCTGCTTATCAGGGTTACTTTCAGACTGACTGATAGTGGCTCGGTACTCTTTTCTCTTACCGCTCAGGTGTAGCAGCAACTCTTTCAACCTTAGAAACCATGCAACTGCTTTCCTCAACTGGTGCCATCCTGAGAAATGGTTAACAAGCTTGTTCACTGTGTCAAAGTTCTCTTTCGTATTTATGAGATTTACTGTGACTGATCTCTTGACTTCGACGTCGTCTTCAGCAATCTGACTTGGCATATCTGGTCTTTCTGGCCATGATCTCTCTGTTTCCAGCAGATAACTTGGGCCTTGTATCCAAGTTTCACTCCTCATGAAGTTTTCAGCCTTCAATCCTCGTGAGGCTTGATCTGCTGGGTTTAATGAGGTGTTTACGTACCTCCATTGAGATGGTTGTGTAGCTTCTCTAATGGATGAGATTCTGTTTGCTACGAAGGTCTTGAAGCGTATCTTCTCATTCTCTATATACTTCAGCACCGTCGTGCTATCCGTCCAGAAGACAGATTCTTCTAATGGGAGCTGTAACTCTTTCCGCATCGCCTGGTCAACTTTAACTGCAACAACCGCTGCCGTCAATTCCAGTCTCGGGATGGTGACCTGCTTCAGCGGAGCCACCCTGGATTTCCCCATGAGGAAGGCACAATGTTTCTGGCCCTGTTGATTTGTCAGCAAGAGGTAAGTAGCCGTGCCATAGCCGTCCTCACTGGCGTCCGAGAAATGATGTAGTTGAGCCGTCTTTGTAACTCCAAAACTCGCGGGCTTGATGCATCTACTGAAGCTTGATGCTTCCCCTGGAACCACCTTTCCTGAGAGTCTTTGATTCAACAGGCTTGGCTTTCACTCTTCCATCGGTGGTCGGGCTGACATCTTGGATGTTTCCAAACAATGGGTCCCTAGCAATTTTAGCCTGTTTGTCTATGAAGTTCACTAAGTCTGCAAACCTGGCTCTACTTTTCCATCTCTCCATTATCTCAAAGGCTGTTCTTCTCCATTGTTCTCTCATCCTGTAAGGAAGCTTAGAGATGATGATTCTCATAGTCGTAGGATTGTCCATCTCTTCCATGAATTCAACATCCTCCATGGTGTTGCGACATCCTATGAGGAAAAGAACATATGCGTTCAATGCCTCTCCGTCCTCCGACCTGATCCGTGGCCACTTGGTAGCCTTTTCGATATATGCAGTGGCTATCTTCAGCTCGTTACCATAGTGCTCCTGCAGCAACTTCCTGGCTTCTATGTATCCCCGGTCCGGTCTCATGTGTTCACAGCTTCTGACCAGGTCTTGTGGCTTACCACTGGTGTACTGTCCCAGGTAGTACAACTTATCACTGCTGCTCTCTGTTTTGGAGTCAATGGCTTGTTCAAAGGATCTGATGAAGGGCTTATACTTGAGTGGGTCGCCTTGGAACACTGGTATGTCTCTTTGAGGGAGTCGAAACAGATTCTGTTGTTTTACAAGCATCTCTGTAATTTCGTTCTGACGTTGCATCACTCGGTATAGGCTTCTCCCTGTGTCTTCAGGCCTCTGGTGGTCATCAGCAGGGTCTAGTCTAGACCGTCTGACGTCTGGGGTAGCATCACGTGCTCCTGTTAGTGGAGAGGCCACTCTTCCACACTGTAATGCCAGGGGATTGCCTTCGGGCTCTGTTGTAACTCTTGAAGGTGCCCTGGATCCAACTCTATGTGACGACGTTGACTGGCAGTGGCTCCCGCCGTCCCGTGAGCCTTCATAATCTTCGTACGCACTCAACCTGGCGTCTGAGACCTCGATAGCTGTTTTTATCTCCAGCTGTTCTTTCTTTGCCTGCACCTGGGCCCGTTGGGCCTGCAGTTGGGCCTCTTGGACCTGCAGTTGGACCTCTTCCCGTTCAAGAGCTTGCTTCTCCGCTAAAGATGCTGCGTGCGCCATCAATGCCGCCCGTTCAGCCTCCGCTCTCATGCGTCGCGACGAGCTTGTGGTAGAAGCGACTGACCTGCGTCCAGAGACAGAGCTACCTTCTTTTCGATTTTTGCTCGGTCTGGCGGAAGTCTCTGAAATGCTATCGTCTGGTCCGACTTCATCGTCAACTTTATCTTTCTCTGCTGTATCAGCATCTTGACGAATCTTTAACATCCACTGTTCCGTGGCCTTGATATAGTCCTTAATGCTGGTTGATTTAAGATCAAACCAGTTGTGCTGATCAGCGTTTCCCTCTTCTTCAGACAGAAGTGCTAATACATCTTCATTGAGTACATTAAATTCTTCATGCAGCTTGGAGAAATCGTAATACATCATGTCTTCAGCTTTCTTAATATTAGCATTATCTTCCATGAGACGATTGATTATCTTCATTTTTCCAGTTATCTGAGCTAACTTAGCCTTCCTTGCACCTATGCTTCTATGTAACTTCTCTTCCATTGCCTTTGGGGTGGGCTTTATTTCCCTCTTTTGGCCAGCAATCTTTCTGGCTGATGGAAGCTCCTGGCTCCGTAAGGCCTCGGCCATTTTACCCGCAGCTGTTATTTAGCTTCTCAATAGAATGAACAAAGCAAGTAGCAGTCACTGTACCTTCGCTTTCTTATATTGTCGTCTGGCTCCGTGACCATTCGGGTATACGTTCGCCGACGATTCCGTCCCTTCCTTCTTAGGGAGCAAGTTTTTGACTAATGTAGTGGCGCTTCTTAGTTTCCAAACAGGCAGCCACTGAGCTGTGGGGTTTTTAACAACGAGTAGACGCGTGTCGAAATAAAACGTTCCCAAACGTAGCTTTGTCTTTTCAACTGTTTACTATAACACTTAACAAACGGAATTACAAAGCAAACACGTATAAACGAACACGGTCAAAAACTGTACTGCTCCAAACCTCACAGCTTCTGCCTCCTTCAACCACGTGCAGTTTAAACTGTAAAATGGCTGCACCCATGTGTGGCTTAGGGACTGTTCCATTATGGCAAGAATGAAGGGGGTGTCTCGGACTATACTACTGGAGCTAGAAAATAGGGGGTTTCTTAATACAATAAGTCGGTCAGGTAAATTAACTGTATTATGCCATTTAACCACTATTTTAAAGTATTTTCTTAAGCTTTTATGGCTCTTACACCGCACATTAAAGTTCAGGTTTGTTAGGACCTGAACACGTGCCCAGAATTATTATTGCCGAAAGTAGCTAACAAACTCTGAACACATCCATAAAACACACCGCCGTCTGCGACTTTACACTGGTCCATTTCAAAATAAATGGGTTAACACCTCGATCAATATTTCAAAAACGCATTTTAGCATTCACCTGCTAAAATTACCAACATTACTTTCCAGCTACTGTGTGGTTACATGTTAATTCTGCTACAAAAAATTTACAAGGCCGGGACAAAAGTAATAACAAAGTTAAGCTTCATAGCTCCTCATTGACAGCATAATCTCTCAAAACTCTCTCCACGTACTATTGAATTTTTGGCAGGAGCAACAATGCCTAAATAAGGAGCGCAGAAAAGCACGGGTCTAATGTTGGTGCAACCAATTCAGTGGTGAAACTGCCTCTATATTTGAAAGGATGGGTCCCAGTAAGAAGGATCAAATGACACCCAGTCAAAAAGTGTGCACTTTGGTCACAAGGAGAACACTAACACTTATTGAATAATAGATGCTATGAGAAAACAATTGCATTTTATTATATTACAAAAGTAGGCAGCTTATTCTCTTTCCTGGCTGCAGTGTGCACCAGCTACAAGATGCACTGCAGCAACTCGCCAAGTCTTCTTCAGCAGCATCTCCCAAAAGACCTCTACCACCTAGAAGGACAAGGGCAGCAGACGCATGGGAACACCACCACCTCCAAGTTCCCCTCCAAGTCACACACCATCCTGGCTTAGAAGTATATCGCCGATCCTGCATCGTCGCTGGGTCAAATTCCTGGAACTCCCTCCCTAACAGCACTGTGGGAGCACCTTCACCACACAGACTGCAGCGGTTCAAGGCGGCTCACCGCCACCTTCTCAAGGGCAATTAGGGATGGACAATAAATGCTGGCCTTGCCAGCGACACCCACATCCCAGGAACGATTAAAAAAAAGTAACCAACATAAGCATCGATACATACGGCGAACAAAATAATTGTACTGTGGATAGTTTTTGGATTAAACGTAATCAGCCGCTACGTGGGAGTTGCTAAAATATTAATTTTTTAAATATTTTACCTTCAATCGTAATTTTACCAGGAACAGTAAGCTGAATCTTTTTGAATAATTTGGATATGTGGCCTAGCAATGGTAGCCTAGCTTTCTTTAAAAATCGTAAACTTCTGAGACAGATTTAAATTGCAAAATAAAGAAAGAAAGGTAGAGATCCAGTGAGCAAAAAAATTATATCTGAAAACTATTGAGAAAAATACGGGACATGGTGTTCGACATTCTTGCCCAAGTTGAATCAGCCAAGTCAATGTACACCTCTTCTAGACCCATCTTATGTTTCTTTACTTGTCCCATTACCATCCCCTTTTGCTTTGTACAATCATCCCTTTTGTCATTTAATCTCTCCTGCCTTCCACCTTATCATAGACCTTCCCTTTTGTTCTTTCCTCCCCTCTGTACTTTCCCTGCCTTTGAACCTGCTTAAAATCTGTTGCATCTCTAACTTTTTCCAGTTCTGATGAAAGGTCATCGACCTGAAACCTTAACTCTGTTTCTCCCTCCACAGATGCTTCCAGAATTTTCTGTTTTTATTTCAGCCAGGTCGATGATTGCTTTTCTTCTGGCTCCAATGGGCCCTGAAATGTGCAACTTTAAGTACCCGGAATGATTGAACAATATCACTTTTTATAGACTTCATAACCAATACTTAAACCACAAAACTTTCAGAAAACAGCAAATATTTTCAGAATAGTTTACAGAACAAAGGTCATGGCCATCCTGGCTCTTATCGTTGTCAAGTAACTACAGGAAACTCTTTTTTTATCCGGCACCGACGGGACTGGCGTGGTGCCGGTTGATCAAAAAGTCCGGATTACAGAGAGGTATACTTACTAAGGTACGAGAGCCCCATACACGGCCACAGATTCAGGCGTCCCTGTTGCATGGCAACAGGTGCAGGAACCCCGGTTACACGGCCACAGATCCAGGAACCCCGGTTACACGGCCACTAATATGAAGTAAAACTTACCTGAACCTACTCCTGAATTTTGCTGGTTAAGAGATTTCCGGTTATTTAGGTGCCGGTAAAAAGAGTTTCCTGTATAATGAACAGTAGTCAGAACTGGGTTGCAGAACCGAAGGTCAGATTTGCAGTATCCCTACCACTGGCTGCAAGACATCACTCATCTCTGTAGTGCTGTAGCCCCAAGAGACTTATCAAGCAGATTTACTTTTATGCCCTGGAGGAAAATTAAATAATGGGGAGTTTACTTGGGTTCAGGGAAAGGGGAAAAAATATTGGTTGTGGCACTGGAATCACACACTACTCTTTCTCATAGGTTTAATCCCCTCTAAAGATGTGCCTCCAACAAACCAATCAATAACATTGTAAGAAAGGGTTCGTATGGAGTTTGAGCTTAAATTTGCACAGTGGGGATTTCAGCCCATAACTATCTGCTCCATAAGGGGATGCATTGCCAAGTGAGCCACTGGTCACCAACCAATCTACAATGCCTACCCTCCATGTACAAGTTGTTACATAGAATTGCATAGACTTGATTGAATGCTTTGAGGAGATAACGAGGAGGGTTGATGAGGGTAGGCGTTTGATGTAGTCTACATGACAAGGTCCCACATGGCAGGCTGGTCAGAAAAGTAAAACCCCGTGGGGCTCGAGGGAAAATGGCAAGTTGGATCCAAAATTCTGCTCAGTGACAGGAAGGAAAGGGTAATGGTCGCCGGGTGTTTTTGTGACTAGAAAGCGGTTTCCAGTGGGGTTCCGCAGGGGTCAGTACTAGGTCCCTTGTTTTTTGTGGTATATATCAATGATTTAGACTTCAATGCAGGGGGCATGATGAAGAAGTTTGCAGATGATACAAAAATTGGCCGTGTAGTTGATAGTGAGGAAGAAAGCTGTAGACTGCAGGAAGATATCAATGGACTAGTCAGGTGGGCAGAAAAGTGGCAAATGGAATTCAATCCGGAGAAGTGTGAGGTAATGCATTTTGGGAGGATAAAAAGGCAAGGAATACACAATAAATGGTAGGATATTGAGAAGTGTAGAGTAACAGATGGATCTTGAGTGAATGTCCACAGATCCTTGAAGGTAGCAGGACAGGTAATTAAGGTGGTTAAGAAGGCATACGGGATACTTTCCTTTATTAGCCGAGACATAGAATGTAAGAGCAGGGAGGTTATGCTAGAACTGTATAAAACACTAGTTAGGCCACAGCTAGAGTACTGCGTACAGTTCTGGTCACATTACAGGAAAGGTGAGCTTGCACTAGAGAGGGTGCAGAGGAGATTTATGAGGATGCTGCCAGGACTGAGAATTTTAGCTGGGGTTGTTTTCTTTGGAACAGAGGAGGCTGAGGGGAGATTTAATTGAGGTGCATAACATTATGAGGGGCCGAGATAGAGTGGATAGGAAGGACCTATTTCCCTTAGCAGAGAGGTCAATAATCAGGGGGCACAGATTTTATGTAATTGTAGAAGGATTAGAGGGGAGTTGAGGAGAAATGTTTTCACCCAGAGGGTGGTGGGGGTCTGGAACTCACTGCCTGAAAGGATGGTTGCAGCAGAGACCCTCATCACATTTAAAAAGTACTGGGATATGCACTTGAAGTGCCGTAACCTACAAGGCTACGGACCAGGAGCTGGAAAGTGGGATTAGACTGGATAGCTCTTTGTCGGCCGGCACAGACATGATGGACCGAATGCCCTCCTTCTGTATCGTACATTTCTATGATTCTATAATTCTACACATAGAATTTACAGCACAGAAACAGGCCATTTGGCCCAACTGCCAGTGTTTATGCTCCACAGGCCCTTGAGAGGGTGCAGAGGAGATTTACCAGAATGGTTCTGGGGATGGGGGAATCTTAGCTACAAGGACAGGTTGGAGAAGCTGGATTTGTTTTCGTTAGAGCAAAGGAGGTTGAGGGGTGATTTGATAGAGGTGTACAAGATTATGACGGGTTTGGATAGGCTAGACGGGGAAAGGCTGTTCCCACTATTTGATGGTATGAGGACTAGGGGACATAGATTTAAGGTTTTGGGCAAGAGATACAGGGAGGATGTGAGAAAAAACTTTTTTACGCAGCGAGTGGTGAGGATCTGGAACTCGCTGCTGATGGAAGTGGTGGAAGCGGAGACACTCAGTGTTTTCAAGGGGAGACTGGATAGGCACTTGAGGGAAATAAACTTGCAGGACTACGAGGATAGAGCGGGGGAATGGGACTGAATGGATTGCTCTACAGAGAGCCGGCACGGACTCGATGGGCCGAATGACCTCCTTCTGTGCTGTTGTGACTCTATGACAGGAGTCTCCTCCCACCCTACTTTTCATCTCACCTGATCAGCATAGCCTCCTGGAGCCAGCAGACCAGGAGAGATATTCAAGACTCCAGCTATTACTTATGTTGCCAGATGCCTGCAAAATCTCTACACCTGCTTTTTTCTTATTTCATATTCATATTTTATCCTTGGAGTCCACATGTATTAAATGTCTAATTTGCAATTACAACCCTAATAATACATTGGTCGTACATTTTATGGGTATTACCCTAAACATACTGCAAGTTCTGGGGACTCAATTAGCAACCTCTCAGTTTAATTGGGACAGAGAAGGTGGTACTAGTAGACTAAGTCAAGAGTGTTCTTGCCTCTGCTGGAGGTGGCTGTGGATCCTGCGGGAGTCCCTGCGGGAGCTAGACTTGGAGCTAATGCTGCACCTCCCCAAATGCAATGCGAAGGGGGTCTAGCATTCAGTGTCAGCTGTGGCTCAGTGGGTAACACCCTTGTCTCTGAGTCAGAAGGGTGTGGGTTCAAGTCCCACTCCAGCGACTTGAGCATATAAAGCTAGGCTGACACTCGAGTGCAGCGCTGAGAGAGTGCTGCACTGTCAGAGGTGCCATCTTTCGGATGAGGTGTTAAACCGAGGCCCCGTCTGCTTTCTCAGCTGGACGTGAAAGATTCCAGGGCATATTTTGAAGAAGAGCAGGGGAGTCATCCCTGGTGTCCTGGCCAATATTTATCCCTCAACCAACATAACAAAAACTGATTAGCTGGTCATTATCACATTGCTGTTTGTGGGAGCTTGCTGTGTGCAAATTGGCTGCTGCGTTTCCCACATTACAACAGCGACTCCACTTCAAAAGTACTTCATTGGCTGTAAAGCGCTTTGAGACGTCCGGTGGTCGTGAAAGGCGCAATAGAAATGCAAGTCTTTGATTTTTACAATTCACTGACGCTTGTCTTAATGAAGATGCCGATGACAATAATTGTGAAAGATGAGGTATTGGGTTGCCTCCATCACTGGCCGTGGGGGTAACTCTTACACGCTCACTTCCAAACTTGAGTCTCAAGAGGGGCAAAGATTACTGAGCAACCCTGCACTGATAACTATCTTTAGAAATCTCAACTCGGGATGGGTTATAAGTGTTGGCCTTGCTAGCGACACCCGTGTGCAGAGAATGAATATAGGGCTCATCTGAACAGACTGGCCCATGCAATGACGTCTTGCGCCTGAAGTACAACCAGCTTACCAAACAAAATAGATTTTGCATCAATTAGTGCTCCTGAGAGTCCTTCAGCGATGACAAATGGTTATATTCAGGCACATTATGTCACCTCATGACAACATACATTGCATTGTTTCATTTCTGCACACCTGGAACTGTAAGCGATTGTAAACAAGCCACTTTTTTTTCGGTGGAGGGGGGGAAAATTCAACACAGTAAGTGCATTGCAGTGAGCTGCCCCTGTCGCAACATTCGAAGACTGCAGACAAACAAAACGTGACGGCTGGCCACACTCCAACATGTTACAGCCTCCTCCATTTTAAAGCAGAGTATAGCAAGATTAATATTACAGTTGTCATTGGTTGTCCAAGTGACTTGATTTCAACATTCCATCCTATGTTGCTTCAGCTAACAATCATTAATATTTACGAGTGGAAGCTCGGTACATACCGAATCAATACAAGTCATCTATTATGATTAAATGGCTTGCAAGATGCGAGACCTAATGGTAGTAATGAACTCGAAAAGCATGAGTATGCTGGCGGGATTCCACTAGCCACCTTTTATGATCGAAATTAATTTTGGGCTAAAACAATTGCTGGTGCCAAATGTGTCAAGTAATATTTCTTAAATACTGGAAGGGGAAAAAAGGTGCAAGAGAATATGTGGTGGTTGAATGTTCTCTCAATGCCAACAGCAGCACCGTGTGCAGCTTGAGGATTCGGGTAATACTGAATGGCTCAAATTTGGCTTATAATGTAACTGAGGTAATTACAACAACTATATAATTTATATAGCGCCTTTAACATAGTAAAATGTCCCAAGGTGCTTCACAGGAGCGATTATCAAACCAAAATTGACACACAAGGAGGTACAGGAAACTCTCTTTTTACCGGCACCTAAATAACCGGAAATCTCTCTTAACTGGCAAAATTCAGGAGTAGGTTCAGGTAAGTTTTACTTCATATTAGTGGCCATGTAACCGGGGTTCCTGGATCTGTGGCCGCGTAACCGGGGTTCCTGCACCTGTTGCCATGCAACAGGGACGCCTGGATCTGTGGCCGTGTACGGGGCTCTCGTACCTTAGTAAGTATACCTCTCTGTAATCCGGACTTTTTGATCAACCGGCAGCACGCCGGTCCCATCGGTGCCGGATAAAAAAGAGTTTCCTGTATTAGGACAGGTGACCAAAAGCTTGGTCGAAGAGGTAGGTTTTAAGGAGCAGCTTAAAAGGAGAGAGAGGTAGCGAGGCGGAGAGGTTTAGAGAGGAAATTCCAGAGCTTAGGGTTGAGGCAGGTGAAGGCGCGGCCGCCAACGATGGAGCGGTGGAAATCGGGGTTGCGCAAGAGGCTAGAATTGAACATGCGCAGGGTTCTCGAAGAGCTGCAAGGGCTGGAGGAGGTGACGGAGATAGGGAGGGGCGAGGTCATGGAGGGATTTGAACACAAGGATAGAATTTTAAAATCGAGCTGTTGCCCGACGAACCGAGCAAGGCCGGGGAAGTGGAGGTCCTGTCGGAAGGGATCGGCGGAAATTGCAGATCAGGCCCCAGTGACGTTTTTCTACGGTCAAGGCACTTTATAAATGTGTGTTGTTGTTATTTTTAAATGTATTCTAATAGTTACAAGCGCATAATTTTTTTTAATGATGGTTATACACAGAACTCAAAAATACTTAGGATTCATATAAGCAATGTCACATTCCAGAATGGCTGTATCATCAAGTTTGGAAGGAGGTTCTGAATAAAAGTCTTGAATTTAAATATTTATAAGGAGAAATTTTTGATAACATCAAATAGCAGACATATTTGCTGAAGGATATAAATTAGTGCAACCGTATAATTTTTTAAGCCTTTTATCTAAAAACCCACACCCTAAACAGATGGGCAGTGTAGGGAAAGATTTACACCCCCATATTAGAGAGATTTATTTAGGAAGTGTGATATGTAAAGGAAGCACATTTATTTGTCTACCTATATGATCGTAAAAATAATAGGTATTTTCCAGGAAATAATCCAAAACACATACTTAATGTTGCTGGGGCAATCACATACAAGCTGCTTCGCAAATCCATTAACTGGAGATAATGAGCCCCTCTCACAGATGCTTCTTGACTCAAAACATCCTAACGAACCTCCCAAACCCGCGACCTCCACCACCTAGAAGTACAAGGGCAGCCGGCGCATGGGGACACCACCACCTCCAAGTTCCCCTTCAAGTCACACACCATCCTGACTTGGAAGTATATCGGCTGTTCCTTCATCGTCGCTGGGTCAAAATCCTGGAACTCCCTCCCTAACAGCGCTGTGGGAGTACCATCACCACACGGACTGCAGCGGTTCAAGAAGGCGGCTCACCACCACCGTCCCAAAGGCAACTAGGGATGGGCAATAAATGCTGGCCTTGCCAGTGACGCCCACATCCCGTGAACGAATAAAAAAAAAAATTCAAACTGCTGATTTCTCACGTCAAGGTGGTTCTGAATGAAAGACTCATTTCAAGAGAAAAGTGAGCCAAGCCTGTTCATCCTTTCCTGTTAGGTATAACCTCACAGTTCTGGTACATTTTTTTTGCACTCTCGCCAGTGCCTCTATATCCTTTTTATAATATGGCGACCAGAATTAGAATGGGCATATAATTGGCAAATGAATTTCAACAGTTAATTGTGAAGTATTACATTTTGGTAATAAAAGCAATAGTATACAATATTCCAAGTGTAGTTTTAACCAAGAATCGATACAAGTTTAGCATAACTTCTCTACTTTTCAATTTTATCCCTCTAGAAAAAAGCTCGAGTGCTTGGTTTGCTTTTTTTTTTTAATTGGCCTTATTAACCTGCACCACTGTTAGTAATTTGTGCATTTGTACTCCCAGATCCCTTTGCTCCTCTACCCCATTTAGATTCTTATTTTCCAAGTAATATGTGACTTCCTTACTTTTCTTACCAAAATGTAATACTACTGTACACACTTAACTGTGTTGAAATTCATTTGCCAATTATATGCCCATTCTGCAAGTTTATTAATATCTTCTTGCAATTTGCTGCTCTCCTCCTCAGTATTGACTGTCCCCCCTCCCCAACTCCCCACCACCAATTTGGTGTAATTCACAAGTTTAGAAATTGTATTTTGATTCCAAAGTTTAAATTGTTAATATAAACTGTGAACTTTCCACCTTCTGCCACTCTGAATAGCTATCCTTTACCTCAGCTCTCTGCTATCTGTCTTGCAGCCAGCTAGCTATCTATTCCATTACTTGTCCCCAGACTCCGCATGCTCTGATTAGTCTATTTTGTGGTACCTTATCGAAGGCCTTTTGTTAATCTAAATATATTACATCTACTACATTACCCTTGTCTACTCTCTCTCTTACCTCTTCAAAGAATTAAATGAGGTTGGTCAAGCAAGACTTTCCCTTTTGAAATCCATGCTGACTATATTTTTGTCTTCTAGATGTTTTTCTCCTTTAGTAGGGATTCCATTATTTTTCCCACCATCGATGTTAAGCTGACTGGTCTGTAGTTCCCTGGACATGTTCTATTTCCATCCTTAAACATAGGTACAATATTAGTTATCCGCCAGTCCTCTGGCACTGCACCTTTTTCGAACAAATTATTAAATATGTGTAATAGTGCCTCTGCTATCTCTTCTCTAGATTCTTTTGAAATGCATGGATGCAAACCGTCTGGACCAGCGGTTTTATCCTATTTCAGTTTGATTAGTTTATTTAATATATTCCCTCTTTTTATTTTAAATGTGGTTATATAATTTCCAATCTCATCTTCCGATGTCACGTCCACCTGATCCATCTCCCTGGTAAATACTGAAACAGAGTAATTATTTAATATTTCTGTTATTTCGCTATTGCTGCCTGTGATTTTATCTTGTCCATCCCTTAGCGGCCCTGCTGCCATCCCGCCTTTCCTTTTATAAATTTATTTTGTTTTAGTTTCCTTGATAATGCAATCGTTAATGCAATGCCATTCAATCTCTCCAGCCCAGAAAGGGAACAATTTAAATTGTTGAGTCTCATTCCTGCATGTAGTAAATTTTTGTTAAGAGATTTAAAAAAGACAAATTTCACATTTTTAATTTTTGTTTTACTTTTCCTTTCAGTCTTTTTTTTCTCTTTCTCTTGATACAATCTTTCCTTCCCTCTCTTTATTTCTCTTTCTAGATCTTTTTTGACTCTAATTCGTCCTATTTCCTTCTCCGCCGTTCCTCAGTTTGTTTCTCAATCCTTAAATCCCACCGGTTTAGGAGATGGACGGTTGGGTTCCGCTGCTCACTGAGGTCCCAGATGCCCTGTTGCCCTCGCCGTTATCAGCTCGCACTTCCAGCAAGTTACAGCATAAAAGAAAATCTGAGTTGAAAGGTGCAGGAATAAGTCTAACTAACACCACGTTGCAAGATGCCCATTTCCGGCAAGATTTGGCCCAACATCTTTGCAGAACAGTGTAATGCAATGTGGTGAAAATGGTCTCTTTATAGTTAAATTAACAAATTAAATTGTAAAAATTGCAACAAGGAAAAATGACCCCAGCACTAGTATGGTATGGTAGTGTAGTGGTCATGTCACTGGACTAATAATCCAAAGATCTTGGACTAATGATCTGGAGGCATGAGCTCAAATCCCACCACTGGCAGCTGGGAAATTTAAATTCAGTTAATAAATAAATCTAGCATAAAAATAGCTAGTATCAGTAATGGTAACCATGAAACTACTGGATTGTTGTAAAAACCCATCTGGTTCTGTACTGGCCGCGCTAGACGTGCTCCTATCTAGTTATCCAGCAAGTTAAACACTTATTCAAAATAATTCTTCGTGAAGCCGTTTGCTGTTTGAAGCCTTTACTTGAACAATTTTTTGTGAAACTGTAAACAAAGACAAAGTATGTTTTGTACATAAACTGAGTACTATACATTCGATATTACATAAGATATAACATATTTACAACAGTAGAATAGATTAATTGTATAACTAACAAACATTTGGACTCACTTCTGTAACTATCAAATATTAACCTTTTATAAACATATTATTGTCAAAATACTACTCTGACAACGTTGCTATTATGCTAACAAACAAAGATACTCACAGATATTGCGCTTGGCCTAACATATGAAATCAGATTACATTGGATTGTGAAACCCTTATGGAATCCTCCATTACTGCCAGGTTCTTCCTGGAATTCTACTTCCTGGGTTACACAGGAAGAAAGGAACAAAGGTCAAATGACCTCTGTTTCATACAAACACACTGTGAACACATAACCACCACCAGAGGGTGCTATCTGCACATAAAATAGTCCATCGGTCCAGAACAGGTTCACTAATGTGCTTTAGTGAAGGGAAATCTGCTGTCTTTACCTGGTCTGACCTATATGTGACTCCAGGCCCACAGCAATGTGGTTGACTCTTAACTACTCTCTGAAATGGCCTAGCAAGCCACTCAGTTGTATAAGGTGGCTCACCACCATCTCCTCTAGGGCAATTAGGGATGGGCAATAAATGCCGGCCTTGCTGGCGATGCTCACATCCCTTGAACTAAAAAATAAAAAAATAATGCTATCTCCTGTCTTTAGGAACCTGAATTTGAAGAGACAGAAAATATTACAGGGTACAAAGTTAAAAAAAATTACTGTCATCACACAGAGTAAATTAATAGTTCACGATGACACAAAACAAATTATTACCTAATCAAATTTCTTGCTACAATTGATGTGAAAGTTATTTAAAAACAAGACATTTCTCTGTAAATATATATTTCAGCAAGACAAAAAGTATATGAAGATATTGTGGTGGAAATACAAGGAGATGTGCATTAAAGCTGAATTGTATGTAGTACAATAGTCTTATTTATTTCTAATATGCCAGTCATTCATTCTTTAATTGAAAAAGCAAATTGGAAATCACACAAATTCAACAGCATTTTACTGCGATCTTGTTCAGAAGCGTCAGAGAAATAAATATTCCAGAACCAGAGTTCTAATTTCTTCTTAAATAACGAGGACCACAAATGTTTGACATGTATTCAAAATTGATATAAAACTGTATATCATCTAGAAATTTTAAGATGCATTCTTTTTAAACTGGCTCTTGTATATGAAAGATTAAAAAAGGTGTCCTTTCTAGATTGCTATTTAAAAAATGTACAGAAATTTATACTTGCTGTTGTGGTAACCCGGGACCTATTAATAAGGGTGATGTTGCCCACCCTCTCTCTCCCCGGTCGGTGTCCCAAACACATTACCCAAGGTGCACTACACGCTGAAGTCATTTCTTCCACATTGGTCATTAATTATCAAAGACACAACACAATATCCGTGACATGCCGGTCTATTCGGCCACGGTTGGCCAATCAAACCCGTGACATTGCCTGAGCAACCGATTCCTCCACCAAGGTCTACTCGGTCACAAACTGCACAGCGAAAAAAAAAAGCATCCCCACTCCCTCAGTAACAAATAAATTCCTGAAGCGTGACAGCTGGCTGCTGAAGCATTTCATTTTCCAAGAACATAATAGTGTGTTATTGCCCATTATCTGTTCTGTCAGCAGCGGTGTTGATATTAAATGAGAGCCACCTGCATTTAGTTCCCATTTTTCAGCTGTCGCCTTGTCGCTATGGAGACAGTAGGAAGATCAGTGGGAACAGGGACATTTATCGTGCACCTGAATCTGATATGGAAAAAAAAAACTATTTGAAAAGGGAAACATGGTCGTCCATTTAATCCACTGAAAAACTTGGAATTAGTTAATACGTTTTCTCATGCATGTTTAAGTTTGAAGATTATCAAGAGAAAGAAGCTTATTTTATGACTACAACGGTTTGCTTTCTCTTACCCTCAAGATGCCACCTCTGTCGCTCTTAAAGCTATTTTTTTTCCCAGAGTCTCCTCATCAAGTGTAAATCAATTTGATATATTTGAGATTAACCTGAATTCTGGGCACAGTGCCTAATTATGAAGCACAGCATGCATCAAATTGCTCATTTATGGCCTCCTTTATGCCGTGCCTTGCACCCACTGGGAACCCTTTTCACTTAGAGCACTTATACCTGTCAGGGAGCGGGAACTTGCATCCTAACATTGGAGTATAAGAAAGGAAGAAAGAAAGACTTGCATTTATATCGTGCCTTTAGGATGTCCCACAGCGCTTTACAGCCAATGAAGTACTTTCTGAAGTGTAGTCACTGTTGTAATGTAGGGAAACGCGGCAGCCAATTTACACACAGTAAGCTCCAACAAACATCAATGTGATCATGACCAGATAATCTGTTTTTGTGATTTTGATTGAGGGATAAATATTGGCCAGGACACCGGGGGAGAACTCCCCTGCTTTTCTTCGAAATAGTGCCCGTGGGATCTTTTACGTCCGCCTGAGAGAGCAGTCAGGGCCTCGGTTTAACGTCTCATCCGAAAGACGGCACCTCCGACAGTGCAGCACTAGACTGACAAGTGGAACACAATCCGGTTTTTCATCCACCATCCACGCTTGCTAGCAGTAGGTACTGGATAGCAATCAGAAACAGTAAACTCTAGCTGAATTCTCCCCTTCCCTGGTCCAATGACACAGAGATCAAAATGCACAACCTTCAACGAGATCAACTAACCTAGCACGCACAAGGGAAAATACCCGGGTTGTTCTTGATCTGTGTGGCTCAATTCCACACAAAGAAGTCGGTTATTATTTTTTAAAAGCAACTGAGTTATTGGAGGAGATGAAGGCTCCTTTTTTCTGACGCGCTCAGGTGAGAACATTTTGCTGAAAATTAGTTTTTTCAGTGAATGCAGAAATGCCCTAAACTGGAAAAAAAAACACACTCTATCAAAGAGCTAGAGGAGGAGGAAATGATCTGCAAACATTTCCTTAATAAAACAACATACATATATGTGGGAACAGTAGCGTAGTGGTAATGTCACAAATAATCCAGAGACACGAGTTCAAATCCCACCACGGCAGCTGGGGAATTCAAATTCAGTTAATTAAATAAATCTGGAATAAAAAGCTAGCATCAGTAATGGTAACCATGAAACTATTAGATTGTCGTAAAAACCCATCTGGTTCACTAATGTCCTTTAGGGAAGGAAATCTGCCGCCCTTACCTGGTCTGGCCGATATGTGACTCCAGACCCACAGCAATGTTATTGACTCTTAATTGCCCTCCGAAATGGCCTAGCAATCCATTCAGTTGTAACTAACTGCTACGAAACAAAATAATAAGAATGAAACCGGACGAACCATCTCGGCACTGGCTACGGACACGGCAACGGCACACCCAGCCCAGTCAACCCTGCAAAGTCCTCCTCACCAACATCGGGAGAGCTGTCCCACCGACCAGTCAAGCAACAGCCTGACATACCTTTCAGCCAATGTCCCAAACTCCTCCATCACCATCCCTGGGTATGTCCTGTCCCACCGGCAGGACAGACCCAACAGAGGTGGTATACAGTCGGGATGGAGTGGCCCTGGGAGTCCTCAACATTGATTCTGGATCCCATGGCTTCAGGCCAAGCACGGGCAAGGAAACCTCCTGCTGATTGCCCTCCGTCAGCTGATGAATCGGTACTCCTCTATGTTGAACACCACTTGGAAGGAGCACTGAGAGTAACAAAGGCACAGAATGTACTCTGGGTGAGGGACTTCAATGTCCATCACCAAGAGTGGCTCGGTAGCACCACTGCTGGCCGCGTCCTGAAGGACGTAGCTGCCAGACTGGGTCTGCAGCATCCTCACCAATCTACCTGTCGCAGACGCATCTGTCCATGGCAGCAATGACCACCGCACAGCCATTGTGGAGGCGAAATCCCGTCTTCACACTGAGAACACGCATCGTGCTGTGTGGCACTACCACCGTGCTAAATGGGAAGATTCAGAACAGATCTAGCAGCTCAAAACTGGGCATCCATGAGGCGCTGTGGGCCATCAGCAGCAGAACTGTATTCCAGCACAATCTGTAACCTCATGGCCCGGCATATCCCTCACTCTACCATTACCATCAAGCCAGGGGACCAATCCTGGTTCAACAACGAGTGTACACCAGGCGTTCCTAAAAATGAGGTGCCAACCTGGGGAAGCTGCAACACAGGACTACATGCATGCTATAGACAGGGCTAAACGATCCCACAATCAACGGATCAGATCAAAGCTCTGCAGGCATGAATGGTGGTGGACCATTAAACAACTAACGGGAGGAAGAGGAGGCTCCAAGAATATCCCCATCCTCAATGATGGTGGAGCCCAACACGCGAGTGCAAAAGACAAGGCTGAAGCATTTGCAACCATCTTCAGCCAGAAGTGCTAAGTGGATGATCCATATTGGCCTACTCCTGCGGTCCCCACCATCACAGAAGCCATTTTTCAGCCAATTCGATTCACTCCACGTGATATAAGAAATGGCTGAGCACACTGGATACAGCAAAGGCTATGGGCCTCGACAACATCCCGGTTATCGTGCTGAAGATTTGTGCTACAGAACTAGCCGCGCCTCTAGCCAAGCTGTTCCAGTACAGCTGCAACACTAGCATCTATCCGACAATGTGGAAAACTGCCCACTGCCCAGGTATGTCCTGTCAACAAAAAGCAGGACAAATCCAACCCGGCCAATTACCGCCCCATCAGTCTACTCTCAATCATCAGCAAAGTGATGGAAGGTGTCATCGACAGTGCTATCAAGCAGCACTTACTCAACAATAACCTGCTCACTGATGCCCAGTTTGGGTTCCACCAAGACCACTCAGCTCCTGACTTCATTACAGCCTTGGTCCAAACATGGACAAAGGAGCTGAATTCCAGAGGTGAGGTGAGAGTGACTGCCCTTGACATCAAGGTAGCATTTGACAGAGTCTGGCATCAAGGAGCCCTAGTAAAACTGAAGTCAATGGGAACCAGGGGGAAAATGCTCCACTGGCTGGAGTCATACCTAGCACAAAGGAAGATGGTTGTGGTGGTTGAAGGTCAATCATCACAGCCCCAGGACATCGCTGCAGGAGTTCCTCAGGGCAGTGTCCTAGGCCCAACCATCTTCAGCTGCTTCATCAATGACCTTCCCCCCAACATAAGGTCAGAAATGGGGATGTTCGCTGATGACTGCACAGTGTTCAAAGTCATTCGCAACTCCACAGATAATGAAGCAGTCCATGCTCGCATGCAACAAGACCTGGACGACGTTCAGGCTTGGGCTGATAAGTGGCAGGTAACAGTCGCACCACAGAAGTGCCAGGCAATGACTATCTCCAACAAGCGAGAGTCTAACCACATCCCCATGACATTCAATGGCATTACCATCGCTGAATCCCCCACTATCAACATCCTGGGGGTCACCATTAACCAGAAACTTAACTGGACCAGCCACATAAATACTGTGGCAACAAGAGCAGGTCAGAGGCTAGGTATTCTGTGGCGAGTGTCTCACCTCTTGACTCCACCATCTACAAAGCACAAGTCAGGAGTGTGATGGAATACTCTCCACTTGCCTGGATGAGTGCAGCTCCAACAACACTCAAGAAGCGCGACACCATCCAGGACAAAGCAGCCCGCTTGATTGGCACCCCATCCACCACCTTAAACATTCACTCCCTCCACCACCGGCGTACCGTGGCTGCAGTGTACCATCTACAAGATGCACAGCAGCAACTCACCATGGCTTTTTTGGCAGCACCTCCCAAACCAGCGACCTCTTCCACCTAGAAGGACAATGGCAGCAGGTGAATGAGAACACCACCACCTCCAAGTTCCCCTCCAAGTCACACACCATCCTGACTTGGAAATATATCACCGATCCTTCATCGTCGCTGGGTCAAAATCCTGGAACTCCCTACCTAACAGCACTGTGGGAGTACCATCACCACACGGACTGCAGCGGTTCAAGAAGGCGGCTCACCACCACCTTCTCAAGGGCAACTAGGGATGGGCAATAAATGCTGGCATTGTCAGCGACACCCACATCCCATAAAACAAATAAAACATTTTTTTTTAATATATAAAATGAATAAGGAAAAATGCATTAGATGTGGGGCAATCTACAGCTCTCAAAGTAGAAAATCAAGTGGACTGGTATTCTAAATCATCTCTCTTTTAACTCTAACAAGTGTTTGATATTTGACCATCTTTCCCATCCCTCATGTCCCTTTTGGATCTATGATTCTTTGCAGCAGAGTTGAAAGTACACCATTTTCTAACATGACCCTGTTATCTTCCCTGCAATTATGTTTTAGTTTTTTTAAATATATATATCTATATATATATGTGTCCTTGTAATAGATACAGTTAGAGCTGGAGGCTCATTAATTAGTTCAATACTGTGGACCATCTATTCGTCCTGTGTAGAGAGAGGTACTGTTACATAACAAAGGCAATCCACGGGTTATTAAGCATTTGGGGATATCCTGAGGATGTGATAAGGCGCCATACCATTATATGTTCTTTTTGCAGGTTGTTTCCCTTGGACAGGGAATCGAGAGCTTGGGGTCACAGACTCAGGATAAAGGGTCGGTCATTTCAGACAGAGGTTTCTTCACGCAGGGGGTGGTGAATCTTTGGAATTCTCTACACCAGAGGGCTGTGGATGCTCAGTCATTGAGTATATTCAAGACAGAGAGCGATAGATTTTTAGACATTAAAGGAAACAAGGGATATAGCGATAGGGCGAGAAAGTGGAGATGAGGTAGAAGATCAGCCATTATCTTCTTGAATGATGGTGCACTCTTGAAGGGTCGTATGTCCTACTTGATGCGCCATCAATTACTCAAAAGACTGAGGTTAAGCGAGTAACAACCAGGCTTTTATTAACTAAAGAATGAAGGTCTAGTCTCGAGTGGTCGACCCGTCCAGAATACTAAGGGACTGGGAGGTAGTCACTTATATACCTGGAATAGTGGGAGGAGTCAGCCGAGGCATGTCCAGACCTGTACCTAGTGGAATACACATACACATACAGACAGGTATAACAGTGGTTTAACACATTCACCCCTTGTTTAAAAATGAGTCCGGCGGGGTGAAGTGTATTTAAAAGTTCGTGTATTGGAGTCTCTCCGGAGGTCTTGTCTGCCGCTGTGATCGATGTGGTGACAGCAGGGGTGGTGGAGCTTCCGGCGTTGCGTCCCGTGTAGGCTGGGGCACTGGAGTGTAATCCTCGTGGGTGACGGTCCAAGGCGAGCCGGCTGCTGGGGTTGGATATCGGGTCGTGGGGGGGGGGGGGGGTGGTAATGGGTAGTGGGTTACAGCGGTCCCCGAGGGTGTCGTGGGGGTGGGTGGTAATGGGTAGTGGGTTACAGCGGTCCCCGAGGGTGCGAGGTCTCGTATGGAGACTGTGTCCTCCCGCCCGTCCGGGTACGCAATGTAAGCGTACTGGGGGTTGGCGTGGAGGAGGTCGACCCTCTCGACCAGGGGGTCCGTTTTATTGGTCCTCATGTGTCTTCTCAGTAGTACCGGCCCTGGGGACGTCAGCCATGGCGGTAACGCTGTCCCCGATGTGGACTTCCTTGGGAAGACAAACATTTTCTCGTGAGGGGTGGCATTGGTGGCAGTGCAGAGCAGTGACCGAATCGAGTGGAGCGCATCGGGGAGCACCTCCTGCCAGCGGGAGGTCGGAAGGCCCCTAGACTTTAAGGCTAGTAGGGCGGCCTTCCAACTGTTGCATTCTCTCTTTCCACCTGTCCGTTCCCCCGGGGGTTGTAACTGGTGGTCCTGCTTGTGGCTATACCCCTAGCGAGCAGGTACTGGCGGAGTTCGTCGCTCATAAACGATGAGCCCTGGTCACTATGGATATAGCTGGGAAAACCGAACAGGGTGAAGAGGCTGTTCAGACATTTAATGACCGTGGCACTGGTCATGTCAGGGCAGGGGATAGCGAACGGGAAACGGGAGTACTCGTCAATGATGTTGAGGAAGTACACATTGCGGTCGGAGGAGGGGAGAGGCCCTTTAAAATCGACGCTCAGGCGTTCGAAAGGGCGAGTGGCTTTTATCAGGTGGGCGCTGTCTGGTCTATAAAAGTGCGGTTTGCACTCAGCGCAGACTTGGCAGTTCTTGGTCATGGTCCTGACCTCCTCAATGGAGTAAGGCAGGTTGCGGGCCTTGATGAAGTGGAAGAACCTGGTGACCCCCGGGTGGCAGAGGTCATTGTGGAGGGCCCTCAGCCTATCGATCTGCGCGCTGGCGCAGGTGCCACGCGATAGGGCATCTGGGGGTTCATTGAGCTTCCCAGGCCGGTACAAGATCTCGTAATTGTAGGTGGAAAGTTCGATTCTCCACCTCAAGATCTTGTCATTTTTGATTTTGCCCCTCTGCTTGTTGTTGAACATAAAAGCAACTGAACGCTGGTCAGTGAGCAGGGTAAATCGTTTTCCGGCCAGGTAGTGCCTCCAATGACGCACAGCCTCCACAATAGCCTGGGCCTCCTTCTCGACCGCGGAGTGTCTGGTCTCCGGGCCTTGGAGGGTTCGTGAGAAGAATGCCACAGGTCTCCCCGCCTGATTAAGGGTGGCGGCCAGGGCGAAGTCGGACGCATCGCTTTCCACCTGGAAGGGGATGGATTCGTCCACTGCGTGCATGGTGGCTTTGGCAATGTCCTCCTTGATACGGTGGAAGGCCGAGCGGGCCTCTGCCATCAGGGGAAAAGAGGTGGATTTGATCAGCTGACGGGCTTTGTCTGCATAGTAGGGGACCCACTGGGCGTAGTAGGAAAAAAACCCTAGGCACCTCTTCAGAGCTTTTAGGCAGTGGGGCAGTGGGAGTTCCATAAGGGGACGCATCCGGTCCGGGTCGGGACCGATGACCCCGTGTTCCACAACACAGCCAAGGATGGCGAGGCGGTCTGTGCGGAATATGCACTTCTCCTTGTTATATGTCAGGTTCAGGAGTTGGGCGGTGCGGAGGAATTTCTCGAGGTTTGCGTCATGGTCCTGCAAGTCATGGCCGCAGATGGTCACATTGTCTAGGTAAGGGAAAGTGGCCTGCAGCGCGTTTTGATCGACCATCCGGTCCATCTCCCTTTGGAAGACGGAGGCCCCGTTGGTAACGCCAAAGGGAACCCTAAGGAAGTGATAGAGGCGGCCGTTTGCCTCAAAAGCAGTATACTGGCGGTCTTCGGGGCGGATGGGGAGCTGGTGGTATGCTGATTTCAGGTCAATGGTCGAAAAGACGCGGTACTGCGCGATCTGGTTGACCATGTCAGCTATGCGGGGGAGTGGGTAGGCGTCCAGCAGGGTGTAGCGGTTTATTGTTTGGCTGTAGTCGATGACCAGGCGTTGTTTCTCGCCGGTCTTAACGACCACAACCTGGGCTCGCCAGGGGCTGGAGCTGCCCTCAATAATCCCCTCCTTCAGGAGCCGCTCCACTTCGGTTTTGATGAAAACCCTGTCCCCGGCACTGTATCGCTTGCTCTTTGTGGCGATGGGCTTACAGTCGGGGGTGAGGTTAGCAAACAGTGGGGGGGGTGGGACTCTGAGTGTGGAGAGGTTGCATCTGGTGCGCGGCGGGCAATTTGGAGGCTGCTGGCTGCGGACTGTGAGTGGGGGGAGGGGGCCACCATACGCCATCGTAACGCTTTTGAGGTGGCACTGGAAATCCAACCCCAGTAGAACGGCAGCGCAAAGTTGGGGCAGGACCAGGAGTTTAAAATTATTGAACACAGTCCCGTCTACTACTAGTGTCACCACGCAGTAGCCGCCAATGTCCGCTGACTGGGACTCGGCGGCCATAGAAATCCGCTGGTGCGCAGGCAGGACTGGGAGAGAGCAACGCCGCACCGTGTCGGGGTGGATGAAGTTCTCTGTGCTCCCGGAGTCAAAAAGGCAGTTTATTGCATGGCCGTTTACCTTAACGTCCATTTTGGACCGAGCTAGTTGGTGCGGTCTCGTTTGGTCCAGCGCAACAGAGGCCAGCGTAGGGGTTGGTGTGTCGCTGCGGGTATCAGATGGGGGGGGGTTGGCGGCCTGCTGCGTCCCGGCTGGTGTCCAAGATGGCGGCGTCCATGATTCCCATGTGGCTGGAGTCGTCCAAGATGGCTGCTGCTGCGGTGGTTCGCACATGGCTGGGGAGGCCCAAGATGGCGGCCCGCACGGCCCACACGCAGCGCTGTTGGGGGCCCAAGATGGCGGCCCGCACGGCCCACACGCGGCGCTGCTGGCGTTCGGGGTGGCTTTGGCCTTGCAGACGCTAGCGTAGTGACCCTTTTTCCCGCAGCCCGAGCAGGTCGCATTCTTCGCCGGGCAGCGCACTCTGGGGTGTTTGGCCTGGCCACAGAAGTAGCATTTCTGGCCTTGGGATACTGCTGTCTGGCTTTGGGACACTGCTGCGGTGGTTGGGCCGTTGTTGGGCTGTGGCTGGGGTGGCACGGTGCTATGGGGCTGTCCTACCGTGTCCCAGGTTGTCGTTCCCCGCGGCGTCCACGGTGCAGAGGAGTAGGCATCCATGCCCCGGTAGGCTGCGTCCAGCGTTAGTGCGATTTCGGAGGCTTTGTCGAGGGTGAGGTCACTCTGCTCCAGCAGTCGCTGTCGGGTGTAGTTGGACCTGTGGCCCGCTACGAAGGCATCCCGGATCAGTTCCTCCGTGTACTTAGTGGGCGTTACCGCCTTACACCCACAGGCCCGGCCAAGCACGGACAGCGCTTGGAGGTATTCCTCAGTCGATTTCCCAGGTTGTTGCTTGCGACTCCCCAGGAGGTGCCTGGTGTAAACTTCGTTCACAGGGCGCGTGTACTGGGTCTTGAGGAGCTGGAGGGCGGCTGTGTACGAGGTCGCGTCCCGGATGACTGAGTACACTCGGTGGTTCACCTTGGAGATCAGGACAGACAGTTTGTTCACATCCGTTACGACCGCAGTGGAGGCAGTCAGGAATGCCTCGAAGCACATGAGCCAGTGAGCAAACTTGCTGGAAGCGTCCGCTTCCCAACTGTCCAGGTCCAGGCATGCTGGTGTGAGGATCTTCTCCATTATAAAAAATTTAGTTAATAAAATTGATGCGCCATCAATTACTCAAAAGACTGAGGTTAAGCGAGTAACAACCAGGCTTTTATTAACTAAAGAATGAAGGTCTAGTCTCGAGTGGTCGACCCGTCCAGAATACTAAGGGACTGGGAGGTAGTCACTTATATACCTGGAATAGTGGGAGGAGTCAGCCGAGGCATGTCCAGACCTGTACCTAGTGGAATACACATACAGACACAGACAGGTATAACAGTGGTTTACCACACTACTCCTGCTCTTATTTCTTATGCTCCTATTCTTTATGAAATCTTCAATACACTAGCATTACTAGAAGCTTGTTGGGGAAAAGCAAATATGTTTGTTAGAGAGATTAGTTCATTTTGCAGAAATATACAGTGGGTAGCACTCGCGCCCGAGTCAGAAAGTTGTGGGTTCAAGTCCTACTCCAGAGACTTGAGCACATAATCCAGGCTGACACTTCAGTGCAGTGCTGAGGGAGTGCTGCACTGTCGGAGGTGCCGTCTTTTGGATGAGATATTAAACAGAGGCATTGTCGGCCCTCTCAGGTGGACGTAAGTGATCCCTCGGCACTATTCCAAAGAAGAGCACGGCCGTTCTCCTGGTCAATATTTATTCTTCAACCAACAACACTAAAGCAGATGATCTGGTCATTATCACATTGCTATTTCTGGGACTTTGCTGTGCGCACATTGGCTGAGCCCTTCCTAACGTACAACAGTGACTATGCTTTAAGAAAGTACTTCATTGGCTGTAAAGCGCTTTGGGACGTCCGGAGATCGGGAAAGGCGCTATAGAAATGCAAGACTTTCTTTTGTTTTTCACAGTACTTAATCCTCCCTCAAAAGTAACAGAAATTGGCGCAAGGTTGCTCCAAGTAAATTGACACGCACCAAACTGAAGTCATTGTATTGTCTTATAAAGATCTGACATCACTAAAATTGAAAGGTATAATGAAATGATAATTAAGCAATTACTGCAGTGGTTAAGAGGACTGCAATTAAATCCTTAACTACCAACAGAAGATACAGCTTGAGTTTATTACAGCTGATTGTACGCTAAATCTATGTTTGTCCTTGTATGTATTTTACAATTATG
Organism: Somniosus microcephalus; assembly: GCF_052327205.1. Lineage (NCBI taxonomy): Eukaryota > Metazoa > Chordata > Chondrichthyes > Squaliformes > Somniosidae > Somniosus > Somniosus microcephalus. Next base: position 22,797,471 of record NC_140998.1, read on the forward strand.
AACATCTATAGAACATCTAAACATTTAATCATCAACATCGTCTTAATGAACACAATGAGTTAAATTTTCCACTGAGCTGGAGCTAAGAAGGTACCACTAGTGGCAAATCCAATTTTATTACCGCATTGTATATTTTGCACTGCTGGCGGTAAGCAACACCTTAGCTTGGGGGAGTTACTTTTGCTCCAAGGCACGGTTGAGCTCATGAACATCAGTAGCGTCATTAAACCTGGTGTTTTGGTTCTTGCTTTATTTGAACCATGTGTGCTAATTCAGCACCCTTGTACCGTCGGGTTCAGTGTCTAACTCAGCCGCCTCACACCATCAGATTTAGCACCCAATTCAATCTCCTTGCACCGTCCAAGTTCAGCCTCACTGTTGGGTTAGGACCTGCTCCAAGCTCCATTTTTGCGAGCGGTGACACCATCGTCCGTCGTGCCAACAAAATAATCGAATTTTCAGAAATAAACGGGAGGGAAAAATCAACTAAACATTGTAAAGTTCATTTATCCGTTCTGTGCCAGCTTTTCGAAAGAGCTATCAAATTAGGCAGCGAGTTGTTATAGTAACATAGTAACATAGAGATAGGAACAGGAGTAGGCCATTCGGCCCTTCGAGCCTGCTCCGCCATTCAATGAGATCATGGCTGATCCTCGTCTGAGATCATAGCTGATCTTACCAGTTCAGTACCCCGTCCCCGCCTTTTCTCCGTAACCCTTAATCCCCTTAGCCTTCAGAAATATATCCAATTCTCTCTTGAAAATATTTATTGAATTAGCCTTCACAGCCCTCTGTGGCAGGGAATTCCACAGGCTCACCACTCTTTGAGTGAAGAAATTCTTCCTCATCTCTGTTTTAAATGATTTGCCCGCTATTTTTAGACTGTGGCCCCTGGTTCTGTGCTCCCTGGCCATTGGAAACATTCTCTCTGAATTCAGCCTGTCCAGGCCTGCCATAATTTTATATGTTTCGATGAGATCCCCTCTCAATCTTCTAAACTCCAGTGAGTACAAGCCCAAACTATTTAATCTCTCTTCGTAGGTCATTCCCGCCATTCCAGGTATCAGCCTGGTGAATCGCCGTTGCACTCTTTCCATGGCAAGAACATCCTTCCGCAGATGGGGCGACCAAAACTGTACACAATACTCCAGATGCGGTCTCACCAGCACCTTGTACAGCTGTAGTAAGGTATCCCTATTCCTATACTCGAACCCCCTTGATATGAAGGCCAACATACCATTTGCCTTCTTAATCGCCTGTTGCACCTGCATGCTCTCCTTCAGTGACTGGTGCACAAGAACACCCAGGTCCCTCTGCACTTCCCCATCTCCCAATCTATTGCCATTTAGATAATAATCTACCCTCCTGTTTTTACCCCCAAAGTGGATAACCTCGCATTTATCCACATTATAGTGCATCTGCCACGTATCCGCCCATTCCCCCAACCTGTCCAAATCGCACTGTAGCCTCCTGACATCCTCATCAGAGCCCACCCCTCCTCCTAGTTTAGTGTCGTCAGCGAATTTGGAAATATTGCATCCAATTCCCTGATCCAGATCATTTATATATATTGTGAACAGCTGGGGTCCCAGGACAGATCCTTGCGGCACCCCGCTGGTCACTGCCTGCCACTCTGAAAACGAGCCGTTTATTCCAACTCTCTGTTTTCTATCCGCCAGCCAGTTCTCTATCCACGTTAATACTTTGCCCCCAATCCCATGAGCCTTAATTTTGCATGACAATCTTTTGTGTGGAACCTTATCGAAGGCTTTCTGGAAGTCAAGGTACACCACATCCACTGGCTCTCCCCCATCTATTTTACCAGTTACTTCCTCAAAAAATTCCAGCAGATTAGTCAAACACGATTTACCCTTTGTAAATCCATGTTGACTCTGTCCGATCCTTTCCCCATTTGTCAAGTGCTCCGCTATTTTATCCTTAATAATGGACTCTAGCATTTTGCCCACAACCGATGTAAGGCTTACTGGTCTATAATTCCCTGCTTTCTCTCTACCCCCCTTTTTAAATATTGGGGTAACATTAGCTACCCTCCAATCCACGGGTACTGTTCCCGAGTCAATGGAGTTCCGGAAGATGATCCTTAGAGCATCTGCTATCTCCAGGGCCACCTCCTTAAGTACCCTAGGATGTAGTTTATCAGGCCCCGGGGATTTGTCGGCCTTCAGTCCCCTCAACTTACCCAACACCATATCCCTAGAGATACTAATTTCTGTCAGCTCCTCCCTCTCATTAGTCCCTATGTTTGCCGATATTCCTGGGAGGTTATTTGTGTCCTCCTTTGTGAATACAGAACCAAAGTATGAGTTTAATTGGTCTGCCATTTCCTTATTCTCCATTATATATTCTCCCGAATCGGACTGCAGGGGACCGACTTGGGATTTTACCAGTCTTTTCCTCCTGATATACCGATAAAAGCTTTTGCAGTCTGTCTTTATTTTTGCTGCAAGTTTACTTTCGTATTCTATTTTCCCCTTCCTGATTAATCCCTTTGTCCTCTTCTGCTGTATCCTGTACTGCCCCCAATCTTCCGGTCTGGTGCTTTTTTTTGCCAGTTGATATGCCCTTTTTTTTGATTTTATGCTGTCCCTAATTTCCCTCGTTATCCACGGTTGAGTCACCTTTTTAGGTTTATTTTTATGCCAAACCGGTATAAACATGTTCTGGAATTCTTCCATTCTATCTTTGAATGCTTGCCATTGTCTATCCACTGTCAATCCCCCCAGAAACACCACCCAATCAATCTTACCCAATTCCCGTCTCATACCCTCGTAATTCCCTTTATTTAAGTTCTGGACCTTAGTCTCTGATTCAATTTCCTCACTCTCCATCTCGACTGAGAGCTCGATCATATTATGATCGCTCTGACCCAAGGGGCCTCGTACAAGAAGATTGGTGATAAGTCCCTTCTCATTGCACAATACCCAGTCTAAAATGGCCTGATCTCGAGTCGGCTCCTCGACATATTGGTCCAGATAACCGTCCCGAAAACATTCCAGGAATTCCTCCTCCTCAGAATTTTTACTAATTTGGGTAGTCCAATCAATATGTAAATTAAAGTCGCCCATGATGACAGCTGTGCTCTTATCGCACGCTTCTCTAATTTCCCTTTTTATGCCTTCCCTCACCTCCATATTACTATTTGGAGGCCTATATATCACACCCACTAACGTTTTTCTCCCCTTGCTATTTCTCATTTCTACCCATACAGATTCCGTTTCATCCGAGTTAATATCCTTCCTTTCCATTGCATTAATCCCCTCCTTTACCAGCAATGCTACCCCACCTCCCCTACCTTTTTGCCGATCCTTCCTAAATATTGTATATCCCTGGATGTTAAGTTCCCAGCCTTGCCCACCCTGCAGCCACGTTTCTGTAATCCCAATCAAATCATACTTGTTTACCTCTATTTCCACAACTAATTCATCCACCTTGTTCCTAATGCTTCTAGCATTAAGATACAAAGCCTTCAGGCTTGCTTTTTTCACACTCTCATTCTTGCAGGGGGGGTTAAATTTTCAGGGCTGTGGCGAAAGAGCAGGGGGGAGTGGGACTAACTGGACAGCTCTTTCCAAGAGCCAGCATAGGCAGGATGGGCCGAACGGCCTCCATCTGTGCTGCATCATTCTACGATTCTATGGTTACATTTAAAGGTCAGAAAACGTATGGGCTTGTGTTCCTGATATTACCCATTCTGCTGCGAGAAAGAACTGAAAGGAAACTCAGGTGCTTTGCCACAGACAAGAGAAAAGTCAGAAAGAAAGTAATATGGAGGTGAGGGAAGGCATAAAAAGGGAAATTAGAGAAGCGTGCGATAAGAGCACAGCTGTCATCATGGGTGACTTTAATTTACATATTGATTGGACTACCCAAATTAGTAAAAATTCTGAGGAGGAGGAATTCCTGGAATGTTTTCGGGACGGTTATCTGGACCAATATGTCGAGGAGCCGACTCGAGATCAGGCCATTTTAGACTGGGTATTGTGCAATGAGAAGGGACTTATCACCAATCTTCTTGTACGAGGCCCCTTGGGTCAGAGCGATCATAATATGATCGAGCTCTCAGTCGAGATGGAGAGTGAGGAAATTGAATCAGAGACTAAGGTCCAGAACTTCCGTGGGTGGTGGAAGCTGATTTGATAGTAATTTTCAAAAGGGAATTGGATAAATACTTGCAGGGGGGGTTAAATTTTCAGGGCTGTGGCGAAAGAGCAGGGGGGAGTGGGACTAACTGGACAGCTCTTTCCAAGAGCCAGCATAGGCAGGATGGGCCGAACGGCCTCCATCTGTGCTGCATCATTCTACGATTCTATGGTTACATTTAAAGGTCAGAAAACGTATGGGCTTGTGTTCCTGATATTACCCATTCTGCTGCGAGAAAGAACTGAAAGGAAACTCAGGTGCTTTGCCACAGACAAGAGAAAAGTCAGAAAGAAAGTCATCTGCCGAGCAACTCTCCTGCACCTTCGACTTGCCAGAAATTGTCTTTGGTACACCGATTAAAATTAGTAAGTAAAATATGGTCTCTTAGCTCAGCAAAAATACATTGCTGTAAATCTGGCCAGCGTAAGCTTAACTCATAGATGCATTTAACAGGAAGCTAGCTAAGGAATTGAATGAATATTTGAAGGAGAAAAAAAATTCAGGGATATGGGGAAAGAGCGGGGGAGTGGGACTAACTGGATTGCTCTTCGAAAGAGTCGGCGCAGACTCGATGGGCCGAATGGTCTCCTTCTGTGGCATACTGTTCTATGATTCTAAGTACGTGAGTGAGAAAGGAATAGAAGGCTATGCGGATAGCGTGAGATGAGATAGGGTGGGAGGAGGCTCGTGTGCTGCTTAAACATTGGCACGGACCAGTTGGGCCGAATGGCCTGTTTCTGAGCTGTAAATTCTATGTCATTAACTGCACCTATGGAGCATACGATAACAGTTTGGGGGGAAATGTCAGAAACCCTGACTGGAAATGACTTAGGAACCCTGCTGTCTACCCGAGGAGGTCATGTAGTCAGCCAACTGATCTGAAGCCACCTGCTACAGAATGATGGGGCCACGAGTTGGGGTGACTGAAATGGGTCTATAATTGGTCATATTCAACCCGTCACTGGAACCCTTGTGAAGGGTTGCACGTTACAAGGGCTTTTTACTCCTCGCCAGCAAATGCTCCTGGGGCAGTAGCCTATTTATAACACAACTTAAAGGTTTCAACGGATAAAAGCATCCTAGCATCCGTCATCCAAGAGTCAGCAGAACTTGGGTGAATTTTTCGGTGAGGCAATTAATCAAAGAAAATCTATCACAACCACGTGGAAATTAATATTGGTCATTTTAAACAGGCAACAGTATATATTATACTGTCTACATTTTATATAGATGAATGCGTCACCTTATATTTATCATACCAATCAACTTCCCGTGGCGTTGCAAATGGGAGTCATGATCAAGCGTAGTCTTCAGGTGAAGTAGGTTAGAGGGTGGATCAGAGAGTGCAGATTTTGTTTTATTCGTTCATGGAATGTGGGCATCGCTGGCAAGGCCGGCATTTATTGCCCATCCCTAATTGCCCTCGAGAAAGTGGTGGTGAGCCGCCTTCTTGAACCGCTGGAGTTCCAGGATTTTGACCCAGCGGCGATGAAGGAATGGTGGCGATATATTTCCAAGCCTGGATGGCGTGCGAGTTGGAGGGGAACTTGCAGGTGATGGTGTTCCCATGCGCCTGCTGCCCTTGTCCTTCTAGGTGGTAGAGGTCGCGGGTTTAGGAGGTGCTGCCGAAGAAGCCTTGGCGAGTTGCTGCAGTGCATCTTGTAGATGGTACACACTGCAGCCACGGTACGCCGGTGGTGGAGGGAGCGAATGTTTAAGATGCAAAATATATACAGATTTAAGATAATGCACTAGAGATAGTATAGTGAAGCGTAATACTACTATCACATTCTATGTTTGAATGCATGTAGAGTTTTGCCTGTCTTTCTGCTTGATCCATCTGAACTACATGGTATTACCTATCAAGTGGTTAACAGGGCTCACTAAGGCCTCAGAACCATAGACAAAGACTGGAGCCAAACCCCTGAGCAACACTGCAGGAGGTGTACAAGTGCAAAAGAAAGTTTCTGATTTAGCTCATAATATCAGAGGTCACTGGATGAACGGGCTATCTCTCCATAAGTGTGAAAATATTTCTGGTGATTGGAGACTACAGAAGTACTATGGACGATGCTACAGGAAACTTTGGTTTATCCGGAGGTTGTATGTCCGGAATACTCGATCTAACGGCAAAAATCAGGAGCCGTTTTCTGTAAGTTTTTTTAGATCTCGTTCTTTTTTTTTCCCCAGTCAGCCACTGCAAGGTCTGTAGCTATAGCAACAGCTTCAGCTACAGACGCTTGCAGCTGCAGCCGACTCTTTAGAAGCTGTTGCTAAGCAACAGTGTTTGTTGTCAGATACGGAGATGAAAACCTCCGTATGCTTCAACATTAACTTTGTATGTCCGGCAGTTTTGATAGATCGGCAACACGCCGGTCCCGTCAGTGCCGGATATCACAAAGTTTCCTGTACATGGTGAGCAAGAGAGTTAGGATGCAGTATGCAACTGATGCGCGGTGAATTAATTGAAATGGGACGTAATATTCATCCAAACACTGGTGACTCAATTATAATGGTGAGTTCTGAACCCAGGTGGTCTCGTGGAAGTGAGAGAGTCAGTACGGTGGATTGGTTGCAAGAGGACTGATAACATCTCTTATTCCTAGCAGCAAGTGGTAATGATTCTGATCCCTGGAGATTTAGTGTGTGGCTATAATGCATCTGATCTCTGAAGGTCTAATGGGAATAGAGAGAGTATATATATTGTTTTATTCATAGTGAGTTGGTGGTGTGGATAATGGGCCTGATCCTTGAGGGTGGCAGGGTAAATGTAGTAAAGCTTCCAGTCTTTAGCAATCAAATAGGTATGTAATATTTCAGATCCTTGATGGTCTGCTGGATGAATCAATGCAATTATGTGGCAGACTATGGTGGGAGGTATGGGAAATGATGCATTTGAATTTTTGGTGATCTTACGAGACAGAACATTGTACCCGAGTCTACTTATACATGCACCTGAAATTTGAATGGTCTAGTGATAGTTTATACCTGAGTCCCTCATAATCTGGTCTATAGGTTATTGAACTGCGCTTCTTAGATTCTCGGAGGTCCACAAAAGGATCGGAGGGCCTGTAAGATTGCTTTTTACTGTTTTCATAAAATGACCTAGAGGTCGGTGTTGGGAGGATGGTCCGCAAGTTCGCAGATGACACTAGAATTTGTGCAGGACGAAGAACTTTCATAAGCGGATCTAAATGTGCTGGGGGAATGATCCAAACTCTGGCAGATGGCCTTTAACTTAGCTAAGTGCAGTTTAATGCACATGGGCAGGATCAATGCCAAGTGCACTTACACGCTACATGGTAGCAAATTAAAATCAGTCGAGAGAGAAAGGGATCCTGGCGTTATAGTTTGTAACTCTCTAAAGGTTTATGATCAATGCAGAGATGCTGTAGCCAAAGCAAACAAGGCATTAGGTTGCATAAATAGAACTATTCTATATAAAACAAAGCACACTGTCTTGTCCTTGTGCAAGATCCTGGTTAGACAGGATTTGGAATACTATGTCCAGTTTTGGTCCCCTCATATGGTGGGGATATAGAAACTTTGGAAAAAGTCCAAAGGAGGGTCAAGAGGATGATCCCCAGCTTAAAATACCTTAGATATTCAGAAAGGCTTAAAAGGCTAGGACTAATTATTTTTGAAATATATAGGGTGATTTGATAGAGGTCTACTAAACTGTTAATGGGCTTGATTGTGTTCCCCTTGAGAGGCTATTTCAACTACATAGGTTGGGGAAGACCAGAGGTCAGCCTGTAAGCCATACAAGTGTAGGGCTTGGTTTGATGTTAGACGGTTCTTCTTTCCCCAAAGGATAGTAGACCTAATGAAAGAAGTTGTGTTGTTCCATTAAACATGACGAGCGCAGACTCTCAGTGGCTTCAAGGAGAGCACTGGACTAGTTCCTGCCTGGAAGAGCACATCTTACACATGGTAGGTAACACGCCCGGTGCTATCCGCAAAGTCTGTGTGGTCTCCTGGACTAGTTTTGATCGCCTAAGGGAGTTGGAGGTGAATTTCCCAGATTTTTATTTCCCTGATTGGCCGTGAGATATTTTCTTTCCGGTTTTTTTTTTGCCTCTCCCAAGAGATTGCCTGACTGATGGTGGGGAGGTGGGTGTGTGAGCGTGTGGGAGTGGGTGCCTAATCGTGATGCTCCTCCAGGCATCACTGTGGTGTGGGGCAGGCTCGAAGTACCAGCTGGTACTTTCCTTGCCCGTCGATTTTGTACGTTCGTACCAAATTTCAGTCTGCGTTTTTGAACAGATTTCTATATCTTTCTATTTTTGTCGAACTACGAACATGTCATTTCAGTTGCTGTATACCAATAAAAACATTTTGGTGCGTGAATTATGCAGTCGGCTTTCAAGATATCAAAGAAAAGGTTTTTTTTTTTGTAAAATTAAAAAGAAACAAGCAGCAACCCTTCTTGTATTTTAAATCAAAAACTTTTCAGCATTTGCCTCCAGGATTTTACATCCAGCTGGTTTTAAACACAAGTTTGCTTCAATTGAGAAGGTGACAGCTTAACGTGGGCTGTGCAGTAAATTAGAAACTGACAACCCGATCCATATAGACATCAGATAAGTCGGGCAAGTTACTAACCTGCTAGCACCACAAAAAGACTTTGACATTGACATGTGCATGGCTTAAGAGAAAAAAAAACTTTGCTTAATGCACAACATATTCAAGCTAGATTTCTCACCCACCCCACTATTCATCTCCCGCATTTTCAAAATGATGTGCTACCAGGCGCCTGTGAATATTGCAATGATTTCCTGCACACCACCCCCCACCCCCCTCCCCCCCCCGCCAATCCCCTCCTCCCTACTCTCCCCGTCCAACCTGATAAGATAGCTTGCTTCCAGGAAGTGGAGCTGTAGACATGGCAAGAGAGCCCCAGGTGGGCACTGGAAACGCTTCAAGGACACTCTCAAAGCCTCCTTGAAAAAGTGCAACATCCGCCCCTCCCCACCCCGACACCTGGGAATCCCTGGCCCAAGACCGCACAAAGTGGAGGAGAAGCATCCGGGAAGGCGCCGAACACCTCGAGTCTCTTCGCCGGGAGCAAGCGGAAGCCAAGCGCAAGCAGCGCAAGGAGCGCACGTCAACCCAAGCACCCCACCCACCCGCCCCTTCGACCACCGTCTGCCACACCTGTGACAGAGACTGTAGGTCCCGCATTGGACTCATCAGTCACCTGAGAACTCATTTCTAATGTGGAAGCAAGTCATCCTGGGTTCCGAGGGACTGCCTAAGAAGAAGAAAGCTGCAGAACCAACCAAATTGAACTGACGATGGCAAACAAGTTAAGTGACTTGCAGCCCATGATCTGGAATTCAGAGTTGACAGTCAACCATTTCAGTTGGCAGAAAACCCATTATCAGCTCTTCATATGCAGTCGACCAACTCCCCTTTTAGAAAAGTTGCCACAGTTTCTACAGCACGCACTTGGTTTATGCCTCCAGTACAAATAAAAGTCGTGTAAAACATCAACTGCACATCCTTCTGTATGTCTCCTGATCGTTAGGAAGGTAAGAAGCGGCTGTACGTGTGATTATGTGACCCTAGAGTCTTCTTGTCTGCCCATGTTCTCAAAAGCGGAATGACAAATATGAAGAACATAGGAGCAGGAGTAGGTCACTCAGCCCCTCCAGCCTGTTCCTCCATTCAGTGAGATCATGGCTGATCTGCATCTTAACTCCATCCACCTGCCTTGATTCCATAATCCTTAATACCCTTGGCTAGCGAAAATCAACTGGAATGATGTAGAAAGCTCCTTTGAATGCAGACAGGCCTGGCAATTCTAGGAGTAAAAGTGCTGCGTTCCCGGTCTTAACCATCACTCAAACTCAATTCAGAGAAACAAGTGTTAGTTTATCGAGATGTTGATGGTTACAAATTTTGGGTCTCTTCAACTTCATTGGTCACTGCTTTAAATGGACCCTTTGAATCAGGAGTTCCCCTTTACTGTCTAATATCTAGCTATATGATTGCATAACCCAGGGCCGTAACAACAAGACCCTCGTTGTGTGTACTGGATACCATCATCTTGCACGTGCCCCATGTGTATTTCTCCTATCTTCTGGACAGCAGCTAATAAGCACCCTAGTGCGTCGAGGCCAACAAGCTGGTTTATTTTACATGAGCTGCGCGGCTTAGCAAAATACAATACTTTTCATAGCGAGTTTCACCTATTTCCTGTTGCTTTTTGTATCAAATACAATAAATTATGCAAACGTTGTCCTTAATACGGGTCTCTCTCACTTTACTAACCTGTACTGCTGTCTGATTGGCCCTAATCTTTCCTATTACAGGTAGCGTACATTCATGCCTCAACCTAGAGTCGCTCACAGCCTTCCTCTAACTGGAGAGAAAGCAAGACCTCGCCTCCTCATAAACTCAAACTAACTCCAGACTCTCTCTGAGAGAGAGAGAGAGAGAGAGAGATGGTGCCGAAAGCTTAAACGCTGCCCCTGGAGACGGCATGGAAAGCATATTGTCCGACCGGCCAGGATTGCGGCGGTGCTCAATGAATGAAGCCAATTCAACAGGATAGGTGCGAGCTGCTCGGAAATATACAGACAACCCACGTCCATTGTCTCAAACTGATATGGTATTGTGAGTATAATTAGCACACATAATTCTGTTAATTGCTTCATCTGGTAATAGCCACATGCCGAATCCACATTCCAGATAGCTTGTGTGTTTGCTTTAAAGATAAGCCTTTGTGACTTTTATTATGATATTGCTATGAGTTTAAATACAAATTAACAGGAAATCCCTTCTCGGCCAAATAGGCAAAAATCCTCAAAACATGACATGGACCAATATGCCAAACACTGTACTTTGTTCATCTTGCTGTGTACGGCTGGGGGTAAGAAACTGAATGATTGGCCAGTCTTACTTTGCACCAACAGAATGAATTCATTTTTTTCGCTGATTATTCAGGAACAACGATCACACAAAGCAAAGGCAGTGTTCTGGACTGGACTGGACTGGCCTGTTCTCTGCCTGAGGAAAAACACAAAAACTTGGTAGCATGAGGATCAAAAAGGAGAGACTTTAAAAAAAAGAAATCTGCCCATCTCTCAATTGCTCAGTTGGTAAGTTCATTGATCAGTGAGGTACTGAACCTCATGGACTGGGATGGGGGGGTGGATGAATTTCCCTGCTGTTTTCAGCACATTACCAGTGCTGGAAATTTTTTTAATGAGGACATTTTGGGTGGAAGTCATCTCCGTCACTTCACATGCCTTTAAATGCTTGCTGCATATTGCCACAATGCTTTCATCCTTCATCATTCGGCCCTCAATGACCTCCTCCGGGAAGACAACTAGATTCATGGATGGCTGCTGGGTGACAATGCATACCACCCCCTTCTCCCTTGGCTAATCAGAGTGCCATGGACAATAGCAGAATGGCTCTAGAATAAAGAGGCATGCAGCTACCGGGCTGGTCATCAAGAGGACCATTGTGCGTTGAAACCACGCTTTAGCTCCCTGGACAGGTTGGGGAGGGGGGGGGGGGGTGATGGATCTGCAGCATACTCCAGATCGGGTGTCCAGAATAGTGAGAACGCGCCGTGCCCTTCACCACATAGCCATATCAAAACGCACCCCTTCCTGAATGGCCAAGGAGGAGTGCCTGGTTCTGCTGAAGCAGATCATCGCAATGATGTGCAATTAGAGTAGTCTTTGCTGACTGCTGCAAGACGCATCAGAAAACAGGTCATATTGGAAGTCCTCTCTGTCTGACTCTGTCTACCATTGAGACCACAGTCTGACCTCCTTCTCCCCAATTGTAAAGACAGCGACATTCCCTCAATCCATTACCCTTCCAACCAGATACAAAATTGGCCTTATTGCCCCAACATGACCATGCCAGCAATCATCTGTGGTGAGAGAGAAACAGACTTAATGTTTCAGGTCGATGACCTTTCGTTAGAATTTCTGACGAAAGATCATCGACCTGAAAAGTTAACTCTGTTTCTCTCTCTCCACAGATGCTGCCTGACCTGCTGAGTATTTCCAGCATTTTCTGTTTTTACTTCAGATATCCAGCATCCGCAGAATGTTACTTTTGTGCCAATAATCATCACTGGAGTGAGTAAGTTAGCACCAAATGAGTCCACGTTTTCCTGTATAGGAACAGGAGTAGGCCATTCAGCTCCTCGAGCCTGTTCCGCCGTTCAATTAGATCATGGCTTGATCCGTATCTTAACTCCATCCTTAACTCTAGCCTTGGTTCTGCAACCCTCATTTCCTTTGCCTAACAAAGATCTATCAATCTCAGTTTCGAAACTTATGATTGTAACCTCCATGAATAATAAAGGCGAGGTACGAGATGGCCTCTGGAACTGAACCTCAAAACAAATCAGCCCCATCAGGAAACAAAGAGAAGAACAGAGATGGGTGGGCCCCAACAAAAAGGAGTTCATCCATGGAACTGTGGGGAAAGCGCCATCTGATCTATTGTGGAATCCATTTCATGTTTTCTTCTCTTTGCACAGCTATCTTTCGCTCATCCAGAAAGTACAAATTACAGAGTGCTTTGGGACAGCAACGTCCTAATTATCACTGAACACTGATGGGAGCAAAATCATTGCAAGGTTCCCTAAATGACTTCCCGCAGTAGATTGCTACACTGTCGAATGTCTTTAGATTTTCATTACGTATCACGTCATGATTTTAAAAAAAGGACACCAGTCCATAAGTGGTCACTGTTCCCCAGTAAATGCCATCCACAGCAGGCACGACCAGAAGCCCAGCTGCTTTCTGCATCTTCTTAGCATTCAAGTAGAGGCATGTCATCTCAGTTTTATTGAACATCTGTAACAACGGCAATTATTATTATGGCTCCTAATTATGGCTGTTTAAAAGGTTCTGCAAGATGGCATAATTAAGTTCAAACATTTGGAGTAATAAATAATGAGGATCACTAGGAGTGCAGGCAAAAAATTTTCTGCGATAAGGAATGCAGCACAATACATTTGGCATAAAAAACAAAGCATTCACATCTGTTCCAGTACTGTTGGTATGGGCCGCCATGGAAACAGATACTACAGCAAGAAGAGGGATTATAGTCAGATGACACTCTCATTATGACTAACCTCTACGTTTCATTTATTTATCTACATCTGCAATAGAGTGACCCTAAATTTGTTCATAGAATTCATTTCAACTATCTAAAAAGGTACACAATGGAGGAACACACTGGGACACTATTAGAGAGGATCATTGAGGTGTAGGATGTAGGTACTTCCATTGATTCTACATCTGTATTTGGTTGTTATCAAGTCTTCGAACAATTACATAGAATATACAGCACAGAAACAGGCCATTCGGCCCAATCAGTCCATACCAGTGTTTATGCTCATCTCGAGCCTCCTATCCTTTCTCATCTAACCATCAGCATAGCCCTCTATCCCCTTCTCCCTCATATGCTTATCTAGCTTCCCCTTAGGTGCATCTGTACTAGTCACCTCAACCACTCCCTGTGGTAGCGAGTTCCACATTCTCATCACTCTCTGGGTAAAGATGTTTCTTCTGAATTTCCCATTGGATTTCTTGATGACTGGCTTATATTGATGGCCTCTAGTTTTGCTCTTCCCCACAAGTGGAAACATTCTTTCTGTATCCACTCTATCAAAACCTTTCATAATTTTGAAGACCTCAATTAGGTCACCTCTCAGCCTTCTTTTTTCAAGAGAAAAGAAATCCCCCCGATAGGTAGAAGACTCTCAATGTCCGTGGTCAGTCTAAAGAAATGCACTCAAGTGACCTTCTTGAGGGGGCGTTATCATGTTTAGGACAAAATGATTATCTAGTTAGCATTTTCACTGTCTCTTGCATATTTTATACAAAATTGCGATACATGCAATTGCAGCACACTGCACTGCTTACAATAAATGCAAAAATTCCTGGAATCTACACTACTTCCTCATCTTCTCTTCTTCTTAGGCAGTCCCTCGGAACCGAGGATGACTTGCTTCCACGTTAAAAATGAGTTCTCAGGTGTGATGAGTCCAATGCGGGACCTACAGTCTCTGTCACAGGTGGGGCAGATGGTGGTTGAAGGGGCGAGTGGGTGGGGTGCTTGGGTTGACGTGCACTCCTTGCGCTTGGCTTCCGCTTGCTCCCGGCGAAGAGACTCGAGGTATTTGGTGCCTTCCCGGGTGCTCCTCCACCACTTTGTGCGGTCTTGGGCCAAGGATTCCCAGGTGTCGGTGGGGATGTTGCACATTTTCAAGTAGGCCTTGAGGGTGCCCTTGAAGCGTTTCCTCTGCCCACCTGGGGCTCTCTTGCCATGTCAGAACTCCAAGTAGAGTGCTTGTTTTGGGGGTCTCGGATCGGGCATGCGGACGATGTGACCCGTCCATCGCAAGAATCCTCCTCAATCGCCTTCTCCCAGTGGCTGAAGAGCTCCTCCCAGAGTCGCAATGTAGATTCCGCCCACTAAGGGGCACAATGAACATGAACTTCACCGTGCATCAATTACAAGAGAAATGCAGGGAACAGCACCATTCGCTGTACATGGCCTTCTTTGACCTCACAAAGGCCTTTGACACTGTCAACCGTGAGGGATTATGGAGTGTCCTCCTCAAATTCGGCTGCCCTCAAAAGTTTGTCACCATCCTCCGCCTGCTTCACGACGACATGCAAGCCGTGATCCTGACCAATGGTTCCACCACAGACCCAATTCATGTACGGACTTCCTCATACTATGACTGGGACAATTGCTTTTTGCGTGGCACAACTTTTTTCAAATTTGAATTTGTTTTTATATAAATGAGATATCCATAAAGTCTGATTTTTCCCAATTACTCACATGTCACTTGACATGCAACACTGACTCATTAATGACATTTTGGTGAATTTTCATCAACAGCAAAGAAAGAGGTTCACGGAATTATCCTGCGCCCCGTGCCTCGCGCTCTCATATCTTCTGTCTGACTCTGAACTTGGCCAAAGAGTACGGAAGTCTTGCTACAATTGGACAGGCCCTCGATGAGACCACACCTGGAGTACTGTGCACAGTTTTGGTCTCCTTATCTGAGGAAGGGTATACTTGCCTTGGAGGCGGTGCAACGAAGGTTCACTAGATTGATTCCTGGGATGAAAGGGCTGTCCTATGAGGAGAGATTGTGTAGAATGGGCCGATACTCTCTGGAGTTTAGAAGAATGAGAGGTGATCTCATTGAAACGTACAAGATTCTGAAGGGGATTGACAGGGTAGATGTTGAGAGGTTGTTTCCCCCTGGCTGGAGAGTCTAGAACTAGGGGTCATAGGGCTCCAATTTCATTGGGCCATTGAGGCGGGATTGGAGGCATGTGGGGGGTTAACATTGCGAAATCGGGGGCACGAACCCATCCCGCCCCCAACCTGCCTCCATGCCAGTTTCAAAGGAGGCGGATATCCGACCTGTGCTGGGAGCCGCCTCCCCGAGGCGGGAAGGGGATTAGTGCCAATTAGCTGCCTGTTACCAGGTAGTTAACAGGCAGCTTTTAGCCTAATCCCTATTTTTATTGGTGAAGTGTGGGATTCCCGACGGCTCCAAACGCTCCAAGTTAGCGAGGCGGACTGTCGGGCTGAAGGGCTTGGAGGGTTTGAGATGTCTGCTGTTCAGGTGAGTGATGGGTGCATGAGTACAGAGGTAAGTGTGTTTGGTGTGTGTAAAGTGTTTAAAGAAGTTTTACTTACCTTTACTTACCTTTACAGCCTTCCTTCCTTCAGGTCTCGGGAGTCCCTCATCTCACCGGCACAGAAAGCAGAATGGCCGCGAGCTGTCAAAAGTTGCAGCATTCAGCTTTCTGTTCTAGAGAGATCTCTAAATCAGCCTGAGAGGAAGGAATTAACTTAGGAGTACAGATTGTCAGTGTTTGACAGCTTCAAAGAGCTGTCAAACGCTGATATTTCATCTGTCAAAAGCTCTTGACAGATGAAATGTCAATCTGCGACGTCACCTGTTGCCGGGTGGCCCTTAATTGGCCTGCTGAGCCCACTGGGCGGGCTCAACAAGGTCAATCAAGGGAAAATCGAGTGAGTTGGCTACAACTCGATGGAGGCGAGACTACAACCCCAAAAGTTGTAGTACCACCTCCTACATGCCTCCATTGATAAAATCCAACCATAGTCTCAGGATAAGGGGTAGGCCATTTAAGATCGAGATGAGGAGGAATTTCTTCACTCAGAAGGTTGTGAATCTTTGGAATTCTCTGCCCCAGAGAGCTGTGAATGCTGGGTCTTTAAGTATATTCAAAGTATATTCAAAGCTGAACATCCGTAAGAAAAAGATCCTCTACCAACCTGCCCACGCCACACAGTACTGCTTCCTGATTAACAAAATCCATGACAAAGTCTTGGACAATGTGGACCACTTTCCATACCTCGGGAGCCTACTGTCAACGACGAAGTCCAACACTGCCTTCAGTGTGCCAGTGCAGCCTTCGGTCACCTGAGGAAGAGAGTGTTTGAAGACCAGGACCTCAAACCCAGCACCAAGCTCATGGTCTACAGAGCAGTAGTAATACCCACCCTCCTGCATGCTTCAGAGACATGGACCACGTACAGCAGGCACCTCAAAGCACTGGAGAGGTACCGCCAACGCTGCCTCTGCAAGATCCTGCAAATCCATTGGCAGGATAGGTGCACCAGCATCAGTGTTCTCGCTCAGGCCAACATCCCCAGCATTGAAGTTTTGACCACACTCGATCAGCTCCGATGGACAGGCCACATCGTCCGCATGCCTGACACGAGACTCCCAAAGCAAGCGCTCTACTCGGAGCTCCGACATGGCAAGGGAGCCCCAGGTGGGCAGAGGAAATGCTTCAAGGACACCCTCAAAGCCTCCCTGAAAAAGTGCAACATTCCCACAGACACCTGGGAATCCCTGGCCCAAGACCGCACAAAGTGGAGGAGAAGCATCCGGGAGGGCGCCAAACACTTCGAGTCTCTTCGCCGGGAGCAAGCGGAAGCCAAGCGCAAGCAGCGCAAGGAGCGCACGTCAACCCAAGCACCCCACCCACCTGCCCCTTCAACCACCATCTGCCCCACCTGTGACAGAGACTGTGGGTCCCGCATTGGACTCATCAGTCACCTGCAAACTCATTTTTACTGCGGAAGCACGTCATCCTCGGTTCCGAGGGACTGCCTAAGAAGGAGATTCAAAACTGAGATAGATAGATTTTTGGACTCTAGGGGAATGAAGGGATATGGAGATCGGGCGGGAAAGTGGAGTTGAGGTCGATGATCAGCCATGATCTTACTGAATGGCGGAGCAGGCTCGAGGGGCCGAATGGCCTACTCCTGCTCTTATTTCTTCTGTTCTTATCTTATGTTCTTATGTGTCGATCCTAAACTTCGGTTGCATTTAAAATTCAGTCCAAGCATCGTCATGTTGACTAGCGGATAAAGTTTGTGCAGTAACAAATCGTCCTTCCTGAAGCAAAGCCATGAAAAGCAAACAGTACAAAACAACAAGACCTACACAGTACTTATGCTCGTGGCAAGGGTAAGCTGGGAATATAATTTTTACTTTATTCAAACAAATGTAAGTTGAACACAATTGAAGAAGAAAAACATAACTGGCTCCTAAACAAAACTCAAACACCTTCTTGCACGGGTGTGTATTATGTTCCTAAATTAAAGAAATACACAGCAGGTTATTCAGTATCTAAAATACAAAGTCAGGATAAAGTTTTGAGAGTTCTCGTTAAATATCCTACCTGAATTATTAACCTAATTTTTGTATTCGTTCTTTTTTTTAAATCTGTTATTTTTTGTTTGGAATTTGTCATCCAAATCATTTTGTTATTGGTCCTCCCTTTCTTTACGCTCACAGTATGCATTATTAATTGCTTAAGAGAGGGGCCAAGCAATTCAATTAAAATCAATGGCCCTGCCAACCTCTAATCACCTAAGATCCTGCAATTGGTGTCTCTGCTTGGCTTATTCTAACACCTCCTTTGTAAAGCACTTACCCTCTGCTCACCCATCCTTATGTGCCCCCACTCCCACGCCCAAACAGTGTCAAATAGAGATTGAAAACGCATTCTTCAGTGTAGTTACATTAGAAATAGATCTTTAAACCAACGTCATAGCTGCTATGAGCCCGAAGCCACCAAGCCTTGAAAGGATTCGCAAATTTCATGTCTCCCCTGAAGATTTACTCCTGGCTTATTGGAGAAACCCTGGCTGGACTGAGTTTAAAATCCAGGGCTCCAGGGCCCAACAAGATGGCTACGGTCAACCTCGTGGCCAAGGCCTGCAAAGTTCAGGTTTGGACTGACAAAGAAGGAATGTTCCAGAAATTGGAAGGCAGACAGGCCTTCTGCATTTATGTATGAGAAGCAAACAGTGGCATTCGGGCCTCTGATTAAAACCCATCAAGGCCGTTTGCACAGACAATCAACATGTAATCGCTGCATTCAGACCTTCGTTAGCTGACTTCAACACTGTTTGGAAACGATCAACGGGGCATTAAAACTGGAATGGCCCCATCACAAGACCAGTTACACAAAGGAAAACACTTATGGGACATTTAAAAACCGATTAACCGGCCATCCAGGTCGATGGGCCCAGAACGGTTTCCTTTGTATCATTTTCAACACGTTCAGGTCAGACAAAGAAACAAGCTGATCTGACAGGTGATAAGGGCTCCTAGAAAGGGGTATAACTAGCCTCTCAGGAAGCCGTCTCTCTCTCTCTCTCGCCTGGACTCCGGTGCCCTGCCTTACAATCAAGAAGATCGACGACGAAGAGCCCGTCCAAGGGAAACAGGATTACATTTTTAATCACTGGGTTATCTCTGCTCTGGGCGGTGAAAACCCTAAAGACATCGGCAGGCAACGGGGCACGGAGCAGGCGTTCTAACATCCAAGACTGGGGAGCATAAACTTTCTGGCCCATCGCAAGACAACTTAGATAGGTGTAAAGGGTGGGAGTTAAGGGGATTGCTAAAATTGTCATTTTAGTCATTTTCCCTCGATGTGTCCGTTTTCTCCTCCCCCGCTAAGTGTAATTGTGTTACATACATAGTGATTTTCTCTGTATAGTGTTTATTTTTCTCTATTTTTTTTAATAAACATTGGTTTTCATTGCACCAAACCACTGGTCTCGTTTTGTTTATATCGCTGCTTGTAATAAGTCCAGTGATCAGAACCAGAGGGGAAGCGATTCGAACCGCACGGGGCTGGAGCAGCTCAGATACGCCTGACTGGCCAGACACAAACCCCAAACCAAAACCCCCTACAGCCTTCAGCTTCTGCGCTGTGCTGTGCATCATGATAGCATTAGGTTTGTTACTAACCTCCTTCTATTCGAGATCCAAACACCTCTTTTTTTTTTGAATGGAACGTTAATCCTAAATGTCTCATGTTTTAGGCTTGTATTTACATTTGGAGAGATTCAATATGCTCTGTCCCCATTGGCCTGGTTGGTAAAGGCATTGGCAGGTGTAGCAATCCGTGCCAGCTGTGGCTCAGTGGGCAGCACTCTCGCCTCTGAGCCAGAAGGTTGTAGGTTCAAGTCCCACCCCTGAACACAAAGATCTAGGCTGGCACTGAGGGAGTGCTGCCGCGTTTCCTACATTATAAGAGTGACCACACTTCAAAACTGGCCTCAGCATCGAGAAGGAGGAAGGGGGGGGGGGGGAAGTCAGCAAAAGTTTCTATTCCTGATCACCTCCCAGTAACACCTGCTGGGAAATGAGTCCAGATGTCGTTGTCAAAAAGTCAACATTGAAAAATCTTGTCCAACGAGCAAGGTGGGTAAGATTGAAGAAAATGTAAATTACCTCACCCAACATCCACCTCTGAGTCCCAGTGAATGTTGTTTAAACGCACATCTGGTGGAGTCCTGCCACACTAAAGACAGGATTTCAGCCACTTTAGAGGAGAAGGGCTGGAGATATCAGCCCTAAATTTGCAGTTGGTATGACGGCGTACTCTCAGGATATGCCGTCATACCGCCTTTGAAATTGACCGCAAGTTAATCCCGAGCTTGCGATCTGTTGAGTTCCGAATAGAAAGATGATCCAATGCGACTTTCAAATTCTCATTGCTGGTGCAGAGTTGGGCTAATTGCACATCAATTACGCTGGAAAGTTTTGCAGCTGGTGCAAACAGGCGCAGGAGCCTGTTTGCACTGTGTAAGGGGAAGGGGGTGGGGAATGAGAAAATTGCAATTTTAGGGCCATAAAAGGGTTTGGTCATCACAATTCTGAGGTGACAAGGTTTTTGCATTTGTGTAATATTTATTATATTTATATATATAAAATAATCATCAAGTTTATGGTGTCAAAATAGATTTCAACTTTGAAATGTATTGATGCAAGCTTGCAATTGTATTGAAAGAAAAATAAATCTGAGAGTGAAGGCCAACAAGTATTTATAATGAGGCTCACTGGTTGCTGCACTCAACTCCGCTCTAGGCTGGATTCCACGGGGCTTTTTACGTTTCCCGATTGGCTAGTGAAAGGAGCACCGCCCCACGTGATCCCAGGTGCGCTTACGCACAGCGGTGGGCCCCTGGGATCCATGGGTCACTGCGCTGCGCGCAACTCCGCAGCATTTCAAAGCAAGTTTTCGTTTGGGGGGCGGGAGGTGCCTGGCTCCAGGTAAGTGCGGATTTCGTTCGGAGTTCGGCGGCGAACTCCTTAGCTAAGCCGTCGACCACAATTTTAGGGCCATTTTTAATTTCTTTAAAAATCTCAGTGCCAAAGGATGACTGTTACAATAAATTGAAAAATTATTTTTCGGGTGCCAGAGTTGTGCTGCCACACTTCCCAGTTACTTTACTCTGCAGATAGGGACAGGGTTGAAACTGCTGCAAAGTCATTTCACTCGGCGAACGCTCCGACAGCTGTGTTGGCACTTTTATTCCATCTACCCAGACCAGTTTTAAGTCCAGGTGAAAAAAGACACTACAAACCAGTCCTCTGAGTAATCTGCTTTGAATATTACATATGACTATCGCACTCTGCTGATGTACAAAGGGAAAAAACACATGATTTCCCACGGATTATTTAGATCGAAGAGCCTGGTAATTGGTAATATCTTACAGTAATTATCTCCTTCTGACGTTCCATTACCTTAAGCTATAAACTAAATGTATGCAGTCCCCACTGTTCAAAACAGCCACAGGAAAGTAATTTCATTAATCATCATAACACACTGAATACTTTACTGTTTCCAAAAAATGTAATAGTTTTGGAAAATCTATCAACATTTAACACAGCATATAAATTGATCTTTGATTCCATCTGCCACATATCTGCAGGGTTTCAGTGCAACACACTTATCTTATATCTTTAATACAGTTAAATGGTTCAAAGTGCTTCACAGCAGGAAGGAGAAATGGTGCTGAAAGCAGGAGTTGGAAACAGAGTTAGGGGAGGTGACAAAAGGCACCGTCAGAAAGGTACATTCTGAGGAAGCTTTTGAGGTTGGTGGGAGTAGCAAGTTGGAGGGGTTTAACAATGGAATTCCAGAGTACAGAGGCATAGGGCTGGACTTTCATTGGGCCGTGGAGTCGGGATTGGAGGCGTGTGGGGGTTTAAAATCCCGAAATCGGGGTCCTGACCCCATCCTGCCCCCAACCCGCCTCCATGCCAGTTTCAAAGGAGGCGGGTACCCGCCCCGCACTGGGACCCGCCTCCCCGAGGCGGGAAGATTATTAGTGCCAATTAACTGCCTGTTAACAGATAGTTAACAGGCAGTTTTTAGCCTAATCCCTATTTTCATTGTTGAAATGTGGGATTCCCGACGGCTCCAAACCACGCCAAGTTAGCAAGGTGGGCCGTCGAGCTGAAGGGCTTGGAGGGGACGAGATGTCCGGTGTTCAGGTGAGTGATGGGTGCATGAGTGCAGAGGTAAGTGTGTTTGGTCTGTGTAAAGTGTTTAAAGAAGTTCTACTTACCTTTACAGCCTTCCATCCTTCAGGTCTCGGGAGTCCCTCATCTCACCGGCACAGAAAGCAGAATGGCCGCGAGCTGTCAAAATCTGCAGCCTCTGCTTTCTGTTCCGGGGAGATCTCTAAATCAGCCTGAGAGGAAGGAATTAACCTGGAGTACAGATTGTCAGTGTTTGACAGCTTCAAACAGCTGTGAAACGCTGATATTTCATCTGTCAAAAGGTTTTGACAGGTGAAATTACAATCTGCGACATCACCTGTTGCCGGGTGGCCCTTAATTGGCCTGCTGAGTCCGCTGGGGGGACTCAACAAGGTCAATCAAGTGAAAATCGTGTGGGTTGGCCACAACTCAATGGAGGCGGGACTACAACCCAAAAAGTTATAGTCCCGCCTCCTACCCGACGACTCAATGAAAATCCAGCGCAAAGTACCGAAAGCTCTGCCGCCTATTGTGGAACAGGGGGCGGGGGGCAGGGGCCGGAGGGATATACAGTAGACCAGCGTCAAAAAAACAGGGGATGTACGAGGTTGAGGAGAGATTGGGGAAGGGGAGCGGCGGTGTGGAGCGAGTACATACTGTGGTCAGTTTCTTCAGACACTTGGCAGCCAAAGCAATGGTCCTTAAAGAATTTGAACTTTTCCACTTGCCTTATTGTGGAGCTGGGAGGAGCAGGAGGGTTCCATTAAATCCACAGACCGCGATCAGCCACCGCTCGCCCCACTCTCGATCGATCCCTCCTCCCCCAGTGAGTGCTGCCGCTAAAAGGTGTTTCAGCGACGTTAACGGCCATGAGGCGTCTGGCAGGACTTATGAGGATGGAGGCCGGCAAGTGGAAAACACCGCGGATGGTTGCCGGTACTTCAAACGCCTCCTTTGCCAAGGTTCTTCTTTTACACTTTCATTTTTTGCCCATCAGTGGCGGTGGGGGAGGGGGCGGGATGGTGAAGGTGTAGGGGGGAGGAGGTGGGGGTGGGATGGTGGAGGTGTAGGGGGGAGGGGGTGGGATGGTGGAGGTGTAGGGGGGAGGGAGGAGGTGGGGGTGGGACGGTGAAGGTGTAGGGGGGAGGGAGGAGGTGGGGACGGGACAGTGAAGGTGTAGGGGGGAGGGAGAAGGTGGGGGCGGGACGGTGGAGGTGTAGGGGGGAGGGTGGGGTGGGACGGTGGAAGTGTAGGGGGGAGGGAGGAGGAGGTGGGGGTGGGATGGTGAAGGTGTAGGGGGGAGGGAGGAGGTGGGGACAGGGCAGTGGAGGTGTAGGGGGGAGGGAGGAGGTGGGGGCGGGACAGTGGAGGTGTAGGGGGAGGGAGGATGTGGGGGTGGGATAGTGAAGGTGTAGGGGGGAGGTGGGGCGGGACGGTGGAGGTGTAGCGGGGGGGAGGAGGTGGGGTGGGACAGTGGAAGTGTAGGGGGCGGGAGGAAGTGGGGGTGGGATAGTGAAGGTGTAGGGGGAGGGAGGAGGTGGGGGTGGGACAGTGGAGGTGTAGGGGGAGGGAGGAGGTGGGGTGGGACGGTGGAGGTGTAGGGGGGAGGGAGGAGGTGGGGGTGGGATAGTGAAGGTGTAGGGGGGAGGGAGGAGGTGGGGTGGGACGGTGGAGGTGTAGCGGGGAGGGAGGAGGTGGGGGTGGGACAGTGGAGGTGTAGGGGGGAGGGAGGAGGTGGGGGTGGGATGGTGGAGGTGTAGGAGGGAGGAGGTGGGGTGGGACGGTGGAGGTGTAGGGGGGAGGGAGGAGGTGGGGGTGGGATAGTGAAGGTGTAGGGGGGAGGGAGGAGGTGGGGTGGGACGGTGAAGGTGTAGCGGGGAGGGAGGAGGTGGGGGTGGGACAGTGGAGGTGTAGGGGGGAGGGAGGAGGTGGGGGTGGGACGGTGAAGGTGTAGGAGGGAGGAGGTGGGGTGGGACAGTGGAGGTGTAGGGGGGAGGGAGGAAGTGGGGTTGGGATAGTGAAGGTGTTGGGGGGAGGGAGGAGGTGGGGTGGGACGGTGGAGGTGTAGTGGGGAGGGAGGAGGTGGGGGTGGGACAGTGGAGGTGTAGGGGGGAGGGAGGAGGTGGGGGTGGGACGGTGGAGGTGTAGGGGGGAGGGAGGAGGTGGGGTGGGACGGTGGAGGTGTAGGGGGGGAGGGAGGAAGTGGGGGTGGGATAGTGAAGGTGTAGGGGGGAGGGAGGAGGTGGGGCGGGACGGTGGAGGTGTAGCGGGGGGGGAGGAGGTGGGGGTGGGACAGTGAAGGTGTAGGGGGAGGGAGGAGGTGGGGTGGGACGGTGGAGGTGTAGCGGGGAGGGAGGAGGTGGGGGTGGGACGGTGGAGGTGTAGGGGGGAGGGAGGAGGTGGGGTGGGACGGTGGAGGTGTAGGGGGGGAGGGAGGAAGTGGGGGTGGGATAGTGAAGGTGTAGGGGGGAGGGAGGAGGTGGGGTGGGACGGTGGAGGTGTAGCGGGGAGGGAGGAGGTGGGGGTGGGACAGTGGAGGTGTAGGGGGGAGGGAGGAGGTGGAGGTGGGACGGTGGAGGTGTAGGAGGGAGGAGGTGGGGTGGGACGGTGGAGGTGTAGGGGGGAGGGAGGAAGTGGGGTTGGGATAGTGAAGGTGTTGGGGGGAGGGAGGAGGTGGGGTGGGACGGTGGAGGTGTAGCGGGACGGTGGAGGTGTAGCGGGGAGGGAGGAGGTGGGGGTGGGACAGTGGAGGTGTAGGGGGGAGGGAGGAGGTGGGGGTGGGACGGTGGAGGTGTAGGGGGGAGGGAGGAGGTGGGGTGGGACGGTGGAGGTGTAGGGGGGGAGGGAGGAAGTGGGGGTGGGATAGTGAAGGTGTAGGGGGGAGGGAGGAGGTGGGGCGGGACGGTGGAGGTGTAGCGGGGGGGGAGGAGGTGGGGGTGGGACAGTGAAGGTGTAGGGGGGAGGGAGGAGGTGGGGTGGGACGGTGGAGGTGTAGCGGGGAGGGAGGAGGTGGGGGTGGGACGGTGGAGGTGTAGGGGGGAGGGAGGAGGTGGGGTGGGACGGTGGAGGTGTAGGGGGGGAGGGAGGAAGTGGGGGTGGGATAGTGGAGGTGTAGCGGGGAGGGAGGAGGTGGGGGTGGGACAGTGGAGGTGTAGGGGGGAGGGAGGAGGTGGGGGTGGGATGGTGGAGGTGTAGGAGGGAGGAGGTGGGGTGGGACGGTGGAGGTGTAGGGGGGAGGGAGGAAGTGGGGTTGGGATAGTGAAGGTGTTGGGGGGAGGGAGGAGGTGGGGTGGGACGGTGGAGGTGTAGCGGGACGGTGGAGGTGTAGCGGGGAGGGAGGAGGTGGGGGTGGGACAGTGGAGGTGTAGGGGGGAGGGAGGAGGTGGGGGTGGGACGGTGGAGGTGTAGGGGGGAGGGAGGAGGTGGGGTGGGACGGTGGAGGTGTAGGGGGGGAGGGAGGAAGTGGGGGTGGGATAGTGAAGGTGTAGGGGGGAGGGAGGAGGTGGGGCGGGACGGTGGAGGTGTAGCGGGGGGGAGGAGGTGGGGGTGGGACAGTGGAGGTGTAGGGGGGAGGGAGGAGGTGGGGCGGGACGGTGGAGGTGTAGGGGGAGGGAGGAAGTGGGGGTGGGATAGTGAAGGTGTAGGGGGAGGGAGGAGGTGGGGGTGGGACAGTGGAGGTGTAGGGGGGAGGGAGGAGGTGGGGGTGGGACAGTGGAGGTGTAGGGGGGGGAGGAGGTGGGGGTGGGACAGTGGAGGTGTAGGGGTAGGGAGGAAGCAGGGGTGGGATAGTGAAGGTGTAGGGGGAGGGAGGAGGTGGGGGTGGGACAGTGGAGGTGTAGGGGAGAGGGAGGAGGTGGGGGTGGGATAGTGAAGGTGTAGGGGGAGGGAGGAGGTGGGGGTGGGATAGTGACGGTGTAGGGGGGAGGGAGGAGGTGGGGGTGGGACAGTGGAGGTGTAGGGGGGAGGGAGGAGGTGGGGGTGGGATAGTGAAGGTGTAGGGGGGGGAGGAGGTGGGGGTGGGATAGTGACGGTGTAGGGGGGAGGGAGGAGGTGGGGGTGGGACGGTGGAGGTATAGGGGGGAGGGAGGAGGTGGGGGTGGGACGGTGGAGGTGTAGGGGGGAGGGAGGAGGTGGGGTGGGACGGTGGAGGTGTAGGGGGGGAGGGAGGAAGTGGGGGTGGGATAGTGAAGGTGTAGGGGGGAGGGAGGAGGTGGGGGTGGGACAGTGGAGGTGTAGGGGGGGAGGGAGGAAGTGGGGGTGGGATAGTGAAGGTGTAGGGGGAGGGAGGAGGTGGGGACGGTGGAGGTGTAGGGGGGAGGGAGGAGGTGGGGGTGGGACAGTGGAGGTGTAGGGGGGGGAGGAGGTGGGGTGGGACAGTGGAGGTGTAGGGGAGAGGGAGGAGGTGGGGGTGGGATAGTGAAGGTGTAGGGGGAGGGAGGAGGTGGGGGTGGGATAGTGACGGTGTAGGGGGGAGGGAGGAGGTGGGGGTGGGACAGTGGAGGTGTAGGGGGGAGGGAGGAGGCGGGGTGGGATGGTGGAGGTGTCGGGGGGAGGGAGGAGGTGGGGGTGGGATAGTGAAGGTGTAGGGGGAGGGAGGAGGTGGGGGTGGGATAGTGACGGTGTAGGGGGGAGGGAGGAGGTGGGGTGGGACGGTGGAGGTGTAGGGGGGGAGGGAGGAAGTGGGGGTGGGATAGTGACGGTGTAGGGGGGAGGGAGGAGGTGGGGGTGGGACGGTGGAGGTGTAGGGGGGAGGGAGGAGGTGGGGTGGGACGGTGGAGGTGTAGGGGGGGAGGGAGGAAGTGGGGGTGGGATAGTGAAGGTGTAGGGGGGAGGTGGGGTGGGACGGTGGAGGTGTAGCGGGGAGGGAGGAGGTGGGGGTGGGACAGTGGAGGTGTAGGGGTCGGGAGGAAGCGGGGGTGGGATAGTGAAGGTGTAGGGGGAGGGTGGGGGTGGGACAGTGGAGGTGTAGGGGGAGGGAGGAGGTGTAGGGGGTAGGGAGGAGTTGGTGGGACAGTGGAGGTGTAGGGGGGAGGGAGGAGGTGGGGTGGGACGGTGGAGGTGTAGGGGGGGAGGGATAGTGAAGGTGTAGGGGGAGTGAGGAGGTGGGGACGGGACGGTGGAGGTGTAGGGGGGAGGGAGGAGGTGGGGCGGGACGGTGAAGGTGTAGGGGGGAGGGAGGAGGTGGGGCGGGACGGTGGAGGTGTAGCGGGGAGGGAGGAGGTGGGGGTGGGACAGTGGAGGTGTAGGGGGGAGGGAGGAGGTGTAGGGGGGAGGGAGGAGGTGGGGGTGGGACAGTGGAGGTGTAGGCGGGGGAGGAGGTGGGGTGGGACAGTGGAGGTGTAGGGGGAGGGAGGAGGTGGGGGTGGGATAGTGAAGGTGTAGGGGGAGGGAGGAGGTGGGGGTGGGATAGTGACGGTGTAGGGGGGAGGGAGGAGGTGGGGGTGGGACAGTGGAGGTGTCGGGGGGAGGGAGGAGGCGGGGTGGGATGGTGGAGGTGTAGGGGGGAGGGAGGAGGTGGGGGTGGGACAGTGGAGGTGTAGGGGGAGGGAGGAGGTGGGGTGGGATGGTGGAGGTGTGGGGGGGAGGGAGGAGGTGGGGGTGGGATAGAGAAGGTGTAGGGGGGACAGTGGAGGTGTGGGGGGGGAGGAGGTGGGGACGGGACGGTGGAGGTGTAGGGGGGAGGGAGGAGGTGGGGGTGGGACAGTGGAGGTGTAGGGGAGAGGGAGGAGGTGGGGGTGGGATAGTGAAGGTGTAGGGGGGAGGGAGGAGGTGGGGGTGGGATGGTGGAGGTGTAGGGGGGAGGGAGGAGGTGGGGGTGGGATAGTGAAGGTGTAGGGGGGAGGGAGGAGGTGGGGTGGGATGGTGGAGGTGTGGGGGGGAGGGAGGAGGTGGGGGTGGGATAGAGAAGGTGTAGGGGGGACAGTGGAGGTGTGGGGGGGGAGGAGGTGGGGACGGGACGGTGGAGGTGTAGGGGGGAGGGAGGAGGTGGGGGTGGGACAGTGGAGGTGTAGGGGAGAGGGAGGAGGTGGGGGTGGGATAGTGAAGGTGTAGGGGGGAGGGAGGAGGTGGGGGTGGGATGGTGGAGGTGTAGGGGGGAGGGAGGAGGTGGGGGTGGGATAGTGAAGGTGTAGGGGGGAGGGAGGAGGTGGGGGTGGGATAGTGAAGGTGTAGGGGGGGAGGGAGGAGGTGGGGGTGGGATGGTGAAGGTGTAGGGGGGAGGGAGGAGGTGGGGGTGGGATAGTGAAGGTGTAGGGGGGAGGGAGGAGGTGGGGGTGGGATAGTGAAGGTGTAAGGGGGAGGGAGGAGGTGGGGGTGGGATAGTGAAGGTGTAGGGGGAGGGAGGAGGTGGGGGTGGGATAGTGAAGGTGTAGGGGGGAGGGAGGAGGTGGGGGTGGGATAGTGAAGGTGTAGTGGGGAGGGAGGAGGTGGGGGTGGGATAGTGAAGGTGTAGGGGGGGAGGTGTTGCATTTTCTGGCAGTTTTCCAGGAGACCTACAGAGTTTGTGGGTCAGTAAATCAATGGGTGAAC
Source organism: Somniosus microcephalus (assembly GCF_052327205.1). Classification (NCBI taxonomy): domain Eukaryota; kingdom Metazoa; phylum Chordata; class Chondrichthyes; order Squaliformes; family Somniosidae; genus Somniosus; species Somniosus microcephalus. Next base: position 22,825,993 of record NC_140998.1, read on the forward strand.
TCCACTGCACGAGTGAAGATGATCTACGATAAGATCTCTTTTATCTTTATGATGATAACGTCACCAGAACATCACCCCCTAGCAAATCTGGACTGAACTGCTTAAGGTTTTAAGGAATTATAAATAATTTATTCAAAATTCCATAACCAATATTTACCAAATAATTATTGTGTGTCGCGTATGCAAGATCCACTGAAAGCTGCCACGATGACCACACATATAAACACTTTCAAGAGTAACCATTGGGGAAAGATTAGTGTTACTGTGAACGGTGATGCATTCATTTCATAAACTATTAAAAAAGCCACAAACATCGGGTGGCAGCTAATATTTTTGGAGCACGTAGGGCAATGGTTCAGGCTGCTCCTTTCTTACCCACTTCCCTACACTGCGAGCGGGAGACAGAGGCGACCTTTGGCCTCCTTCTGAGATTAGCGCTGCAAAGAGCGCGTTATGCCAGTAAATCACCGCCACGCTGATGTTAATGAGCGAGCAGTATCAAAATGGCGGCACTGCCTGCGCTTGCTCAGCCGGCGGCCGTTATCCTTGGCTGCCGATGTTACTGGCAGGTTTCCAGCATTGCCCAATTTCTAGGCCACCGAGTCTAGAGTTGAGTCATCTGCACACATCTGGAGGTTTATGCTTATCCGAGCTGCTGGCAGGGCCCTTCGTGGAGGTGGATGCTGCTCCTGCTCTGTGACCTGAATCAGTCATTCATCAAAGAAAGACTTATGAAATAATACTGAGTGGCCTGCAGGTGGCGCTGTCCAGGGAGGGTATAAATACTCGGGCATGGGCCCAGCTTGCGCAGGACATTCTTAACAGGAACTAGTGAAGGACACAACTAGACCTCCATGTTCTAAAACAGCTGATTAAAGCTTTGTTTAACGCTTAGACCAAGTGCCTAGTAGTTTTCTTACGTCACTCTGCAGCTGTAACTTTGTCAGAATAAATGAGGTTTACACGCACAAGCCGGGTTTCCCGTTACACTTCCAGCGAAGTTATGGCAGCGAAGCAGGGGCAGGAGCGGCTCTGAGGAATTTCCCAGCCAGAGTTGTCCACCGTGGCGAAATAATGGAAATGACTTATTACTCCTCATCAGCATTGGGAAAAGAGAACATGTACCTCGAGTCAAGCAGGCATCAGCAATGACTAATTTGCAGCCAATTTCACGTTCGCTGTTCAGCTGCAGAGATATCTTTGAGGGTATTATGACACTTGCAAGTGGAGCCAAGTCTGGCAGATGTCTCAGCATTAGATATAGTTGATATTTACACCCAGTCATAACATTCTTGTGGTTTGTTTCCTCCTCATCTGAAGGTAGTGACTCATGCTGGGGATACTGGCCATTCTCTCTTCACTGTGAAGCTGGATAGTGAGAATCAGTGGGCTAATTGTGGTGGGGAGGAGGGAGGGGGGGTGAATTACAGCCAATGTTTACCTCGCCCTAAGCTGACAATGCATTTCCCAGCATAAATCGACGCATTGAGGAATGGGAAATCTGGTTGATTTTTGCTCTGTGTAACCCAGAACCACAGGCAGCCGATTGTAGTAAAAAAAAACTTGCATTTCTGTAGCGCCTTTCACAACCACGGGATGTCCCAAAGCGCTTTACAGCCAATGAAGTACTATTTTTTTTCAGCATAATCACTGTTGTAATGTAGTAAGAACATAGAAATTAAGAGCAGGAGTAGGCCTCTCGAGCCTGCTCCGCCATTCAATAAGATCATGGCTGATCTTCGACCTCAACTCCACTTTCAAGCCCGATTTCCAGTTCGCTTGATTCCCCAAGAGTCGAGAAATCTATCTCTCAGCCTTGAATCTACTCAACGACTCAGCATCCACTGCCCTTTGGGGCAGAGAATTCCATAAGATTCACAACCCTCCGAGTGAAGAAATTACTCCTCATCTCAGTCCTAAATGGCCAACCCCTTATCCTGAGACTGTGTGAAACCCCCTGGTTCTAGACTGTCCAGCCAGGGGGAAACAGCCTCTCACCATCGACCCTGCCAATCCCCCCATAGAAGTAGTACAGCAACTGCTGCTCTATGGGACGTCAGCTAACTCCGTACAGACAAGACAAAAGATCAGTCTGGGCACTTTCTCAGTTCCACACTGGGGCAGTGCAATTAGTAACTGAGCTATCAGATGATATAGTTTAGCGGATTTAGGTTTCACAACGGTTGTAAAACCTTTCCACAAGGCTTGTGTGTGTGTAAAGTGAGCTGTATTAATGCATTAATTATGTCAGCCTGGTGACATAAAGCGTGAAACATGAAACCTTTCCGCGATGAATTTAAACTTGACATTTCCACTTCATGAATATTGGGGTTTTTTCTGGGACATGACATTTAATTTAATTTGCATGCAAGGATTTTTTTTTTAAATGCCGAATTAATAGAATACTCCGACATCTTGCTGTGTTTTCATTTACACATACAACACACACTGGCACACACATTATATTGGGTGGCGGGGGGGGGAAAGGAGTTATGGCATTGGGACAGGAGAGTTGGGATATACTGTACAGGAGTGCGTCACTAATTATTAAGACTGGACTGTCGAACATGTTGGACACACAGGATGAATGAAAAGCAGGGCTCAGGTATTGGATTGCGTCACGCGCCATTTTACTGGCATAAAACGAAAGAAAGAAAGACATGGATTTCTATAGCGCCTTTTACGACCACCGGATGTCCCAAAGCGCTTTACAGCCAATTAAGTACTTTTGAAGTGCAGTCATTGTTGTAATGTGGGAAAGGCGGCAGCCAATTTGCGCACACCAAGCTCCCACAAACAGCAATGTGCTAACTGTAATGATCAATAACATGTCATTCTACAGTGGACACTAGGTGGAGCCGTAGAGCTGTGTAGAGCTGCATATAGCTGTATGTATATAAGACTACACTACCCAGCTGTATAGATATTAAGACTACATTACCCATGAGGCACTAGGCTACCCACAAGGCAACAGTCAAGATGGCAGCCTGCACACAGGAGCACACATGCTGCATCTCTACAGATACTGTACCTAGAGAACGTGTACTGAATAAATGACTAGCTAGAAGCTAGCTGTGTTCATAATAAGAATGTCTAGTTATTAATGAACATAAAACTAATGACCAGATAATCTGTTTTTGTTATGTTGATTGAGGGATAAATATTGGCCAGGACACCGGGGAGAACTCCCCTACTCTTCTTCAAAATAGTGGCCATGGGATCTTTTGTGTCCACCTGAGAGAGCAGACGGGGCCTCGGTTTAATGTCTCATCCGAAAGACGGCACCTCCGACAGTGCAGCACTCCCTCAGCACTGCACCGGGAGCCTAGCTTTATGGCAGACGGCGTGCACTCATTCTGCGCCAGAGGTGCACCGCCCGCCATATTGGTAAAGGCTCCTCCGTCGGAATCTAGGCCACGGACCTGAACCAGACGCAAGGCCCAACAGACTAACACCTGTTTGAGGCCCACTTTGCAATGTTCGATTGCGCATGACTGCAGTATGCGCAGTGCATGCATCACAGCACGCGGTCAGTTTCTTCAGGCACTTGGCAGCCAAAGCAAAGTGGAGTCTGAATGGCGACTTTGAACAACCCCCCTGGACTCTGTCAGCGACCTCGGCCAGCGACAAGCCCCGATTTGCGCACGACCCAATTTCTAGGCGCAGTTCTTTCGTTCCCAATACAGAGCATTGGGCTTTCATCATTCAGCTGCTCTACTTAGGTGGGTGTACAACTAACCTAGTCTGCAGCTCATACAGAGACACACGGGGAAAAAAAGGCCAAATCTTACGTTTTCTTTTTAAAGAAGTGTGCATGCCCATCCTCTCCAGACTGTGTCCCATGAGGGAACTTAATTTCCTTCCATTTAAAAGGGTTATTGTTCTCAAGAAAAAGGTATTTTGCGAACTTTCCTATTTGTTTATAAACACACAACACAAAGCTATAAATTGAACTGAAACGCTTCATTGGAGCATCAATTTAGGATGCGTCCTAAAGCATAAAGGGGAGATTAGAGTTTTGTTTTTATTTGAAAATGGAATGCATTACCACAAGTGGCTTGTGAAGCCAAGTCAATCACCACATTCAAGGAGGAATTAAATAAATACTTGAAGCGGAAAAATATTAAAAGATACAGTGGAAGATCACAGAAATGGGCTTCCAGTAGATCGCTCTGATGTGGAGCTAGCACTGGCATAGGCACAAGGACAATGGCTGGCGTCCTTTGCTGCCATTTCTATGACTGTGTCCCCAATACCTGCAGTGAGGAGCATAGGGACAGGAGGAGGCCATTTAGCCCCTCGAGCCTGCTCCGCCATTCAATCAGGTCACGGCTGATCTGCGACTCAAACGCCATCGAGCTGCCTTGGTTCGGTAACACTCAATACCCATTGAAACTTATAAAATTCTAACAGGACTAGACAGACTAGATGCAGGAAGGATGTTCCCGATGGTCGGGGGAGTCCAGAACCAGGGGTCACAGTCTAAAGGAGAAGGGGTAAGCCATTTAGGACTGAGATGAGGAGGAATTTCTTCACCCAGAGAGTGCTGAACCTGTGGAATTCTCTACCACAGAAGGCAGTTGAGGCCAGTTCATTCAATGGGCCAGTAATTCCGGTCCCAACGCATGAGTACGGACGGGGTACTCACGTGTGGGCCCGTTGGAAGTGCCGGATTTCAGCATGCACAGCGCATGCGCGGGAAACCGGCATTTCCTCCAAGGGGTTCAGAGGTCCAACGCGTGCGCGCAGGACTCTGCGCGCACGCGTTGAACTTCCTTCTTTTTGACAGGTTTGCGCGTGTGTAAGGGCCTCTCCTTTTTACGAATGTAAAAAGGAGACGTAAGGACTTCATTCTTTAAGGTAAGTGGTCTATTACTTAAAATTATAACATTTATTCCACAGCTTTATTGTTTTTAAGGACTTTACAGTAAGGTAAGTGTAGTTTTAGAACCGATTTTTAAAAAAATTATTTTTTTCAAAAATTTGATTAATTGTTTAAAATAGTTTTTAAAAGTTATTTATAGTTTATTTAATTATTGGGATTGTTTTAAAATTTTATTTAAAGTTAAACTAGTCTTTTGGGCGCCCGTACTTTTCATGAGTTTGACAGTTCTTACTATCAAACTCATGAATGAAGTTTCCCCTCCCCTGATTGGCTGCACAGTGCTCACCTGATCCCAGCCGGCACATCGAACTAACTACGCCGCTGGATCAGGTAAGCACAGCGCACCGACACCTGAACCGGGCCAGTGACAGGAAATGCAAGCAGGCCCGGGCTTCAGATGTCGGCGCGCCGGGTGAGTGCACATCGGGGGCTTGCACGCGCGGCAAGCCCCCGAACCTAATTTCTGGGCCAATATATTCAAGAAGGAGTTAGATATATTTCTTTAGGCTAAAGGGATCAAGAGATATGGGGAGAAGGCAGGGACAGGGTACTGAATTTGGATGATCAGCCATGATCTCATTAAATGGCGGAATAGGCTCGAGGGGCCGAAAGGCCTACTCCTGCGCCTATCTTCTATGTTTCTATGAAGAAAAAGTTATAATGACATAAATGATGTGTGTAGTGGGGGATTTTTTGGCCCTTCTCCATCCCTAATAAATACATTTGCCAAACACCTTTTTTCAGGAAGACAGTGCTCGCATTGGTCTCTTGGGGGAGCTACCACTAGCCCTCGTACCAGGCCCCAACAAAAAGACAAAAGGGGAGAAATTTGGGATTGAGGGGGTGGGGAGGGAAATCCCATCAAAAATGTATCAATAGGACAAATCTGGGCTATTCACACCAGTGAGACAGTCAGTGGTCTGAATGTTGTAGTCTATAATGTCATCGCTATTGTACGATACATTGTAGAATATTATCCAACAAGCAAAGGGCAAAAAAAAACAATTCCTCATGTTTTGGAAAACATATGTAGCCTGGAGAAAGTGTTTCTTAGTGGGATGAAAATTTGTTACTTGATACTGCAAACATGGCAGAGTAGAAAAATAGCCTCTTTGCAGTTTCATGCTATTGTGGTGTTCTATTCAGCAGGGATCTAACAGTGCCTCCGGCAACAACAATGCACAGGCCTGAAATTTTACAAACTATCCACATTTGTCCCTGCCTGAGCAATTCTATTAAGATGCAGCTTCAAAAAAAAGATATGTTATCAAAGAGAGTGTCAGCCGTGGCTCAGTGGGCAGCGCTCTCGCCTTTGAGCCAGAAGGTTGTGGGTTCAAGTCCCCACTCCAGGGACTAGAGCATAAAAATCCAGGCTGACACCCCCCGGTGCAGTCCTGAGGGAGAGCCGCACTGCCGGAGGTGCCGTCTTTCGGATGAGACGTTAAACCGAGGACCCGTCTGCTCCCTCAGGTGGATGTAAAAGATCCCGCGGCACTATTTCGAAGAAGAGCAGGGGAATTCTCCCTGGTGTCCTGGGCCAATAGTTATCCCTCAATCAACATCACTAAAACAGATTATCTGGTCATTATCACATTGCCATTTCTGGGAGCTTGCTACCGCATTTCCTGCATTACAACAGTGACTACAATTCAAAAAGTACTTCATTGGCTGTAAAGCGCTTTGGGACGTCCGGTGGTCGTGAAAGGCGCTATATAAATGTAAGTAAGAACATAAGGACATAGGAGCAGGAGTAGGTCATTCGGTCCTTCAAGCCTGCTCCGCCATTCAATAAGATCATGGCTGATCTTCTGCCTCAACTCCATTCACTGGCCCCATCGCCATATCCCTTGATGCCCTTACTAGTCAGAAAGCTATCAACTTCTGCTTTGAATATACCCAATGACTGAGCCTCCACAGCCCTCTGGGGTAGAGAATTCCAAAGATTCACCACCCTCTGTGTGAAGAAATTTCTCCTCATTTCAGTCCTGAATGGCCGACCCTTTATCCTGAGGCTGTGGCCCCTGGTTCCAGACTTCCCAGCCAAGGGAAACATTCTCCCAGCATCCATCCTATCAAGCCCTGTAATAATTTTGTACGCTTCAATGAGATCCCCTCTCATTCTTCTGAATTCAAGAGAATACAGGCCTAGTTTACTCAATCTCTTCTCATACGACAGTCCCGCCATCCCAGGAATCAATCTCGTGAACCTTCGTTGCACTCCCTCTATGGCAAGTATTTCTTTCTTTTTCAAAAAGCTGCTTTAGAAGAACACAAAAAGAGAGAACTCTCTCCTTTATATTATTACTACAACACAAGTATTTGGGAAATCCAGTCTGTAATATGTCATTCACTATAAGCTGTTTTTTACAGATTGTTTCAAACTAGGAATTTAGCATTTGAGTGTAAGCAACTGTTTCTTTTTTATTTGTTTCTGGGATGTGGGCGTTGCTGGCAAGGCTGGTATTTATTGCCCATTCCTAATTGCCCTCGAGAAGGTGGTGGTGAGCCGCCGCCTTGAAGCGCTGCAGTCCGTGTGGTGAAGGTGCTCCCACAATGTTGTTAGGGAGAGAGTTCCAGGATTTTGATCCTTAGTATACTTCTTTATAGCGGTTTGGAACAACTGAGTGGCTTGGTAGGTCATTGCAGAGGCCAGACCAGGTTAAGGACGGCAGATTTCCTTCCCCAAAGGACATCAGTGGACCAGATGGGTTTTTAACGACACGACAATCCAGTAGTTTCATGGAAGTTTTTCATCTTGGAAGCTTACAATGCAAAAATGTGCATGGATACATATATGCCCTAGCTTGTTAATGACTAGTCTTAATGGGCCAGTTACACTCCAGTCTGTGCAGTAACACAATGTGATTTTCACATTGCATCATAAGAACATAAGAAATAGGAGCAGGAGTAGGCCATTTGGTCCCTCGAGCCTGCTCCGCCATTCAGTAAGATCATGGCTGATCTTCTACCTAGTTTCTCTCTATCTACTCTGTCCAGACACCTCATGATTTTGAACACCATCATCAAGTTTGCGGATGATACCACGGTAGTAGGCCAGATCACCAACAACGATGAGTCAGCCTACAGGGAGGAGGTCCAGCATCTCGTGAAGTGGTGCGCCGATAACAACCTGGCCTTTAACATCAAGAAAACCAAAGAAATCATTGTGGACTTCAGGAAGTCTAAAGGCGGAAGTCACACCCCCATCCACATCCATGGGGCTGTGGTGGAAAGGGTGGACAGCTTTAAGTTCCTCGGAGTCCACATCACGGAAGACCTCTCCTGGTCCCTCAATACCTCCTCTCTGGTGAAGAAGGCCCAGCAGCGCCTATATTTCCTAAGGAGGCTGAAGGGATGTAACCTGTCACCCCTGATCCTCTCTAACTTTTACCGCTGCACAATAGAGAGCATCCTGACGAACTGTATCACAGTATGGTATGGCAGCTGTAGCTACTATGACCGGAAAGCCCTGCAGCGGGTAGTCAAAACTGCCCAACACATTACCAGCACCCGGCTACCGACCATAGAGCACATATACCAGAAACGCTGTTTACGGAGGTCACGGACCATCATCAAAGACCCTACCCACCCCAGCCACAGTCTGTTCGCCCTCCTGCCATCTGGGAGATGCTACAGATGCATTCGCACCCGAACGACCAGATTTAGGAACAGCTTCTTTCCCAGGGCTGTCATCCTACTGAACTCCACAAATAAACTCTAAAGCCTGCACATCTGCCAATGCACTTTATTATGGTTATGTTTATGTTAATGTATTACAAGCCAAATGTATGTTGAATGTTTAAATGTCCTAATTTAAATGTACACTCTCGGGAGCCGCAAGCCTACATTTCGTTGTACTGCACTTGTGCACTAACAATGACAATAAAGTTGATTATTATTATTATTAAATCTCCTCTCAACCTTCTCTGCTCTAATGAGAACAACCCCAGCTTCTCCAGTCTATCCATGTAGCTCATCCCTGGAATCATTCTCATAAATCTTTTCTGCACCCTTGCTAAGGCCTTCACATTCTTCCTAAAGTGCAGTGCTCAGAATTGGACACAACACTCCAGTAAAAGTACAGTATGGCTCAACAAGTTGACCGATGCATTAGTTAGCACTTTCATCTCCTTTGCCACCGAATACATTGCCCAATGTGACTCCGTACAATGGTACATTTCTCAAAGTGCAGGGAGTCACTAATGGCTACCGAGTGTCCAATCTAAAACTCATGGAAGAGGTGAGTGTGGCAAGGCTTTCAACTGCATGCTGCATCTTGACCGTATGCTATGTTGAGGGCTGGGTATGTGCAAAATGTAATGATAGAACTGTATGGTTGCCCGAAGACTTGGCTTGGGGGTGCGCAGTAAACAGGTGGGCAGGCTACACTTGGTGAAATGTGTCATTGATGTGGTACTGTAGGCTAGTTGTGCTTTGCCAGGTTCGGTAATGAGTGCCACCTTCGCACTCAATTGTTTCCAAGTCCAGCGGGCACGGTAGACAGTGTTCAATCTGGTTGGCGCCTCCTGGAAGGACATGGTGCACTGCTATCTTCTGATGATAATGCCTTGGAATCCCAAACAAGGCAAGCTTCCATTGCACCTACCCCACGCCGTAGAATGTCCACTTTATCAGGGAGTCGGCGACAGTGCCAGCTTGCCCACCGACTCTGCTTTGCATGCAGACATTCTGCACTCTCTGTTCTTTCAACCTCACTGGTCAGTTGTTCTCTCTCACCCCTTACAGGCTTTGCAAAAGACTGAAAACTGTTGTGCCTAGTTTTATTCCGCTACGTACATTCCACTTAACTTAGAGCAGCAGCCCTTGGAAATTGTCACAATGCCTATTGACATGAATCAGTCATTCATGAAAGAAAGACTTATGAAATAATACTGAGCGGCCTACGGGTGGCGCTGTCCAGGGAGAGTATAAATACTCGGGCACGGGCCCAGCTTGCGCAGGACATTCTTAACAGGAACTAGTGAAGGACACAACTAGACCTCCATGTTGTAAAACAGTTGATTAAAGCTTTGTTTAACGCTTAGACCAAATGCTTCGTAGTTTTCTTACGTCACCTATCGGAAACCAGGACACACCAGAGCAAAGACAAAATAAAACACTCGCACCATGCCCAGCGACATGGTATAAATTGCCATACAGTAATCTGCCCGGGAGAATACCGAACGGGCGCAACCTGCTTGAGGCTGGAAACTGAAACTAAAGACAGAAAATATGGGACACACTCAGCAGGCCAGTCAGCTTTTGTGGAGACAACAGATAATTAATACAAAAGCAAAATACTGCGGATGCTGGAAATCTGAAATAAAAACAGAAAATGCTGGAAATACTCAGCATCGCCTTTCGTCTGAAGGTCGATCACAGACCTGAAACTTTAACTCTGTTTCTCTCTCCACAGATGCTGCCCGACCTGCTGAGTATTGCCAGCATACAACAGATAATTAAATGTTAACTTGAAATGTTAACATTACTGATGCTGACTGTTGCCTGCATTTCCAGCCTTTGAAACCAGCTCGGATTTTGCTCTTGTGGTTTAAAACGTGACCCAAACTTCTTCATGAGATTACGAACCTTATAATCTTCGCAGTGCGCGTACTGTTCTCGCCATCGTATCCACTAGGATAACACTGACACAATAGCCAATGTTAAGTTAAACAGGGAGCTATTATGAAATCAGCTGTTACCCATTCTTAGGGTAGTAAGCACACAAACCTCACTAAAGACTGTTTTCCAAGTGGTGGCTGAACATACCAACACCCAAATTGTACCGGGCTTTAAAAGATATGAAAAAAATGTTCTAAATAATGCTGTGTACAATATAAGGACACACATACCTACAAAGTATGCCATCAATTGAAAAGAAATATATACACCCATGCACACGCACGCATGCAGTCACCCACATAGGATGCAGTAATGTATTAGTCCTGGACTAGCAACCATGGCAGGTTCAATTCCATTCAATAAATCTGCAAATTTTTGGGCTGGCACCAGAAAAAAAATGACTGTGTGACCAGCTGGATGGTTGTTGAAAAAACTCAATTGATTCACTGATGTCCTTCAGGGAAGGGTGCCTTAAGCCCCTACCCGACTTGCCTGCACGTCCCACACTGCATCACTGACCCTTCATGCCGTTTTGAAGTGGCCTAATAAGCCACTCAGATCAGGGCAACTAGGCTTGGGCAATAATTGTGGCCTCACCAATGTTGCCCGCATTCCAGAAACAATTTTTTTTAAAGTGCACAAACTTTGACTGATGAGTGCAATAACTCAAGGCTCCTGCGCAATAATGCAACAGTCCAAAATGGATGATGGGGTTGCCAACAGTTCAAGATGTCAAACCTAATGTGTTACATATATGTAGGTTTATTATAATGCAGTGTAATTTCTCAGTCAGTCCCTTCAGATTGAATTAAGAACATAAGAACATAAGAAATAGGAGCTGGAGTCGGCCATTTGCCCCTTTGAGCCTGCACCGCCATTCAATAAGATCATGGCTGATCTTCTACCTCAACTCCACCTTCCCGCACAATCCCCATATCCCTTGATTCCCTTAATATCCAAAAATCTATCGCTCTCTGTCTTGAATATACTCAACGACTGAGCCTCCACGGCCCTCTGGGGTAGAGAAATCCAAAGATTCACCAACCTCTGAGTGAAGAGATTTCTCAATCCTAAATGGCTGACCCCTTATTCTGAGACTGTGACCCCTGGTTCTAGACTCCCCACAGCCAGGGGAATCATCCTCCCTGCATCTACCCTGTCAAGCCCCTTAAGAGTTGTATACGTTTCAATGAGATCACCTCTCATTCTTCTAAACTCTAGGGAATATCAGCCTAGTCTACTCAATCTCTCCTCATAGAACAATCCCCCCATCCCAGGAATCAGTCTGGTAAACCTTTGTTGCACTCCCTCTATGGCAAGTTTATCCTTCCTTACGTAAGGAGACCAAAACTGTACACAATACTCCAGGTGTGGTCTCAACAAGACCCTATATAATTTTTTTTTAAAAATTCGTTCCTGGGTTGTGGGCATCGCTGGCAAGGCCAGCATTTATTGCCCATCCCTAATTGTCCTCAAGAAGGTGGTGGTGAGCCGCCTTCTTGAACCGCTGCAGTCCGTGTGGTGAAGGTACTCCCACAGTGCTTAGGGAGGGAATTCCAGGATTTTGACCCAGCGACGATGAAGGATCGGCGATATACTTCTAAGTCAGGATGGTGTGTGACTTGGAGGGGAACTTGGAGGTGGTGGTGTTGCCATGTACCTGCTGCCCTTGTCCTTCCAGGTGATAATTGTTGCGAGTTTGGTAGGTTTACTGCTATTGCAGTAAGACTTCTTCACTCTTATACTCCAATCCTTTTGTAATAACGGCTAACATACCATTTGCTTTCCTAATTGCTTGCTGTACCTGCATGAATTCCAGTGGCCTTACCAGAATTTAATCATAAATTAAATCTCACAGTGAAAGTATCATCATACAACAACTGCATGTAGCATCTTAGCCATCAATACTCACAATGAACTCCACTGACATTAAAAACCTGTCCATCTTTTCCACTGAAGTTAATATTATTGTTAATCATAAAACAGTCTGCTGTTTACAGTATAATAAATAAGGGATAGGTGGGAATGACGATAATGAAAATAATCTTTATTGAAGTTCTAGGTGGCTATAAACCACTGAGCTTATTTCCTGTGGTTTAAGAGTCCACCTGAATCCTCGATTAGATTAGTTTTATGATTTTATTCCCGCCCACCGATTTGAGATATTATACAGGAAACTCTTTTTTATCTGGCACCGACGGGACCGGCGTGGTGCCGGTCGATCAAAAAGTCCAGATTACGGAGAGGTATACTTACCAAGGTACGAGAGCCCCGTACACGGCCACAGGTGCAGGAACCCCGGTTACACGGCACTTGTGCAGGAGTCCCGGTTACACGGCCACAGATCCAGGAGTCCCTGTTGCATGGCCACAGGTGCAGGAACCCCGGTTACACGGCCACAGGTGCAGGAACCCCGGTTACACGGCCACAGGTGCAGGAACCCCGGTTACACGGCCACAGGTGCAGGAACCCCGGTTACACGGCCACAGGTGCAGGAACCCCGGTTACACGGCCACAGGTGCAGGAACCCCGGTTACACGGCCACAGATCCAGGAACCCCGGTTACACGGCCACAGGTGCAGGAACCCCGGTTACACGGCCACAGGTGCAGGAACCCCGGTTACCCGGCACTTGTGCAGGAGTCCCGGTTACACAGCCACAGATCCAGGAGTCCCTGTTGCATGGCCACAGGTGCAGGAACCCCAGTTACATGGCCACAGGTGCAGGAACCCCGGTTACACGGCCACAGATCCAGGAACCCCGGTTACACGGCCACTAAAACATAGTAAAACTTACCTGAACCTACTCCTGAATTTTGCCGGTAAAGAGAGTTTTCCGGATATTTAGGTGCCAGTTAAAAGAGAGTTTCCTGTATACATCTGGAATTACCAGGGGAAAAACTGGGACAGAAAGCAAAAGGAGATAGAAGCCCCATATAAACTACCAGTTGAAACCTAAATTTACTTACAAGTCAAAACAAATTCTTAGTAAGCATAGAGCTAGTATTGTGTACAATTCTGGGTACTGCACATTTAAAAGGATGTCAAAGCCTTGGAGAGGGTGCAGTGGAGATCTAGTAGAAATGGTTCCATGGAAGAGGAACTGCAGTTATGTGGGGAGACAAGAGAAGCTTGGATTGTTCTCCTTAGAACAGTGAAAGTTAAGGGGAGATTTAACAGAGGTGTTCAAAATTATGAAGGGTTTTGATAGAGTAAATAAGGAGAAATTGTTTCCACTGGCGGGAGGGTCGAGAACCAAAGGACACAGATTTAAAATAATTGGAAAAAGAACCAGAGGAATGAGGAGACTTTTTTTTTAATGCAGCGAGTCGTTATGATCTGGAATGCGCTGCCTGAAAGGGCGGTGGAAGCAGATTCAACAGTAACTTTCAAAAGGGAATTGGATATATAAAAAGACTTGCATTTCTATAGCGCATTTCACAGCCACCAGACGTCTCAAAGTGCTTTACAGCCTATGAAGTACTTTTGAAGTGTAGTCACTGTTGTAATGTGGGAAACGCAGCAGCCAATTTGCGCACAGCAAGCTCCCACAAACAGCAATGTAATAATGACCAGATAATCTTTTTTTTTGTCATGTTGGTTGAGGGATAAATATTGGCCAGGACACCGGGGATAACTCTCCTGCTCTTCTTCAAAATTAGTGCCATGGGATCTTTTACGTCCACCTGAGAGAGCAGATGGGGCCTCTGTTTAACATCTCATCCAAAAGATGGCACCTCTGACAGTGCAGCACTCCCCTGGAGTGTCAGACTAGATTTTTGTGCTCAAATCCCTGGAGTAGGACTTGAACCCACAACCTTCTGACCCAGAGGCGAGTGTGCTATCCACTGAGTGGATTTAATATATCGAAAAAGCAAAGATTTGCAGGGCTATGGGGAAAGACGAGGGGAGTGGGATTAATTGGACAGCTCTTTCAAAAAGCCAGCACAGGGACGATGGGCCGATTGGCCTCCTTCTGTGCTGTATGATCACTCGGAGGCCACAAGGATGGTCAATGCTGGTGTAGGCAATGGAAAAATTCATACAGTTGCAGTACAAGGTGCTCTTCTGATGCTGGGGTCAGGGCAGGGTGGAGGGAGCTTTACTTTGGGTTTAGTATCTACCGGTTCTAGAGAATGCTTGATGACATTGGATGCCCAAAGCGTGTTCCATTCTCCAAACACTAACATCGCTCACCTTGACAAACAGAAAAGAATGGCTCACCAGTTGATCCCTTTCTTACAGCTTTTTTGCTGCAAAATCTAGCCTGAAAACCTGTTTTGCAAAACAAACATTCGAGACCTGTTGGCAGACTGCCAGCTGGGAAGTCAATTCTGACAGACTGGCAAGCCACACTGGGTTTGAATGTTAGGGAAAAGGAGGTTTTTTTTTTTGAAGAGTTATTTATTTTTAAAAAGTTGCTTCACCCAATTTAGAGTCAGGGCTGGATTCTGCCAGCCCTGGGGAGGTGGGTATGGAAGCGGGACTGCCGGGAAAATGGCAGAATTCATGGGGGCGGGTGCCCAACCCGCCTCCATGCCATCTTGCCAGGAGGCGGGTAGCCGTCCCGCGCCGGGTCCCGTCTCCTTGGAGGCGGGAAGGGATTACAGCCACTTAATCAAGGGAAAATAGCATGGGTTGGCCAGAAGTTGATGGAGGCGGGACTGAAACCTGGCAAGTGGGAGTCCCACCTCCAAAAGCTTCCCATTGACAAAATCCAGCCCTCAGGCTCCAAAGTGGTTGGGTGGGAAGGAGTCTCCATTGATGTCACTTGAAGAGCAACATAGGAACAGCAGTAGGCCATTCAGCCCTTCGAGCCTGTTCCGCCAAGAGCAAGATGACAGCAGTCATTTGGAGTTTCACTGCAAAGGTTGACGAAATCTCCCGCGATAACAGCAGAGAGCAGCAATACCAAAAATGTTTTAAGTTAGACTGGAGTGGAGGTAAACTACACACCATACTCACTGCCTTGGGACCACCTAACCACTTCTCGATTTATCTCACCTTCACAGAATCACAGAAACCCCATTTCGGCCCATCGAGCCTGCACCGACACATATCCCACCCGATCCCCGTAACCCCTACACCAACACATATCCCACCCTATCCCCGTAACCCCACGTATTTAATCCCCCTAACACTAAGGGTCAATTTTTTTATCATAGCCAATCAACCTAACCCGCACATCTTTGGACTGTGGGAGGAAACTGGAGCACCCGGAGGAAACCCACGCAAACACGGGGAGAATGTGCAAACTCCACACAGACAGTCACCCGAGGCCGGATTCGAACCCGGGTCTCTGGCGCTGTGAGGCAACAGTGCTAACCACTATGCCACCGTGCTTCTCTTCTACTACTTCCAACCTTGGTGTCCTACATGGCATTGGCCGTTCATCAATATTCCTCCATTTAAAAAAAAATCCAGAAATATTTTAGTTCCTCATTGAAACATTTGCCAAAAATATAATGAACCATCATGATTTCTTCAGTCAAGAGTAAGAAAGTATTTGCAAACTTATTGCCTTATGCAAGTCTTTGAAATCCAACTGAAAGCATTAAACACTTCAAGGCATGTCGCAGATCATAAATGCTGAAATGCTATCAATTTATAGGGTAAAAAATTATGAGACATCGCAAAGCCATGAGACAGCACACATAGGCCAAAGAAAAAGCCCAGCAGTTTTCCCATATTTAATTGCTAAATTGGCTCCAGTCAAACTAACTTGCATTACACAGTTTGTGTCCCAGGGAAATTCAAAACTGCTTCACACCAATGTCTCTTAATTGAAGACTTGAGTGGTAATGTACTGCCTACAGCAACACCACAGTGAGAAAGGGCCATTTAGCCCATCATGTCTGCTCCATCCAGTGTCCCTGTAAGGTTAGAATAGCAAAATACTGCGGATGCTGGAAATCTCCCTCCGCGACACCCTGGTCCACTCCTCAATCACCCCCAACAGCCCTTCTCCTTCACCTGGCACCTTCCCGTGCAAGCGCAGGAGATGCAACACATGCCCTTTTACCTCCTCCCTTCCCACTGTCCAGGGCCCCAAACACCTCTTCCAGGTGAAACAGCGATTTACTTGTACTTCTTGCAATTTAGTATACTGTATTCGCTGCTCACGATGCGGTCTCCTCTACATTGGGGAGACCAAACGCAGATTGGGCGACCGTTTTGCGGAACACCTCCGTTCAGTCCGTAAGGGTGACCCTGAGCTTCCGGTCGCCTGTCACTTTAATTCACCGCTTCACTCCCGCTCTGATCTCTCTGTCCTCGGCCTATTGCATTGTTCCAATGAAGCTCAACATAAGCTCGAGGAACAGCACCTCATCTTTCGATTAGGCACTTTACAGCCTGCCGGACTCAACATTGAGTTCAACAATTTCAGATAATTATCCCTGCCCCCATTTTTCATGCAGTATGATTTTTGCACTCCCATTTGCAACATTTTATCTTTCCTGCCTCTTACAAAAGTACAGGATGTTCTTTCAATCTTTCCTCCCCTCCTAACTGCCCCCCGCCGCCGCCCCCCCCCCCCCCCGCTGTCTCTGCACTTGCTTAATATCTGTTACATCTCCAGCTTTTTCCAGTTCTGATGAAGGATCCCAGACCTGAAACGTTAACTCTGTTTCTCTCTCCACGGATGCTGCCTGGCCTGCTGAGTTTTTCCAGCATTTTCTGTTGTTATCCCTGTATGGTTATGTTAGACTATGGACTTCTCTTCTGCTATGGACTCAATGATCAGAGACTGTAATGGTGTTCGATTCGGTCAGCAAGCTACCACGTGGCAGAAGCACAAGGTATGTCTTAGACTGGATTCCACCTGGAGGGAAAGTGAAAGGTGTGGAGGACAAAGAATGTCCCATCACAGGACGATCCTTGTGTGCCAGTCGCTGAAGGTAAGCATGCAGGTGCAGCAGGCGGTTAAGAAGGCAAATGGTATGTTGGCCTTCATAGCGAGAGGATTCGAGTACAGGAGCAAGGATGTCTTGCTGCAGTTGTACAGGGTCTTGGTGAGACCACACCTTGAGTATTGTGTGCAGTTTTGATCGCCTTATCTGAGGAAGGATGTTCTTGCCATGGAGGGAGTGCAGCGAAGATTCACCAGACTGATACCTGGGATGGCAGGAATGACGTATGAGGAGAGATTGGGTCGATTGGGCTTATATTCGCTGGAGTTTAGAAGAATGAGAGGGGATCTCATTGAAACTTATAAAATTCTAACAGGACTAGACAGACTAGATGCAGGAAGGATGTTCTCGATGGCGGGGAGTCCAGAACCAGGGTTCACAGTCTAAAGATAAGGGGTAAGCCATTTAGGACAGAGATGAGGAGGAATTTCTTCACCCAGAGAGTGGTGAACCTGTGGAATTCTCTACCACAAAAGGCAGTTGAGGCCAATTCATTAAATATATTCAAGAAGGAGTTAGATATATTTCTTAAGGCTAAAAGGATCAAGGGACATGGGGAGAAAGCAGGGACAGGGTACTGAATTTGGATGATCAGCCATGATCTCATTAAATGGCGGCGCAGGCTCGAGGGGCCGAATGGCCTACTCCTGCTCCTATCTTCTATGTTTCTATGAAAAAGGGTAACGCCATCATGGGAGACCACCAACGATGGAGTCAAACATCCATTGCTGTCTGTCCAGCAGCAGAAGAAATGGGTTGCCTCATGTGCCACTTGGCACACGAGGCTTTAAACTAAAACCAAACTTCTCTCCCACACCTCCCATTAACCCCTACTTTAAGGAGCATTAGTTTCCATTCCCAACCAAGCTTGAAAATAAAGCAAGTAGCATTAAAAATCTACAACTCTCAACCCTGCATAATCCTTTAATACCCAATGAATGCAAAAGCATTCAAATCACTGGTATTGTAGCCACAAGATAGTTAATTGATTTTCACAAGATTGTTTTAAGCAATGAGCCTGTGAACAAGATGAAACTAATTCAAGCCGAAAATAATACATCTAAAAATATATCTTGCCTGGTCTCCGCTCCCAATAGGACAATTATGAAGGTTAGCTCAATAATTAACATATAATCTGAATTTACATCTTCAGAAAGGAGCTCAAATGAGAGGCGGTGACGAGGAGAAACAAAGTAAACATTAAATTTAGCTCTCAATTTAGAATCATATGGAGAAGCAGGCTTGGTTCCTTAGCTGCTCAAATGCACTGTATCTGTGCAGAGCATTACTTAACAGAAGTTATTTTACTAGGACATGTAGTTTCTACGTAATAAGATTGGGGTGATGTAAACAAGACATACAGGAGGATTCAGAAGTTTACAGCAAAGCTGTCCAAATATCATTTGTTGGGATATGTTTCAGTAAATAGAGTCCTGTCGTTTATCCTTGGAGCAGGCTGGAGGGGCCGAATGGCCTACTCCTGCTCCTATCTTTCTATGTTTATCCTTGGTTTCCTGTTTCGGTACCATATGGGTGAATAAATATCCTGAATGGAAATGCAATACTGAGATGAACAATGTAAAATATGAATGGGCATTTGCAAGATGACAGAGAGACACACGACCAATGAAATTGATGGGCAGGAAGAGACCAGCTGGTCGATCGAGCCTGCCCCACACAATGTTGGCCGGAGCATCATGACTAGACACATCTTCCCCCCAACCCCCACCATGCAATCTCCTGGGAGAGGAAAAAAACACAGATTCATTCGATTTTGTTTAAAGAAAATGGTAGCTTTCTGGCCTAATGGTACACACCATGCCATGAATCACAATGTCAATCTGACCACTCATAGCAACTTTCAATATTTGGCGGATGTTGAGTGGAAGGAGAGGAGGACGTTTAGATGGGAGTGTTGTCTTATGTTTCTCATGCATTAATCTCCGCCCCAACATACTCCCCACTATCAACAGGATACAGTGCAACATCAGCAATGCAGTTTTTTTTTAAAACACAGGCAAAAAAAAAAACAAATGTAAAATTAAACAAGGACATTCTGACCACAACAGAACTGAAGCAAATCCAGAGCCTCAGGTCACACATCACTTCTCACTGACAGTCAGCAAACCGCAGCCCATCAGGGCAGGCAACAGATAGAGGCACCTCTGGGAAAAGTGACAGGGAAGGAGACATGGTCCCTACCAACTCCCTCTTTGACAACTCCCCTATGAGACATCACCTTCTGACTGTTCCCTCCATCTTGTGTGGGGGATTTTCCAATTGTTTCTGTTGAATTTATTAACCCTTATAGTAATGATGTATCCATTGCACAGTCAATGAATGAATTGCTCTATCTCCCCCATTTCTGCAACACTCACTTTTTTTTTACAAATACTCACAAGTTAAACGCCCATTTTAACAGGAATCAGGCGGGTGGGGATCTCGGCACTGCGCGGCACGGGAGATTTTAACTCCCAGGGCTTATCTGCATACCTCCGGTCAGTTGCCTGCCTGAATCCAGCGGGAGGTGGAAGCAGAATGTCGAGTGGCAGAAGGCCTCCGGTGGGAACCGTAGGATTGGTCCGCGGAACTCGGGGAAGGGCTTACAGGAGGTGTTTGTGGGTTGGGCAGGGGGGGGGGGGGGGGGTGGGGCAGGGGTGGAGGGAGCCCAGGGCCGAGAGGAGGCCTAAACTTTCCTCGTGGAGTCCGGAGAAGCGCTCCTGCTCCCTCTGGCCCTAAGGAAAGTTTCAAAAGAAAAAGTTAAAGAAGCTCACCTCTTCAGGACTCGTCTCCTTTTCCCGCTGGCCTCAACGAGTGGGAAAACCACAACAGCTTCCCCGCTCAGGCCACTTGCTAAAATAGTGGTTAGATCAAATCTCCAGCACAGAAACAGGCCAGTCGGCCCAAATGATCTCTGCTGGTGTTTATGCTCCACACGATCCTCCTCCCCACCCTTCCTCATCTCACCCTATCAGTACATCCATTTATTCCTTTTCTCCCTCATGTACTTATCGAGCTTCCCCTTAAATGCATCTATACTATTCGCCTCAACCACTCCCTGTGGCAGCGAGTTCCACATTCTCACCACTCTCTTGGATAGAGAAGTTTCTCCTGAATTCCCGATTGGATTGATTGGTAACTATCTTATATTGATGGCCCCTAGTTTTTGGACTCCCCCCTCCCCCACCCCACCCCCCGCAAGTGGAAGCATCTTCTCTACGTCTACCCTATCAAACCCTTTCATTATCTTAATTATGCAGCCCGACTGCATATTTAGAGAAGGACCCCGCCAGTTTCTGACAGGCGTCCTTGCTGCACGCTCAGAAGAGGAGGTTAAGATTGAAGACTGCGGGCTGGGAGCAGGACGTTGTCGGAGGGTAGATCTCCTGGGTGCTTTTGAGGGCAGGGTTAAAATTGCCCGTCATTTCTCAGAACGGATTCCAACTGGTTGCTAAAATCTGTCTTAGCAATTAGGTAACACTAACAATCCCAGAACATAGTGATCTCTGTTCTATGCATTATACAATTGTAACAATATTATGACACGTATGACAGGAAGCATTTTTGTACCAAATAGATAAAACCAGAAGCTAACAAGTCTTTTTACCGGTTTATTCAAAGACGCGTCTGTTTCGGAGATGCGATACGTGCAAGTGTTCCTTTCCTTTCTTATGCTAGAACTAAAGCACTGAATTTAAAAAAAAAACAATAACAAGCATTTATACAGCGCCTTTAACATTGTAAAACATCCCAAGGTGCCTCACGGGAGTGTTATCAAACAAAAGTTGACCCCGAGCCATATAAGGAGATATTGGGGTAGATGACTAAAAGCTTCGTCAAAGAGGTGGGTTTTAAGGAGCATCTTAAAAGGAGCAAAGAGAGGCAGAGAGGTTTAGGGAGGGAATTCTGGAGCTTGGGGCCTCGGCAGCTGAAGGCACGGCCGTCAACTGTGGAGCGATTAAAATCGGCGGTGCTCGAGAGGCCAGAATTAGCAGAGTAGAGAGATCTGTTTCTCTGCAAAACCAATCCCTTATAATGGAGAACGTGTATAAATTCTCCGTAATTTATCAATGATTCAGATAGTCACCAACAGTAGCAAATCCTGAACAAGCTTGGTATAAATCATACACTATACTTCTTTCACAAGACAGCTACATCACCCTCCAGCGCCTGGACAGGTTTCCAGTATCTGGGGCAATGAATTTGAAGATGAAAATGGCACAGACGTCGCAAATTTTTCAGTTCCATAATGGAACTCATTGACATGCAGAGGCCTCTCAATTACCCAATAATAGTTTCTCCGGTATTTATTCCCTTCTCACCCTGCTACATTGAAAGTAATGACTATTGATTTAACATGGTTATAGATGAGCAGATGGTAAATCGACTTTAAAAGGTGTGTTTCATGTGTTTTGATTTTTTTTAAAGCGCACAGCACTTAATTACACAAATAAGCTAAATTTCCAGCTGCCTATATACTGAGGCCAAACAAAGAGGAAAAAAACAACTGCCAATGCTGGGAACACTCAGCAGGTTATACCTGAAATATTAACTGGTCTGTTCTCTGCACAGATGCTGTCTGACCTGCTTCGCACCTGCAGTGTTTTCTGTTTGTCTTACATAATTCAGTTAGATGTGCAAGTGTAATTTTACATACTGATCTTTCTTTTGTTTGACTTCCAAAGATTGTTCCCACGGTTCTCACTCCTATTATTTTCTCCTTAAAAAAGATTTTCTCCCTTCTTCTCCTCAAGTGAGGATTGTCGGATACTAAACAGGAAGAGGAAATTTAGCTCAATTTCCCTTCCGAACCTACAGGTGTCGACACCAACCTCTGCCTGAGTTGAGATCAGCGCGCTCACTTAGGACAAGGATCAAGTCCATGATTCCCTGGTCTATAAGACTCACTGGACAAACTCTCGTAAAATACCAAGGGCTAAAAATTGAGTAGCGCCCCATTTGGGGCGCTAACTTCACCGGTAGCGCCCCGGAAAAAATAGTGCCCCCGATCCGGAACTTGAGTGGTTGCACCCCAAGAGGTAAGCGGGGCTACTGGAAGCACCCAGCATCCATCTTGGGGCGCTGCGAGTCAATATCGCGGCGGCGGTATTGCAGGCCTTCCTCCCCTTCTTAAAGGGGAGGGGCCTTGCACAGCACAACCCGGGGCCCAGCTGGGCCCCCGGGGATCGGGAGCGCAAAAGAGCCCGGCACTCAAGAGAAGTGCCAGGCTCACAGAGCGCAGCCGACCCTCCGTGGGGGGGGGGGGGGGCGGTTCAGAAGCCCGGGGACGGGAGCGCAGACAGGTGCTGGCAGGCGGCCAGCAACAAAAATGGCCGCCCCGCACCTCGCCTTTAAATTGCGCCTCCCCGGCCGCAGGTAGGTGCCGCCCTGACCCCGTCGTACATAGCGTCCGGCGGTAAGTCAGGGGGCACTCCCGAAGATTGCGGCTGGGGCGTGAGCAGGGCGCTGCGCACGGCGGCGATGTCATCGGCGGCGGCGCAGAGCCGTGGGGCGCTACCGGTTAGCACCGCCGACAACCTCCCGCTGAATTTGGCGCTAATGGGAGGCGCAAAGCAACACAATTTTCCCCCCTAAATGTGCCTCAGCCAATTAAGGTGATAGATTTCTTGACACAAAAAGCCTCAAGGGGTATGGGGAGAGAGCGGGAATATGGTATTGAGATAGAGGATCAGCCATGATCATATTGAATGGTGGAGCAGGCTCGAAGGGCCGAATGGCCTACTCCTGCTCCTATTTTTCTATGTTTCTAATCCCGATACTATGTTTGGAAAAATCGCATCCAAAGCATTAATCTACAATGCTCCTTCAGATACGGACTGACCTGCTGTGAATCTCCAGCAGTTTTCTGCTTTATGTTCAGGTGGCTGTGACCTGAGGGGGCATTTTTAATCCTACTGGCGGGTGGGCAGTTACAATCGTCCTGGCTCTTACCTGTCCGAAAATTGCCATGATCGCAACATCTGCAATTTTAACTTGCAGGCAGCAAGGACCCACGCCCAGAGCCAACAGGGTCCTTCTTTACATCGGCCCGATGGCATCACTGAGACCCGACTGTAATTTTAACCGAGCGGGAAATCCAGCTGGAGTTAAAATCGGGGGGCTGAGCGGTTTGGGCTGTTTGAGAATGTGGAGTTTTCCTTCCTCCTCCTCCTCCTCTCCCCTCCCACCAAACCTCCCACCCCCACCATCCCCCCCCCCACATCCCCCCCATCCCCACCCCGCCAACTTTAAAATGAATCAGAGTCTCAGGTTTAAATAATAGCCCCACAATGGTAAAAATACAAAAAAATATATATTTAACACGGCGTGCATAGAAGCTTAAAAAGCTACAGCAGAGAACCAAACCATTTCACCCACCTGGTCTGTGCCAATATTTATCTCCATGAACCACTCCCCCTGCTTGCTCTCCATGTCTTTGAAATAGTGGAGATTGGGTTTACAAATACTGATCTCTTATTTACCTTTCAAGCCCCTGAATTTAAATAGGGTCAGAAACAATTAACACAACTGCCAAGTTTAGCAGGAAAAGGCTCATAGCCTGAAGCTCATTTACCATAGAACAGAAGCACAACCAGTCAACTTAATTGAAACCAACTGCTGAAGATAACAGCATAATTTGAAAGGACATTAAATGATGAATAAAACACCGCACAAAAATTCTGCTTTGGGGCCCAAAGTCTCTGCGTGAATTTTATTCCTAATTTGCATCAGAACATTTTTTTATTTTCAAGTCTGATGATATGGAAAAGGTAAGTGAAGATGAAGAGATACCGATCTCAATATAGCATCAGGGAGCAGACGGTCAGTAACTGCTTCATTGACAGCTGCAACACACCACTCGGTCACTCGCACTGATTCATAGAAACATAGAAGATAGGAGCAGGAGTAGGCCATTCAGCCCCTCGAGCCTGCTCCGCCATTTAATGAGATCATGGCTGATCATCCAAATTCAGTACCCGGTCCCTGCTTTCTCCCCCTATCCCTTTAGCCTTAAGAAATATATCTAACTCCTTCTTGAATATATTTAATGAATTGGCCTCAACTGGATTCTTCCCATTAAAGCAAAAACGATAGTTGGAGACAAGGTAACATAAGGAAACACAATCCCCCACAGCTTGCACAGCATACCCTAATCAAACAATTATTTTGCTATCAATGAATTCGCTTCTTGTCTGATGGACAATCTTGATATCCTCTCGAGCCTCCAATCTCTCTCCCCTGATCTATTTTATCTCTAATCCATAAATCTGAGATCACTGCTCCTCCGAACAGACTTTTTCTACCAACAGCCATAAATACACCATCCTACACACAGTTCCTCACTTCTGCATGAAACTGAGACTCATTTGACAGTCTCCTCTTCCTCTTTCTTAGGACTTCAAAACTGTGGAGCTCCACTTGTCTCTTCATGTTTCCCAATTCTCCGAACAATATCAGAGACTTTTTACAAACCCAAGATTAACATCACCCAACCATTACTTCCTGATTTACCTAGTAGAGCACAAGAACATTAGAAATAGGAGCAGGAGTAGGCCATACGGCCCCTCGAGCCTGCTCCGCCATTCAATGAGATCATGGCTGATCCTCGACCTCAACTCCACATTCCTGCCCAATCCCCATATCCCTGGATTCCTCTAGAGTTCAAGGGGGCAAAATTCGGTTGCTTTGCACCTCCCGTTAGGAAAGGAACTAGCGCCCAGGCGTGGCGTCGCTATCACCTCCCGCAATATTCAGCAGGTTAGCGGCAGCGGTAACCGGTAGCACCCCCGCGGCGCTGCGCCTCCGGCAGTGACATCATCGCCATGCGCAGTGCCCCAGCTGTGAACTTCAGTAGCGCCCCCTGGCTTACCGCCGGACGCTATGTCTGACAGAGTCAGGGGGGGCCTACCTACGGCCGGGGCAGCGCAAATTAAAGGGGAGGTGCCGTGTGGCCATTTTCATTGCTGGCCGCCTGCCAGCACCTGCCCCCTTTGCTGTCCCCAGCCTCCTGTGCAGGTCCCCCGCGGGGGGTGCCGGCCGCGCTCCATCAAGATTGCCGGGCTCTTTTGCCGACACTCTGATCGCTGGTGGCCCAGGTGGGCCCCAGGTCGCGCTGCGCTAGGCCCCTCCCCCTTTAATAAGGGGAGGAAAAGCCTGCAGTACCGCGGTGTCACATGTCGCAGCGCCGCCGCAATATTCACTGGTAGCGCCCCAAGAGGGAGGCGGGTCGCTTCCAGTAGCGCCCCGGCGAAGTTACCGCCCCAAAGGGGGCGTGGCCAAATTTCCCCCCCCAAAAAATCTATCAATCTCAGTCTTGAATATACTCAAAGACTCAGCATTCACAGCCCTCTGGGGAGAGAATTCCAAAGATTCACAACCCTCTGAGTGAAGAAATTCTCCTCATCTCGGTCTTAAATGACCGACCCGTTATCCTGAGACTATGCCTCCTAGTTCGAGACTCTCCAGCCAGGGGAAATGACCTCCCAGCATCTACCCTGTCAACACCCCTCAGAATCTTATCTGTTTCATGTAAGTCAATATATATATACTAGCTAGAGTGCCCGGCGGTGCCGAGGGTTTTTTTGAGGGCAATATAAATGAGTTTGTCTGTCTGTCTGTCTGTGTGGGAAGAAGAGAGAGAGAGGGAAAGAGAGAGAGAGAGAGGGAAGAGGAGAGAGAGAGGGCAGGAGAGAGAGAGAGGGAAGGAGAGAGAGGGAGGGAAGGAGAGAGAGAGAGGGAAGGAGAGAGAGGGAAGGAGAGGAGAGAGAGAGAGGGAAGGAGAGAGAGAGGGAAGGAGACAGAGGGGGGAAGGAGAGAGACAGAGAGGGAAGGAGAGAGAGACAGAGAGGGAAGGAGAGAGAGACAGAGGAGAGAGAGAGGGAGAGAGGAAGGAGAGAGAGGGGGGAAGGAGAGAGAGAGAGGGAAGGAGAGGGAGAGAGAGACAGAGAGAGAGAGAGAGAGAGAGAGAGAGAGGGGAAGGAGAGAGAGAGAGAGGGAGAGGGAAGGAGAGAGAGAGACAGAGAGAGAGAGGGAAGGAGAGAGAGACAGAGAGGGAAGGAGAGAGAGAGAGAGAGAGGGAAGGAGAGCGAGAGAGAGAGAGGGAAGGAGAGCGAGAGAGAGAGAGGGAAGGAGAGAGTGAGGGAAGGAGATAGAGAAGAGAGGAAGACACCCCGGGGAAGGGGCTGGACTCAGAGCCCGGCGGGGGAAGAAGGGCGGCCGCCATTTTGTGAGGTCGGCGGGAAGTTTGAATTGCGGCGGCCGAAGGAAGGAAGAAGAGAAGCTCTCCCCTCCCTCTCCCACCCCCTTCACACTTTCCCTCCCTCACCCTGTCTCTCTCCCTCCCCCTCTCTCTCTCCCCTCTCTCTCTCCCTGCCCCTCTCTCTCCCTGCCCCCCCTCTCTCTCTCTCCCCCCTCTCTCTCTCTCTTTCCCCCCTCTCTCTCTCTTTCCCCCCCTCTCCCCCCTCTCTCCCCCCCTCTCTCTCCCTCCCCGCCGCTCTCTCTCCCCTCTCTCTCTCCTCCCCCTCTCTCTCCCTGCCCCTCTCTCTCCCTGCCCCTCCCTCTCTCTCTCTCCCTCCCTCCCTCTCTCTCCCTCCCTCCCCGCTCTCTCCCTCTCTCCCTGCTCTCTCTCTCTCCCTCCCTCCCTGCTCGCTCTCTCTCTGTCCCTCCCTGCTCTCTCTCTCTCTCTCCCTCCCTCTCTCTCCCTCTCCCTCCGACTCACCTCGGTACCAGAGCGGAGTCAGTCCGACACCGGGAGGCCGGGTGCCGATCGCTCAGAAGGGAGCCCGGGGTTCCTCATGTTTAACTAGGCGGGCCTTTGGACCCGGTTGGCCGGGCGGCAGTTGAAGGCCTTTTCGCTCCGGACTCCCGTGTCCGAGAGCCCAGCGGGTGAAGAAGGGCGGCCACCATTTTGTGAGATCGGGCGAGAGAGAGAGAGGGGGGGGGGGGGGGAAGGAGAGAGAGAGTGAGGGGGGGGGGGGAAGGAGAGAGCCGCCGCTCCTCCGGTCGATGTGTTGTGGGCCGACCCCTGATGAGCGCCTGATCCGCTGAGCCGGAGCCCTCGCCACTGCTCCCCTGCTCGCTGTCTCTCGGGCCGCGTGGTTCTCTGTTTTTCCCGCGCAGCCGGCCAGAGAGAAGAAAAACAAAAGAGATGAAGAGAGACGCGACTGAGTGAACAATCTAATTTAAAGCAGCCTCTCCCCCGCTAAAAGGTGAGAGCCGGAGGGAGATTTTGCGGGTGAAAAAGGGCGGCCACCAGCGCTTCAGGCCCAGCCGGTCTTTAATGGCCGCCACTCACCTCAGCTGAGCTCCCGCTCGGCAGTTTGAAGGATTAGGCCCCGCCCACAAACGCCATGAAACGCCCCCCAATTGGTCAACCATCACGTCACTCAACGCTAATGAGCAGTAGGATTGGTCAACCGCTAATGAGCGGATTTTTGAAAGTTTTTTGTCTACTGTCCGAACAATTTTTGTCTGACCAAAAAGTAAATACGCTTAGTAGACTCTCCTAATCATAACCTTTCTTTTGATATAACATATGTGTAGGTACGCTCTATAACTTTTGAGTGATGCCCAGACAGACAGACAGACAGAACTATCCTTTTATATATATATAATAAATTATATATATATATATATATATATAAAGGAAGAAGATAGATAGATAGATAGATATGTATGTAGCCTTCTCTCATACAGCTTTCAATCTCAATGGTACCTTGCACTTTGGGCCTCGAGGCTTCAACCGTGTTTCTCAATTTAAAAAAAATTATACAGTTTAATAAATTCAATAAATACCCTTTCTTTTTCAAACTGTACAGTCTTTACTAAGTTTCTTTTATATACTTGAACAGTAAGAGTCAGATTAGCTTTTTTTTAAATTCACAAGAGCACTATTATCACACTGAACATTTTGATCAATAAATTTGGCGCTGGGATGACGAAGTGGCGAAGAGTGTTTGTAACATTCATCAAAAACAACAACTTGTATTTATAGAGGGGGAAAAATTTCAGTTGCTTTGCTTTGAGAGAGTGGTTAACAAAGCATATGGGATCTTGGGCTTCATAAATAGAGGTGTTAAGTACAAAAGTAGTGAAGTTAAGCTGAACCTTTATGAAGTGCTGGTTAGGCCACAACTGGAGTATTGCGTCCAGTTCTAGTCACCACACTTTTGGAAGGATGTGAAGGCCCTTGAGAGGGTGTGGAGGAGATTTACCAGAATGGTTCCGGTGATGGGGGATCTTAGCTACAAAGACAGGTTGGAGAAGTTGGATCTGTTTTCATTAGAGCAAAGGAGGTTGAGGGGTGATTTGATAGAGGTGTACAAGATTATGACGGGTTTGGATAGGCTAGACGGGGAAAGGCTGTTCCCACTAGTTGATGGTACAAGGACTGGGGGACACAGATTCAAGGTTTTAGGCAAGAGATACGGGGGGGGACATGAGGAAAAACTTTTTTACGCAGCGAGTGGTGAGCGTGGGTTTTCTCCGGGTGCTCCGGTTTCCTCCCACAGTCCAAAGATGTGCGGGTTAGGTTGATTGGCCATGATAAAAATTGGCCCTTCGTGTTAGGGGGGATTAAATACGTGGGGTTACGGGGATAGGGCTTGGGTGGGATGGTTGTCGGTGTAGGGACCGGGTGCTAGGGTTTGGATGATCAGCCATGATCTCGTTGAATGGCGGAGCAGGCTCGAAAGGGCCGAATGGCCTACTCCTGCTCCTATCTTCTATGTTTCTATGTTTCTATGACCTGGAACTCGCTGCTGACGGA
Source organism: Somniosus microcephalus (assembly GCF_052327205.1). Taxonomy (NCBI): domain Eukaryota; kingdom Metazoa; phylum Chordata; class Chondrichthyes; order Squaliformes; family Somniosidae; genus Somniosus; species Somniosus microcephalus. Next base: position 22,855,177 of record NC_140998.1, read on the forward strand.
AGTGGTGGAAGCGGAGACACTCAATCTTTTCAAGGGGAGGCTGGATTGGCACTTGAGGGGAATAAACTTGCAGGGCTACAGGGCTAGAGCGGGGGAAAGGGACTGATTGGATTGCTCTACAGAGAGCTGGCATGGACATGATGGACCAAATGGCCTCTTTCTGTGCCGTTATGACTCCATAACTCTATGGGCAGGATTTTCATTGGGCCATGGAGGCGGGATTGGAGGCGTGTGGGGGGTTTAAAATCGCGAAATCAGGGGGCACGAACCCATCCCGCCCCCAACCCGCCTCCATGCCAGTTTCAAAGGAGGCGGATACCTGTGCTGGGAGCCACCTCCCCGAGGCGGGAAGGGGATTAGTGCCAATTAACTGCCTGTTAACAGGCAGTTTTTAGCCTAATCCCTATTTTTATCCCTGAAGTCTGGGATTCCCAACGGCTCCAAACCACGCCAAGTTAGCGAGGCGGACCGTCGGGCTGAAGGGCTTGGCGGGTTCGAGATGTCCGGTGTTCAGGTGAGTGATGGGTGCATGAGTGCAGAGGTAAGTGTGTTTGGTGTGTGTAAAGTGTTTAAAGAAGTTTTACTTACCTTTACTTACATTTCCTTCAGGTCTCGGGAGTCCCTCATCTCACCGGCACAGAAAGCAGAATGGCCGCGAGCTGTCAAAATCTGCAGCATTCAGCTTTCTGTTCTGGAGAGATCTCTAAATCAGCCTGAGAGGAAGGAATTAACTTGGGAGTACAGATTGTCAGTGTTTGACAGCTTCAAAGAGCTGTCAAACGCTGATATTTATCTGTCAAAAGCTCTTGACAGATGAAATGTCAATCTGTGATGTCACCTGTTGCTGGGTGGCCCTTAATTGGCCTGCTGAGCCCCTGGGCGGGCTCAACTAGGTCAATCAAGTGAAAATCGAGTGGGTTGGCCACAACTCGATGGAGGCGGGGCTACAACCCCAAAAGTTGTAGTCCTGCCTCCTACACGCCTCCAGTATCAAAATCCAGCCCTATGACTCCTGTTCCGGGGCTCTTTTGTTGGCACCCCGCTCCCTGGTGGGTCCAGCAGGGCCCCGGTGCGCGCTGCGCTGGGACCCTCCCTTTTAATCAGGGGAGGGAGGCCTGTAGTACCGCAGCGCTACGTGCCGACGCACATTCGCTGCTGAACGTAGCGCCGTGATATCCAATGGGAGCGCCCCAAGAGGGAGGGGGAGCACTTCCGGTAGCGCCCCGCCTCCTGCTTGGTGTTCTACCATTGAATTTCGGGCGCGGGGGCGCTAACTTTTTCAGGGCGCTAAAAGTTATCGCTCCAAAGGGGGCGCGAGCCAATTTTCCCCCCATAGTGTTTGTATCCAAGGCGCATCACATGAGCGTTAAACAGAATTTGACTGAGCCGCATAAGGTGATATTATTTACCACGGCTCCCATTTTTTCGGGCAGCGGGTGCCAGTAATGATTCTACTGTTGCCATTTACACCTCCTCTAAGCCCATCTTTTGCTCCTTTACTTGTCCCGTTCCCTCCCGCTTTTGTTTTGTACCATCATCCCTTTTGTCATTTAATCACTCCTGCCTTCCACCCTATCACTCCTTTTTGTTCTTTCCACCCCACCTCGTACTTTTCTGCATTAAGCAACTTGGCCACATTGAATCAAAAACATAAGGCAGTCATGTATCACAATTGTTTCACGCACGGTCTGGCCTGCCTCTCTTCCTGCTTAAAAACTGTCCAATCTCAAATTTCTTCCAGTTTCGACGAAGGGTCATCGACCTGAAACGTTAACTCTGTTTCTCTCTCCGCAGATGCTGCCTGGCCTGCTGAGTGTTTCCAGCATTTTCTGTTTTTATTAAGGAGGTATTAGGACAGGTGAACAAGAGCTTGGTCAAAGAGGTAGGTTTTATGTCGAGTCTTAAAAAGGAGGAGAGGCAGAGGGGTTTAGGGAGGGAATTCCAGAGCTTAACAGCTGAAGGCATGGCCGCCAGTGGTTGAGCGATGAAAGTCAGGGATGCACAAGAGGTTAGAATCTGAGGAGCACAGGGATCTCGGAGGGTTGTAGGTCTGGAAGAAGTTCCTGAAATAGGGAGGGGCGAGGCCATGGAGAAACTGGAAAACAAGGATGAGAATGTTGAAAGCGAGGTGTTGCTGGACCGTGCGTGAAACGATTGTGATACATGAATACATGCCTGCCTTGTGTTTTGATTAAATGTGGCCAAGTTGCTTAACACAGGAAAGTGCAAAGTGATACATTTTGGTAGGAAGAACGAGGAGAGGCAATATAAACTAAAGGGTAGAATTCTAAAGGGGGTGCATTAACAGAGACACCTGGGGGTATGTGTGCACAAATCGTTGAAGGTGGCAGGACAGGTTGAGAAAGCGGTTAAAAAGGCATACGGGATCCTGGGCTTCATAAATAGAAGCATAGGGGTCGATTTTCGTTCAGGTGCAGGGAATTGGCGGTTTCCCCGAATTTAGTGATTCCGACACGATTGTAAATGGGTCTGTGAGATTAATGCAAATTTAACACAATTGGCCAATTGAATTCCAGCGTGTGGGAAGCCTTGGCAATTGAGTATTTCCAATCAGAAAGTCGCAGAATATGACGTCATATAAGGTTCACAGCAAGCCTTGCTTCCTCTGCAGGCTTCCAACCTTCCACATTAAGATGGCACAGGAGCCTGCAGGAGGAACGGCCAGTGGGAGGGCCAGATCTGCGCCCAAATTTGATGAGGCTTCACTACAGGCATTATTGGATGGTGCTAGGGCCCACAGGGAGGTCCTCTTCTCTTCTTCAGGGAGGAAGAGGCCTCCCAGCCAGACCAAGGCTGTGTGGCTAGAAGTGACAGGTCAAGTCAACTCCTTGGGGCTCACACAAAGAAGGTGGTTGCAGTGCAGGAAAAGATTCCATGACCTTCTTCGCACTGGAAAAGTAAGTACTGTATGATGTTTCCATCACCCTTAATCTGATCCCCATTGCCTTTCCTCACCAGCACTCAGCTTTAGCAATCTCTTCCTGCACATCCCACTAGATACTCACATCCATGCACCCTTACCCATTCCCTCTCTCTCTATGCTCACAATTCACAGAACTATGCCACCATGCAGCCCTCACACACCCTCTCACTCTGATGCTTTGAACAAACTGACAACACACAGGGTGGGCCCTTGGTCTTGCAACCTCACTCCATCTTTGTCTCCTTCTAAGTATCTATGCTATGCAATCTCTGCACTCACTCCTTCATTCTCACTCAACCTCCACTTGTCTCCCTCATTGCAGGAAAAGAGAGCTCACAACAGGAGAGAGCGAGCCAGGACAGGAGGAGGGCCGCCCTCATTAGCCCAGCTTACCCCCTGGGAGGAAGGCATCCTGGAGATTGCCAGGGCTGACCGAGATGTGGACGGTGGGGAAGGACAGGCAGGAGCATCCCCGCAAGCTGGTGACAGAATAGTTTTCCATCTCTCTCATTGGCATTGCATGAGTCGCTGATAATGATTCTGAAGCTACATCATATGGACTTATGATCATCTGCAGAATGCAATGTGCATGTAACCTTGGCATCACATCTCTAACTTTTTCCTTGACTCCCCCACAGGACCATCGAGAGCCCCCATGCCCACTCTGCAGGAGGAAGAGCCTGAGCAGCCAGACTCCTCAGAGGAATCTGCAACCTCTGAGGGCGCAGCGTCATCAGCAATAAGCGCACCCAGCACCAGCGCAGACACTCACACCTTGGTGGGACCTTCAGGACATAGAGTAGAGTTGTCACCTGGTGTATCACAGCTCACAAGTGAGCATCAGCAGATTGTGGAGACAGGGACAGCAGTGGAGAGTCCTCGTCGGAGGGCGCAGAACTCTGCCAGCTCGGCTCAGCTGCATGTCGACCCTCTGCCTCTGGGTCCATCCGTAAGATCAGAGGTGATGGAACTCCAGGCACAGATGCAGGAGTCTCTGGCAGGTTTTGTCTCTAGGGTCGCTGCGAGTGTGGAGCGAATGGAGGAGTCCATAGCGAACATGAGCAGAGCCTTTGTGGAGTCATTGGCGCATGAACGCATCACCACGGAAAGGATGGCAACCTCCGTGAAAAGGATGGCTACAGTAGAGGAGAGGATGGCTATGGCCATGGAGGAGCTAAGTCACCAGAGTGTTGAAAACATGGTGAGTGTTCAGAATGGACTAACATCTCTGGAGGAGCGATGGTCAGCTATTGAACAGAGAAACCAGACCTTCATGGCAAGCCCTCTGAGTAGGACTGCCATTGTAGAAACGGATCCCCATGGCCCCCCTGATGTGCAGCAAGCTGCTCTCAAGCCACTTGCAGGCACTGAGGGGGACCTGACCCATGAGAGGGAGGTTGGTGGCAGACCTCAAGGAAGTGGGGGCTCCTCTCCAAGCGCTCACACTTCCATGCCACTGCAGAGCCCTCGGTCAGAGCCCCGCCGGAGTACACACCCAACGGAGATAGAGGTCTCAACCCCTGCACAGCCGCAGGAGCAGCAGACTGCTGGCGAGCTCTCACAGGCTTGCCATCCCAGAGGACGCCCGCCAAAGGTGTCAAGACAGGAGCAGCAGGAAAGTGAGCAAGGGGCCTCCACATCTGCTGAAGCCACAGGGGAACCACTACGTAGGAGCACGCGTAAGAGGAAAATAAAGCACTAATAGTCCCAAGGGTAGTCACTTGGGTGAAATGTTGTGTTTATTTTTTAAATGCCATCAGTTGGTTATTGTAAATAAAATTTCTGATGGCAACTTCTGCAGTTGTGGCGTGTGTCATTTCGCAAATGGGGCTGGAGGTCCTCTAATGCCAAGAGGGGAAGGAAAAAAAGGCCTCCCATGCTTCTGGTAGGTGCCTCAGTTGAGGAAGCGCTGAGTGAGGGTGGCGAGAGGGGTCTCACAGGAGGTCACACTGGAGAAGTGTGTGAGGCTCCAAACTTCCACAGCTGTGGTTATGCCTTCTAAAAGTTCCCCCAGACCTGAGACAACAAAGTCCTGCCACCTGCAAATGATGACTGATCAAATATCCTCTTTAATGTTGGACCTGCAGTTGATAGTCAGCAAGCCAATAGTGTTCACGCCAGGTTTCACAGGCGTGATCCCCACCAGGCGCGTTTTGCGTGGGAAAAGGGTTAAACAGGCAAGGGCCTGTTAAAATGGGATTATAAAGGCCAATCAGTGCTGTTTAAGGGCCCTAAAGACCAGTCCCGCCTGTTGCAGGCGGGACTGATTCGGGTCAATCAGACACACCTAGGTTAAAATGGCGTGGAGGCGGGAACCAGGCGGGGGGGTCGTGACCCCTAGGTTTTGCGATTTTAACCCCCCCGCCGCACGCCTAAAAGCCCGCCTCACGGCCCAATGAAAATCGAGGCCATAGAGTACAAAAGCGAGGACGTTATGATGAACCTTTATAAAACACTGGTTCGGCCTCAACTGGAGTATTGTGTCCAATTCTGGGCACTGCACTTTTGGAGGGATGTGAAGCCTTAAAGAGGGTGCAGAAAAGATTTACAAGAATGGTTCCAGGGATGAGGGACTTCAGTTACGTGGATAGACTAGAGAAGCTGGGGTTGTTCTCCTTAGAGCAGAGAAGGTTGAGAGGAGATTTGATAGAGGTGTTCAAAATCATGAGGGGTCTAGACAGTGTAGATAGAGAGAAACTGTTCCCATTGGTGTAAGGGTTGAGAACCAGAGGACACGGATTTAAGGTGATTGGCAAAAGAACCAAAGGCGACATGAGGAAAAACTTTTTTACTCAGCGAGTGGTTATGATCTGGAATGCACTGCCTGAAAGGGTGGTGGAGGCGGACTCGATCACTGCTTTCAAAAGGGAGTTGGATAATTACCTGAAGGAAAACAATGTTGCAGGGCTATGGGGAAAGGGCGGGGGAGTGGGACCAGCTGAAGTGTTCTTGCAGAGAACCGGCACGGACTCGACGGGCCGAATGGCCTCCTGCTGTGCTGTAACCATTCTATGGTTCTATGCTTGCCCCTTCTTTCGCAAACCCACCACAACCTAGGTTGGAAGTTCCCACTTGACCGTGTGAGGGGCAGTGATGCAGAGGAGGTGGGGGCGAGAGACCTCCTACTTTGAAAGTCCCCTCTTCCCTGTCCTCATTGGGATTCTCTGTAAGACTGGAATCCAGCAGTCATTGAACTTAAGTGTACTGGTTTCCAGGAGGGTGCAAGTGGGCACCACCAAGGGGTTGAGGTCAAGGAAGCAACCTGGAGCTCCCCCAAAAGTTGGTGTTATTTTATTTCTTTAATTGCTTACCAAGTGGGCTGAAGGGGAGCAGTAAGTCATTTCTCCGGGAACGTGGGTGGCCATCAGCCCTCCATCTCCCTCCCCACAGCTGGCAGGAGGTGCCAGAATCTCCAGCTGCAAGATGTGCCCCATCATAGCAAGGGCCACAACTCTGTCAGCAGAAGTTCAATTCAAACATGCATCACGCACCGGGAGCATGCACTGGACCGTGGAAAACATGCGACCAGAACGTTTGCACCGAGTGCAATTTCTCCGAGTGTCTTTCTGCGTTTCCAGAAACCAACGAGAGTGAGGATAAAAATTCATGAGACGTAATTTGCAGATGTTTCTGGCAGCAGCTGAGCGTATTGTAAACTGGGGTAGAATTTCATCTCGCTGCCTGGGGGTAAACTGGCATTGCTGATCGGGCACCCATTATAGAAACCGCCTGATGTTCATTTCCAGTTTTACATCTGTTAAGTTGAAAATCTAACCCACTCTTAAAGTAAACAGAATTTTTAAAGCACATTTATGTTTAATTGATATTTAAAATAGTTTCTGGCAGTGAGATGCTCTCAGAAAACGGAAAGGGGTATTTGCCCCTTTTTTGGATGCCTCATATCCCTCTACTATTACTGCTCGCTGACCAACATTGGCTCCTGGGCCAGCAACGCCTCAATTTTATAATTCTTATCCTTGTTTTCAAATAGCTCCATGGCCTCGTCCCCTCCCTATCTCCGTAAACTCCTCCAGCCCCACAACCCTCCGAGATCTCTGCGCTCCTCCAATTCTGGCCTCTTGAGCATCCCCGATTTTAATCACTCCACCATTGGCGGCCGTGCCTTCAGCTGCCTAGGCCCCGAAGCTCTGGAATTCCCTAAATCTCTCCGTCTCTCTACCTCTCTCTCCTCCTTTAAGACGCTCCTTAAAATCTACCTCTTTGACTAAGCTTTTGTTCACCTGTCCTAATATCTCCTTATTTGGCTCAGGGTCAAATGTTCACAGAATCACAGAAACCCCACAGTGCAGATAGAGGCCATTTCGGCCCATCGAGCCTGCACCGACACATATCCCACCCAATCCCCGTAACCCCTACACCAACACATATCCCCATTTAATCCCCCTAACACTAAGGGTCAATTTATCATAGCCAATCAACCTAACCCGCACATCTTTGGACTGTGGGAGGAAACCGGAGCACCCGGAGGAAACCCACGCAAACACGGGGAGAATGTGCAAACTCCACACAGACAGTCGCCCGAGGCCGGATTCGAACCCGGGTCCCTGGCGCTGTGAGGCAACAGTGCTAACCACTATGCCACCATGCTGTTTGATAAAGTTCCTGTGACGTGCCCTGGGACATTTTACTACTTTAAAGGCGCTATATAAATGCAAGTTATATTTATGGTTGCTTTTTCATTCATCAGTGTCTGTGTTACCAATCTATTCTATCATGAAACAAGAATTTCATGTTTAATAAATATTGACATGAATCAGTCATTCATGAAAGAAAGACTTATGAAATAATCTGAGCGGCCTGCGGGTGGCACGGGCCCAGCTTGCGCAGGACATTCTTAACAGGAACTAGTGAAGGACACAACTAGACCACCATGTTGTAAAACAGTTGATTAAAGCTTTGTTTAACGCTTAGACCAAGTGCCTAGTAGTTTTCTTACGTCAAATACTATGTTGAAAAAGTAAATAAAAGTGGTTCAATGCGTCACGTACAGTCTTGGTTTCTGTGAGGTTACTGACAGTTTGATTGAGCGGGGTTTTATTTTAGCTGTGACTGGGTTGGACTGCACCAGCGGGGATCTCAGTTACACAAACCCAAAGCATGTCGCTTCAAACCAGGATAGTCCAAAGATATCTGACAGTAAAAAAAAAATCATGGATCACTCAAACTATTATACCTCTCAAGATGGTCAGAAAATTTAGTTCATACAATTCTCATCATATCTCCCTTTTATTTTCGGTTTTGATACTTGCTACAAGGCTAGTAATGTTGTAAGGAAAACAAATCTAAAGTTAAATCAAATCCAATTCATGGCCAGTTTTCAGGCTATCTTCTTTTTCTGAAAATATGCACTGTGTTGTTTGCTGTTGTTCCCACCAATACTTCCGACCACAAGGCTCCTTAACTTTTTATAACGTGTTTGCAAGGTGTGGTCAAGACTTCAGCTCAGGCAACAGATCACTGAAGACAGGATTTTGGGTATATTGAGGGCCTGAACTCTCATCGCTAATTCATTCCAGGGGAATTTCACCAAGGATGGAGGTGAAGGTCAACCCAAACCTATATTCCTGAAGACCCAAATCTCATCCCCCAACTACAACTGGCTTCTTCCACTCAAGGATTTGTTTTATACCGTGTGAATATTTCCATTTACACCCAATAGAATGCCATATAAATACAGTCTCAAAAGAATTCAACAGATAGTGACTTGGTGGCATAACGGCAGAACATGGTTGGTGTGCTGCTGTGACGCAAAGGGGGAAAAATTCCGTTGTTTGCGCCTCCCGTTAGCGCCTTAAGAGGGCGCCAATTGGGGCGCAAAGCAACTAGCGCCCGGGCGCGGCGATGTTTGTGCCGCTCGCGAAATTAACTAGACATTTTGCGGCGGTGCTAAACACTACCGCCACGATCTCCTGCGCCGGCAGATTGTGACGTCAGTCGAGTGCGCAACGCCCCGTTAGTGCCCTGGACCGGATATTGAGTGGCGCTCCCTGCCTTACCGCCTGCCGCTAGCAACGACAGGTTGAGGGGAACGTTATGCTGTCAGAAAGGGACTAGGGGAGCGCTATTTAAAGGTGACCACTTCCTGCCTTTTTTTGTACGTGACACTTTTGCACCACGCAGTCTGAGAGAGAGAGCGAGAGAGAGACTTCTGGAGAGATTCAACGCTGTGTGAAGGAGTTTTGAGTACTGAGCAGCTCTTTGCAGGTTTATTTTGATTTGCCCTTCCTTGCTTTGCTAGCACTCTGAGGTAGCACCTCACTCCTCGGCCTTTGCGCCTTAAGACAGGTGTGAAGCGCCTGATTTAGCGCTCCAATCACCTCCAGGGGCGATAAAAGCCAAGTTTGCTGTCGGAGGCGATAATTAGCGCCAGGCGCTAAACTTTGCGCACGGCCAATAACGACACCCCAAATGGGGCGATACTGAATTTTTCCCCCAAAGGCTTGAATGCGCCACTCACTGGCTGGCCAGCTCTTGAGCTTGGGTGTGCAGCCTTGGGGACGCATCAAGCAAAGGGTAAGCATTTTTCTGAAGGATGGCAGCATTGCCAGGGGCTGCTTTCCACACATCTTCTAGAAGTTATCTTCAAATTGAAATGTGAGTAACTCTATCTGCCTTGGTAGCTGAGAAAGAATGACCGTGTCAGATACTTAAAGAAAGACTTGCATTTATACAGCGCCTTTCATGACCTCAGGACATCCCAAAGCGCTTTACGGCCAATGAAGTACTTTTTAAAGTGGTCACTGCTGTAATGTAGGAAAAGGCGGCAGCCAATTTGCGCACAGCAAGCTCCCACAAACAGCAATGTGATAATGATCAGATAATCTGCTTTTTTTAGTGATGTTGATTTGAGGGATAAATATTGGCCCCAGGACACCGGGGAGAACTCCCCTGCTCTTCTTCGAAATAGTGCCGCAGGATCTTTTACATCCACCTGAGAGAGCAGACGGGGCCTCGGTTTAATGTCTCATCCGAAAGACGGCACCTCCGGCAGTGCAGCGCTCCCTCAGCACTGCACCGGAGTGTCGGCCTAAAGTTTGATGCTCAATCCTAAAGGAGGGCAGCAGAACTCTTGACGCAGCTTGTGCTGAAGTGAGTTACTCATCTCAGTCATACAGTGAGACAAAGATGCTATCAGTCATTTATAGAGTGTCATCTGCCCACCTATTGACGGATGGCGCACTGTTCTAAGAGATCGTGAAGATGGGAAAGTGACACTAGATAAGAAAAGAACTAAGGTTAAAAATAAAGGTACACTGAAAATGAGGGGAACAAAAAGTATCCTGCGATGGCAGGAATGACGTATGAGGAGAGAGTGGGTCGATTGGGCTTATACTCGCTGGAGTTTAGAAGAATGAGAGGGGATCTCATTGAAACTTATAAAATTCTAACAGGACTAGACAGACTAGATGCAGGAAGGATGTTCCCGATGGTCGGGGAGTCCAGAACCAGGGGTCACAGTTTAAGGATAAGGGGTAAGCCATTTAGGACAGAGATGAGGAGGAATTTCTTCACCCAGAGAGTGGTGAACCTGTGGAATTCTCTACCACAGAAGGCAGTGGAGGCCAATTCATTAAATATATTCAAGAAGGAGTTAGATATATTTCTTAAGGCTAAAGGGATCAAGGGATATGGGGAGAAAGCAGGGACAGGGTACTGAATTTGGATGATCGGCCATGATCTCATTAAATGGCGGAGCAGGCTCGAGGGGCCGAATAGCCTACTCCTGCTCCTATCTTCTATGTTCCTATTAATAGAATAATGTTCATTTAAATTAAATTATAGCACTAAAAACTGCCAGTTTAGAGAGCACCTCACCGCAGTTAATAATTTTCTGTTTCAGATTAAATTTGAATGAACCTGTAGCCCCTGATCAAGGCGGGTGGGAAGCAGAAGCAGAAGCAGAAGCAGCGACGTTCTAGTAACTGCAGAGACCACACATCCCCGAAGTCAAGGCGGATAAATCACCTGGACCTGATGGCTTACATCCTAGGGTCTTGAGGGAAGTGGCGGTAGGGATTGTGGATGCATTGGTAATAATTTTCCAAAACTCCCTGGGCTCAGCAAAGGTCCCGGCAGACTGGAAAACTGCTAATGTAACGCCCTTATTTAAAAAGGGCAGTAGACAGAAGGCTGGAAACTATAGACCGGTTAGCCTAACATCTGTGGTAGGTAAAATGTTGGAGTCCATTATTAAGGAGATGATAACAGGACATTTGGATAATCATAATTTAATAGGACAAAGTCAGCATGGTTTTATGAAGGGGAAGTCATGTTTGACAAATTTGCTGGAGTTCTTTGAGGAAGTAACATATAGGGTGGATAAAGGGAAACCAATGGACGTAGTGTATTTAGACTTCCAAAAGGCATTTGACAAGGTGCCACACAAAAGATTATTGCTTAAGGTAAAAAATCACGGGATTGGGGGTAATATTCTGGCATGGATAGAGGATTGGCTACCTAACAGAAGGCAGAGAGTTGGGATAAATGGTTCATTCTCAGACTGGCAATCAGTAACTAGTGGTGTTCCGCAGGGGTCAGTGCTGGGTCCCCAACTCTTTACAATCTATATTAACGATTTGGAGGAGGGGACCGAGTGTAACATATCAAAGTTTGCAGATGATACTAAGATGGGAGGGAAAGTAGTGAGTGAGGAGGACATAAAAAACCTGCAAGGGGACATAGACAGGCTAAGTAAATGGGCAGAGATTTGCCAGATGGAATACAATACTGGAAAGCGTGAGGTTATGCACTTTGGCAGGAAAAATCGTAGAGCAAGTTATTATCTTAATGGCAAGAAACTGGGAAGTACTGAAGTACAAAGGGATCTGGGGGTCCTGGTGCACGAAACTCAAAAGGTTAGTATGCAGGTGCAGCAAGTGATTAAGAAGGCCAATGGAATGTTGGCTTTCATTGCTAGGGGGATAGAATATAAAAATAGGGAGGTATTGCTTCAGTTGTACAAGGTATTGGTGAGACCGCACCTGGAATACTGCATACAGTTTTGGTGTCCATACTTAAGAAAAGACATACTTGCTCTCGAGTCAGTACAAAGAAGGTTCACTCGGTTAATCCCGGGGGTGAGGGGATGGATATATGAGGAGAGGTTGAGTAGATTGGGACTCTACTCATTGGAGTTCAGAAGAATGAGAGGCGATCTTATTGAAACATATAAGATTGTGAAGGGGTTGGATCGGGTGGATGCGGGGAGGATGTTCCCGATGATGAGTGAAACTAGAACTAGGGGGCATAATCTTAGAATAAGGGGCTGCTCTTTCAAAACTGAGATGAGGAGGAACTACTTCACTCAGAGGGTGGTAGGTCCATGGAATATGCTGCCCCAAAAAGCTGTAGAAGCTACATCATTACATAAATTTAAAACAGAAATAGACAGTTTCCTAGAAGTAAAGGGAATTAAGGGTTACGGGGAGCGGGCAGGAATTTGGACATGAGTCTAGGTTCGGATCGGTCATGGCCCTGTGGGTAGTGGAGCGGGCCCAGGGGCCGTGTAGCCTGATCCTGCTCCTATTTCATGTGTCTAATTCTGTTAGATTCAGGAGGTGGTTCTGTGATAGTAGATTGGCGGTTAGGATCAGATCAGCCATGATCTTATTGAATGGCGGAGCAGGCTCGAGGGGCTGATTGACCTACTCCTGCTCCTATTTCTTATGTTATGTTCTTATGTTCTCTCCTCAGTCACACCGGGAGACCAGGGCCCAGAGTGATAAAGCTTTGGATTCAATGCTCAGGATGGAATCATTTTTTTCCCCACCACACGTACAGTAAGCTTACAATTCGAGTGCAGCGCCGGGCAATCTAAATCTCAGCACAGTCCTCGCAAGCACAGAGATTCATCTTGACAAACAGCTGGAACGTTATTATTGCTACTCTGTAGATAGTGTGCACTGTAGTTCCCACTAGCGCTTCTTCATGCTTGCAGACCAAAAAAAAAGCAACAGAGGATCAACTATCATACTTGCGTGGGCCTCCCGAGTCCATGAAATGGCTAGTAAAATGGGTCATTGCAGCAGCTAATACCAACTGTCACATCCATCAACATAATGGCGACAGCGTTTTGTGTACAACAGCAGATGTAGTTCAACAGAACAAAAATAAACATGATTTCTGTTCCTTCAATTTTTATCCCTTTCATTTCTTGACGTGTGATGTGTAATTGTTCCACAACAACTTGTATTTATATAGCGCCTTTAACGTAGAATAACGTCCCAAGGTGCTGCACAGGACAACATTTGACACCGAGCCAAATAAGGATAAATTAGGGCAGGTCTTGGTCAAAGAGGTAGGTTTTAAGGAGCGCCTTAAAGGAGGAGAGTGAGGTAGCGAGGTGGAGAGGTTTAGGGAGGGTGTTCCAGAGCTTAGGGCCTCGACAGCTGAAGGCACGGCCGCCCATGGTGGAGCGATAAAACTCAGGGATGCTCAAGAGGCCAGAATTGGAGAAGCGCAAAGATCCCGGGGGGTTGTGGGGCTGGAGGAGTTTACAGAGATAGGGAAAGGCGAGGCCATGGAGGGATTTGAAAACAAGGATGAGAATTCTAAAGGTTCTGACGAAGGGTCATCGACCTGAAACGTTAACTCTGTTTCCCTCTCCACAGATGCTGCCTGACCGGCTGAGTATTTCCAGCATTTTCTGTTTTTATTATGAAAATTTTAAAGTTGAGGTGTTGCTTAACCGGGAACCAATGTAGGTCAGCAAGCACAGGGGTGATGGGAGAACGGGACTTGGTGCGAGTTAGGACATAGGCAGCCGAGTTTTGGGTGACCTCAAATTTACAGAGGGTAGAACGTGGGAGGCCTTCCAGGGGTGCGTTGGACTAGTCAAGTCAAGTCAAGAAGTAACAAAGGCAGGACAGCCCACTGTAAAGACCAGTAATGGGCTTTTTGCCTTGCTCATTGATATGGATCTCCCGCCAACAGAGAAAGTCCACAGTCAAAAGAAAATCAATGTCATGTCAACAGCTGTACACGTGCAGTTATATCGCCATTACCGTCAGAGGTCTGCAATCCTTCTTACCACTGGGTGGATCCCCGAGCAGTAGGAGACTCGGCACGTTGCAAAACTGCTCCAAATAGAAAGGATTACAAAGTGTGCCGGCTGTGGCTCAGTGGCACTCTCGCCTCTGAGTCAGAAGGTTGTGGGTTCAAGTCCCCACTCCACTGGCCTCAGCACACAATCTAGGCTGACATTCCAGCGCAGTACTGAGGGAGTGCCGCACTGCCGGAGGTGCTGTCTTTTGGATGAGACGTGAAACCGAGGCCCCGTCTGCTCTCTCAGGTGGACGTAAAAGATCCCATGGCACTATTTTGAAGAAGAGCAGTGAAGTTTCCCCCCCCCCAGTATTCTGGCCAATATTTATCCCTCAATCAACATCACTAAAAACAGATTATTTGGTCATTATCACGTTGCTGTTTGCAGGACCTTCCTCTGCACAATTTGGCAACCACATTTCCTACATCACAAGTGACTGCACTTCAATAGTACATTCATTTTAGGGTTACAGCAATAAGAAATAACTTATTTTGATCCTTGGGACACATAACATCGAATGCTTTATATGCATTCAACTTTACACAAAACAATTTACAAATGGCATTATATTACTGGTGCCAAATCATTGATATTATTACTGCACAGCTGGATTAGTTTTAGAAACACTGGTTCTTCCACCTAGACTTTGGAAGAATAATAAAATTAGCTTGAGGTGCGATTTATTAAACAACCAAGATTGACTCAAAAAGTGTCTTCGGCATTTTGATATTCATTTCACAACTTGGTTTTTAAATGTATCTGATAAGTTTGAGAAGTCATGAAATATGATGTGATGGCTTTTGGAAACAAAACGCACACTATTTGATTTCAGAACTCAATGTAATTTCAGAATTGGTGGACTGGCTACCCACTCAGATGAGTGATGAAAATGGTTGTGTTCCTAACAATCCCCGAAATGCCCTCTGCTTTCAATTTAACAGCACGTTTTAATCTTGCACTTTAAAGCTATTGAAGTAGATTGCGTCCTGGCCAATATATACCCCTCAATCAACAGCACTAAAACAGATTACCTGGTCATTAACACACTGCTGTTTGTGGGAGCTTGCTGTGCGCAAATTGGCTGCCACGTTTCCTATGTTACAACAGTGACTCCACTTCAAAAAGTATCGGCTGTAAAGCGTTTTGAGACGTCCGGTGGTCGTGAAAGGCGCTATAGAAATGCAAGTCTTTGTTTCTCACCATTACTAACAAGTAGCAAAAAATTAAATACGCTCTAATACTGCAAGAAGTTCAACATTCTTCACCTTTTAGGAAACCAATTAATTTAAAATAATTTCCATTGTGTTGAATCACATACGGAACTATCATTTATGTTCAGTTTCTTTACTATGAACCCATCATGAGCGTCAACATCCTATTGCAATGAATAAGCATAAAAGATTTGCCGAATTCAGAAACATGTGTCATTCAAGCTCGTATGAGCAGATTTAAGGGGCACCTTTTGAGATCAATGAGGATTCATGGACAAAGACAAAAGCAAACTACTGCGGAAATCTGAAATAAAAACAGAAAATGCTGGAAACACTCAGCGGGTCAGGCAGCATCTGTGGAGAGTGAAACAGAGTTAACGTTTCAGGTCGATGACCCTTTGTCAGAACTGGAAAAAGTTAGAGATATAACAGGTTTTTAAGCAAGTGCAGGGGCAGGGAGAGGGGGAGGGGAGGAAAGAACAAAAGGGAAGGTCTGTGATAGGGTGGAAGGCAGGAGAGATTAAAAGACGAAAGGGATGATAGTGCAAGGCAAAAGGAGATAGTAATGGGACAAGTTAAGAAACAAAAGATGACTCTAGAAGAGGTGTAAATGGCAATGACAGAATCATCAACAGCTGCCATGTGAAAAAAATAGGGGCAGAGGTTATGATCTGAAATTGTTGAACTCAACATTGAGTCCAGAAGGCTGTAAAGTGCCTAATTGAAAGAGGTGGTGGTGTTCCTCAAGCTTACGTTGAGTTTTGTTGGTTCATGAACAAAGAAAGAACTGGTCAACAGAATTCCATGGGCTGAGGGTACAAATCAATGGAGAAGGCTCAAATAAAACGCTCTGTGAGTAGCTATGACCACACGGCTGATGAACTGCTGGGTGCAAAATAACATAAAATAAAAAGTTTTATAGGGTGTTCTTGTAAAATAGAAAGCCATACTAGTTAATGAATAACCATCAACCTTTCATGATTTAACAAGCTGCAACGTTAACATCTACCCAGGATTTATCATGCATTCAATTAAAAAGAAAACCTATCAAGTTCACCCAGGCATCACAGCGCAAAAGACTGGCACTTCAAACACAAATATTATTGGCATATTTATTCAGTGAAAACAAACATCATTTCAGTCCTGTGCTTGCACACCTGGGAACGCAGTATACATCTGAATCAATTTAACAGTGGTGTCTTTGCATGCATATGATTCAAAGTAATTTCTTGAACAAATTAATCTACAGAATTGCAACACAGCAGGGATGAGCATTTGAAAATGCTCAATCATTTGACTTAAGGATCTTAAATTCTCATTCGTTGAGTGTGTAGGAAGATGACCTTCCTTGTGCTACCAGTAACTCAAAAATAATTCAGCTAGATTTTAAGGATTTGGATGCGCTCCTAAAACTGGGTGGCTGGGAAATGGATGCGTAGCTTACAATTAAGCCACGAGGGATCCTTTTTTTAATTCGTTCATGGGATGTGGGCGTCACTGGCAACGCCAGCATTTATTGCCCATCCCTAGTTGCCCTCGAGAAGGTGGTGGTGAGCTGCCTTCTTGAACCGCTGCAGTCCGTGTGGTGAAGGTACTCCCACAGTGCTGTTAAGGAGGGAGTTCCAGGATTTTGATCCAGCGACAACGAAGGATCGGCGATATATTTCCAAGTCAGGATGGTGTGTGACTTGGAGGGGAACTTGGAGGTGGTGGTGTTCCCATGCGCCTGCTGCCTTTGTCCTTCTAGGTGGTAGAGGTCGCGAGTTTGGGAGGTGCTGCTGAAGAAGACTTTGTGAGTGGCTGCAGTGCCTCTTGTAGGTGGTACACACTGCAGCCACGGTGCGCCGGTGGTGGAGGGGGTGAATGTTTAAGGTGGTGGATGGCGTGTCAATCAAGCTGGCTGTTTGTCTTCGATGGTGTCGAGCTTCTTGAGTGTTGTTGGAGCTGTACTCATCCAGGCAAGTGGAGAGTATTCCATCACATGCCTGAATTGTGCCTTATAGATGGTTGAAAGGCTTTGGGGTGTCAGGAGGTAAGAAACTCGCCGCAGAATTCCCAGCCTCTGACCTGCTCTTGTTACCACAGCATTTATGTGGCTGGTCCAGTTAAGTATCTGGTCAATGGTGACCCCCAGGGTGTTGATGGTGGGGGATTCGGTGATGGTAATGCTGTTGAATGTTAAGGTGCGGTGGTTGGACGCTCGTTTGTTGGAGATAGTCATTGCCTTGCACTTGTGTGACATGAATGTTACCTGCCACTTATCAGCCCAAGCCTGAATGTGATCCAGGTCTTGTTGCATGCGGGCATGGACTGCTTCATTATCTGAGGAGTTGCGAATGGAACTGAACACTGTTCAATCATCAGCGAACATCCCCATTTCTGACCTTATGATGGAGGGAAGATCATTGATGAAGCAGCTGAAGATGGTTGAGCCATAGTCCTGCACATGTCCTAACCCCTCCGAGGGCTGGCTTACTCTGCATTTAACACACCCCGGCCCCTAAACAGGCACTGGAGATTCTCCCCAGCATGCAGTGAGGGACTGCACACTTTCTCCTCCCTTCTTACTGGATTATTAGAGATTAAAATAGCAGAAGGGTCAGTAACCAGAGGACACAGATTTAAGGTAATAGGCAAGAGAACCACAGGCGACAGGAGGAAACAAAAAATTACGCAGTGAGTTGTTGTGATCTGGAATGCACTGTCTGAAAGGGTGGCGTAAGCTGATTCAATAATAATTTTCAAAAGGGAATTGGGTAACCACTTGAAGGGAAAACAATTACAATGTAATGGGAAAAGAGCAGGGGAGTGGAACTAATTGAATAGTTCCTTCAAAGAGCCGGCATGGGCATGAGGGGCCAAATGGCCTCTTCTGTGCTGTGTCTGGACCTGACTCGTCCAACGCACTCCTGGCCAACTTCCCATTTTCTACTCTACGTAAACTTGAGGTCATCCAAAACTCGGCTGCCTGTGTCCTAACTCGCACCACGTCCCGTTCACCCTTCACCCCTGTGCTCGCTGACCTACATTGGCTCCCGGTCAAGCAACGTCTCGATTTCAAAATTCTCATCCTTGTTTTCAAATCCCTCCATGGCCTCGCCCCCTCCCTATCTCTGTAACCTCCTCCAGCCCAACAACCCTCCGAGATCTCTGAGCTCCTCTAATTCTGGCCTCTTGCACATCCCCGATTTTAATCACTCCACCAGTGACGGCCGTGCCTAAGCTCTGCAATTCCCTCCCTAAACCTCTCCGCCTCTCTTTCTCTCTCTCCTCCTTTAAGTCGCTCATTAAAACCTACCTCTTTGACCAAGCTTTTGGTCGGTCTGCCCTAATTTCTCCTTATGCGGCTCGGTGTCAAACTTTGTTTTAGAACGCTCCTGTGCAGCGCCTTGGGACATTTTACTATGGTAAGGGCGCTATATAAATACAAGTTATTGTTGTTGTATCATTCTATGATCCTAAGATGTAATCTCCACTGCTCCACTGCCACTAAACTATTGGGAATCCGATACTTCTCCTAGACTAGCCAGGTCTCGAGGAGAATGCATTTTCCTGCTTTAGACTCCCTTGTTCCATACTCTGGCTTCTGATCAAGACTGAGTGGCAATGCTGCCCCTAAGGTGCGCGGCCACGCACCAATTGCGAGGTCCCGCACAGGACGCTCACCAGTTTCAGCTGCCAGAAGGGATACCGCGCATGCGCGGCCACGTAGCAAATTTAAAAGGGGCTGCGTACGGAAAACATTTTTTTTTACAGGGAACATTGCGGAGTGGAGGATATTGTTATATAATAGAAAGAGTTTAAATTCAACACCTTGGCCCGGAATTTACGGTTGTAATGACGGTGAAACTGTCAGCGTTCGCCGTCATTACTCTGTAACTCCAAACTGTTCCCATTGGCGGAAGGGTCGAGAACCAGAGGACACAGTGATTGGCATCAGAACCAAAGGCGACATGAGGAAAAACTTATTTACGCAGCGAGTGGTTAGGATCTGGAATGCACTGCCTGAGAGGGTGGTGGAGGAAGACTCAATCGTGGCTTTCAAAAGGGAATTGGAGAAGTACCTGAAGGAAAAAATTTGCAGGGCTACGGGGAAAGGGCGGGGGAGTGGGACTAGCTGATGTTCTCTTGCAGAGAGCCGGCACGGGCTCGACGGGCTGAATGGCCTCCTTCTGTGCTGTAACCATTCTATGATTCTATGAGGCAGCCAATTTGCTCACAGCAAGGTCCCACAAGCAGCAATGAGATAAATGATCTTTTTTTTTTTAAAGCGATGTTAAGGGATAAATATCGGTCAGGACGCTGGGAAGAACTCCCCTGTTCTCTTCGAAACAGTGGCCATGCGATCTTTTGTGTCCACCTGAGAGAGCGGACGGGGTCTCGGTTTAACGTCTCATCCAAAAGACAGCACCTCCGACAGTGCAGCGCTCCCTCAGCACTGCACTGGGAGTGTAAGATGAACGTTAATTAACACCGCGACTCAATTTATTTTACTGACAGAATATGATGATGAGGTGCGATAGATGAAAACAAAGTGTCAAATAAGTTTTAATTGGATTTATCAGACAGTCCAGGACACACAGAGGGCCACATGTCATCAGATAAACCCTACCACATGATTCTACCATTTTTGTTTAGGCATATGTTAAAAAGGTTTTATTTTTAGTCTTTTCTCTGCTGTTATAGTTATGTCATGGTTCCTTAGATAAGACAAGCATTTATGTTCTTCAACAATCAATCAATCATCTTTTGCGCTGTCAATTTTCAATTGAAGTACTGATTAAATTCCCTTCGGGGGCTGTTAAGTTGAACTGGCAAAAAACAACCCCATCAGCTGTGACAGCTAAATATAGCAGCAAGGCCCATTTTATTTGCAAGCAAATCACAATGTGAGCTTCAAGCCTCCCTCAACGCTCCATCTATCACCATTTGTTATGCTGCGACATCTCCCAGGCGCCAATCAGCTTGCAGTCTAAATGTTACCGGTCACGAATTGCCAAGGTTAGACACGGAGGTTTGCCTTCAGCGCGTACTGGATTAAAGCCGACAGCCACTTGCATCTGTTACTGTACGCACTGACCTACATTGGCTCCCGGTCCAGCAACACCTCAATTTAAAAATTCTCATCCTCCTGCTCAAATCCTTCCATGGCCTCACACCTCCCAATCTCTGCGACCTCCCCCGGCCCTGGAGCCCTTCGAGATCTCAGCGCTACTCCAATTACGGCTTCTTGCGTATCCCCGATTTTAAATCGCTCCACCATTGGCGGCTGGGTCATTCAGCTGCCAAAGCCCGAAGCTCTGGAATTCCCTCCCCTAAAATTCTCTGCCGCTCTACCTCGCTCCCCTCCTGGAAGACACTCCTTTCAGAAGGCTTTCGATAAGGTCCCGCATAAGAGATTAGCGTGTAAAGTTAAGGCACGTGGGATTGGGGGCAAGGTACCGACTTGGATAAAGAACTGGTTGACAGACAGGAAGCAAAGAGTTGGAATAAACGACTCTTTTTCCGAGTGGCAGGCAGTGACTAGTGGGGTACCGCAGGGATCGGTCCTTGGACCCCAGTTATTCACAATATATATAAATGATCTAGACGAGGGAATGAGATGTAATATCTTCAAGTTTGCAGACGACACAAAGCTGGGTGGGCGTGTGTGCTGTGAGGAGGATGCTGAGAAACTCCAGTATGATTTGGACAGGTTGGATGATTGGGCAGAAGCATGGCAGATGCAGTATAATGTGGATAAATGTGAGGTTATCCACTTTGGTGGCAAAAACAGGAAGGCACATTATTATCTGAACCGCAATAGATTGGGAGAAGGGGAAGTGCAACGAGACCTGGGTGTCCTTGTGTACCAGTCGCTGAAGGTAAGCATGCAGGCGGTTAAGAAGGCAAATGGTATGTTGGCCTTCGTAGCGAGAGGGTTCGAGTACAGGAACAAGGATGTCTTGCTGCAGTTGTACAGAGCCTTTGGTGAGACCACATCTTGAGTATTGTGTGCAGTTTTGGTCGCCTTATCTGAGGGAGTGCAGCGAAGAGTCACCAGACTGATACCTGGGATGGCAGGAATGACGTATGAGGAGAGATTGGGTCGATTGGGCTTATACTCGCTGGAGTTTAGAAGAATGAGAGGGGATCTCATTGAAACTTATAAAATTCTAACAGGACTAGACAGACTAGATGCAGGAAGGATGTTCCCGATGGCGGGGGAGTCCAGAACCAGGGGTTCTGTCTAAGGATAAGGGGTAAGCCATTTAGGACAGAGATGAGGAGGAATTTCTTCACCCAGAGAGTGGTGAACCTGTGGAATTCTCTACCACAAAAGGCAGTGGAGGCCAATTCATTAAATATATTCAAGAAGGAATTAGATATATTTCTTAAGGCTAAAGGGATCAAGGGATATGGGGAGAAGGCAAGGACAGGGTACTGAATTTGGATGATCAGCCATGATCTCATTGAATGGCGGAGCAGGCCCGAGGGGCCGAATGTCCTACTCCTACTCCTATCTTCTATGTTTCTATGTTTCCTTGAAACCCTACCTCTTTGCCCAAGCTTTTGATCACCTGCCTTAAGTGGCTTGGTGTCAATTTTGGCTGATAACGGCCCTGTGAAGGGCCTTGGGATGTTTTACTACACTAAAGGGACTGCAAACTGGCTCCATATTGTTCACCATGGCAAAGATACTAGAACAAGCTGTTTTAAAAAGTAAATCTGTTCTCAGGATGTGGGTGACGCTCGGCAGTTCCCATTGATTGTCCATCCATTGCTGCCCTGAGGTGGTGGTGTTGGGCTTCCTCCTTGAACCACTGCTGTCCTTGTGGCGATGGTGCTCCCACAGTGGTGTTAGGTGAAGAATTTAAGGATTTTGAGCCAGTGACAATGAAGGGTCACAATGTAATTTACTGTCCATTTTACACTCTGATCCATGTCACTATTACATGCAATACGTCCATATCAGGATGGCGTGCGAATTGGAGGGAACTTAGAAGTGATATGGTTGTCAGTACATCGCTGTTCTTGTCTTTCTCGGTGGTAGAGGTTGCAGGGGAGGGAGTTGCTACAGTGCATCCTGCAGCTCATGCATATTGAAGACACAGTTCTCCGGAGGTGCATGGGAACATAGGAACAGGAGTTGGCCATACAGCCCCTTGAGCCTGTTTCGCTATTAAATTAGATCATAGCTGATCTGTATCGGAACTCCGTTTAACCTCCTTGGTTCCATATCCCTTATTGTCGTTAACCTAATAAAAATATATCAATACAAAAAGAAAATACTGCAGATGCTGGAAATCTGAAATAAAAACAGAAAATGCTGGAGATACTCAACGGGTCAGGGCCGCATCTGTGAAGCGAGAAACAGAGTTAACGTTCCAGGTCGATGACCTTTCGGCAGAACTGGAAAAAAGCAGGAAATGGAACAGGTTTTTAAGCAAGTGTAGGGGCTGGGAAATGGGGGAGGGGATGAAAGAACAAAAGGGAAGGTCTGTGATAGGGTAGAAGGCAGGAGAGGTTAAGAGACATTAAGAGATATTCAAGGCGAGAGGAGATGGTAATGGGACAGGTTAAAAAACAAAGGATGGCTCTAGATGAAGTGTAAATTGCGCTGGCAGAATGAAAGACAGCTGCCATGTGGGAGAGAAGAACAGAAGGCACAAACAAAAAGTGTGGATAAAAAATATATATATGATAGGGGCCGAGGTTATGATCTGAAATTGTTGAACTCGATGTTGAGTCCAGAAGGCTGTAAATATATCAATCACTGTTTTTAAACTTTCATTTGACCCCCTATAGCCTCAACAGCTTTGTTTAGTGCAGGGGAGGTAGGGTAGAATTTAATGTTCCCATTAAGCTGCACGGCCGTACTCCCACGCTGCCGGCTCACCGGCTTTTAAATAGGAAAAACCGTGCATGCGCGGTATTTTGAACGGGCCGCACAGCCCCAAAAAATGGGCCACGCACCCAAAAAAATTAAAGTGAACACGGGAAGAGTTCCAGATTTCCACTACCCTTTGTGTGAAGGTGATGGGGTGAATGCGGAGTCCTGTGCCAGAGACACCAATCATTGAAAACCTCTTCCTCCAGAACAGTGTGCAACTTCTGGAGTGTTGTTGCCACTGCACCCATCCAGGCAAGTGGTGAGCACTCAAACGTGCAGGTGGGCTTTGTGCGTCCAAGGCGTGCGGGGGGGGGTGGGTGGGTGGAGGTGCAACACCACCACCTCCCGCCCCCCCACCCCTCTGATTTTCAACAGCCGCTGCCTGTTCTTCAGGCAAGAAATGGCTAGCTGGCAATTGAAGATCATGTCTGCTATCAGTACATCGAACCAGTTCTAAAGCACAAAACAAGGGATGACCGAGGCACACTTGTAAATGTCTGCACTCTTAAAAATATTTATAGTTTAGGAGTCATTTGAGTAGAACATTGGAGCGCAAATCAAATTTCACTTGCAAGAGGAATATTTCATTGAACAATGCACCCAAGTAAATTTTAAACAATATAAATTCCTCCAAGTCCATTTTGCTAAGTATCAGAGGGGAGCGGAAACTGAATAACAAACTCTGAAGATGAAGATATTGGCTTAGTGGATGAATGAAACACATGGTGTACGATGAAGCCTAATGGAACAGAGAGCTCGCAGCCCACGCACCCCCACCACTGCCCCAGTTTGTGCTGAGTTCAGATATCTCAGCCAAGGCGGTCACGACAATCGGCTGGAAAGAAATAATCAGCTAGAGTTAATTCCCGAATGCTATCCGGTGACCACTGCCAGAAAACGCGAGGGTATGTATACGTCAGGTGAAGAGAAGGACGAGGCTTGGCTGTGATTCTTCCCACCCCACCCCGTCCCATAAAATCCCTCGATACAGTTCCAACATACGCCAAATGGACTCGCGCAGAAAGAACATGCACTTGGGCAGGACAACGGTGGTTGGGGGGTGGCGGTCATTCTGTGAGCTGAGGTTCCTTGCACAGAGCCTTGTGGGCACAGCGGCAGAGATACAGCTGTGACATTTCAGCCCGGATGTTCTGATGTACTCGCAGCACTTGCAAGTAGCTCCAACTCGCAAAACCTGAGGCTGAGAGAGAAATGATCTTGCTGTTGATGTGCACAGGTCACTGAAGGTTCATGACCAATGTAGTGAAGTTATAGCTAAAGCCAACAGGGTAATGAGATGTATTAATAGAACCATTCAATATACAGCAAAGTACACCATTTACGTATGGTCATGATGCTCCGGCCATCAAGCTGTGTATTTTGTATGTTCATAAAATTGCTCCCTATACCCAAGCTTGAGGCTTGTCTTCAGGACGTTGGGCCGGGTGGGGGGTGGTGGCTGGGGAGCGAGTGTTAAGCAAGATAATACAGGTATTACAATTTTCATTACTGCTCCCCCCCGCCCGCCACTGATATCCCTTTCCCCCAATGTCATGTTTTGCGATTTTTGACCATATTTGCCAAGGAACATTTCCTGGGAACTATAATCATGCACTAACAGCAGGATTCCTGGCAAGTATAAAAAATGCCTCTTGCAACAAAAATTACTCGAAACAAAACAATTTGATTTCAAGCATACTACTAAATCATTTTTAATAAAAATGAAGAGGTTCAGCCGCATTAGAACCCGTGGTAGGTTGCGGTTTTCCTTCCCTTCAGAAGAGGTTGATCTAAAAGTCGATTTGATCTCAAACTTCTCCAGGTTTCAGCTGACTGTTAAAACAGATGCAGTACTACTATCCACCACTTAATGTTTACATGGAAACTATTGCGCTGTGGAGCATTTTTGTATTCTTAAGGACACCTAGTAATAGTACTGGGTACTGCACCATTTCTCTTCTAACCACCATCTGGCTAAAACGTTAACAGCTAGAATTTAAGAATTTGATCTTCACACATCTGCTATTTTTATTTCAGCATATATGCTTTGGCTTGGATACTGGGAGGAACGTGCACCAGATTAATACTGAATCTTTCTTGTGTGATTACCAAACACCATTGTGTCAGTCGCATCATGCACTAAGAAAATAGAAATGAGAAGAAAGTTGCTGTGCATTAACCCTCACACCATGTGTGTCTGATTTTGAGCAGGGGAGTTATCCCCGGTGTCCTGGGCCAATATTTATCCCTCAACCAACATCACTAAGATTATCTGGTCGTTATCACATTGCTGTTTGTGGGAGCTTGCTGTGCGCAAATTGGCTGCTGCGTTTCATACAGAGGGCTGAGAGGAGATTGGATAGAGGTGTTCAAGATCATGAGGGGTCTAGACAGAGTGGATGGAGAGAGGCTGTTCCCATTGGCGGAGGGATCGCGGACCAGAGGACACAGATTTGGGGTGATTGGCAAGGGAACCGGGGCAACATGAGGAAAAACTTTTTTATGCAGTGAGTGGTTAGGATCTGGAATGCACTGCCTGAAAGGGTGGTGGAGGCAGACTCAATTGTGGCTTTCAAAAGGGAATTGGATAAGTACCCAAAGGAAAAAAATTGCAGGGCTACGGGGAAAGGGCAGGGGTAGTGGGAGGGAGCTGAAGTGCTCTTGCAGAGAGCCGGCACAGGCTCGATGGGCTGAATGGCCTCCTTCTGTGCTGTAACCATTCTATTCCATGATTACAACCGTGACTACACTTCAAAAGTACTTCATTGGCTGTAAAGCGCTTTGGGGATGTCCTGAGGTTATGAAAGACGCTGTAGAAATGCAAGTCTTTCTTTTTTAATATATTTATTTTATAATATCTAGTTGAATGCAAACTATCTTGCCTTTCCTGTGCTTAATAAAAGGCAGAACTGAGGTGGTGGGGTGCTTTCCTAGTATGTTAATCTAAGTCCTTTCTTTCAGCTACGCCTTCAAGGGGAGGCACTTTCCTATAGGATTGAATGGACAGAAAAAATACATGGCAAAAGTTCACAAGATAGATGGTTCAGATGAAGAAGATAGGTGGTCCATTTAATCTCATCCTCCCAGAATACCAACTGTACTGCCTTCTCATTGTAGCTTTAAAGTCCACCTAAACAGGCAGACAAGAACTTCCTTTAATAACTCGTCAACCAGCAGCACCTGTGCAGCGCTCCTTCGTATTGTGCTGTCATGTCAGCCTGAATTCCTGGTGTGGTGCTTCTCACCCACAAGCCAGAGTGTCTTGAACGGAAATAACAACAGAAAATGCTGGAAAAACTCAGCAGGCCAGGCAACATCCGTGGAGAGAAAACAGAGTCAACGTTTCGGGTCAAACCCTTTGTCTTGAACGGAGCCAGACAAAGACTGCGGAGGGTGGGGGGGGGGGGGGGGGGGGGGGGGGGGTGGTGTTAATTTTAAGCTAACTCGCCGGCCGGGAATCCCACGGGGATCGGCTGGAAGGCCGGTTTTACGCCCCGCCCGATATTGATCTCCGGTAACTTCGATGGAGCGTGAAATCAGGCGGAATGTAAAACCAGCATCGCTCCCGATCCCGTCTGTGGTGTATGTAACCTGTTCCACCTTAAGAGAACTTAAGCCTGTTCCACCTTAAGAGATGTACTACTTTCTCTGGCTGCTGTATACGTAATACCAGTGGTGACCACACCGGTATATAAGCACTGTGTAGTAATATTGTATTCAATATAGTCCCGACCTCCAACCAGTAAAGACCTGTTGAATTTACTCTCTTAGTCTGTGTAGTAATTATCACTGTAACACACAGACTTAACATTGGCAACGAGTCCGATTCTTACCCTGCTACAGTTATTTCCACGGCGGCTTCGTCCACAGACAGGACGTCGAAGAGAGGTTTCCACCCTCATCACCCTACTGGAAGACACGTCGAGCGGCAGGCATCGAGAAACCGGAGTGCAGAAGACATCCTGACCTCGAAGCCTCCATCAGCGACTGTCAGCTTTCTTCTTCTACCTCGGTGGTGGGTAAGCCGGGCAGCGACGCGACAGAAAGTCAACCGCGTTGGCTGTACAGACGGGGCTGGGAAGACGGAGGAATAAGGGCGGTGAGATCGATCGTGACCGGAGATAAGGGCCGGGCCACTTTCGAGCGAGAGGCGCAGCGCGGGGACATCGATCGCGACCGGAGATAAGGGCCGCATTCGGGCTAAAAGGCGCAGCGTCTGGGGAAACTGAAGGCGCGAGAGCCGCGGTGAAGCGGAGACAGCGTCGGGGGACGGTTGAAGACCGCCAAGCGTGGGAAAACCGCCATTTTGTGGGCGGAGGACGACGACAAAGAGCGGGAAGCCGCCATCTTGGATAACATAAAAATACAATAAATTGCAACGATGCCTAAACATGGGAACATTAATACCTTTGATAGTGACATCGAAGATTAGGCCATATATGTAGAACACATACAAAATTATTGTAAGGCAAATAAAATTCCTGATGCAGATAAAGCACTAACATTATTAAATTTAATGGGTGCGAAGACATACGGGCAATTGAAACACCTGTTATCACCAGATGAACCGGCGGATAAGACGTTCGATGAGATTGTTACTGTCCTGAAAAATCATCTAAACCCCACGCCGCTGATGCTAGCGGAACGATTTAAATTTTACGACAGAAGGCAGCTGCAGAATGAAAGCAATGCTGAATATTTGATGGAATTACGTAAGCTAGCAAAATATTGTCAGTTTGGAACGGGACTGACAGAGGCACTACGAGATAAATTTGTGTGTGGTTTATTTAAACAGGATACACAAAAGCGACTGCTCGAGGAGAATGAGCTGACGCTTGAGAAGGCGGTCACTATGGCAGCAGCACACAAAGCCGCAGCGAGAGGCATGGCAGTAATGCAGCTACGGTCACCGGAACTCGGTACAAACAAATTGGGTTTGAGTTCTGTCAAATGTTATCGTTGTGGAAAGACAATGCACGATCAGAACCAGTGTTGGTTTAAAAACCAAGAATGCAGAACGTGTGGCAGGCTTGGCCACATAGCTAAAGTATGCCGGTCAGGAAAGAAGACCAGCAACAAAAAGTCACCGCAAGGAAAATACGCAAAGGTACACAAGGTGACAAAGAACAGTTTGACTGAACAGAAGTCAGATTCAGACGCTAGCAGTAATGAACTGGATAGCTTAAGAGTACACAACGTTGGTAAGGATGCAGATCTCCAGACAATTTGGGTCACTCTTCAGATAGCAGGAGTCCAAGTAAAAATGGAATTGGACACTGGATCGGCATTGACGGTCATGAATAAGAAAGATTACAGAAGGTTATTCCAACATATTCCCCTACAGGATACGGAGATTATATTGAAAACATACACGGGGCAAAGAGTGTACCCCATCGGAAAAATAGAGGTAGAAGTGGTCCACAAGGGCGAAGAAAGCCAAGTAATGGACTTATATGTGCTACCTGAAGAAGGTCCACCACTACTAGGACGGGAGTGGATTAGGAAAATGAATATGGACTGACACTCCTTGAAGGCACTAACGGTAGATTCCGGGGAAACAGATGTCAAACCTAAACGATTGTCCAGAATATTGGATGATGCTAAAGAGGTGTTCCAGCAGGGACTGGGAACACTGAGAGGAATTACGGCAAACATCAAGATTGATGAACATGCACAACCAAAATTTTTTAAAGCCAGACCGGTACCCTATGCAATACGACCTACTGTTGAAGCGGAACTGGAAGCACTAGAACGTTCAGGTGTACTGTCTAAGGTAGATTGGAGTGAGTGGGCTACGCCCATTGTTCCCGTTATGAAACGTCCTGCGAGCAACAAGCCAGGAGATCCAGGGAAGGTTCGCATCTGTGGAGATTTCAAAATCACCATTAATCCGGTGCTTCACACGGTGCAGTATCTGCTTCCATGGATTGAGGATATTTTCGCTTCATTGTCTGTCGGGAAACACTTCACCAAGATAGACCTGGCGCAGGCGTACTTGCAGGTGGAGGTTGAGGAAGAGTCACGCCAATACCTCACGATCAACACGCATCGAGGGTTGTACCGGTACAATAGGCTGGTTTTTGGAGTGGCATCGGCTCCAGCAATTTGGCAGAGGGCCATGGAGCAGGTATTACAGGGAATTCCAGGCACACAATGTTACCTGGACGATATTCTGATCACAGGTGATGGTGATGAACAACATCTCGCAAACTTGGAACTGGTGCTCAACAGACTGAAAGAGTATGGACTTAGAGTAAATCGGCAGAAATGTGAGTTCTTCCAGAAGCGGATCTCGTACTGTGGCCATGTCATTGACCGGGAGGGGCTTCATAAGTCTCCTGACAAGATTGAGGCAGTTGTAAAGGCTCCCGCTCCGGAGAATGTCTCTCAGTTGAGGTCGTTTCTAGGATTAATTAACTATTACCATAAATTTCTGCCAAATCTATCCACGGTACTGCACCCGTTAAACGCTCTTTTACAGAAAGAGGTACCATGGGAATGGGGCGAAAACTGTAAGAAGGCATTTCGCAAAAGCAAAGAATTGATCACCTCAGAGGAAGTGTTGGCTCACTTCAACCCGACACTGCCTATTCGGTTGGCTTGTGATGCTTCCCCATATGGTATTGGGGCAGTACTCTCACACAAGTTGCCAAATGGCACGGAAAGGCCAGTCGCGTTTGCATCCAGATCATTGACCTCCGCTGAGCGCAACTATGCGCAGATCGATAGGGAGGCTCTTAGCCTTGTATGGGGAGTGAAGAAGTTTAATCATTACCTGCAGAGCCAAAAATTCACACTTCTGACAGACCATCAACCGTTGGTATCCATTTTTAACCCTAAGAAGGGTGTTTCGGTGATGACAGCGCAGCGTCTCCAGAGATGGTCTCTTTTCCTAGGGGCACATCAATATCAAATAGAATTCAAAGGTACGAAACAGCATGGCAATGCTGATGGGCTGTCGCGCCTGCCAATACCTGAAGAAGAAGACACGACGAAAGTTGACCCTGTTGAGTTATTTCATTCGACCATCGAGTGTTTACCAGTCACCAATGCAAGTATTGAAAGAGAAACCAGGAACGACCCGACACTGTCCAGAGTCTACAAGGTGACAGTGAAAGGATGGCCAACACGGGGTGAGATCCTCTGTTACCGGCATTTTCGGCAAGGCGAGACC
The DNA here is from genome assembly GCF_052327205.1 of Somniosus microcephalus. Taxonomy (NCBI): domain Eukaryota; kingdom Metazoa; phylum Chordata; class Chondrichthyes; order Squaliformes; family Somniosidae; genus Somniosus; species Somniosus microcephalus. The sequence continues at coordinate 22,885,444 of NC_140998.1, forward strand.
AGCTGTCCGTCTGCCATGGTACCTTGATGTACGGGACAAGAGTGATTATTCCTCCCAACTTAAGGGAAAGAGTTTTAAACGAACTGCATGAAGGTCATCTGGGGGGAGTTAAAATGAAAAGTCTTGCTAGGGCTTGTGTATGGTGGCCGGGTATTGACCAACAGATTGAGGAGTTAACGAAAAGCTGCGCTGGGTGCCAAAAAGTGCAAAATGCACCTCCGATAGCACCGCTACACCCATGGGAATGGCCTTCAGCCCCATGGCAACGCGTACACATTGACTTTGCTGGTCCATTCATGGACTCCATGTTCCTAATCGCGGTGGACGCACATTCCAAATGGCCAGAAGTCATCAAGATGAATACCACTACTTCAGAAAAGACAATTGCGGTGTTAAGAACAATATTCGCAAGGAATGGATTGCCAGAACAGATCTGTTCGGACAACGGACCACAGTTTGTATCGGAAGAATTCCGACAATTCTTAAAGAAGAATGGAGTAAAACATTATACCTCTGCCCCATATCATCCGGCGACAAACGGGTTGGCTGAAAGATTTGTCCAGACATTCAAAAAGGCAATTAAGGCCATGAACGATGATCAGATTCCGCTGCAACACAAGGTCGACAAGTTCCTGATGTCATATCGAAACGCCGCTCATGCAGTGACTAACCAAAGTCCTGCCATGATGTTTTATAACAGGAGGTTGCGGTCAAAGTTGGACTTGTTAAAACCAAATGTGCGGAGGGAAGTGGAAAACAAACAGTTTCGGCATATTAACAACAAGACCACTCGAACTTTCGACGTAGGACAACCAGTGTTGGCAAGGGGCTATGGAAACGAAAAATGGCAGTCCGGAACAATTCGGGCCAGACAAGGACCTCTGATGTACACAGTAGATATTGGTCATAATGTGATACGGCGTCATGCAGATCAACTGGTAGAGTCGAGAGCAAGGGTCGAACCCATGGTTGTGACAGAGACAACTGTGGAAGGCGTTAATGAACCTGAAGCATCTACCTTGGCAGGGAATGTACTTGATGATGATGACACCCAATACATTGGAAACCAAATAGAGGAGGCACCTCAACAACAAGAATCAGAGACTACTGAGAGGCGCTATCCAAGCCGCATCAGAAAGCCTCCTGAGAGACTGAACCTTTGAACTGTTATACCTGAAGTTATATGTGTATATATGTTATTATGTTATGTTAAATGGGGATATGACTGTTAAGCTAAAAAGGGAGGATTGTGGTGTATGTAACCTGTTCCACCTTAAGAGAACTTAAGCCTGTTCCACCTTAAGAGATGTACTACTTTCTCTGGCTGCTGTATACGTAATACCGGTGGTGACCACACTGGTATATAAGCACTGTGTAGTAATATTGTATTCAATATAGTCCCGACCTCCAACCAGTAAAGACCTGTTGAATTTACTCTCTTAGTCTGTGTAGTAATTATCACTATAACACACAGACTTAACACCGTCAACTTCGGCGGGTTAGGTCACAATTGCCTCCACCGCCTCCATCCCCCAACCCCCCCCCCCCCAGTTTCTCCTTGCCTCAAACTATGGATCATCTCACGGTTAGTTCAAGAGTGACATAGTCAGAAGGATGGGCGCGTTGTCTCTTGCCATCCTCTTTGCTAAAGAACGATGCTTGCTGTAGGAAAGGAAGGAACTTGAAAGTGAGAAGAGAAAAAGATTGGGCAGAAATCATTTAAATCACTTAAAATATTGACCCTGAAATTAGGATCGGGAGCTTGCCGCGCGTGCAAGCCCCCGATCTGCACTCACCCTGCGCGCCGACATCTGAAGCCCGGGCCTGCTCGCATTTCCTGTCACAGGCCCGGTTCAGCTGTCGGCGCGATGTGCTTACCTGATCCAGCGGCGTAGTTAGTGCGATGTGCCGGCTGGGATCAGGTGAGCACTGTGCAGCCAATCAGGGGAGGGGAAACTCATTCATGAGTTTGACAGTAAGAGCTGTCAAACTCATGAAAAGTATGGGCTGCCAAAACACTACTTTAACTTTAAATAACATTTTTAAAAACATCCCACTGATTATATTAACTATAAATAAGTTTTTAAAAATGTTTTAAACAATTAATCAATTTTTTGTAAAAAATAAATTTTTTAAAAATAGGGTCTAAAACTAAACTTACCTTACTGTAAATTCTTTAAAAATAACAAACCTGTGGGAAAAAAAATTTCTACATTGTACTAAAAGCACACTTACCTGTAAAACTAAATACTTACGTCTGGTTTTTCCACGCGTAAAGACCGGAGGCCTTTACAGTCGGGGAACTGTGGGGGAAAAAAAAAAGGAATTTCACTGCGCACGAGCTGCCTGTGCAGTCGCGCGCGTTCTGCCTCTTAACCCCTTGGGTCAGAGGACAGGAAATGCCGGTTTTCAGCGCATGCGCTGTGCATGCTGAAAACCGGCAATTCCTCCGGGCACACGCGTGAGTACCCAGTCCTTACTCACGCGTTGTGCCCGGAATTACTGGGCCATTAGGACTGCATGAATACTGTGCCCGAATAGGTCAAATCCTATTTTTATTATACGTTATTATTCATTATTTTTTACCAGCGCTTCGAAGATTACGTTGCAGAATTAGTATGTTATTCCAGGAAAACCAAACATTCGTGGCTTTGGCAATGCATCATCGTCATCAAGTATACAGCATTTAATGTGAATCAAACACACTCGGTTTATGCATTTGTGTCACAATCTTTCTGCACACAAGGCAATTTAAACAGATAATGACAGTTTTAGAGTGCTGTTTGTTACAGGTTAAAAGGGTCACAAAGTAATTTGCTATCCATTTTGCACTCTGGTCCAAACAAAATGCAATCACAGCTTATGAATAAAAGCAACATTGTGACTAATTACATCAACGCCCCATGGCTGCTGGCCCAGTAATATTCAAAATTAGGACACCTTTCCCCCCCCCCTCCCCTTATAAAAATACATTTTCCTGGCATGGGTCCTTAATACTCAAAACATTCTGTTTGAATGGTAAAACTGAAGAAAGCAATAAATAACTAGAACTAGTGCAGAGGAATCTCTCGCGCTCTCGACAGTTTGATGGCCCTTCATCAAAAGGAGGAAAATGCCCATGTGTTTCAACCGACCCTATAACAATGGATTATAAATCAGTCAGTCCATAGCATAAATTATTTGGAATTTAAAGACTTTTTTATTTTTTCCCCGAGCCACAAACTATTCCCCCCCCAAAATGAGGGGGCAGGGAAGCTACATATTCCCGAGTGCCGACTGATGCAACTCATGAGGTAGGCTGCACGAGAGTGGCAATGAGCCAGAGTGACTTATCCTTTGATGTTTCCCTTGAATCCTCCCAGCGGACAAGCAACCGATCTCTCTGGAGCCGTTGAGAGCGTGGCGAAAAATCAGAAACTCACTGCGCAGCGAAAAGCTCGACTGTACGCCCACACTGCATCCCGCATCCGCTGCATCAGCAAGCTGCTCTTTCGTGCCATACCAACGCGCCACCAGGAACAAAGTCACAGCTAACGCCAAATTCGCACCCAATGCCAACACAGAAGTTAAATCATTGTGTGTTCTATCCGGTTTCATTGCCAGAGATGACTAAAAGATTTGTGTTCTGTGGAGATTGCACGGCATTTGAGAACCGACAGCGCAGTTCAGCAAAACACAACTCAATGAATTACTCTAGAACCTACAGCTATTTAAAGTTAAAATTTTACAACTTCCATTACATCACATTAAGTATTAAAATAAACAAAATATATGAGAAGGAACTGTGGGATACAATCAATATCCAAATCCGTGGTGCTGGCCATGATTCTAAGCCAGGAAGCTTCACAAGCTTCAAGCCACTCATGACCTGTAAATCATCTCCCCTTACCTCCTCGTTAAGTAGCATATGATTATTAGAAGAGAATAAAAACAGTTTGCTAACTCAACAGGTTTGAGTGCTTTCAAGTTTCCTGCCACACTAACTACACCCACAGAATACCTTCTTACAAGATCAAAATGAAATGTATCCTTTGTTCTCACACCAGAGGTGAAGCATGCAGTCGTTCTTACAGTGAATACATTTGCATACTTGTAAAGCTGACATCACACAATGTGTACTGTGTAGAGTTTTGGTCTCCTTACCCCAGCCCAGACCCTTATACTTGCCGTAGAGAGAGTGCAACAAAAGTTCACCAGACTGGTTCCTGGGATGGGGGGATCGTCCTATGAGGAGAGATTGAGTAGACTAGGCCTATATTCTCTATAGAGTTTAGAAGAATGAGAGGTGATCTCATTGAAACATACAAAATTCTTACAAGGCTTGACAGGGTAGATGCAGGGAGGATGTTTCCCCTGGCTGGGGAGTCTAAAACCAGAGGTCACAGTCTCAGAATAAGGGGTCGGTCATTTAGGACTGAGATGAGGAGAAATTTCTTCACTCAGTGGGTGGTGAATCTTTGGAATTCTCTACCCCAGAGGGCTGTGGAGGCTCAGTCGTTAATATATTCAAGACAGAGATCGATAGATTTTTGAATATTAAGGGAATCAGGGGATATGGGGATAGTGCAGGAAGGTGGAGTTGAGGTCGAAGATCAGCCATGATCTTATTGAATGGCGGAGCAGGCCCGAAGGGCCGAATGGCCGACTCCTGCTCCTATTCCTTATGTTATGTTCTTAAATGTGAAAAATGGGAAAGGATTTTTACCTTGCAAATTCATTTCAAGAGAATGTGCACAGCATAAACATATGGGTGCATTTTTCTAGTCCTGCACCTAAGGCTATTGAATCATCTGGGCATCGCGAAAACTGGAAGGTTTGCCCAAAAGGGAGACCACCCTCCAATCTGTCCATTTAAACGGACAAAAAAAAGCAGGTGGGCTCCGTGAAGGCTGTGGCCTCTTTCTAACGCCATTAAGACTACAAGTACCTTTCCGTGCAGTTTCGTATCAATTATATTTGGATTAAAACCGATAGTATTTCCTAATAACTGCAGAACATTGGACCACCAATTTCATATTGGGTAGAACTGAAACATCACTTAAAAAGGTTTGTGCAAGCAAGCAACCTTGGTTAAAATGAATTAGGCGAAATCACTCGCGCATCATAACCAGTCGGCATAAATATTTACATTTCTTCATTTGGAATTATTTGCGAAGAGTTTCAGTACAACAGCAAAACGCACTGAAGCATTGTGGTATTTCAGTTCTCACACTGATCTTATCCCTAAATTTTGGCATATTATCACAGAACAGCACATCCTGCCGTCTGAGTGCCCTGCTGAACAATATTAGATCAGGATTCAAGTCTGGGATGAAATAGATTTTTTTTTAAAGTGAAAGAGCGGAAAGGTAACTATTCTGAAGACTAAAATTTTTACCTAAGTAGTTTATTCAGAAAAATGTATTCCATTAACTTAGCTAAAGACTAGGCTGACTCTCCAGCCCAGTACTGAGGGAGTGCTGCACTGTCAGAGGGGCAGTAATGAGGGAGCGCTGCACTGTCGGAGGGGCAGTACTGAGGGAGCGCTGCACTGTCGGAGGGGCAGTACTGAGGGAGCGCTGCACTGTCGGAGGGGCAGTACTGAGGGAGCGCTGCACTGTCGGAGGGGCAGTACTGAGGGAGCGCTGCACTGTCGGAGGGGCAGTACTGAGGGAGCGCTGCACTGTCGGAGGTGCAGTACTGAGGGAGTGCTGCACTGTCGGAGGTGCAGTACTGAGGGAGTGCTGCACTGTCAGAGGGGCAGTACTGAGGGAGTGCTGCACTGTCGGAGGGGCAGTACTGAGGGAGCGCTGCACTGTCGGAGGGGCAGTACTGAGGGAGCGCTGCACTGTCGGAGGTGCAGTACTGAGGGAGTGCTGCACTGTCGGAGGGGCAGTACTGAGGGAGTGCTGCACTGTCGGAGGGGCAGTACCGAGGGAGCGCTGCACTGTCGGAGGTGCTGTCTTTCAGAGGAGACCTTAAACCGAGGCCCCGGCTGCTCTCTCAGCTGAATCCCATGGCACTATTTCGAAGATGACCAGTGGAGTTCTCCCTGGTGTCCTGGCCAATATTTATCCATTAACCAACAGCTAAAAACAGATCATTGTCAAATTGCAGTTTGTGGGAGCTTGCTGCACGCAAATTGGCTGCCACGTTTCCTACATTACAACAGTGACCACATTTCAAAAAGTACATCATTGGCTGTAAAGCACTTTGGGACGTCAAGGTTGTGAAAAGTGCTCCATGTAGACATACAAAGACCCTTAATTCTTAATTTTTAATTTCAATATATATTGAAATGCTTTGCCAGGCCAAAAGGTTTTTTTTCCAAAGTGAAATATAAAGTTTTCACTGATAAGGCGACATGGGATTTGCTTTGATAGACAACAGAGATAAACAAACCCCCTTAGTTTTGCAGACATGGTGGTGGTGATTTTCATTCAGAAGCCAGGAAGGAGGCGGGACTACAACTTTCGGGGTTGTAGTCCCGCCTCCATCGAGATGTGGCCAATCCACGCGATTTTAACTTGATTGACCTTGTTGAGCCCACCCAGCGGGCTCAGCAGGCCAACTAAGGGCCACCCGGCAACAGGTGACGTCACAGGCTGAAATTTCATCTGTCAAGACGTTTTGACAGATGAAATATCAGTGCTTCACAGCTGTTTGAAGTTGTCAAACACTGACAGTCTTACTTCTAACCTGAGTCCTTCTACACAGACTCAGTTAGAAATCTCTCCGGCACAGAAAGCTGCAGGCTGTCACTTTTGACAGTTCGCAGCCATTCTGCTTTCTGTGCCGGCTGAATGACGGGTTCCCGAAGCCGAGAGGAAGGAAGGCTGTAAAGGTAAGTACAGGTAATTTAAACTTCTTTACACACTTTAGACACACCAAACACACTTACCTTTGCAGTCATGCACCCATCACTCACCTGAACACCGACATCTCAACCCCTCCAAGTCCTTCAACCCGACGGCCCGCCTGCTCTAACCTGGAGTGGTTTGGAGCCGTCGGGAATCCCACACTTCAACATCAAAAATAGGGATTAGGCTAAAAACTGCCTGTTAACTACCTGTTAACAGGCAGTTAATTGGCACTAATCCCTTCCTGCCTCGGGTAGGCGGGTCCCAGTACGGGGCAGGTATCCGCCTCCTTTGAAACTTACATGGAGGCGGGTTGGGGGCGGGATGGTGTCGGGATCCCCGAATTCGGGACCTTAACCCACCACACGCCTCCAATCCCGACTCCACAGGTCAATGAAAATCGACCCCGCTGTCTTTGATGTCAAACCTCTGACGTTTTGAATTGCAGAATACGACGTAACACATGAACCATAACCAAATGGTTTTCTGCCACTTTTGTAAACTTTAGGAGTGAATGAATGAATTTTGGGCTGTGATAAAGACAACTAATGGATAGCGACACAGGATGAGTTAATGTGAACGTTTGACAGCTCAAAGAGCTCAGAGCAACATTAAAGGAACATTTTACTATCTCTGAATGATTGATTTAATGCAAAAGACAAGGAAAGCTGTATAAAACACGGTGGCTAAAGAATATCGGCACTGCAGTCAGAAGAAGGTGTCTTGGCCAATCATCTCACCTACGAGGATCAGGCTGCAGTCAGAGGAAGGAGGGGCCTGGCCGGTCCTTTACTTACGAGGACCTACACTCAATGCTGGACAGATCATCGGCGGGTGGGTGTATGTATGATTTCCTGTAATATTATTGGTGAACTGCTCGAACAGTGATTGGGGTTTTGAATCTGTCTTAGGAACAATAAAAGGTTAAAGACAGAACCTGTGTGTCTGGTGTAATTTCTCATAAGTCTCAAGTCCGAACTCTACAACCTGTTGGACGGGGCGAGCGGTAATTCCGCACGTCTTACATCTATAAATGCCAGTCTTTCTTTGTTTTTACAAGGCCGAGCGGGAGCTTCCAACATAAGGCGGGATCTGGTGTATCCTCTTTCTGCCGCATTCTTGCTCGAGTTGTGGTGAAGTGCGACAGAATGGGTAAGCAAATTCGGCCTCACAAGGAAGTCATGTATTCGTGGATCACAACTGTTTCATGTGTGAAATGTGTTACGAACATTCTGACGTAAGAAAACTACTAGGCACTTGGTCTAAGCGTTAAACAAAGCATTAATCAACTGTTTTACAACATGGAGGTCTAGTTGTGTCCTTCACTAGTTCCTGTGAAGAATGTCCTGCGCAAGCTGGGCCCGTGCCTGAGTATTTATACCCTCCCTGGACAGCGCCACCCGCAGGCCGCTCAGTATTATTTCATAAGTCTTTCTTTCATGAATGCCTGATCCATGTCACTCTCCTTCTCCACTCCATAACCCACGCCCCCAACCACAAGAAAAATTATCAAAAGGCTCAGTGTGATAATAATGCTCTTTTGAATTTTAAATAAAACCCATTATGATAGTTGCAGGTGACGGTGATACCTGTGACTGGTCAATGCTGAGTGGCGGTCAAAGTACCAACGGTTTTGGACAGATGAGCGGCTGGGGGAGGGGAGTGGGACCCTTGATGGAGGAGATGCCTTGAATTAGCCAATGGCCTCCACAACCTGCAAACCGTATCGCAGCCACAGCGCATAAGTCAATGAACGGATGGCCGTGGACAGTCTGAAATGCAACACTATGGTTCATGTACCTGCCTTAAAGAGGGGTGAAGAACAGTCACAGGAGCTCAGACGATAGCCGACCGATGACGATGATGATGATGACGACATTTACATAAAGAACAATGGAAAAAAATCAGGAGCTTGCACTCGGGTTGCCAACTCTGGCTGGCGGTATTCCTAGAGGTTTCATTGCATGACCTCCTCCCGCCAACTGCCCCGCCCCCCACACCTTCCCCACTGGGTCGCCCAACACGTCCATCCTCTCGCCTCCCCGCGGCCAATTGGAAAACGAACAGACTCTTCATTACCCGAGTGGCTGATCCTTGACTCTCAGTCAAACAGCCTTTTCTTTCCCATCGCCAACATTTTTCTAACCAATATACAAAAGTGTTGAAAGAAAATTATTTTAAAATGATTAATTTAAGGTGATTGGCAGAAGGACCAGAGGCGACGTGAGGAAAATCTTTTTTACGCAGCGAGTGGTTATGATCTGGTATGCACTGCCTGAGAGGGTGCTGGAGGCAGATTCAATCATGGCTTTCAAAAGGGAATTCAATAAGTACCTGAAGGAAAAAAAATTGCAGGGCTATGGGGAAAGAGTGGGGGAGTGGGACTAGCTGACATGCTCTTGCAGAGAGCCGGCACAGGCTCAACAGGCCGAATGGCCTCCTTTCTATGCTGTAACCATTCTAGGATTCGCTAATGCCCCTATGATTTTTCTCCTGGGTTGCTCACAGCAATATCCTGGAGATTAATCTTCAATTCTTGGAGACTCCAGGAAAACTCCTGGAAACTCCAGGAAAACTCCAGGGAAACTCCTGTGGGTTGGCAAACCTAGCTCGCAGTCTTGTACAATTAAACATGTTATATCCGATGATATAAGAGGTGCATAACGGCACTGCTAACTGGTACATCTTACAAAATTACTACCTGCACATCCCAAGCCAATAGCACAACTGTATATGATGCGATTGTATGGCCGGAATTTTGCCGGTCCTCAGAGTGTGGGATTGGAGGTGGGACCGCAGTCAAAATCGGAAAGATTGACAGCGGGTAGGAAACCCACTGTCAACCCGTCTCCAATCAATCTTCCCAAGTGTCGAATCCCCGATTTGCACATGGACCCGTCACCTAGTGGCAGGAAGAGGATTATAGCCACTTACCTGCCTGTTAACAGGTACTTGATACTTGTTAACAGGCTCTTTTTCAATTTTGCCATTTCTACCTCGGGTTCCCTGATATCCGGACACCACGCCAGGTAAGTGTGGCGCGTTGTGAGTCTGCTGTAGTGTTTCTGCATTGATGACAGCTGCAGAAGTGGTGTGAAGGATCCAATGGTGCACTGGTGAGTTTCAGAGGTAAGGAAATGTTGGGAAAATAATTTTTAATGTATTTACTCTTTTCTGTAGGTAACAAGTTTTGAATTGGCTGTCTAGTCCCACCTCATTGGGAGAACCTCTCTCACCAGTGACAGATCACTTCTCTAACCTCACTTGCAGTTGCCATCTGTTCTAGCCTAAGGAGGGAGTCACTGGAGAGCCTGGGTGCAAGAGCTCACCTGTGAACAGTCATTGTCAGCGTTTGCAGCACCTCAATGCTGTCAAACACTGAGAAATGAGCTGTCAAGGAAAAATTGTGCGTGGTCCCTTTAAGAACACCCACAGATGACACGTCATCAAATGGCGTCATCTGACCAGCTTCCTCTCAATTGGCTAGCAAGCCTGCAGGGCGGGCTTAACAAGGCCAATCGACATAAAATCACGTCCGCTGGCCGGATGCAGTTGGGGGCGGGACTGGAACCCAGAAACCAGCTGAACCGCTCCCAAGCCGCATCCATTTACAAAATCGTGGCCTATAAATGTGACATTTATGCCATTTCCTTCTCCTCACCTTGCTCAACCTTCTGGAAAATCAATTTAAGGTAATTTAGCTGGGGAAAAACTCATAAAAATATAGAATAGGGTACAGTGCAATAACCTGCTTATTTCAATCTTTGTCACAGCATATCCTCAACCTAAACATCCATCGTCCTCAGTAGGACTGCTATCGTCAGCAGAAAAACTGAAGTCTTGGTTTTCACTTGTAGGGAGTCCAAAACTAGGGGCTGTAAATATAAGCTAGTCACTAATAAATCCGAATGGTAATTCAGGAGAAACCCCTTTAGCCAGAGAGAGGTTAGAATGTGGAACTCGCTACCACAAGGAGTAGTTGAGGCGAACAGCATAGACGCATTTAAGGGGAAGCTGGGTAAACACATGAGGGAGAAAGGAATAGAAGGATCTGTTGATGGGGGTTAGATGAAGAGGGATGAGAGGAGGCTCGTCTGGAGGATGGACCAGTTGGGCCAAATGGCCCGGGTCTTTGATGTACGCTCCATGTAATTCTATGTAGGTGTTAAACTGTGAAGTTCATGTAGCGCACAACCTTATACCGTGAGCAGGGACATTTTGCAGATTACATTTATCAAAGTTCATTTCTTGCATACTCATCGCAAAAGTAAAAGAAGATATAGGAATAATAACGGAGAGGTGGAAATATTTCCTTAGCACAAGGACGCAGACAAATTAACCCAATTATCAACATTAAAATGCTGCAGAAACCGCAATGGTTCGTGTTCAGGTGAAATAATGAAGCAGAGGAAACTCCTATTACCATCTCCTTTTGCCACGCACCATCATCCTTTTTGTCTTTTAATCTCTCCTGCCTTCCATCCTATCACAGACCTTCCCCTTTTGTTCTTTCCTCCCCTCCCTCCTTTCCCTGCCCCTGCACTTGCTTAAAAACCTGTTACCTCTCCAGCTATTTCCAGTTCTGACGAAGGGTCATCGATCGGAAACGCTGACTCTGTTTCTCTCTCCACAGATGCTGCCTGGCCTGCTGAGTGTTTCCAGCATTTTCTGTTTTTTATTTCAGATTTCCAGCATCCGCAGTATTTTGCTTTTTGTCGGAAGCAGAGGAATCTCTTTGGAGCTGTGAACGATATAACTTTGCTGGGGAAAAAATGCCGACTGTTGCATTCGATCGATAATATCTGTTTCGCCGCTTAGTTCCTGCACAGTCCCCTTTGGGACTTGCACTGTGCTCGAAGTGGCATCCGCTAACACTGCACCCCCCAAGTCACCTTCTCAAATTGAGCCACTGCTTACAGACTTTGATGGAAGTTTTAGATTTCATGGAGCACAGGGTAACATCTGCAGTATTTTGCTATCGTAACAGGGTAATCAATAATATGCATGTAACATAATAATTCAGGAACAACACGTATTATAAATAGTGTTGCATTTTATTTGTACCGACTGACAAAGACAACAAATGCAGCATAATTTGAGCGCCAGCAGCTTACTTATCAGTTATGAGCTGGTGAAACCAAACCTTCATTAAACACTGTTTTTAAAAAAAAAAACTTATCCAGAGACGTGGCCCCGATTTTTAACTCCAGATGGATTCCCCGCTCAGGCCAGAGTTAAAATTACAGTCGGGTCTCAACCAATGTACACGTTAAGCTGCGCGGCCACCCAGCAATCTGGAGGACCCGCGCAGGCCACTCGCCAGATTTTAAAATGGGAAAACCCGGGTCTGCGCGGAAATTTGAATGGGCCACACAGCCCGTTAAAGGGGCCCGCACGCCTCAAAAACAAATTAGAGGGAACACTGGTCTCAATTACATCATTGGGCCCGCAACACACATATATAAAGAAGGACCCCCATTGGCTCCGGGCGTGTGTCCTTGCTGCCCGCTCAGGGGAGCAGGTTTAAATTGCAGATAACAACAGAAAAAGCTGGAAAAACTCAGCAGGCCAGGCAACATCCGTGGAGAGAGAAACAGAGTTAATGTTTCAGGTCGAAACCCTTCTTCAGTTCTGACGAAGGGTCTTCGACCTGAAACGTTAGCTTCTGTTTCTCTCTCCACGGATGTTGCCTGGCCTGCTGAGTTTTTCCAGCTTTTTCTGTTGTTATTTCAGATTTCCAGCATCCGCAGTATTTTGCTATCGCTTTAAATTGCAGATGTTGTGATCAGGGCGGTTTTCGGACAGGTAACAGTCAGGGTGATTTTAACTGCCCACCCACCAGGTTTCTGCTGAGCGAGTAGGTTAAAATCGCCCTCAATTGTAACAGAATCCAGAGAAAATGACCTGCATTTTATCAAATACTGTTGAGTGTAAAATGTGGTTTGATCTGAATGAAGTGCTTTCCGCTAGATTTTAATTATAGTTTCCCCACCTATAAAGTTGAATCATACAAATACTTTTTTTTCCCTTAACGCCAGCCTCCTGGTGAAGCTGCTTAAGAGAGTGGCAAGTTACACCATGCAGAGAAGGAAGGTCCTAGATTTTGATCTGAGTTACCTGATCTCAGCCAGTGGAGCGGGAGCAGTATAACTCTCCTCGAGCCTCAGAAGAAGGTTGAAAAAGAAAAAGAACGATGTACCGGGGTTCCCACTCCTGATTGATATCCCGTAATCCCTGCGCCCCACTCCCCCCCCCCCCCCACCCCCCCACCATTGGGAAATAGATCTATACTGATGTCAGGCAAAGACAGAATCAAGCTTTGATGTGATGCCCCTGAATAGTTGAATAGCCCATCAACACTCATCACCGTGGCTCACCAATGAAAAAGAAAATGGTAATTTGGGCAAGGTGACGAACTGTGCACCAGCCAGATATCAAAGGAGGGACGAAGGGAGAATACTGCTGGAAAAAGAGATAAAAAGAAAGAGAGAAAGATAGAAAAAAGGGAGGAAAAGAAACATTTAAATCCCCCTTCCTTTAGGTTCTAAACTCCAGTTTACTTTATTGCCGTCTTTACACTGTGATTCCAGAGACATTTCAATTGAAGCATAAGTTTTCAAACTGGGCTGCGCAAGGCAATTCACAAGGCTTTCAGACCCCTGCCCATTTGGGGCCAGGCATAGGACACACCGCAAGCACAATGTTCAAAATTCTGTATTCTAGAGTTTACTGCGTGTGTTGATTTCACAGCACATTATTTCTGTTTGAAAAAAAGTTTTCTGCAATGATAGTTGATACGGATTTTCCGAAGTTAGGATAGGGGATCCCCGGGACAGTGGCAATGCTTCCCCCAATACAGCAAGGTACCGATTCGCAGGGCCACCGTCACCGGTGGCATCAGTTTGGCCTGCCTTTCTTTCAGTGCATAACACACATGCCACGATGACATTATCCATAATAAGATGGCGTCATTTTCACCGCAGAGCGTAATTAAAAGAAAAAACAAGACTTGCATTTATTTCCTATTAGGACCTATTTCCCTTAGCAGAGGGGTCAAAAACCAGGGGGCGCATATTTAAAGTAACTGGTGGAAGGTTTAGAGGGGATTTGAGGGGAAATCTCTTCACCCAGAGGGTGGTGGGGGTCTGGAACTCACTGCCTGAAAGGGTTGTAGAGGCAGAAACCCTAACCACATTTAAAAAGTACTTGGATACGCACTTGAAGTGCCGTAACCTACAGGGCTACGGACCAAGAGCTGGAAAGTGCGATTAGGCTGGGTAACTATTTTTTGACCAGCACAGACATGATGGACTGAATGGCCTCCTTCTGTGCTGTAAATTTCTATGAATCTATGGCACTACAGGGCTACAGACCAAGAGCTGGAAACAACAACAACTACTTGTATTTATATAGCACCTTTAATGTAGTAAAACGCCCCAATGTGCTTCACAGGACTATTAAAAGACAACATTTTGACACCGAGCCACATAAGGAGAAATTAGTGCAGGTGACCAAAGGCTTGGTCAAAGAGGTAAGTATTATGCAGCATCTTAAAGGAGGAAAGGGAGGTAGAGGCGCGGAGAGGTTTAGGCAGGGAATTCCAGAGCTTAGGGCCTAGGCAACAGAAGGCACGGCCACCAAAGGTGGAGCGATTATAATCAGGGATGCTCAAGAGGGCAGAATTAGAGGAGCGCAGATATCTCGGGGGGTTGTGGGGCTGGAGGAGATTACAGAGATAGGAAGGGGCGAGGCCATGGAGGGATTTGAAAACAAGGATGAGAATTTTGAAATCGAGGGTGGATAGCTCCTTGTCGGCCGGCACGGACACAAAGGGCCGAAATAGCCTCCTTCCGTGCTGTAAATTCCTATGATTCTATGATTTCTACAGCACCTTTTACGGCCACCGGACGTCCCAAAGCGCTTTACAGCCAATGAAGTACTTTTTGAAGTGTAGTCACTGTTGTAGTGTGGGAAACATGGCAGCCAATTAGTGCACAGCAAGCTCCCACAAACAGCAATGTGATAATGGCCAGATAATCTGTTTTAGTGATGTTGATTGAGGGATAAATATTGACCAGGACACCGGGGAGAACTACCCTGCTCTTCTTCGAAATAGTGCCGCGGGATCTTTTACGTCCACCTGAGAGAGCAGATGGCACTGGACTGTCAGCCTAGATTTTTGTGCTCAATTCTCTGGAATGGGACTTGAACCCACAACCTTCTGACTCAGAGGCGAGGGTCCTGTCAACTGAACCACGGCTGACATACGGCATATATAACAATTAACTTAGTGTTCCAGACACTATGGGGCTGGCAATCGGCGCACATCGGGCGCGTAATGGGCAGGAGTGATGGCACCCTCCTCCCAAAAGAGCCAGCGAGAGGCTCGAACCATTTTCATCGGGGGGCGAGAAAAGGTAATCCCGGGGTACGAGGTGGGCAAAGGAAGGGCTGGCAGCAGCCTTGAAGATTTCGGTGGGGCCGGGAGGCATATTCAACGCTCTTGCTTGCCCCGAAAATATGACGATGAAGTGTTTCCGGAATGGTCTCCAGTGGTCCCTGTGGTAAACCACTGTCATACCTGTCTGTGTCTGTATGTGTATTCCACTAGGTACAGGTCTGGACATGCCTCGGCTGACTCCTCCCACTATTCCAGGTATATAAGTGACTACCTCCCAGTCCCTTAGTATTCTGGACGGGTCGACCACTCGAGACAAGACCTTCATTCTTTAGTTAATAAAAGCCTGGTTGTTACTCGCTTAACCTCAGTCTTTTGAGTAATTGATGGCGCATCAGTCCCTTTACGAACCGCTGGTCAGGCAGCTCTGCTTCCAGTCCCAATCTTCTTCTTCTCCTTCTTCTTAGGCAGTCCCTCGGAACCGAGGATGACTTGCTTCCACATTAAAAATGAGTTCGCAGGTGACTGAGGAGTCCAATGCGGGACAGGAGCTACAGTCTCTGTCACAGGTGGGGCAGACGGTGGTTGAAGGGGCGGGTGGGTGGGGTGCTTGGGTTGACGTGCGCTCCTTGCGCTGCCTGCGCTTGGCTTCCGCTTGCTCCCGGCGAAGAGACTCGAGGTGTTCGGCACCTTCCTGAATGCTTCTCCTCCACTTTGTGCGGTCTTGGGCCAGGGATTCCCAGGTGTCGGTGGGGATGTTGCACTTGTAATACGATAACATGATAAATGTTCCATTTATCCCAACGGACGGATATTGGTCGCTGAAAATTGCAACCGGCGCAGAACCCGACTTTAAATATTTTAATAAGACTCTTGCCTGTTTTGGAAGCCTGCTCGAAAATCAGTGGGTGGCAGAAATTTTTTTGATGTTGAAATCATCTGCCTGCCTCCCCATTTCGCATTGTGAATCGCCCACTACGTAACAAAAACTGCAAAAGCAATATAATAAAAAGCAATACCACAGCGGGTATCGCATTGCCAGTGATTAACGTGATAGATAAAACCAACATTTTCAGACGAGGCTCTTGCTGGTTGATCTGGGAGCTGAGCCTGTTGTAAAGATTTGCTTCATGCCATAAAGCGAAAGTGGTTCGCTCCACTGGAAGTGGCTTCAATACTCGAGACGACGGCCTCATTTGAAATTGGTTGAAGCGCTTTATAAAAATGCTAAAAATGCCAACTTGTGTTAAATGCAAAAATGTCGCAACATCTGAAATGATCACAAAAAGCACAATTCCCCCCCCCCCCCCTCGCACTCCCTTCAACACTGCAATAAAAATGAGTGGGAGATGGCAATAATTAAGTGAAAGCATTGGGGAAAAATTTCAGATCAAGGGAAATAAAATAAAATAATAAAATAATTATTTGCTAAATTAGGTAGCGATAAGAAGCTTGAACTCCAGTGCTGCTTAGCATAGAAATGATTAAGCATCTGAAGCCATTGTTATGTTCAATAATAAATAGACATTCTTATTATGAACACAGCTAACTTTTGCTAGACACTTTTATTGAGCACATGTGGACTTGTACAGCATCTTGTAGAGGCTTCCATCTTGACTGCTGCCTTGTGGGTAGCCTAGCCTCATGGGTAATGTAGTCTTAATATAATATATAGCTGGGTAGTGTAGTCTTATACATACAGCTATATACAGCTCTACAGCTCCACCTAGTGTCCACTATAGAATGACATGCTATTGATCACTACAGCCATTACTTTCTGTTCTTGCATTTTTAAGAATAGATATCAACATAACAAAAAACAGTTTATCTGATCATTATCACAATTGCTGTTTGTGGGAGCTTGCTGTGCACAAATTGGCTGTCGCGTTTCCCTACATTACAACAGTGACCGCACTCCAAAAGTACTTCATTGGTTGTAAAGCGCTTTGAGACGTCCGGTGGTCGTGAAAGGTGCTACAGAAATGCAAGTCTTTCTTTCTTTTTAGATGTCAGTTAAAAAGATTTAGCAGCGCCCCTATTTTCACAGAGCATTAAACTGCGTCCCCCCCCAATCCAAGAAAGAAAATGACCTGCGGCCTATAAAAGAAGTCATTACCCCTCCACCACCTGCCTCCGACGCTGGGATGTTCGAATGGGACGAAATTAGGCAGAGCGACGATGGTCTGTGCAGTAATGATGTAACATGGTTGAGTGCTCAACAGTGCAAGATGATGGGTAACCATATTCTAGTCGGTGTGTGTGTGGGATCTTTCCATACAAGCATCTGACTGAATTACACACTCAATTAAGCTTATATTTCTCTCTCAATTGCCGACATGTTTATTTAAAAAAATGAATAAAAACCGCATTTAAAATAAATCACACTGCTACTGTCTTTTCAGACCATGGCGTTTTAGCCACATTTAAAATGCTGGACATTTGGGAAGGGCATCAAGAAACTCTCGATATAAAACGCAGAAAGCAGTCTTTGAAGTCGAGAATAAAAACATAACTTTTAATCCAGACAACGCTACAGTTTAGCCTTTGGCTTTTTTGGGCTGAATCCCACACAGAAAAAAACATTGTAGGACCCAGAATATCCTGCAGGATTTGGTTCCAAACTGATGCATTAGGACCCTAAAAGCTCCGACAAGATTTATGCACGGGTTATGTCTGGTGCAATAGTCTAAATGGTGTGCAGTTCTTTATTCTGCCTAACATACAAAAGAAGAAATCTTATTGGCTCCACTCTCCATGTAAAGCAGGAAACAAGAATCGCGACCCTGCGTGAGGCAGCCACTTGCCTAGAGTTGCAGCTTGGTTCTGCTGTCTGAGAGCGACTAAGTGCTTTCAGAATTAACCACTTCTTTCAACCAGAAAGCTAACTGAGATGGTGATGACTTAAAGCTTCGGGTTTCTTTGAAGACTGCTCAAAACTGAAGAGAGAATATAAAATCTACCCATCACCTTTCACTTACCTCAAGCTCTCCACAAAGTTGCATGTAGTTTCTTAATTGAATTGTATTGATCACAGTTCCCAAGAGAAAATATAGTACTGAGCTTTATCTAAGCACGGCAGTCGATTTTTAGAATTTTGTTTGGCATATTTGTGGATAGGAGGTTTCAAAGTTTGGATGTGCATATATTGTGACTGCCACATATTAATTTCCAAAATATTTTTTCTATTACATAATTAATGCCCGTTAGTGGTTCAGCTATCAGAAAAAGGATTTCCTAATCGTTGTTATGTATTTGGAGGAAAGCACACACCTTTGAGGAAGAGGCAGGGAAATGGGATTAGAGTAGATAGCACCAGGTGAATAGCCGCCAGAGAGTCAGTCCCAATGGGGCTCTTTCCGTCCTGTAATTCCTATGACTCCATCTACCTCCATCATGCTGTGGCAGGCATCTGCGAAATAGAGTCTACTCCTTTTAATTCAAGGTCACTTAAATTGAATGACCTGTTAATTTGAATGTTTTCGAGCAGAAGAAATCTTAAGAGACCTTTCCTTCGCCCCATTACTGGTGGCCGTGCCTTCAGCTGTCAAGGCCCTAAGCTCTGGAATTGCCTTCCTAAACCTTTCTGCCTCGCTACCTCGCCACTGCTCCTCCTTTAGGACTCTCCTTAAGAACCACATCTTTGACCAAGCTTTTGATCACCTGTCCTAATATCTCCTTAGGTGACTCGATGTCAAATTTTGTTTGATAACGCACCCTGGGACGTTTTACTTCATTGTAGGCACTATATAAGTGCAAATTGTTCTTGTTTCGAGCACCATAAAACAGAAACATTTTTTGGCAGCAGCAACACATACAAGCGGAGATCCTGATTTACTATGGGCTGCAGAACACGGTGGGTTAACACATGGGCGATATCAAATACAGACTGATGGAAGGAGAGTCTCCCCTCCCTCTTCGCTGTCTCGCAGGCCCAAAAGTGAAATGAGTTTGGGCAGTCTAACCGGATTCTTGGGTGCATGTGAATCCACAGCACTAAACTGACAGCCGTTCAGCACTAATTGGCAAACCTGTCAGTCTTGCTCTGAAGAGGCCAAGAGAATGGTAGGTAAGGGGAATGGATGCGTCATTGTTGTGCAGTAAAAAGTCCCCCTCTGAGGTTCACAGATAAAAGAATGCTCTTAAGCATAAATGTTTCCCCAAGTCCGTGCCTGTGATGAAATACCTCACCCACTGCGCATCGGGAAAAAAAACCCGCGGCCACACTGCCGACAGAAAAGACTATTTTTATGTTTCTATGTTTCAATACAGGGCAACAGTTGGCAAGTATCTCGTCGCCAATGCACGGAAGTTCCTTGTCGGCCATCGCAGGCTGGTAAAATTTACCCCTGCAACCTTTTTTCTTCCCCTCCCCCCCCCCCCACCTTTTCAAAAGGGTCTGTAACGGAAACGTTATCCTGTCTTCCCTCTTCACAGGTGCTAATGAACGTGCAGTGTACTCCCAGCATTTTTCTTCGGTTTTCCCAATATTTAATTGGAGAAAATTTCTGCTCATCCAGAACTGTTTGTCGGACAAGCAGTCTGACAATTTAGAGACTGTGGCGGGGTCGAGAGAAGAGGTAGTGAGGTAGAGCTGGGTGCCGTCAGCTTGTTGATAATGCTGGAAATACACGGGAGTTTCGATGAAGGGTCTGTAACGGAAACGTTATCCTGTCTTTCCCTCTTCACAGGTGCTAATGAACGTGCAGTGTACTCCCAGCATTTTTCTTTCCGTGTTTTTTTTTCGGTTTCTAGCATTTGCAGTTATGTCCCATTTATCCCTTACTGGTGGCTGGATCATTTTATGCATTGGAATTGACTGGCCCGAAATCCCCAGTGGGATTCTGTATTCCAATGACGTTACCGAGAGTGATCCACTGCTGGCTTTCGCTCAATTTCTGCCACTTTAATTGTGGTATAAAGGACAGAGAATGGAACAAAGCGTGAAGCTATTACTCCATGCAGCCCACTAAAATAAAAATCAGGTTTGGTCATCAGTTATTATCATGCAAACTCCCACCAAATCTATGTTCATGACCATCTACAGTAGCTTCCTCTCAAATCGCTCTCCAACGATAGCTCATCCTCTTGATTCTTTTTTACATTAACTCAGGAGTCCCCCAGGCCTCTGACCTCCTCCCTTTCTATTACTTCTTTATATCAATGATGACTGACTCCAATCAATATCCAACCCCATTCCCTCTTTTGCCACTCGATTTGTCAAACTGCTTCAGATCGCGTATCCTCAGTACTCGCACATTCAGTCACCTCACCAACAACAACGTGCATTTATATAGTGGCTTTAACAGAGAAAAAACATCCCAATAATATATAATGGATCCCAAGACAAAGGCAACGATATTACAACAACAACGACAACAACGTGTATTTATATAGCGCCTTTAACGTAGTAAAACTTCCCAAGGCGCTGCACAGGAGTATGTTAAGACAAACAATTTGACTCTGAGCCACATAAGGAGAAATTAGGGCAGGTGACCAAAAGCTTGGATAAAGAGGTAGGTTTTAAGGAGCGTCTTAAAGGAGGAAAGAGAGGTAGAGAGGCGGACAGGTTTAGGCAGGGAATTCCAGAGCTTAGGGCCGAGGCAACAGAAGGCACGGCCACCGATGGTTGAGCGATTATAATCAGGGATGCTCAAGAGGGCAGAATTAGAGGAGCGCAGATACCTCGGGGTGGGGGGGGGTGGCTGAAGGAGATTACAGAGATAGGGAGGGGGGCGAGGCCATGGAGGGATTTGAAAACAAGGATGAGAATTTTGAAATCGAGGCGCTGCTTAACCGGGAGCCAATGTAGGTCAGCGAGCACAGGGGTGATGGGTGAACGGGACTTGGTGCGAGTTAGGACACGGACAGCCGAGTTTTGGATGACCTCAAGTTTACGTAGGGTAGAATGTGGGAGGCCAGCCAGGAGCGCGTTGGAATAGTCAAGTCTAGAGGTAACAAAGGCATGGATGAGGGTTTCAGCAGCAGATGAGCTGAGGCGAGGGGCAGAGACGGGCGATGTTACGGAGGTGGAAGTAAGCGGTCTTTGTTATGCTGCGGATATGTGGTTGGAAGCTCAGTTCAGGGTCAACTATGGCACCAAGGTTGCGAACAGTGTGGTTCAGCCTCAGACAGATGTTAGGGAGAGGGATGGAGTCGGTGGTTAGGGAACGGAGTTTGTGGCGGGGACCAAAAACAATGGCTTCGGTTTTCCCAATATTTAATTGGAGAAAATTTCTGCTCATCCAGCACTGGATGTCGGACAAGCAGTCTGACAATTTAGAGACTGTGGAGGGGTCGAGAGAAGAGGCAGTGAGGAAGAGCTGGGTGTCGTCAGCGTACATGTGGATATTAGGGGAGAGTAACCAAAAGCTTGCTCCAAGAGGTGGGTGTTAAAGGAGAAGAGGGAGATAGAGAGGCGGAGCAGTTTAGCGAGACAATTCCAGAACATGGCGCTTAAAGAAGGAACTAATTTGGATTTCTATAGCGCCTTTAATGACCTCAGGACGACTCAAAGCGCTTTACAGCCAATTAAGTACTTTTGAAGTGCAGTCTCTGTTGTAATGTGGGAAATGCAGCAGCCAATTTAGACACAACAAGCTCACACAAACAACAATGTGATAATGACCAGATAATTTTTTTTTTCAGTGCTGTTGGATGAGGGATAAATATTGGCCCAGGAGACTGGGAATAACTTCCCTGCTCTTCTCGAATAGTCCCATGGGATCTTTTACGTCCACCTGAGGAAGCAGACCGGGCCTCGGCTTAACATCTCATCCGAAAGACGGCACCTCCGACAGTGTAAGATGAACGTTAATTACACCACGACTCAATTTATGTCACTGACAGAATGTTTGAGAATGTAGTCTCACATCTCTTGGGGTTCACAAGGTTGCAGCACAAATGCAAATCAATTTGAAGTCATCTCTTTACAAACTTTAACTATCATAGGGAGTTGACCAAAGCCCATCTACAAATTCAACATTAAGGGGAAGCAAAGATAAGTAAATGAGAAAGGAATAGACGCATATGTTGAGACAAAGTAAGGTGGGAGGAGGCTTGTGTGGAGCATAAACACCGGCATGGGCCTGTTGGGCTGAATGGCCTGTTTCTGTGCTGTAAGTTCTGTGTAATTCTATTTAAACCAATTTCACATTTTAAGTGTCAGTAAAGAGCGCAGAGAGCAAATAGATCTTTACTAAGTAAAAATATTTAACAAGTACTCTGAGCAGACAAGCTTTTGGTCATCTGCCCTAATATCTCCTCATGTGGCTCGGTCACATTTTCTTTTACACACTTACAATGTACAAGTACAGAGCAGTGTAATGCTCTTGGCTTTGGACTCAACTGCTCTGAAGCAGGTTGCAGCATTAAGCCGGTACCCGAGTCTCTGAGTGAAAACCTCCTCCTAACTGGAATACACCACAGCAATATTTGGTCAAAAATGGCTTAAAAAAAAGTAACTTTCATCCCTGCCAATGGTTTCACACACTTCCACAAAAAGTGGCAGCTGATGGCAAGGAACACCAAAGCACCTTTGCATTTGCAATCGTCATCACACTGGGTAAAATAATTATAACTGAAATTATACATTTGAGTGTCAGCATGGCTCACTGATGGCACTTTCCCCTCTGAGCCGGCTGGTCGTGAGTTGAAGCCAACTGGGGGGACTTGAGCACCTTAGCTGAGCGAACACTTCAGTGCAGTACTGAGGGAGTGCTGCATTGCTGGAGGTGCTTTTTGGACGAAGTGTTAAACTTACAGGATGCTTACGAGAAGTGCGGATAATCAAGAGTACTCATTTTCGGTACATAAAATTTAGCACTGATTTTGCACAGAGACCTTGTTAAAGAGCATCAACGAGAAGGAATATTCTATTTAACAAATGTATATCCTTCAGTAAAACCACACGCCTCTTGCTAAGACATAAACCTGTCTTTTCGAAGAAACAATTTCTGCCTTTCTCATATTCTAAACCATTGGTTATCACCCAATAAACCTGCAGTGATAATATCACACCATCAGTCATCGGGACATTGCCATACAACACACTGTCATAACATGTGCATCAGGAAAATAAATGGGCTAAAAATTAAATAAAAATGACTTTGCAGTATCAATCATGGAGAATAATAGATAGCTGGGAGTGATTACCAGGTTGCAATCTAATCCAGGGGTCCAAGTACTTTTTTTCGAGAATAATAGATGGTTGAGTGTGATGACAAAGATGTAACTTCATTTTGGGGGATTCCGATGATATCATGTGAACGCCCCGATCAGATTCCAACCTCTAACTCATTCCCAATTATCTGTAATTCTTCTGAGGGTAAAGCTGTAATATAAAGTGAGTGTAAGTGACTGCTAACTTGAAGTGTTCACATCAGATGGAAGTAGTCAGAGGTTCCCTTTGTTTTCTGTATGTTTTTGACATTAGCAATAACAGCAAAACAACTACTTCCACTTACGTGAGGTGGGGGGGAGGGGTTGGCGGTGTGCGGGGGTGGGGGGGAGGATGCGGTGAAAGGAGTGGGGGGAGAGGGGAAGAGCTGGCCAGCTGACATCTCCAGAGCTAACTACTGATGCAAAATTCAAACTTTGCAGCTTGGAAGAAAGATTGCAGGATCATCTAGTATGATCAGCACAGGAGCAGCAAAGGGTGACTGGGCATGAGAATAAAAATATGTTCAGTCAAGTGTTTAAAAAATAATCTCTCAGTGACTTTGCCTCTAGTTCCTATTAATATTAAAGCCATGTCAGCCGTGGTCAGTTGGTAACACACTCGCCCGAGTCAGAAGGTTGTGGGTTCATAGACCCACTCCAGAGACTTGAGCACATAAATCTAGGCCGACACTCCAGTGCAGTACTGAGGGAGTGCAGCACTGTCGGAGGTGTCTTCTTTTGGATGAGACGTTAAACCGAGGCCCCGTCTGCTCTCTCAGATGGATGTAAAAGATCCATGGCACTATTTCAAAGAAGAGCAGGGGAGTTATCCTTGGTGTCCTGGGGCCAATATTTATCCCTCAATCAACATCACTAAAACAGATTATGCGGTCATTATCACATTGCTGTTTGTGGGAGCTTGCTGTGCGTAAGTTTGCTGCCGCGTTTCCTACATTACAACAGTGACTACACTCCAAAAAGTACTTCATAGGCTGTAAAGCGCTTTGGGACGTCCTGAGGTCGTGAAAGGCGCTACAGAAATGCAAGTCTTTCATTTTTTAAATGTTTGAATAATCTTAGGGCCACTGTTTTAGGGTGACTGAATAAATCAAATTCCAATTTTTATTATCCTGGGATTGTCCACCCTTTTGCAAAAAAAGCACAAATCAGTGACTTTGTCTATTTCTAAAAAAAAAATGTAGCTGCTGACTCTGAAGTAGATGTAATCTGTGGGGCAGGTGAACTCAAACAACAGATGGACCAAGCAGATCGCAAGGGGATAATGCTCTCAAAATCATCAGGTTCCTAAACTCCATTAGAAAATGCAATCATAGGCAAGCACCACTCTTACTAGCAATCGGGATTTTAAAGCTATCCGCCATAGCCGACACATAACATTAGATTGCCCAGGAATGGGACTGTAAACAGAATGACGGGCAAACACTGGGTTTTTCCCCCAGTGATAAGAAAATTGCCCTTTACATTGCAATACGCCATTAACTACCTTAACTGTGTTAGTGACAGAGGAAATCAATACGCCTCTCCTTAAAGTTTAGTACAACCTCACTGCACATGAACTCAAATGGCCAGTGACATTACTGTGCTATATGTCAATTCTGTAACAACACCGTAAACCTGTCGAGCGGTCTTGCATCATACCTTTGATTGGAGCTCATGGGAAATTGTCGTTTGGAGAGTCTGAGATAGGAAAATATAACATTGTAAATGTCAAATCGTGAGTGAGCCAACATTTCCTTCAACTCAACATTGGGAAGATTGAAGCCAACTTAATTAGCACTTGCCAAACGCTCTGCATCCTTGCCACAGATTGCACCCTCTTCACTGACCACTTACTTAGGCTCAACCACATATTGCGTAACCTGGTTCGTTGTCCAGTTTGGCCCAAAGCTGAAATTCAAACCCCATGTCCTATCCTTCACACACTACCCCTGACCTTACTCCCACTGCTGCATTAACCATGGTTTCATGACCGCTAGACGGGACCTCTCCAATGCCTTCCTTACTGGCCATCCAAGCTCTAGCTTCCATGAATTCCGCCACCCACATTCTGGCCCATTCTTTCATTGCCCTGAAGGCTAACCTTCACTGGCTCCTTGGCACCAATGCAGCAAATTCAAGATCCTCACTCTTATTTAGAAATCTCGCTACTCAATAAGATCATAAGATCATAAGAAGTAGGAGCAGGAGTAGGCCATACGGCCCCTCGGGCCTGCTCCGCCATTCAATAGGATCATGGCTGATCCGAACCTAGACTCGCGTCCACTTCCCTGCCCTCTCCCCGTAACCCCTAATTCCCTTATCTGCTAGGAAAATGTCTATCTCCATTTTAAATTTATTTAATGTTGCAGCTTCCACAGCTCTCTGGGGTAGCAAATTCCATAGATTTACTACCCTCTGAGTAAAGATGTTTCTCCTCATCTCAGTTTTGAAAGGGCAGCCCCTTATTCTAAGATTATGCCCCCTAGTTCTAGTCTCACCCATCAGTGGAAACATCCTCACCGCATCCACTCGATCAATCCCCCTCACAATCTTATATGTTTCGATAAGATCGCCTCTCATTCTTCTGAACTCCAATGAGTAGAGTCCCAACCTACTCAACCTTTCCTCATACGTCAACCCCCTCATCTCCGGAATCAACCGAGTGAACCTTCTCTGAACCGTCTCGAGAGCAAGTATATCTTTTCTTAAATGTGGAAACCAAAACTGCACGCAGTATTCCAGGTGTGGCCTCACAAATACCCTGTATAACTGCAGCAAGACTTCCCTGTTTTTATACTCCATCCCCCTTGCAATAAAAGTCAAGATTCCATTGGCCTTCCTGATCACCTGCTGTACCTGCATATTAACCTTCTGTGTTTCATGCACCAGGACCCCCAGATCCCTTTGTACTGTAGCACTTTGCAGTTTCTCTCCATTTAGATAATAACTTGCTCTTTGATTTTTTCTGCCAAAGTGCATAACCTCACACTTTCCAATATTATATTCCATCTGCCAAATCTCTGCCCACTCACTTAGCCTGTCTATGTCCTTTTGCAGGTTTTTTATGTCCTCCTCACTCACTGCTTTCCCTCCCATCTTTGTATCGTCGGCAAACTTGGATATATTGCACTCGGTCCCTTCCTCCAAATCATTAATATAGATTGTAAAGAGTTGGTGTCCCAGCAGTGACCCCTGCAGAACACCACTAGTTACTGATTGCCAGCCCGAGAACAAACCATTTATCCCAACTCTTTGTTTTCTGTTAGATAGCCAATCTTCCACCCATGCCAGTATATTACCCCCATCCCGTGATTTCTTATCTTGATCAGTAATCTTTTGTGTGGCACCTTGTCAAATGCCTTTTGGAAGTCCAAATACACTACATCCACTGGTTCCCCTTTATCCACCCTGTATGTTACGTCCTCAAAGAATTCGAGCAAATTTGTCAAACATGACTTCCCCTTCATAAAACCATGCTGACTCTGTCCTATTAAATTATGTTTATCCAAATGCTCTGTGATGTGCCTCAATAAATCCGAGACTCGATGTTAGCGAAACAAAACAAGGCTTTTATTGACTTAGAAGGTAACACACAGAGGAGAGGTATCTTCCATCCAGAGGTCTGCCGTACTGGATGTGATGCAGGCTGGGCCAGCTTACATAGGGGCCAGGTATGGGCGGAGCCCTACACACAGTACAATACAATGGTGAGGAAACGGAACTGAGGTAAGGGAAATGAAACTGAAACCAACCACAGTCACAGGCAGAGAATACCAATGAGTGATGAATGGACTATTTCATCACACTCTGTTACTGTTTCCTTAATAATGGACTCCAACATTTTACCAACCACAGATGTTAGGCTAACTGGTCTATAGTTTCCAGCTTTTTGTCTACTTCCCTTCTTAAATAAGGGTGTTACATTAGCAGTTTTCCAATCTGCCGGGACCTTTCCTGAGTCCAGGGAGTTTTGGAAAATAATCACCAATGCATCCACAATCCCTACCGCTACTTCTCTCAAGACCCTAGGATGTAGGCCATCAGGTCCGGGGGATTTATCCGCCTTAAGTCCCATTATTTTACCGAGTACCACCTCCTTAGTGATTTTAATCGTGTTTAGCTCCTCCCCCCCCCCCCCATTGCCCCCTGTTTGTCCAGTGTTGGGATATTTTTAGTGTCCTCTACTGTAAAGACTGATACAAAATATTTGTTCAGCGTCTTTGCCATCTCCATGTTCCCCACCACTAGTTTCCCGGTCTCATCCTCTAAGGGACCAACGTTCACTTTAGCCACCCTTTTTCTTTTTATATAGCTGTAGAAACTCTTACTATCTGTTTTTATATTTTTTGCTAGTTTACTTTCATAATCTATCTTCCCTTTCTTAATTAATCTTTTAGTTATTCTTTGCTGGCTTTTAAATGCTTCCCAATCTTCTATCCTCCCACTAGATTTAGCTACTTTATATGCCCTTGTTTTCAGTCGGATACTATCCTTTATTACTTTACTAAGCCATGGATGGCTGTCTTTTCTTTTACTCCCCTTTTTCCTCAGTGGAATATATTTTTCTTGAAAGATGTGAAATATCTCCTTGAATGTAGACCACTGCTCTTGTACCGTCTTACACTTTAATCTGTTTTCCCAGTCCACTTTAGTCAATTCTACTCTCATACCTTCATAGTCTCATTTATTTCAGTGCAGTACGCTGGTTTGAGATCCAACTCTCTCACCCTCAAACTGAATTTGGAATTCAACCATATTATGGTCACTCATTCCAAGGGGATCCTTTACTAGGATATTTTTTATTAATCCTGTCTCATTACACAGGACCAGATCTAAGATTGCCTACCCCCTGGTTGGTTCATAGAGTCATAGAGTCATAGAGTTTTACAGCGCAGAAAGAGGCCCTTCGGCCCATCGTGTCTGCGCCGTCCATCAATCCCTGTCCAGTCTAATCCCATTTTCCAGCATTTGGTCCATAGCCTTGTATGCAATGGCATTTCAAGTGCCCATCCAAATGCTTCTTGAATGTTGTGAGGGTTCCTGCCTCTACCACCCTTTCAGGCAGTGAGTTCCAGCTTCCAACCACCCTCTGGGTGAAAAAGTTCCTCCTCAAATCCCCTCTAAATCTCCTGCCCCTTACCCTGAATCTATGCCCCCTTGTTATTGACCCCCCTACTAAGGGGAAAAGTTCCTCTTTATCTACCCTATCTATGCCCCTCATCATTTTGTACACCTCAATCAGGTCCCCCCTCAGCCTCCTTTGCTCCAAGGAAAACAACCCCAGCCTGTTTAGTCTTTCTTCATAGCTGAGGCGCTCCATCCCAGGTAATATCCTGGTGAATCTTCTCTGCACCCTCTCCAAAGCAATCACATCCTTCCTATAGTGAGGCGACCAGAACTGCACACAGTACTCCAGCTGTGGCCTCACCAGCGTTTTGTACAGCTCCATCATAACCTCCCTGCTCTTATATTCTATGCCTCTGCTAATGAAGGCAAGTATCCCATATGCCTTTTTAACCACCTTATCTACCTGTTCCGCTGCCTTCAGGGATCTATGTACATGTACACCAAGGTCCCTCTGACCCTCTGTACTTCCTAGGGTCCTACCACTCATACTGCTCAAGGAACCCGTCCCTAATACACTCTATGAACTCTTCCTCAAGGCTGCCATGCCCAATTTGATTAGTCCAGTTAATATGAAAGTTAAAATCCCCCATGATTATAGCTGTTCCCTTATTACAAGCCCCAACTATTTCCTGATTTATACTCCGACCAACAGAGTTGCAACTGCTAGGTGGCCTATAGACTACGCCCACTAGTGACTTTTTCCCTTTATTATTCCTTATCTCCACCCAAACTGTTTCACTACCCTGATCCTTTGACCCAATATCATTTCTGACTATTGCAGTGATTCCATCCTTGATTAACATAGCAACCCCACCTCCCTTTCCTTCCTGTCACTCCTTCCTAATTGTCAAATACCCTTGTATGTTTAGTTCCCAGTCATGATCATCTTGCAGCCATGTTTCCGTAATGGCCACCAGATCATAACCATGTGTAGTTATTTGTACCGTCAACTCGTCTATTTTGTTATGAATGCTGTGTGCATTCAGATAAAGAACTTTCAAATATGTTTTCTGACAATTTATTCCTGCTTTTACCCCTTTTACTACTTTACCTTTATCATCATACATTCTGTCCCTTCCTGACACGCTCTGGTTTTTAATTTCCCCACTGCTACTTTGCTCTATTGCCTTCTCCGCTGTCATTTTTATTTTTCGCTCTCTTAAAACCTCCCCCCCACTAATTAGTTTAAAGCCCTCTCTACAGCCCTAGTTATTCGATTCGCCAGGATTCTAGTCCCAGCACTGACCAAGTGAAGTCCGTCCCAACGGAACAGCTCTCTCCTGTCCCAGTACTGATGCCAGTGTCCCAAGAAGCAAAACCCATTTCTCCCACACCAGTCTTTGAGCCACACATTTAACTCTCTAATTTTATTTACCCTAGCCAAATTTGCACGTGGCTCAGGTAGTAATCCAGAGATTATTACCCTCGTGGTTCTGCTTTTTAATTTGGCCCCTAGCTGCTCAAACTCCCTCAGCAGAACCTCTTTCCTTGTCCTATCTATGTCGTTGGTACCAACATGGACCACAACAACTGGATCGTCCCCCTCCCACTCCAAGTTTCTCTCCAGCCCAGAGGAGATGTCCTTAACCCTGGCAGGCAACACAGCCTTCGGGACTCTCGCTCTTGGCTGCAAAGAACCCTATCTATCCCCCTAACGATACTATCCCCTACCACTACAACATTTCTTTTAACTCCCCCCACTTGAATGGCCCCCCGCTCCACAGTGCTGTGGCCAGGTTGCTCATCCTCCCCACAGTCCCCGTTCCCATCCTCACAGGGAGTAAGAGCCTCAAACCTGTTGGACAAGAGCAAGGGCTGCGGCTCCTCCAACACTACCTCCTGGATCCCCGTACCTGCCTCACTTCTAGTCACACCAAGACCTGGGTTTTTCTTTTTTTACACTAAGGGAATCAAGGGATAGGGCGGGAATCTAGAGTTGAGGCCGAAGATCAGCCTTGATCTTATTGAATGGCTCGAGGGGCCATATGGCCGACTCCTGCTCCTATTTCTTACGTTCTATAAGCTCACCCGATCCCAGCTCAGCAATGTTATCCTGCCTCAAGTCCCCTCCTACGATCCTCCAACCCTGGTTTCCTGGGCATCCCATCTTCCACAATCAGTAACAAAAACCTTTGGTTGTCTGAACCCGCCTCTCTGGGACTCGTGCAATTCATTATCCCTCTCTGAAGTTTAAAAAGCCCCTTTAAAGCCTAGCTCTTCAACTACAATTTCGGTCAGCACGCTCACCATTCCCACTCTTGCTCAACATCTGAATCTCAGTGAAGTGACATTTTATGCATTAAAACCATTACATCAATGCAAGTTCTCGTTTTATAGATTAAAAAAACAAATAAATGCAAAATTCTCAGATATTCCTCCCAGTAGGTCCATTTCCTCACCAATCCCCTGGGATACCCCCGAGGACCTCAGTATAAAAACCTAAGTCTTGATTTAGACAGTCGAAAAAAACCTCTTTCATTTATTCAAATACTTCTTTCTGTTCATTTAAAAAAAAACGAATTCTTGTTCAAATGTCCGTTCTTCGTGAATCTATATAGCAAGCGCCAAGATATCCAACTGTGGGAGTTATCGCAGCCAAGCCTGATCTCTACACAAGCACACTTTCCAGAATGGATAACGATCAGGATTGAGAATCCAGGATGATTTCCGTGCACCCCCCCCCCCCCACCATCCTCGTTTTCAAAACGTTCCACAGCCTTACCTCTCCCTATCTCTGTAACCTCCTCCAGACCTACAAACCTTCGCGATCTCGGCGCTCCTCCAATTCTGGCCTCTTGCATATCCCCAATTTTCATTGCTTCAACATTGGCGGCTGCGCCTTCAGCTGTCTATGCCCTAAGCTTTGGAGTTTCCTCCCTAAACCTCTCTCTCTTCCTTCAAGTTCCTCCCTAAAACCTGCCTCTTTGACCAAGCTTCCTGTCCTAATATCTCCTTATGTGGCTCGGTGTCAAATATTGTTTGATTATGCTCCTATGAAGCGCCTTGGGACATTTTATACTTTAAAGTCGCTATATAAATGCAAGTTGCTGTTTTTCAAAGTAAGGGTGGCCACCATTAATAATGCCATTGGGCTCTTAAAACTGAAGATTATGGCCTGGAAATTGGGTATCGCCCCGCTTGGGGCATTAGAATTGGCGCAGCGCAAAGTTTATAGCCAGACGCAACTTATCGCCACCTGGCGCGATATTGGGTTGCATCGCCCCTAAAGGTGATTGAGGCGCGAATTCAGGCATTACACGGGGCTCCTAAGGCGCTAAACTTCCGGCGCAACCCAATATCGGAGCGGACGGGCGCTGCGCAGGTGCTCTCAATTACCGATGACCACGAGACTTCCAGGCGCCGGCCAGCTCTTAAAGGGGTGGGTCAGTCAGCTTCAGCATCCACACTCTGCGCCTTGCAGGCCTCAGAATCGGCGCAGGCCCTTCTCTGGCGCTAAAAACTTGGACCAGATGGAGAAGGTGAGACAGAGAGCAGAGCGCTTCACCAATGAGGCTCTGGAGCAATTGGTGGCCGCAGTGGAGCGCCGGCGAGATGTTCTCTACCGACGAGCTTGGAGGGATGTATGCCAAAGGGTCAACTCCAGCAGCATGGTGACCAGGAGCCCTGTCCAATGCAGAAAGAAATTCAACGACCTCACTCGGGTCGTGAGGGTGAGTGTTGTTTCTGCAAACTTCTGCATCCCTTCATTTGCACCTGACTTTATGGCTACAGGGTGGGCTGTGCCGTGCCCCATTGGCCATCTGCCAGCAAGCACCCATGGCCCTTTCTAGGCACACACATGCACATTTGACTCAAGGAGTCATGTAAGGGCTCTTGCACCATGGGGGGCATGAGATGATCACTCAGGGCATCATGTCACATAACTTCCCCTCCTTTCCCCTGCAGTCCAAGCTGGCGAGGATTGGCAAAGGCCAGCTTCGCACCAGTGGAGGACCTCCACAAGTGGTCACTCTCACGGATCTCGAGGAGAGAGTCCACCAGATTCTTGGAGGACGTCTGAATGGTCCTGTAACCACTGCAGATGCCAACCACATTGTCGACAGCGATGGTAAGGTTCTCACCTTTTACAACTGTCTCCTTCCACTTGCTCCCCCCACCAGCATGCTTTCTCACTGTGGACCCATGTCATAGCCTTGCCGCAATCTGGCATCCC
The DNA here is from genome assembly GCF_052327205.1 of Somniosus microcephalus. Classification (NCBI taxonomy): domain Eukaryota; kingdom Metazoa; phylum Chordata; class Chondrichthyes; order Squaliformes; family Somniosidae; genus Somniosus; species Somniosus microcephalus. Next base: position 22,918,139 of record NC_140998.1, read on the forward strand.
TTGCTGCCCAGCTGTCCTTTTGCTAAAGCCACTCTTCCACCTCCCTGCTTTCAGATGCTGCATCACCAGCTCGGGAGCCGGGCCCTCAAGCTGCCAGTGCCAGTGCCTCCGAAGGCTCAATGAGAAAATTACTGTCCAACAGAAGGTCAGGAACTCTCTCCAGCAACGATCAGAATGGCCAGCCCAAATGGCTGCAGCTTTTATACTAGTGCTGTCCCCTTTAAATAGCGCCCCCCGAGTCCGAGAAGGGCCTGGGAATGCTCTATCCAACTGTCACTAATAGCCCAGGCGGAAAGGTTGTGGGCGCCACCGAATATCCGGTCCGGGGCGCCAAAAAGGCGTTGCACACTGAAATGACATCACGATCTGCCTGCGCCCACGGGCGCACGCAAAAGGATACTCAATATGGGAGGTGGCGCTATATGCACTGTGCCTGCCCGAAAATTGGGTAATGCCCCAATTCTCGGGCTCTTTAGGCGCTAATCGCTGGCGCTACCAACCGAATTTCTAGGCCTATGTGTGTGTCCATTACTCATGCAGAACAATACTTTGTGGGGAACAGTAGCTTAGTGGTAATGTCACTGGGCTAGTAATCCAAAGGCTTGGACTAATGATCTAAGTAGACGTGAGTTCAAATCCCAACAAGGTAGCTGGGCAATTTAAATTAAGTTAATTAAATAAATCTGGAATGAAAAAAGCTAGTATCAGTGACCATGAAACTACCGGATTGTTGTAAAAACCCATCTGGTTCACTAATTTCCTTTAGGGAAGGAAATCCTTACCTAGTCTGGCCCATATGTGACTCCAGACCCACACTCAGTAGTAACAAACCGCTACGCAACACAATAATAAGAATAAAACCGGACGGACCACCCAGCATTGACGGACTGCAGCGGTTCAAGAAGGTGGCTCACCACCCATTCTCAAGGGCAATTAGGGATGGGCAATAAATGCTGGCTTTGCCAGCGATGGCCACATCCCATAAACAAATTTTAAAAAAGACGTTAAACTATTGTCAACAGGAATTTTACAATGTATTAAAGATCACAAAATATTGTTGCCAAAAACACGAAAATTCAATGTACGCGACAGAGTCAATCTGGTGCTTCTTCCCATCAGTTAGCGCACCATCAATCATCAGGCTTTACCGTGACCCGTTGTAAGGTTGCTCCATTAAAATGTTAAATGTAGAGGGAATACTTTCAATGTAAAGTACTCCCCGCCATCTGGTTATGAAAGGATGTCGTGCACAGTGGCATCCATCTGAAGCTGGATATTTCAGTGCTGGATGCCTCCGCATGATTTGCATCCAGGACAAAGCAGGATTCCAATCACAGTCGGACCCAACAAAGCTGTTCACTAATAGGGCTTGCAGCTGAAATCAGCTCCGATACAAGTTAGAGACCAAAATGGCTCGCTTCCAGAAAGCTGCAAGAGGGGGGATTAAAAATAATGAATATCACCTACTTTACAAGGGAAATTGAAACAACTGTCACCCCCTAATTAGATATAGGGATTTATCTGCATTGAAAGGATTCACTTGTGTGCTTACCTTAAACGTAACTGGATATTTTTTTTATTTTTTTTACCATGGCTACAAAAACTAGCCAAACCTCAATCAGCAGCCAACTTTTGTTTTCTGCTACCACCATTGATTATAGGCCATTTGTCTCCATTTAAGTCAGAGCTTATAATTTTAAGACGGTCACACAATAAAAGTTGAGAAACATTTAATTTGGATGGGATTGCGTTTGCTGAGCCGTGATGCCGCTGATTTTTGCATGAACCACTGCACGTGATCACTAGGAGCGAACGATACGAACTTACATACAGAAACTGGAAGAACAGGAGGAGTGAGAGCAGTTTATCTCCAACTATTAGATCTTTGAGAAAGACAGGTGCAACAAGTAGGACTCCAACTAGAATCGCTTTTTCAGGCACACAATGCAGGCAGGGGTCCGTCTGCATCTGATATGTTTTGAAGATAATGTTTTGAAGATCTTCTATTCATGGAAGATCAGACTATAAAGAGCTTTTTAAAAAAAAAAACTTTGTATTATTACGCGCGTGCAATGTGCCATGATATTAATCCCTCCAGGAACTTGCTCTACCCTACCTCTCCAACCTTGTTCAGCCCCATATCCCAACTCACACCCACCGATTTTACTCTGCATCAGTGAAGGAGGCTACGTCCGGTACTTTGAAACTCTCGTCTTGAACCCTTCCATCTTGCAAGGTCTCTGCCCCAGCTCAAATTCCAATTTCTCTGCCCACGTTCAAAAGTGGCCACCAAACCAATCTCTTCGACCTCAGCTTCTATCACCTTTCCCAACACTTCCTGCACTGCTGCTCGGTGTCCATTGCCACATCCATTTTTTTTGACACCCCTTGGGACATACTGCTACCTTAAAACGTGCCACATAAGAACAAGTTGTTGCTGTAAAAACAAAACAAAAAAAACACAGGGAATCCACAGGTAGATTCTGAAAGAGAAAGATAGGTAAAGATAGGTCCTGCTTCAAATGGGGATAATCATCAGAATTGGCCATTTCAGCCCAACAGCTCTCAGTCAGGTCATTGAAAAGTAGTTAACACAGAGGAGATTTTCCTCTGCGAGCAAACCTACAGACAGAAGAGTAGTCGAGGTGCACTCTGCACCTGACTTCTCTGCTGGGTCAATGGCATGCCCTGCGGAACTCCAATGCTGGCGGACCCCTGGCTGGGTTGTGCGCCTAAAAATGCCGGAGAAAATCTGAACGTGGGAAATCCGACGGCAAACTGAAGTGTCAGCTTTTCACAGGTGTCCCTTCCCTGGGGTACAAAACGAGCACAGTTAGACGAAAAATGAAAAGGAAGGCTAGTAATACCCGCTCCTGCCTCATTATAATAGGTACAATAGGTCTGCATCTAATATAGGCTCAATTTACACTTCCTGGGATAGGCCTAGGAAATCCTTGTGCAGCCCAATGAGGGCGGAAACACGACATAACCTGACACCAGGGTCTTTGCCCCTTTCTCTACTGCTCTGTGACTGAGGAACAGGGCTGAGGAACATCTGCACTCCTACGTGAACTATTGACCTCTACTTATTCTCACACTTTGCTTTGCTTTGGTCAGTCCTAAAAAAGGGACTTTTTTCAACCTTTAAAAAAAAATTATTGTGATGTGGGCGTCGCTGGCAAGGCCAGCATTTATTGCCCATCCCTAGCTGGCCTTGAGATGGCGGTGGTGGGCCACCTTCTTGAACTGCTGCAGTCCGTGTGGTGAAGGGGCTCCCACAGCACAGTTAGATCAAAATCCTGGAACACACAATCTGACGCCAATGAAGGACAGCCTGACCATGGCAGTTCTGAGAAAAGGTCACATCCAAATGTAAACCCATCTTTCTCCACCAGATGACGACTGACGTGATGTGCATTTCCAGCACTTTCTGCTTTTATTTCAGATTTCCAAACTTTGCAGATGTGGCTAAATCCTATTTCTTCCTGTATACCCTTTGGGTTCCAGGCAGGTGAAGCTTTGAACTTCACAAATTACCTATAAGCAATGTGCTGAAGGCAGATAATGATAATATTGACAGCTATATTCTGTTTCAAAAATATATAGAGCTCAGTATTACAAAAGTCCATCTAAGTTTATCTATCAGGAGACACCAGAGTCAAGTTTCAATGGGATCATAGCAAAATACTGCAGATGCTGGAAATCCGAAATAACAACAGAAAATGCTGGAAAAACTCAGTAGGCCAGGTACAGGAAACTTTTTTTTATCCGGCACGGATGGGACCGACGTGGTGCCGGTTCATCAAAAATTCCGGATAGCCGAACGCTATAGTAAAAGATAGGGAGAGCTGACAGCTCCGTATAAAGCAACAAACCCTGTTGCTTAGCAACAACTGTAGAACAATGAACACAAGTTTCAAGCGTCTCTGTAGCTTAGCAACAGCTGCAGCCACACCCTTGCACAGCAACAGATGGAAGAAGGCAAATACAATATGAAGTAAAACCTACTCCTGAATTTTGCCGGTTAACCGAGATTTCCGGTTATTTAGGTGCCGGTAAATGGAAAGTTTCCTGTAACATCTGTGGAGAGAGAAATAGAGTCAACGTTTCAGGTCAAAACCCTTTGTCAAGACCTTTGACAAAGGGTTTCGACCTGAAACGTTGACTCTATTTCTCTCTCCACGGATGTTGCCTGGCCTGCTGAGTTTTTCCAGCATTTTCTGTTGTTATTTCAATGGGATCACCTCTTTCTCAATTGAGGAAACAAAATCAATTCATGTGGAAAAAGAATCCAACTTGATTAATGGAAACTCTATTTTGCCATTATCTAAAATCACACTCAATAACCCTTCCACATCAGCAATGCTTTCTGGTTAAAAGATTAACCGGGAAAATTAATTATATTGGAGTAAGTTTTTTTCCCCATCTAGGTACTAAAGACATGCTGATATCTCTGATTTCCATTAAAAAGGCAGCCTCACGACAGAACATGAGAGCTGATGAATGGTCCAAGTATTCCTTCATCAGCCAACATAGGAACGGGTGTAGGCCATTCAGCCCCTTGAGCCTGCTCCGTCATTGTGTCAGCTGTAACTCAGTGGGTAGCCCGCCCGCTTCTCACCAAAGGTCGTGGGTTCAAGACCCACTTCAGAGACTTAAGTGCAAAAATCTAGACTGACACTCCAGTGCAGTGCTGAGGGAGTGCTGCAATGTCGGAGGTGCTGTCTTTTGGATGAGACGTTAAACCGAGACCCCGTCTGCTCTCTCAGGTGGACGTAAAAGGTCCCATGGCACTATTGCGAAGAAGAGCAGGCCCGGTGTCCTGGGCCAATACTTATTCCTCAATCAACATCACTAAAACAGATTATCTGGTCATTATCGCATTGCTGTTTGTGGGAGCTTGCTGTGCGCAAATTGACTGCCGCATTTAAGAACATAAGAAATAGGAGCAAGAGTAGGCCATTCGGCCCCGCGAACCCGCTCCACCATTCAGTAAGATCATAGCTGGTCTTCTACCTCAACTCCACTTTCCTGCACTATCCCCATATCCCTTGATTCCCTTAATATTCAAAAATCTATCGATCTCTGTCTTGAATATACTCAACGACTGAGCCTCCACAGCTCTCTGGGGTAGAGAATTCCAAAGATTCACCACCCTCTGAGTGAAGAAACTTCTCCTCATCTCAGTCTGAACTGGCCGACCCCTTATTCTGAGACGGTGACCCCTGGTTCTAGACTCCCCAGCCTGGGGAAACATCCTCCCTGCATCTACCCTGTCAAGCCCTGTAAGAATTTTGTATGTTTCAATGAGATCACCTCTCATTCTTCTAAAATCTAGAGAATATAGGCCTAGTCTACTCAATCTCTCCTCACAGGGCAATCCCCCCATCCCAGGAATCAGTCTGGTGAACCTTCGTTGCACTCCCTCTATGGCAAGTATGTCTTTCCTTAGGTAAGGAGACCAAAACTGTACACAATACTCCAGGTGTGGTCTCACCAGGGCCCTATATAATTGCAGTAAGACATCTTTACTCTTATACTCAAATCCTCTTGTAATAAAGGCCAACATACCATTTGCTTTCTTAATTGCTTGATATACCTGCATGTTAACTTTCAGTAATTCGTGTACAAGGACACCCAGGTCCCTCTGAACACCAACATTTCCCAATCTCTCACCATTTAAAAAATACTCTGCTTTTCTATTTTTCCTACCAAAGTGGATAACTTCACATTTCTCCACATTATATTCCATTTGCCATGTTCTTGCCCACTTAGCCTGTCTATATCCCCTTGAAGCCTCTTTGCATCCTCCTCACAACTTACATTCCCACCCAGCTTTGTATCATCAGCAAACTTGGATATATTACATTTGGTCCCCTCGTCCAAATCATTGATGTAGATTGTGAATAGCTGAGGCCCAAGCACTGATCCTTGCGGTACCCCACTCGTTACAGCCTGTCAACATTGCAACAGTGACTACGCTTCAAAAGTACTTGATTGGCTGTAAAGCGCTTTGGGACGTCCTGAGGTCATGAACGGTGCTATATAAATGCAAGTCTTTCTTTTTAGATCATGGCTGATCTGTATCTTAACTCCATCTACCTGCCTTGGCTCTGTAACCCTTAATACTCTTGCCTGACAAAAATGTATCAATCTCAGTTCTGAAAGCTTCAATTTCAGTTTTGAAACCCCCAGCCTCAACAGCTTTGTGGAGGAAGAGAGTTCTAGATTTCCACTGCCCCTTTGTGTGAAGAAGTGCTTCTTGACATCACCCCATAATGGCCTAGTTCTAATTTTAAGGTTATGCCCCCTTGTTCTGGACTCCCCCCACCAGAGGAAACATCTTTAATCATCTTAAGCACCTCAATTAGATCATCCCTTCTGTACCCAAGGGAATACAAGCCCTCTCCATAATGCACTCTTTTATATCTTAATTGATTTTAAAATATACCACTGTATATATCTCCTATAGGGCTGCTCAGTGAGCTGGAGGATATGGGAAAACATGGTGAGAGATAGTCAAGTTTGTGGGTAGTGGTAATTAAAGAAAAAAAGTTTCTGGGAAACCTGAAAAGCATAACAATGTTTTTGTATTGTTGAAATTAAGGTTCGAGATTTAGAAGATTAAAGATTTTTTAGTATATTAGTAACAGATTTCCCTCATCATTGCTCACGAGTAGTCTGGGTTCTGTGTCACATTTGCAATGTTTACCAAGGCGTTATCTTCAGCTCAGTGGGCAGCACCCTCGCCTCGGAGTCAGAAGGTCGTGGATTCAAGTCCCACTCCAGAGACTTGAGCACAAAAATTCTAGGCTGACGCTTCGGTGCAGTGCTGAGGGAGTGTTGCACCGGCGGAGGTGCCATCTTTTGGATGAGACGTTAAACCTCATGAGGCCCCGTCTGCTCTCTCAGGCGGATCCTACGACACTATTTGAGGAAGAGCAGGGGAGCTCTTCTGGCCAATACTGATCCCCTGACCAACATCACTAAAACAGATGATCTGGTCATTATCACATTGCTGTTTTGTGGGAGCTTGCTGTGCGCAAATTGGCTGCCGCGTTTCCTACATTACAACAGTGACTACACTTCAAAAGTATTTCATTGGTTGTAAAGCATTTTGGGATGTCCTGAGGTCGTGACAGGTGCTGTATAAATGCAAGTCTTTCTTTTCTTTCTTTATGGTCGAATTGTGAGCTGCCAATGGCGCACGGTGATCAGCAACAGAGCAGTGCACAGTTGTGAGGGGGGGGAAACTGGGATCGGAGTGGAGCACAAATTGGGAACCGAGCATAGTAGGCAGAGGCGGGAAACAGTAAAGGGGCGGGGGGTGGGGTGGTAGGTAGGAGCATAATCTTGAGAGAAGTAGGCATTTATCTGCTCAATAGCACTGGGATTGTGGCGAATGATGGTGGCAGCTAGTCAGAGAAAATCTCTCAATCTGATTTCCAATCAAGGCTCTACACAGGATTTTAAAAAATAATTTAACTGATCAGAAAATAGGTCATGCCTTTAAAGCACCAGACTTTTTTTTTTATATTAGAGACAGAAAACCTGACCATTCACAGAGCAGGCCACCATTACCTGTTTGTGAGCCCCTGCCCAGTACTGTACTGAGGAATGAAAGAGCGCGTCTGATAGCTGCAGTCTCCAGTATGACACGGACAGAGCAACACGAACAAGATGCTGGAAATCTGCAACTCGCTTGTCTCTTCATTCAGAGACCTGGGGAATTAGCAAATCTCAACCTTCCGGCTTCTCGGAAATGGACAGACATCTGAATGACGTCAGAGGAGATACTGCAAACATGCAAATGAGAACTCTATAGAGAAGTCAAATGATATTGGCGTGAATTAAGTACTCTCCTTGTGGTTGGTGACAAAACTTTAGGGGCGTCCAAAAACACATTCAGAATGATTTCACTTGTGGGAGGAGTCCAAAACTCGGGGCTACAAATATGAGACAGTCACTAATAAATCCAATAAGGAATTCAGGAGAAACTTCTCAGAGTGTTTAGAATGTGGAACTCGCTACCACAGGGGGTGGTTGAGGCGAACAGCGTAGATGCATTTAAGGGGAAGCTAGGTGAGGGTGCAAGGAATAGAAGGAGAAGTTGATGGGGTGAGATAAAGTAAATAAAGTGGGAGGAGGCTCATGTGGAGCATAAAGGCTGGCCTGTTTCTGGGCTGTAAATTCTACTTATACGATAGCAAAATACTGCAGATGCTGGAAATCCGAAGTAACAACAGAAAATGCTGGAAAAACTCAGCAGGCCAGGCAACATCCGTGGAGAGAAATTAGAGTCGACGTTTCGGGTCCAACCCTTTTTCAAAACTGGAAAGGAAATGAAACAGATCGAAAGGCAGGGCTGGGAGAGAACAAAAGAAGTAAAGAGACATTAAGAGGTATTCAAAACCAGACGAGATGGTGATAGGACAAGTGGAGACAAAAGACGGCTCCAGATGAGGTGTGAAATGCTCTGGCAGAATGAGAGACAGCTGCCATGTTGGGAGAGAAAATAAAAAGGGGGGGGGGGGGGAGGGGAGGGGAAAGGGCCAAAACAAAGATGTGGATAAAATATAAGCAAAAATGTAATGGGGGCTGAGGTTATGATCTGAAATTGTTGAACTCGATATTGAGTCCGGAAGGCTGTAAAGTGCCTAATCGGAAGATGAGGTGCTGTTCCTCGAGCTTACGCTGGGTTTCCGTGGAACAATGCAAGAGCCCGAGGACGGTGAGGTCCGAGTGGGAGTGGAGCGGTGAATTAAAGTGACAGGTGACCGGAAGCTCGGGGTCCCCCTTACAGACTGAACGGACTGTCAGTCTACAACATCCCTTATACCCCAAAACTTGGCAACTCGCCCACATCAGTCATGTCCCAAACTGTGTGATTAACGTCGTTTTTCTCACTCTCACTCTCTCGTTCTATCTGTTTTGACACTTAGTTAACCAAGGCCAGACATTTGAGGGGTGGAGAGAGTCTGCGGTTCAACTTCTCATCCTTTCTAGTACATTTTTGGGGATCTGCTTGCTGACTGCCAATTTTGGTTTGATAGGTTCTGTCCCTCCTCGCTGTTTCTGGGTCGGCAGTTCACGTCGCCTCTTTTCATTGTTATGTCCCCGACCTGTGCAGTTGCGGTTTGCTGCTGTTTCATAAATGCGAATCGGTCGGGTGCAGGTGTAAGGCAGAAGTCTGCGTGTGAAAGTACGACAGCAGAAATGTGACAGGAACGTATGTCTGTATACGCGCTGGGTACAAGACTCACGTAGATGGGGTCTGAAATTTCTCTCTTAACTCATTTTATCAAAAACAAAAGGCTGGCGAAAGTAGTAGCTTTTACTTATGTCTACTTTCTTCCCCCCACCCCAAAACCACAGGAATTTCAGCCCGATGCAATTAACGCTCGAGAAACTCTATGTGTACCATTATGCAGGATGCTGCTGTGTCTCGTGACAACTGATGCAGAGACACTACATCGACTAGAAATCAGCTGGGGGGTGGGGGGGAATGGAATATCAGAAAACCCCAGTATTTTTTTTTGGGGGGGGGGAATTGACCCTCTCTAAATGGGAAAAAATTACCAGTGCAGACATCCATCTGTAGTCGAGTTATCTCTGCAAACGCTTAGTTGAGCGTCTTCCATCTGGCTGTGTTATCAAAAGCCACAGGAGGGACATTAGCATGCTGCACGGCACACTGGTAAGCGGCATATATATTGAGCAACAATAAATCTTCCTAAACTATACAGCTGACCTTGTAGGTGTTTCCAGTCAGTTACAGGTAAATCTCAGCAACAAGAGGAAATAATTAGTCCTGCCCAAAATATTAATATATCTTTTTCTTTCAGATGCCACTCAACCTAACCTGCACATTTGGTGTCAATTTCAAGAAAAATCATGCAGCCCAGGGTTAAACCCCCCGAGAGGTTATACCCATCAGGAAAGACTGAACAGGCTGGGGCTCTATTCTCTAGAAAAGAGAAGGCTGAGGGGCGACCCGAGAGAGGTCTTTAACATTGTGAAAGGGGTTTGATAGGGTAGACCTAGAGAAAATGTTCCCACTTGTAGGGAGACCAAAACTAGGGGCCATAAATATAAGACAGTCACCGATAAATCCGATAAGGAATTCAGGAGAAACTTCTTTACCCAGAGGGAGCTGAGAATGTGGAACTCGCTACCACAGGGAGTGGTTGAGGCGAATAGTACAGATGCATTCAAGGGAAAGCTATGAGGGAGAAAGGAGTAGAAGGTTATGCTGATAGCGTGAGATGAAGAGGGGTGGGAGGAGGCTCGTGTGGAGCATAAAGACCAGCATCGACCAGTTGGGCCGGATGGCCTGTTTCTGTGCTGTAAACTCTATGTAATTCTAACTTTTTGTCGTTGTGGGCTACTTATATAGAAACATAGAAGATAGGAGCAGAAGTAGGCCATTCGGCCCCTCGAGCCTGCTCCGCCATTTAATGAGATCATGGCTGATCATCCAAATTAAGTACCCAGTCCCTGCTTTCTCCCCATACCCCTTGATCCCTTTAGCCTTAAGAAATATAGCTAACTCCTTGAATATATTTAATGAATTGGCCTCAACTGCCTTCTGTGGTAGAGAATTCCACAGGTTCACCACTCTCTGGGTGAAGAAATTCCTCCTCATCTCTGTCCTAAATGGCTTACCCCTTATCTGTAGACTGTGACCTCTGGTTCTGGACTCCCCCGCCATCGGGAACATCCTTCCTGCATCTAGTCTGTCTAGTCCTGTTAGAATTTTATAAGTTTCAATGAGATCCCCTCTCATTCTTCTAAACTCCAGCGAGTATAAGCCCAATCGACCCAATCTCTCCTCATACGTCATTCCTGCCATCCCAGGTATCAGTCTGGTGAATCTTCGCTGCACTCCCTCCATGGCAAGAACATCCATCCTCAGATAAGGCGACCAAAACTGCACACAATACTCAAGGTGTGGTCTCACCAAGGCCCTGTACAACTGCAGCAAGACATCCTTGTTCCTGTACTCGAATCCTCTTGCTACGAAGGCCAACATACCATTTGCCTTCTTAACCGCCTGCTGCACCTGCATGCTTACCTTCAGCAACTGGTGCACAAGGACACCCAGGTCTCGTTGCACTTCCCCTTTTCCCAATCTGTTGCCATTCAGATAATAATCTGCCTTCCTGTTTTTGCCACCAAAGTGGATAACCTCGCATTTATCCACATTATACTGCATCTGCCATGCATCTGCCCAATCACCCAACCTGTCCAAATCATACTGGAGTTTCTCAGCATCCTCCTCACAGCACACACGCCCACCCAGCTTTGTGTCATCTGCAAACTTGGAGATATTACATCTAGTTCCCTCGTCTAGATCATATTGTGAATAGCTGGGGTCCTAGCACCGATCCCTGCGGTACCCCACTAGTCACTGCCTGCCACTCGGAAAAAGTCCTGTTTATTCCAACTCTTTGCTTCCTGTCTGCCAACCAGTTCTCTATCCAAGACAGTACCTTGCCCCCAATCCCATGTGCTTTAACTTTACACGCTAATCTCTTATGCGGGACCTTATCGAAAGCCTTCTGAAAGTCCAAATACACCACATCCACTGATATATAAGCAGCAACCAACAGTGAGGGCCACAAATAAAATTTTAAGTCCATGTTCCCATCAAATTTGTACACATCTCAAGTGGCTACCACTAAGACGCTTGGCGTTTAGATAATAAGGATTTATCTGTCAATTAGCAGACAGGCCATTCCAAACCTCCAGGCCTAGTTGAACTGACTCGGAGAGGAAAAACTCTGGCCTGGAGTTTCCGCCCAGCTGTCAGTGCAATCTGGCTGGAATCGACTGAAAGAGAGCAAACAATCGCGGAGTTTAAAACGCGAGTGAGTTACGCCCATAACCATTTACGTTCTCCGGGTTGCCACGATCTTTAATGCTGGTTCAAGTCATTTCGCTCAAAGCAGTCACTGCCCACGAAACTGGTCAGCACAGCGAGTTTCCGACAATTGCACCCATTTCGGGAGGGTTCATCAAATTGCGCTCATTTTCATCAGCGCACAGGCACCAGTAGTCTTGTGAATTCAGCCTTCCTGTCGTGACCAGAAGCTGGAATGCATTGGAGCAAACCTAGTTTATTTTTAAATTTGAAAAAAAATTTAATTTTTTTTTAAAAAAAGCTAAACATATACACATCGGATCTGTAACCAGTGCGTAGACACCAATGTAATTAGTAGAAAATCTCACCCAAATATCTTGAAAGCCCCCTTTTTAAAAAAAAAATCTGCAATGGGGTGGGTAGCAGCAGAAAAGAGAGGCTCGAGTTTTCATGTAGGCACAGAATCATAGAATAGTACAGCACAGAAGGCCATTTGGCCCATCAAGTCTGCGCTGGCTCTTTCGAAGAGCAATCCAGTTAGTCCCATTCCCTCGCTCTTTTCCCATAACCCTGCAACTTCTCCTTCAAGTATTTATCCAATTCCCTTTTGAAGGCTACTCTTGAATCTGTATCCACCACCCTATCAGGCAGTGCATTCCAGATCCTAAACACTCGTGTAAGAAAGTTTTCCTCACATGGCCTCTGGTTCTTTTGCCAATCACCTCAAATCTGTGCCCTCTGGTTATCGAGCCTTCAGCCATTGGAAACAGTTTCTCTTTATTTACTCTATCTAAACCCTTCATCATTTTAAACGCCTCTCTCCACCGACATCACTCCTTTTAGCAGCCTGAATGTGAGGTTCCAGTTCCTGAATGAAGGGAGAAACAGAAAGGGAGTGCTGCTCGAGGACAAATTGAGGGAAACCTTTTCCCCAACTTGTCTCTGACTTGCCTATGCAACTTGATGTAAAAAGACTTAGTAGCACTTGGTTGGAGTATAAAACAAGGCTTTTATCAACTGTTTCACAACCATGAGATTCTAGTTACATCACTAGCTCCTGGTTACAGAAACGTCCTGAGCAAGCTGGGCCCATGCCCGAGTATTTATACTCCTTGGACGGCGCCACCAGCTGGCTGCCCAGTGTTACTTCATGAGTCATTTCTTCATGAGCGATAAGATTCATGACACAACTTATGCGAGGGAGAAAATAGCTACATATTAAGCAGAAAGCTTTGTTCTTTATTTCATAGAAGAATGCTTCACTTCCAGTAACTTGGCTTTCCCAGGTTCGCAGCTATTGCAAAGCTGCAGTTTAGTCCCTCTACCCAAACATCATCCAGCAAGTACAAACTCTCAGTAACCACAATGAGAGATAAGATTGGTGAATATCTAAAAAGAATGCAAAGTTAGTTGAGGACGGCCAGTGGAGGCACACCATGTTTGACAAATTTTGATGAGTATTTGTTGAAGAGGTGACTAATTGGATCAAGAGAATACAACAGATGTAGTTGGTAGGCCATTCGACAAGGTGCCTCACAAGAGGCTTGTTAGAAAAATTCAGGTGTATGGAGCGAGGAAGTGTGGGAGCACAGCAAGAAAGTTGGTCAATGGGACAATGAAGATAGAGTGTAAATTGGATTGGAGAAGCACTGAAAGTGGCACACCCAGTGCTAGGTCCACTTTTGTTGTTGGCATTCATAGATGATTTGGATTTGGGCAAGGGTAGCACAATTCGAAATTAGGTGGCTACACAAAAGTAGGGGGCATGCAAAAAGTGAAGAGGACTGTAAAAGACTTGATCGATAGACAGACTGATTACAAGAATGGGAAAGTAGATGAATTTAATGTGGATAAGTATGAGGTAATACATTTTGGGAGGAAAAATAAGGAATGGGAGTGTATAAATGGAAGGATTTTGAAGGCTGTGAATGAACAGAGGGATCAAAGGGATCAAATAGACAATTCCCTGAAAATACAAGTTCAAGCCATTAAAAAAAGCATTTGGGGTATTATAAACAAGGGTACAATAATGAAGCAGTGATGCACAATTTATTCAAAACTTTCGTTCGGCAACATGAGTATACAGCATGTGCAGTTTTTGGCGACCCACATTAGAAAGGACTTTAAATCCATTACAGCTTAAATGAAGCTACGGACGGGAAGCTATAGCTACAAGGAGAGACAGCAGATGCTGGGACTATTTCCACTGAAGCAGAGAAGGCGAAGAGAAAAATTAATAGAAGTTTTTAAAAACTATGAAGGGTTTTGACAGGGTGCATAAGGACTTAAGAAATAGGAGGAGTAGGCCATTCGGCCCCTCGAGCCTGCTCCGCCATTAAATGAGATCATGGCTGATCACCAACCTCAACTCCACTTTCCCCCCTGTCCCCATATCCCTTGATTTCCTTAATATCCAAAAATCTATCTATTTCTGTCTTGAATATACTCAATGACTGAGCCTCCACAGCCCTCTGGGGTAGAGAATTCCAAAGATTCACCACCCTCTGAGTGAAGAAATTTCTCATCTCAGTCCTAAATGGCCGACGCCTTATTCTGAGACTGTGACCCCTGGTTCTAGACTCCCCAGCCAGGGGAAACATCCTCCCTGCATCTACCCTGTCAAGCCCTGTGAGGATTTTGTATGTTTCAATGAGATCACCTCTCATTCTTCTAAACTCTAGAGAATATAGGCCTAGTCTACTCAATCTCTCCTCATAGGACAATCCCCCCATCCCAGGAATCAGTCTGGTGAACCTTCGTTGCATTCCCTCTATGACAAGTATATCCTTCCTTAGGTAAGGAGACCAAAACTGTACACAATACTCCAGGTGTGGTCTCACCAGGGCGCTATATAAATGCAGTAAAACATCTTTACTCTTATACTCAAATCCTCTTGTAATAAAGGCCCACATACCATTTGCTTTCCTAATTGCTTGCTGTATCTGCATGTTAACTTTCAGTGATTCGTGTACAAGGACACCCAGGTCCCTCTGAACACCAACATTTCCCAATCTCTCACCATTTAAAAAATACCTGCTTTTCTATTTTTCCTACCAAAGTGGATAAATTCACATTTCTCCACATTATATTCCATTTGCCATGTTCTTGCCCACACACTTAGCCTGTCTATATCCCCTTGAAGCCTTTTTGCATCCTCCTCACAACTTACATTTCCACCCAGTTTTGTATCATCAGCAAACTTGGATATATTACATTTGGTCCCCTCATCCAAATCATTGACATAGATTGTGAATAGCTGAGGCCCAAGCACTGATCCTTGCGGTACCCCACTAGCCTGCTAACCCGAAAATGACCTGTTTATCCCTACTCTCTGTTTTCTGTCCGTTAACCAATCCTCAATCCATGCTAGTATATTACCCCCAATCCCATGAGCCCTAAATTTGTTTAATAACTTCTTGTGTGGCACCTTATCGAATGCCTTCTGAAAATCCAAATACAGCACATCCACTGGTTCTCCCTTATCTATTCTTCTAGTTACAACCTCAAAAAACTCTTAACAGATTCGTCAAACATGATTTCCCTTTCATAAATCCGTGTTGACTCTGCCCAATCCTATTATTATTTTCTAAGTGCCCTGTTACCACATCGTTAATAATAGATTCTAGCAAGGAAAGGCTATTTCTTTAGCCTTGGCTCACTGTGAGAACCTTCCCCTCTGAGTCAGAAAACTCATGTGTTCAAGCACCACTCTAGAGACTTGAGCACACAATCTAGGTTGAAACTTCAGTGCAGTACCAAGTGAGTGCTGCACTGCCTGAGGTGCCATCTTTCAATTGTGATGTTAAACCGAGGCCCTGTCTGCTCTCTCAGGTGGACATAAAAGATCCCATGGCACTATTCGAAGCGGAGCAGGGGAGTTCTCCCAGTGCCTTTAACAACATTTATCCCTCAACCAAATCACTTCAAACCGATTAGCTGGTCATTTATCTATTTGCTGCTCATGGGACCTTGAAGTGCATAAATAGGCTGCCTTGTTTCTCTACGTTATAACAATGACTGCACTTCAAAATACTTCATCGGTGCTTTGGGACATCCTGAAATCAGGAAAGGTGTTATATAAATGATGTTCTTTCTTTCTGATTGATGGACTCAGTGATGAGGGGGTCATCAATTCAAAATTGTTACTGAGAGTGAAGAGAGATGTTAGGAGAAATGACTTTAGATAAGAGATTCTTGAAGCATTGATCACTTTGCTACAGGGAACAGCAATTGCATTTCTTAAGGGACAACTGAATAAGTACTTGGAGCAAAGTAGGGATACACAGCTATGAAGAGAGAGAGCAGGGCAGTGGGATTAGTTTTGGATTGTTATTGCAAAAAGCTGGCACAGACATGATAGGACAAATAGCCTCCTCCTATTCTATAAGCTTCTATGGTACCGTTCGATGTAAAATTCCATGCTCAGGACTCATGCACAGAACACTGAAGAAGCAGATTGGGTGACCGCTTTGTGGAACACCTCCGTTCAGTCCGTAAGGGGGACCCCCAGCTCCCGGTGGCCTGTCACTTTAATTCATCGCCCCATTCCCACTCAGACCTCACCGTCCTCGGCTTCTTGCATTGTTCCATGGAAGTTCAGCGTAAGCTCGAGGAACAGCACCTCATCTTTCGATTAGGCACTCTACCGATTAGGCACTCTACAGCCCTCTGGACTCAACACAGAGTTCAACAATTTCAGATCATAACCTCAGCCCCCAATATATATATTTAGTTTCCCTTTTTTTTTAATCCACACTTTCGTCTGGGCTTTTTTCTTCCCTCCCACATGGCAGCTGTCCTTCATTCTGCCAGCGCAATTCACACTTCATCTGGAACCTTCCCTGTTGTTCTTTCATCCCCTCCCCCCTTCCCCAGCCCCCACTTGCTTTAAAATCTATTCCTTTTTCCCTGCTTTTTTCCCAGTTCTGACGAAGGGTCTTCGACCTGAAACGTTAACTCCGTTTCTCTCTCCATGGATGCTGCCCTGGCCTGCTGAGTTTTACCAGCGTTTTCTGTTGTTATTCTGAAGAAGGTACGTGCTGCTTCCCCAGCTGGGCAGCCTCCAACCTATCAGGGCACTATATTGCTGAGTCGGGAGACGTTCAATCTCTAGTGACAGGTCTCCACCTCCAGGTCCCATTGAGACGTCAGTCTAGCTGGTCAATCGTCAGCAGTACTCTAGAATACTGCCAAGCTGGGGAACTCAACAATGGGATTGCTGTGCCCGCCGCACGGAACTGCACGGCATAAATCGCAACACTAGCAAAAGCTGACCGATGCCATCCAAACGCTAACACAGCCGCAAAAAAAATCGATGGACAAAAACGGCCCTGAAAAAAAATCCTATATAAAAAAAGTGTGAAAGCAAGTAATGGCACAAAGTTCAGTAATGCACAATCTTGTAATGTAAACTGTGGGTATACCCAACATTCCTTCACTAAATACACGAAAGCCTGAAAGGGGATACAAGTGTTGAAGCGCGATGATTTGGACAGTTTGGAAGTATGCACCCCCCTCCCGCCCCACCCCAGAAAATGTAGAATTTTTTTGCACTTCACGTGGTGCATTTTCCACTACTTTAGAATGGGACATTGCATTTTCTCCCATTTAAAAGGGAAGGTGCACTGTTCAAATTAATTTAAAACTTCTCTCTAGCAGCTATTTTGGGAATATTTTAGCTTTATACCAAGTGTAATACCCACTGGAAATGTTATGTACGCTAAGTATGGTTATCAATCTTTAACTTAGACACTGTATTATCATTGTTATAAATCCCTGGGTTAAAGTTGCCCATGTGAAGGTACGGCAAGAACTTTTAAGGACACAATGTGACTAAGAGCAGACTTTCCATAATTCTGCACCAGTATCAACTGTTGCAGACAGTGAGGCTGCGCAGTCTCCAGGCAGAAACCCCAGGAGGAAGGGGTGGAGCCGGGTTTTTCGAGCGGGAAAATGAGCGACTGGAAGAGAAGAGGGCAGGAGCTCTGAAAAGAGGGCTCAGGAGGCAAATGGCTGCCACATCCCGTCCCGGGCTTCCAAACTCGGCCGCCGCCCTTTGTATTAGTAGTTCTGCATCCAGAACTCAAAGTGGGATTCAGTGATTGTGAAGAGAATTCAATGAAGGGGTTCGGAGTCGTAAGTCTTGCAGACATTATACATACCATGAGCTCCAACTTAAGCGCGCCAACAAAAGAGTGCACTCGAATTTGGACACAGGGACAGATTCTCCTTTGAATCCATATAAATGGAGAATGTATGTTTATTATGTCTAGATTCATTCTAATGTATGCAAATGTCTAATTTAGGTCATTGACCCGTAATCTTCTTATACTGTCTGACGTTAAAACTATAAAGTAAGATAATTAGAATTAAGCCATTGTAGTAGTGATCTCCTTACTGGACTATAGAATACTGTCTACAACAGAGACCACATCTCACATATATCTAGAGAACCGTGAAGGGGTTACACTTAAAACTTCTTTTGTTTTTGAACTCAAGTTTTTTGATGCCCATCAACTGGCTAAGACCCAATATCATCTTTGTTAGAAAGCAAAATAACCTTGTTAGAAAGCAAAATAACCTTGTAATTTATATAACACCTGTGAGCTATGGGGGCGGTTTGTGGTGGATGGACGGTATGTGGCCACCAGATGGAGACAAAGTCCCCCTCTCATTCCAATTCAGGTGATGGCCACACCCACCTCCAACACACCTGAGGCAAATCTACCCATTAGCTCACTAGTTCAAAAGGCAAACTAGTGCATCCCTTCAGGGCCAGGGAAAGGGGTCCTGAGAGAGGACGGGGCCAGTGCCTGAGGAGAAAGCCAGGACGGGGCCAGTGCCTGAGGAGAAAGCCAGGACTGGGCCAGTGCCTGAGGAGAAAGCCAGGACCGGCTGAGAAAGATCCAGTGGTAAAGTAACCCTGGCTTATGTTTTTGGATTTTGCCAGACGTGAAGCTTTTTCCCCGTTTTCTAAAAATAAAACACAGCTAATTGCTGTTTT
Organism: Somniosus microcephalus; assembly: GCF_052327205.1. Classification (NCBI taxonomy): domain Eukaryota; kingdom Metazoa; phylum Chordata; class Chondrichthyes; order Squaliformes; family Somniosidae; genus Somniosus; species Somniosus microcephalus. The sequence goes on from NC_140998.1 coordinate 22,937,005, forward strand.
TCATAGACCAATCTTGTGACTGTGCTTGTGTCCGTCGCTTCCCGCATCAACACACCCTTCGGTCTAGGTGGTGGTTGATCACACACCTTTCACAACCTCAGGACATCTCAAAGTGCTTTACAGCCGCTGAAGTTGTAATGTATGGAAATACCACAGCCAATTTGTGCACAGCAAGGTCCCACAAACCATCCCAACTGTATCAATTTGAGGGCATTGATAAAGCTTAGTGACCAGCACTAAGCATCCCCGATTTTAGTCGCTCCACCACTGGCGGCCATGCCTTCAGCTGCCAAGGCTTTAAGCTCTGGAATTCCCTTCCTAATCCTCTCCACCTCTACTTCCTCCTTTTAAAATTCCCTTCCTAATCCTCTCCACCTCTATTTCCTCCTTTTAAAAGGCTCCTTAAAACCTACCTCTTTGCCCAAGCTTTTGGCCATCTGCCCTAATATCCCCTCATGTGGCTCGGTGTCAAATTTAGTTTGAGAACGCTCCTGCGAAACGCCTTGGGACGTTTTACTACATTAAAGACGCTATACAAATGCAAGTTGTTGTTGCACACAATACTACAGACAAAGACTATCCAATGCCTCCTACGTTAGCAGGACCTCGTTTGATTTGTATTCTATCCCTGTGCTAACACAACCAAGTGCTTTGTTTGCCTTTTTCACTGTGAGTTGCCATCAATGAGTTTTGTGTCAACAATGGATGTGTCAACAAATATTGGAATATGAATTAATTCTACAATTCCCTGACGTCTGGAGTAAGGACGAAGCCAGAAAGAAAATAAAAACGATTGCTAATGTCTCCCACAAACAAAATCTGCTAAGTAATTTTATGACTAGTTGCCAAGGTTATGCCAACACCATGAAGACACAAGAAGCTACTTTCTGTCAATAAGTTTGAATGTTAAATTGGGACACATTTCTAGATTTTTTTTGACAAATCCCTAATGTTTGTAACTAAAATAAAATTAACCCTTGATACAAGAAAACTAGCCAAACAATAATTAACTAATTAATTGCTGCATGTTGTCAGGCAATAGGGCTGCTGATTTCAACTGGTGCACAGCAAAACATTTAGTAATCATTGTGCACACACACACACACAACTAGATGTGAGAATTATAATCTCCTAGCATGACCATTACCTTCCATTTGAATGCGCTGGTTGTATGTAGCCTTGTGCAAACGACGAGTAAATTACTCCCTTTTGATTACGGAGTGTATTAAATCATTGGGCTTGCTAAAGCATTTTCAGAGCCTGGAATGGCCTCTGTATATCACCCATCACTGTTCCTCGCTTTCCAACCTTCTTTTAAAAAGTCAGTCCACAAGTTATTAATCGCATTTGCTGTCTCTTGGTGCAATCAGGATCATATGCGACTAGTCATCTATGCCTGCTGCTTCCACCCCTCTTTGCTTTGCTCAACCCTTGACTTTCTTTTTTTAAGAACATAAGAAATAGGAGCAGGAGTAGGCCATTCGGCCCCTCGAGCCTGCTCCGCCATTCAATAAGATCATGGCTTATCTGATCTTGGCCTCAACTCCACTTCCCTGCCTGCTCCCCATAACCCTTGACTCCCCTGTAGCTCAAATGTCTGTCAATCTCCGCCTTGAATATATTCAATGACTCCGCCTCCACAGCTCTCTGGGGTAGAGAATTCCAAAGATTCACGACCCTCAGAGAAGAAATTCCTCCTCATCTCCATCTTAAATGGGCGACCCCTTATCCTGAAACTATGCCCCCTCGTTCTAGATTCCCCCACGAGGGGAAACATCCTCTCCGCATCTACCCTGTCAAGCCCCCTCAGAATCTTATATGTTTGAATAAGATCACCTCTCATTCTTCTAAACTCCAATGAGTATAGGCCCAACCTGGTTGGCCTCCTCCTCCTCTTTCAGATAGACTTGCTGTGTATTTTGAGTGTTGCCTGTTTTTATTTCAGATCTTCAGCATTTGCATTTGCCTTTATCCAAACGACTTACTGATGTCATACAATCATTTTTGCTCCAAGATGCAGATTGTGCACTGTCCGTCTCAACAGGCTAAGACAACAGGAACTTGGTTACTGAGTCCAGGACGACATCTTGAAATCTCAGTAATGGTGTCTCATTGACTGAACAATTGCTGTTTGATTGCACAGTGCTGGTAGACAGTCAGTAAAGGTGGCATCACATGCGGTTAATGATGCAATTATGTGAACACGTTTCAGCGGGCACTGCCCCTTTTTCCATAAATCTGAACAAGTTTCACGGGCACGCACTAATGTTATTACTGGAATAAATACCACTTTTTTTTCTTTAAAATGACAGCGACTGCTGTGTGTGTGAGTGAGGCTGGCAGTGTTAGTTCATAATAAGACATTCTTAATTCATCACTACAACATGATAATGACTTATGGTAGGGGGAATGCTGTGGCCAAAGGATCATTTAATTGCAGAATGTACCATTAATTTACATGGGAGTTGAACCACGATCATTCTTTTACCCCCCCAAGATATACTGTTAGTCACAATAGTACTCAGAGCAATAACCTGGTAATTACAATTACTACAGTAAGTGTGCAAGCACTGCGGCCCAGTAAGTAATTTTAACTGTCATTTAATTGCTTTTGTTTAAACAATAAGTAGGTCATACAGTCTACATCAAGGCTCTCGTTATATAAGTTAATGTTGAGGCAGAGTCGCAGAACGTGAAACATACTTTAGGTTTATTACAACAACCTCCGTTATTACATAAGTACATAAGACGTAGGAGCAGGAGTAGGCCATTCGGCCCCTCGAGCCTGCTCCACCATTTAATGAGATCATGGCTGATCTGATCTTGGCCTCAGCTCCATTTCCCTTCACTCCCCTATTGTTCAAAAGTCTGTCTATCGCCACCTTAATTATATTCAATGACTCCGCCTCCATAGCTCTCTGGGGAAGAGAATTCCAAAGATTCACGACCCTCTGAGAGAAGAAATTCCTCCTCATCTCCGTTTTAAATGGTCGACCCCTTATTCTGAAACTATGCCCCCTAGTTCTAGATTCCCCCACGAGGGGAAACATCTTCTCCGCATCTACCTTGTCGAGCCCCCTCGGTATATTATATGTTTCAATAAGATCACCTCTCATTCTTTTAAATTCCAATGAGTATAGGCCCAGCCTGTTCAACCTTTCCTCATAAGTCAACCCCCTCATCTCCGGAATCAACCTCGTGAACCTTCTCTGAACTGCCTCCAATGCAAGTATATCCTTCCTTAAATAAGGAGACCAAAACTGTACGCAGTCACATTCTGCGACTCTGCCTCAACATTAACTTATATTACGAGAGCCTTGATGTAGACTGTATGACCTACTTATTGTTTAAACAAAAGCAATTAAATGACAGTCTCACCAATACCCTGTACAGTTGTAGAAGGACTTTCCTACTTTTATACTCCAACCCCCTTGCAATAAAGGACATTCACACTTCCTTGTAACTTGCTTCTCCCACACGGATTCGCCCATTTTTTATCATGCTAAAATCAGTAAATAAACTTGATTCTTGACAAATGTCATTAATGGAGAGAGAGAAGAAACAACAACAAAAGATTCCGAACAGACGGGATGTTAAAATCGCCCAGGTTACTTAACCGCCCGCAATCACCAAGCAGGCGGCAAGGACAGCCGCCCAAAGCCGGCGGGGTCCTTTCCTTGCATATGCACCTCGGGTCCCAATTATGTCATCGGGACCCAGGTGCAATTTTAACCGGACGGCCTGAGTGGGAAGCCGCAGTGGTGTTGCGGCCAGGCGAAGTTATAGAAACATAGAAGATAGGAGCAGGAGTAGGCCATTCGGCCCCTCGAGCCTGCTCCGCCATTCAATGCGATCATGGCTGATCATCCAAATTCAGTATCCTGTCCCTGCTTTCTCCCCATATCCCTTGATCCCCTTAGCCTTAAGAAATATATCTAACTCCTTCTTGAATATATTTAATGAATTGGCCTCTACTGCCTTCTGTGGTAGAGAATGCCACAGGTTCACCACTCTCTGGGTGAAGAAATTCCTCCTCATCTCTGTCCTAAATGGCTTACCCCTTATCCTTAGACTGTGACCCCTGGTTCTGGACTCCCCGACCATCGGGAACATCCTTCCTGCATCTAGTCTGTCCAGTCCTGTTAGAATTTTGTAAGTTTCAATGAGATCCCCTCTCATTCTTCTAAACTCCAGCGAGTACAAGCCCAATCCACCCAATCTCTCCTCGTACGTCATTCCTGCCATCCCAGGTATCAGCCTGGTGAATCTTCGCTGCACTCCTTCCATGGCAAGAACATCCTTCCTCAGATAAGGCGACCAAAACTGCACACAATACTCAAGGTGTGGTCTCACCAAGGCCCTGTACAACTGCAGCAAGACATCCTTGTTCCTGTACTCAAATCCTCTCGCTATGAAGGCCAACATACCATTTGCCTTCTTAATCGCCTGCTGCACCTGCATGCTTACCTTCAGCGACTGGTGCACAAGAACACCCAGGTCTCGTTGCACTTCCCCTTCTCCCAATCTAGTGCCATTCAGATAATAATCTGCCTTCTTGTTTTTGCCACCAAAGTGGATAACCTCGCATTTATCCACATTATACTGCATCTGCCGTGCTTCTGCCCAATCACCCAACCTGTCCAAATCATACTGGCCAGGGGAGAGGATCTGGGCCAGAAGAGGCCCAAACATCGGATATCATCACACTGCCACTTGTGGGAGCTTGCTGTGCGCAAATTGGTGCTGCGTTTCCTACATTACAACAGTGACTACACTTCCCAAAAAAATAAGTGCTTGGTTGGCTGTGAAGCGCTTCGGGACGTCTGGTGGTCATGAAAGGCGCTACAGAAATGCAAGTCTTTTAAAATATTTTTTAAACTTTCCTTTATGGGGGCCAGAAGGAGCAAGAGTGCTCCTTCAGGGCCTGCAAGGAAGACTTAGCTGCGTACTTACCCCCCCGACCAACGCCCCCCCCCCCCACCACTTTACCCAATAGTGGGATCCCCACGAGACGTCTCCGGCAGCTGGTCCCGCCACCTGCCCGTGATTTTCCAACACTTCCCGCCAACCTCCCATCCAGAACAGCCGAGGAAGTCGGCCACTGCAATCTCAATCAGCTCCCGGGGGTTCAAACACCCTGGGGTTTATTCCTGGAGCAGTGGGCGAGTTTCTAATGGGAGTTAAAATCGGGCCGTTAAGTGTTTTTGCTGTCAAGGCGTTGGTCACAAGTAGCACAGTGCCATTTTATGAACTATTACATCTATTACATCAGCATGGGTGCCGTTTATACTGTCTCACCTTGGTCCTTAGATTCGGACCACAATGAGCCCCAACAGCAGCACCAGACACACCAGCAGCACTAACAACACCACCAACCTTCACTGCAATCACTTGATGCTGCACAGGACACAGGGCATCAGCACCCAACCACATTGCTGCCCGGGACACCAGAGATTGCTTCACGGTGCCATTTTATGAACTATTATCCAGCGTGTGCACCATATGCTCATAATTGCAGCTCTGACTCATTCACTGTGTGCCAATAACCATAGCGTTGCCATACACCTCTGGGTGCTGTTACAGTTCAAGCTTTGGCTGGAATTTTCCGGAGTGTCAGCGGGCGGGATTGGCGGCAGGTCAAGTGGGAGAGTGATTTTTTTTTGACAGCGGGGTCGGGACTTTCCCAATGTTGGGTCTGTCAGTGCTGAGCAGACCCGAAAGGCAGCGGCGGGAGACCCAATTAAACTCAATATAATGTACTTACCAGACACTTAACAGGCTTTTTTACCTTACGTTTTAACTTTAACTTCATGGTCACGGGAACCACGCTGTTCGGTGACCACATCGGTCAACCTGAGGCGGGAGTTCAGTGGCCATTGCTCCAGCTGATTACTTGACAGCTTCAAATGTACAGTGAAAGCTCCCACCTGACAGAGATCACTTTCCTCAACCACAAGCTGTTACTCACTGCATTTCCACAACAGATTCAACATGCTGCAAGTCTTTCCACAAGTCTCCATCCAGTCTCACCTCATTACCTTTCTCACCATTGACAGATCGCTTTTGTCATCTGTACTTCACCTGCCATCTATTACATCAGCATGGGTGCTGTTTATACTGTCTCACCTTGGTCCTTAGATTCGGACCACAATGAGCCCCAACACCAGCAGCACCGGACACACCAGCAGCACTAACACCACCACCAACCTTCACTGCAATCACTTGATGCTGTACAGGACATCAGCACCCAACCACATTGCTGCCTGGGACACCAGGGATGGCCTCACTTGATGCTGTACACCCTGGCTGCCACATGATGCGCCAGGTTGGCACCACCCCACACCAGCAACATAAAGCATCCCTACAATGCCCAAGGCATTCCTTTCACACCCACCACCATTGCAGGGGATACTGTTATGTCTCACCATTCACTGCAACTCATTAAGCCACAAATCTGTCCAAGAACGCAAAGTGTTGAAAATGAAGATTTCAATATTAGACGGCACATCAATAGAAACTTTACATAAACATTGCATAAAACACCCAAGTGGCTACCCTTGTGTGTTGTTAGTTGGTATGATTGCAGTCGGATGAGGGTGAGTGTGAGGGGTGGCTACTGAGATGGGGAAGTGATAATGCAGATAGAGCGGGATGGGTGAAGGTGTAAGGTAAGTTGGTGTAAGGATGGGCAGGAGCAGGGTAGGGAAGGCAGAGTGATGGGGATGTGATGAGAGGCACAGCAGGATGAGGTTGAGTGTGGCTTTGTACTAATGTTTCATGATCTAATGAGATCATTGAAAGGTTTGCACCACCAGGTCCGCCTGACCACACCCCTGCTTGTGCCCTCCTGTGGAGGTCTCTTCCGCCCATTGAAAGGGAAGAGGACCTCCCTACCTGCTCTGACTCCCTCCATAAGCATATGGAGGGAGTCATGGGAGAGCCTGGGTGCAGCCCTTTGCCTCTGTGCCGTGCTTGTCGGTGTTTGCAGCACCTCAATGCTGTAGAACACTGACAGCACAGATGCCAAAAGAAAGTTCGCCACGGTCCCTTTAAGGAAACCGGCAGATGATGCGTCATGAATGAAGTCACCAGACCCGCTTCCTCTAGTTGGGCCAGGAAACGCGCTGGGCAAGCTTAACAAGCCCCAGCAACGTAAATTCATTTTCAGCAGCAGGATGCAGCCAATAGCAGAGCTGCGGCCAGCCACCGACACCGGCCGCACTGGACCCGCCGAGGTGAGCAAAACCCCGGCCTTTCTCTCTTTTCCCCCCCCACCCACTCCCGTGACCTCTTCCAAAACATCTTTATTCACAATCATAAGAGAGCAGTTTCCATAAACAGATCAAGGTCTCAGTGATCTGAAATCCATAACTTTATCATCCATCATAGAATCATACAGCACAAAACGAGGCCATTCGGCCCATTGTGCCAGTGCCAGCTCTCTGAAAGAGCTGTTCAATTCGTCCCACTCACCTGCTCTTTCCTCATAGCCCTGCAAAAAAAATTCCTTTTAAGTCAAGATCTAATTCCCTTTTGAAAGTTGATATTGAATCTGTTTCCAACACCCTTTCAGGCAGTACATTCCAGGTCATAACTCACTCAGCAAAAAAAAAAAAAAAAAAATTCTCCTCATCGCCCTCCTGGCATTTTTTGCCAATTATGTTAAATGTGACCTCTGGTTACAGACACCCCACTCCCGCCTTGCCAGTGGAAACAGTTTCTCTCCATCTACTCTATCAAAACCAGAACGAAAGGAAAGTGAAGGGAGAAAACAAAGGAATTAATCAAAAAGGCTAATGGAATACTGGCCTTTATGTCTGGAGGACTACAATACAAGGGGGCAGAAGTTATGCTGCAGCTATACAAAATCCTGGTTAGACCACACCTGGAGCACTGTGAGCAGTTCTGGGCATCTCATCTTAGGAAGGATATATTGGCCTTGCAAGGAGTGCAGCGTACGTTAACCAGAATGATACCCAGACTTTAAGGGTTCAGTTACGAGGAGAGATTACACAAATTAGGGTTGTATTCCCTAGAATTTACAAGGTTAAGGGGTGATCTGATCAAAGTTTTCAAGGTATTAAGGGGAACAGATAGGATAGATAGATAGAGAGAAACTATTTCCGCTGGTTGGGGATTCTAGGACTAGGGAACAGAGTCTAAAAATTAGAGCCAGACCTTTCAGGAGTGAAATTAGGAAACACTTCTACACAGAAAGGGTGGTAGAGGTTTGGAACTCTCTTCCACAAACAGCAATTGATGCTGAATCAATTGTTAATTTTAAATTGGAGAGCAATAGCTTTCTGTTAACCAAAAGTATTAATGGATATGGGCCAAAGTCGGATATACGGCATTAGATCGCAGATCAGCCATGAGCTCATTGAATGGCAGAGCAGGCTCAAGGAGCTGAATGGAATCCTCCTGTTCCTATGCTCCTAAAGGACTTGCATTTCTATAGCGCCTTTCACTACACTGGACATCCCAAAGCGCTTTACAGCCAAATGAAGTACTTTTGCAGTGTAGTCACTGTTGTAATGTAGGAAATGCGGCAGCCAATTTGCACACAGCAAGCTCCCACAAACAGCAATGTGATAATGACCAGATAATGGCCCAGAAATTCGGGTCTCCACGGGTGAGTACGCGCTGGGTACTCACCCGTAAGCCGAATGGAAGTGCCGGTTTTCTGCATGCACTGCGCATGCGTGGGAAACCGGCATTTCCGATCCTCTGAACGAAGGGGTTCAGAGGTCGAACGCGCGCGCAGGAGAGGCTGCGCGTGCGCTTTGAACTTAGGTTTTATTTGCAGGTTTTCCTGGGATCATAAGCCTGCAGGATTTAGAAATGTAAAAAGCAGGCGTAAGGCCTGCTTTTTACAAGGTAAGTGGTCAATTAATTAAAATTAAAACATTTTTTCCACAGGTTTATTATTTTTAAATACTTTAAAGCAAGGTAAGTTTATTTTTAGCTCCGTCAGAATATAAAATTATTTTTTTCAAAAATTTTAATTGTTTAAAATAGTTATTTAATGTAATTTATAGTTTATTTAAAAAGTGTGATTTTTTTACAAATTTATTTGAAGGTTTACTGCTATTTTGGGGCCGTAGTATTTATAAGTTTTGACAGGTCTTCCTGTCAAGACTTATGAATGGAGCATTCCCTCCTCCGATTGGCTGCCCATGGCTCACGTGATCCCAGGCGACGCATCGCACTAACTGCGCCCCTGGGATACGCAAGCACAGCACGCCGGCAGCTGGGCCAGGCCCCGGAGCGGAATTCCACGGGGCCCTGCAGCTTAACTGCCGGCTCGCAAGCTAAGTGCAGGTTGGGGGCTTACACCCACGGGAAGCCCCCGACCCGAATTTTTGGGCCAATCTGTTTTTAGTGATGTTGATTGAGGGATAAATATTGGCCAGGAGACCAGGGATAACTCCCCTGCTCTTCTTTGAATAGTGCTATGGGATCTTTTACATGCACCTGAGAGAGCAGACGGTGCCTCGGTTTAACATCCCATCGGAAAGACGGTTGAACACCTCTATGAAATAGAAACATAGCAGATAGGAGCAGGAGTAGGCCATTCGGCCCCTCGAGTCTGCTCCGCCATTCAATGAGATCATGGCTGATCATCCAAATTCAGTACCCTGTCCCTGCTTTCTCCCCATATCCCTTGATCCCTTTAGCCTTAAGAAAAATATCTAACTCCTTCTTGAATATATTTAATGAATTGGCCTCCACTGCCTTCTGTGGTAGAGAATTCCACAGGTTCACCACTCTCTGGGTGAAGAAATTCCTCCTCATCTCTGTCCTAAATGGCTTACCCCTTAACCTTAGACTGTGACCCCAGGTTCTGGACTCCCCGGCCATCGGGAACATCCTTTCTGCATCTAGTCTGTCTAGTCCTGTTAGAATTTTATAAGTTTCAATGAGATCCCCTCTCATTCTTCTAAACTCCAGCGAGTATAAGCCCAATTGACCCAATCTCTCTTCATACGTCATTCCTGCCATCCCAGGTATCAGTCTGGTGAATCTTCGCTGCACTCCCTCCATGGCAAGAATATCCTTCCTCAGATAAGGCGACCAAAACTGCACACAATACTCAAGGTGTGGTCTCACCAAGGCCCTGTACAACTGCAGCAAGACATCCTTGTTCCTGTACTCGAACCCTCTCGCTACGAAGGCCAACATACCATTTGCCTTCTTAACCACCTGCTGCACCTGCATGCCTACCTTCAGCGACTGGTGCACAGTCTCCCCTTAACCTTCTTTGCTCTAAGGAGAACAATCCCAGTTTCTCCACTCTCTCCAGTTAACCGAAACCCCTCATCCGTGGTACCATTCTAGTAAATCTCCTCTGCACACTTTCCAAGGTATGAGTTAATATGCCCCCCTGGTTTCACAATTAATCCTAAATCATGATATATCAGCTAGTGTAGAATATGTGGGATGTCAACCTTGTTCTTCAATTATCTTTGAAAATAGAAGATAGCGTGCCACCAGACCAATATGTACAGACTAAAAGGATTTGGTGAATGTTATCTACAGGTGAAGTAATATACAGAAACAAAAAGACACAAGATACTAGAGCACAGTAACCAAGCTATACAACATATGAATCAGCTTTGAGCCGAAGCCAAGAGCCTTATGTTCTTTCCGTTAAGTTCTTTAGGAACAGTCTCAGAAAGTGATCACCGGAGATCATGCCCAGCGTTCCTATTCATGCTCCCGATAAAGGCGAAGCAAAATCAAAAACTAAATTCCCTCAGAAAGTTTGTGAGCTGCAAGGCACATTTATCCTTTGAAGGTCAAGCTATTTCTTCTGTATAGTCAAGCAATCGAAATGTGGACACGGTGTACACCAAGGCTTTCTACCAAACACAGAGTAGCCTGTTTTTGGACACCCAACATCAATCAGGGAACACAATCTCCTCTGTGTTGCTGAAATGGAATCAGTACTTGAAATGCTCCTTGTCCTCCAATGAATCTGTAAATGTGATTAACTTGAAAACAAAGGTAAGCTGGGGCTCTGCATCACCCTCTGCAACAGCCATTACAGTTTTGCAAGGGAGTTCTTGGACCATAACTTGAGGGTACCAGAACTTCACTATTATACATGTAAAGAAGTAACACCCAAGAGGGAAGCCTAAATTCAGTGCAGACAAAAGGGATATACTATACACACACACTTAAAAGACAAAAATTATTTCAGCGCACGTGTGTTTAACTAATTAATTTGGATTGGTACAGATAGGAACACAGGAAGAGGAGGAGGCCATTCAGCCCCTCGCGCCTGTTCTGCCATTCAATGAGATCATGGCTGATCTGCGACCTAACTCCATATACCCGCCTTTGTCCCCATATCCCTCAATACCTCTAGTTAACAGAAAGCTGTCAATCTCCGATTTAAAATGAACAATTGATCTAGCATCAATTGCCATTTGCGGAAGAGAGTTCCAAACTTCTACCACCCTTTGTGTGTAGAAGTGTTTCCTAATTTCACTCCTGAAAGGTCTGGCTCTAATTTTTAGACCATGCCCCCTAGTCCTAGAATCCCCAACCAGTGGAAATAGTTTCTCTATCTACCCTATCTGTTCCCTGAAAACTTCGATCAGATTAACCCTTAACCTTCTAAATTCTAGGGAATACAACCCTAATTTGTGTAATCTCGCTTCATAACTTAACCCTTGAAGTCCGGGTATCATTCTGGTAAACCTACGCTGCACTCCCTCCAAGGCCAATATATCCTTCCTAAGGTGTGGTGCCCAGAACTGCTCACAGTGCTCCAGGTGTGGTCTAACCAGGGTTTTGTACAGCTGCAGCATAACTTCTACCCCCTTGTATTCTAGTCCTCTAGATATAAAGGCCAGCATTCCATTAGCCTTTGTGATTATTTTCTGTACCTGTTCATGATCCTGAGAGGGACATCTCACAGGACTGCCATCCCAACAGGAAAGCCCATCATTTTTCTCCCCATGTTCACAGCAACCTTCACTCTCTTCCTTACATGGCTAAAATTGGAAGCCACACCAATGATTTAAGAGATCTTCAAAATGGTGTTAAGGGCACAGACAAAAATACAATACTGCAAATAACCTAATAAAAATATAATAGGCTCCATGAGGAAAGACAAAGACTTGTTCAGTACGAGTCATGCATCAGTCTGAGTTATTAGTATGATGATTTGATCAATACAATTTTTCTGTAAGATAAAGAGCAATTTGACAGGGGTCTGCAGAGATTATTAGAAATGGGGAAAAACCCTCTCGTGGAACAATATTTCTTTTTTTTTCCGAAGCTGCCTTACATCTTTTTTTTGGTACAATTGTTTCAGCGTAAATTTAATTCTCAGTTTTTCTTCTCCAATGATGCTGGAGGCACATCATCGTTTACATAATGCATCAATAAAACCACCAGGGGCACTGAACACATCGAGGTAATTAACAGCAATGACATTCTCTGTGGCTGGTAGAAGATGAATGTTATAAAACATTGCAAACAGTATTTGATAAGTGATTTGCATTTACTTTAGAAATAAGATTAAGGGTAAATATATGAAAGAGGGACTTGGTAGCTGCATCATGTGACACAATGTAGAGCCACATAAAGCATAGGGTCCCAGGCTTGATCCTTTGAAGGGGCAGCGTCAGCGGTTAAATTCCTATAATTGGCCTCCAGCAGTCCATCTTTCAGATGAGGCATTAAACAGAGGCGCAAAAGATCCCATGGCACTAGTTCAAAGAGGAGCAGGGGAGTTATCCCCGGTATCCTGGCCAACATTTATCCCTCAATCAACATCACTAAATAAAAAAGATCATCTGGTCATTATCACATTGCTCTCTGTGGGAACTTGCTGTGCGCAAATTGGCTGCCGCGTTTCCTACATTACAACAGTGTCTACACACTTCAAAAGTACACAATTGGCAGTAAAGTGATTTGGGACTTCCTGAGGTCATGAAAGGCACTATATAAATGCAAGTTTTTCTTTCAATGCCCTTAGACTAGGGAAGAAACTGAACAAAAACTAAACAGGGTTGCTGCTTGCAAGCCAGGACAACCCAGCTGGGAAGTGGGCCTCTGCCAGTTGGTTGAGGGCAAGATCAAGTTCAGCTGTGATGCCTCCATGCCTGAATAGGCTGCCAACACTCTTCATCGCGACTCTCATTTGAAGAATGGCCAGTGAGGCCAAGCTGGCGTCTGTTAACATAGAAACATAGAAGATAGGAGCAGGAGTAGGCCATTCGGCCCCTCGAGCCTGCTCCACCATTCAATGAGATCATGGCTGATCATCCAAACTCAGTACTCTGTCCCTGCTTTCTCCCCATATCCCTTGATCCCTTTAGCCTCAAGAAATATATCTAACTCCTTCTTGAATATATTTAATGAATTGGCCTCAACTGCTTTCTGTGGTAGAGAATTCCACAGGTTCACCACTCTCTGGGTGAAGAAATTCCTCCTCATCTCTATCCTAAATGGCTTACCCCTTATCTTTAGACTGTGACCCCTGGTTCTGGACTCCCCTGCCATCGGGAACATCCTTCCTGCATCTAGTCTGTCTAGTCCTGTTAGAATTTTATAAGTTTCAATGAGATCCCCTCTCATTCTTCTAAACTCCAGCGAGTATCATCAGCCCAATTGACCCAATCTCTCCTCATACGTCATTCCTGCCATCCCAGGTATCAGTCTGGTGAATCTGTTGCACTATAACCTGTCAAATGTTAGTGTCTTCAGGGGAGGAGGGGAAGAGAATCGAGGGAGAAATTCTTTTCTCAAACCCAATTAGATGACGTACAGCCATTTGGGCAAGATAAAAAAAAACGATGAAATTTTAGTATTCTGATAATCCCCCAACATAATTCTCTTACCTCAAACCATGATGCAGGAGGTTTCTTTAATGGAAATTCTGAATTTCATTTCTTGAAGAACATGAGATCATAATGTGGTTGGAGAAAGTGCAGCATAGTACAGTAAAACTAATACCATCAACCCATGATAAAGGGTACACTCACAACTTTATTACATTTTATTGAACTGCACGGATATCAGCCAACAATTACATACTTTAAAAATAAAGTATTATTTGCAGTAAATCAATTTTTTTTTAATAAACAGAATCCAGTGAAGCTGCTGGAGCCTATATCCCGTCAAATGTCAGTGTCTTCAGGGCAGGGAAAAGAGAGAGAGAAATTCTTTTCTCAAACCCAATTTGATGGATGCATAAAATTATGAGGGGCCTAGATAGAGTGGCTAGGAAGGATCTATTTCCCTCAGCAGAGGGGTCAATAACCAGGGAACACAGATTTAAAGTAACTGGTAGAAGGATTAGAGGGGAGTTGAGAACTTTCTTCACCCAGAGGGTGGTGGGGGTCTGGAACTCACTGCCTGAAAGGGTGGTAGAGGCAGAGACCCTCATCGCATTTAAAAAGTACTTGGATATGCACTTGAAGTGCCCTAACCTGCAGGGCTACGGACCAAGAGCTGGAAAGTGCGATTAGGCTGGATAACTATTTTTTGACCAGCACAGACACGATGGACCGAATGGCCTCCTTCTGTGCCGTAAATTTCTATGAATCTATGGCACTAGATGCAGCTCCGGTTACAATATTAGAATGGCAATGGCCTATTTTTCTCTTGAATTTTATATTAACATACCTACTTACATCCAACACTGGTTTCTTCAGGTACAATGAGAGAGAGAGAGTACACAAGAGGCAAACATTCCCCACTTTGAGAAATATCAACCTTGGCCCTTGCTCACTGCTCAGGCCCATGCTTGTTACACAACGAGAAGCATAATGTGCCAATTTATTTCCATTTCTCTCTCTCTGTCTCTCTCTCTCTCCGCTCTTCTCAACTCCATTTCCTCAAGAGTTGCTATCACGGTGAGCAATTTCGCCTCACAGCATGACTGGCAATGACAACTAGCAAACTGTAAACTCATTACATGTTACAGCAAGCGCGCTCTGATGGGACTGCTGCCACAGCGACCCACGGCAACACCAGTGCAAAACACACCGCTAACAAGCACTTTCCTTTTGGTGTGGTTTTCTTTTCTAAAATATTGTTGCTGCCCACCGCAACTATGAAGCACCCTATCTAGCCATTTGAATTGGTAGCAAAACAGATTAAAAGGTAAGTAGGATAAAGCAGCAAGAGAACGGATACACAACTGCAAGATTATATTGAATCTACTCAACAGTTTTGTGCTCATTTCGCATTTTGAAAATAAGGCAACGAGGGCTTGTATTGATCAACTGGAGTCAGGCACTCCCTTATTTTTTTTTTAAATGTATTCATTCACGGGATATGTGCGTCGCTGGCAAGGCCGGCATTTATTGCCCATCACTAACTGCCCTTGGGAAGGTGGCGGTGAGCCGCCTTCTTGAACCGCTGCAGTCCGTGTGGTGAAGGTACTCCCACAGTGCTGTTAGGGAGGGAGTTCCAGGATTTTGACCCAGCGACAATGAAGGAACAGCCGATACATGTCCCAAGTCAGGATGGTGTGTGACTTGCAGGTGGTGGTGTTCCCATGCGCCTGCTGCCCTTGTCCTTCTAGGTGGTAGAGGTCGTGGGTCTGGGAGGTGCTGTCGAAAGCTACAATGAGTTTTTCCAGCAAGTCACACAGACCAGAAAGGTCACGGGATTGAAGTCTCAGCTAATTTCAATCAGGGTGGCAGTGTTGTGCTAAAATTGGATTATGGAGTTGAAAAATCCAGGCACACTGACTCCATCAAGGTAAAGTAGACGATGAACACCCCCGGACAATGGATGCTTGAGCAAGGTGCCGTAGGGTGACGGCACCTGTGGAACTGTATTCCCGCCAGTAATTCAAGCCTTCAGGAAACGAGAAACAACAACTTGCATTTGTAGTAAAACGTCCCAAGATGTTTGAAAGGAGCGTTATCAAAGAAAATTCGACACCAAGCCACATAAGGCGATATTAGGGCAGGTGACAGAGAATTAAAAAAAATAATAATTCATTCCATGTAGATTACATGAAAATGAAAATAATTTTACAAAAGGAAATCCACAAACAAAAAGTGAAACCATCTCAGAACATTAAAGAGAAAAGGAGCTCTACAGCCAGTACACTGCACCTGCTGGCACACCACTGGCCTCCGGACAGCATTGAGGGGAAGAATCTTTTCACTCAGAGAGTTGTGGAGATCTGGAACACTCAACCTGAAAAGGTGGTGGAAGCTAATTCCATCAATAATTTTAAAAGGGAGTTGGACGGGTACTGGAGGATGAGGAATTTACAGGGTCACGGACAAAAAGCGGGGGGAAGTAGGACTAATTGGACAGCTCTTTCAAAGAGCCGGCACAGGCATGACGGGCTGAAAGGCCTACTTCTGTGCTGTATGATTCTATGAAACATAGAAGATAGGAGCAGGAGTAGGCCATTCGGCCCCTCGAGCCTACTCCGCCATTCAATGCGATCATGGCTGATCATCCAAACTCAGTACCCTGTCCCTGCCTTCTCCCCATATCCCTTTAGCTTTAAGAAATATATCAAACTCCTTCTTGAATATATTTAATGAATTGGCCTCAACTGCCTTCTGTGATAGAGAATTCCGCAGGTTCACCACTCTCTGGGTGAAGAAATTCCTCTTCATCTCAGTCCTAAATTACTTACCCCTTATCCTTAGACTGTGACCCCTGGTTCTGGACTCCCCGGCCATCGGGAACATCCTTCTTGCATCTAGTCTGTCTAGTCCTGTTAGAATTTTATAAGTTTCAATGAGATCCCCTCTCATTCTTCTAAATCCAAGTGAGTATAAGTCCAATCGACCCAATCTCTCCTCATACGTCATTCCTGCCATCCCAGGTATCAGTCTGGTGAATCTTCGCTGCACTCTCTCCATGGCAAGAACGTCCTTCCTCAGGTAAGGTGACCAAAACTGCCAGTGCCCCATTGTGGAGATGCGGCGAAGCTTGGCAATGCAGCGTTCAAATCATACACTCAGCACAACTGGCCAGCTTCCTACCACCTGAGAATTAACAGTAAACTCAGCTCATTTGAAGCAAATCGAGATCAAAATGCGGTACAGGAGGGTGACTTTGCTTTTCTAAAAAAAAAACAATGCAGAAAGCGGGCACCGCACAGCAGCAGCTGCAAGGGAATTTCCCGCATTGGTGTCGAGAATGTGTGCGCCCTCCACGAGGGATCGGAACATTCATCGCACCGAAATGTGTGCCGGAAATGTGCTACCGAAATAGCGGGCTGCCCATTTTCCTTCCCCCAGCCAAGCTGCACGGGTGTCAGCCGAGGCCTGTGCATGTGTCATTAAGGGTACAATAATTATACAGATAGCAGCGGGGCTTCCTTCCCCAACATATTTGGCACTTTGCTTCAAAAGCATAGCATCACTGAAAGGCAGTAGAAGACAGGTACACTTCCAAACTCACCTCTTAGCCTTTGGCATGGAGTAACAAAACAGCTCTGGCTGATTGTGAGCCATCAATATTTTTTGCTTTTTGGTTTGTTTTTGTTGCGGTGAGGTTTGTTAGTTTCTTTTTTGCCATGTAATCTTGCATTTTACTTGCTTTTTCACCTCTTATGATTCCAAGGGAATTACAGAGTCAGTTGAACCAGCATTCACTGGAAGGGTGGGCATTCTTCCCACTTGCCCTCAAGGAGTTAAGAGGACAAAGAGGAGTTTCACGTCGGTGAGCAGTGGGTGCCCTGGCCGAGGTGAGCTGCGTCGATTTTTATTCAGGGGTGCAGGTCCGCAGACCCCCACCACAGCGCCTCGGGCTGGTGACGGGGAGATGTCCGTTCACCACCTGAGCTTCTCAAGAGAAGCCTTTCTTCAGATCTGGATTGTGCCCTCAATGTTCCTGCTTGTTGGACAAGCAGAAAAGTGGTCAAGATGCTGAAAGTTGAAGGAATGCGCGCAGATTAATGACACATGCACAGCCTACGTGCCAACCTATATTGTTCGTAATGACCAACGCATCGTGCAGCTAGGTTGTCGCACAATGCCTCGAGGTATCCAATTCTGGCCTCTTGCACATCCCGGATTTCCTTCGATCCGCCATTGACGGCCGTGCCTTCAGCTGCCTAGACCCCGGGCTCTGGAATACCCTCAGTAAACCTCTTCCGACTCTTTCTCCTCCTTTGAAAGCTACCTCTTTGCTCTTTGACCAGGTTTTTGGTCACCTGTCCCAGTTTCCCTTTATGCAGCTCAGGGTCAAATTCTGTCTGTTAAACGCTCCTGTAGAGCACCTTGGGACGTTTTACTAAGTTAAAAGTGTTATACAAATGCAAGTTGGTGTTATTCTTGGAAGATACCAGGCCAGCCAAGACTTTTAATTGAACACTGTATCTTTATGAAATGCAATTAAAGAGTAGAAAGCTTTTGATAGGAAATAGAAACAGGAAATGCTGGAAATACTCAGCAGGTCAGGCAGCAGCTGTGCAGAGAGCAACAGAAAGAAAGACTTGCATTTATGTAGCGCCTTTCACAACCACCAGATGACTCAAAGCGCTTTTCAGCCCATGAAGTACTTTTGAAGTGGAGTCACTGTTGTAATGTGGGAAACGCAGCAGCCAATTTGCGCACAGCAAGCTCCCACAGACAGCAATGTGATACGGACCAGAGAATCTGTTTTAGTGATGTTGGTTGAGGGATAAATATTGGCCAGGACTCCGGGGAGAACCCCCCTGCTCTTCTTCAAAATAGTGCCATGGGATCTTTTACGCCCACCGGAGAGAGCAGACAGGGCCTCGGTTTAACATCTCATCCAAAAGACAACACCTCCAACAGTGCAGCACTCCCTCAGCACTGCCCTGCAGTGTCAGCCTAGCTTTATGTGCTCAAGTCTCTGGAGTGAGATCTGAACCCACAACCTTCTGACTCAGAGGCGAGTGCACTGCCCGCTGAGCCACAGCTGACAGCGTGTTAACGTTTCAGGTCGATGGCCTTTCGTCAGCTTTTGCAAGCTTAGCTGTAAACGTGGAACAAACTGATAGGTCAACAGTTTGTGGCTTGCAGACTACGGTCAACTTCCTGATTCACGATACCGTCCTTACCAGATTTCTCAAAACATGGCGTCTTTATCGTCATCGGTTGCCAGCTCCTGTAGGTGGTGTACACGGAACTGAACCTCGTCACCGCCTGCTGCTTGGAATAGTGCACTGCTGCCCTCTGGGGATAGTGCCTTTAAATATCAAACAGGGCAACACGCCGCCCACCCACCTTGTGCGACTCCAGCATTCAAACAGGGAGTCGGGTGCTGTGCCACTTGACATTTGGCCACGCTTGGTTTTCTTTCACTTGATATTTACCCTGGGATTCTTTCACTTGATATTTACCCTGGGACATTTTCCTCCACCCTTGCCTCGACAAAGGTCAACAATTAAAATAATTTTGAAGCTTTAGAAAGACTGAAAAAATATTTGTCCCCATAGGCAGCCACTTACTTAGCTGGAAGTGCGCTAATTTGCTGGCCAGATTTTGCTCATTTCCCCATCAGCCTCGCTCCCTGCACAAGGTCAAAGCTGCACAGGCAGCTATGAATATTTATTCAAATGGCCCAATCCTACAAAACGGCAGGCTGTCAGCTCCATGCCTTGTTGGTTAGCCTTGTGCAAGCAGGTAAAGGGAATACACATTAAATGGTAGGACACTGAGTAGTGTAGAGGAACAAAGGGACCTTGGGAGTGCATGTCCACAGATCGCCGAAGGTAGCAGGCCAGGTAGATAAGGTGGTTAAGGCGGCACACGGAATGCTTGCCTTTATTAGCTGTGGCATAGAATACAAGAGCAGGGGGTTATGCTTCAACTGTATAAAACACTAGTTAGGCCTTAGCTGGAGTACTGCGTGCAGTTCTGGTCACCACATTACAGGAAAGATGCGATTGCACTGGAGAGGGTACAGAGGAGATTTACAAGGATGTTGCCGGGAGTAGAGAATCTTAGCTATGAGGAAAGACTGGATAGGCTGGGTCTGTTTTCCTCGGAACAGAGGAGGCTGAGGGGAGACCTTATTGAGGTGTATAAAATTGAGGGGCCGAGATAAAGTGGATAGAAAGGACCTTTTTCCCTTAGCAGAGGGGTCAATAACCAGGGGGCACAGATTTAAAGTAATTGGAGGAAGGTTTAGAGGGGATTTGAGGGGAAATTTCTTCACCCAGAGGGTTGTGGGGGTCTGGAACTCACTGCCTGAAAGGGTGGTAGAGGCAGGAACCCGAACCACATTTAAAATGTACTTGGATGTGCCCTTGGGATGCTCTAACCTGCAGGGCTACGGACCAAGAGCTGGGAAGTGGGATTAGGCTGGGTAGCTCTTTGTTGGCCGGCGCGGACACGTTGGGCCGAAATGGCTTCCTTCCGTGCTGTAACTTTCTATGATTCTATGAAGTAAGCCTAAGCCAAGCCTGGAGATGAAAACCGGCCCTTATACGGCTGCTGGTGCGAAGTGGAGGTGATGTAGAGCATCACTTCGACCGTAGACTTGTTCACGTGAACACCAAAAAGCATCAAACAGTGCTGAGCTCCACTCTGACCCCGATGTGGGTCGCAGCTATTTTAGAAAAAAAAGAGACCACTTAACGAGGCTATAAGCAGGCCAACCACACGTGATGGCTGTAGGTAGTAGATGTCGTCTGTGGGGATTCTCTCATCTTATGTCGCTGGCGTGCAGCAATCTAAACCATATGTAGAAGTCCTTTTGATCTACAGGGAACACTCACTTTACATTTACCACTGTTCACATTGTTAAAACCTGCAACAACAAAAAAAAAAGCTACTTCCATTTTCTTATAAACAAGAGATCTACAGAAAGGTCAGTTGGACTTTCTACAAGATCTGAAGGTCAATGCTTTTAACGATTCTGTGCAACCTACTTCGGTTTTGATCACCAACTTATCAATAGGTTTGTAATATCACTTTATCAGTGCAGATTGAATTAATCATCGTCGACCTCTGCGGTCACCTGGGAAACGAGAGGTGGCATTTCAGCTGCACTTCAGTCGAGGGAAAAGCTCAAATTTGCATAAATAAATACATCTTTACCCAGATTCATTAGCCGCGACTTACTGCCATGGTGTCAAGGTTTAAAGCACCTCGAGCTGGCAGCTGCTGTAATTCTAGAGAAGGGCGGATGTCCCTTTTTTTTTTGAAATGCATCATTTGCTTCACAACATGCTGCAGTGCTATTTATCTGTGGATCACACTTTCATTTTTACTGGAAATTGGTATTCATCTTTTGTCGGACTGGCTCTGCAGAAACCTCTTTAAAGCCCTATCAAGCTTGCTGCAATTATCATGCTGCGTAACCTTTTTAAAAAGGCAGTATTACTGTGCATGGGTGGATTATATTTAGCACAAAGTTATTTAAATATAAAATTGCCATCTAAGTGCTTGAGGGAGATACCAAAATTCAAAGTGAAAGAAGGGTAATGGTACCGCTCCCCTAATACCCTAATCGGAACAAACCAGCTTCCCTGTTTTGATGTAAATATAAATATCTACATCTATCTATAAATATTAGACATGCCATATTTTCAGCACACAATCAGATTAAAAACAGATACTTTACTCATATTTGGTCCTGTACAATTTTTTTTTTTGCATCTCAGGATCAGCTCCTGTATGGTCACTGCTTTGAAGACGAACTAGTGTGCGAGTGAAAAGCGTTGCGCTGGTGTTGAAGGAGCTGAGCTTCATTAGTGTAGCACCCCACATAGATACAGGAGTTACAGAAATAGCCACAGTACAGAGTCCTGTTCCTGTACGATAGATGTGCCAACTTTTGTGCTGCGCAACCCACTATCTGAATGTTCCCAACTTGTTCTTCCCAAGCTCCAACTGAGGTATTATACACACTCTACCTCCTCCTCAATAAAGACTCTGACCATAATTTTGACTTAGAGTCATAGGGGGCGATTTTGCCGGCACTCAGGGGTCAGGTTTGGAGGTGGGGCTGCTGGCAAAATCAAAAAGATTGGCAGTGGGTCCCGAACCCACTTCCAACCCACCTCCAATCAATCTTCCCGGGAGTCAGGTCCCCGATTTGCGCAGGGACCCGACTCCTAGCGGCAGGAATAACAGGTAGTTAACAGGCAGTTAAGAGGCTTTTTCCAATTTTGCCAGGTCGACTGCGGGCTCCCCAACATCCGGACACCACGCCAGGTAACTGTGGTGTGTTGTGAGTCTACTGTAATGTTTCTTCATTGATGACAGCTGCAGAAGTGGTGTGAAGGATCCAATGGTACACTGGTGAGTTTCAGAGGTAAGGAAATGCTGGGAAAATCATTTTAAATGTATTTAAGCTTTTCTAAAGGTAATAAGGTTTGAAGTGTTTGTGTAGTCCCAGCTCATTGGGAGAACCTCTCTAACCGGTGACAGATCGCTTCTGTAACCATATCTGCAGCTGCCATCTGTTTTATCCTAAGGAGAGAGTCTCTGGAGAGCCTGGGTGCAAGGGCTCACCTTTATACAGTGGTTGGCAGTGTTTGCAGTACCTCAATGCTGTCAAACATTGAAAAATCATCTGTCAAACAATAATGAGCGTGTCCCCTTTAAGAAAATCAGCAGACGACGCGTCGTCAACTGACGTCATCTGACACCGGCTTTCCCTTAATTGGCCGGCAAGCCCGCAGGATGGGCTTAACGAGGCCAATTGACACAAAATAGCATCTGTACATCAGGCGTCGTTGGGGGCGGGATTACAGAGCCCGCAAGTCAGCTGACCCACTCTCAACTCGCCGCTTCAGGTAAGATCGCGGCCATAGAGTCATACGGCACAGGAGCCATCAAGTCCGTGCCAGCTCTCTGTAGCGCAATCCAGTCAGTCCCATTCCCCCGCTCTATCCCTGTAGCCCTGCAAGTTTATTTCCCTCAAGTGCCTATCCAGTCTCCTCTTGAAAACATTGAGTGTCTCCACTTCCGTCGGCAGCAAATTCCAGGTCATCACCACTCACTGCGTTAAAAAGATTTTCCTCACATCCCTCCTGTATCTCTTGCCCAAAACCTTGAATCTGTGTCCCCTAGTCCTTGTACCATCAGCTAGTGGGAACAGCCTTTCCCCATCTAGCCTATCCGTCATAATCTTGTGCACCTCTATCAAATCACCCCTCAACCTCCTTTGCTCTAATGAAAACAAATCCAGCTTCTCCAACCTGTCCTTGTAGGATAGTGTGAAACAGGAGACTTTGTGGGGTAGTGTGAACCAGGAGACATTGTGGGGTAGTGTGGAACAGGAGACTTTGTGGGGTAGTGTGAAACAGGAGACTTTGTGGGGTAGTGTGAAACAGGAGACATTGTGGGGTAGTGTGAAACAGGAGACTTTGTGGGGTAGTGTGGAACAGGAGACTTTGTGGGGTAGTGTGAAACAGGAGACTTTGTGGGGTAGTGTGGAACAGGAGACTTTGTGGGGTAGTGTGGAACAGGAGACTTTGTGGGGTAGTGTGAAACAGGAGACTTTGTGGGGTAGTGTGGAACAGGAGACTTTGTGGGGTAGTGTGGAACAGGAGACTTTGTGGGGTAGTGTGAAACAGGAGACTTTGTGGGGTAGTGTGAAACAGGAGACTTTGTGGGGTAGTGTGGAACAGGAGACTTTGTGGGGTAGTGTGAAACAGGAGACTTTGTGGGGTAGTGTGAAACAGGAGACTTTGTGGGGTAGTGTGGAACAGGAGACTTTGTGGGGTAGTGTGAAACAGGAGACTTTGTGGGGTAGTGTGGAACAGGAGACTTTGTGGGGTAGTGTGAAACAGGAGACTTTGTGGGGTAGTGTGGAACAGGAGACTTTGTGGGGTAGTGTGAAACAGGAGACTTTGTGGGGTAGTGTGGAACAGGAGACTTTGTGGGGTAGTGTGGAACAGGAGACTTTGTGGGGTAGTGTGAAACAGGAGACTTTGTGGGGTAGTGTGAAACAGGAGACTTTGTGGGGTAGTGTGGAACAGGAGACTTTGTGGGGTAGTGTGAAAGAGGAGATAGCGAATCAGCAGCCCATTTTACATCTCTCACGAATTTTTATTTCCACTGATAGCAAATCTAAATTTCCCCATTGCCTCATCTCCTATTTGTAACTATTTCCCTGGCCCTCAAAGCTGTGGCACTCCTTTCTTCCCTCAATCCTCCCTTCTTCCTATGATCTACAGGCTTGTAGACCCAAGCCTGCCAAGCAAAGAGTCACGATTTAATTTGCCTTGCCTAGTTTCCTACTCCTTTTAGAACTGGTGGTGTCCTTTAGTATCGGCCCTTGACTTTGCTTTTTTTTTAAACATAGAAACATAGAAGATAGGAGCAGGAGTAGGCCATTCGGCCCCTCGAGCCTGCTCCACCATTCAATGTGATCATGGCTGATCATCCAAATTCAGTTCCCTGTCCCTACTTTCTCCCCATACCCCTTGATCCCTCTAGCCTTAAGAAATATATCTAACTCCTTCTTGAATATATTTAATGAATTGGCCTCAACTGCCTTCTGTGGTAGAGAATTCCACAGGTTCACCACTCTCTGGGTGAAGAAATTCCTCCTCATTTCTGTCCTAAATGGCTTACCCCTTATCCTTAGACTGTGACCCCTGGTTCTGGACTCCCCAACCATCGGGAACATCCTCCCTGCATCTCGTCTGTCCAGTCCTGTCAGAATTTTATAAGTTTCAATGAGATCCCCTCTTATTCTTCTAAACTCCAGCGAGTACAAGCCCAATCGTCCCAATCTCTCCTCATACGTCATTCCTGCCATCCCAGGTATCAGCCTGGTGAATCTTCGCTGAACTCCTTCCATGGCAAGAATATCCTTCCTCAGATAAGGCGACCAAAACTGCACACAATACTGAAGATGTGGTCTCACCAAGGCCCTGTACAACTGCAGCAAGACATCCTTGCTCCTGTACTCGAATCCTCTCGCTATGAAGGCCAACATACCATTTGCCTTCTTAACCGCCTGCTGCACCTGCATGCTTACCTTCAGCAACTGGTGCACAAGGACACCCAGGTCTCGTTGCACTTCCCCTTCTCCCAATCTATTGCCATTCAGATAATAATCTGCCTTCCTGTTTTTGCCACCAAAGTGGATAACCTCACATTTATCCACGTTATATTGCATCTGCCATGCTTCTGCCCAATCACCCAACCTGTCCAAGTCATCCTGGAGTTTCTCGGCAGCCTCCTCACAGCACACACGCCCACCCAGCTTTCTGTTGTCTGCAAATTTGGAGATATTACATCTAGTTCCCTTGTCTAGATCATTAATATATATTGTGAATAGCTGGGGTCCAAGGACTGATCCCTGCGGTACCCCACTAGTCACTGCCTGTCACTCGGAAAAAGACCCGTTTACTCCAACTCTTTGCTTTCTATCTGCCAACCAGTTCTCTATCCAAGTCAATACCTTGCCCCCAATCCCATGTGCCTTAACTTTACACGCTAATCTCTTATGCGGGACCTTATCGAAAGCCTTCTGAAAGTCCAAATACACCACATCCACTGGTTCTCCCTTATCTATTTTACAAGTTACATCCTCAAAAAATTCCAGTAGATTAGTCAAGCATGATGTGCCTTTTGTAAAACCATGTTGACTTTGTCCGATCCTGTCACTGTTTTCCAAGTGCTCTGCTATTACATCTTTTATAATGGACTCGAGCATTTTCCCCACTACCGATGTCAGGCTTACCGGTCTGTAATTCCCCATTTTCTCTCTACCACCTTTTTTGAATAGTGGGGTAACATTGGTTACCCTCCAATCCATGGGTACTGTTCCAGATTCCATCGAATGTTGGAAGATGATCAGCAATGCATCTACTATTTCTAGGGCCACTTCCTTAAGTACCCTAGGATGTAGATTATCAGGCCCTGGGGATTTATCGGCCTTCAATCCCATCAATTTCCCTAACACCATTTCCCTACAAATACTGATTTCTTTCAGTTCCTCCCTTTCATCGGACCCTATGTTCCCCGACATCTCTGGGAGGTTATTTGTGTCCTCCTTTGTGAAGACAGAACCAAAATATGTATTTATAATAATTGGTCCGCCATTTCTTTGTTCCCCATTATAAATTCCCCTGTTTCTGACTGCAAGGGACCTACGCTTGACTTCACCAATCTTTTTCTCTTCACATATCTATAAAAGCTTTTACAGTCAGTTTTTATGTTCCCTGCAAGCTTACTCTCATATTCTATTTTCCCTTTCTTAATTAATCCCTTTGTCCTCCTTTGTTGAATCCTAAACTGCTCCCAATCCTCTGGATTACTGCTTTTTCTGGCCAATTTATATGTCCTCTCCTTGGATCTTATGCTATCCCTAATTTCCCTCGTTAGCCACGGTTGAGTCACCTTTTTTGTTTTATTTTTATGCCAAACTGGGATGAACAAATTCTGTAGTTCATCCATGCGGCCTTTGAATGTTTGCCATTGCCTATCCACCGTTAACCCTTTGAGTGACATTCCCCAATCAATCCTACCCAACTCGCGCCTCAGACCATCGTAGTTTCCTTTATTTAAATTCAGGACCCTAGTCTCTGAGTCAACTACTTCATTCTCCATCTTAATGAAGAATTCGATCATATTATAATCGCTCCGACCCAAGGGGCCTCGTACAACAAGATTGCTAATTAATCCTTTCTCGTTACATAATACCCAGTCTAAGATTTTAAAATGAAAAGCGCAGCTAAATCCGCAGATATTCCCACGCACGTAGCAGTGTGGAAAAAGCGTTTTTCCATAAAAGTATAAAAACTGGGATCTCAGTAAATTTATACCACCGACTCCTTTATCACAGCATTATATTAGAAAACATATTTAAATTGCACGCCAGCAAATGTGTTATACTCATTGGCCCGGATCCTGCGCGAAGAACAACGGTGAGACTATCAGCGCTCACCATTATGGAGTAAATCGGACACCACCTTCTGGTATCCGCACATGCGCAGTAAACCATGGAAATCCGGAAGCTGCTATCAGAGTTGCCCTGCTCCTCCATAAGATTCACTACACCGGTACCTCACCGAGAGAGTCGCCATTGAAATACATGCAAGGGAGTGAAGTTGCGGTACTTACTCACTGATCACGCCAGAAAAAGTTAGGGCTTGAACATTCAAGTGTAAATGAATTTTTAATGGTGTGATAAGCCTCAATTACTGCCAAACGATGTCCCTGGCACTGAAAACTTACTTTAACAAGTGTGGTTTCTCATTCCTTCAGAATTTAATTATGGTGAGAGATTTTTTTTAAATTTAAATTTAAACACTTTTTTTGCTTTCTTTCAGTCTCTTATCTCTCTCTCTCTCTCTTAATTCTCTTTCTTATTTCTCTTTCTATCACTTTCTGTACATGATTTTACATTGAATCAAATATTCTAACTTGCAGTCCCTGGTTTAGACTCTGCGGCCGGAATTTTGCCGGTCCTCAGAGTGCGGGATTGGAGGCGGGACCGCTGTCAAAAATCGCAAAGATTGACAGCGGGCAGGAAACCCGCTGTCAACCCGCCTCCAATTAACCTTCCTCAAAGCTGTCAAACACTAAAAATTGAGCTGTCAAAGAAAAATTGTGCGTGGTCCCTTTAAGAAAACCGGCAGGTGACGCGTCATCAAATGACATCATCTGACCGGCTTCCTCTTAATCGGCTGGCAAGCCCACAGGGTGGGCTTAACAAGGTCAATTGACGTAAAATCATGTCCGTGGGCCGAATGCAGTTGGGGGCAGGACTGGAACCCGGAAACCAGCTGACCCACTCCCAAGCCGCATCCATTTACAAAATCGAGGCCTGCTTGTCTCAGTGAGGATTCTTCAATCTGACTGGTTGAAGAGACACACCGATGCTTGTCCTGTTCACACAGGTCCCAGATTCCCCTGTATAGGGCGCCGTGCTGGATCGTAAGAACGTAACAGGGGCAGGAGTCGGCCAAAAGGCCCCTCGAGCCGGCTCCGCCATTCAATAAGTTCAATGGCTGAACTTGTACATCAGCTCCTGCCTGATCAGACGCCCAATGACAGCAAGTTGCTGCAAAAAAAAACCCTGAGAAAAGTCTGTGGGAAGCTGTAAGCGAAATGAACGGTGAGCGCCGTTCCTATGCCACTGACCACAAAATCTGGGCCATCATACAAAATAATAATCGATCACAGGGCAGTAACTTCATTAAGGGGTGTAGAGCCATCCCCTAAACCCCCGAAAGAATCACAGCTTTGAAATCCTTGCAATTCATGGGTTTTCTGGTTTCAGGCTTGCATTTCGGGACATGAAGAGGACTGGTAATACTGTCCACAGTAAACATGACAATCTAAAAAAGTGACCAAGCTTAGAGGGCAAGAGGCTGTTTGGCTAAAAACATCTGTAAAATAAGTGATGTGCTGGGTTTTTTTTTCCTCCAAAAGATAAGATCTTGAAAATTCTGTGAGAACCAGGAGTCAACAACCTTCAGGTGTGAACACACAGACTCTCTCCACCCCTCGAATGTCTTGCCTTGGTTAACTAAGTGTCAAAACAGATAGAAAGAGAGAGAGAGAGAGAGAGAGAGTGAGAAAAACGACGTTAATCACACAGTTAGGGACACGACTGATGTGGGCGAGTTGCCAAGTTTTGGGGTACAAGGGATGTTGTAGACTGACAGTCTGTTCAGTCTGTAAGGGGGACCCCGAGCTTCCGGTCACCTGTCATTTCAATTCACCGCCCCATTCCCACTCGGACCTCACCGTCCTCGGGCTCTTGGATTGTTCCACGGAAACCCAGCGTAAGCTCGAGGAACAGCACCTCATCTTCCGATTAGGCACTTTACAGCCTTCCGGACTCTCTATCAAGTTCAACAATTTCAGATCATAACCTCGGCCCCCATTACATTTTTACATCTTTTTTATCCACACTTTTGTTTTGGCCCTTCCCCCTTTTTTTTCTCTCCCACATGGCAGCTGTCTCTCATTCTGCCAGCGCATTTCACACCTAATCTAGAGCCGTCTTTTGTCTCTCCACTAGTCCTATCACCATCTCGTCTGGTTTTGAATACCTCTTAATGTCTCTTCACTTCTCTTTTGTTCTCTCATCCCCATTTCCCAGCCCCCAAACTGGCCTTTTAATCTGTTTCATTTCCTGTGCTTTTTCAGTCCTGACGAAGGGTTTCGACCTGAAACATTGACTCTATTTCTCTCTCCACGGATGTTGCCTGGCCTGCTGAGTTTTTCCAGCGTTTTCTGTTGTTATTTGTAGACTGACACTCGCTGCTGCAGTCGTGGGCGACCTCGGCAGTTAAAATCATACATCTAGTCATCGCTGAAGTGACCTCTCACTGGTGTTGGTACGGTATGTGGTGTTTGCATATGATCACCTGAGCTTAAAGGAAATGATTTTAGATTCGTGCGTGCTTGCATGTAATACGTAAATGAATTGAGTACGGTTTGTATTTGGTACTTACTTGTAACCTCTTGCTGATTTTTAAGTAAAGAATAATTTACCCTGAAATCTTTGTCTCGAGTTGTCTGTTCCGCAGGTCTGAACTCTATAAACTGTCAGACAATCTGAACGTCCTACAGACTGAATCATTAACAGCAAGCAAAATCATTGCAGATTTACTAAGAATCAATTTGGGGCTCCTGACTGCAGCATATTAAGATCAGTGTATATATAAATATAATATATAATATATATATTTATATATATATTTGAAAGCTTTAGTGAAAATCTGACAGAAGGGTTTTTCATTTCCTAACAGGGCCACACCAGATTCTGCAAGATAGAAAATAAAACTGTCTTCCAGGATGTTACAGGATTTATTCCAAACAAAAAGTCTGAACTCCCTGTGGGATTTCTGCGTGCAATACAGTACAATGTTGGCTTTTCTGTTCAGAGGATTTATTTCCCTGCTCTGATCAAAATTAAAAGGCACCTTTCAGTAGATTTCCTTCTTTATAACAACAAAATTCTTTCCACGTGCATTGTAAATATGGTCAAAACCTGAAATATTTTTTTAAAACTGGTTTTACATATAGTCTTTGCAGATGAAAACATTGCAGCGTATAAACTCACTGTAGAATGAGTGCCAAACAAAAGTAAAAGGAAGACTTGGATTTATAAAGCGCCTTTCATGACCTCAGCAATTTACGACCAATGAAGTACTTTCGAAGGGGAGTCATTGTTGTGATGTTGGAAACGCAGGCAGCCAATTTGCGCACAGCAAGCTCCCACAAACAGCAATGTGATAATGAGCAGATCATCTGTTTTTTTTTTTTAAGTGATGTTGGGTTGAGGGATAAATATTGGCCACAGGACACCGGGGGAAAACTCCCTCCCCCCCCCACCCCCCCCGCTCTTCTTCGAAATAGTGGCCGCGATGGGCAGACGGGGCCTCGGTTTAACATCTCGTGCGAAAGACGAAATAAACCACTTTTATCGACGTGTTGCTGTCGGCATCAGAGGGCTAAGCGACTTGTCAACACTTAATAAAAATGCATTGAATTGAACTGGATCACACTCTCTGGAGGTTCGCGTGACATGTCAGAATAGTCGCTGCTCCGAGATTTCACTACCTGTCTGAGAGAGTCCGCAGCTCATGGCTGATGGATGGCATTGCTTCCCCCCTAGGGGCTACAACCCAAGTCGGGGCCTCATTCTGCAGCAATTTACAGTGCAGTGCAAATGAGGAATCATTCACGTCCGGGGAAGCCAACCAGCAAGAGTTGCAAAAGCTGGTTTATTGCTGGCTTTGTGGGATCGATTAATACTTCTTAAAATTTAATTTTTATTTTAGTCATTTATTTTCAGTTCACAGGGAAAAAAAATAGAAGCCTCAATCGCAAACTAATCACTGGCAATTGCATTTTGTTGAACAAAATTTAAACATCGATTAAAGAGCAGAGAGAGAGAGAGAGAAAAGAGAGGCTGCTGGAAATTGTGGCGAGAGAGGCATTAAACCGGATTACCTGAACTGCAGCAATTGTTAGTCAAATAAATGACCTTTCAAAATGTTAGGCAAAAATTATAACCTGGGATTGTCAAACGTATCTCCTATAAGCCCAGACCTAATCCTAATACTGCAGTGGGTAAGTTAAAAAGATGAAGCATACTGAGAATGAATGGTTTCTTTCACTCCTGACTATTCAAGTCAAAATTTGCAAGTATCTCATTCAATTTTCTATTGGAGAGCAGAATGGCTCCAAAACATCTCAACATAGGGTTGCCAACTGTGATTGGATGTACAGCTGGAGGTCTCAACACATGCCCTCCCTCCTCTAACAGCCCTCCAAAGTCAAAGAGAACTTTCTCCACCCCCCATTACCAATACTTCTACAGCTAATAAACAAAAATGTTGAAAGTATATGAAAAATAAATGCCCCTCTTGATTTTTCTCCTGGGGTTTTTGTCCAGGAGATTTGTCTTCAATTCCTGGAGACTCCAGGGCAATCCTGGAGGGTTGGCAACTTAAGAAAAGTCCACAACAAGAAAAGGTCATTCAGGCCGTCGCGCGTGCTCCATCGGTCATGCGTGCTCCATCGGTCGCGCGTGCTCCATCAGTCGCGCGTGCTCCATCAGTCGCGCGTGCTCCATCAGGAGTCTGTGGGAGATTATTGCATCACCTGCGCGCCTCCCACTCCCCCCCCCACCCCCCAACCCCTTCCCCTCCCCCACACCAACCACCTCATAGCTCCCTGGCCTGGATTTTAACAGCCAGCGGGTTTCTGGTAAGAGACCGCGATGGCAAGTTAATTTCCCGCCTTGAAACTTGCCTGACCTGGTGGCCTCCCAGCAGCACCAGGTAGGTGGCGGGGGGAGGTGGGGGGGGGCTGGGTTCCCAGCGGCCTCACACTCCTGCTCCTCCTAGCCCAGCAAAGAAATAAACATAGTGAGAGAGGAAGTATAAAGGGGTTTAGCAGCTTTAAAAGTGGATAAATCCCCAGGCCCAGATGAAATGTATCCCAGACCGTTAAGCGAAGCAAAAGAGGAAATAGCAGAGACCTTGACCATCATTTTCCAATCCTCTCTGGCTTCAGGTGTGATGCCAGAGGACTGGAGGACTACTAATGTGGTACCCTTGTTTAAAAATGGAGAAAAGGATAGACCGAATAATTACAGGCCAGTCAGCCTAACCTCAGTGGTGGGAAAATTATTGGAAAGAATTCTGAAGGACAGGAAAAATCTTCATTTAGAAAGACACGGATTAATCAAGGATAGTCAACACGGATTTGTTAAGGGAAGGTCGTGTCTGACAAACTTGATTAAATTTTTTGAGGAGGTAACAAGGAGAGTAGATGAGGGTAGTGCGTTTGATGTAGTGTATATGGACTTTAGCAAGGCTTTTGATAAGGTTCCACATGGCAGACTAGTCACGAAGTTAAAAGCCCATGGGATCCAGAGCAAAGTGACAAGTTGGATTCAAAACTGGCTCAGAGGCAGGAAGCAGAGGGTAATGGTTGATGTGTGTTTTTGTGACTGGAGTGCTGTTTCCAGTGGGGTCCCTTGCTTTTTGTGGTATATATCAATGATCTAGACTTGAATATAGGGGTATGATTAAGAAGTTTGCAGATGATACTAAAATCAGCTGTGTGATTGATACTGAAGAAGGAAGCTGTAGACTGCAGGAAGATATCAATAAATTGGTCAGGTGGGCAGAACAGTGGCATATGGAATTTAATCCGGAGAAGTGTGAGGTAATGCATTTGGGGAGGGCTAACAAGGAAAGGGAATACACATTAAATGGTAGGACACTGAGTAGTGTAGAGGAACAAAGGGACTTTGGAGTGCATGTCCACAGATCCCTGAAGATAGCAGGCCAGGTAGATAAGGTGGTTAAGAAGGCATACAGAATGCTTGCCTTTATTAGCCGTGGCATAGAATACAAGAGCAGGGGGGTTATGCTTCAACTGTATAAAACACTAGTTAGGCCTCAGCTAGAATACTGCGTGCAGTTCTGGTCACCACATTACAGGAAAGATGTGATTGCACGAGAGAGGGTACAGAGGAGATTTACACGGATGTTGCCGGAAGTGGAGAATCTTAGCTATGAGGAAAGACTGGATAGGCTGGGTTTGTTTTCCTTGGAACAGAGGAGAGACTTTATTGAGGTGTATAAAATTATGAGGGGCATAGATAAAGTGGATAGAAAGGACCTATTTCCCTTAGCAGAGGGGTCAAAAACCAGAGGGCACAGATTTAAAGTAATTGGGGGATGATCTAGAGGGGATTTGAGGGGAAATTTCTTCACCCAGAGGGTTTTGGGGGTCTGGAACTCATTGCCTGAAAGGGTGGTAGAGGCAGGAACCCTACCCACATTTAAAAAGTACTTGGATGTGCACTTGGGATGCTGTAACCTGCAGGGCTATGGACCAAGAGCTGGGAAGTGGGATTAGGCTGGATAGCTCTTTGTCGGCCGGCGCGGAAACGATGGGCCGAAATGGCCTCCTTCCGTGCTATAACTTTCTATGAGTCTATGATTCTATGTTGTCAGGTATGAGAAACCATGGCAAGGTTGCACGTATTGCCAATCCCCAATTGTCACGAGGTAGCGGCAGTCAGCCTTCTCTTGGAATCGTTGCTGTCATTCTGCAGTGACTTGCATTTGCCAAAGTCTCAGGCATTTTGCAAACAGTGATGAGAGAAAGAAGCGGTTAGGTCAGTTTTTGGTTGGCACTGATTGAGGAAGGAATATTTCCCAGGTAATCAGAATACTATTCTTTGAAGTGTGACATGGATCTTGAACAACCAAATAAATCACTGGAAGAGATACCTCCAGCTGATCCAAAGGCAAGCACTTCCAACAATGCAGCTACTCTCTTCCTATTGCACGGGAGTGCTATGTGCCCAGGTCCTGGGTGGGGCTTGTGCCTACAACCTTTCAACTCCGCAGCGACAGTGCTACCACCCGGAGACAAGGTTATTGGGTCCCATAACAGAGATACTCATCTTAAATTTCCAAGCGGGTTCTCCCAATCTCCCACCGTAGTGGCCATTCACTACAATGGTTCCAGGGATGAGGGATTACAGTTACGTGGATAGACTGCAGAAGCTGGGGTTGTTCTCCATAGAACAGAGAAGGCTAAGAGGAGATTTGACAGAAGGGTTCAGATAGAGTAAATAAAGAGAAACTGTTTCCAATGGCTGAAGGGTCGATAACCAAAGGGCACAGGTTTAAGGTGATTGGCAAAAGAACCAGAGGCGACATGAGGGAAAACATTTTTACGCAACGAGTGGTTAGGATTTGGAATGCGCTGCCTGATAGGGCGGCGGAGACAGATTCAATAGTAGTCTTCAAAAGGGAATTGGATAAATACTGGAAGGAGAATAAATTTCAGAGATATGGGGAAAGAGCGAGGGAGTGGGACTAACTGGATTGCTCTTCGAAAGAGCCGGCGCAGACTCGATGGGCCGAATGGCCTCCTTCTGTGCTGTACTATTTCACTATTCACCCCACTTGCACTAGGTTTCCACCAATCTTCTGCCAGATTAGGAGAACGCCGTGGAAATTCCACTCCTGCTCTCTTGGCCCTCATCGAAAGGCTCTTACTGGGACAGCGCGTGGAAAGAAAAAGAACAAGTTCTGTTTGCAGAAGGGACTGTCAAAGATCAGTAACCCGATGGCTGCATAAATCATGTTACCAGATTGAACAATTTGCATGTTATTCTTCAACAGTGTAAACTAATTTCACATAACGTTATGCCAGCTGGGCAAACTGCCTGCGTGCCAGCCAACTTGCAACAGCTTTGCCTTTGCAAATCCCAATCCAATGTCTTACAGATGGCTGGCACTTTGCATGTTTAATGCGGTCACTGAAAGTCGCAGGTACGAGAGACTAAAAGAAAAATAGAAACAAAAAAAACACAATTATGGCACCGTAACAGCAACCTTTTCAGTGTGCCAACCTCACTGACATTCCAAAACAGAATTCGATATTTTAAGAAAATTAGCTTCCAAGGGGAGATTCTCCCGCCAGATGAAAACAATAAAGCAAAAATGCCTACTTGCCTTATTTATTGCTGTCACCCACTGCAAATAAGAACATAAGAAATAGGAGCAGGAGCAGGCCATTCAGCCCCTCGAGCCTGCTCCGCCATTCAATAAGATCATGGCTGATCTGATCTTCGCCTCAACTCCACTTTCCTGCCCGCTCCCCAGAACCCTTGATTCCCGTTTTTCAAAAATCTGTCCATCTCTGTCTTGAATATATTGGCCCTGAAATTAGGATCGGGTGCTTGCCGCGCGTGCAAGCCCCCGATCCGCACTCACCCTGCGCGCCGACATCTGAAGCCCGGGCCTGCTCGCATTTCCTGTCACTGGCCCGGTTCCGATGTCGGCGCGATGTGCTTACCTGACCCAGCGGCGTAGTTAGTGCGATGTGCCGGCTGGAATCAGGTGAGCACTGTGCAGCCAATCAGGGGAGGGGAAACTCATTCATGAGTTTGACAGTAAGAGCTGTCAAACTCATGAAAAGTATGGGCTGCCAAAACACTACTTTAACTTTAAATAAAATTTTAAAAAACATCCCACTGAAGTTTTTAAAAATGTTTTAAACAATTAATCAATTTTCTGAAAAAAATAAATTTTTTAAAAATAGGGTCTAAAACTAAACTTACCATCCTGTAAATTCTTTAAAAATAACAAACCTGTGGAAAAAAAAATTTCTACATTGTACTAAAAGCCCACTTACCTGAAAAACTAAATACTTAAGACTTGTTTTTCCACGCATAAAGACCGGAGGCCTTTACACGCGTGCAACTCTGGAAAAAAAAAGGAATTTCACTGCGCACACGCTGCCTGTGCAGCCGCGCGCGTTCTGCCTCTTAACCCCTTGGGTCAGAGGACAGGAAATGCCGGTTTTCAGCGCATGCGCTGTGCATGCTGAAAACCGGCAATTCCTCCGGGCACACGCATGAGTACCCCGTCCGTACTCACGCGTTGTGCCCGGAATTACTGGGCCATTCAATGACTGAGCCTCCACAGCTCTCTGGGGTA
Organism: Somniosus microcephalus; assembly: GCF_052327205.1. Lineage (NCBI taxonomy): Eukaryota > Metazoa > Chordata > Chondrichthyes > Squaliformes > Somniosidae > Somniosus > Somniosus microcephalus. Next base: position 22,972,877 of record NC_140998.1, read on the forward strand.
AAAAATTCCAAAGATTCACGACCCTCTGAGAGAAGAAATCCCTCCTCATGTTTTCAACAAACTGTCCATTAATATCCCCAAATCCTTTACCTGTGTTGAATGCTTTTTATTTAATTCATTCTCGGGATGTAGGCGTCGCTGGCAAGGCCAGCATTTATTGCCCATCCATAGTTGCCCTCGAGAAGGTGGTGGTGAACCGCCTTCTTGAACCGCTGCAGTCCGTGTGGTGATGGTACTCCCACAGTGCTGTTAGGGAGGGAGTTCCAGGACTTTGACCAAGCGACGATGAATGATCGGCGATATACTTCCAAGTCAGGATGGTGTGTGACTTGGAGGGGAACTTGGAGGTGGTGGTGTTCCCATGCGCCTGCTGCCCTTGTCGTTCTAGGTGGAAGAGGTCGCGGGTTTGGGAGGTGCTGCCGAAGAAGCCTTGGCGAGTTGCTGCAGTGCATCTTGTAGATGGTACACACTGCAGCCACGGTACGCCGGTGGTGGAGGGAGTGAATGTTTAAGGTGGTGGATGGGGTGCCAATCAAGCACCCCATCCACCACCTGTAGACTAGTACCCATTTAGTTTATAGTTCCAATATTTATTGTACTTCTCTAGTCTCAGTACATTGCACTTGTCAACATAGAATTTAATTTACCATTTCACAGCCTAACTTTCCAATCTCACTAGGTCTCTCTCTGCACCTGATCAGCCTACTCTTGTCTCCCAGTTGCCAATACATTTCAATAACTGCCCACCTTGTGAACCAACCTCCTGTGTGGTACTATATCAAAAGCCTTGCCAAAGTCTAGCTTAAAAAAAAATGTTCACAGAGCTCCCTTTATGCACAAGCTCAGGCATCTTTTCAAGAGAAGTATAGCAGGGTTGTCAGGCATTAGCTTTTCCAAAAAAGCCATGCTGACTTGCCCTGATGACTTCATACGTCTCCAAATGTTTCAGAATACCTTTCTCCAGGATAGCCTCCAACACTTTACCTATAGCAGATATCAGACTCGTCTGCTTATGACTTCCAGCCAATCATTTAGCACTTTAAAAAGAAAGAATTACTAGAATGGTATCAGTGATGAGGGACTTCAGTTTCATGGAGAGACTGCAGAAGCTGGTGGTGTTCTTCTTAGGGCAGAGAGGGTTAAGGGGAGATTTAATAGAGGTCTTCAAATTATGAGGAGTTCTGATTGTGTAAATAAGGAGAAACTGTTTCCACTGGCAGGAGGCTCAGTAAGAACATAAGAAATAGGAGCAGGAGTAGGCCATTTGGCCCCTCGAGCCTGCTCCGCCATTTAATAAGATCATAGCTGGTCTGATCTTGGGTAACCAAAAGAACACAGATCTAACATTATTGGCAAAAGAACCAGAGAGGAGAGGAGGAGAATTTTTTATTGTGCAGCGAGTTATGATCTGGAACACGCTGCCTGATAGGGCGGTGGAAGCAGATTCAATAGTAACTTTCAAAAGGGAATTGGTTATATACTTGAAGGGGAAAAATTTACAGGGCTATGGGGAAAGGACAGGGGAGGAGTGGGACTGATTTGGAGAGCTCCTTCAAAGAGCCGGCACAAGCACGTTGGGCCGAATGGCCTCCTTCTGTGCTGTATCATTCTATGATTCTATAATTATGTTCCCTTCTTCCCAATCCTCTGGCATGAATCCCAATTCTACCGACTCCTTAAAGATCCCTGCCAGAAAGCGACTGACTTCATCAGGCATTTCCTTAAGTATCCCTGTGTGTGGGGGCCATCTCGTCCTGGGGTCTTAGAAATATGATTGGCACATCAAAAAGTTGATCAAAAGTTACTGCTGTCCTTCGAATGTCTTCCTCACATCTGGGAAAGAGTCAGCAGCTTTTTCGATGAACTCCAGGTCAAAGAAACTGTTGAGGATATCTGCCATTACCTGGTTGTTCAATAGTACATCCCCAATGGTGCCTTTCAAAAGCCCTACAGCGTCCTACTACATTGGGCCCAATCTTGCTGGGGCGTGCGCCGTTAGATATCTTTCCTGCAACCTTCACTTCGAAAATGTTTTGCGCCGTAGCTTGCTGGAAGTGCGAGGCATCTGGGTCCTTAGTGAATGATGGGACCATCTTTAACCAATGAGATTTAAGGATTGAGAAAGAAACGGAGGAACGGCGGAGAAGGAGGGTGGCTCAGGTACAGAAAGAGAGAGAGAGAGGGAAAGAAAGATTAGATTAAGAGAGAGAGAAAAAAAGACAAAAGGAAAAGAAAAAAACTTAAAATTTGACTTTAAAAAAAAGCCCATAACAACAATTTACTACCTGCAGGGATGAGGCGCCACAGTTTAAATTGTCCCCTTTCTGGGCCGGAGAGATTGATTGCCATTGCATTTAACAATTATCATGCCATTAAAAGGGTACTTACGCTTTCAATTATGAGCCCCAACTTTCTGTGGCGAGTTTAATGGGCAACTCATGTGCAAATCCAGCAACTTCTTAAAAGTAATGGGGGAGGCCGAGGACGAGACGCCGTTTGTGCGCGGTAAACGGCAGAGAGGAGTAAAATGACCGGCGAGTTCCGGAGATTCACAACTCACGGCATATCTCTTCATCCCCTGAACTTGCTGGCCGACTTGCATGTTAACATGCTGTTACTTGCCAAGATGATTTGGCCCACTAACAAATGCATCCCATTGCTGCACTATTTCTGTCCTGTTACAGCAAGCTAGGATAGGCGCAGTACACTACGGTTTACATTTCAAACTTCCTCTACAATTAAATATCACACTCAATGTTATGTAACAGAAAATGTTTGCTGCGAGCTTGAGAATTGGATGCAATATTACTGCACAACACAAGGTTACGTATCCTTCTCTTACAGTGACTTAACTTTGCTAATTTATTTCAACGTCAGCCTTTTGTATTATTGGAAGAAATTCGCAAAATAGAAAAAGAACTTATTTCAGAACGAATCGGCTGGCTGACTGACTGCATGCTACACTTTCAAATTCACTGGAAATTCAGCAGCCTGGCTGACCTATTGCCTCGTCTGCCACTGATCTCTGGGGGGAAAAATACTTTATTCTCAAAAAATGATGCGTTAATATTGGAATAGGATTTTTTCCCCAAAATCCTGTTATAAGTGGTAAACTTTAAAAACTGCAAATACACTAAGAATAGCTGTAACAGAGATTCAATAGTATTAATATTCCAGATATGATGAATTACTATCCAAGACAATGGGCCAGAATTTGCAGTGGGTATGACGGTGTACACTCTTGTGCATGCGCTAAATCCTGAACTTGTGATCTGTTCCGCATTGACGGGGAAATCCTCATTGCTGGTGCAGAGTTGGGCTAACTGCCCACCAACTGCCCAGCAATTATGCATGAACATTTTATGGCTGATACAAACAGGCACAGGGCCTGTTTTCATTAGCGTAAGGGGATACCTCAAAAGATCCAAAGCGTCGTTCGGCATGTTTTAACATCATTTTCATCTTGGATTGTTTGGTTATCTAGGAGGGAAATAGTGCTATTAATGGCCCAGAAATTCGGGTCTCCAGGGGTGAGTACGCGCTGGGTACTCACCCGTAGGCCCAACGAAAGTGCCGGTTTCGTGCATGCACTGCGCATGTGCAGGAAACCGGAACTTCCGTTCCCTTAAAGGAAGGGGTTTACAGGTCGAACGCGTGCACCAGAGAGGCAGCGCATGTACCTGGAACTTACGGTTTTTTTCCAGGTTTCTCCGGGAGGATAAGTCTGCAGCAGTTACACTTTTAAAAAGCAGGTTCAAGGCCTGCTTTTAACAAGGTAAATGGTGAATTAATTAAAATTAAAACATTTTTTCCACAGGTTTATTATTTTTAAATACTTTAAAGAAAGGTAAGTTTATTTTTAGCCCCGTTAGAAAATGTAATTATAGTTATTTTTAAAATGTGATGTTTTTTTAAAAATGTATTTGAAGTTTTAGTTATGTTTTGGGGCTTATAGTATTTATAGTTTTGACAGCTCTTCCTGTCAATTTTATGAATGGGCATTTCCCTGCTACCACTGGCTCTCCATGTCCCACGTGATCCCAGGGGACGCTTCGAACTAACTGCGCCCCTGGGATACGCAAGCACTGCGTGCCGACAGTTGGAGGAGGCCCAGGATTGGAATTCCACGCGGGCCCACAGCTCAACGGCCGGCGCGGTAGGTAAGTGCAGGTCGGAGGCTTGCACCCGCGGGAAGCCCCCGACCCGAATTTCTGGGCCAAATTGTATTTTTTCCCCTGTTGCATTCCATTAAGTATGTCCGAGATTTTGTAAGGAAGTCTGTAGCTAAAGCAAAGGGACGATTATTAAATAAGAGGCGATCAGGGCCATACATGAATATATTCTCAGCAGTCAGACTGTTTAATTTTCTGTGATCACAGTGTACCGTTTGAGGTGTCTGAATTGATCCATAAATCGTCATCCCCATTCATAACTCAACTTCGTTAATTAAACATACACAAAGCACATATGCTACAAAAATGGATTGGAAAGCTGTTTATGCACATTTAAATCCCGGAAGGCTATAGTAAATGAGCATTTAAATGATTGCATGTTTAATTAATGAAGGTGAGTTATGAATGGGGGATGGCGATCTATGATGATTGGCGCACCAGGCCCACGTGATCTCGGGTATGCTTCCGCACACGCTGCACTCCCGGGATCCGCGGGCCATTACGCTGCCCTCCAGTACGCAGCAAACAGCAAGTTCACGAAAGAGGGTCCCCATTGGGCAAGTTCGCATTCTATTCGGATGCCAGTGGCGTACTCCGTAGGGACGCCGCCGACCACAAAAAGCTGCTCAACTATTGTGACAGAAAACAAAAGTCCTTTTCACCTTTTCTATTAAAATATTTGTCATGCTTCACAATTAGCATCTACTTCAAAAACATTAAACAGACGAATCAGGAGGTCCCAAAGCACTTTACAGCCAATTAAGTGCTTTTTCTTTTGAAGCGTAGTCCTGCTGTAATGTAGGAAATGTGACAGCCAAAAAGCACACAGCAAGCTCCCACAAACAGCAATGGTTCAGTTCGCCTCAATGGCTCAGAATGACCAGATAATCTGGTGTTTCTTTATACCTCAACCAACAAACATCGCTAAATATTGGTGAGAACTTCCCTGCTCTGCTTCGAAATAGTGCTGTGGAATCCTTTACGTCCACCTGAGGGGGCAGACGGGGCCTCAGTTTAGATCATCCGAAAGACGGCACCTCCGATAGTGCTGCACTGAAGTGTCAGCCTGGAGTCTCTGGAGTGGGGGGCTTGAACCCATGACCTATTGACTCAGAGGCGAGAGTGCTCCCCGCTGAGCCAAGGCCGACACTTGACCTTTGGCAAATCTTTAACTCCGAGTCAGGAACTTAAGCGTGGGCCAGAAATTGACACGTCCTCCCATTATTTTCCCCTCAGCCCAGTCATAAAAAATGGCTCCTGTTTGCTCAGCACCTCCCCTTGAGCAGCCCAACTGAAATCAAACCTTCACGGGGGAGATTCGGTGTCCTAAACCAATATGTCACAATGACAACAAACACAATGCACCGCCCTGTCAGTGGTTTTAATGATCTTCGGAAACACCAAGTACATGAAGCTTGAAATTGTCATTTACAAATCACTATGGAGTAGCAAAACCCAATGCTCTCAGAGGACTTGGAATCTCTGCAAGAGTAACCCGAATCAGCGATCAATTTTTAATAAGCAACAGAACAATGGAATCATCAACTGGATGAACCAACAAATGCAAAGTATTGTTCCTTACAGCGTAACACAATTCAGAGTTTTAATGTAGTTATCTCGAATCATGGATACGAGTACGGTAATTGTAAGTTAGATCCAGAAACTGTCTACAAGATTTTATTTTCTGAGTTCATGGGGGTGATTTTGCCAATGGGGTTGTGATGCAGGCGGGACTGCTGCTTGTCGGGTTTTAGTCCCGCCTCCATCGACGTCCGGCCAACCCACGCTAATTTCCAATGATTGACCTTGTTAAGCCCGCCCATTTTTTGACAGATGAATTGTTATCGTTTGACAGCTCTGTGAAGCTGACAATCACTGACAATCCGTCTGCTAAGTTGAGTCCTTTACTGAAGACACATACCGACCATAGAGCACATATACCAGAAACGCTGTTTACGGAGGTCACGGTCCATCATCAAAGACCCTACCCACCCCAGCCACAGTCTGTTCGCCCTCCTGCCATCTGGGAGACGCTACAGATGCATTCGCACCCGTACGACCAGATTTAGGAACAGCTTCTTTCCCAGGGCTGTCATCCTACTGAACTCCACAAATAAACTCTAAAGCCTGCACATCTGCCAATGCACTTTATTATGGTTATGTTTATATTAATGTATTACAAGCCAAATGTATGTTGAATGTTTAAATGTCTTAATCTAAATGTACACTCTCGGGAGCCGCAAGCCTACATTTCGTTGTACTGCACTTGTGCACTAACAATGACAATAAAGTTGATTTGATTTGATTTTGATTTGATTCGAAAGCCTTCCTGAGCAGAAAGCAGAGGCTGCTGTATTTAAGAATGCAGCGGCCATTCTGCTTTCTCTGCCTGTGAGATGAGGCAGCTCCGCAGCCTAAAGGGATGAAGCCTGGAGGAAGAAGAAAAGGTAAGTAATCTTATTAAAACACTCTACACTCACCTCACACACTTGCACTCATCACTCACCTGCACACCGGACATTTTGGCTCCTCCGACCCCCGCAGACCCACGGCTCGCCTCGCTGACCCCGGCGAGGTTCGGAGCCGTCGGGAAGCCTGCACTTTAGGTGGCAAAATAGGGATTAGCCAAAATACTGCCTGTTAACTACCTGTTAACAGGCATTTAATTGGCATTAATTCCCTTCCCGCCTCAAGGAGGCGGCTCCCAGCACGGGTTGGGTACCCGCCTCCTGGGAAGATGGCACAGAGGCGGGTAGGGGGCGGGTTCGGTACCCGCTCCCAGATTCTGCCATTTTCCCGGAAGTCCTGCCCCCATTCCCGCCTCCCCAGGGCTGGCAAAATCGCCCCCAAAGTCTTTGAAAACGCTTTCTTATTCCATGAACAATTTGTACAAACAAATTGAAACATTGTACCGTGTACGGTTTTAGTCTCCATACCCAAGGAAGGATATACATGTCTTAGAGGCGGTTCAACAAAGGTTCACTAGGTTGATCCCTGGAATGAGAGGGTTATCCTATGGAGAAGAGATTGAGTAGAATGGGCCTTTATTTTCCAGAGTTTAGAAGAATGAGAGGCGATCTCATTGAAACATAAGATTCTGAGAGGGCTTGACAGGGTAGAAGCTGAGAGGCTGTTTCCCCCTGGCTGGAGAATCTAGAACTAAAGGGGGGGTCACAGTCTCAGGATAAGGGGTCGGCCATTTAGGACTGAGATGAGGAGGAATTTCTTCACTCAGAGCGTTGTGAATCTTTGGAATTCTCTACCTCAGAGGGCTGGTGGTGTCTCAGCCGTTGGGTATATTCAAGGCTGAGATCGATAGATTTTCGGGCTGTAAGGGAAGCAAAGGATGTGGGGATCGGGCGGGAAAATGGGAGTCGAGGTATTGAATGGAAAGCAGGTTCGAGGGGCCTACTCCTGCTCCTTTTTCTTATTTTCTTATGAACGCACCTTAGGCAGTTATTAAAAGGTGTCTCATGTATAAGTCAATGTGAATACAATTTTTGCAATTAAAAATAAGATTTACAGTTCGCCACTGAAGGTACTTAACACAGGTAACATTTTGCAAAAACAATGGCTTTTATTACCAACATCAAATATTTAAAGTTTCACCATACTTCAGTTTTCCCTCCAGGGCATATCATCATTTACCAGGTACGTATAGCTAAATTAGCGTTAATGGTGCTACGATGCAGGCTGCTAAATTACACAGCGCGCCAATAACTTAACATCCGTCCCAACAGCAAAAGTTAAATAGTTACAGAAAACAAATTACTTCAGGAGGGGAAAAAAATATTAATATCTCCACTTTATTTAAAAGGGGTGATGAATAATTATGTACCAGCAATTTAAAGGACACTTCCGACTACACTGACACTAGTTTAGGTTGGTACAGTGTGATGTACTATTCAGTGAGAGTGCTGCCTGCAGCCAATGCAATACTAAATGTCATAGCAAGCCAGAATTTAAAATTCTCAACCTTGTGTTCAAATCCCTCCATGACCCTGACCCTCCCTACCTCTGACCTCCCCCAGCTCTAAAATCCCCGCGATCTCTGCGCTCCTCCAATTCTGGCCTCTTGTGCATCCCCGATTTCCATCGCTCCACCATTGGCGGCCGTGCCCTCAACTGCCTGGGCCCTAAGCTCTGGAATTCCCTCCCGAAACCTCTCCGGCTCACTCTCCTCCTTCAAGGTGCATCTTAAAACCTACCTCTTTGAACACACATTTAGTCACATGTCCCAATACCTTATGTGGCTTGGGTGTCAAATTTTGTTTGTTAACGCTCCTGTGAAGTGCCTTGGGAGGTTAGGCACTATATAAAGGCAAGTTGTTGTTGTTGTAACAGCCAATAGTGATGTTATGTAGATCGTCACCAAACTACATCCGGTACCAAAGCTCTACCCACAGAAGTGAGCATCCACACGAAACGATATTAGCCCAGATTTTGCGGTCGAGAACAACGGTGAGGCTAACTGCGTTCGCCATTATAAATGGAGTAAATTGGACAGCAACTTCTGGAGTACGCACATGCGCAGTTAAACGCAGAAATCCAGAAGTTGTGGTCAGAGATACCCTGCTCCTCGACAGACTGCACCATAACAATATACTTCCCTGATCGACTCGGCATTCAAAGACGTAAAAGAGTGTGAAATTTCAGTACTTACCCACTGGAGTCATGGGGCTGGATTTTGTCAGCCCCGAGGAGGCGGGTATGGAGGCGGGACTGTCGGTAAAGTTGCAGAATTTGGGGGTGGGTGGCAAACCCGCCCCCAAGCCCTCTTGCCAGGAGGCGGGAAGCAGTCCTGCCCCGGGTCCCATCTCCTCAAGGCGGGAAAGGGATTAAAGCCTATTAATTGCCTGTTAACAGGTAGTTAACAGGCAGAAGATAGGATTATCCCCATTTTTCCTTCCAAAGTGCAAGCTTCCCGACCTCAGAGAACCCCACCATGGTGTAGGAGACGAGTAGGAGGTCTGCGGGGGTCGGAGGGGTCTGAAAGTGCGATGTAGAGGTGAGTGATGGGTGCAAGTGTGGAGTGGTAAGTATGTAAGGTGAGTGTAAAGTGTTAGAAAATGTTCACTTACCTTTGTTTCTGCCTACACCCTTCAGCCACTGTGGAGCCGGAGTCTCGATATCTCCATTGTAAAGATCACAGACTGGCTGTTGGTTCGGAGGATCCAACAGCCAGGTGATTTCTGCAAAGTTGAAAGGTTTCATGAGTCCTGAACACAAGGACTCATCAAACTACACAGATTGTCAGTGTTTGGCAGCTTCACAGGGCTGTCAAACAATGACATTTCTTCTTTCAAAAGTTCTTGACAGATAGCGTGTCAGACATTGACGTGCTCTGTCACTGGCTTCCTCCCTAATTGGCCTGCTGAGCCTGCTGGGCGGGCTTAACAAGGTCAATCAGGGGAAAATCCCACTGGTTGGCCAGAAGCTGATGGAGGTGGGATTGAAAACCGGCAAGCAGTAGTCCCGCCTCCAAAAGCTTCCCATTGAGAAAAGCCAGCCCAGAGTCATAACGGCACAGAAGGAGGCCATTCGGCCCATCGAGACCATGCCGGCTCTCTGTAGAGCAATCCAGTCAGTCCCATTCCCCCGCTCTATCCCCTTAGTCCTGCAAATTTCCCTCAAGTGCCTATCCAGTCTCCCCTTGAAAACATTGAGTGTCTCTGATTCCACCACTTCCATCGACAGCGAGTTCCAGGTCCTCACCACTCGCTGCGATAAAAAAGTTTTTCCTCACATCCCCCCTGCATCTCTTGCCCAAAGCCTTAAATCTGTGTCCCCGAGTCCTTGTACCATCAACTAGTGGAAACAGCCTTTCCCTGTCTAGCCTATCCAAACCTGTCCAAACTAGTTACCCACTAAACACATGAGAAAAGTTAGAGCTGGTACATTCAGGAGTAAGTGAATTTTTAATGGCGTGATAAGTCATAATTACTGCCAAACAACCTCTCTGGCCCAGAAAATTTAATTTTACAAATGTGGAGTCTCATTCCATCAGAATTTAATTAGAGTTGGAGATTCAAAAACCATTAAAAAATATATAATTTTAAAAACTTTTTCTGTCTCTCTCTTATCTCTCTCAATCTCCATCTTTCTTTCCCAATCTTTATTTCGCATTCTGTACATGATTTAAATGTAATTTATAATGCCTGGTTTATACTTCCTGGTTTATACTTTGCATGTCTCAATGGGGATTCTTCAAGCTGATTGGTTAAGTTGCTTATCCAGATGCCACAGATCCCCTGTAGAGGGCACCGCGCAGAATCAGACGGCCAATGACAGCAAGTCTATGCTCAATCTGCTGTGAAAACTCTGTTGGCAGCTGTCGGCATAGCGAACGGCAAGCACAGTTCCTTCGCCGCTGACCACACAATCCGCACCGTCGCTGGAGTATGTAGCTACACTACACTCTCACTTCAATTGCACACCACTATCATGCTTGTTATCTCGACAATGTTTCTCAGCTATGGCATCAATGGTATTGCACTCCCGAGGAATTCTTTCATTCTGTCCGACTTCAGCTCCTCCACATTATACCTGAACAGACATTTCCCTTGTATTTTTCTTCTACCGCTTGGTGTACTGTCTGGGTTTTTGATGTTATCTTTGTACTTCGGAGGTGTCGGCTTTCGGATGAGACCTTAAACTGAGACCCCCGTCTGCCCACTCAGGTGGACGTAAAAGATGCCACGGGCCACTATTTCGAAGAAGAGCATGGGGGAGTTATCCCCAGTGTCCTGGGCCAACATTTATTCCCTCAGTCAACATCACTAAAAAACAGATTATCTGGTCATTATCACACATTGCTGTTTGTGGGAGCTTGCTGTGCCCCAAGTGGCTGCCGCGTTTCCCACATTACGACAGTGACTACACTTCAAAGTGCTGTAAAGCGCTATAGAAATGCAAGTCTTTCTTTCTTTTTACTTTTGTTCTACATGTAACTAAATTGAAAAAGGTGCATATGAAGAAGGAATTTATGCTGCACATGGTGTACAAAGAAAATCTCCCCCTTGGTGTTTCTCAGTAACACTTGAACTTCAGTGCTGTATATCAGAGAATCGGGAAAGTAGGCTACTTACAGAAAATGATGGAGATGCTAACATTTTCAGTATGCAAAGCAAATAAGGGGGACCGAATTAATTGAGAGTCAACAATGAGTGCGGACATCAACCTTCACAAGCCTCAGACTTGACCCAAGAAGCCCACACAATGCTCCGCACCCCCACTCCCCCCCAGTAACTGATAGTGGCGCTAGTTTTACAGCTCGCGCCATCAAAGCCAATGGAGAGCAATATTAGGCGGGGGTGTAAAACTGGCGTTACACCCGATCACGTGGGGTTCCTGGCCGGCGAGTTAGGTTGATGTTGATCCCAGCGTTTATGCCATGGTTCGTTGCCAAAGGGTCTGTGCGCCTTTAAAACGCAGGCAAGCTCTAAGAATCGCAAGATTGAGCATTAGCACCCGATGAGGTGGTTCTCACACCTAAACAAAAGCCGCTGGTCACACTGATTTGTCAAAAGCACTTGAGCCTTAGCTGCTGATAAGCTGAAAAATACTTTGAAACATCATTGAATTGGTTACTAGGTGATTTCCACACCTCGAATAAAACGCTTGTACAAAGAGCTTAATGCATGGATCACCAAAAGGGCTTGAGCGAGGCATCACTGCACTTAAAGGAATAAAATCCAGACTTTTGCAATTTATTTAAACATTTTATTAACTAAACATGGGCAGCTGTCACTGGACAAGATAGAAAAGGTACTTGTGCATGGAGATTTTAATTTTGTTAAACATTTAGGGCTAGATTTTCAGTATAGACAGTCTTGGGGCGCTAACCTTAGCGCCCGCCCAAAGTAGCGCCCCGTTGCCGGAAATTCAGTGGCTTCGCCCTAAGAGGTTGGTGGAGCGCTAAAAGAGGCGTTCCACTACTATCTTTAGGCGCTAAGCCGGCGGTGCAGAGCGCAGCGCCCGAGCTCGGGCGCAGCGCACGGCAGACACTCTGGTGCCAGTGAGCTCTTAAAGGGGAAGGGTGCATGTGTTTTTTTCGGAGGAGGAGGAGGAGGAGGAGATGGAGGTGGTGGCGGTGGTGGCCGGAAACATAAATACACCGTTCACAACAACACACTGGATCCTTCCACACAACACATGCAGACTGCCGTTTATAGTGCAGGAGGAGTGCCCTTTAATTTGCGCTCCCCAGGGTGTGTTGCGTTCCATTTTACAAACGCTCTGGACGCCAGCCGCAGAATGGGGCGGTCCGACTGAAGTTTGGATTTGGGGCGGCCAAAGGGCGTTGCACGAGGATGTGACGTCATTTTCTGCGCGCGCATCCGGGCGGCCGCTAAACTTTGCGCCGGCGCTAACGGGTAACTTAATTTGGGGCGGGGCGCAAACTGCGCTGCGCCCGGGCGCTACACGAATAGCGCCCGAAAATCACTTCTCTTAAGGCGCTAACTGCTGGCGCAAGCAACTGAAAATCTAGCCCTTATTCTTTTATCGGTTATTCAGTTAAGTGGGATTGACTGTAGCAGATTTTTTTATTTTAAAAGACAGACTTGCATTTCTATAGCGCCTTTCACTGGATGTTCCAAAGTGCTTTACAGCTAATGAAGTACTTTTAAAGTGTAGTCATTGTTGTAATGTAGGAAACACACCAGCCAATTTGCGCACAGCAAGCTCCCACAAACAGCAATGTGATAAAGACCAGATAATTTGTTTTTTTGGTTATGTTGATTGAGGGATAAATATTGGCCCCAGGACACTGGGGATAACTCCCCCTGCTCTTCTTCAAAATAGTGCCATGGTGTCTTTTACGTCCACCTGAAAGAGCAGACGGGGGCCTCGGTTTAACATCTCATCCGAAAGACGGCACCTCCGACAGTGCAGCACTCCCTCAGCACTGCACTGGGAGTGTCAGCCTAGGTTTGTTTTTGTGCTCAAGTCTCTGGCGTGGGGACTTGAACCCACAACCTTTGGTCTCCGAGGCAAGAGTGCTGCCCACTGAGCCACAGCTGACACAAATAACAGACGTTTAATAACAGATTTCAAATTCTCAAACTGCCATGTTGGGATTGGAAGTCACGTTCTCTAGATTATTAATCTAGGCCTCTGAATTACTCGTACAGTAACATATCCATGATACTGCACCTCCCTTTTATTCCAGCAGCTTTTAAGAACTGTTGGTTAGGATGCTCAAGACTAAATATGTGCATGAACAATGTGAGTTCCGCCCATTTGCACCAGAATTTTTCATTGGAAGGCCCACAACTTCTGTAAGGGCCTGCTTTGCATATTTAAAGAGCCTAACATTTATCTCAGGTAGGGACTCAGGATGAGTAAAAGTCACCCAAGCCAGTAGGGTGGTCTGGCCACCTTTGGTTCAGATTGGGCAGGACAGAATGTGACGTGTAATTCAGCGACCCAAGTATGGGCATAAAACGGTCAACTCACTGTGAGCAATGCCAGTGGAGCTCCCCCTGGTGTATGTCATAAATCTGCAGGTGCACAGCAACAAGAGTTTTAAGGTACCTTGGTCTTTCTTCAGGTATCGTGTGCCACATTATTTAAAAATAAAAGGGATATTAAAACAAAAAAGACCATTCTTCTGCTGCTGGTTTCTGCTCACTGACTTCAGAAACTACCCGAATGCAATTCACCTCTCGCTGACCCCGGCAAGGCACAGCGAGCAGACCAAGGCCAGGAAATTTCCTGGAAGCCGCTCCCGTTCAGGCGGGCAGAAGTGAGATGGAAGCCCCACCCATGCATGTTTTAAGCAGGGGCTCTGCCACACTTCCGGCAAAGTCACAGCAGCAGCGAGCAGGAGCAGGAGCAGCTCCGCAGAAATTCCCGCCCCTAGTTCCACGCGGGTGCACTCCAGCGTCACGGTATGCTCACGTCCTTAGAAACCAGCGCATCCTCGGACTTGCCGCAGAGTTAACATATCCAAAAAAACATGGCACCCCCGAGGGCAAAGTTTAGACACTTGGCTTTTTGCCTGGGGGAAAAGCATCTACTTTCAGCTGGAATCATAAGACGTAGGAGCAGGAGTCGGTCATTTGGTCCCTCGAGCCTGCTCCGCCATTCAATGAGATCATGGCTGATCTGATCTTGGCCTCAACTCCACTTCCCTACCCGCTCCCCATAACCCTTGACTCCCTTATTGTTCAAAAATCTGTCTATCTCCACCTTAAATATATTCAATGACCCAGCCTCCACAGCTCTCTGGGGAAGAGAATTCCAAAGATTCACGACCCTCAAAGAATAAATTCCTCCTCATTTCCGATTTAAAAGGGTGCCCCCTTATTCTGAAATTATGCCCCCGAGTTCTAGATTCCCCCATGAGGGGAAACATCCTCCGTGCATCTACCTTGTCAAGCCCCTTTAGAATCTTATATGTTTCAATAAGATCACCTCTCATTCTTCTAAACTCCAATGAGTAAAGGCCCAACCTGCTCAACCTTTCTTCATAAGACAACCCCTTCATAATAAGAAGAACATAAGAAGGAGGAGCAGGAGTAGGCCATACGGCCCCTCGGGCCTGCTCCGCCATTCAATAGGATCATGGCTGATCCGAACCTAGACTCACGTCCACTTCCCTGCCCACTCCCCGTAACCCCCTAATTCCCTTATCAGTTAGGAAACTGTCTATCTCCGTTTTAAATTTATTTAATGTCGCAGCTTCCACAGCTCTCTGAGGTAGCAAATTCCATAGATTCACTACCCTCTGAGTGAAGAAGTTTCTCAGGAATCAACCTAGAGAACCTTCTCTGAACTGCCTCCAATGCAAGTATATCCTTCCTTAAATAAGGAGACCAAAACTGTACGCAGTTTCTCCTGCAGTTATAACAGAGAATGCCTTCCCTGTTTTCTTTCAAGCACAGTAGATGTCAGACAGACGCCATGGTGCCTATTATACGTTACATTTCCTGTCTCGTACAAAACCTGAAAGATGGCCTGGCAGGAATTCATTAGCTTTAAACTTCCAAGACATTTGTGGTTTCTCAACATTACTGCCGCCCTTAATGGAACGGTAAATAGACTATTCTATCACAAATCTAGGAGGGAATTGGCTGTACATTTATTGATTCAGCCTGTCATGTCCGTTCTGCATTATCAAAGCAGCAGGCTCATTGAAGTGAATGTCTATGCATAGACTCTGGCACTTACCCTAACATCAGGTAGTCACATATAGATGTCAAAAAGAAAACCTTTGATAGAATCACGCATAAGTAGGCTTAAGCATTACTTCAGGAGCTCCCGCATCTAAATGCAGTATTTTCTCCCACTGAAATGAATGCGCACTGTTGGAGAACATGCATTTAAACAGAATAGTTCTCGTGTAATGCTGCCCAGCCACGGCGCAGGCTTTGGTGCTGATAACGGTGCTCCTTTGTTGCTCAAATCATGGCCTTTTTCAGGCGCTGGATCTGTGACGAGTTATCTCTTGGCCAGGAATTAGTTCTGCAGCAGATGGCTGAGATGACAGCGTGTCAACGCTTTTAGGCTTCATCATATACAGGAATGTCGACCTTATTTTAAAACCAGAGGACTTCTGTCTTGCACCCTGGCAGGATCCTGGATCACCATTACCAGCTCTAAACTCTCATAATGAAGGCAAACAAACTTCCTTACTGCAAATCTTTCCAACAGTTCAATGGAGCAGCGCAATTAGGAGGTTTCCCTGCAAGATCAGGAATTAGAAACAGGCGTAGGTAATGGCGGAGTCTCCTGAATACGTCGGGTGCCTTCTAAAGCCACAGTGTTATACCTGTAAGCCGACAACACACAGCTCTACCTCACCAACACCTCTCGCGACCCTTCCACCATCCTCGATATCTCATGCTGCTTGTCCTGGATGAGCAGCAATTTCCTCCATTTAAATATTGGGAAGACCGAAGCCATTGTCTTCGATCCCCGCCACAAACTCTAGCCACCGATTCCATCCCTCTCCCTGGCCACTGCCCGAGGCTGAACCAGACTGTTCGCAACCTTGGCGTCCTATCTGCCCCAGAGATGAGCTTCCGGCCACATATCCACATCATCACCAATACCGTCTGCTTCCACTTCCGTAACATCGCCAGGCTCCGCCCCCCCTGCCTCAGCTCATCCGCTGCTGAAACCCTCATCCATGCCTTTGTTACCTCTTGACTTGACTATCCCAATGCACTCCTGGCCGGCCTCCCATCTTCCACCCTCCATAAACTAGAACTCATCCAAAACTCTGCTGCCCGTATCCTAAATTGCACCAACTCCCGTTCACCCATCACCCCTGTGCTCGTTGACCTACATTGGCTCCCGATGTGCCAGCGCCTCAATTTTAAAATTCTCATCCTTGTTTTCAAATCCCTCCAAGGCCTTACCCGTCTATCTCTGTAACCTCCTCCAGCCCTACAACCCTCAGAGCTCCGCGTTCCTCCAATTCTGGCCTCTTGCGCAATGCCAATTTTAATCGCTGCACCATTGGCGGCCGTGCCTTCAGCTGCCTGGGTCCTCAGCTCTGGAATTCCCTCCCTAAACCTCTCCGACTCTCTCGCCTCCTTTAAGATGCTCTTTAAAACCTGCCTGGGATGAGAGGGCTGTCCTGTGAGGAGAGATTGTGTAGAATGGGCCTGTATTCTCTGGAGTTTAGAAGAATGAGAGGTGATCTCATTGAAACATACAAGATTCTGAAGGGGATTGACAGGGTAGATGCTGAGAGGCTGTTTCCCCCTGGCTGGAGTGTCTAGAACTAGGGGGCATAGTCTCAGGATAAGGGGTAGCCCATTTAAGACTGAGATGAGGAGGAACTTCTTCACTCAGAGGGTGGTGAATCTTTGGAATTCTCTGCCCCAGAGGGCTGTGAATGCTGAGTCTTTGACTATATTCAAGGCTGAGATCGATAGATTTTTGGACTCTTGGAGAATCAAGGGATATGGAGATCGAGTGGGAAAGTGGAGTTGAGGTCGATGATCAGCCCCCGGGATACCTGGGCCTCTGCACGCGTGCACAGACCCAGAGAGGCCCAGGATCGCAAGTCTCAGGACCTACGGAGCCAGCAGGTAAGCGCGCAGGAAGTCTCCGATCGGAAAATCCGGCCCAGTGTCTTTTTAAAAAAGCATGTGCGAATGTTACTGTGGCTCCTCCTCCTTTTTTAGGCTGGAGTGTGAAGTGGAGTTTAAGATATTGGTCTGAATTAAACTGCGTTATTGAGGTTAACTTACCTATCAAATTGTGAAAAACAGAATTTTACTGTGGCCACGGTGAAATTCTGGTTGGTGTAAGCTGTGTGGAAGGCTCTGGTGGACTCATTCACATCAATAATTGGAACTTTTAAAGTTTCTGACCAATTTCAGTCCTCAATGCTTTGAGGTGATTTTTATTTCAGTGGCGCTGGAATGTGTGAGCAGGAGAAAGTAAAAGGAGGAATGCTATTGCTGTGTGTGTGGTAGCGGGCAAAAGTTTTTAAATTTATTTGAAAGCTGCAAGTTGTGTAACACAAGCTGACATTGACTGATGATGTGTCGGTTTGTCTTATTTTGAAATAAAAATAGAAAGTTAATGCTTTTCACAAGCAGCTATGTGTGTTTTTTTTTGTTACTTTCTGGTATTTTATTCCCCAAAATATGTCAGAGAGCAATTCAGTCTGCAGATGAGGGATGTTCGTTACCTTTAACACAACAGTCTCCCCTCAAAAAACTTTTTTTTTAAATGCACAGTTTGGACGGAACCACGTAGACTGGACCTTTTCGAAAACAAAATTTGATTCTCCCCTTAAATTACAGATACATTTCCCTTCTCGAGTGCTTGAACAACAACTCGTATCAATTTATCTAATCAATTTAAATTTCGCAAAGAACATTATGTCCAGGCTCGTGATTTTTTACAAAAGGAAACAAAAGTACCAATTGTGTTTGGATGCAAGTTGTTTATCTTCCCCCTCGAGCAAGGGGTCCTGGAAGATAACAAATGGAAAGGCACAGTCTTAAGAACATAAGGGGAGAAATTCATTATCGCCCCGTTTGGGGGGCGGTAACATTTGAAAGCTGGGAAACTTAGTGCCAGGCGTTAATGATTCCCAGCTTTTAAAAAAAAATTATGTTTTAGCACTCCAGGAAGGAAGTGGAGAGCTGAATCAAGCGCTCCCCTTCCTGGAGCGCTAAAGGATGCAGGCAGGGTGGTAGTTGCCTGTTCCGAGGCTCCTTCCCTCCCTTAAAGGGAAGGGCCATCACTGCAGGCTTTGCATTGGCACCAGTGAGCTGGTCCCCGACGACGGCCGCGATCCGGCCCGATCAGTCCCGCGCACTCCAGCAGAGGGCCGGGTTGATCGATCACCGCCCAGGAGAAGTAAAAAAAAAAAAATTGAACAAAAACATTTCAGAAATTTAGATACTTACCTCGGCAACTTTCGCCCCTCGAAGCGCCTGGCCACCCGATCAACGCCTCCTGCAGCTGTCGGTGTCATTGCCCGGCGATGCTGCGGGGGGGGCGGAACCGAAGTTCGAGTCTGGGGCGATGCGCGCGGCAATGATGTCACGATCTCTGGGCCAAGGAGATTGTGGTGCAATGTCTTAAGTAATAAAATGGGAATTTTTCCAAAATCATTTTCCTAGGTGATTATGAGTGAATTGCAGGAACTCGGACCGGGGTTAGGAAAAGATGTGCAAGTGCAACCATGATTAACATAAAACACATGATTAATGAAAAGATTTTCAATTTGGTATCAATGTAAATTCTATTGAAAGTCAGGAAAGTGTAGGTGAGAATCATTAAATCGATAGGTTTCTCTTAGGAGATGTTTGTGTCTTTGTCTATACTGAACAGTGAGAAAATGTATACAATCGCCTGGCCACTACCCTAGATATTGGGACCATGTAGAGAAAGATCAGAAAAGGCCACCAATCTTTTCAGAAGATAACTTAAAAGCCCAGGAATGGCTTGTATCTGATGAGGCAACTAGCATGCGGAAAGGCATGGTGAAGATGCACTGAAGAACGGGTCTCAGACATGCTCAGCTATTTGAGAACGGCACGACATTAACCATTTCATGTGGCTCAGGGGAGTGAGACAACTTATACTCAAGGCACTGATATACTCCATAGCGAAACGGACATTTTTAATGAAACTACGACCCTGAATTTCCGACCCTCACAGGTGCGTACGTGCCAATAGGGGCCGCGCAAGTTCTGGGTTTAGGCGCGCGAAGCGCATGCGCTGAAACCCGGAACTTGCGATCTGTCGAGAATTCTCTTGACAGATCCAACGCTTGCCCAAGAAAAGGGCCTCCGCGGGTGGAGAGTCGCGCTATTTGCTCAACCTCCGCCCGCTGAAAGGCCGCGGAGTTCTTACGACTGGTAAAGGCAAACGTAAGGTGTGCTTTTACCAGCGTAAGAGTTTAAAAAAATAGAAAAATAAGATCTTATCACTCACTTATAAATTAAAAACCCGTCCACAAGGTAAGTTTATATTAAGCCCCGTTAAAACAAATTTTTAAAAAAATTCCAAAAATTAAATTTTTGTTTAACATTAAATGCCATTTTAATTAATTTTATATATGTAATTTTTTTTAAATTTAATTCAGTGTGTTGGTGCCTTTTTGTAGTCATCCCCACTCATACTTTTGACAGTTCTGTGCGTACGGAACTGTCAAAAGTATGAAGGGGGATTCCCTCCTTCCAGTGGTTGGGCTGGCCCACGTGATCCCAGGGGCGCTTGCAAACCGCCTGCGCCCCTGGGATACGCGGGGCCTCCGCGCATTTCCAAGAGGAGAGGCCCAGGATCGGAAGCCTCCGTATCTCCGGGACCAGCAGGTAGGTTCGTAGATTTTTTTGCTGATCGGAAGCATCCGCCCGCAGGGAGCCTCCGATCGGAAATTCCGGGCCAATATACAAAGTTAAACTCACTGGTACCTATCAGAGGGACTGAAATTAGAGTAAAGAGGAACATAGAATTTGGATTTCTAAAATTCAGGGTGGAGATCACAATGGAATTGGAATAACTGAGAGTTAATGGGAAATGATACTTAGCAAGAACATCCACAAGATGCATAATGGTAAGGAGAGCTTGAGAAACTTTTAAGTCTATGAATACTTGTTAATATCATAATCATAATCATAATCAACTTTATTGTCATTGTTAGTGCACAAGTGCAGTACAACGAAATGTAGGCTTGCGGCTCCCGAGAGTGTACATTTAGATTAAGACATTTAAACATTCAACATTCATTTGGCTTGTAATACATTAACATAAACATTATAAAGTGCATTGGCAGATGTGCAGGCTTTAGAGTTTATTTGTGGAGTTCAGTAGGATGACAGCCCTGGGAAAGGATCTGTTCCTAAATCTGGTCGTTCGGGTGCGAATGCATCTGTAGCGTCTCCCAGATGGCAGGAGGGCGAACAGACTGTGGCTGGGGTGGGTAGGGTCTTTGATGATGGTCAGTGACCTCCGTAGACAGCGTTTCTGGTATATGTGCTCTATGGTCGGTAGCCGGGTGCCGGTAATGCGTTGGGCAGTTTTGACTACCCGCTGCAGGGCTTTCCGGTCATAGGAGCTACAGCTGCCATACCATACTGTGATACAGTTCGTCAGGATGCTCTCTATTGTGCAGTGGTAAAAGTTAGAGAGGATCAGGGGTGACAGGTTACATCCCTTCAGCCTCCTTAGGAAATATAGGCGCTGCTGGGCCTTCTTCACCAAAGAGGAGGTATTGAGGGACCAGGAGGTCTTCCGTGATGTGGACTCCGAGGAACTTAAAGCTGTCCACCCTTTCCACCACAGCCCCATGGATGTGGATGGGGGTGTGACTTCCGCCTTTAGACTTCCTGAAGTCCACAATGATTTCCTTGGTTTTCTTGATGTTAAGGGCCAGGTTGTTATCGGCGCACCACTTCACGAGATGCTGGACCTCCTCCCTGTAGGCTGACTCATCGTTGTTGGAGATCTGACCTACCACCGTGGTATCATCCGCAAACTTGATGATGGTGTTGGAACCATAAACAGCCACACAGTCGTGGGTGAAGAGGGAGTACAGGAGGGGGCTCAGCACACATCCTTGTGGGGCCCCCGTGTTCAGGGTCGGGGGGATGGGGGGAGGTGTGGTTACCTAATTTGACAGACTGGGGTCTGTTTGTTAGGAAGTCCAGGGTCCAGTTGCAAAGGGAAGTGTTCAGGCCAAGAGTGTGGAGTTTGGAGGCCAGTAGTGTTCAATTTGTCAGCAGTGCACATGCTACCATGTTTGAATGAAAGGGCAACTAGCTTAGAGCTTGCTGCATTCATTAAGAAATAATTGCGTAACTGGGAGGAGTCGGGAAGGATTCCTCGTCCTCCAGTTGGGGACTGTAAGAATTTAAAGAGTTAATACAAAACTATAAGCTTTTTTTGCAAAACTAGGCTATTTGCTGAACGAGCAGTTTTTGCAGGAGTCAGCGTTAAACCAGCAGCTGCATCGAGTTATCGGTTAAAGCCGGTGCGAAGCCTGTGTCACAGACAGGTCAAGAGGGACAAAAGGAAGTACCGCAGCATGGTTATCCAAGGTGTTGGACGGAATGAGGAATTTAAAGAGATGTCTGCGTGCGTGGAGCTCAAGAGGTGCAGAATTGCTTGTTCAGCAAAAAAACAAACAAACAATGGTTTAAACATAAAAGAAAATGCTGGAAAAACTCAGCAGGTCAGGCAGCATCGGTGCAGAGAGAAACAGAGTTAACGTTTCAGATCGATAACCCTTCGTCAGAACTAAAAAAAAAACACACCACATCTAGAGCCATCCTTTGTTCCTTAACCTGTCCTATTACCTCCTCCTCTTGCCTTGAATATCTCTTAATGTCTCTTAATCTCTCCTGCTTTCTATCCTATCACTGAACTTCCCTTTTGTTCTTTCATCCCTCCCCCTTTTCCCAGCCCCTAAACTTGCTTTCCATTTCCTGCTTTTTTCCAGTTCTGACGCAGGGTCTTCGACCTGAAACGTTAACTCTGTTTCTCTCTCCACCGATGCTGCCTGGCCTGCTGAGTTTTTCCAGCATTTTCTGTTGTTATTTCGGATTTCCAGCATTCGCAGTATTTTGCTATCGTAATGGTTTAAACATTATGTGGACAAACACAACTGGGCCTTTTTAAGTCAGCTGATCAGAATTTGGGGGATAAAAGAGGGATGGCGAACATTCAGCGCAGAGATAGAAAATCCACAAAGGATGTCGAGCTTGTGTAGGTGGACGTAATGCTGGCTGGAGCCCAACACCTGCCTAGCTAAAAATGACAAAGACACACGCTACTCTGTCCAGTGACTGAACAGGTAATAACCAACCATTCATAACTGTAAATTACTGCCATTATACATGGAAAGGTATTGATCTCTGCTGTGTATACTAATAAAAGATTTACTGTAACCAATTAGTATCCAGTCCGAATGCTAAAGAATTCTTCCAATGCAATACTCTCCACTTGCCTGGACGAGTGCAGCTCCAACAACACTCAGGAAGCTTGACACCATCCAGGACAAAGCAGCCCGCTTGATTGGCACCCCATCCACCACCTTAAACATCCACTCCCTCCACCACCGGCGTACCGTGGCTGCAGTGTGTACCATCTACAAGATGCACTGCAGCAACTCGCCAAGGCTTCTTCGGCAGCACCTCCCAAACCCGCGACCTCTACCACCTAAAAGGACGAGGGCAGCAGGCGCATGGGAAACACCACCAACTCCAAGTACCCTCCAAGTCACACACCATCCTGACTTGGAATATATCGCTGTTCCGTCATCGTCGCTGGGTAAAAATCCGGGAACTCCCTCCCTGACAGCACTGTGGGAGTACCTTCACCACATGGACTGCAGTGGTTCAAGGCGGCGGCTCACCACCACCTTCTCAAGGGCAATTAGGGATGGGCAATAAATGCTGGCCTTGCTAGTGACACCCACATCCCATGAATTAATTTTTAAAAAATATAGGTCACTGACATAAGAAAACTACTAGGCACTTGGTCTAAGCATTAAACAAAGCTTTAATCAACTGTTTTACAACATGGAGGTCTAGTTGTGTCCTTCACTAGTTCCTGTTAAGAATGGCCTGCGCAAGCTGGGCCCATGCCCGAGTATTTATACTCTCTCTGGACAGTGCCACCCGTAGGCCGCTCTGTATTATTTCGTAAGTCTTTCTTTCATCAATGACTGATTCATGTCAGTTATATTTTAGTTAACCAGAGCATATTCTTTTTCAGCTTCCCATCAGCTTGATTCTGTTATAACCCAGGTCTAGCAATCATGGTCTTATAAACATCTCCTGTTCCCTTTATGTGGTGCACCATAGCAAAGCTTCACCAGTTGTAATGGTGATGGTTGGTCAGGAAGAAAAAATTGATGATGGCAGAATTGAAAAATATAAGCCCTGATGGTAGAACCTTGAGTAGGAACATAAAACATGGAAATGATAAAAAAAATCATCTGTTCCATCAAGGCTGCTTCTTACAGTCTCTGTACAACTCAAGACTGTTGTGAATTCTATCCAATCTGTTTAGTCTCCTGAGGAAGTCAATACAAAAGAAAGGAAAATCACTCTCAATAGGCCTTAATTTACAAGTCACATTGGCTGCCTGTGTGCTACCTGCAAAGCTGTCTGAAGCATCATAAACCCGCAAATCTATCATCTTGGAAAAGCAAGACAACAAGAAACACAGAACTGCGATAAATATACATCACTGCTCACACCAACGGTGGCAGAAAAGAGCAAAATAGAGTAAAATATTAACTCAAACTTAATGCTATGCTAAAATATCATAAAAATACCTATTGTAATATTTTTTATTACTTTTTTTCTGCTCAAGGTTTTTTCAACACCTCATCCCAATTGCATCAGGTAATATGAACACTGGAGACTGAAGGCTCAAATATCAGCAACATGATCCTGTCTAACATATGCTTGCTTTGATTTCCCACATTACAACAGTGACTACACTCCAAAAGTACTTCATTGGTTGTGAAGCACTTTGATTGAGACGTCCGGTGGTCATGAAAGGCGCAATATAAATGCAAGTCTTTCTTCCTTTCTTTGATTCCCACCAGAAACAAGACCGTTAATTTGAAACAAAAATCTAAATACTGGAAACGTGCGGCAGATTTGATCAGAATCCAAAATAAAAGCAGAAAGCTTTGGGTGTGACTCCACTGGAGCTAGTACTTTTTGTTTTATTTCCGATTTTGAATTTTTTGCGATTGCCTTTCGACCTCTATTAGCCGGAAAGCTACTGATCAATAATGTACATAATATTTTTTGTTCTTGGCTTGTACTACAGCCAGTGCAAATGCAATCCGCGATGCCAACCCCCCTCCTTATACCCGTCGTCAGTCACTCAGCCACCGTCTCAGCCAGGGATACGTGCCTGGCCGAGGGGGACCGCACAGAAAGGGAGAAGAGAAAAAAAATCTAATAAAATGACAAGGAGGCAATCATTTTAATTGAACAACTCTTTACAATCTATATTAACGATTTGGAGGAGGGGAACGAGTGTAACATATCAAAGTTTGCAGATGATACTAAGATGGGAGGGAAAGTAGTGAGTGAGGAGGACATAAAAAACCTGCAAGGGGACATAGACAGGCTAAGTAAGTGGGCAGAGATTTGGCAGATGGAATACAATACTGGAAAGTGTGAGGTTATGCACTTTGGCAGGAAAAATCGTAGAGCAAGTTATTATCTTAATGGCAAGAAACTGGAAAGTACTGAAGTACAAAGGGATCTGGGGGTCCTGGTGCACGAAACTCAAAAGGTTAGTATGCAGGTGCAGCAAGTGATTAAGAAGGCCAATGGAATGTTGGCTTTCATTGCTAGGGGGATAGAATATAAAAATAGGGAGGTATTGCTTCAGTTGTACAAGGTATTGGTGAGACCGCACCTGAAATACTGCGTACAGTTTTGGTGTCCATACTTAAGAAAAGACATACTTGCTCTCGAGTCAGTACAAAGAAGGTTCACTCGGTTAATCCCGGGGATGAGGGGATGGACATATGAGGAGAGGTTGAGTAGATTGGGACTCTACTCATTGGAGTTCAGAAGAATGAGAGGCGATCTTATTGAAACATATAAGATTGTGAAAGGGTTGGATCGGGTGGAGAGGATGTTCCTGATGATGGGTGAAACTAGAACTAGGGGGCATAGTCTTAGAATAAGGGGCTGCTCTTTCAAAACTGAGATGAGGAGGAACTACTTCACTCAGAGGGTGGTAGGTCCATGGAATATGCTGCCCCAAAAAGCTGTAGAAGCTACATCATTACATAAATTTAAAACAGAAATAGACAGTTTCCTAGAAGTAAAGGGAATTAAGGGTTACGGGGAGCGGGCAGGAATTTGGACATGAATCTAGGTTCGGATCGGTCATGGCCCTGTGGGTAGCGGAGCGGGCCCAGGGGCCGTGTAGCCTGATCCTGCTCCTATTTGTGTGTCTAATTCTGTTAGATTCAGGAGATGGTTCTGTGATAGTAGATTGGCGGTTAGGATCAGATCAGCCATGATCTTATTGAATGGCAGAGCAGGCTCAAGGAGCCGATTGGCCTACTCCTGCTCCTATTTCTTATGTTCTTATGTTCTTATATTTAAAATACACAACGGAGCAACAATAACTATGTTCTGGATGTAAATCGGTTATTTCAGTTAGTGGAAGCATTAAGGCACCAGGACTAAAGCATATGGGGGGCGGGGGGGGGGGGAATTTTCAAGCATGAACACACAGAACAAGTGCAAAAATCTAGGCTGACGCTCCAGTGCAGTGCTGAGGGAGCGCTGCCCTGTCGGAGGTGCCGTCTTTCGAACGAGACTTGAAACCGAGGCCCCGTCTGCCCTCTCGGGTGGGCACGAAAGATCCTTTGGTGATATTATTTTGAAAAAAGCAGGGGCAGTTCTCCCCGGAGTCCTGGCCAATATTTATCCCTCAACCAACATCACAAACAGATCATCTAAATCATTATCCCGTTGCTGTTTGTGGGACCTTGCAGTGCACTAATTGGCTGCCGCCTTTCCTACATTACACTTCAAAAACTGCTTCATTGGCTGTGAAGCGCTTTGAGGCATTCTGAGGTTGTGAAAGGTGCCACAGGAAACGCTTTCTTATCTGGCACCGACGGGACCGGCGTGGTGCCGGTTGATCAAAAAGTCCAGATTACAGAGAGGTATACTTACCAAGGTATGAGAGCCCCGTACACGGCCACAGGTGCAGGAGCCCCGGTTACACAGCAGTTGTGCAGGAGTCCCGGTTACACGGCCACAGATCCAGGAGTCCCTGTTGCACGGCCGCAGGTGCAGGAACCCCGGTTACACAGCAGTTGTGCAGGAGTCCCGGTTACACGGCCACAGATCCAGGAGTCCCTGTTGCACGGCCGCAGGTGCAGGAACCCCGGTTACACGGCCACAGATCCAGGAACCCCGGTTACACGGCTACTAATATATAGTAAAACTTACCTGAACCTACTCCTGAATTTTGCCGGTTAAGAGAGATTTCCGGATATTTAGGTGCCAGTTAAGAGTTTTTCCTGTGTATAAATGCAAGGTTTTCTTTTTCTTTCTTTTACCCAAGCCACAACACATGCCCTATATAATATTTCTAGAAATGTAAATAATGGGCTTGCAAGGTGCAGGGATCTGCTCCCATTCCACACAATCGCATTGCACTGTCATTATTCTTTGCTACACGGGAGCTGTATTAACTGTTATAGTGAAGGCACTCCAGAACCCTTCACATAACTAAGACTGCAATAAATAAATAACTTGGCAGGCTTTTGCGACAAAGATCAAGCCTGATCTCTGCAATATCTGGGATCTGCCTCAACAAACATGACCGTTATTCCGTTATCAAATATTTAGACAAAATATCACAGATGTCAATGATAGTGGTGCACCTTTCAACGGTGCAATGTGCCCGCTGCGTGGAAGGGCTTATCTGTTCATGTTGAGAGAGACAGGACTTTGGGAAAAATAGCACAGATGTGGAGATAAACCAATCATTCCCTTGAATTACATGAGGTAATCCTTTAATCCTGAACTTTTTTGTTTTGGACCTGATCAGAAGCACTGATTTACCGCAGTAAAGTAAAACAAACACAAGAATCTGATTATACAGAGATACTGCGTCCAGCAGTGCAAGGGAACTGAAAGTATTGGTGGACATACAGTTAGTTATTAATCAATGCGCCAGACATCATTTCAACTGCATGCGTTAATCCCTCTCCCTCGCACTCTCCGGCTCAATAACAGAGGGAAGGATGGAATAAGAAAAGGCATTTTAGGCCCATCAAGCACACCCCTTCCGCTGATTACGTACAATCTACCATGAACCCTACTCAATCCAATTAATCTCCTGAGGAAGTCTACAAGTACCTCCACGCTCTCCTCACCATCTTCAAAAAAAAGTACATTAAGCAAAATTCCAGAATATCCATCTCACCTGCTGTACAATCCATCGTTGCTGGAATGCCTTCCTTGGTCCCCAAGCCCATGAGACAAAGACATTCCCGAGATCATTAGAATATCTCTATTTGAACTTTTTGAGACATACAAGATTCTGTGGGGGAGTAACAGGGTTTTTTTTAATTTGTTTTTATGGGATGTGGGCATCGCTGGCAAGGCCAGCATTTATTGCCCATCCCTAGTTGCCCTTGAGAAGGTGGTGGTGAGCCGCCTTCTTGAACTGCTGCAGTCCGTGTGGTGAAGGTACTCCCACGGTGCTGTTAGGTAAGGAATTCCAGGAATTTGACCCAGTGACGATGAAGGATCGGCGATATACTTCTAAGTCAGGATGGTGTGTGACTTGGAAGGGAACTTGGAGGTGGTGGTGTTCCCATGCACCTGCTGCCCTTGTCGTTCTAGGTGGAAGAGGTCGCGAGTTTGGGAGGTGCTGTCGAAGAAGCCTTGGCGAGTTGCTGCAGTGCATCTTGTAGATGGTACACACTGCAGCCACGGTACACCGGTGGTGGAGGAAGTGATTATTTAAGGTGGTAGATGGGGTGCCAATCAAGCGGGCTGCTTTGTCCTGGATGGTGTCAAGCTTCCCAGTGTTGTTGGAGCTGCACTCATCCAGGCAAGTGGAGGGTATTCCATCGCACTCCTGACTTGTGCCTTGTAGATGGTGAGAGGTTGAGTATTCAATTTGGTTTTCAGAACAATTTTTTAAAAAGGTCCCTATCCAACCTATGCCATTTCACCCAGGGCCAGCTTGGCTCAGTCGGTAGTACTCTCACCTCCAAGTCAGAACGTTGTGGGTTCAAGCCCTTCTCCACATAATTTAGCCTGAAAATACAATGCAGTATTGAGGGAGTGCTGCACTCTCTGAGCTGAGATGTTAAGCCGTGAGTGCTTCTGCTTGGTGAGTCTAATGGACATTAAAGATTCCACGGCACAAGAGCAGGAACCTTTCCTGATGTCCTGACCATCATTCCTTCCTCGACAAATACCAACAAAAAATAGACCAGCTCTTCAATAATCTCACTGCTATTTGCAAGATCTTGTGTTTGCCTACATCGCCATTTGTTGTACGTGACTATGTTTACTGTATTGAGATGTTTGCGAGATGTATTAAAGTGCTGTATAAAGGCAAGGTTTTCTTTACTTTAATTACATCCTTGTGCTGGAACAAAAATAAATGACTGGTTGAAGGTTCATCACATTCAACAAAGAAACTATTGCTCAAGTAGTTTACATCAGTGGGCAATACACGCCTTGCCCGCGAGATTCACATACTCCAGACTAGATTGTAGAAATAACAGGTGAAATTATTCCCTGTTTAAAAAAAAAAGTTTGCTCAAGTGCATAAAACAAGTAATGACTGTTATTTTTATGTTAACCATTGTTGCCTCTGATTACAGAAATGTTGTGAAGAGCCTGAAACAAGCTACGGTTATAGATCTAACTTGACAACTGAATAATAGGTCTCTGGTTACAGAAGTGACTCAGAGTGCGTGATATAATAGCCTCGGATTTCAGTTTCAGACACTGCATCATACTAGACAACTTCCATGATTATTAAAGTCGAGTTTATTCTTACATTAGGGTTCTCAACGGTTTGAAAACATACAAGATTCTGAAGGGGATTGACAGGGTAGATGCAGAGAGGTCGTTTCCTCTGGCTGGACAGTCTAGAACTAGGGGGCATAGTCTCAGGATAAGGGGTCGGCCATTTAAGACCGAGATGAAGAGGAATTTCTTCACTCAGAGGGTTGTGAATCTTTGGAATTCTCTGCCCCAGAGGGCTGTGCATGCTGAGTCTTTGAGTATATTCAAGGCTGATTTTTGGACTCGAGGGGAATCAAGGGCTATGGAGATCGGGCGGGAAAGTGGAGTTGAGGTCAAAGATCAGCCATGATCTTACTGAATGGTGGGGCAGGCTCGAGGGGCCGTATGGCCAACACCTGCTCCTAATTCTTATGTATCTTATGATGTAGATTCAACTGCTGGCAAGATTATTAACTGGTCATGTGATTTTAAAACTTCAATAATTAGCAGCTGCATTTAACTCACCTTATTTTCTCAAGGATTGAAATTGCACTCTGTGATATTAGAATATAAACATTTAAGGTAGTTATATGATATTCCTATGTTAAAGGAGGTGGTTACTCATATGGAATAATACCCCTGTTAAAATAGCAGAGAAAAGAATTTCCAGACATGACCATTCCAAGGGTAAGTGTTATATTTGTAGTTTTGTATTGAACTGTCTGACCTATACATTCTACTGCCCTATTTCCTTTCTTTACAGCCTCAAGGCACTGGTCATGAACCATACTCAGTTTTTTTTTAAGCTTTGGCAAACTTGTCCCCTTGACTTCCAGCAGAAGCCTCATTTCATAGAATCATTGATTCTTAGAAAGATTAACAAGAAACTAAAACTATTGAGGTGGTCAAGAAAAGTGCCTGGAATTTCCACGAGAGTTCTGGCTAAAAACGTGGCTAGTCACACCATTTTTCCGGGGGCTTTCTGTTGCTCTCTTGCTGAAGTTACGGCAGAAGATTGAGAGAATCCCGTGGAAATTTAGGGCCAGCATGTTTAGTCTTTACCCCTGGAGGCAAACATAACTGGCATATGGGCAAATCACAGTGAACTCCAGCGTGACAAGGGAATAGGATCCCTCGATGTGCACAAGCAAAATTAGCAAGGAAGTGACGGGATGAACACATTGTAAATTTCAAAAAAGTATTTGTTAAAATATAAAATTTAAAAACCCACTTTACTATAGTCAGACTCATCACACCTCACTTTTAAGTCATTGATAACGTTTCCGAAACTACAATCCACTCCTATGGTATCTGCAAAAGAACTGTTTGGAATCAACAGCTTGGTTATGAATTAATTTGCAGTATGGTTTTGAAGTGTCTGCATCTAGCAACACAAATCGGATTAAATAATTAGACATAGAAGTGACAACACAGAAACAGACAGCGGAGGCAGGTGCTGGCAGGCGGCCAGCAACAAAAATGGCAGCCCGGCACCTCGCCTTTAAATAGCGCCACCTCGGCCGCAGGTAGGCCCTCCTGACCCCGTCGGACATAGCGTCCGGCGGCAAGTCAGGGGGGCGCTACCGAAGATCGTGGCCAGGGCGCGAGTGGGGTGCTGCGCACGGCGATGACATCATCGATGGTGCAGCGGCGCAGGGCGCTAACGGTTACCGCCGCCGCTAACTTCCCACTGAATTTCACGGGAGGCGTTGGCGGCACCGCGCCCGGGCGCTAGTTGCTTTGCACCCTCTTAGGGCGCTAATGGGAGGCACAAAGCAACCAAATTTTCCCCCCCATAAACTTTTGTTTAAAATATTTAATTAAATGGCATTTTAATTCATTTTAAATATGTAATTAAAAAAAAAATTCTTACATGTGTTTGTGTATTTTTTAAGTGATCCCCATTCATACTTATGGGGATTCCGTACGTACGGATTCCCTTCTTTTATTGGTTGGGCTGGCCCTTGTGATCCTAGGAGCACTTGCGAACCACATGCGCCCCTGGGATACGTGGGGCTCTGCCCGCGCGGACCCAGAGAGGCCCAGGACTGCAAGTCTCCGTATCTCCCGGGTCACCAGGTAAATTTATAGATTTTTTTTTTACAGGTTGGAGGAGTCCGCCGCAAATTTTGGGCCATTATTATTACAATCTCTTTTATTCGACTGAATTGGGAAAGTTCCGAGGGATAGCGGGCTGGGGCGCTAACTAGCTACGCCATGCAGGAATGCAATGCAAGTTTGATCCACTGAGCCTTTTGGACTCTTGTGACTCGAAATATCTAAAATGCAAACTGAACACCAAAAGTCTATGCTGACGAAAGGTCTTCGACCTGAAACGTTAACTCTGTTTCTCTCTCCACGGATGCTGCCTGGCCTGCTGAGTATTTCCAGCATTTTCTGTTGTTATACCAAAAGTCTCTTGTTTGAAATAGAAGTATGATATACCTATCAATTCATCCAATGAAAAGCGACGAGTTAAGAAAGTAACTATAGGTTTTTATTGGCTAAATAACAGAGCCCACCCTCGTGGGTGATCGGATACAACAAGGAGGAATGCCAGCCAGTCGACTACCTTTATACCTGGGCAGGTAGGTGGAGTCATGGGCGGAGTCAGCAGTGGTCAGCCCAGGTATAGCAGCGTGACAAGAGGCGACCTCGTATAGTGATACAACAGTGTGAACAGTGATAACCATAGAGTAACGATATAACAATGATAACTATAGTGTAATGATAGTGAACGATAAAAGTGGTTTACCACATTCACCCCTTGTTTAGATTTGAGTCCGGCGGGGTGAAGTGTACTACCAGTTCTGGTATGTCAGTCTGTCCGGAGGCCTCGTAAGCCTTTCTGATCGTCGCAGCGGCGGTGTTGCATTATCCGGTGTTAATGCTAGTGTCTGCGTGGTCGGCGAAGGCTCGTGGGGTTCCGGCATGCCGTCTACCTGGTCTGGAATTGGGGGGGTGGTGGGGGGGGGTGAAGGTGGTGTCTCTGGAGTGCCCGAGGGTGCGAGGTCTCGTAAGGAGACTGTGTCCTCCCGCCCGTCTGGGTATGCCACATAGGCGTACTGGGGGTTGGCGTGTAGGAGGTCCACCCTCTCGACCAGGGGGTCTGTTTTATGGGCCCTCACGTGCTTTCGCAGCAAGACGGGCCCCGGAGAGGTCAGCCAGGTTGGTAGCGTGGTTCCCGTAGTCGACTTCCTGGGGAAAGCAAACATTCGTTCATGGGGGGTGGCGTTGATGGCAGTGCAAAGTAGTGACCGGGTGGAATGCAGCGCCGCCGGGAGGACTTCCTGCCAGCGGGAGGTTGGGAGGCCCTTAGACTTTAAGGCTAAGAGGACGGCCTTCCATACCGTCGCGTTCTCTCTTTCTACCTGGCCGTTCCCTCGGGGGTTGTAGCTGGTGGTCCTGCTTGCAGCAATACCTCTCGCTAGTAGGAACTGACGGAGTTCCTCGCTCATGAAGGAGGAGCCCCGGTCACTATGTATATAGTTTGGGAACCCGAACAAGGCGAAGAGGTCGTTCAGGCATTTAATGACCGTGGTACTGGTCATGTCTGGGCAGGGGAAGGCAAAGGGGAAACGGGAGTACTCATCAACAATGTTGAGGAAGTACACATTACGGTCAGAGGACGGGAGTGGCCCCTTAAAGTCGATGCTCAGGCGCTCGAAGGGGCGGGTGGCCTTGATCAGGCTTGCTCTGTCCGGCCTAAAGAAGTGCGGTTTGCACTCGGCACAGGTCTGGCAGTTCCTGGTCATGGTCCTGACCTCCTCGATGGAGTAGGGCAGGTTGCGGGCCTTAATGAAGTGGTAAAGTCTGGTGACCCCGGGGTGGCAGAGGTCGTTGTGGAGGGTCTGAAGTCTATCACTTTGCGCGCTGGCGCATGTAATTCGTGGCAGAGCATCGGGGGGTTCGTTCAGCTTACCTGGCCGGTACAAGATATCATAATCGTAGGTGGAGAGCTCGATTCTCCACCTCAAGATCTTGTCATTCTTGATTTTACCCCTCAGCTTGTTATTAAACATAAAAGCGACCGAACGTTGGTCGGTAAGGAGGGTAAATCGTTTGCCTGCCAGGTAGTGCCTCCAGCGTCGTACTGCCTCCATGATCGCCTGGGCCTCCTTCTCGATCGATGAGTGTCGGATCTCAGGGCCCTGTAGGGTCCTTGAGAAGAAGGCCACCGGTCTCCCCTCCTGGTTAAGGGTGGCGGCTAGGGCGAAGTCGGATGCATCGCTCTCGACTTGGAAGGGGATGGACTCATCCACTGCGTGCATAGTGGCCTTGGCAATGTCTCCCTTAATGAGGGAGAAGGCTGCGCACGCTTCCTCCGTAAGGGGGAAGGATGTGGACTTCATGAGGGGTCTGGCTTTGTCCGCATAATTGGGCACCCATTGGGCATAGTAGGCGAAGAGCCCCAGGGTTCTCTTCAGTGCCTTTGGACAGTGGGGGAGGGGTAGCTCCATGAGGGGGTGCATTCTTTCGGGGTCGGGGCCGATGACTCCGTTCTCTACTACACAGCCGAGGATGGCAAGGCGCGAGGTGTTAAACACACATTTATCCTTATTGTAGGTGAGGTTCAGCCGTTGGGCCGTACGGAGGAATCTCTCCAGATTAACATCGTGGTCCTGCCGGTCGCGGCCGCAGATGGTGACGTTATCTAGATATGGGAACGTGGCGTGCAGCCCGTTCTGGTCAACCATCCGGTCCATCTCCCTTTGGAAGACCGAAACCCCGTTGGTGACGCCGAAGGGAACCCTAAGGAAGTGGTAGAGGCGGCCGTTCACCTCGAAGGCTGTATACTGGTGGTCCTCAGGGCGGATAGGGAGTTGGTGATAGGCCGACTTAAGGTCGATGGTGGAGAATACCCGGTACTGCGCAATCTGATTGACCATATCAGATATGCGGGGAAGGGGGTATGCGTCCAGCTGGGTGTACCTGTTTATGGTCTGGCTGTAGTCGATGACCAGGCGGTTTTTATTGCCGGTCTTAACGACCACGACCTGGGCACGCCAGGGGCTGGTGCTCCCCTCGATGATGCCCTCCTTCAGGAGATGCTGCACCTCAGAGCTAATGAAAGCTCTGTCCCCGGCGCTGTACCGCCTGCTCTTGGTAGCGACGGGTTTGCAGTCGGGGGTGAGGTTAGCGAACAGGGAAGGTGGCGGGACCTTGAGGGTGGATAGGCCGCAGGTGTTACGCGGTGGGCGGTTTAAAATCTGCTGGTTGTCGACTGTGAGTGGGGGGAGGGGTCCGCCGTATGCTAGCGTGACGCTTTGGAGGTGGGATTGGAAGTCTAGGCCTAGTAGGACGGCAGCGCATAGCTGGGGCAGGACGAGGAGTTTAAAATTTTTATACTCCGTACCCTTAACCGACAGGGTCACAACACAGTAGCCGCTGATGTCTGTGGCGTGTGACCTCGATGCCATCGAGATCCGGTTGCGCGTTGGCAGGACAGGGAGGGAGTAGTGGCTCACCGTGTCTGGGTGGATGAAGCTCTCCGTGCTTCCGCTGTCGAACAGGCAGGTCGTGGCGTGGCCGTTTACTTTGATGTCCATCATTGACTTGGACAGGTGATGCGGGCGGGCCTGGTCCAGTGTGACGGAGGCTAGTGTATAGCTGAGCGAGTTGTTGTAGTCTGCGGTTGAGGCGGTAGTCGGGTCTAGAGGCACGGTGGCGGTCGGGCGTGGTGGGTAAAATGGCGTCTCCCACGAGGTTGGACAAAATGGCGAAGATGGCTGCCCCCATAACTCACATGAGGCACTGCTGGTGTCGGTTGCCTGTATCAAAGATGGCCGCCCCCATGACTCACATGTGGGGATGCTGGCCTCTGTTGCCTTGAAGGAAGATGGCCGCCCCCACAGCTCGCATGAGGCACTGCTGGCCTCTGATGATCCACCTCTGCAGGCCTTAGCGAAGTGGCCTTTCTTCATGCAGTTAGAGCAGGTAGAGTTCCTGGCTGGGCAGCGTGACCTCGGGTGTTTCGCCTGGCCGCAGAAGAAGCAGCTGGCGGCCCGATCGCGGGGGTCCGATGTCGGAGCCGGTACCGGGGGTGGCGGTCTCGATCGGGTCCGGGACGCCAACGCTGAGGTAGGTCCCAGGGGGGTTGCTGCGGGGGGTATCGCGGTCGGGGTCGGTCCCAAGTCCCAGGGTCGCGAGTTACAGTACCTTGAGTATGCCTCGAGGTCCCGATGGGCCACCTCTAGAGAGAGAGCGAGGGCTGCAGCTTTGTCCAGGTCGAGGTCCCTTGCTTCCAGTAGTCTTTGCCGTGAGTAGTCGGACCGCAGGCCTTTCACGAAGGCATCGCGGACATTGTCTTCAGTATTTTCTGCCGCCGTTACTGCTTTAAAGTTACAGTCTCTGCCGAGTGCTTGTAGCACCCGTAAAAATT
Source organism: Somniosus microcephalus (assembly GCF_052327205.1). NCBI lineage: Eukaryota > Metazoa > Chordata > Chondrichthyes > Squaliformes > Somniosidae > Somniosus > Somniosus microcephalus. Next base: position 23,008,384 of record NC_140998.1, read on the forward strand.
CCTCCACGGGCTCTCCTGGCTGTTGCGGGCGGGATCTCAGGAGGTGTCTGGAATACATGGAATTTACCGGGGTTTGGTACTGTCTTTTCAGCCGGTTGATGGCGTCCTCGTATGTTTTAAGGTCCCGGATGAGTGCGAATACTTTAGGGCTCACTTGGGCGTTCAGGACTCTTAGCATGGATTTCTGAGGCACGCCGGATTCTCCCAGGTAGGCTTCGAAGCAGCTCAGCCAGTGTTCGAAGTCGAGGGCTGAGTTTGCTGCCTGTGGGTTTAGATCCAGGTACGGTGGTCTGAGGGCTCGCAGCCAGGCCGGCTGCTGTGGCTGTTGTAGCTGGGCGTCTGGCTGGTCGCTTGGCTGGTCGTTTGACTGCTCAGGTGTCGACATTTTAAAATTTAGCCAATAAAATTGATATACCTATCAATTCATCCAATGAAAAGCGACGAGTTAAGAAAGTAACTATAGGTTTTTATTGGCTAAATAACAGAGCCCACCCTCGTGGGTGATCGGATACAACAAGGAGGAATGCCAGCCAGTCGACTACCTTTATACCTGGGAGGACAGGCGGTTTATCGCGATCGAGGTAGACAGGCTCCTGAAAGAGCGCATTATTGAATGCAGCAATAGCCCGTGGCGCGCCCAACTGGTGGTGGTAAGGGGTAGCGAGAAGAAACGGATGGTGATCGACTATAGCCAAACGATCAACAGGTACACCCAACTAGACGCCTACCCGCTACCCCGCATATCAGAAATGGTGAACCAAATCGCCCAATACCGGGTGTTCTCCACCATCGACCGCAAGTCAGCGTACCACCAGCTCCCTATCAGACCAGAGGACCACCCGTACACCGCCTTCGAAGCGAACGGACGCCTCTACCAATTCCTCAGAGTCCCCTTTGGGGTGACAAATGGGGTCTCGGTCTTCCAGAGGGAGATGGATCGCATGGTCGACGACCACCACTTGCAGGCAACCTTCCCCTACCTCGACAACGTCACCATCTGCGGTCACAACCAGCAGGATCACGACTCGAACCTCGAGAGGTTCCTGAAAACCGCACAAAAACTCAACCTCACCTACAACGAGGACAAGTGCGTTTACAACACCACGCGCCTCTGCATACTAGGCAGCGTGGTGGAGAATGGGGAAATCGGACCAGACCCCGACCGATTGCGCCCCCTACGGGAGCTGCCCCTGCCCAACACTCCCTAAGCCCTGAAAAGATGCCTGGGGTTATTTTCTTATTATTCCCAATGGGTCCCCAACTACTCCGACAAAGCCCGCCCCCTCTTGAAAGCATCCTCTTTCCCGCTCTGTGCTGAGGCCCATGCCGCCTTCAAAAGCATTAAGCAGGATATTGAGCGGGCCACGCTACAGGCAGTGGACGAGAACACTCCATTTCAAGTGGAAAGTGATGCGTCTGACTCCGTCATTTAATGAGATCATGGCTGATCATCCAAATTCAGTAGCCTGTCCCTGCTTTCTCCCCATATCCCTTGATCCCTTTAGCCTTAAGAAATATATCTAACTCCTTCTTGAATATATTTAATGAATTGGCCTCAACTGCCTTCTGTGGTAGAGAATTCCACAGGTTCACCACTCTCTGGGTGAAGAAATTCCTCCTCATCTCAGTCCTTGCGGGCTCCGTGCGTACCAGGCAGCTAAGTGTCCTTTGCTGATTGGTGCGCTCGGCTCGTTAAGAAAAAAGCATTTCACTGACTGGATTTCACTTGTTGTATTTGGTTATGTGACAAATAAAATTGAAATTGAAATTGAAATTAAATGGCTTACCCCTTATCCTTAGACTGTGACCCCTGGTTCTGGGCTCCCCGACCATCGGGAACATCCTTCCTGCATCTAGTCTGTCTAGTCCTGTTAGAATGTTATAAGTTTCAATGAGGTCCCCTCTCATTCTTCTAAACTCCAGCGAATATAAGCCTAATCGACCCAATCTCTCCTCATACGTCATTCCTGCCATCCCAGATATCAGTCTGGTGAATCTTTGCTGCACTCCCTTCATGGCAAGAACATCCTTCCTCAGATAAGGCGACCAAAACTGCACACAATACTCAAGGTGTGGTCTCACCAAGGCACTGTACAACTGCAGCAAGACATCCTTGCTCCTGTACTCGAATCCTCTCGCTATGAAGGCCAACATACCATTTGCCTTCTTAACCGCCTGCTGCACCTGCATGCTTACCTTCAGCGACTGGTGCACAAGGACACCCGTTTCGTTGCACTTCCCCTTTTCCCAATCTATTGCCGTTCAGATAATAATCTGTCTTCCTGTTTTTGCCACCAAAGTGGATAACCTCGCATTTATCCACATTATACTGCAACTGCCATGCATGTGGCCAATCACCCAACCTGTCCAAATCATACTGGAGTTTCGCTGCATCCTTCTCACAGCACACACGCCCACCCAGCTTTGTGTCATCTGCAAACTTGGAGATATTACATCTAGTTCCCTCGTCCAGATCATTAATATATATTGTGAATAGCTGGGGTCCTAGCACCGATCCCTGCGGTACCCCACTAGTCACTGCCTGCCACTTGGAAAAAGACCCGTTTATTCCAGGAAAGAGAGGTAGAGAGGTGGAGAGGTTTAGGGAGGGAATTCCAGAGCGTGGGGCCTCGGCAACAGAAGGCACGGCCACCAATGGCCAGGCTGAATAGGGGTGGCAGGTTTTTAAATGACAGGCCGGCAGCTTCCGTGGTTATTTTTCTGGCGTTAGCTCACAAATTACCAAATTTACTGAACTTAGTTTCACAACTTGCCACATTTGAACTCCCATCCTCTGGATTGCGATCATAAATCCAGCACCGTATACTGTACCCAAGATGTAAACAAAAAAATTTCAGATAAGTACTCTGAAGTAAAAGAACCCGGTAACCCAAAATTAATTCTGACTGCAGTTCAGTCACTAATGGGCAGACATCTACAGCCTGCATTAGGCAGTTTGGGGCGAGGGGAGGGGTGGGAGGTGGTAGTGTTTTTGCATTTGGCCTCCATTTCTTCACTACCTCAGACCGCATCCTCTCCTGACCTTTCTGCCACCACAATGTCAGTATTGGTGACCAGAGCAAATTTTTGTTCAAAAATTAAGCCACAGTCTAAACTAAACCTTGTGATATCTCATCTTTCAGATTTCCATTAAATGATGAATGTTACAGGATCATTTTTTTTTTTAAATTCGTATTTATGGGATGTGGGCGTCGCTGGCAAGGCCAGCATTTATTGCCCATCCCTAATTGCCCTTGAGAAGATGGTGGTGAGCCGCTTTCTTGAACTGCTGCAGTCCGTGTGGTGAAGGTACTCCCACAGTGCTGTTAGGGAGGGAGTTCCAGGATTTTGACCCAGCGACGATGAAGGATTGGCGATATAGTTCTAAATCAGGATGGCGTGAGACTTGGAGGGGAACTTGGAGGTGGTGGTGTTCCCATGCACCTGCTGTCCTTGTCCTTCTAGGTGGAAGAGGTCATGGGTTTAGGAGGTGCTGCCGAAGAAGTCTTGGCGAGTTGCTGCAGTGCATCTTGTAGATGGTACACACTGCAGCCACGGTACGCTGGTGGTGGAGGGAGTGAATGTTTAAGGTGGTGGATGGGGTGCCAATCAAGCGGGCTGCTTTGTCCTGGATGGTGTCGAGCTTCCTGAGTGTTGTTGGAGCTGCACTCATCCAGGTTTTCTTCCCCCCCTTCCCCCCAACAAAGCAACAAAATTAAATGTACGTACTTGATATAATAAATCTCATGTTACTTCAAGTGCGTGCCACATAGGAAGGTTGAACATTATGTAAACTGCTCAGCTGAGATGCTCCCCTACGGTGGAATGACCTGCTAACACTCATTGTCTAGGCTTACACATGAAGAACGGTTACTTGGGCGAGGTATTGGAGAGCATCAGCTCCCTGTGGATCTGTACTATGTGTAAGTCATGCTTTCGGGAAAGAAAGGGAGAAAATTGGAACGGCAAAACTTTGGCGACTGATAAATCTTTAAAATGGCAGGTTGAAATCAGTCGGGAAATAGACCAGTCTCTCTAATGTCAATGTTATAAAGTGATCAAATTCACATAAAAGGAGAACTCCTAGGCATACATCAATCCAGTGAATTGATTTCGCAGAGAGAAAAAAAAAATGGAGAACTCCAGACACAATCAGAAAATGAGCAGTGTTAACATAAATTTGTTGAAAAGGGTTTACAACTACCTGGAAGACATTGAACATTAAATGCTCATCTTGCAAAGTCGCTAGCACAAGGCAGACCCAGATGGAGGTGGCCTTTCAGACTACAGGAAACTCGATTTACCGGCACCTAAATAACCGGAAATCTCTGTTAACCAGCAAAATTCAGGAGTAGGTTCGGGTAAGTTTTACTTCATATTAGTGGCAGTTCCTGGATCTGTGGCTGTGTAACTGGGGCTCCTACACTTGTTGCTAAGCAACAGGGACGCTTGGTCTGTGGCCGGGGTTCCTGCAGCTGTTGCTAAGCAACAGGGAAGCCTGGATTTGTTGCTGTGTACGGAGCTCTCGTACCTTTTAACTATACCTCTCTGTAATCCGGACTTTTTGATAAACCGGCACCACGCCGGTCCCGTCGGTGCCGGATACCAAAGAGTTTCCTGTAGTTGATCCCACTCTTCCAGTGATGATCAAATCCCTCCCAATCTCGGTAACCTCCTCCGAGAACTCTGCATCCCACCAACTATGGCCTCTTGTGCATCGCTGATTTCCTTCGCCCCTCTACTGGTGGCCGTGCCTTCAGCTGTTTAGACCCCAAGTTCTGGAATTTCCTCCTTAAACCTCTCCATCCCTCGCTCTCTCCTCCCCTAAGACACTCCTTAAAGCCTACCTCTTTGAACAAACTTTTGGTCACCTATCACCTTACATGTCACATTTTGTCTTGTACCGCTCCCGTGAAGCGCCTTGGGACATTTCACTATGTTAAAATGCACGATATAAATACCAGCTGCTGCTGACGATGATGATATGAACCTCACCATCTTCCAATGACAGCATCTGGTTGTTTCTTACATAAGCCCTGGCTGCAACCACTCCCTGGGAAACCATTCCAGTGCTGATACTCCTCTGGGCAAAGAAATCTGTCCTAACTTTGCCCTTCAAAATCCATAACTGACACCCTCCTACCCCTCACATAACTGAACGCATTATTTCAGGTCTAATGTCTGTATCCAGTTAAGTATTTTCTCCGCCACTATGAGGACCCATCTGAGGCATCCCTTTTCACGGTTGAAGAGCCCTACTTTGTCAAGTCGTTCCTTATAGATATTCCCCCTGACCCGGAGGTCGATTCTGTTTCTGGATCTGGATTAAAGTTCCTCATAAAAACAAAACAACAAAAACACAACAACACCAACAACACCACGACCAACAACACCACCACCACCAACAGATGCTTCACAGGAGCATCATCCAACAGAATTTGACATCGAGCCACATAAAGAAATATTGGGACAGGTGACCAGAAGTTTGGTCGAAGAGGTAGGTGTTAAGGAGCGCCTTAAAAGAGGAGGTAGAGGTAGAGAGGCTGAGAGGTTTAGGGAGGCATTTCCAGAGCTTAGGGCCCAGGCAGCTGAAGGCACGGCCGCCAATGGTGGAGTGATGGAAATTGGGGATTTCCCCGAGAGATGATGAAAATAGAGAGAGATAGCTAGGCCATTCCATTCAAAATTGAGGGTCTTCATGGCCAATGAATTGAGACATGGGGTGGGGGTGGGTGAAATTCGTCTTGGTCTTGGCATCGCATCAGCTGCTGGTTATACTCCCCGTCCAGGTGCATTACCGCCCGTTTTCCGTCCCCACCCAGGTCGAATTTCACCCCCCCACCCCCATGAGCTTTTACTGCTGCTCTCTGCAAAGCAGAGCCTTAATTTCTTCAATGTTCTTCATCCAGAGTTTAATCTGACGCACGGACATGTACCTGAAGAGGATGAATTTGTAGGGCGGTGGGGAAAAGCGGGGCTGTGGGACTAAACCGGATGGCTCTTTCAAAGAGCCGGCACAGTCACGACGGGCCGAGTGGCCTCCTTCTCTGCTGCAAGGTTCGGGGTCCTGGCACGGGTTTGCAGATTTTTGCTTCTCTCGGTTTTAAATAAACACGTGTGTTAGCAATAAAATAAACACTGCTGCATTTTAAATAGCAATCTACGTGCTACAATTTATTTGCAAATAAACCGTTTTGTTTTTTCAATGATCAATCAAAACAAAGACAGAAACCAGCTGTTTGCGCTTTTCCGAAGGGATGCGCCATGGCACCGTGGTAGATATATTAATGAAACAGATGTTGAAGATTTAAAATCACATTTATGTAAATTGAATTCTCTATAATCTTTATCTAACGTTGCTGCTGAATGAAACCCACGCGTCATTTTATCAATGAATTCAAAATATACATAATTAAAATTGCTCCTGGGAGAGAGCAGCGTGCCACCAAAACAGGAGGGGGGGGGAAGATGAACAGTGCCCGTGGACAGGCAACGGATGAGCCAATGAAACCCCAGCATGCTGGGTCCATGCAGGGACAACACGTGAAAATGGGTTTGAGCCGAAAACAGAAAGCCACATGACGTTAGTTTGGCAAATTGTGAGCGTGCTTTCGGATACTGTGGGCCTCAGGGCGCCAATGGTGTTTTATTGATGTCTTCCTGTTAAATAATGGAGAACACAATTCAACCGCTTTGCTTCCTGACTGCATCGGAGAGAAAAAAAAACCCAAACGAAACACACCTGGGAAAACATTCACGGAAACAATATTTTCACTGGTAATGATTAAAAGAACCTTAACGCAACGACATAAATAAATAAATACAATGTCTTTCTATGGCTGCCTGAGTCTTTCACCCTTCCCTTCTTCTCCCCCTCCTCCTCCTCTCAATTTCTCAGTCCGAAAAGCTCACTAGCCACAGTGTCCTGAAGTTGCTGGCTCATGCCAGGCATTCTCCACTGGGAGGCAAGCTATGGCAGACTATTCAACTGCAGGAGACACGATAGCCAAGCCTGATCCTGCCCTTACCTGCAGAATGGGGGCTTTCCGCTGGGGGACTGTAACTGGATTATAACCAGGAGTGGTAATCCTTCAATCGCAGCACTCCTACTGTTGCCCTTTGCCAAGATCAGTTTACTCAGCAAAAAATTAAACTTTCCTGCTCTGTGCGTTTCATAGAGTCATAGAGTCATAGAGTAATACAGCACGGATAGAGGCCCTTCGGCCCATCGTGTCCGCGCCGGCCATCAAGCCCTGTCTAATCTAATCCCATATTCCAGCATTTGGTCCGTAGCCTTGTATGCTATGGCATTTCAAGTGCTCATCCAAATGCTTCTTAAATGTTGTGAGGGTTTCTGCCTCCACAACCCTTTCAGGCAGTGAGTTCCAGATCCACAACCTGTTTCAGATCCACAACAGGCAACGTATTAACAACTAAGCCATTGGGGTACATGCAAAGGAAATCATTTAGCTACACACCAGGGACGGGCTGCAAGACACAAATTTTGATGTAAATTAATTTACTAATATGAAGGTTCCCTGAATATCCTTCAAAACAAGTGCCCACTATTTGCAACATTCACCTTACAACTTCATACATTCCGATTATGAACTGAGCTGTAATCACAATTTACTTGGTCTTCGACGCAGAGTGGACAGGAATCTCCTCTCTCCTGCCTCCCCCTCCCTCCATTGAGCCCTGAAAGGAAGCACATAGCTCTGGAACTCACAAAAAGAGGAAAACTCGATACGCGCTAGCCGTGTATCTTTTGTCATCATGTGGCAAACAAATGCGGCTCCTGGTGGTAGGAACACTACGCCTACGTACCATCGTCATCAACAACAACTTGCATTTATATGGAACGCTTAACATAGAAAAATTTCTCAGAAGCATAATCGGCAAAAATGAACACCAAGCTAAAGGAGGAGATATTGGGAGGGTGACCAAAGAGGCAGGTTCCAAGGAGGGTCTTGCAGGAGGAGAGGGAGATTGCACAAGAGGCCAAAGTCAGACGAACAGAAAAGTGGGGTAGAAGGGCTTTAGGAGGTAAGGGGGGGTGGGGGGGGGGGGGGGGAAGGCCATGAAGGAATTCAAACATAGGGTGATAATTTTAACTTGGAGGCGTTGGGAGACCGGGAGCCAATGTAGTTCAGAAAGGACACCGGTGATGGGTGAGCAGGATAGGGTACGGGAAGCAGATTTTTGGATGAGCTAAAGTATACGGAGGAAGATGGGATACGGCCATGAGACTATTTGAACAGCCAAATCTGGAAATGACATAGGCATGGATGAGGGGTTCAGCAGCAGATGGGCTGAGATGAGCGGAAGTGGACAATGTTATGGTGATGGAAGTCAGCAGTCTTTGTAATGGAGAAGTTGTAGGCCGAGAAGCTCAGCCCGGGGTCAAATAGGAGCCAGGGTTGCAGACAGTTTGGTTCAGCCTGAGAAAGCGGCCGGGGAGAGGAATGGAATCGGTGGCAAGGTTACAGAGTGTCTGTGGCAGGGTCAAAGTCAATGGCTTTGGTTTTCCCAATGCTTAACGGGAGAAAATTGCGGACAGGCGCTGTGGAGCGATCGAGAGGGGTGGTGGAGAGGTAGGACTGGATAGTTGGGAGGAGTCATCAAGGTGTGGGGCGTCAGTGTTGGAGCAAAGAACACTTCATTTTTTGCCCGTTACAATAGACAGTACAGGTAGACTACCCTTTATCCGGACTTCCGAAAACCGAAACCCTCTAAAAACCGAAGGTTTTTTCGTTCAGCGTAAGTCGTGCGTACGAACGAAAAAACCTTCGGTTTTTAGAGGGTTCCAGTTTTGGAAGTTCGGATAAAGGGTAAGTCGTGCGCACGACCCCCCGCCGGCCCCGACAACCGCCGACCCCCCCGCGGACCCCGCCGGCCCCGACAACCGCCGACCCCCCCGCCGGCCCCGACAACCGCGGACCCCCCCGCGGACCCCGCCGACCCCCCCGCGGACCCCGCCGGCCCCGACAACCGCCGACCCCCCCGCGGACCCCGCCGGCCCCGACCCCCGCCGACCCCGACTGACTTACGCTGAGCGTCAGCGTAAGTCGTGCGCACGACCCCCCCGCGGACCCCCGCCGACCCACCTTCCGAAATCCGAAATTCTCCTTTATCCGAAACTCGGCTGGTCCCGAGGTTTTCGGATAAAGGATAGTCTACCTGTACTCTCACTTCAGAGTAAGACTAAGCCTTAACCCCAGTCTCAGCACAGCACTCTGCTCCAAGAGTCTAATGTTTCCATTTCATGCATGACCCATCCTTGTGAGCTTTCCAAGTGGGATTGACCATTCTCGACCCAAATATGAGCAGCTGAGTGTCTGGACTTAGTCGCACAAAGAACTTGGCTGTGACTATTCAAACTCATTTCACACAAAGCCCTTGTAGCCAGAGGAAGAAAATCAGGCTTTCATATCCAAAGTTCCCTGTAATTTTGTTGTCGGGTGTGCGGCCCCTTGAAGGGGCAGCGTGGCCCATTCAAACTTCCATGCATGCGCGGTTTTGCCATTGAGAAACCGGTAAGCGGCCTGCGCGGGAGCTTCAGATGGCTGCGCAGTTAAGCGGGAACAATGCTTTCACCCCATCAGTCTGGGTTAAAGTACGAATCAGAGGGCGAGTGCGCTGACCATCTGCACCACCCACACCCCTCAACACCTATTCAACCCCAAGGAAGTGATCAATTTAAAATAAACTCCTATTGTACTATTTGATGGGCCTTCAATAACCACAAAACTAGAAATTATAGACTTAAACAAGTTGGCTTTTAATCACTAAGATCAGAGCTAACATCTCAACACGCCGACTGGTTCACAGGAATGAGTCATACAGATCCTGGGATCTTTACGTAAGAGAAGTCAGGGGCGGAGCCAAGAGCCAAGACCTGGAACCTCCCAGGTTAGTCGGGAAAGAGGAAGTGAAACTATACACAGTGGGGGAGGGTAATATACATGAGTGCAAAATGAATACAGGATCAAGACAAACAGATTTCATTACACTATTATTATTCTTTTATGAAGATTCCACCTTCATAAGCAAATTTTTGGTAAACCTTTATAGTCATTGGGGAGGGAGAAGAGCCAGAAGTGTGCCTTATTTACATTGTGCTGACATCACTCCTATATGACAAATGGCATTTCAACACGAAATACTCTGTCTGGTGAACTGTTTTGCCACTTGCTGTCAAACACTGCTTCACAAAGACAGTTCTTTTTAAAATAAATGCCTCAAGACACTTCATAATACCAAAGACTAAAATATAGGCTTGTAACTACACTGAAGTCCCACTCCTTGGCATGATTTACAATCAGAAATTAATCTTGTACAGGAACTGACAATGTTTATGGTGGAGATGAAATGGCTTATTACATTGATCATTGTGCATGAGACGTACGAAGAAATAGTATGCATGGACAACCTTAAGCAATTGTATTGTGAAATCAAGTTCTGCCGCTACGTTAGTGCGGGTTACTTTGTTCCCTGTGTACAAGTGATGCAAGAGTAATAGTTTACAGTAAGAAATAATTTTTCTAATAAAATTAAATTGAACTAGAGGAATATAATGTTACAGCATATTCCTAAAAACAATGCTTCCTTCTGGTGATGAAAGTTTACATCAAAGGTCTTGCACCCGTCCTCCCCATCTCTAACATCTAGTGGAGTAACCAGCTTTCAACTGGCTTCACGCGGAACTGAAAGGCTCTCACGTTTTGGATTGGAAAGCTCTGACTGGTAATGAAGTTCAAGATTTTGCGCTGTACCTGTGTACGGAATAAAGTATTGGGGGAAAAACGGTCAAATCCTAAAACAAAACAATATTTTGCACATGCGTTTTTCAACGACTTGCTTATTAATTCCACGTCAACTTCAGCAGCTTACTCTTTTGTGCACTGATGATCACCATGTGCTTGACTAATTAACAGCAGGACTACTGATAAATAGAAAAAGTAAATGTGAATGAATTACCAAAATTCAAACAAGACCACAATATATTAAAGACCTAGTCAAAGGAACACTGATGCAACTCAGTACATTTGGAAATATACAACGTTCCCCTTTCTAAAACTCCCATGAACGTAATATATTAATATGAATTGTGGTTGCGAGCTGTGATATTTACCCAGAGGGCTACAGAAAAGACAGAACGGTTTTTCATCACTAAACGCACTGGAGCTGCACAAACTTTGATGTCTTTTCTCACAAGAAGGGAGACTGGTGCCCTTCTACACATGAATGTAAATGGAACTTTTATGCACCACTTGGGGCTTCTTCTCTTCATTTTCAAATTGACACCCAAAGTGGGCTAGAAACCCTTTGGATGAAGGAATTATTACACTGCCAAAGTCTCTTATGTAACCACCAGGAATCACCAGCTATCGGAATCCCCTTCTGTTGCCTGCGTGTCCATTCTCAAGCATGGAGACCACACCTAAACACGATACCACACGTGTGGTCTCACTAACACATTTTATTAAAAAATCCTTCCCCGTAAACCTCTGAAAGGTAACGGTCAGCAACCCAAAAAGGTAGACAATGCTATCAGTTCACAAAATGCCTTTTTTTTTTTTAAGTATCAACAATGCAGGTAAAACCTGTTCTGCTGGTAACATTCGACCTTTTTTGTGGCAGCAATTCCTTCCAAATGGAGAAGATATTTCTTCGTACTCCAGTTGGTCACATTTGGAGAAACAATGCACGACCCTGCTCCTGCAATACTTTGTACGTTGCTGGGTCCGTCTGGTTGAATTTTGTTGGCCTGGAAGTTTGGAAAGGTCTGCTCTCAGCACTGTTCCCTTCTTGGTAGATTATTGCTAAACCAACCAACAGACAAACAAACCTTTCCAAAAACACTTGGCCATTGAAATTAAACAGGCGAATCCACCAACATACAAAATATAAGCAGCCAATATTCGGGGAAGTGTGGGCCAGCACAATGGGGTGAGCCGAGAAAACAAGCAGCATCAGTTTTTAGGGCACAAAGAGCTTAGAAATGATTTTGGAAACACTAGTAAACAATATGAAAATGTAAATACATGAATTAATCGCAGATACAAGAGAAACCTATTGCCGATACAATTCATATTTTTTGAGATAAATAAATGCAGAAAAGTAATTAATATAAATTACTGACATTCAATGGCATTACCATCGCCGAATCCCCCACCATCAACATCCTGGGGGTCACCATTGACCAGAAACTTAACTGGACCAGCCACATAAATACTGTGGCTACAAGAGCAGGTCAGAGGCTCGGTATTCTGCGGCGAGTGTCTCACTTCCTGACTCCCCAAAGCCTTTCCACCATCTACAAGGCACAAGTCAGGAGTGTGATGGAACACTCTCCACTTGCCTGGGTGAGTGCAGCTCCAACAACACTCAACAATCCAGGACAAAGCAGAAGTTTGTGGGTCAAGTCCCACTCCAGACACTTGAGCACAAAAATCTAGGCTGCCACTCCCAGTGCAGTACTGAGGGAGTGCCGCACTGTCGGAGGTGCCGTCTGATTCCTGGGATGGCAGGACTGTCGTATGAGGAGAGATTGGGTCGACTAGGCCTGTATTGCTTGATTGGCACCCCATCCACCACCTTAAACATTCACTCCCTCCACCACCGTGGCTGCAGTGTGTACCATCTACAAGATGCATTGCAGCAACGCGCCAAGGCTTCTTCGGCATACCTCCCAAATCCGCGACCTCTACCGCCTAGAAGGACGAGGGCAGCAGGCACATGAGAACACCACCACCTCCAAGTCACACACCATCCTGACTTGGGAATATATCGCCGCTCCTTCATCGTCGCTGGGTCAAAATCCTGGAACTCCCTCCCTAACAGCACTGTGGGAGAACCTTCACCACACGGACTGCAGCGGTTCAAGGCGGCGGCTCACCGCCACCTTCTCAAGGGCAATTAGGGATGGGCAATAAATGCTGGCCTTGCCGGCGACGCCCACATCCCGAAACAAATACAAAAAAAATGACAGGGAAATCCAAGGCTGCCAATTTTGGCCGTGTTTTTTAAATGACATCAGCAAAGACCAATACTGTGGCAGGGTATAATTTTGTAGCGGAATGCAATTCTACAAAATAGGAAAACGCCACAGCTAATTCTGCAGGAAAATAGAGGACTTGGTCTCGAGTGCATCATTGATGCAGACATTCTGGGCACTCCCTCCCCACGAGCAAATTTCCCATCATTTGTGCTCTATTATGGAAAAAAGAAAACGGAATGATTTACACAGTGCCTACATTTTAATAGTATGATGAAAATATTGACTGAAGTATAGTTGTAGCCGTATTAGCCATAGTTCGGTGGCGGGACTCTCGCCTCTGAGTCAGAAGGTTGTGGGTTCAAGTCCCACTCCAGACACTGGAGCACAAAAATCTCGGTTGACACTCCCAGTGCAGTGCTGAGGGAGTGCCGCATTGTCGGAGGTGCTGTCTGATTCCTGGGACGGCAGGACTGTTGTATGAGGAGAGATTGGGTCGACTAGGCCTGTATTCACTAGAGTTTAGAAGAATGAGAGGGGATCTCATTGAAACGTATAAAATTCTGACAGGGCTTGACAGACTGGATGCAGGGAGGATGTTTCCCCTGGCTGGGGGGCTCTAGAACGAGGGGTCACAGTCTCAGGATACGGGGTAGGACATTTAGGAGTGAGATGAGGAGAAATTTCTTCACTCAGAGGGTGGTGAACCTTTGGAATTCTCTACCACAGAAGGCTGTGGAGGCCAAGTCACTGAATATATTTAAGAAGGAGATAGATAGATTTCTAGACACAAAAGGTGGCAAGGGGTATGGGGAGAGAGCGGGAATATGGTATTGAGATAGAGGATCAGCCATGATCATATTGAATGGTGGAGCAGGCTTGAAGGACCGAATGGCCTACTCTTGCTCCTTTTTTCTATTTTTTTTTCTATGTCTTTCGGATGAGACGTTAAACCGAGGCCCCATCTGCTCTCTCGGTTGGACATAAAAGATCCCATGGCACTATTTCGAAGAGGAGCAGGGGAGGTCTCCCTGGTGTCCTGGCCAATATTTATCCCTCAACCCAACATCACTAAAACAGATTATCTGGTCCTGATCACATTGCTGTTTGTGGGGCCTTGCTGTGTACAAGTCAGTACTTAGAAACTTAGAAACATAGAAAAATAGGAGCAGGAGTAGGCCATTCGGCCCTTCGAGCCTGCTCCACTATTCAATGAGATCATGGCTGATCCTCTAACTCAATACCATATTCCTGCTCTCTCCCCATACCCCTTGATGCCTTTTGTGTCGAGAAATCTGTCTGTCTCCTTCTTAAATATATTCAGTGACTTGGCCTCCACAGCCTTCTGCGGTAAAGAATCACTCGACTCCGTCAATTCCAGGCACCATGAGGAACAAAGTAAGAGAAACTCATGGTTCCTTTTACACAACTATTACTGGGTCAAAAGAAAGAGAGAAATGATTGTTTTTTTTTTGCACCATCCACGCCCCAGATCACAAAGCGTTTAACTGACAGCAATGAGCTGCATGCTTCATTTAGTGATGTTAATTAATTCACTTTACTGTGTTCATTTTAATTAGCCCACATCACAGAAGGGCAAGTTTCACAGAGATGTTTTTTATTTTTATAAATGTGTTTTTTTATCATTTGAGGACCTTGTCTATCTGACCATGCCATTTCCAGGTCTGTCATTCGAAATGGAAATGTGATATTATACGGACATCCAGCTTTTCTCTCGCGCATGAATAATTAATCATTAATGACTGAGAGCAAGGAGGATCAGGCATTCGGCTGGATCCGCTGAAAAGCCTCAACGCAAGTCAAATGGCATTTAAGGGACCTGGCTCCCATCAAAATGAATTCAGACAATCTTATCATCAATATCAAACCGCAACACTGGATTTTTAAATGTCATCTCACTTTGTCAGAAAAGCAGGCGAAGCGGTAGGAAAATCCTGTCACCTTGTATTTGAATGGCAGTAAATTGCACCTATGAATGTAAATCATTTATTATCATTCAGTGAATGGAATGAGGTTAAAAATAGAACAAATACTGGAAGAAGGGCCTGATGATGGATTCCTGCCAAGACGCTAACCTGCCTTTTCTCGATTAGACGCTGAACAACTTGCGGTGCATCGTTTTCTGTTTACAGTGCTGGATTGCAATAGAACACAAACTCTACTGCAGAAAACACCACAAAAATGAAAGTGCAAACCAGAAAATACATAGCAAAAATCAAAATGAATCCTTTAAGAAAGAGAAAGGCGTGCATTTATATAGCGCCTTTCACGACCTCAAGACGTCCCAAAGCGCATTACATCCAACCGAGTACTTTTTAAAAGTGTAGTCACTGTTGTAATGTAGGAAACGCGGCAGCCAAATTGCGCACAGCAAGCTCCCACAAACAGTAATGAGATAATGACCAGATCATTTGGTTTTGTTTTAATAAAGTGATGCTGGTTGAGTCATAAATAATGGCCAGAACATGTGGGAAAACTCCCCTTGCTCTTCTTCCAAAGGATCTTTTACGTCCACCTGAGGGGGCAGATGGGGGCCTCGGTTTAACAACTCATCTGAAAGACGGCACCTCCGACAGTGCGGCACTCCCTCAGTACTGCACTGGGAGTGTCAGCCTAGATTTTGCGCTCAAGTCTCTGGAGTGGGACTTGAACCCACGACCTTCATGACTCAGAGGCGAGAGTGCTACCCACTGAGCCATGGCTGACACAAAGGGAGGAATGTCAAGCCGCCTCCAAACAATCTTCCCGGGTGTCGGGTCCCGAACTGTGCATGGACCCAACACCTAGCGGTGGGAAGAGGATTATAGCCACTTAACTGCTTGTTAACAGGCTGTTAACAGGCAGTTGAGAGGCATTTTCCAATTTTGACAGGTCTACTACTGGCTTCCCGACTGCCGGACACCACACCAGGGTAAGTGTGCTGTGCTGTGGGTCTACTGTAATGTTTCTTCATTGATGACAGCTGTAGAAGTGGTGTTAAGGATCCAATGGTACATTGGTGAGTTTCAGAGGTAAGAAAATGTTGGGAAAATCATTTTTAATGTATTTAGACTTTTCTGTAGGTAACAAGTTTTTAAGTGTTTGTGTAGTCCCAACTCATTGGGAGAACTTCTCTCACCAGTGACAGATCGCTTCTGTAACCTCACCTGCAGCTGCCATCTGTTTTAGCCTAAGGAGGGAGTCACTGGAGAGCCTGGGTGCAAGGGCTCACCTTTGTACAATAATTGTCAGTGTTTGCAGCACCTCAATGCTGTCAAACACTAAAAAATCAGCTGCAAAAAAAGTGTGTGGCCCCTTTACGAAAACTGGCAGATGACACGTCATCAACTGACGTCATCTGACACCGGCTTTCTCTTAATTGGCCGGCAAGCCCGCAGAGCGGGCATAACAAGGCCAATTGATGCAAAATAGCATCTGTGCATCGGGCGTCGTTGGGGGCGGGATCGGAACCCGCAAGTCAGCTGACTCGTTCCTAAGTCGCATCGAAAGGTCAAATCTAGCCCAAAGAATTAGGTTGGTGTGGTAATGAGTACTCAGTCATAGTACAGTATCTGAGCAAATTGTTTGGAATGTGGGGGGGCGGGGGGGAGGGGGGGGACGGGTAGGGGTGGCGAGGTACTTGATGCTACTGAGTACAAAGTGAACAAAGTTCCATTGCACCACACGGTATCTCACCACCTTGAAGAGAAAACACCCACAAAAAAATATTCAGGCTTCTTTCAGTCTTTGCATGTGCCTGTCTAAAATAAGGGGGAAATAAGCACTTTATCCGTTTCCTACAGTTACTTTGGCATATTAATCTTAAAAGGGTAGCATTCAGATAATTCATGTGCATAAGAATAAGAACCTCCAAAAAATATATTGGAACAGAATTTTGTGAGCATTTATTATCCTCTGCTTTTCCTTGAGGATTACAATGAAAGATCTAATATTTAAGTTTTCTGCAAAGCCTCTGATTATTAAGCATGGTTGTTAGGTTACTGCTTTTGTTGAGTGCCTCCCAGATCACAGTACACCCTATTAAGCATACCGCTTTTCTTTTAGATGTTATGAAATCCCTCTTATCTCTGGTTCCTATACTGACTGTGGTTGAGAGGACAGAGAGTTGCTTATTTCCACCAATCCCACTCAAAACAGCTGCTGGGAGATAATAAACTTAAAAAAAAACTTGCATTTATACAGTGCCTTTCACAAACTCAGGATGTCCCAAAGTGCTTTACAGCCAATTAAGTACTTTTTCTGAACTGCAGTCACTGTTGTAATGTAGGAATCGCGGCAGCCAATTTGCACACAGCAAGCTCCCACAAACAGCAATGTGATAATGACCAGATAACCTGTTTTTTTAGACGTTGCTCGAGGGATAAATATTGACCAGGACACCGGGGAGAACTCCCCTGCTCTTCTTCCATTGCATGACATGGGATCTTTTACATACACCCGAGAGCGTAGACGGCGTTTCGGTTTAACGTCACATCCGAAAGACGGCACCTCCGACAGTGCAGCACTCCCTCAGCACTGCACTGGAGTGTCAGCCTGGATTTTGTGCTCGAGTCTCTGAAGTGGGACTTGGAACCCGCAACCTTCAGACTCAGAGACGAGAGCGCTACCCACTGAGCCACGGCTAACTACTTAGGGATGGCTGTCCTCCGGGTTTCTCTCCCCCTGCGTATTACATAGAATTTACAGCACAGAAACAGGCCATTTGGCCCAACAGGTCCGTGCCGGTGTTTATGTTCCACATGGGCCTCCTCCCACCCCTCTTCATCTAACCTCATCAGCATAACCTTCTATCCCTTCCCCCCTCACGTGCTTATCTAGCTTCTCCTTAAATACATAGATATATTATTAATCAAACACCTCCATCTGTGCATCATCAAATGTCTATCCCACCATTTCATGGTACATTAGGTTGCTGCAGTGTGCTGCACCCCCGAGCCACTATTCTCAGGTTTCCCACCTCGAGGGAAACACATTTGCCAGCTTTGTATGGGTGAATACTAGCTGGTAAAACGAGTGTTAAATATTAGGATGATGTACAAATCAGTAACCACAGAGGGGTTGACAAAATGGCAATACTAGCAAGAGTGAGTCTCGAGCACTTGATCAATATCATCTAAACTAATACATTTGTTATTCCCTTGGAGCCCACCCAAGCTTGTGCAATGCTTTACAATATAGAATCACAGAATGGTTACAACACAGCAGGAGGCCATTCGGCCCGTCGAGCACTTCAGCTAGTCCCCCCACCCCCCCATCACCCCCCGCCCTTTCCCCGTAGCCCTGCAAATTTGTTTTTCCTTCAGGTCCTTATCCAATTCCCTTTTGAAAGCCACAACTGGGTCCGCCTCCAACCACCCTCTCGGGCAGTGAAATCCAGATCCACCCGCACTCAGATTATCTGCCAAAATTTGTGTTTGTCATTTGTACTATACTGGTTTTCATTCTCGGTCCCACAGCATTAGTGGAGCCAAAATATGGTGGGGCGGAGGGAGGGGTGGAGCGGGGTGAGATTCTTGATTAATCCCCAGGAAGGAGGATGGAAATAATGGGAGGGCCACTGTACAAACTCCGAGACTTATTTCTTATTTAGTGCTTTGGATAAACGTAGAGTTCTGCTTCAAATAATGTATGCACACCATGGGATTGGACAGGAAATTATACTGCCCTACATAATTTGAGTTTTTCTAAATAGATAGTAAAGGGACTATCAGTACTTGTATATTATTAATCAGTTCATCTCTAAATTCAGCCCTATTTTTAAACCTTTACAAAGGGATAGCTCCAGCATAAATTTGCCAGCATCTCGGCATGGAGTGGAAATTGCTGCAGCCGCATCGTGTGGTAAAGATTGTGCAGCCGTACTCACAATCCACTGGCACAATTGTCGGTGCAATGAAGAGGCAAGTGGGCAGCAGAGAGCACGCCATGCAGTAACTGTGCAGCTGCTCACAGGCCTGAATGTTTGAGCCACGGCCATACACTGGAAAAACATTCGGCTGCATCGCTCTACGCGGTCTGTGATGAGATTTGGTGCCACCATCAGATTCATATTCAATGTTTACTGCCGACTGGAGCACTTTTCCTCAGGCAGCAAACAGGAGAAAAAGAGACTTATCGGTACCCAGGCCGTTCCTACTGTACCCTCCCATTGATTGGAATTTCTTTTAGAATTTTCTCCATCAGAAATAGAAATTAAGAGCACTGTACTCCCGTGCCAGTACTGAGGGAGTGCTGCACTGTCGGAGGTGCCGCCATGGCACTATTTCGAAGAAGAGCAGGGGAGTTATCCCCGGTGTCCTGGGCCAATATTTATCCCTCAATCAACATCACTAAAACAGATTATCTGGTCATTACCACATTGCTGTTTGTGGAAGCTTGCTGTGCGCAAACTGGCTGCCGCATTTCCTACATTACAACAGTGACTGACGTAAGAAAACTACTAGGCACTTGGTCTAAGCATTAAACAAAGCTTTAATCAACTGTTTTACAACATGGAGGTCTAGTTGTGTCCTTCACTAGTTCCTGTTAAGAATGTCCTGCGCAAGCTGGGCCAGTGCCCGAGTATTTATACTCTCCCTGGACAGCGCCACCCGCAGGCTGCTCAGTATTATTTCATAAGTCTTTCTTTCATGAATAACTGATTCATGTCAGTGACTACACTCCAAAAAGTACTTCATTGGCTGTAAAGCGCTTTGAGACATCCGGTGGTCGTGAAAAGCGCTCTAGAAATGAAAGTCTTATTCTTTAATTGAAATTAATAGTATTAAAAAGTCTGCAGATACAGAGTTCAGGCATGTTTGTACATATTGTGATATATTATATATTATAAGGGCAGAGGGGTTGTCTCCTGAAAGTAGTAGCACTCCCAAGGAACCCTGCCTTAATTTCTATTGACAGCATCACTGCACAAGGGAAAACATTGCCAAAATATTTGTCGGTATACAGTGAAAGAAATAATGTGCCAGCAAGTCAAATATAGAAAACTGGTGACAGACTGATAGAAGTCTGATGACCTTGAGGCTCCCAATTTAAAAACCTATGCCCTAATTGGCAGCCTCGGAATACACCAGGTCTAATTAGTGGAATTACAGTCACGCAGGTTAATTGCAAGGCTTTAGTCGAAAAATAAAAGCAACACAGGAAACAATTCAAACTAATGATAAAGTTCGCACATCAACGCCATAAATTTACCAGGTGCCACATTTAATTGTGTGACAATCAATTATTTTGAGCACCCACAGAACGTCTCTCCATTAGAGTTTTTGATGTTAAGGGGGAACTTTGCTAGGGCACTAATTTTAGCGCCCTGAAAAAAAAGCTAGCACCCCTCCGCCGGAAATTGAGTTGGAGCGCTTCCTTCTTGGGGCGCTTCTACTACTACTGAAGATCGCGGTGCTACGTGCAACAGCGCCACGCGGCATTGCAGGCCTCCCTCCCCTGACTAAAGGGGAGGGGCCTAGCGCTGCGCATTCTGGGGCCCTGCCGGACTACCAGGGAGCGGGGTGCCGGGAAAACAGCCCAGCACTCAAGAGGAGCGCTGGGCTGAGCGATCGCGGCTGGCACCCAGAGGAAAAAAAGGGGAAGGTGGCAGGTGCGGGCAGTCGGCCCAAAAAAAATGGCCACCCGACACCTGCCCCTTTTACTAGCGCTGCCGCCGCTGCAAAAAATGCCTCCCTGATCCTGTCGGACATATCGTCCAGCGATAGATCAGGGGACGCAAAGGAAGTTTGCGGCCGGGGCGCAAGGGGCTGGCTGCGCACGGCGATGACGTCATCACCGACGGCACGGCGCCACAGGGTGCTACCGGCTACCGCCGCCGCGAACCTCCTGCTGAATTTCGCGGGAGACATCAGCGCCGCCGCGCCCGGGCGGTAGGGGATTTGCGCCCCGTTAACACCCCCCGGGGGCGCTAACAAGAGGCACAAATCAACCCAATTTCCCCCCCAAAGAGTTTTTGATGCAAAGAGCGATTTTATTTGTCACCTAGTTGAATTAAATGCCCCTGCTAACCGTGCAATACGATTTTGCCCAACAAATTACCGCAGATGATGAGGTTTAAAAAGAACCACTACATCAGAAACGATCATTAGACCGGAGTGATTCAACAGGGATTAAATTCACTAGGAGGCATGAAGAAAGGAGCGCACAGAGGATAGAGGATGAGGTGCCGTGGGATTTGATTTAATCCGACAAGTGTCATTATAATCAGCAACATGAATGAAAAGCAGATCAAATCCAGCAGCTTT
The DNA here is from genome assembly GCF_052327205.1 of Somniosus microcephalus. Lineage (NCBI taxonomy): Eukaryota > Metazoa > Chordata > Chondrichthyes > Squaliformes > Somniosidae > Somniosus > Somniosus microcephalus. The sequence continues at coordinate 23,029,651 of NC_140998.1, forward strand.
GCATCATACATTGGGTTTATACCAAATGATGTAAAAAGCTCTTAGGTTATATAGAACTTTGAATGTTAAATGGATACTAAACTGATGCAGTCATCTGCTCTCTCGTGTCTGGGATGTACCTTAAATATTTTGGGTTGGGTTGGGGGGCGGGGGGTGAACTGATCACATGCAGCAAATATCTTTACATATTTGGGCTGTTTTACTACGTTAAAGGCGCTATATAATGCAAGTTGTTGTTGTGGGGGAGGGGGGGGAAGGCAAGAAATCTCCGTCTCGTTGTTGTTACGCAAGTCTTGATGTTACAGCTCATAGTTTTGACGTCCTGATCTTGAAATCATAGTTGAACAGCATTTAGCGATGACACTACCCTGAAACCACCTTGTACTTCAGAGAGCTCAAGTCAACATTGAGAAGAGATGAGAAGGACCTTCTCACAGTGGCATGGAATTGTTTTGCGATTTGCAGATCCATTCATTTTAATAATGTTGTATAATTAGAAATGCATGTTTAGGAGTCATGGACAGGAGATTGATCCATAGCATCACAAGTTCTGAATATGAGCAAAGACATGGAAAAACTTTTCATCAGTCTTCAAAAGGAGGTAACAAAAGTAATGTTTTACTTGTATACTGATATCAACAACAATCTGCATTTCTGTAGCTCCTTTAACATAGTAAGACCATCCCAAGGAGCTTCACAAGAGCCATTATCAAACACAAAACAGTAAATGGTGTAGAACAAGTACATCTGGAACACTACTTCAAACTGAACCATGGACCAGGATAAAAAGCATAGGTTCAAACGAGTAAAAGGCAAATTTAAGATGGACGTCAAAAAGTTCTTTTTCATGTAAGGTGTGATTAACATGGAATCGAATTCTGGGTATGTCGTGGAGGCAAAAACATTAGGATCATTTGAAAAAACTTGAGGGGGGGGGATTTGTCGGGGGGGTCAGTGGGTGCGAGCGGTGGTGGGTCGGGTGGGAAAAAAAAAATTGACAGCGGGTCGGGACCCCGCCGCCACGCGCCTTTCCCAAATGTCGGGTCTGCCAGCGCTGAGCAGACCTGACACACAGTAGCGGGGGAAGGCAATTGAAATCTTTAATGGCTTGTTTACAGCCACTTAATGCTACTTTCCCAGCTTTTTGATTTTGACAGGTCGCTCACCGGTTTCCCGCTGTGCCTAGACCTCATCAGTGAAGTTGAGGCAGGAGGTGACTTGCCATTGTTTCAGCTGATGAGTTGGCAGCTTCAAATGCCAAGTCAAAACTCCCAGCTAAATCAGATATCTTCCCTTAACCACTAGCTTCTCTAAACTGCATTTCCACTACAGCTTCAGAATGCTGCAAGTCTTTACACAAGTCTCCATCCAGTCTGACCTCATTACCTCTCCCACCATTGACAGATCGCTTCTGTCATCTCAAGTTCACCTGCCATCTGTTCCATCAGCATCAGTGCCCTTGAAACTATCTCACCTTGGTCCTCAGAATCCCACCACGATCAGCCCCAACACCAGCAGCACCAGGCACACCAGCAGCACCAATAACAACACCAACCTTCTCCACAATCAACTGATGTTACACAGGACACAGGGCATCAGCACCGACCACTTTGCTGCCCAGGACGCCAGGGATGCCCTCACCATGGCCAGATTTACTTATCTTGATGCTGTACACCCTGGCTGCCACATGATGCGCCAGGTTGGCACCAACACACCCCACACCATAAAGCATCCCTACAATGCCCAAGCCATTCCTTTAACACTCATCACCATTGCGGGGGGGTACCATTATGTCTCACCATTCACTGCAACTCACTAAGCCACTTCCAGAGATGCACACAAATCTGTCCAAGAACGCAGTGTTCAAAATAAAGGTTTCAATGTTTGACACCACATTAACAGAAACTTCACATGAACATTGCATAAAACACCCAAGTGCCTACCCTTGTGTGTTGTTAGTTGGTATGATTGCACTAGGATGAGGGTGAGTGTGAGGGGTGGTTAGTGAGATGGGGAAGTCATAATGTAGATAGAGAGGGATGGGTGGAGGTGCATGGTAAGTTGGTGTGAGTAAGGATGTGCAGGAGTAGGGCAGGAAAGGCAGAGTGATGTGGATGCGATGAGTGGTACAGCAGGATGAAGTTGAGTGTGACTTTGCAGTAACGTTTTGTGATCCACTGAGATCATTGAAAGGTTTGCGTCACTGCGGCCTGGTACTCCTGACGACATCCCTGCTTGTGCCCTCCTGTGCAATGTGCAACCAGGCTGCGCTAATCTCCTGGGGAGGTCTCTTCCACCTATTGGAAGGGAAGAGAACTTCCCTGCGTGCTGTGACTCCCTCCATCAGCATATGGAGCGAGTCATGGGAGAGCCTGGGTGCAGCTGTGCACCTTTGTGCAGTGCTTGTCAGTGTTTGCAGCACCTCAATGCTGTAGAACACCGACAGCACAAATGTCAAAATCAATTTGCGCATGGTCCCTTTAAGGAAAACGGCTGATGACGCATCATCAAATGAAAGTCATGTCGGAGGCCGGGATGGAGACAGCAGCGAGGCTGTGACCCGCCGAGGTTGGTAAAAGCCAGCTCTTGGATGCCATGATGGGACGAATGAAGGTCCTTTCTGAACGGATGGGATTATATGGTCTGTTTCTAACTGATGCTTTTCTGATGCCACTTATATGCCAATCATGGCACTGACCCTTACTCACAACTTAGCTGGTCATGAGTTATTAAGTCAGCTAACTAGATTTAAACTGCATGTGCTGGCTTTTCACTTTCTCTTCTCTGAAGCATCCATCTGCACCCTCTTGGGTGAATTCCTACTTACTGGCCTTTTAATCAATTCCAAATGAATCTAAAGTTTAGAGAAAATTCCCCCACTTCTTCCCAGAAAAATGGATCTGTGAATTGACTAACCAGTAAAAACAATTGAGGGTGTATAACTTAATTATTTCAAAAGGGAGCGGGATAAATATTTGGCTGATAATTGATTTGGAGATTATAGATCAAGATGATGGAATCATACAGCACAGAAGGAGACCAGACGGCCCATTATGGCTGTGTTCGATAGAATACTCAATATCAAGGACACCAGAACGATGTTGAAAAAGGGAGCTAGTCAGGCAAATAAATATTACGAGAGTCATCCTTGATGACCTTTGAGAATCTGGGAGTAATTGTGAAGAACTTTCTCTTCAGAGCTGGAGACCATAGGAGCAGGTCAAATGGCCTTTTTAAAATCACGTTACTGTACCATGGCATTATTAATCCAAGGTGAGATAAGCCTACAAACCAACACATCTGGAACGGAGCAGACCCTCTCCCCCGCCCACCCACACCCTCAATAAAAGGTTACCAAATTGGACGGTAATATGCACATTAGATAAATCATGCAGTATTGGGCTCCATACTATAGAAAGGATATTGAGGCATTATAGAGGGTTTAATGCAGGCTCACTAGGATGCTACCTGGTATGAGGAAATACAATTACGAAGAAAGCTTTGAAAAATTGGTGCTCGTTTCATTAGAATAACGCAGATTATGGGGGCGATATGATTAAAATCATGAAAGGTTGTGATATGGTAGATAGAAGCAGGCTGCATCCAGTAGTTGAAGGGTCGAAACTTCTTTACCCAGAGAGCGGTGAGAATGTGGAACTCGCTCCCACAGGGAGTGGTTGAAGCAAATAGTATAGATGCATTTAAGGGGAGGCTGGACAAGCATATGAGGGAGAAGGGAATAGAGGGTTACGCTGATAGATTTAGATGAGGAAAGACGGGAGGAGGCTCGAGTGGAGCATAAACGCCGGCATAGACTGGTTGGGCCAAATGGCCTGTTTCTGTGCCGCATATCCTATGTAATCCTATGTATTTGTAGATGTCTTCCGGCACTCCCCGCCTTGGCAAAACATGCCAAATGCAGATGTACCCAAAATAATAACTCTTCAATGATATTGTTCCACATGGTTACAGTCCCGTTGTGAACGGCACGTTGAAAGATTGCATTTCTGTTCCCACGCCAAGCATGAAGAGGCTGCACAGGGAAGGGATGGGGAGGGGTTGATGTAATGCAAAAATCTGCAAGCCAAATCCAATCAGCCTCTCGGGAATTTAATTAGTTACTGCATACACAATTTAACTTTGTAATTTTTTTTTCCCCACACTGCACTCGTGGAATATTTTTTGATTTGTAAAAAATTTCCAGAGAACAACAACTGTCATTTAAGCAGCTCTATTTATTTTTCTTCGCTTATCTGCATAAATTCAATGTACTGAATAAAAATGAGCTAAGCTGAAAATGCAAAAACTGCATAATTGACGACTCTGGTCATTAAGCGATTACATAACATTTACTGAAGGTGGCTCTTACATGCTAATGCAGGAAGAAGCAGTCACGTGAAGGAGATGCTGAGCCACTTGACAAATATTTGAATTCAGGGATAATTCGTTAATTAATAGCCAGCGAAAACTTTAAAAAAAAATGATTTATAATAAATCGCGCGGCCGGCAGAAATGGGATGCTGAGGTGAAGCGCCAGCATAAACATTGTCCATCGAGTTGTCTGTTCTTAGATGCTGCCACCTGGTAGAGGGGTGCGGTCCTGATTAAGGCGATCTTCAAGAGATCGAGATGTCAGCCGTGGCTCAGGGGCAGCAGTCTCGTCCGAGTCGGAAGACTGCGGGTTCAAGCGCCACTCCAGTACCTTGAGCACTAAACTCTAAGCTGACAATCCACCCAGGGGAGTGCTGCATGGTCAGAGGTGCTGTCTTTCAGATGAGACGTCTGCTCTCTCTCTCAGGTGGATGTAAAAAGATCCCATGGCACTATTTCAAAGAAAAGCAGGGCATTTCTCCCAGGTGTCCTGGCCAATATTGTATCCCTCAACGAATGCAGCCAAAAACAGGTTATCGTGTCATTTATTTCACTGCTGTTTGTGGGAGCTTGCTGTGCGCAAATTGGCTGCCGCGTTTCCTACATTACAACAGTGACTACACTTCAAAAAGTACTTCAAAGGAGGACACAAATAACCTCCCAAAGATGTCGTGGAACATAGGGTCTAATGAATGGGAGGAACTGATAGAAATCAGTATTTGTAGGGAAATGGTGTTAGGGAAATTGATGGGATTGAGGGCCGATAAATCCCCAGGGCCTGATAATCTACATCCTAGGGTACTTAAGGAGGTGGCCCTATATTTGGATTTTCAAAAGGCTTTCGATAAGGTCCCGCATAAGAGATTAGCGTGTAAAATTAAGGCACATGGGATTGGGGGTAAGGTATTGACTTGGATAGAGACAGAATAATTGGCAGACAGAAAGCAAAGAGTTGGAATAAACGGCTCTTTTTCCGAGTGACAGGCAATGACTAGTGGGGTACCGCAGGGATCGGTCCTTGGACCCCAGCTATTCACAATATATATTAATGATGATCTGGAAGAGGGAACTAGATGTAATATCTCCAAGTTTGCAGACGACACAAAGCTGGGTGGGCGTGTGTGCTGTGAGGAGGATGCCGAGAAACTCCAGTATGATTTGGACAGGTTGGGTGATTGGGCAGAAGCGTGGCAGATGCAATACAACGTGGATAAATGCGAGGTTATCCACTTTGGTGTCAAAACAGGAAGGCAGATTATTATCTAAATTGCAATAGATTGGGAGAAGGGGAAGTGCAATGAGACCTGGGTGTCCTTGTGCACCAGTCGCTGAAAGTAAGCATGCAGGTGCAGCAGGTGGTTAAGAAGGCAAATGGTATGTTGGCCTTCGTAGCGAGAGGGTTGAGTACAGGAACAAGGATGTCTTGCTGCAGTTGTACAGGGCCTTGGTGAGGCCACATCTTGAGTATTGTGTGCAGTTTTGGTCGCCTTATCTGAGGAAGGATGTTCTTGCCATGGAAGGAGTGCAGCGAAGATTCACCAGGCTGATACCTGGGATGGCAGGAATGACATATGAGGAGAGATTGGGTCGATTAGGCTTATACTCACTGGAGTTTAGAAGAATGAGAGGGGATCTCATTGAAACTTATAAAATTCTAACAGGACTAGACAGACTAGATGCAGGATGTTCCCGATGGCGGGGGAGTCCAGAACCAGGGGTCACAGTCTAAGGATAAGGGGTAAGCCATTTAGGACAGAGATGAGGAGGAATTTCTTCACCCAGAGAGTGGTGAACCTGTGGAATTCTCTGCCAAAGAAGGCAGTAGAGGCCAATTCATTAAATATATTCAAGAAGGAGTTGGATATGTTTCTTAAGGCTAAAGGGATCAAGGGATATGGAGAGAAGGCAGGGACCGGGTACTGAATTTGGGTGATCAGCCATGATCTCATTGAATGGCGGAGCAGGCTCGAGGGGCCGAATGGTCTACTCCTGCTCCTATCTTCTATGTTTCTATGTTTGGGATGTCCTGGGGTCATGAAAGGCACTATATAAATGCGAGTTCTTTCTTTTACAACACGCTATCCTTGTAATAGGCTACAACCAGAGGACGGCATTAGAAAATGGTAGAAATGCTGCTGAATGAGTAAAGCTAGGTTAATGTTTCAGGTCAGCAGCTGAAAACATGAACCAATCTTTCGGCTTCAGATTCCGACTGACCTGACGTGCATTGCCAGCATTTTCTATGTTGTGCTTTTGTTTTCCCAGGCTTTCAGCAATCATGCTTTATTTTACTTTTCATAGTGGTAACAAAAAACTCACACAGAAATGGACAATAATATCTGATGCAGCACCATTATTTCGCAATATGGTTTAACTAAACCTTTAACAACTGGAATGAAATGAAAAAGGTTTATCGTAGCAGATGTGTCCTTTGGGCTGAGGATGTCATGTGATTGTATCACGAGCTTCTATACATACACTTAAAAAAAAGAAACTGAAATTAAATCACACTTAAAAGGTTTCTTGGGTGAGTATTATTGTTCAAGGCAGATCATAGAATGAGGGAAATTTATAGCACGGAAGGAAGCCATTCGGCCCATCCTGTCCGTGCCGGCAGATATCGAAAGAAGTTATGCACAGCCTTAAAAGAACTATTCGAGAAACAGGAATATTAAAAAAAGGGGGCTGAAAATTCAGTAGGGTTAGCGCCCATTTTGCGGCGCTAGAGGGCCTAGCGCCGCAATGATAGCCGTTTCTGAAATTCACTTCGGCGCTGCCATCGGCGTTAGCCGGTTGCGCTGCGCCGGCACCGATGACGTCATCGGTGTGCGCAGCGTCCCGGTTGCCGTGGCAACGCGCCCGAACGCCGAAATTCAGTTGCGGCCGCCTCGCCCGTGGCAGCCGCAACTAAGACTCTGGCAACCGAGTCTTACACAAGTTAGCGCCGGCGCATTAAGGTCGCGCGGCGGCCGGCCGCCTGCCCGCACCTCCCTCCCCGGACTCCTCCACCCCCCCCCCCCCCGCGGAACAGATGAGTCTGGCCTGCAAGCCCGGCACTTGTCTGAGGTGCCGGGCTCATTTTTGAAAAAATCAAACGGCCAGCGATCGGGTGAAGGCAGCGCCTCCTTAACGGGAGGAGGAGGCCTGCACTTCCCCAGCCTGCCGCACCGCATCGGGTGCCGCAGCGCCGGATTAGCGCCGCAATGCGGCACTCAGCGCCCATTGGGAGGCACTCACGCCCGCCAGTAGCGCCGGCAGCCGTCTGGGTGCGGCGTTACTGAATTTTTGGCGCGCGCAAGGGAATTAGCGCCGGCGCTAAATTTCCGGCGCTAAAGCCCTGGCGCGGCGTCAACTCAATTTCTAGGCCAGGGTATAAAGTTAAAAAGTTGGAAAATTCTGAAGCGCTCAATATGTGAGGTTTCAGGTCCCTTGCACGCCAACTCTCGTCTTTTAAACATTTTTATTCTCTTCTATCTTTTCACTCTTGCTTTTCTGCAATCACTGGTGTACCAACCATTCTTGCTGGCTCGCGACAGGTTGAAAGGGCATAATTTCTCGTCTGTACAAATGCATTTACGTTTTAATACACATTTTGACATGATCTATTCATTCTATCTTTCAGAAGGGAGCAGATATGCTTCAGCTACTGTTCCGAGAGAAGCAGCTCCTGTATTACATCAGTGACTACACTTCCGAAAAAGTACTACATTGGCTGTAAAGCACTCTGGGACGTCTTGAGGTCGTGAAAGGCGCTGTAGAAATGCAAGTTCTTCCTTCCTATATTAAATCCAACCAGGTAGCAGCTCACTCATAGAAGATAGGAGCAGGAGTAGGCCATTCTTATCTGAGGAAAGATGTTCTTGCTATGGAGGGAGTGCAGCGAAGATTCACCAGACTGATACCTGGAATGGCAGGAATGACATATGAGGAGAGATTGGGTCGATTGGGCTTATACTTACTGGAGTTTAGAAGAATGAGAGGGGATCTCATTGAAACTTATAAAATTCTAACAGGACTAGACAGACTAGATGCAGGAAGGATGTTCCCGATGGTCGGGGAGTCCAGAACCAGGGGTCACAGTCTAAGGATAAGGGGTAAGCCATTTAGGACAGAGATGAGGAGGAATTTCTTCACCCAGAGAATGGTGAACCTGTGGAATTCTCTACCACAGATGGTAGTTGAGGCCAATTTATTAAATATATTCAAGAAGGAGTTAGATATATTTCTTAAGGCTAAAGGGATCAAGGGATATGGGGAGAAAGCAGGGACAGGGCACTGAATTTGGATGATCAGCCATGATCTCATTAAATGGCGGAACAGGCTCGAGGGGCCGAATGGCCTACTCCTATCTTTTATGTTTCTATTCGGCCCCTCGAGCCTGCTCCGCCATTTAATGAGATCATGGCTGATCATCCAAATTCAGTACCCTGTCCCTGCTTTCTCCCCATATCCCTTGATCCCTTTAGCCTTAAGAAATATATCTAACTCCTTCTTGAATATATTTAATGAATTGGCCTCAACTGCCTTGTGTGGTAGAGAATTCCACAGGTTCACCACTCTCTGGGTGAAGAAATTCCTCCTCATCTCAGTCCTAAATGGCTTACCCCTTCTCCTTAGACTGTGACCCCTGGTTCCGGACTCCCCCGCCATCGGGAACATCCTTCCTGCATCTAGTCTGTCTAGTCCTGTTAGAATTTTAGAATTTCACACTGCCTGGCTCCGACTGGAATTCTTCAGCCTAAAAAGTGAGCTCTGCACGTACTTACCAACAGGCATTCATGAAGCTGGTGTCCCAGGAGTGTGGGCAGGGGCGTTGACACTCGCTAAACATTTAAAGTGCCTCGGGGCAAGTGTAAAAGCGGTCAGTGTGACGGCTACAAGGATCCGCCTTGCATTCATCGTTATCATAAAAATGACACGCAACTTTGCCTCAAGTATCTTTGCCTGCTCAAGGGAAGGGCACGGGAGGCCACCTATTTAGCGCTCTAACTGGAGCGGAGCAAACCTCTCGCAGGCGTTCGACGACCATAGCCAGGCAGCAGTCGCACAAACAGGGGCAAGCAAGAAAGAAGCCCTCGCAAAGCTTTCAGCCATGGTGGCCGGACAGGGCAGGTTATGCGTGGTCGTTTCCAAATGGCGCACACAGCGAACGTGATAACAGCATATTGCACAAGACCAGGATGACTGTAATTTCGGCAGATGTTACGTGCATCTTTCATGGGCCAGATTCCGGGTGGAGCACTGGAACTCTCCTCAGCTAGGCCGTTCCCTCTGTAACTAGCCTCCCCACTCCCAATCACAGCCTTTCCATTTCCAAGTGCAGTTCTTTTTCTAAAAAAAAAATTGGAGACACCAATTTCAGTTCCGGTTCTCCTTTTAACTTGATGTCGGATTGTAACTCCAACTTTAAGAGAACTCTAAATACTTTTTGCCATTGCTCACACAAGCCATCCTGGGAATCCACTCAAAAATGAAGTTGGCTATTTCGTGCCAATAAATTATGAGAATTAGAGACCATTCTTCATGGTGGACTGACTTCCACTGAGAAGTGGACTAAGACGATCCAAACTAATATCACATGGAACCCTCAATGACCAAAGGAAGCAAACGTTCCATTAGTCTGGGCCGGATGCCAATCTGGACCTCAAGGGGTGAAAGGACCAACCCAATGTCCCATCCAATTGGTATTTGAAATGTTACGCTAGTCCTGGGTGTTTCATCATGCCTCCAGGACACCCTTGTGAACCTCACAGTCTATAATCACTAGAACAAATGTAAGGAGGTCTGCAATGATGCGTCAGAGTTTTGGATTGATTTTTTAAAAAGAAAAACCCTTCCTGGGAGCCAGGAGGAGCAGGAGTGCCGAAAACTATTACTGGCCCGAACTCTATTCCGGGTTGCCCCTTCCCCTCACCACCTGCTTCTCTGATAACCATCCCCTTTCCTCACCTCCCCATCACCCCCCCTCCGCTTCTCCCTGATTACCTCCTTGCCCCCCAGTCCCCCCGCCACCCCCCACCCCCCTCCTGGGACTTGCCTAAAGTCCGCTGCTGGTGTCGCAGTGGCCCGAAATTGATGCCCTGGGGACGAGTCCTAGTTCAAATGAGGCCCGAGGTCATTGACTCCCCCAATACCTATGAAAGCATTGACCACGCAAGCAGGACGATCCCAGTTCAATTTGTGGTCTGTATTGTTAGTTGATCTCTAAGAAGGCAGCAGTTAGATCTAACAATTGCCCTCAGTGCCCTTGGGCTAGGCAGGAAGAGGACAAAAATAGCCAGAGTTCCCTCTCCTAATTACTGCTCAGCAACTCCAGTTGGAGGCTGGGTGAGGAGATGATTCTGATACCTTCCACAACTGAGTAACCTATTAATGCTCACACAAGAGCAAGGTAACAGAAAGCAGCCAGTGTCCATGGAAACGTGTCAGAGTCAGGGGAGGAGCGGAGGAGGAAAAAGGTGAGAAAACTGTGCATAAATTATACTGGGAAGAGAGGGACAACTTGGTGCTTTCAAAAATCAATAGAAAACTGAGGAACATATCTTTTGAGGCATAAAAACAAGTAACATCAAGAAGGCATGTCAACAGACACTTGCACTGGGAAAGAAGGATCTCTGGAGATCCCTGTACAGTGTCCAAGTGCACATGACACCCAAAATGACTCAAATTGTATCACAGCTTCAATCAAAGAGGATTCAGGAAACCAACCAATGATTGCAGGTCATAAGAACATAAGAAATAGGAGCAGGAGTCGGCCATTTGGCCCTTCGAGCCTGCTCCGCCATTCAATAAGATCATGGCTGATCTTCTACTTCATAGAGTCATAGAGTTATACAGCACAGAAAGAGGCTCTTCGGCCCATCGCGTCTGCGCCGGCCATCAAGCCCTGTCTAATCTAATCCCATTTTCCAGCATTTGGTCTGTAGCCTTGTATGCTATGGCGTTTCAAGTGCTCATCCAAATGCTTCTTGAATGTCGTGAGGGTTCCTGCCTCTACCACCCTTTCAGGCACTTTCCTGCACTAACCCTTAATATCTAAAAAAAAATCTATCGAACTCTGTCTTGAATATACTCAATGAGCCTCCACAGCCCTCTGGGTGGATAATTCCAAAGATTCACAAGCCTTTGAGCGAAGAAAGCTCTGGCGGAATGGATTGAATGTTTCACAATAAACCAATGTGAACGTAACAGCACTGCAATGAGAAAATTGGAAACCCTTTGGTTTACCAATGACAACACAAAAGTGAAACATTAATCTTTCCCTCCCCTCCGCCCCCCGCCCCCACCCCCACCAATCCCAAAGGAGTCCTGAAATAGAAAGGGAGGTCGATAAGCTGCCTGGTTCTAACTCATTGGAAATTTTGCTTCGAGGGATAATCAAGTCCAACACAGCTTCTCGTTCATTAAAGAATAATCATTCTGTGTTGCAAATTTAAAATGGCTGTTGATGCCCTGTGAAAAACCACATGCACGCTTTATCCTGGAGAAGAGCTTGAAGCAAGCAAAAATCAAGAATTTTCCTGCATCTCAATAGTACTTTCCAGTGCCTGGTGGCATAGCCGTTGCATCGAGGGATCATTTTAAAGATCATCAATTCATTCAGATGACGCAGAGGGATAATTGCTGCCGAGATAAATTACCTTTCACATTTTGCACAACATTCAAAAGTCTCCTTGGGTAATAAAAAAAGGTGTTCGACACGACTGAACAGACCTGCGTTGGAAACAGTCAGTCCACAGATAATTTGCAGACTTGAAGCCGTATAAATCCACCTATTGTTTTTTCCCTCCTCCACTCTCAGATGAGGCACATTTAAAAAAAAAACACAATAAATATTTTTGTTCTCAAAGGGCTCTTCAACCAATTTACATTGTTTCGGCAAAATCAGTTCATATCAAACTAAGATTGCAGATTGGCCTACAATGGCCCTAGCTCTGCAACATGTCTATTTTTGATCATCTTGGAATAAGTTACGTTTCTGTGCCTGTGGCAAGGAGTTACTATTCTCGTCTATTATTGTCACAGTAAGTCCCGTTTACCCATCGCCTGTGTGCTCGCTGACCTACACTGGCTCCCAGTCCGGCAACATCTTGATTTTAAAACCTCATTCCCCCCCAATTCCCTCCATGGTCTAACCCCCCTTCCCTATCTCTATAACCTCCTGCAGCCCTACAACCCTCCGAGATCTCTGCGCTCCTCCAATTCTGGTCTCTTGCTCATCCCCGATTTTCCATCGCTCCACGATCTCGGTGGCCGTGCCTTCAGCTGCCTGGACCCCAATCTCTGGAATTCCCTCCCTAAACCTCTCCGCCTCCTTGAAGGTGCTCCTTAAAACCTACCTCTTTGACCAAGCTTGTGCTCCCCTGTCCTAATAGCTCCTTCTGCGGCTCGGTGTCAAATTTTGTCTGATAATCGCTCCTGTGAGGCACCTTGGGACGTTTCACGATGTTAAATACAAGTTGTTGTTGTTCTGCAATAAGTCTATTTTGGAACAAATCGAGTTTTGGTGCCCATTCCTAGAAGACAATATTCTTGTCTATTGGAGGAGGTGTTTTCAATCTACACAGATCTATTTATACTTGTAGTTAAAAGAGAACGGAGGTGGGTTCATCGCAGTCTCATCTAAATCACTCAAAAGAATGCAGGTAAACTGCAACTTAAGGCTTGACATGCAAGGTTTAACCACAAGAGCTTTGCTCAACGTTTATACAGGTGCAGGAACACCAAAGGGGAAAAACTGAGTCGTGCCCCCTTTGGGGGCGCTTAATTCGCCAGGCCGCTACTTCTAGCGGCCCAAAAATATTAGCGCTCCCGCGGCCGAAATTCATCGGTAGCACCCCAAGAGGGAAGCGGGGTGCTACTGGACGTGCCTCGCCTCTCTCTTGGGGTGCTACAAGTGAATATCACGGCGCTACGTCGCGCCACGGTACTGCAGGCCTTTCTCCCCTTATTAAAAGGGGAGGGGCCTAGTGCAGCGTGACCCGGTACTCAAGAGAAGTGCTGGGCTCACGGAGCACAGCCGGCACTCCGCAGGGGTGGAGGCTGCAGAGGAGGCCGGGGTCAGCAATGGGGGCAGGTGCTGTCAGGCGGCCAGCAACCAAAAATGGTCACCTTTAATTAGCGCCATCCCGGCCGCAGGTAGGTGCCCCCCTGACCCCGTCAGACATAGCGTCCAGCGGTAAGTCAGGAGGCGCTACCGAAGATCGCGGCCAGGGCGCTGCGCACAGCAATGACATCATCGCCGGCGGCACAGCGCCATGGGGCACTAACAGTTACCGCCGCCGCTAACCTCCCGCTGAATTTCGCGGGAGGTGTTGGCGGCACTGCGCCAAGGCGCTAGTTGCTTTGTGACCCGTTAACGCCTCCTCTTAGCGCTAATGGGAGGCACAAAGCAACCGAATTTTTAGGCACAAATCTTTCCAATACTGTACTTGCACAAGCAGGGGCAGAGGGCTATCTCAATTATTTTAAGTTTTTTGTTTTGTGGACTTGCTAGCAACAGTGTGCAGCTGGAAACAAGCAACAAGCCTGAGCAGCTCGCCAATTTGGCCACGGAGGTTGCTGTGAGCACAGAAAGGCTCGCTAGGATCCCCACTGACAGGACAGATCGGCCGATGAATGCTCCAGCTATCCCCTTTGATCTTGGCAGCAGAACGGAGGTGGGCAGCTGTGCTTCAGTACGATCAGGCTCCACAACACAAGATAGAGTCACAGCAGCTGCAGCAAAGCAGGGTTAAAGGTTTTAATAAGAACAGAAAATGCTGGCAACACTCAGCAGGTCAGGCAGCATCCGTGGAGAGAGAGAGAGAGAGAGAGAGAGAGAGAAACAGAGTCAACGTTTCAGGTCGGTGACCTTTTCCTCAGATCTGACGAAGGGTCACAGACCCAAAATGTTAACTCTGTTTCTCTCTCTCTCCACGGATGCTGCCTGGCCCGCTGAGTGTTTCCAGCATTTTCTGCTTTTTATTTCAGATTTCCAGCATCCGCAGTATTTTGCTTTTGCATTAGAGGATGTGAATGTGGCGTGCACACAAACAAATATGGTGGTGGGGGGGGGGGGGGGGCGGGGCGTATGAATTGAGATTTTACAATAAATTCTAAAAAGATCTGAAATCAAGTTTCCCGAAAGAACTTGTATTTATTTAGCCCGTCCTCATGATCTCTCAAAGACTTTTTTTTTAACAATGGGTGGATTACTTCTGAAAGGCAGTCACTTATGTCAGCAGATGTGGCAAACAACATGTGCACAGCAAGGTGCCACAAACTGTAAATTAATGAATGATTAGGTCATCTGGTTTTTTTGTTGGTAGGGTCAGTTGAAGGGGGGGAACATTGTGCCACGGGTCTTTTACATCTACCTCAGCAGTACCAATGGAGCCTTTGTTTTAACATCCAGAAACAGAATTTCTGGCAATCCAGTAACCTCTCTCTCAGTGCCAACCTAGACAAGATTTCCCCTGAGCAGAGAGGTCGATAACCAGGGGGGGGGGGGGGCCTAGATTTAAAGTAATTGGTAAAAGGATTAGAGGGGAGTGGAGGAGAACTTTTTTCACTGATGGTATTTTGTAATTGGAAAGCTGTTTCCGCAGGACTCAGTACTAGGTCCCCTGCTTTTTGTGGTTTTTAATCAATGATTTAGACTTCGATGTCGGGGGCATAATTAAGAAGTTTGCAGATGATACAAAAATTGACCGTGTGGTTGATAGTGGGGAAGAAAGCTGTAGACTGCAGGAAGATATCGATGCACTGGTCAGGTGGGCAGATAAATGGCAAATGGAATTCAATCTGGAGAAGTGTGAGGTAATGCATTTGGGGAGGGCTAACAAGGAAAGGGAATACACAATAAATGGTAGAATACTGAGACGTGTAGACCTTGGTGTGCATGTCCACAGATCCCTGAAGGTAGCAGGACAGGTAGATAAGGTGGTTAAGAAGGCATACGGAATGCTTTCCTTTATTAGTCAAGGCATAAAATAGAAGAACAGCGAGGTTTTGCTAGAACTGTATAAAACACTAGTTAGGCCTCAGCTAGAGTGCTGTGTACAGTTCTGGTCACCACATTACAGGAAGGATGTGATTGCACTAGAGAGGGTGCAGAGATTTACGAGGATGTTGCCAGGACTGGGGAATTTTATCACAGGAAAGATTGGATAGGTTGGGTTTGTTTTCTTTGGAACAGAGGAGGCCGAGGGGAGATTTAATTGAGGTGTTTAAAATTATGAGGGGCCTAGATAGAGTGTATTGGAAGGACCTATTTCCCTTAGCAGAGGGGTCGATAACCAGGGGGGGGGGGGCGGAGATTTAGGGGTAGATTTTCCCGAACCTGTTGGCAAGAAGGCGGGACTTCCCCTTTCGGGTTTTTGACCCGCCTACTTCGACGTCCGGCCAATCTGCGCGATTTTCCCTTGATTGACCTTGTTGAGCCCGCCCAGCGGGCTCAGCAGGCCAATTAAGGGCCACCTGGCAGCAGGTGACGTCACAGGCTGCAATTTCATCTGTCAAGAGTTTTTGACAGATGAACTATCAGCGTTTGACAGCTGTTTGAAGCTGTCAAACACTGACCGTCTGAGTTCTAACATAAGTCCTTCTGCACAGACTCAGTTAGAACTCTCAGCAGCACTCAAAGCTGAAGGCTGTCACTTTTCACAGATCGCAGCCGTTCAGCTTTAAGTTCCGGCTGAGTGATGGGCTCCCGACGGCTACAGGAAGAAAGGCTGTTAAGGTAAGTACAGGTAAGTAAAAGTTCTTTACACACACCAAACACACTTACCTTTACACTCATGCACCCATCACTCACCTGAGCACCGACATCGCGACCCCTCCAACTCCTTCAACCCGACGGCCCGCCTGCTCTAACCTGGCGTGGTTTGGAGCCGTCGGGAATCCCACATGAAACTCCTCAAAATAGGGATTAGGCTAAAAACTGCCTGTTAACTACCTGTTAACAGGCAGTTAATTGGCACGAATCCCTTCCCGCCTGGTTTCGGCGGGTCCCAGTGCGGGGCGGGTACCCGCCGCCCCTGAAACTTATGTGGGGCGGGGTTTTGGGCGGGATGGTGTCGGGACCCCCAAATTCAGGATTTCCCCCCCCCCTCCGCACACGCCTGAAACCCCGCCTGATGGCTCCACGAAAATCTAGCCCTTAAAGTAATTGGTAGAAGAATTAGAGGGGAGTTGAAGAGAACTTTTTTCACCCAGAGGGTGGTGGGGGTCTGGAACTCTCTGCCTGAAAGGGTGGTAGAGGCAGAGACCCTCATCGCATTTAAAAAGTGCTTGGATGTGCACTTGAAGTGCCGTAACCGACAGGGCTACGGACCAAGTGCTGGAAAGTGGGCTGGATAAGCTCTTTATCAGCCGGCACGGACACAATGGGCCGAATGGCCTCCTTCCGTGCTGTAAACCTCTATGATTCTGAGATGCATAAATGCAGAGTGCAGCTTGAACTCGCAACCTTCTGAGTGAAAGGCACGAGTGCTTCCAACTGAGCCAAGCTGGCAGTATAAACAGCACTCTTGCAATTTTGCCATCAATAATGAATACCAGCAATTTTTCCCCTTGCATGAGCAAAATCCCTTATACAGTACTCCAGAGCATTTGGCCATTGCTCCCTAGTGCTCTGGTTCTTTATACTAATGCAGAGTACAACAGAAATGACTGTAAATATGAATTTTTATATATTCATTCATCAGAACATAACTGTGTATTACACCACGCAAGAAAATAAACATTGCCCATGGCACTAAAGATCACTAGGCTCTGCTTCAACAGTAACATAACATTTCATATCAGTGAGAAAATCCCGTTCTCCTTATTTAAAGTGTAGCTTTATTGCCAGACCAATGAAGCATTATTGCACCTGCACAACTATCTTCTACAGCATCACTTTGTCTTACAAGCGCATTTGGCAAAGTTGGATACGCATATTGAAACTGCGGAATTATTGTTGAACTTAAGACATTAAAAAAACACAGATCCTTTCCACATTCGAAGGTTTAATAGGTAAAGCCTATGAGTGGTGCCTTCGCCCTCTTTTCTTTGTCCGACTGGCAACTGGAAGAACGCCATAGGCTTTAGGAACAGTATTCGAATCTTACTTTGGCCTTGGGGACAGTCCAGACTCACTTCCCGTCACAGTTATACTGATGGAAAATATCAAACTGCTAGAAACTAAATCTGCCCATGAACGACGAAATACGCTTCCTTCCAAGAAGAAGCACAAAGAACTGGAGGGGGAGATGAGGGGACTTTTTTGTTTATAAAACAGAGTGAGTTGTTCTGATCTGAATGGGCGGTGGAAGCAGATTCACTAGTTACTTCCAAAAGGGGAATTGGATAAATACTTGAAGGGGAAAAATTGTCAGGGCTATGGGGAAAGAGCAGGGGGAGTGGGGACTAATTGGACAGCTCTTTCAAAGAGCCGGCACAGGCACGACGGGCCGAAGGGTCTCCTTCTTGCTGTGGTATACCTGTGCTGTAAGATTCTATGACACCACTCCCTGGGCAAGCAGGAGAGGGACATGCGGGTTTGACCTTCCTTGTGCCACAACACAACTGATGGTTCGGCAGACTTCTTGCGCTTTTTCAAAGGCTTTCATTAAAGCACGATGAAGTACAGAGGATACTAGGGATTCTTTTCTCCGGTAGATTATTTTAAGATATAATTTTACATGATTGCCCCCAAGAAGTACAGTATAATTCCAGTTCCGTGTTGCCAATCGGAGTGCAATTCACATTTTGGAAAGTGGCAAATTATCTCACATTAATTGTACCACTGCATTACTAATAAAGTTTGTGCATCTGTCAGTACACACTTCTGTTCACTCTTTATTGACATAATTTTTTTTTAAACCAGCTGTCCTCTAAATGCACAGCACAAGTGCAGAACAGCGCGGAGTCAAGAGCATGTCTCGGTGCTGCATGCTTGCACTATCCAATTCAATTCAAATCGCTTTATTGGCATGATGGCAAGGTACATCTTATGTTGCCAAAGCATCGAAAAACATTTATGGTTGAACACATAAACGCAGATCTATCCATACAGTATATAAACAGATATATCCCTGAGTGTATAAATATACATTCATATAATTTGTATATACTCTTTTCTTAGATTTAATGGTTGTCCCTCTGTTTATGGCAAGCTGTAACATAGTGTGCCGCTAAGGTTACACAATTTCTCTGTTCCCCTAGTAGGTATGGGAGTTTTTGGTCGTCATTCAAATTTCTGAATTCAGGGCATATTTTTGTGAATTTTGGGTAAAAATTCTCCCTTATGCCCTGATATTTTCCACAAGCTGTGAGGAAGTGCATCTCTGTCTCAACCACTCCCTGACTGCAGTGAGAGCATATCCTGTCCTCTCTTGTCAGCCAGGTCTGTCTGTGTCTGCCTTTTTCGATAGCCAGGCTATGCTCACTAAGTCTGTACATAGTCAAGGTTGTACATCCTCAAGCGTGTACCAGCATTGATGCCAATACTTGCAATGTCCGAGTAACCTTATGGAACGAGCCACGAGCATGTTAGCTGTGAACAACAGTGACATTTGGGGAAAGAGAGGCTTTAAAAACCAAGCAAATGAACATGGGTTTCAAACTCAAAAAGTCAACTGAATATTTGAATTTAAGAAAAGCATGGTTTTCGTGAAAACATGCTCGATGAACCTTTACATCAAGTGCAGAAGGCACATTGAAAGACATCACTGCATCGCTTATTCAAGACAGACATCACAATGACAAAAAAAAAGCTTTCTCGACAGGCGGTGCTGCTCTCTCTCCCCCCCCCCCCCCCGCCAAACAACACAGAATTTTTTTTTTCCAAAAGTAGGAGATTGAGTGGTGGAGGTGGGGGAAATTAAATTATGAAATATTCATATTTTAATGACAAGGGCTTGAATTTTTGGGGGAAAAACATGCAAGTGGATCCACCCCCCCACCGAGAGAGGAAATCGTAAAAAAAAATGGGAGAGTTGAGATGAGACACAGCAAATCAATAGTGGCAAAGTGTTTAATTGCTAGGAGAAATTTGGGGCAATTGGAAAAGTTTGTGCATGCTATGGACTCATTTAAACTGTGATGCATGCTATGAGCAAAACCGTTTAACGTATTGTAATGAAATTTACACACATCTCGCAACAGGACTCCGGAGCACCCTCGTTCTCTTCTTTTGGGTTCATCCCGTTACAAAATGGCAGCTGCTATTTCCGACAGGTTTCCAATTTATCGCCAGCCAAATAGGTGTCGATACCAAATTGGTTTCAACGCTGGTGCTTGCTGGAGGATCGTGCAAGCCGGCAGCACCGAGACACGTTCTCGACTCCGTGCCGTGACGCTGTGGTATTCAGAGGAATGCTAGCAAAATAAATTTAAACTGAAGTAAGATATTAAAAATTGGATTTAATAAGGAAAAACAAACCAGGATTCATCTGTAACACCAATATACAAAATGGAGGGAATAGGTTAATTCGTGCTCCGAGTTGTACAATAGAAGTCTGTAAAAGTTGTATAAACCCAGATAAGGTTTAAACAGGACTACGGGGTAACTGCTGAGAGATTAAAACTGTCAAAACAACCCCTTAGAAAGAGGGAGAGATATATGGGTTCGGCCACGCGAGTCGACACCTTTGCACTTAAGGGTTTGTTAAGTGTGAAGCTCAATAGGGTTCTATTCTTTTAACTAACTAAAGTGTTTTTGCTCTGTAGAAATAATTCAAGAGAGAGAGACAGAAAGTCTGCGGATTGCCCGCTTTGGAAAGATCTACTATCTTAGAGAAATACTTAGAAAGACCAAGACCAACTGATAACGAAATGTGAGATTTGTAAGCGACTGGAAGAATGGAATGTCATGGTTTTATAATTACAATTTAACTATAATTCTGTATATGTTAATAAGCTTATCCCCGCCTTTAGGGCAGGGCCTTAAGTTTTGTATAACTGTGTGAACCTCAAGAGATTCGGTGGAGTTGGAGCCTTGTGTTGGGACGCAAGAGCCATAGCTCCCCAGGCCTGAATAAACCGTTTTTACTTCAATTATTGGGTCTGTCTTTCT
The DNA here is from genome assembly GCF_052327205.1 of Somniosus microcephalus. Taxonomy (NCBI): domain Eukaryota; kingdom Metazoa; phylum Chordata; class Chondrichthyes; order Squaliformes; family Somniosidae; genus Somniosus; species Somniosus microcephalus. The sequence continues at coordinate 23,050,064 of NC_140998.1, forward strand.
TACAACAAGCCAGTGTTGTCGACTGTGTATATCACTCAGTCCACACTTTGGGGGCTTACATCAATTGGCGACGAGGATGGGATCCGCGTTCTGAACCAGACTCTCGGACAGCGTTAACCTAAGACGGGTGAGTATGTTTTAATTACCACCTGTAAAATTAGGGGTTAATCGCTGGCGAGACATTGAGTCAGAATCGACGTATAAAAGAACTATAAGAAGAAAGACACCCTTAATTGAAGGCGGTTAAAAAGATAGGGATAAGGTATTCCCTAAGCCGTATAGCGGCAAACCGACGGGGCGGAAAACCCCGGGAGGCAGAGAAGTCCTCATTTAGCCGTAGGTAGGCGAACCGACGGGGCGGAAAACCCCGGGAGGCAGAGAAGTCCTCATTTAGCCGTAGGTAGGCGAACCGACGGGGCGGAAAACCCTGGGAGGCAGAGAAGTCCTCATTTAGCCGTAGGTAGGCGAACCGACGGGGCGGAAAACCCCGGGAGGCAGAGAAGTCCTCATTTAGCCGTAGGTAGGCGAACCGACGGGGCGGAAAACCCTGGGAGGCAGAGAAGTCCTCATTTAGCCGTAGGTAGGCGAACCGACGGGGCGGAAAACCCTGGGAGGCAGAGAAGTCCTCATTTAGCCGTAGGTAGGCGAACCGACAGGGGCGGAAAGACCCCTACCCCGGGGAGGCGGGAAATCCTCTTTATCCGTGAGACGGCGAAATCTCAACAATTGAATGAATGGGTGCACCGTGGTGAGTGAATGAGATAAAACCCTGCGGTCATAAGGAGGTGAGAACGGACAAGGGTGAGGTCTGTCCCCAGCACCTAGCCTGAGCCTGAATTAAGAGGACAGTAGTCCCACGTGACGGCCAGGATCAAGTAGGACGCCGGGAGCTACAGACCCCACAGTACCAAAACCTCGGGACTAAAGGGTTGGTGTGTGTCTAACGAAACGAAGTGACTAATAGAAAGCAAGAAACTAATGAAGGTGACGCTATGGGGCGAACAACGTAGCGTACAAACCTAATTCCTCAACATCGTGAATTATGCGTGAAACATAGCAGTTAGTTATGACTAAGAGGGTGGAAGAAGAATCCTCAAAGGACCTGGATTCTATAACCCGACTCCTGGAAAATAAAAAGAAACAGTGCAGAAAGCCAAAGGCTTGGTGGGGAGGAGCTAAAGATAAAGATGCAACAGATAATGTAAGGAATTGAAACAGAAGGGAGAGATAAAGAAGGAAAAAGATCTAATTTGCAGGCGAACCAATTTGAAACCCCAGCAAAAAAAAAAACAAACAAACAGGGATTTGGAAACTAGGGAAAGCTGTTGAGTCAGATTTAAAAAGGAAGGAAAAGATAAACTTAAAGCTTTACCAACATGGAAGTTATTAGCATCTGTACCAAGACAAGTAAAACACGAGATTTGCTGAGTGAAAGGAACCTTAGACATATGCTGAAATTACAGTTTGTACAAAAATGTGTGAGTGTGGATGTTTCCTGATTAGGAATGTTTAAGAGGATTCAATATTCCTTTGTCTGAAAATCTGTCCGTTAAGAAAAAGAAATGTCTGCTGTGTGTTGTAGCTCCACCCACTTCTCTGTGTTAAAGTAAAAGCATTTAACCCCTTTGTCTTGTCGGGGATTTTGGAAGTTTAAGAATGTGCAAATAAGATTGTGCCCTCAGAATGAAAAAAACCTATTACAATTTAAGTTAAGCTGAAGTGTAAAAACTGAGAAGAGCAACAAAAAGTTTGTTTAATGAAAGATTAAGTTTCAGTCTAAGATCTAACCTTGAAGTTATGAGGCAAATTAACCTATTAAAACCAGACTTTCATTGTGGCCACAGTGAAATTCTGGTTGATGTAAATTGGTGTAGTCCGAATTGAATAAGATAACTCCACTCCGCAAGAATATCTGATAGCGGCAGGTCCCTTTACAATATTTAATTGACTATGGTACTGGAAGCCTTATAGAAGGCGGGACTAGAGTTAAACCTTAGAAAGGTATAGGTAGGGAAGGATGAAGTAGTCTACCTAGGATACATAGTGACACAAGGGAAGAGACAAATGCCCAAAAACAGATGGGAGGGGCATTAGGACTGGCTGCGTGCTTTGATTGCTCGCAAGCTTCTAGGGATGGCAGCAGGAAGGGACCGCGCCAGAGAGGGGAGGGGGATCCGAGGATGTTTGTTGATGCATTGGTAGGGGGCCGACAGTGCAAAATGTTAATAGACACAGGAGCTACAATCTCATTGACAGACTTACCCTTGCCCCAAACGAAACTTTCAGTTAGTATAGCAGGAATCGGTGGACGAAGAATCAGGGCTTATAAGAGCGAAACAGTCTTACTAGAAATTGGCTATAATAATAATACCTACACAGTTGTGGGTATGCGAGAGCACCGAAGGAACAATCCTAGGGATAGATATACTGCGAGAAGTAGGAGCTTTAGTCGACCCTAAAGCGAATGAAGTGTACTGGCCCCCAGATTATAAGTCAAACAAACAGGCAGGCCCGGGAAACAAAGTAGAAATGGCCCAGACTATACAGGATTTGATCAAAGGGGGGTAGCCAAAGGAAAATGTGTAAACCTATATAGATAGTCGGAATGCCTTTGGGGTGGTGTCTGATTACATGATAGCGGGAGTAGGCAGGGATATATGACACCAGAGACAAGAATATAATCAAGGAATGAGTAGGAATCTCTCTCCTACCCAAAGAGTCCGTAATAATAAATTAAAGCACACAAGAGGATGGGCAGCTAAACGATCAACTGAGAGAGGGAATCTGACCAATGAAGCCCAAATGTTCATGTTGAATCAAAGTGTGAAACCACAACTCTCTTTCAGTCAGGGATGTTTTTTTGGGTTGCGTGAAGTGACGCAATAATGTTTAGCTCCAACTTCAAAAGCCTGCGAAGGAGTTAACCCTTTCCACTGACAGCTGTTTGAGTTCACCAAGTAACAACTTCAGTATTACTGAACAGAATTTAAAGATATTGGACATTATTAAATGTAAATTTCTTAATGTTGAGTTAATATTTCCCCACAGTGATAGAAGGAAAATTAGGATTTGATAAATGGAAGTTATCTTATAAACTAATTGCAGCACCGTCTCAAACGGCAGGGAGGCTGCTTGGGAAGCTGTCCGGTTACCCAAAGATAAATCTGGACAGATAGTTAGAGACATGAGGCCAAAGACCAACAGATTATACGGGATCGAGAACAGGATACACGGGACGACCAGAAGGAGGTCTTAGCGATAGCAAGGTGATAGCAGAAATAATACCAGCCAAACCAGGGCTAGCACCCAGATGGTCAGGACCTTATGAAGTATTAATGAATAATGACACATGTGCTCATGTAGATGGGTCTGGAACGGGTAAAGGAAGGTGGAAACACTGGACTCAGTTAAAAATATATAAGAAAGACAATGAGTAAACCAGAGATGGTGCCCTTTTTGACAGAGTGAGGAGTATACTAGAAGATATAAAGAATGGGAAGGGGAGTTACTACATATATCAATGATAGGGCTGTGTATGATGATAATATTATATGCCATAGTTTGCATCTTCAGGTATGTCTGGGGACAGAGCCACAGAACAAGAAATGAACCAGATGTACAGCATTTTGAACTGATAAAATGGATAAGAGCAGAATAATTCTAACTGGCTGGTGACGACCAGCCCCCTTTTTGTAATTACAGGAACATTGGACGTCCGGAATGAGATGGAGCGTCCTCGCCTTGATTCTAGGGATAAATATAAGTATTGCCATTATCGAGGGGGATTAGTAATAAGGAGAACACAGGATGAGGTGTATTCTAGTGTAGCACATAGAGTTACTAAGCTTGCCATTAATATGAGTACTTTTGAGATACAAAAAAAACCTGGAACTCCCTGTGGGTAAAACAATTAGAGGATCCACAGGAGAAAAAAATCTATCTTACAAAGATGTAAGAAACGGGGAGTATTGGAAACGACCGGAGCAGGGTATGCGGCCAGGTTAGCAACAGTTAATAGCTTGGACATAGAAGGAGTAAACGAAGGAGTAGAAGAATTACAAGCAAAAAGAGAGAAGTTACTAAAACAAGCTACTGGAAATAGCCAGCAATTGACACTGGCAGGGAAACCAAACAATAATGCAATTGTCGGGGGTGGAAGAGATAGTAGCCCCCCATGCAGAAACAATCAATACAATTATTGATAGACTTAATAATGCTTCTCGCCAAACCGATATGTGCCACGTAGGGCTCATGGCTATTGTTGAATGCTCAGCATAACATGAGGCAAATAAATAATGGACAGATCCCTGATTGGATTACTAATATGGATCTGGAACCTTGGATTGACACAAATAAAAGCCTATGTAAGGAATGTAAAATGGGACAAGTACACCGGGCAGGCGATTGTCTGACCCCATGGACTAAGATGATTGGCTTTGTACTGGCCATCCCACAATTCCCAGAAGGGGGACAACTCCGATACGACGTGATTAATATATGAGAAGTACAAAGGGAAAGTGGGTTAAATATCATGATGTCCCTACCAAGACACTTTGGGAAAGGGATGAAGATAATAAACAGAAGAATAAAACCTAAAGGGGGGTGGTAGTGGACGGGTGCCACCACAAGGGAAGGACATGGGTGTGCACACACCCCCCCACCGAGGGAGACACATCAGAGTACGGATTTACGAAAATTACCAATTGCACCCTCGAGGTTCACCCAAGGGGATACACTGGACCTGGGTAGCATCAAGGAACAATGGGACCTGTTGTGTGACCACAATTGAACAGAAATATGAATATCAAGATATGGCTTATACCATTCCCCAACCAAACCGTTGTATTGGTCGAAAGATACTTATACAGATAGGAAAACCTGGTCATTTGATAATATGAGACTTACTAAAAAGGGTTGAAACTTATGTCATACCAGAGCCCAAGACAATTCCTAAGTTAGAGGAAGCTTGGCAGAAGTTACGGCAGGAAACAAAGGAAATTTTAAAGTACTATCATAAAATAGAAGAAGGCTTAAAGAAACAACAAAAAGACATTAGTGCAACATTAGAGGAAACTCACCCACTTCCTCATATTTTGATAATTGGGGACCAGGATGGTCGGGGACTGTGGGCGCCTCGGTGGTACAAGGCATAATGATATTCCTCTTGATTGTTATTCTGATATATTGTGTATTTTTATTTCTCCAGTGCCTTTGTGCCAGAATGAGTAAGGCCGAAAGTGGTGTGGTGAAGGAAGTAGAGCCTGAGGAGGGGCAGGCAGCGATGTTAAGAATGGACAACTCCCCTGCCTCTCCAAGGCAAATGGTGTAAGACGCGATGGGAAGCGACTGAAATTATGTGGGATTAATTGGGCATGGTAATTAATGACCGGGCCGGCCAACCGTAAGATGGAGGTGGCAGAAGGAGGGTGGCAGAAGGAGGGTGGTGAATGAGGACTGGTGTGTGATGACAGTCTCGAATTGGCACGTCACACACCCCACGTGGGAATGAGGGACAGGCTTGAGCAGGAAAGCCTCAACCATTAGTGTAGGGTCTAAGGGGCCCCGGGAATGGTTACACCGGACGGAGTGCATAAAGGAAAGCCCACCCTAAAGGAAAGACCACCGTAAAGGAAAGACCACCATACCACAGAGGGGGAAGTCGGCCTCCAAATTGATAAGATATATATACATGTATAACCTAAACTGGTAGAAGGCCAGGGAGTGCACGCTCTGGCAGACACCAGGAAGTGGAAATACATGTTGACCTGTTTGGAGCAATTGTCCAAAGGTCAAAAGGGGGGACTGAAGTAAGATATTAAAAATTGGATTTAATAAGGAAAAACAAACCAGGATTCATCTGTAACACCAATATACAAAATGGAGGGAATAGGTTAATTCGTGCTCCGAGTTGTACAATAGAAGTCTGTAAAAGTTGTATAAACCCAGATAAGGTTTAAACAGGACTACGGGGTAACTGCTGAGAGATTAAAACTGTCAAAACAACCCCTTAGAAAGAGGGAGAGATATATGGGTTCGGCCACGCGAGTCGACACCTTTGCACTTAAGGGTTTGTTAAGTGTGAAGCTCAATAGGGTTCTATTCTTTTAACTAACTAAAGTGTTTTTGCTCTGTAGAAATAATTCAAGAGAGAGAGACAGAAAGTCTGCGGATTGCCCGCTTTGGAAAGATCTACTATCTTAGAGAAATACTTAGAAAGACCAAGACCAACTGATAACGAAATGTGAGATTTGTAAGCGACTGGAAGAATGGAATGTCATGGTTTTATAATTACAATTTAACTATAATTCTGTATATGTTAATAAGCTTATCCCCGCCTTTAGGGCAGGGCCTTAAGTTTTGTATAACTGTGTGAACCTCAAGAGATTCGGTGGAGTTGGAGCCTTGTGTTGGGACGCAAGAGCCATAGCTCCCCAGGCCTGAATAAACCGTTTTTACTTCAATTATTGGGTCTGTCTTTCTTACAACAAGCCAGTGTTGTCGACTGTGTATATCACTCAGTCCACACTTTGGGGGCTTACATCAAAACTGTGTACTAACAAATGCACAAACTTTATTACTAAAATGTAAAAATTTACGTCATACTGTTTGTATTCACTGAAATATATATAATGGCAATTTGAGAAGTCTGATAATAGTGTATTTTGTGCTTGAACGGATGGAATATTTCATTTAGGCAGAATTATATGGAAATTTATGGAAAGTCGAGTCACTTGGCTCAGTGCTCAGTTGATTGTTGGAGGCTTGCTCCTCTTAGATACCCAGCATTATTTTTTAAAATTTATTTATTTTCCCTGCAGACTATTTTAGCATTGCACTTTCAAAATAGCCACCACACATCTCTTCCACGCAAACAGCAAGGTACTTCAACGCGGGACAGAAAATGGGGTGGATAAATAAATGGACCTTTGGAGCAACAAAAAATAAATCTGTCTCGCACAGTAAGTGTGGCGAGAAGGGGCAGAGTTTCTGGACAGAGGCAGTGCAGCACAATATTCACCCCCGCCACCCCCCCCCCCCCCCCCCGTCAGATTTTGTTTGAGAATCGCTCTTGTGAAGTGCCTTGGGACATTTTACAAGGTCAAAGGTCGTACTTAAATGCAAGTTGTTGTCGTTTGAAACTCGGACAATGCTACAACGGTTCACTGTCAAGCAGCTCTGACAGAAGTCCGAGACCAAGATTCCAGCCCGTCTTCCCAATTAAGAAAGATGCAAAGCGCAGGATAATTCAGAGGGGAAATCTGGGCGAAGAAAGCAAAAAAAAAAAATTCACATTTCCAATGCTCCAATTCAAGAATTTTGAAAAAAGTGTGTAGGTTCCGAGTTTTCCCGAACTTTTGTTAACTGTCCACGAAGTAGGGAAAACTTTGTAAAACAATTTGTCCCATAGGAACAGGTATACCACAGCAAGAAAATGACCGCAAGCACAGCTGAATTGCCTGTGCATCACTACAGTACTGCAAATCAAACTTAATAATCAGACACAATCTCATATTCTGACGAAAGATCATTGGCCTGAAACTTTAACAGTTGCTCTCTCTCCACAGATGCTGCCTGACTATTTCTAGCATCCACAGTATTTTGCTTTTGGACCCGGGTTCAAATCTGGTCTCTGGTGACTGTCTGTGTGGAGTTTGCACATTCTCCCCGTGTTTGCGTGGGTTTCCTCCGGGTGCTCCGGTTTCCTCCCACAGTCCAAAGATGTGCGGGTTAGGTTGATTGGCCATGATAAAAAATTGGCCCTTAGTGTTAGGGGGGATTAAATACGTGGGGTTACGGGGATAGGGCTTGGGTGGGATGGCTGTCGGTGTAGGGACCGGGTGCTAGGGTTTGGATGATCAGCCATGATCTTGTTGAATGGTGGAGCAGGCTCGAAGGGCCGAATGGCCTACTCCTGCTCCTATCTTCTATGTTTCTATGTTTACAATCTCATAATGGTCTGGAAATTGTGGTCGGAGGCTTGACGTCCACGTACGCCCCCCGAACCTCAAGAAAACTCCGCACTCACCTGACTGTTGCAGTCCTGGGCCTGCAGGCGTACGCCTGCTTAAAGGCCCACGGATCCCAGGAGCGCAGGCGGTTCGCGAGCGTCCCTGAGATCACGTGGGCCAGGCCAACCAATCACAAAGGAGATTCCCATTATGCTTACGGTGGTTCCATTTACGTACGAAATCCTCATAAGCATCATAGAAATCACCCAAAAAGTGCAATTTCACAACACTGAAACAAAAATTAGACGCTCACAGGTTCAAAATCAATTTAAATACCCTTAAATTAAACATTTAAAATCAAAATTTAATTTTCCGAAAAATAAATTTAAACGGGACAAAAATTGACCTAAACTAATTTTGAAATGTAAGTGAATTTTTAATTCAATCATTCAAAAATATTTTTTTTTAACTCTTATATTAAAAGGCGGCCTTGGTGGGTATTCGCTGGGCAAACAGCCCAACTCTGCGCCAGCGAAAGTAGCGGATGGGCACAATCTGTTGAGGCGAGAGATCGCAAGCTCCGGGGGTTTTCGCGCATGCGCATTGCGTGCAGAAACACGGAACACTTGCGGGGCACTCACGGCGCACGCGGTCATAGGCCTCATTAATTCCGGGCCATTATATCCGTCATTGCCAACTAAGTTTCATGTACACTGTGCCGAGCAGCAAGAAAGGATTCTACAATCTGCTTTTAAAATTGAACTTACTGTGGTTACTTTGAGGTTTTTCATTTTTTTTGGGGGGGGGGGTGAAAAATAAACAAAATTGGCTTCTGATACCCGAATCGGATTGAATACAACTTGCTCCCGAGGGGTTATAATATTCCACGCTCCGCAGTGCTGCCTGTTGCAACCCTCTAACCTGACTGGTAAGAGCTGCAGAAGAGCATCAACGTGCGGCTTTCAATAAGGTAGCTTCTGGTCTCCATTTTGCATTCATTAATGCATTTAAGGGGAATGCTAGCAAAGTAGATGAGGGAGCAAGGACTAGGAGGATATGCTGACTGGGCGAGATGAAGTAGGGTGGGAGGAGGTGCGTGTGGAGCATAAATACCGGCACGGGCCGAATGACCTATTTCTGTGCTGTAAATTCTATGTAGTTCTATGCCATCCCCCAGCCAGGCAGAGGGACAACACACAAAACTCAATGATGGTTCCACCAATGGGAATTAAAGCATCCAACGCCTCAAAAAGGACTAAAAAAATACATCAGCCATCTGAAGAAATGAAAGACTTACATTTATATAGCGCCTTTCACGACCTCAGGACGTCCCAAAGCGCTTTACAGCCAAGGAAGTACTTTTGAAGCGTCGTCACTGTTGTACAGTAATGTAGGAAACGCGGCAGCCAATTTGCGCACAGCAAGCTCCCACAAACAGCAGTGTGATAATGACCAGATAACCTGTTTTTAGTGATGTTGGTTGAGGGATAAATATTGGCCCAGGACACCGGAGAGAACTCCCCTGCTCTTCTTTGAATAGTGCCCGTGGGATCTTTTACGTCCAACTGAAAAGGGCAGACGGGTCCTCGGTCTAACGTCACATCCAATCGACCCCCTCAGTGCCGCGCTGTCGGAGGTGCTGTGATACGGTTTTAGAGTTCAAACAATTCACCATTTGTATCTTCAAGGAAAACCTTAATCATTGTGGCCATGATTTTGGACCAGACTGGGAACTGCTCCAGATCCAGGTAGCCATGCCAAAATGCACAACTGGCAAAGTAAGCAGCTACTGGGCTTTTGTCATGTGAACGATATCTATTGATGCAAATTACATCAAAGCTTCCCAACAACGATGCTCCCTTCAAAATTGTGGATAATTTATTCATAGACTATTAACAAGAAAACATACATTTGGGAGTATTACATGGGTCTTTACATCCCGAAGGCTCTCTTAAAATATAAAATTCCCCTTTAACAAAATCAAATTAAATTGATTAATAAACCAACAGTTTTATTATTACTTCTCCCCTATGACTAGTATTGTAGAATTATTGCCACATTAACCTTTGCTCTGGGCACCGACAGGCTTAAGATGACATGTTTCTTACGTTCTGTCGATACCTCATCCTTTTGAATTAAAGAAATAAAATAAAATGCTTTGCTTAAAATTTCCTCGATTTCTCCTCTCTGTGTCTCCATACATCATGAACCATACCCAGGTTGAGAGGACAGGTGAGTAGACCCAGGCCTCAGTCAACGCTGCTTTAGAACCCTCCACGATTGCCCTGGAGTCTGCAGGAATTGAGGAGTAATCTCCTGGACACCGCTGCGAGCAAACCCCGGGAGAGAAATCAGAGGGGCATCGAAAAAAATTGTTTTTTTTTCCCCATTTTCTTTGAAGACTTTTGTTTTAGTTATAAAAATATTGGAGATGGGGATAAAGGTTCATTGACTGAGACGTTAAACCGAGGCCCCGTCTGCTCTCTCAGGTGGACGTAAAAGATCCCACGGCACTATTTCAAAGAAGAGCAGGGGAATTCTCCCCGGTGTCCTGGCCAATATTTATCCCTCAATCAACATCACTAAAAACGGGTTATCTGGTCATTATCACATTGCTGTTTGTGGGAGCTTGCTGTGCGCAAATTGGCTGCCACGTTTCCCACATTACAACAGTGACTACACTTCAAAAATACTTAATTGGCTGTAAAGCGCTTTGGGGCATCCGGCGGTCGTGAAAGGTGCTATAGAAATGCAAGTCTTTCATTTTTTTTCTTTGACTGACAACGAAGAATCTGTTTGCTTTCCGATTGGAGTGGGAATGTGGTGCATAGTGAGGATGGGCTATCAATGACAGGAGTGTGGGGGCGGGGCAGTTAGAGGCGGGAGATCATGTGATGTGACCTCTTGCAATGCCTCGCCTTCTCTATGGGAACCACCTAGGAGGTCACTTGGCACCTTCTCAAGACATCATGGATCAGATAAGGAATTTGTCAAGCGAGGAAACAGTGGCCAAGGCGCCACGTCCCAACATAACTCGAATGAAGTGCCAACACGGCTTTCTAAGACTCGACCACACACACACACACACACACACACACACACACACACACACACACACAGTGCCAACTACACTTGAGGTCGGGTCAGGATTTTGAAAGCATTATGCAAACTAGAATGGTTTTGTCTGCAAAAACAAGAAAAGATTGTTACAGATTGTAAAGGAGATTAGTGTTCTCTTTCTGAAGTATCTTCTTATTGAAGCAGCTTACAAAACATCAGTAACAAAAGACTGTTCCTTACAATTATAAAATACTGGTGACATTACACCTGGATACTGGAAAGTAGTTTCTTGATGCTTGCAACAAAGCTAAAAACACAACAGCAGCTGGCTCCATTGCGATAACTTGGCAAATTTACTGAAGCAATACATCGTACGACAGACGAAGGGAAAAAAACATTATACGCACAGGGGGTAGAATTCCAACTTACCGCCCGAACGTAAAACTGACTTTGCAGGTTATCCACTCATCGCAGAAATGAAAAGGGGGCAGTTTCTGTGATGGGTGGCCACCGGGGATGCACCCAGAGGCAAGATGAAAATCTGCCCTACAGTTACTCAGGCTGAAAGACCCAAGATATAATAGAACAGGGTCCATCCACTTTCAAGCTCCCTTTGACCAAGCCTTTGGCCCCTCTGTCTCAAAGTCTCCTTCCTTGGTTTGGTGTCAAATTATTTTGTCTTTTACTACGTTAAAGGCGCTATATAAATGCACGTTGTTGTTGTATAATTTCACTCTCCTTCAGGTCAAGCGTATTTACTGTACATTCGCATCGATTGTTTATAACGTCGGTGTACATTTTGATTGCACAATACTTGAGGAGGAGTGCGTTAATGCATCCTTTTTGAAATTGTGCATTTTTAGTTGAATTTGTAGCTAAGTCTAGGTGCTGAAGTTTTACGAATGAAAGCCCGCGCCTGTTGGGACTTCCATTATCGGAACATGAAGGCTTCAGGAGCTGCGTTTGCCTTGCACAGGTTCGGTTCAGGGCCATTACATTTCATTCGGCATGCTGAGGAGCTGAGGGGTTTCACAAACACGCAAGCAGCAGGACGTGCCCTTGCGCGACTGTCGGTGGAGAAGCTCCTGCGGGGCTGCACGGCGGGCAAGGCCGGGTGAAGTGCGTGACCAGGGCTGGGGATCTCCCCCCCACCCGCCCCCACCTCGGGCTGCACCAGTTTTTTGCAGGTACTGAGGTCGAGCCTCCGAGGTCTCTGCGCTTCTCCAACTCTGGCCTTTTGCGCAACCCTGATTTCCAGCACTCCACCGTGGCTGCAGTGTGTACCATCGACAAGATGCACTTGCAGCAACTCGCCAAGGCTTCTTCGGCAGCACCTCCCAAAGCCGCAACCTCTACCACCTAGAAGGACAAGGGCAGCAGGCGCATGGGAACACCACCACCTCCAAGTTCCCCTCCAAGTCACACACCAACCTGACTTGGAAGTATATCACCATTCCTTCATTGTTGCTGGGTCAAAATCCTGGAACTCCCTCCCTAACAGCACTGTGGGAGTACCTTCACCACACGGACTGCAGCGGTTCAAGAAGGCAGCTCACCATCACCTTCTCAAGGACAATTAGGGATGGGCAATAAATGCTGGTCTCGCCAGCGACGCCCACATCCCATGAACAAATTTTAAAAAAACATTGGCGGCCGTGCCTTCATCTGCCTGGGCCCTAAGCTCTGGAATTTCCTTCCTAAACCTTTAAATCTCTCTCTCCTCCTTTTAGTCGATCCTGAAAACCTACCTCTTAGTCACCTGTCCCAATATCTCTATGTGGTTCGGGTCAATTATTTTGTCTGTTAACACTCCTGCGAAGCACCATGGGACATTTTACTTTGTTGAAGATGCTGTATAAATGCAAGTTGTTGTTGTTGTCGTTGGCGGTCAACAGCCCGAACTGAGTGATGAGTCCCGCTGGCTGGATCTGCTGGAGGTTCTGTTCAAGTCGCTGGGGTTGCACGGTCTGAACACCATCCCTCGAAGGCTTAAGAAATAGGAGCAGCAGTTGGCCATTCGGCCCTTCGAGCCTGCTCCACCAGTCAATAAGATCATGGCTGATCTTCTACCTCAACTCCACTTTCTGTAAGATCCCCATATCCCTTGATTCCCTTAATATTTAAAAATCTATCGATCTCTGTCTTGAATATACTCAATGACTGAGCCTCCACAGCCCTCTGGGGTAGAGAATTCCAAAGATTCATCACCCTCTGAGTGAAGAAACTTCTCCTCATCTCAGTCCTAAATGGCCGACCCCTTATTCTGAGACTGTGACACCTGGTTCTAGACTCCCCAGTCGGGGAAACATCCTCCCTGCATCTACCCTGTCAAACCCTTTAAGAATTTTGTATGTTTCAATGAGATCACCTCTCATTCTTCTAAACTCTAGAGAATATAGGCCCAGTCTACTCAACTAAGTGTAATGCAATACAAAAACTCTGTCCACAGTATCGGCGTCCACTTCAAAAAGGGGGTTTTGGGGGTGGGGGTGGGGGGGAAAAACGCACCTCTGATTATATTGATTGCTTACAGACAATCCCATCAGGATGAAATGGTTCCATCGTTTCTGTAACATTTGCATATTGATTTATCATTGGCCCGCAGGCATCTGTAAGGAATACCTATTATATTCACATGTGATCACATGCTGAGTTGTCATTGGCCTGCAGGCATCTGTAAGGACTGCTATTGTTTAGAAGACCCAGGGGCCCTGACTCCATCTTGTCCACACGGTGCTGTACTGTTGTGAGTCAGATCACAGACCTGATGCTTCATTAAAATAGTTTAAACTGTAATACTCCGTTGTCCTGCAATTTATTATTTTTGTACAAAGTGTGCAAAACAAGACAGTTTCCCCTGTCAATGTATGCGAGTTTGCCAGTATTGACTAAGAGTCAGTGCTGTTAACTGCAATGCCTGTTCCCACTGGGGTCCTGCTAGCACGACTCTCGGCTATTATAGCAGTTTTTTCTTTGTCCTGAAGGTATGAGAATGGCTTGAATCAGACAACTGAAAAGTAGTCTCTGAAACTGGACCTGACTGACAGCTCTATTCATAGAGGCCTCCAAAACAGAACTATATGCTTCAGCTTTTGGTCAGCTTGGTGATTCACTTAATTCAACCATTTCAGCTCCACATTGCAGGAGTAGAATTTACAGCACAGAAACAGGCCATTCGGCCCAACTGGTTATGCTCCACACGAGCCTCCTCCCACCTGACAACATATGATCTTCTGAGAAAAAAGACTCAAGAATCTGAAACAAATTGAACTCGGAACAAATTATCTAGAGCCGTCTTTTATCTCTCCACTAGTCCCATCACCATCTCGTCTGGTTTTGAATACCTCTTAATGTCTCTTCACTTCTCTTTTGTTCTTTCATCCCCATTTCCCAGCCCCCAAACTGGCCTTTTAACCTGTTTCATTGCCTGTGTTTTTTTAGTCCTGACGAAGGGTTACGACCTGAAACGTTGACTCTATTTCTCTCTCCATGGATGTTGCCTGGCCTGCTGAGTTTTTCCAGCATTTTCTGTTGTTATTTCGGAACAAATTAAACTACTTGTGAAAGTGATGCAATTGTATTGCTATTTACTCTGCTGATTTAGGTGGTGACATTTGTGGGCAGCATAACTGAGGAGTGTTAGGAAGAAGCCTGAATTGCAACAGCAATACTCTGTGGCTGAGAGTTTCCGCTAGTTTGTGTTGGTTTTACCAGTACAATTCGCTGGAAATTGGCCAAACCAGTGTACTCTTTTGTTTGGGTGATTAAACAAAAAATCTGTAACTTAATAAAGCTTTAAAAGGAACCTTAACAAATTAAATTAAAATTTCATTGGCCAAGGTGGGGGTGCACGCCAGTCCCTGCGGTGCCCACCGGTCGCAGAAGGCCTCAAGCGTGCCGGCGGACACCGCATCCTCCATCTCCAGGGCCACCCGGGCGCGAACATGGCCGCGGAAGAGAGGCAGGCAGTCGGGCCAAACGACCCCCTCAACCGCCCGCTGCCTGGACCTGTTAATGGCCACTTTGGCCAGGCCCAGGAGCAGTCCTACGAGGAGGTCCCCCGGCCTGCCCACTCCCCTCCGCATCAGGAGCGTGGGACTGAAGCGCAGCCAAAAACCGAGGAGCAGCCCCTTCAAATAATGAAAGAGATGCTGCAACCTCTCACATTCTGTATATACATGGAACACGGACTCCACCATGCCAGTGTAAAAGATCGAGGGACTTTAAGGGCAAATTACGTCGAGTGTAAATCGCGTTTCCGTGATCTTTAACGCTGGTTTTTAAAAAAGCCATCCTGCTGGAAGCCGGTCCCGCCCACAAGACTGGCCACGCCCCAAGATCAAAATAACGAGGATGGTGAGTTTCCGCCGATTGCGACCGTTCATGAAGGCTCTTGAAATTAAGCTGGGACACACAAAGGCATATTTTTAAAGTTTTTACATATTAAAACATATTTAATGTACTAAGAAACTGACTAGTGTTCACCAATGAACCCAGTAAATGATTCAGTATAGTTTTTTTTAGTCATTTTCAGTGTTTGTAAATCGGGTTACTCACAGGTGGTGGATTAGACACTCTTACTAAAAAGTGTATTTTTTGTGATAAAACCATTTTCAGCTGCATTAATAAATAAATTGCACCAAGTTAACCGCACTTAACTACATCAATGAATACTTTTAATGCAAGGGGGGGGAAAAAACAATGATGTTCTATTACGCTGCCCGATAGCGCTGGCTCATAGAAGATTTTACGTTTATGATTATGCAAATAAGTTTGAGCGATAACTTGAACCATAACTTCACTTCGGAAAGCCAGCCCAATTAGCGGCCAGATTGCGGATTGCGCCCACAGTGGGAACTGTGCCCCTGTATCTGTACTACTATTTACCTACTACTTTAGAGAACTTAGTCCAAGGTGGAAGTCATTTTGTTGTACCCTTCCTAAAACTTCTCATTTATTTACATTATGACACATAATGAACACCCTCCCTCCCACTGTGCAAGTGCAACATTTGCTTCTAGTGCAAGTACTTTTACTTATTCATTCATTCATTGACTCCCCGTTCCCTTTTCATTGAAATATTAGCAGTACAATTTGGGCCGTGTCCCCACGCTCTGTAATTTGCAGCAAATCGCTGTTTCCAGAGTCAGACTCGCAACTCCCATGACGAGAAGTATACGCCCTTATACATACCAAGAGTAGTGTGCCACAGAATTACAATTACCATTTTAATTGAGTTATTTCACAGTGGATGTCGCTTGTTGTGTATGTACCTTTAAGGGAATAACTGGTCTCAGACTGCAGTACCGGCAGTGACCACCCCTGTACAAAAGGCCCTAGCAGGCTTCTGTAGTTTCAGTTTCCAGGTTGTCTCCATTCAGTAAAGACTTGTTATAATCAACTCCTGCAGTCCGTGTCTCAATTATACACGGACATAATATCGCTCACCATGCAAACCCATCCTATAGGTGAGAAATTTTTGTCAAAATGTATCATTCAAACTCAAGCTACGCGTCAAATCTATTTGTAAGAATTAAGATTGCATAGGAGGCCAAAGAATACAGCAAGACCATCAACAGTACAGAGCTTGACTTGTATACTAGTTTAAGCCCTCTCAAAAAGTGTTTCAAACCTTAGTCCGCAGAAACTTTGGTGTGTAACACCATTAGCAAGCTTATGTCCATGGAGTCCCATCTCATTCCTACAATGCGGAAATGGCTAAACCAAGGGAACGAAACGTCCGAGAAGAGCTGCCCAGATGCACCTTTGACATCCTCTGAAGTAGAGGCCAGCTTCTTTGAAGAACACTTCAATCAAAGCAAGCATCGTAATCATGTTATGAATCGTATATATATTTCAAACAGTTAGGGCATGAACTAACAGCATTTGGTTAGAAGCCAGATTTTCCAATAGTTGACTAGCATATCAAAAAGCTTGGTCCAGACACACATCCATGCATTAACTCAAGATTTTAACTCTGGGTAGAGTCAAGCAATCGGGAGCCGAGACAGGCGGCAAACCGCCCAGATCTCGGCAGCGTGAGGTCCGGGAGATTTTAACCCCCGGGCCTCATCTGCATAGATCAGTCCGTCTCCCGCCTGAAACGTTAACCAGCAATTGGCCCGTGTCCAATGATTTCCTGAATAAAAGGGAAAAAAAATCAATAGGCAAAGCCATCCACTCAAGTCCTCTTGATGAGCTGCAATGAATATCGGCGGAAAACCCCGTTTACACATATATCCGGGGTGTCAGCCGTGGCTCAGTGGGCAACACTCTCGCCTCTGAGTCAGAAGGTCATGGGTTCAAGTGCCCACTCCAGGGATTTGAGCACAAAAGCTAGGCTGACACTCCCAGTGCAGTACTGAGGGAGCGCTGCACTGTCGGAGGTGCCGACTTTCGGATGAGATGTTAAACCGAGGCCCCGTCTGCCCTCTCAGGTGGACGTAAAAGATCCCGTGGCACTATTTCAAGGAAGATCCATGATCATCCTAATCTCAGAAATCCTGCCTTTTGCAGGTTTGCCAATCAGATTACATTATAATCAACCTATTCAGCATCTTTTTAGCAGAGAGATTTATCAATAGAATCATACAACACAAGAGGCCATTCGGCCCATCGTGCCTGTGCCAGCTCTTTGAAAGAGCTGTCCAATTTGTCTCCTCCCCTGCTTTGCCAGCACCCCCCGCCCCCCCCCCCACAGCATTGCAAATTTTTCCTTTTTAAGTATATATCTAATTCCTTTTCAGGCAGTGTATTCCAGATCATCATAACTCGCTGCATAAAAAAAATTCTCACCTGCCCCTGGCTTTTTTTTGTCAATTATTTAAATCTGTGTCCTCTGGTTACCGACCCCCTCCTGCCAGTGGAAAGTTTCTGCCCGTTTACTCTTATCAAAAACCCGTCAACATTTTGAATTTCTAAGCTCTTCAGGTGAAATCACTTGGGGGTCCTCCTTTTGAGGTTAATTTTCTTTTTAATTGACTCCTGAATGAAAGTGTGAATTGGTGATTGTTTTTCCCCCAATTTGCATCAACAAATATAGATCACGTTAGTAGCTGCCATTCTTCAAAATCACATATCTTTTGTGTGCAGAAACATCACTTTATGTTGTACACAAAATGTACCTTGTACTGAGACTGCTGATACATGTACTGCTGACACATTCACATACCAATATTCATCTCCAAATGTCTCCATGCACAAAGCACGCTCACAAATGTGCAAGATTTAATGCAAGGTTATTGCAGTAAGACAATCACGGTCAGTTGTAGCTGTGAGCCAGCAAGCACGATGTTGATTCTGCTGCAACTCCTATATTCTTAAACTATAACATCACCACATAATACACAATACCCTTTCACCAATA
This sequence comes from Somniosus microcephalus, assembly GCF_052327205.1. NCBI lineage: Eukaryota > Metazoa > Chordata > Chondrichthyes > Squaliformes > Somniosidae > Somniosus > Somniosus microcephalus. The sequence continues at coordinate 23,068,439 of NC_140998.1, forward strand.
TATCTACTTCCACCACCCACCCCCCCCCGCCCCCCAAAATTGTCTTCCCCCTCCAATCCTCTCCCGAAAGCTTCAATTCCTCAACAGTTCAATTGCTGAACACTGACCGTTTTATCGCCTGGTTTAAATGAACCTTGATTCCACTCAGTTTAATTTGACCATCTTGTTTGATATTGGTCATCAAGCCACAAATCTCAGTACAATGTACATTTTCATACAATGGTTTGTGTACAGCATAAAATGACATTTCTGCACACAAAGATATAGATGATTGCAGAGCGCCACCTAGAACAGACTCCAATTCAACAGCCCCTGGGCACCCAAGAGGCCATTAATTATGTGTGAGCTTCAAAAGGTAAGATTCTTGCTGCTTGTTCAGCCAGAACCACCCAACTCATTAAGCATTGCCTTATCTGTAGCATGAGTGGGAAGAAATCCAGTCCCCCACTGACAGATCTAGCCCTTCTGGTTGTATTAGTGAGCTCAGCTAGCTGTTTAATTATCGACAGTGCCCTAGAGTACCATAAACCTGGCCTGCCACAGAGGCTTGACTTGGTCATAAACTTCCATTACCAGGCATGTCATCTTGGAGACACTTCACCACCCGCAACAAGGAGAAGAGTTATTTGTTGGTTAAGACGATTGGCAAGCCTAGGTTTGAGGCCTCGTTGGAGGGGACAGCAAATGCCAGGAGCTCTTCACCGGTGCCTTGTCAATAGCGCAACTCACGATAATGTGTGTGAAAACATGGTCACTCAACATACCTCATGGAGCAATGGTTCTGCAACTCAATCATGGTAGGTACTGAGCCTTCAATGCAGGAATAGTATTCTCATCCTACAATTCCACATAACGTCTTCCGACAGCGGTCATCGCATGTCTCAGTTTCCTCTTTAGCTACGCAATTGACAGCTGGCTTCAGCATGGTAAATGGACCTACACAGGGCAGTTTGCATCATGCCAGCCAAGTTCTACAGCTCCAGCGCCAGAGCCATGAACAAGGCTCACCAGCTCCTCATGTTTGCACCTATGGCGAAGAGGCATGCTCACCATGAGCCGGACTTTGCCCACCCAGGTTACTCAGTGACAAGTTGGTGTTGGCTGGGGCCTTGCTTCTTTCCTGCAGCAGCTTCTTGTTCTTATTACGAATCCACCTCACAGCCTGACCCTGCTCTTGCATACGAGCAAGAACTTGCATTGATACAGTGCCTCTCACAACCTCAGGACATCCCAAAGCACTTTACAGCCAATGAAGTACTTTTGCAGTATAGTCACTGTTGTAATGTAGGAAGGTTGGTGGCCAATTTGCACACAGCAAGGTCCCACAAACAGCAATGTGATAATAACCGGATAATGATATTTTTCATGATGTTGGTTGAGGGATAAATAAGAAGTTTGCAGATGATACAAAAATTGGCCGTGTGGTTGATAGTGAGGAAGAAAGCTGTAGACTGCAGGAAGATATCGATCGACTGGTCAGGTGGGCAGAAATGTGGCAAATGCAATTCAATTCGGAAAAGTGTGAGGTAATGCACTTGGGGAGGGCTAACAAGACAAGGGAATACACTATACAGGAAACTTTCTTTTATCTGGCACGGACGGGACCGACGTGGTGCCGGTTCATCAAAAATTCCGGATAACCGAACGCTATAGTAAAAGATACGGAGCTGAGAGCTCCGTATAAAGCAACAAACCCTGTTGCTTAGCAACAGGTTCAAAACAATGGCCACAAGTTGCAAGTGTCTCTGTAGCTTAGCAACAGCTGCAGCCACACCCTTGCACAGCAACACATGGAGCAAGGCAAGTAATAAAAGTTACCGGAACCTACTCCTGAATTTTGCCGGTTAACCGACATTTCTGGTTATTTAGGGGCCGGTTAATCGAAAGTTTCCTGTAAATGATAGGATACTGAGAAGTGCAGAAGATCAGAGGGACCTTGGAGTGCATGTCCACAGATCCTTGAAGCTGGCAGGACAGGTAGATAAGGTGGTTAAGAAGGCATACGGGATACTTTCCTTTATTAGTCGAGGTATAAAATATAAGAGCAGGGGGGTTATGCTTGAACTGTATAAAAACACTAGTTAGACCGCCCCTGCTCTTCTTCGAATAGTGCCATGGGCTCTTTTACATCCACCTGAGGGGGCAGACGGGGCCTTATTTTAACATCTCATCTGAAAGACAGCACTTCCAACAAGGCAGCACACACTCGGTGTTTGCACTGACGTGTTTGCCTAGATTCTGTGCTCAAGATTGAAGAACCCACCACCTTCTGACTCAGGAGAGAGAGTGCCAAGACTGACGCATAGAAAAGCAAGTCATTCAATCAAACTTTTAAACTGAACAATAACCAAGGTTTCATCTACTGAAAAATAGTCAACACAATTTATTGCAACTAGCAATCTCTCTTTTTATTATCTCTCTCATCAGTCCAATAGCCAATATGTAAAATCATAGAATCATAGACAGTTACGGCACAGAAGGAGGCCATTCGGCCCATCGTGTCTGTGCCGGCCGACAAAGAGCTATCCAGCCTAATCCCACTTTCCAGCTCTTGGTCCATAGCCCTGTAGGTTACGGCACTTCAAGTGCATATCCAAGTACTTTTTAAATGTGATGAGGGTCTCTGCCTCTACCACCCTTTCAGGCAGTGAGTTCCAGACCCCCACCACCCTCGGGGTGAAAAAAGTTCTCCTCGACTTCCCTCTAAACCTCCTACCAATATCTTTAAATCTATGCCCCCTGCTTATCGACCCCTCTGCTAAGGGAAATAGGCCCTTCCTATCCACTCTATCTAGGCCCCTCTTAATTTTAAACACCTCAATAAGGTCTCCCCTCAGCCTCCTCTGTTCCAAAAAAAACAACCCCAGCCTATCCAATCTTTCCTCGTAACTAAAATTCTCCAGTCCCGGCAACATCCTCGTAAATCTCCTCTGCACCCCCTCTAGTGCAATCACGTCTTTCCTGTAATGTGGTGACCAGAACTGCACGCAGTACTCTAGCTGTGGCCCAACTAGTGTTTTATACAGTTCTAGCAAAACCTCCCTGCTCTTATATTTTATGCCTTAACTAATAAAGGCAAGTATCCCGTATGCCTTCTTAACCACCTTATCTACCTGTCCTGCTACCTTCAGGGATCTGTGGACATGCACTCCAAGGTCCCTATGTTCCTCTACACTTCTCAATATCCTACCATTTATTGTGTATTCCCTTGCCTTGTTAGCCCTCCCCAAATGCATTACCTCACACTTCTCCGGATTGAATTCCATTTGCCACTTTTCTGCCCACCTTTCTAGTCCACTGATATCTTCCTGCAGTCTACAGCTTTCTTCCTCATTATCAGCCACACAGTCAATTTTTGTATCATCTGCAAACTTCTTAATTATACATTGAAGTCTAAATCATTGATCTATACCACAAAAAGCAAGGGACCTAGTACTGAGCGGAAACAGCTTTCCAATTACAAAAACCATCAGTCGACCATTACCCTTTGCTTCCCGTCACGGAGCCAATTTTGGATCCAACTTGCCAATTTCCCTTAGATCCTATGGGCTTTTACTTTTCTGACGAGTCTGCCATGTGGGACTTTGTCAAAAGCCTTGCTAAAATCAATGCAGACTACATCAAATGCACTACCCTCATCAACCCTTGTTACCTCCTCAAAAAGTTCAACTAAGTTAGTCAGACACGACCTTCCCTTAACAACTCCATGCTGACTGTCCTTGATTAATCGGTGACTTTCTAAATGACGATTAATACTGTCCCTCAGAATATTTTCCAACAATTTGTCCACCACCAAGGTTAGGCTGACTGGCTTGTAATTACTCGGTCTATGCCTGTCTCCCTTTTAAAACAACAGCACAACGTTAGCAGTCCTCCAGTACCACTCCTGTAGCCAGAGAGGACTGAAAAATGGTCAGAGCCTCTGCTATTTCCTCCCTTGCTTCTTTTAACAGCCTGGGATACATTTCACCCAGGCCTGGCGATTTATAAGAACATATAAGAAGTAGGAGCAGGAGTAGGCCATACGGCCCCTCGGGCCTGCTCCGCCATTCAATAGGATCATGGCTGATCTGAATCTAGACTCACGTCTACTTTCAATGATGCTAAACCCCTTAATATCTCCTCTCTCACTATGTTTATTTCATCTAATATTTCACACTCCTCCTCCTCAACTACAATGTCTGCATTGTCCCTCTCTTCTGTGAAGACAGGCGCAAAGTATTCATTAAGAACCATACCCATGTCTTCCGCCTTCACACACAAGCTTCCTTTATGGTCTCTAATAGGCCCTTTCTTTAGTTATCCTTTTGCTCTTTATGTATTTATAAAACAGCTTTGGGTTTTCCTTGAACTTACTTGCCAATATTTTTTCATGTCCTCCCTTTGCTTTCCTAATTTCCCCCTGCACTTTCTATACTCCTCTAGGCTTTCTGCAGTATTTAGCTCTTGGTATCTGACATAAGCTTCCTTTTTTTGCCTTATCCTACCCTGTATGCCCCTTGACATCCAGGGGGCTCTAGATTTGGGAGTCTCACCCTTTTTCTTTGTGGGAACATATTTGCTCTGAACCCTCCTTGAATGACTCCCACTGCTCTGACACTGATTGACCTTCAAGTAGCTGTTTCTAGTCCACTTTTGCTAAATCACATCTCAGCTTAATAAGATTGGCCTCTCCCCAATCGAGAGCTTTTACTTCCGATCTATCTTTGTCCTTTTGACGTATGAGGAAAGGTTGAGTAGGTTGGGACTCTACTCATTGGAGTTCAGAAGAATGAGAGGCGATCTTATCGAAACATAAGATTGTGAGGGGGCTTGATCGGGTGGATGCGGTGAGGATGTTTCCACTGATGGGTGGGACTAGAACTAGGGGGCATAATCTAAGAATAAGGGGCTGCCCTTTCAAAACTGAGATGAGGAGAAACTTCTTCACTCAGAGGGTAGTAAATCTATGGAATTTGCTACCCCAGAGAGCTGCGGAAGCTGTAACATTAAATAAATTTAAAATGGAGATAGACAGTTTCCTAGCAGATAAGGGAATTAGGGGTTATGGGGAGAGGGCAGGGAAGTGGACGTGAGTCTAGATTCGGATCAGCCATGATCCTATTGAATGGCCTACTCCTGCTCCTAGTTCTTATGTTCTTATGCTCTTATGTTTTCCATAACTACGCTAAATGATTTATGATCACTACCACCAATATGCTCTCCCACTGATACCCCTTCCACCTGCCCAGCTTCATTCCCTAAAACTAAGTCCAGAACCGCCCCCTCTCTTCTTGGGCTTGCTACGTACTGGCTAAAAAAGTTCTCTTGAATACATTTTAAGAATTCTGCGCCCCTCTGTACCTTTTACCCTGATTCTATCCCAGTTCATATTAGGGTATTGAAATTCCCTACTATTAATGCCCTATTGTTCTCGCACAAGAAATCTGCCTACATATAGCTCTTCTATCTCCCTCTGACTATTTGGGGGTCTGTAGTACACGCCCAGCAGTGTACACGCCCAGCAGTGTAACTTCCCCTTTTTTGTTCTTCAGTTCAACCCATATGGCATCATTTGATGATCCTTCTAACATATCATCTCTCCTCATAGCTAAGAGTAACTAAAGTGTGGCTAAAATAAATCAAACCAGAGCAGAAAAGATTAATTTCCACTGAGACAAGAGATCTAAAAACGCTCCATAAACTTTGCTTTATCAGATACATACAAGTCTCAGACCGTTTCCTGTAAGAGAGGTGCCCCTCCAGGGGTGTCCAACGTACGGTCCAAGGGCACAGACAAGGATATCTTGCCTACCAATCAGAAAGTTGATCAGCCCCTTCCCAGACACCCAACTCCCAGCCATGACTGCAATGGACTCCCAGTAATAATCCATTGCTCCTTGACTAACCACTGACTATTGCTTTGTTGTCACAGTATAGCCTTCCATCGATGGTGCAATTAGCCGATGAGAATCGCGCGACACTGCCGCACTAGCCTGGATATCGGGGAGCGCTCCCCTGTTCTTTTTCAAAATAGTGCCCGTGGGATCTTTCAAGTCTACCTGAGTGGGCAGACTCTCGTCCGAAAGATGGCACCTCTGACAGGGCAGCACTCTCTCAGTACTGCCCTGGAGCGTCAGCCTGGGTTATGGGCTCAAAGTCTCTGGAGTGGGACTCGAACCCATGACCTTCCGACTACTGAGGCGAGAGTGCTACCCACTGAGCCACGTCTGACACCTAACTGCATTCTCCCATGTCAAGGGATTGAACCCCGAGTTCCCGCTTGTCAAGCGGGGATACTCGTCACCATTACACCAAGGAGGAATGGGGATGGGACCAGACCACTGACTCGTAACAGGGTTTAGGCTAATTTGACTGGTGTCCGTGTCTGTTTTTAAACTTCGAATTAATCTCTTCAGCACCTTTTGGATTGGTACTGTATTACATTTAAAACATTCCCCCCCCCCGCTTCCCCACCTCCACACGTTTCCCTGTGTTGTACTCCTTAAAAATTCAACTTTCAATTGGGAACATGTCAGTGCTGAGCTCGAGAAGCATCAATAATTTCATTCTGCTCTAGTATTCTCCAGAGCCTGTATCGCAAAGTTCAACAAGCAGAAATTCCTAATAGTGCCATTTCAAATAAGATACAGTTCACAACTTAACCTCCAGCCAGTACGTGGAAAACTTACTGACGCTGAGGGAACAAAAATGATAGGCAGACGAAACGTCAATAAAACGCTTAAAAAAATGTCTTTTACAAAAAAACACACCATCAATTCATTCCAAGCCAATGACCATTTCTAAAAAAAAAACAAAATATCTTTTTGCAGCGATACACCATCAGCTTAGTTCTCAAATCGATTATAAAATCGTCCTCTGAACGTGTTACATAAATTCACAGCAGGTTAAGCGTGTTTTCAAAGACTCTGTAGACAGTATTACAGCAATACTCTTACCTCAGTCCTCAAACTTCTCCCACTAGAGTCCCCATCTGTGTCAAGTCAATTAGTAATTCTCCTGATCTTGACCTTAGCCAAAGTGGAGATTGATTTTTAAACCACTTTTCGCTGATTATTCTTCGCTTCTTCCCACGTGTCATAGCTAGCCAAAAATGGTTAGACAGCTGTCATCAGCACTACACAAGCAGCATACCATTATATCCCCAATCACTGCTAATCGGTCGCCATAACTTTACATCAACTGCGCTGGCCGCCAGAGCTTCATCCCTTAAGTATGCTCTATGAAGAGCCCACATACGATTGTTCGATCATGTACTTCTCCCCACTGATCCCACTATGACCTGTAGTTTCCCTAATTCAAGGAAGTTTCTTCCCTAGTTATCCTGTAACATATCAAGCAGAGCTATTGTCATGTCTCTCAAAGTTCTCTGACCATCCTCATTTTCTCACAACTGAAATGCAGCATGCCACACCAGATGCCTTCTGTTGCCTGGTTGCACCCGTAAGAACCATGAGTGGTATTTTTAAGCTAGCCAGCTAGCTATATATGCCATTTAAACCCCTCAAGTGGCTCCCATGTTAATTTGAGTTAGTGATGAGATAAATTTGAATACCATGTAATATCTCCTTTTGTAAAAAGTCCCCAACAAAGTCACCACTGACTAGAAGTGTAACTGGGCCAGCCATATCAAAAACATGGCTACAAGGATAGAGCAGAGTCTTGGTACCCCATGATTAATAGCTCATCCACTGTCTCCTCAAAGCCTCTCTACCATCTACAAAGCTCAAGTCAGGACTGTGATGGAACACTCACCTGATTTGGCTGCAGCCAAAACAACCTCAAGAAGCTCAACACCATCCAGGACAAAGCAGTTTGCTTGATTGGTGTCCTAGCACTGAAGTCAATAACCTGTGCTGTGGCTGCACTATGTACGATCTAAGGATGCACTGCAGCAATTCACCAAAGGTTACTTTAACAGCACATCCTTGTCCCCAACTTCTACCATGGAAAAGAACAAGAGTATTAATTGCGTAGGAACACCATCACTTGCAAATCACACATCATCCTAACTTGGAGATAGATCGCCATTCTTTCAGTCATTGGGACAATATCCTAGAATTCCCTACTCAACACCACCATTAGCGCAAGTACTGCGCCAGTTCAAGGAGAAGGTCCATCACCACCTTCATAGGGCAAACAACATGGCCTTGACAGCACATCCACATTCGGAGAACAAATTTTAAGAAAGAACAGCACCGAAGACAAGTAGCATCCATTCACTGGTACCCAGTCACTAGAGTAAACAGGCAAAAGCAGGAGGAAGGCTCCCAAGGCCAGTAAGGGGGGTGTGGGGGGACGACGGGAAATCAACCATGGTAGAAGCAGCAGAATCCTTGCGAGGATGCACAGGAGAACCTGTTCCCAACTGCAAAGAAAGGACTTGCATTTATCCAACGCCTCTCACGACCTCAATGTCCCAAAGCATTTTACAGCCAATGAAGTACTTTTTGAAGTGTAGTCACTTTTGGAATGTAGGAAATGCGGCAGCCAATATGCACACAGCAAGCTCCCACAAACAGCAATGTGATAATGATCAGATCATCTGTTTTCGCGATATTGGTTGAGGGATAAATATTGGCCCCAGGACACCAGGAATAACTCCCCTGCTCTTCTTCGAATAGTGCCGTGAGATCTTTTGTGTCCACCTGAGAGAGCAGATGGGGCTTCGGTTTAACATCTCATCCGAAAGACGTTAAACCAAGCTACTCTTGAGCAGGAGCCCTTCGACAACTAGTCACTGAATGGACAGTCCTGTTTACCCTCTTCACAAAAGATGCCATCAGCAGCAACCCCTCCTCAACAGCTCACTAAGCCAACATTTATGCTATCGAATAAAAGCAGCATCCACGCTTTTCTAAAAAAAAGTCTGCCTATAAAAAAAATCTTTTGTGGCAACGTAATTTTGTCAACTGATAAAGTGTGTCTCTGGTGATTCTTACCAACCTTGATACAATGTTTGAAGTCCGAACACTTGAGCCTAACAGAGTGTTCTCCGAGGTGCCACTTGAGTAGGAGTTTCTGAAGTGGTTGACTGCTTTGCGTGTCAACATGAACCTCTTGGGACTGAAGGGGCTCTTGTCTTATGGCAGCTATGTCTGGAGATAGACCTGCTGGAGGCTACCCTGTGTGCTGCTGCATGGTAACCTAGCTCTGCCGCCTTTCTGCCACGCGTACGGGCATTGTAGGGGGCCGCTGGGAAGTTGTAAAGTTGCCCCTATCCTGAGACTCCATGATCATCTGATTCCTGCTATGCCAGTAGCACTAGCTCAGCATAGTCACTGATCTGCAGGAAATCAGGCCCAATAGTACCAGGGAATCCCTGTGTCCTGGTTGTCCGCAACTGCCTGCTAAGCCCATCTAAGCTGGAAGAGAGAGTCCCCTCCAAACCAGCACCAAGGGTCTTTACATTAGTAGTCTGACCATACACAGAGGGTGCCTGGACTGCCTCAACCACAGTGGAGCACAAGAGTCAAGCTTAATTCCATCCTCGTGCAATGTCCACACACGCACCCTTCTAGTAGTGATCACGACATAGGAACCAGGAGCAGGAGCTCTTGCTGATTTTTCCCTTCTCTTGTCCAAGGGCACCCACATCGCCACTGCAGCCACAATCAGCGAACTCAGCACTGATCAAGAATTGAACCACTGGACTTCATGGCCTGGCTCACTCGGCATGACACCGAATGGCACATTTACCCATTAAGCTGTTGACTAGTGCTCAAATAATTCTGGAGAATCATTTTGCGGAACGCAAGAATCTAAATTTAGATAGTGGTTTAAGTAAAATTTATATAACTTAAACCACTGATCACTGTTGTCTTAAACACACTACTCAAGTGAATAAACAGAAGTAACAAATTCAGTCTTCTGGTAGTCAGCTGTGGCACAGTGGGCAGCACACTCGCCTCTGAGTCAGAAGGTTGTGGGTTCATAGTCCCACTCCAGAGACTTGAGCACATAAAGCTAGGCTGACACTCCAGTGCAGTGCTGAGGGAGTGCTGCACTGTCGGAGGTGCCGCCTTTTGGAGGAGACGTTAAACCGAGGCCCCATCTGCCCTCTCAGGTGGATGTAAAAGATCCCATGGCACTATTTCTAAGAGCAGGGGAGTTATCCCTGGTGTTCTGGCCAATATTTCTCCCTCAACCAACATAACAAAAACAGATTATCTGGTCATTATCACATTGCTGTTTGTGGGAGCTTGCTGTGTGCAAATTGGCTGCCACGTTTCCTACATTACAACAGTGGCTACACTTCAAAAGTACTTCATTAGCTGTAAAGAGCTTTGAGATGTCCGGTGGTCATGAAAGGCGCTATAGAAATGCAAGTCTTTCTTTTCTTTATCATTTTATTCGTAAACTTCAGCATAAAAAGCAATTTACAAGCGGAGTATAGTCACAGATAGAGCACGCAGACCTAGGCATAGGTCTTTTCGTGCTGCTTGAACAAAGGAAAAAGCTGACATTTATACACTGTTTTCTTATCAAACTGGAGCAGGCATTGCCTAATATGGTCATCTCTGGCTACTGCATAGTCCAGAGACACAAATGTGCATTTTCTTCAGCATACATCACCAACGTTCGAAGCACACAAAAACACCGTGGCCTTGCTGTGGTAAAATATCCAAGGCCGGTTGTTTGCAAACACTAGTTGTTGCTAAGTGAAAGCTCTCTCTCTCTCTCTCTCTTGATACCAACCAAATTTCCCCCCCTATATTGCATGAACCAAACATGAACACCTTTCAGAAGCTGAATTAACCAAGTTCCAGATGACAACATTCACTGCTCACAGGCCACAAATGTAATTGATTACTCATTGTTCATCATCACTGTATTGCCAAACAAAGGAACCGACATTTCTCAGCTCCTTCCTTATTGATTGAAGTGATACACTAGTCCCAAAACAACATACAGTAGTTGAGGCTGCTAAAACACTACATTATGTACTGCTCAATTACAATCCAACCTCACTCTATTGCAATATTTCTTATCTCACTTTATTTTATTGAGACTATGATTTTATCTATTGTTTTATTGATACTGCTATGGCCATCATTGCCACTCGGAGCTTTCCTTGACTGTTCTGCCGAAGCTCCAAGTACATTTTTCTACACGTTGTATTGCCAATGTATTGTAATCACAAATCTAATTCTAATTCAATCTTTCCCAGTGCTGTGAGAAACTGTGGAACTCAGATCACTTAATTTTCTCTTCATCCGACAAACTTAAGTTGTAAAACCCAAGTTTCTCATCCCTTGGCAATCACTTTGATTTACTTCATCATCATCTTTCCAACTTTGAGGTCATCCTACATTATGAACCTTGACCTTTTGGGTCTTCACCTAAAGAACCACGAACTACAGTCCCTTAAACATGTCTTAAGCTCAAATGGAAATGCAGCACACATTTGCATGTTACTCCCAAGGTAATCCCCCCCACCACCCCCGCCGCCCCCACCCCCCGCCGCCCCCAACCCCCGCCCCCACACCCCCCCCGCCCCCCAAGAAAAAATCTTGGTTAAAAACAAATGTAACAAGTCAACCCACTGTATGGCTGTTGATTAAATGTGCAAACACATAATTATAAAAAAATTTAATTAATCCGGCCTATTTTTTAAAAAGCAATTCAACGTACAGTAAATGACTGTACATGCAATGATGACATCAAGCATTCCTCTCGTTGTTACAAGAGGAAAATCTAGATCAAATCTTTAAATTCAGCCAACTGCTCAGATGCATCTCGTGGTGAAGGACATGAATTGGGTAGTGTAACCCATCCCTTGAGCATATTTGGCTTTGTGCACTTTGCTAATGCAGATAAACCAATTCAAGTGTGATATAATGTAACGCTCAGAGCTTCATCTACGATTAACTTGTAGTTAAGCTCATCCAGGTAGAAGGACTTCTTTGGAGCTCCAGTCTTTGCACTCGGGAGCCACGCAAAGATTCCTACTCACAAACTATGAATCCATCAGAGCGGAGAACAAGAGTCAGATCATTCTATAAATCCACAATATGCTCGACAGATCTTAAAGCAGGATCTAATGGCCATATATCTACTTATCTCTGTATGTATGCATCAAGACTAATCTAGGAGTAGGATATAATTAAAATAATTTGCTAGTAGGTTTATTCTAGATTTGTTTGGATGAAGGCAACCGCATTGGTCCATTTGATGTCATCCTTCCATAAATCCTGAAGCACAATAAAAAGAAAAAGAAAGACTTGCATTTATATAGCGCCTTTCCGACCACCGGACATCTCAAAGCGCTTTACAACCAACGAAGTACTTTTGAAGTGGAGTCACTGTTGTAATGTGGGAATACATCCCATAGTATAACATGCACACCATGAATTTTCTGGGAAATGTAGCATTTGTATATGGAAAACCCCCATCTTACACACTTACACACACACACACACACACGCACACACACACAGACACACAGACACACACAGACACACAGACACACAGACACAAACACAGACACACAGACACAAACACACAGACACAAACACAGACACACAGACAGACACAAACACACAGACACAAACACACAGGCTGTGAAAATTGTTAAAATACAGAGAGAGAAAGAGATACAATACAGAAGAGAAACAAGATATTGTTCAAAATGCCAAAGCATGGGACAATACAGTTTTCTTGAAGTGCTTAAAAGTAAGTTTTGAAAGGGCAAGTGTATATTTTGAAGATTTATGCTATTTGTGCTCGAGAGAACTTGTGCAGCAGAAAGGAAGGCAAGCACTCGAACAAAAGTTCAATTTTACGTAAAAAGATCAAGCAAACCACACACAATTGTCATGCAATTATAGGTGCTGAATGGTCTAAGATTCTAAAAACATAATAAAACTGCTGCTACCGTGTGGAGATCGAAATTGTGAACGAATTGTGAGATGATAACGGGCGAACTCAAAGGGCTGGATTTTCATTGAGGAGGCGGGACTACAACTTTCGGGGTTGTAGTCCCGCCTCCATCGAGTTGTGGCCCACCCACGCGATTTTCCCTTGATTGACCTTGTTGAGCCGGCCCAGCAGGCTCAGCAGGCCAATTAAGGGCCACCCAGCAACAGGTGACGTCACAGATTGTCATTTCATCTGTCAAGAGCTTTTGACAGATGAAATATCAGCATTTCACAGTTCTTTGAAGCTGTCAAACACTGACAATCTGTACTCTAAGTTAATTCCTTCCTCTCAGGATGATTTAGAGATCTCTCCGGAACAGAAAGCTGAATACTGCAGATTTTGACAGCTCGCGGCCATTCTGCTTTCTGTGCCGGTGAGATGAGGGACTCCCAAGACCTGAAGGCAGGAAGGCTGTAAAGGTAAGTAAAACTTCTTTAAATACTTTACACACACCAAACACACTTACCTCTGCACTCATGCACCCATCACTCATCTGAACACCGGACATCTCAAACCCTCCAAGCCCTTCAGCCCGACGGTCTGCCCCGCTAACTTGACGCGGGTTGGAGCCGTCTGGAATCCCACACTTCACCAATAAAAATAGGGATTAGGCTAAAAACTGCCTGTTAACTACCTGTTAACAGGCAGTTAATTGGCACTAATCCCCTTCTCGCCTTGGGGAGGTGGGTCCCAGCGCGGGTCGGGTACCCGCCTCCTTTGAAACTGGCATGGAGGTGGGTTGGGGGCGGGATGGGTTCGTGCCCCCCGATTTCGGGATTTTAACCCCCACACGCCTCCAATCCCGCCTCCACGGCTCAATGAAAATCCTGCCCAAAGTGTAGGAAGTCAGCAGGGGCGTCCTTTGTCTGTAAGGACTCAAAATGGAGCTGGTCAACATATGGTCCTTTGTTTGTGAGACCACATGGACAGGAAAGAGGAACACCAGATGAAGAGGAAGTCCCGCCCCCACACACATCACAGGAACATGAACGTGTCATGCAGCAGGAACTCCAATCAGGGAAGGTTGGGAGTGAAACTGACCTATCAGAGGTAGGCAGATGAAGATATACGAGGGGAGCCAGCAGAAAGGCACGATAAAAGGAATGGCCCAGAAGCGGGAAATTCAGAGGGACAAAGGAAGCGGTTTGACTGGCCAATCTATGTTTGCAACACACTACTTTATCCGGACTGATCGCCCAGGGAGAAGTGTATGTATGGAAATCGGACATAGAGCACAGATATTGCTAAAGAGTTCTTTTATGTATGGTTGACTTGGGATATGGATTGCCAAGGATTAGCATAAATTGCTGGGTGGTACTTTTATGTATGAAACTGTGAGCATATTTATTGCCAGAGCAAATTAATAAACTGTGGGCACAGACATTGCCGCAAGTGCTTCTATGTACTGCTTGAATAGCGGTTGGGGTTTTGAATCTGTCTTAGGAACAATAAAAAGGTTAAAGACAGAACAGGTGTGTCTGGTGTAATTTCTCATAAGTCTCAAGTCCGAACTCTATAACCAATTGGACGGGGCGAGGGGTAATTCTGTACGTCTTACAAAGGCCTATTTAAACCACAGACCAGGTATACATCGTACAAACAAGTGCTGATGTCCCAACAGTTTATCCTTCATTGGATTAACTTTAATAGGCGTATGGACACGTTCTGAAAAAATGTTTGTTGTTCTGTCTCCATGCTGCCCAGAGAATTTCATTTAAATAACATTCTAAATAACAATCCCAGAGCACTATAAAACATTTGAAATTGTAGAATTCATAATCATTAATTTAAATACAATATGGGTGTTGCATCATTCATGACCGGCAGGAGCTGCTACGTGATGTGACAGCGTTACTGTAATAAACAGGGCTTAACCTCTCGCGGCATTAAAAGCCACGAGCACACATACCAGCAGCCCTCCACCCCTGCCAATTCAGCCACTTAAGATCAAATGGAGCAGACAAAATTTCAGAAAAGTCCATTTCACATTTAAATCATAACCAGAGCAAAAAAAAAACATTTTAGTATTCTCGGGAGAAATCTTACGTTACTCAGGAAACAAAGGAAACTTAAAAAAACAAAACACGAGACTGGAAAACGTAAAAGCTTTTAAAAAAAATTAACTAGAGATGGGCCATTTAATTAAAGCCACTGGCGCACCATTAAATCTGCAAGGTCAGGAACTTTGCAATTTTAATCCACTACAGAAGAAAAAAACCTCAAAATTAAATCCAGGAATCCTTTGAGTAGTTCACCTACGTTTGCTTAATAACTGCAACATAAAAAGCCGATCCACGCTTTCCACAAATGGCTATAGAGCAGGCTAGTTATCGAATAAGTATCTTGCGTAACGCACTTCCCTACTTAATTACCAGGTACACCTTTGTGTATAAGTAGTCTGTGCTCAAGTGGCGCAACGAATCTGCTGACACTGCAGCATTCTGCAAAGAAATTATACAATTAAATTATATTTCAAGGAAAAAAACAATTCATTAAAATAAGCAATAGCGGATTCAGTTAAGCAACAAGCCGTGGATCCTTTGGGAAATATTGTAACAACCTGTGTGATACAATGCATTGCCTACTATAATTGTAGGAAATATTAATTAACTGTTTTTATAATCACTGTTTATTCACCACAACTCTGCACCTTGAAATTAGGTTCTTCACAGATTAGCAAGTAAAAAGCTCAACACATTCATATGAAATTCCTTTTTGCTGCTATTTTGCAGGAGCCTTTAACCCGTTTATTTTAAATGGGTGAGTATCTCCATTGAAAGGGCAAACAAAAAAAGAGCGTCATGCAAACATGATGAGCCTCGCACGCTAATATTTGAGGAACCTAACTTCGAGGAACTTTGGGGGCATAGTTTCAGAATAAAGGGTCGCCCTTTTAGAACTGAGATGAGGAGGGATTTCTTTTCTCAGAGGGTCGTAAATCTGTGGAATTCTCTGCCCCAGAGAGCCGTGGAGGCTGGGTCATTAAATACATTTAAGGTGGAGATAGACAGATTTTTGCAAGATAAGGGAGTGAAGGGTTATGGGGAGCGGGCAGGAATGACGTACGAGGAGAGATTGTGTCGATTGGGCTTATACTCACTGGAGTTTAGAAGATTGAGAGGGGATCTCATCGAAACCTATAAAATTCTGTCAGGTCTGGACAGACTAGATGCAGAAAGGATGTTTCTGATGGCCGGGGAGTCCAGAACCAGGGGTCATAGTCTAAGGATAAGGGGTAAGCCATTTAGGACTGAAATGAGGAGGAATTTCTTCACCCAGAGAGTGGGGAACCTGTGGAATTCTCTGCCACAGAGGGTGGTGGAGGCCAGTTCATTAAATATATTCAAGAAAGAGTTGGATATATTTCTTGAGGCTAAAGGGATCAAGGGATATGGGGAGAAGGCAGTGACAGGGTACTGAATTTGGATGATCAGCCATGATCTTATTGAATGGTGGAGCAGGCTCGAGGGGCCAAGTGGCCTAATCCTGCTCCTATTTCTTGTGTTATGTTCTTATGAACTAGAATGTCAGAATGCCACAGCAACCTCTGGTCTGGAAGGTATCTGTTTTTAATGTCAAGTTTCTGTTAATTATAGCCCCGAATTCCATTCTTCAAATCACATCCAACAGTGAGCACAACTGTTCTTTGTAATGCCTGGTTATTCTATACAAGTGTCATGGTTTCATGCGAGTTCGTTATTCCACATAAGAGCATGAAGATCAGGGGGAGAAAAGTGCCATTTCATTCCAACAAGCCAGATCCATCCAGGCTCCCTGTATGATTCTCATTCTCTTGCTCCTCTCTCAGCCAGCCTCACCCGAGGTAAAAATAAGTATGAATAGTTTTACTATCAAAACCTACCCCCAAAAAGTTCAAACGCTCAATTGCCAATTTGTTTTGAAATCATTTGGGAAAACAAACTCAATTACTGTATAGCCTTTCTCTCCTAGTCCCACCTTTAAGCAACACTAAGGAGGTAATTTTAATCCCAAAAACAGGTGGGTTAGGGTCGAGATATAAAAATTTTTAATCAGAGGCTAGACAGGGGGGCAGGCAGCCAACCAGTCTGCTCCCAGGAGGCAGTCTGGCCATTTAAATATTATAATGAGGCTGTACATGGTCCATGTCTCTGAAACATACAGGAGGGCGGGTACCCTGACCGAAACTCCTCCCCCCCAACCCCCGCTTGAAAAACCCCACTCCGGTCAACATCGGGGCCCAAGTTCCTTCCCCTACCTCACCTGGAAGAAGAAAATCAAGCAATGCTGTTAATACCTCAATGCCCATAACCGGTGTCACAGAGCATAAGAACACAAGAAATAGGTGCAGGAGTAGGCAATACGGCCCCTCGAGCCTGCCCCGTCACTCAATAAGATCGTGGCTGAACTTCTAACTCAACTCCACTCCCCCGCCCTGTCCATTATCTCGAGATAATGGACACACTGCCAGTAGCAGCAAAGTAGGAGAAGCAATGCAAGCTATTTGTGGCAGAGTGCACCATTCCTAGGCACCACTAGTTCCTGGTCATGGCAAGCGGAGTCTGTACAAGCCTACTCCAGTTATATTACCTTCTGTGATTCCTTGACCACAAGTGACATGTCTGCTGCTGCTACGCCAAGGTTATTCTCCAAGCCTCCCCGTGCTCAACATCATGCAGTGTATATCTCACCTTGTGTTGGCTTGCGTGGAATACCTTGGTCTGGAATTTGCGCTGGGTAGTTAACAGCGAACATTATTCTCCCTTTAACACTGACCGCAACTTCAGGGTGCAGCGCATGCACGCGCATGCTAACACGGAAATCCTGAAGTTGCGGTCAGTAATCCACTGCTCTGATACTGGCTGTGCTGTGGTCACGCCCCCCTCCAACCACACAAACCGCTACGAAACACACCAAGAATGAAACCGGACGGACCACCCGGCATCGACCTCGGCACCGGCTATGGACACGTCAACGGCACACCCAGCCCAGTCGACCCTGCAAAGTTCACCAACATCTGGGGACTTGTGCCAAAATTGGGAGAGCCGTCCCACAGACTAGTCAAGCAACAGCCCGACATAGTCATACTCACAGAATCATACCTTTCAGCCAATGTCCCGAACTCCTCCTGGGTATGTCCTGTCCCACCGGCAGGACAAGCCCACCAAGGGTATACAGTCGGGAAGGAGTGGCCCTGGGAGTCCTCAACATTGACTCCGGACCCCATGAAGTCTCATGGCTTCAGGTCAAGCATGGGCAAGGAAACCTCCTGTTGATTATCACCTACTGCCCTCCCATAGCTGATGAATCAGTACTCCTCCATCTTGAACACCACTTGGAAGAAGCACTGAGGGTAGCAAGGGTACAGAATGTACTCTGGGTGTGGGACTTCAACGTCCAGCACCAAGAGTGGCTCGGGAGCACCACTACTGACCGAGCTGGTAGAGTCCTGAAGGACATAACTGTAAAGTCTGTGGGTTGTATAGCGAAGTAATACACAGACTACAAGAGTAACTTAAACAGGACTTTACTATTCGAAGGTCAGGGTGAATCTGCCCAATAAATTCTGCCACAGCACTTATATACCGGTGTGGTCACCGTCGGTATTACAGTATACAGCAGCCAGGATAAAGTAGTGCCACACCTAAAATAGTTCTCTTAAAGGTGGACGGTTACATACAATAGTTCTCTTAAAGGTAGAACAGTTACATACACTACAATCCTCCCTTTTTAGCTTACAACATACTTATTCCCCATTAACATAACATCATAACATATCCAACTTCATGTTACAACAGTTCACAGAGGTAGTCTCTGCGGAAACAGTTCACAGATTCAGTCTCTGCGGGAAACAGTTCACAGATTCAGTCTCTGATCTTCTTGACTCGGTCCGGACCACGCCTCCGTGGTGTAGTCGGGCCACCTTGCTAGAGGGACTCATCCCATAGTCCTTCCCTAGACTTAACAGCTTTACTTCCATCACTTCTGAACCAGCATTGCTGACTTTTTAAAACAAACAAAAAACAGTTGGATTGCCTTGGGAAATTTTCCTACTTTCCAACTGATTTGGCTCCGTTCGGGGGACCACGTGTGTGATCGGGTAGAGGTAATAATGGTTCAGATGGTTATCATCTTCTGCTTCGTCTTTTCCTTTTTTGCTTCTTGGAGACTCTCGGGGCTCCATTGTCAGCTGCCAGCTGTAACGCCACCATCTCCCTATGTTCCTTAGACTTTAAGTGATTCATCCTGATTTTGGCACTTTGGGAGTTCTCGGCACAAGCTGGGCAGACCAGGTCCTCGTAATATTCAGTGTCACTCAACAGATCATGGTAATATTCGGTGTCGTCCTGAGCTAGGCCCGCGAGAGGGTCTTCTATTTCCTCCTTACCCAGCTGGACGTTAGCCGACTTTTGTTCCAAATCCCGACATCTGTCCTGAAGAGACTTCATCATGCGTTCAGATTCATCCCGCTTTTTCTGGGCTTCCTGCAAGTCTTTTACTAATGGCCTCATTTGTGATTTCAATACTTCAACTTCATTCGGAGATTGATTGATCGGACTATTCAATCCCTCTACTGAAGTAGCTGTTTCAGTATTCTGTTGTTCTACATTGCCGTGCGTCAGCGTACTTTTGGCATCCAAGGGCTGTTCTGCTGCAGACTTCTCAGTCTGGGTTGCCACCTCAGCTCTTCCAATGACTTTTGAGAGCTCCCTTCCCTTTGAAGATTGAGGCTCGTATTTAAGTTTTTCCCATTTTAGAGTTTTATCCCTCAGCATATGAATGAGTTGGCTGACTGTTAACTCTTCTGCCATCATCCCTTTTCCATTAACTACAGGGCTGTTTATAACCTTGCCCTGGAGGAGTTGGCTGACTGTTAACTCTTCTGTCCTCATCCCTTTTCCATTAGCTGCAGGGCTGTTTAGAACCTTGTCCTGGGGCTCCTTTGCTGCTTCTACTTCGCCATCATCCGCAGCCCCCATCATTCGAATTTCCACAAATGAATCGTCCGGTGATGCTGCACCCAACTTCAGTAGGAGCTCGGAAGTCATGTCGACCAACTCAGCTTTTTCTGCCTGCAACCTGCTAACCAGCGCCTTCAGTTGCGGCACATCTTGTTCCACCAGATTGGAGCACGCCCCTTCAGAAGCCGAATCAGCTTTGATTCGTTTGGCCTCCTCGTGCAGACGGTTTGTGTGCTCCTGCTCCCTTTTCTTCCCCAGCTGCTTCTGTTGTCTTTCCAGATTCTCCCATTCGGTATCATAGAACTTTTTCATTGCTTTCATCTCTTGCTCGAGACGGCAATTCAATTGTTCTAATTGCTGTCGCAATCTGAAATAAGTTTGCGTTCGAGCTCGATGTTCCTCAGTAATATATATGTCTGTAACTTGAACAGACTCAGAATTCTCTGTCAAGCTATGTTGTTGTTGTTCAGAGGAATTCTGTTCTGAAACTTTGTTCTCCTCTGGAGCATAAGCCTTTAGGCCCACATTCGTTCTACCAACCTTAGTCAGCAAGTTCTTTTTAGACTTGTCTTTCATGCTTGGGCTGGTCTTATCATCATCCGTTTCAGAGTCTGAGCTGATTGTCTGCCCCGAGTCCTCACTCGTTATTGCTTTGAGGTAGTGCCATTCCATGTCTATTTTCTTGATCCACTCCCGTCCTAGAAGTGGTGGTCCTCCCTCAGGTAGTACGTATAAGTCCATTCCGGGGTGTTCTTTGCCCCTGTCTCTCACCTTGACTCTTATCTTTCCCATGGGGTATACTTTATGCCCCGTGTATGTCTGCAATACGAACTCGGTATCTCTCAAGGGTATATGTGAGAATAGCTGGTTGTAATCCCTTCGATTTATGACTGATAGGGCTGATCCAGTGTCCAATTCCATTCTCACTTGGACTCCGGCTATTTTTAGCATGACCCAGATAGTTTGTAGGTCAGCTTCCTTACTCACATTATGAATTCTCAGACTACCCAGTTCCTGGCCGCTTGGGTCTGAATCCGAATTCTGTTCATCTGAACTCTTCTCAACCACCTTGTGTACTTTGTTGTACTTTTCCTGTGATGGCTTTTTTTTGTGGTTGTTGGTCTTCTTCCCTGACCGGCATACTTTGGCTATGTGACCCAGTTTGCAACATTTCCTACAGTCCTGGTTTTTAAACCAGCATTGGTTCTGGTCGTGTGTTGTCTTCCCACAACGATAACATTTCGTTGCACCCGAAGTAATTTGATCCACACTGAGGACCGCTGCCTTCAGCTGCATTTCCGCAGTTCCTTTCGCTGCGGCTTCGTGTGATGCTGCAATAAGGACAGCCCTATCCAGTGTAAGGTCGTTCTCTTCGAGCAGTCGCTTTTGCGTTCCTTCCTTCGACAACCCGCACACGAACTTGTCTCGCAATGCCTCTGTCAGATTTCCTCCAAACTGGCAGTATTTCGCTAGCCTACGCAGTTCGACCAAGTATTCCGCGTTGCTTTCCTCTTTCCGTTGCGTTCTCGCATAAAATTTGAATCGTTCCGCCAACATCAGCGGTGTGGGGTTCAAGTGATCCTTCAGAACAGCAACAATATTATCGAAGGTTTGATCCGCCGGTTTAACTGGTGCTAGAAGATGCTTCAATAGCCCGTATGTCTTCGCCCCCATCGAGTTTAGCAAGGTTATAGCTTTATCATCATCCTCTATTTTATTGGCCTCACAATATATCTCAATGCGTTCTACATACGTGGCCCAATCTTCTACCTCGGAATCGAAATCGTTGATGTTACCACGCTTAGGCATCTTCACCTCCCTGATAAACAACAACGAAATATTTCTTTAACTCTTTTTTTTAATTTTTTATTTTTTTTCCAAGATGGCAGTTTCCCCGCGCTTATCTTCTTTCCCCGCCCCTTTCAAAATGGCGGTTCCCGCTTCTGTCTTTTTCTCCACCTACTGGCGGCTTCCCGCGGTTTCCCGCGCTTATCTTCTTTCCCCGCCCACTTTCAAGATGGCGGTTCCCGCTTTTCTTCCCCTGGCGGGAGGGGTAAGCTTTTCCCTCGGGCGACGGCCGCTGGCTTTCGGGGTTCACAGCCTGCTCTTCGGCTTCAGCGCGTTCCCTTCTCTCGGCCGGGCAACCGGCTCTGGTACAACCCGTTGACGGCGAACGGTCTCAGCCGCTGGCTGGATCTCGCTCAGTCTCCCTCGCTCGGGCTCTGTCTCTCCGGTGCTGGGTACAACCCGTTGACGGCAAACAGTTTCAGCTGCTGGGCTGGATCTCGCTCAGTCTTCCTCGGGCTCTGTCTCTCTCGCTTGCTCTCTCTCGGGCTCTGTCTCTCCCGTTCGCGCGGCTCTCGCTCGGGCTCTGTCTCTCCCGCTCGCGCGGCTCTCAATCGCGCCTCCCAGCCCTCTCGCAGTCCGGTGCTTCCCTCCCCGGCTGCGGCTGAGTTCTCCGTGATTTATTTATTTTATCTCTTCCCGCGCCTTACGATCCCGGTCGCAGCGCTTCGTGGCCTCGGTCACTGTCCGACCTTTTTCACCCAATCGCTCCTCCCAGCCTCTCGCAGTCCGGTGCTTCCTCCCCGGCTGCGGCTGCGTTCTCCGCGGTTTATTTATTTTTATCTCTTCCCGTGCCTTACGATCCGGTCGCAGCGCTTCGTGGCCTCAGTCACTGTCTGGCCTTTTTCACCCCAATCGCGCCTCCCAGCTTCTCGCAGTCCGGTGCTTTCCTCCCCGGCTGTGGCTGAGTTCTCCGTGGCTTATTTATGTTTATATCTTCCCGCGCCTTACGATCCCGGTCGCAGCGCCTCGTGGTCGCGGTATTTGTCCGGCCTTTTACGCCGTCGCAGTCTAGTCGTCTCACGACGCTCCCCAGCCCGCTTGTACCGCGGCTTCTGCTCCATGCTGCCCCAGTCTCAGCGCCTCTGGGCCCGACTTCTGTCCGGCTCCTTTCCCCCTCGACCGTGGTCGAGTGCACCGCTCTTATCCTCCGTTTATTTGTTTCTATTTTCCCTTTACTCACAGTCACCGTGGCCGACTTGCTTCTCGTGTTGATCGGCTCACTCACCACCGTGGCAGAAGGGACAATCCATACCTGTTGCTGATGGAAGACTTCGTGTTTGAAATCTTCCTCCTTTCTTGGTCTGCAGACTCGAGTTTTCTCTCAGCAAAACGACGAGGGCGGGTGCCTCTTCTCGACGCTCATTTACTTCTTCAGAAGTATTGTTGCCGCAGGGTAAGATCGAACTCGTCGCCACTGTAAAGTCTGTGGGTTGTATAGCGAAGTAATACACAGACTACAAGAGTAACTTAAACAGGACTTTACTATTCGAAGGTCAGGGCGAATCTGCCCAATAAATTCTGCCACAGCACTTATATACCGGTGTGGTCACCGTCGGTATTACAGTATACAGCAGCCAGGATAAAGTAGTGCCACACCTAAAATAGTTCTCTTAAAGGTGGACGGTTACATACAATAGTTCTCTTAAAGGTAGAACAGTTACATACACTACAATAACTGCCAGTCTGGGCCTGCGGCAGGTGGTGAGAAAACCAACACGAGAGAAAAACCTACTTGAGCTTGACCTCACCAATCTACCTGTCGCAGATGCATCTGTCCATAACAGTATTGGTAGCAGTGACCACCGCACAGTCATTGTGGAGACAAAGTCCTGTCTTCACACTGAGGGCACCCTCCATCATGTTGTGTGGCACTACCAACGTGCTAAATGGGATAGATTCAGAACAGATCTAGCAGCTCAAAACTGGGCATTCATGAGGCACAGTGGGCCATCAGCAGCAGCAGAATTGTATTCCACCACAATCTGTAACCTCATGGCCCGGCATATCCCGCACTCTACCATTACCATCAAGCCAGGGGACCAATCCTGGTTCAATAAGGAGTGCAGAAGAGCATGTCAGGATCAGCACCAGGCGTACCTAAAAATGAGGTGCCAACCTGGGGAAGCTGCAACACAGGACTGCATGCATGCTAAAAAGCAGAATCAGCATGCTATTGACAGAGCTAAGCGATCCCACAATCAACGGATCAGATCAAAGCTCTGCAGTCCTGCCACATCCAGTCGTGAATGTTGTTGGACCATTAAGCAACTAACGGGAGGAGGAGGCTTCATGAATATCTTCATCCTCAATGATGGTGGAGCCCAGCACGTGAGTGCAAAAGACAAGGCTGAAGCGTTTGCAACCATCTTCAGCCAGAAGTGCCGAGTGGATGATCCATATTGGCCTACTCCGGAGGTCCCCACCATCATAGAAGCCAGTCTTCAACCAATTCGATTCACTCCACGTGATATCAAGAAACAACTGAGTGCACTGGATACAGCAAAGGCTATGTGCCCCGACAACATCCCGGCTATCGTGCTGAAGACTTGTGCTCCAGAACTAGCCACGCTTCTAGCCAAGCTGTTCCAGTACAGCTACAACACTGGCATCTTTCCAACATGTGGAAAACAGCCCAGGTATATCCAATCCGGCCAATTACTGCCCCATCAGTCTACTCATAATCATCAGCAAAGTGATGGAAAGTGTCATCGATAGTGCTATCAAGCGGCACTTACTCACCAATAACCTGCTCACTGATGCCCAGTTTGGGTTCCGCCAAGACCACTCGGCTTCCGCCTTGGTCCAAACATGGACAAAGGAGCTGAATTCCAGAGGTGAGGTGAGAGTGACTGCCCTTGACATCAAGGCAGCATTTGACCGAGTCTGCCATCAAGGAGCCCTAGTAAAACTGAAAGCAATGGGAATCGGGGGGAAAACTCTCCACTGGCTGGAGTCATACCTAGCACAAAGAAAGATGGTTGTGGTGGTTGGAGGTCAATCATCACAGCCCCAGAACATCGCTGCAGGAGTTCCTCAGGGTAGTGTCCTAGGCTCAACCATCTTCAGCTGCTTTATCAATGACCGTCCCTCCAACATAAGGTCAGAAATGGGGATGTTCGCTGATGACTGCGCAATGTTCAGTGCCATTCACAACTCCTCGGATAATGAAGCAGTACATGCCCACATGTAACAAGACCTGGATGACGTTCAGGCTTGGGCTGATAAGTGGCAGGTAACATCTGCGCCACACAAGTGCCAGGCAATGACTACCTCGAACAAGCGAGAGTCTAACCACCGTCCCTTGACATTCAACGGCATTACCATCGCCAAATCTTGGGGGTCACCATTGACCAGAAACTTAACTGGACCAGCCACATAAATACTGTGGCAACAAGAGGTCAGAGGCTAGGTATTCTGTGGTGAGTGTCTCACCTCCTGACTCCCCAAAGCCTTTCCACCATCTACAAGGCACAAGTAAGGAGTGTGATGGACTACTCTCCACTTGCCTGGATGAGTGCAGCTCCAACAACATTCAAGAAGCTCGACACCATCCAGGACAAAGCAGCCCGTTTGATTGGCACCCCATCCACCACCTTAAACATTCACTCCCTCCACCACCGGCACACCGTGGCTGCAGTGTGTACCACCTACAAGATGCACTGCAGCAACTCGCCAAGGCTTATTCAGCAGCACATCTCAAACCCGCGACCTCTTCCACCTAGAAGGACAAGGGCAGCAGGCGCATGGGAACACCCCCACCTCCAAGTACCCCTCCAAGTCACACACCATCCTCAATTGGAGGTATATCAGCTGATCCTTCATCGTTGCTGGGTCAAAATCCTGGAACTCCCTCCCTAACAGCACTGTAGGAGCACCTTCACCACACGGACTGCAGCGGTTCAAGGCGGCGGCTCACCACCACCTTCTCGAGGGCAATTAGGGATGGGCAATAAATGCTGGCCTTGCCAGCGACGCCCACATCCCATGAACGAATATAAAAAACTGTGGGAGAACATGCGGAGGCCATGCTTCTGAGAAAACATATTTAAATTGCAAGATGGCTGGATGATGCATTTCACTGCTACTTTTAAGCAATATTGAATCAAATGCTACAAGAGCAGTACCAGCCTGGGCAAATGTGACTGCAGTGCATAAATGAAAGGGAGGGGAAAAAAATCAATGATACGGTTCCTGTATTGGATATTACTGGTGTAGAACAGGCATCGAGGAGGTTTAATTTCCTCTGGTAGCACACAGGTATGCTGTAACATTTCTTCATCCTTCAGGTTAACCCATTGGGCCAGTTAATATAGCCGTCAAAGGAATTTTAAACAAACATGTTAACCAGTGCACCAGAGGAAATCAATTCTCCACCACCCCACCCCCCCCCAATCAAGTCTGTTGAACCTTCAGAGACAAGCTCATGGAAAACGATGGGACAGATGAAAGATCTGAAGCAATGTTATATTGGCCGAGAAAATAAGATCCTTTTGTTCAATGTAAAAATGCTGTTTCTTTGAAAGGGGAGGGGGGTGTGTGTGTGGGGGTGTGTGAATGGGACATGAATCTCCAAAGGAAGGGGCTCAGCAAAAGATCTTGGAACCTCTGCCCCACACACCAAGCATTTGGTGACCTCGCTGAGTAAGATTGCCAATTAGTATTCAATCAATGATCCTTTTTGCTGCAGGCCCCTGACCACTAGGAGATGCATGAAAATGACCCAAGCTCATCACATGGCATATTTACAGCCTGGCCAAGAAAGGCTTCAGTCCTACAGGCCAAGGGTAGAGTCAAACCCAGGTCCATGAAATACTATACTGTAATGAGATGAAATTGATCCATTTACAGTATTGTAATGTAAACCCAGGCAATGTGACAATTGCAACATGAATAAAGCAATACTGGTCTAAATTGCATTTTGTTTAAAAAGGCAACTCTTTGCTTGGAATGACAATTGTGACCAAGGATCCCAACTGTTTGCCATCACTTGTGGAGCTGGCAATTATTAGTTTAAAAAAAATAATGTAGGACACTTGAGGCTAAATGCTTCACAATGAAAATATCGGCCCTGAATTCGTGGTCGGCAGCGTAGCTAAGGCGTACACCTCCGACGTCCAAGCAAAATCTGCAATTACCTCGTGCGAACTCCCCTTCATGAAGTTGCTTTCAAACGCTGCAGTGTTGTGCGCAGCGCAGTGGCCCACGGATCCCAGGGGCGCACCGCTGTGCGTATGTGAACCTGGGATCACGTGGGGCGTGATCACTTTTTTTTTATTCATTCATGGGATGTGGGTGTCGCTGGCAAGGCCAGCGTTTATTGTCCGTCCCTAATTGCCCTTGAGAAAGTGGTGGTGAGCCGCCTTCTTGAACCGCTGCTGTCCGTGTGGTGAAGGTAGTCCCACAGTGCTGTTAGGGAGGGAGTTCCAGGATTTTGACCCAGCGACGATGAAGGATCGGCCGATATACTTCTAAGTCAGGGTGGTGCGTGACTTGGAGGGGAACTTGGTGGTGGTGGTGTTCCCATGCGCCTGCTGCCATTGTCCTTCTAGGTGGAAGAGGTCGCGGGTTTGGGAGGTGCTGCCGAAGAAGCCTTGGCGAGTTGCTGCAGTGCATCTTGTAGATGGTACACACTGCAACCACGGTACGCCGGTGGTGGAGGGAGTGAATGTTTAAGGTGGTGGATGGGGTGCCAATCAAGCGGGCTGCTTTGTCCTGGATGGTGTCGAGCTTCTTGAGTGTTGTTGGAGCTGCACTCATCCAGGCAAGTGGAGAGTATTGTGATGAAATATATTCCATTCATCACTGCCTGTTTTCTGTGTCTTCCAACTGCCTGCTTTCTGTGTCTTTTCCCTTCCCCCAGTCCTCATGTATTATGCATTGGAATGTGCTGGAACTGGTTGTGTGCAGGGCTCCGCCCATACCTGGCTCCTTTGTAATCTAACTTCAGTCCGGCATCAGCCTCCTGAAGGTAGACATCTCTCTATTTTACGTGTTATGTTCTGAGTTAATAAAAGCCTTACTTTTGTTCTGCTAACTTCGAGTCTCGGAATAATTGAGGCACATCAATTTTATTAACTCAATTTTCAACACTATGGATCAACTCCTGAAACCCGAACGTTTGGATTTGGATCAACATGCTCCGGACGCATCAGCACGCTTCGGACACTGGTTTGACTGTATGGAATTCTTCCTGGACAATTCCGCAGCCGTCAAAGACGCTACGGACACTGCGAAGATGAGACTCGGAATGCTACGGAATTGGGTAAGCCACCGGGTTTACCCCCTCATCCAAGACGCCGATACGTACCTGGCCGCCTGCAATACCTTAAAGGCGCATTACCAGCAGCCTACGAATGAGGTGTATGCTAGGCATCTACTCGCTACTCGCGCACAGCGACCTGGGGAATCGGTGGAGGAGTTCCTAAGCATCCTGAAAAAGCTTGGCAAGGACTGTAAGTGCCGAGATGTAAAAGCCGCAGTGTACACCGACGAGCTTGTTCGCGATGCCTTTATCACAGGCCTCAGCTCCACTCACATCCGGCAAAGACTGCTGGAAAAAACGGGGTTGGACCTGAAACAGGCTGCGGACACCGCGCGGTCCCTGGAGATGGCCCAGAGAAACTCGGACGCCTACTCTTCAGCCCGCGCCGCCCACGCCGCCACGTGTGCGCCGAGGGCACCGCCATCTTGGAAGGCATCTTCCCCGCCCGGCAGCCCGACACCGGCGGGGCCCAGCTCTCCCCCCAGAAGCCCTACGACAGCCGCGACGCGTCAAGGACCCAACTGCTACTTCTGCGGGCAGCCAAAGCACACCAGAAACCTGTGCCCGGCGAAAGGCACCACCTGCTTTAAGTGCGGTAAGAAGGGGCACTTCGGGAAGGTGTGCAGAGGGAACCCCGCCGGAAAACCAACCGCCGGAAAACCCGCCACCGCCGCGTGTGCGCCGTGGGAGCGGCCATCTTGGACGCCATCTTGCCCGACCTCGTGGGGTCCGCCATCTTATGAGCAGACAGCGTGGACGCCATCTTGTCTCAATCAGGGCCCTACAGTGGCATCGGTCACAGTGGACCAGACCAGGCCGCATCCGCTATCCAAATCAATGGTGGACATCGAGGTAAATGGGTGCCGGGTTAAATGCTTAATTGACAGTGGAAGCACGGAGAGTTTTATCCACCCTGAACTGGCACAACAACTCTCCCTAAAGGTGGTCCCTGCTCAGGGTACCATCTCTATGGCCGATAAAACCCAGACATCGACCATTCTGGGTTACTGCACGGTACAATTGTGCGTTAACGGAACTGTGTATGATAATTTTAAAGTATTAATCATGAAGAATCTATGTGCGAGCGTGATCTTGGGTTTGGATTTCCAGTGCAACCACCAAAGCATCACGCTCAAGTACGGTGGGTCCCAGCCGCCCCTCACAGTGTGCGGTCTGGCTACCCTGAAGGTAAAGCCGCCTTCGCTATTCGCGAACCTTACCCCTAACTGCCGGCCAATAGCGACCAAAAGCAGGAGGTACAGCTGGGAGGACAGGCGGTTTATCGCGACCGAGGTAGACAGGCTCCTGAAAGAGCGCATTATTGAACACAGCAACAGCCCGTGGCGCGCCCAAGTGGTAGTGGTAAGGGGTAGCGAGAAGAAACGGATGGTGATCGACTATAGTCAAACGATCAACAGGTACACCCTACTAGACGCCTACCCGCTACCCCGCATATCAGAAATGGTGAACCAAATCGCCCAATACCGGGTGTTCTCCACCATCGACCTCAAGTCAGCGTACCACCAGCTCCCTATCAGACCAGAGGACCGCCCGTACACCGCCTTCGAGGCGAACGGACGCCTCTACCAATTCCTCAGAGTCCCCTTTGGGGTGACGAACGGGGTCTCGGTCTTTCAGAGGGAGATGGATCGCATGGTCGATGACCACCACTTGCAGGCAACCTTCCCCTACCTCGACAACGTCACCATCTGCGGTCACAACCAGCAGGATCACGACTCGAACCTCGAGAGGTTCCTGAAAACCGCACAAAAACTCAACCTCACCTATAACGAGGACAAGTGCGTTTTCAACACCACGCGCCTCTGCATACTGGGCAGCGTGGTGGAGAATGGGGAAATCGGACCAGACCCCGACCGATTGCGCCCCCTACGGGAGCTGCCCCTGCCCAACACTCCCAAAGCCCTGAAAAGGTGCCTGGGGTTATTTTCTTACTATTCCCAATGGGTCCCCAACTACTCCGACAAAGCCCGCCCCCTCTTGAAAGCATCCTCTTTTCCGCTCTCTGCTGAGGCCCACGCCGCCTTCAAAAGCATTAAGCAGGATATTGAGCGGGCCACGCTACAGGCAGTGGACGAGAACACTCCATTTCAAGTGGAAAGTGATGCGTCCGACTTCGCCTTGGCGGCCACCCTCAACCAGGCGGGGCGGCCCGTAGCTTTCTTCTCGAGGACCCTCCAAGGCCCCGAGATCAGACACTCCTCCGTGGAAAAGGAGGCCCAAGCCATCGTGGAGGCAGTGCGCCACTGGCGCCACTACCTAGCCGGCAAACGCTTCACCCTACTTACCGACCAGCGATCGGTAGCGTTTATGTTCAACAATAAACAGAGGGGGAAGATTAAAAATGATAAGATTCTTAGGTGGCGGATCGAGCTCTCCACTTTCGAGTACGACATCATTTACCGGCCAGGGGCCCTTAACGAATCCCCTGACGCCCTCTCACGAGGGATGTGTGCCAGCGCCACCGAGGATCGGCTACAGACCCTCCACAACGACCTCTGCCACCCAGGGGTCACGCGGCTGTTCCACTTCATAAAGTCCCGTAACTTACCCTACTCGATTGAGGAAGTTCGGTCTCTGACCAGGAACTGCCGCACTTGCGCTGAGTGCAAGCCTCGGTTCTACCGCCCAGATAGAGCCCACTTAATCAAAGCTACACGGCCCTTCGAGCGGCTCAGCTTAGATTTCAAGGGCCCCCTCCCGTCCGTCGACCGCAATGTTTACTTCCTGAACATTGTGGACGAATACTCCCGTTTCCCATTCGCCTTCCCCTGCCCCGACATGACCAGCGCCACGGTCATTAAATGCCTCAACAGCCTGTTCTGCCTGTTCGGTATGCCGAGCTATATCCACACGGATAGGGGGGCGTCCTTCATGAGTGAAGAGCTACGCCAGTACATGCTGTCCAAGGGGATCGCCACGAGCCGTACCACCAGCTACAACCCCCGGGGTAACGGCCAGGTGGAGCGAGAGAACGGGACAGTGTGGAAAGCAGTCACTCTAGCTCTAAGGACCAAGGGCCTCCCTATCTCCCGCTGGCAGGAAGTCCTCTCGGATGTGCTCCATTCGATACGGTCGCTATTGTGTACGGCCACTAATACCACGCCTCATGAACGAATGTTTGTCTTTCCCCGGAAATCCACCTCGGGCGTATCCATGCCGTCATGGCTCTCCACCCCAGGTCCGGTACTCGTGCGAAGGCATGTGAGGGGCCACAAGACGGACCCTCTCATGGAGCCAGTACACCTACTCCACGCCAACCCCCAATACGCATATGTCCGGCACGCCGACGGAAGGGAGGACTCCGTGTCCATAAAAGACGTCGCCCCAGCCGGCATCGACAACAACCACGGCAATAGCAGCGACGACGATCACAGCAACCCTTACCCACCCACTATTCTTTCATCACCCCCGGAAGAACATCGACCAACGGCACCCCCACCAACTACCCCTTCAACAACCCCGGCGGCACCCCCGGCAGAGACCCAGGAGGCTACCGGGGACACCCAGCCGACACCCGCGGCACCACAACAGCCACGTCGGTCGCAGAGGACTATCAAACCCCCGAACAGACTAAATTTATAGAAGGGGTGAATGTGATGAAATATATTCCATTCATCACTGCCTGTTTTCTGTGTCTTCCAACTGCCTGCTTTCTGTGTCTTTTCCCTTCCCCCAGTCCTCATGTATTATGCATTGGAATGTGCTGGAACTGGTTGTGTGCAGGGCTCCGCCCATACCTGGCTCCTTTGTAATCTAACTTCAGTCCGGCATCAGCCTCCTGAAGGTAGACATCTCTCTATTTTACGTGTTATGTTCTGAGTTAATAAAAGCCTTACTTTTGTTCTGCTAACTTCGAGTCTCGGAATAATTGAGGCACATCAAGTATTCCATCACACTCCTGACTTGTGCCTTGCAGTTGGTGGAAAGGCTTAGCCAACCCGGAAACACAGGATATTGCTGATTTGCCCACAACTCATTTTAAATAATTTAGTAGCCAGAAATGCTATTTTATTAACAAATACTATTGCAATGATTCTAATTTAATACACAAACCAAGATTATAATACGCAAACCTAGAATTACAATCTCCTTTATTAGACTAACTAACTTCTGATTAATTTAAATAATTAAAAATCAAGGCCTAGAAATTCAGTGGGCTGCGCCACCCGTTAGCGCCTTAAGAGGGCGCTAAGTGGGTCGGAAGCCACTGGCCGCGCCTCCCGCTAAATTCAGCGGGACGCTAATGGCGGCGCTAGCTGTTAGCGCTGCGCCGCTGCTGATGACGTCATCGGTGTGCGCAGCGCCCCGATCGTGATATTTAGATGCGCCCCCGCTTTAACACCGGGCGCTATTTGCGACCGGTTCAGGGGGGCCTACCTGCGGCGGTAGAGGCGCTAATTAAAGGAGGTGCGGGGCGGCCATTTTTTTTGCTGGCCGCCTGCCAGCACCTCTCCGCGCTGCCGTCCCCAGCCTCCTGAGCCCCCCCCCCCCCCAACTGTGTTCCAAGAGCCTGGCACTTCTCCTCGGTGCCGGGCTCTTTTGCCGGCACTCGCGATCCTCGATCGCGCTGCGCAAGGCCCCCTCCCCTTTAAGAAGGGGAGGAAGGCCTGTAGTACCGCAGCGCCGTGCCG
The DNA here is from genome assembly GCF_052327205.1 of Somniosus microcephalus. NCBI lineage: Eukaryota > Metazoa > Chordata > Chondrichthyes > Squaliformes > Somniosidae > Somniosus > Somniosus microcephalus. The sequence continues at coordinate 23,101,063 of NC_140998.1, forward strand.
CAGCGTGTGGCGCTGCAGCACGTTGCGCAGCGATATTCAGCTGCAGCGCCCCAAGAGGGATGCGGGGCGCCTCCAGTAGCGCCGCGCTTCCCTCTGGGGTGCGCAAACTGAATTTCCGGCGGGCGGCCGCGACTGCTTCCGGGGCGCTACTTTTAGCGCCCTGGCGAGGCTGGCGCCCCAAACGGGGCTACAGTGAATTTCTAGGCCCAAGAGTTTAAATGTCTGATAACATGAGGAAATCATGAATGTGACTTATATCCTAGCTAAATAGAAGTTGGGAAATAATTAAACTGAATCTACAAAAGGCTTTTGGTCCTCAAAGACGACGACACAAAAAGCCCTCGTTTTCAAACTCGAACAAATGAAACAAATTAAAGTTTCTTCCGGACACGAACCAGTGCCTCACTGTAGCATAAATCAATACAATTTTCTCATCACCACCCCCCCAGCCCCTCCACATCCCCCTGCCAACCTTACGCTGTGCAACAGGCTCCTGGCCCCTGTTTGCACCAGACGGATACATTTTCAGGGTAATTGATGCGCAGGCGGTGAGCAATTAGCCCAACTTTTCGCCAGCGCGTTGATTTGAACGGGTGGGTGAAAAGTGCAGCGAAGCCGATGAGCAGTCGGAACCTGACAGATCGCAAGTTCGGGATTTTAGCGCGTGACAATTTCAAAGGCGGCGTGACGGCGTACACAGGGAGTAGGCAGTCACACCGACCGCGAATTCAGGGCCGTTATGTTCAACGGTCACCTTCCCCTTTAAAACTTACATTCTGAATACCCGTACTTACGAATTGACCCTTTTTAAAAAAAAAGCTGCGATTGATTGAGCAGTGTTACGAATTGGTTTAAAAAGCAAACCAGTGAAATCAAACTTTTTCCCCCTTTCACCCACCATCCCCTACCCCCACCCCCACCTAAAAAACTTCCATTCCCCGAGCCTCAAATCGCTGTGAAACTGAACTCTGCGTAGTATTATTCAGGCAAAACAATCTTGGGCATCAGTTTCAAATCAAGTACCATTGTACAGGAAACTCTCTTTTTACCGGCACCTAAATAACCGGAAACCTCTCTTAACCGGCAAAATTCAGGAGTAGGTTCAGGTAAGTTTTATTTCAGATTAGTGGCCGTGTAACCGGGGTTCCTGGATCTGTGGCCGTGCAACAGGGACGCCTGGATCTGTGGCCGTGTAACCGGGTTTCCTGCACCTGTTGCCATGCAACAGGGATGCCTGGATCTGTGGCCGTGTAGCTGGGGTACCTGCACCTGTTGCCATGCAACAGGGACGCCTGGATCTGTGGCCGTGTAACCGGGGTTCCTGCACCTGTTGCCATGCAACAGGGACGCCTGGATCTGTGGCCGTGTATGGGGCTCTCGTACCTTAGTAAGTATACCTCTATAATCCGGACTTTTTGATCAACCGGCACCACGCCGGTCCCGTCGGTGCCGGATAAAAAAGAGTTTCCTGTATTCATGCACGTGCTGAATCTTTGCAGAGCGTCATCACAATGGATGATGTAGTTCGGCGCTTGCCCAGAAACCAGGAACTGCAGTGCATTGTGCACTGCACAAAGCCTAAACTGACCAGACAGCACTCCCTTTGCAGTTGTCAATGTAAATGGCCATCTCGCACAGCAGTCAGTATTTGAGGATGTGATCAGATCTGGAGCAGCGATTCAGTACTGCGCAAATGCAGGTGTAGCAATGTATAATTCTAACATTTGGTTAACGAAATAACCATCGTTCAGTGTGAACTTTGCGTTACAGGCAGGCGGAGTGACGGCATCACCCACCCGACATCCTCGGCGAGAGCCATTTTTTTTTGTTGAGGGGGCCGGATTTTGTTTGCATCTGATAGGGCGAGCTGCAAGCGCTGAACCAGTGCTCACAGGCAGCTCGCCAATGATCTGGGGCAGGGGAGTAAAACCCGGCAGCTCCTCGACAGAGCCCAGCCAGAACATCTTGGTCCTCCTAAACCCCACAACAACAAAAAGACTTGCAGTTTTGTGAGCGGTCTGAATCATCGTCTTTAAAGAACCGCTGGTTAGGCCGTACTACTCCCAACACCAATGAGCGAAATACACGTCTGCCCAATGGTACGTGAAATTGCATCGGGTTCCTATGTGTGTCCAAGGACCCCGATATACATACTGATGTAAGAAAACTACTAGGCACTTGGTCTAAGTATTAAGCAAGGCTTTAATCAACTGTTTTTCAACATGGAGATCTAGTTGTGTCCTTCACTAGTTCCTGTTAAAGAATGTCCTGAGCAAGCTGGGCCCATGCCCGAGTATTTATACTCTCCCTGGACAGCGCCACCAGCAGGCCGCCCAGTATTACTTCATAAGTCATTTCCACATGAATGACAAGATTCATGTCATTCTTCCCGCCTGAAAGATTGGAAGTCCGGCGGCTTCCTTCTACCGAATTAATTGGACTAAGAATAGACGCAGTCGTTTGGATCTCTGTTGGAGGCCGGAAGGCACATCTCCTCGGACCGTGTTTTAGTCCCTGAGTCGCTTGGTTCGTACCGGCGGGCTGACAGAGTCCGTGTCGCCTTAACATATAGTTGCTGTAGCATTTGGGTAGCGGAGTCATAGTCTACACAGTCTTCGATAAAGTCAAATACATGATTGGCAAGCATTCGTAACTTATTAGGAACATTCTCACCACACTCCTCGAGGAAGTTGCTGAAGGTACGATACCAGTGTTTCCATACCTTAGCAGCTGTAAGTGAATTCGGGTCCAGGTCGAGATGGGCGGGTCTGAGTAGTTTCTCCATGATGGATTGATTACTACGTCCGAGTTCCCTTCTACAGTTTGAATCGTAGCTGTCTGTTCCCAAATCACTCAGAGCGTGGAGCCGATACACAGTTGATTAAATTGACGTAAGAAAACTACCAGGCACTTGGTCTGAGTATTAAACAAGGCTTTAATCAACTGTTTTTCAACATGGAGATCTAGTTGTGTCCTTCACTAGTTCCTGTTAAAGAATGTCCTGAGCAAGCTGGGCCCATGCCCGAGTATTTATACTCTCCCTGGGCAGCGCCACCAGCAGGCCACCCAGTATCATTTCATAAGTCATTTCCACATGAATGTCAAGATTCATGTCACGTACCTCAATGAAATGCCTGGCTGTTACAGACTGGCACCCTTCCCACCTCCACCCACCACCCCCGCTCCTCCCTCACCACCATTTTACCAGGACTGGTTGGAAACTTCGGCCGACACGTCTGCAGCAGGAACACAGGGTGGCAAGCTCAATGTTGCAGCCTGCCGAGTGCTCCCGCGCCCTTTCGGCTCGGTAGACGATGGGGCGGGGGGAATCGGTACCCAAGTCTAACATTGCACACTTTTAATTTTAAAAAAACACTCAAAGAAAATCCACCAATGTATAAGCTATGCTAAATGAACAAAGCCTTCAGATAAATAAAGGCCAGGTTAAAATAATTGTAATACAGGAAACTTTCTGGTATCCGGCACGGACGGGACCGATGTGTTGCCGGTCCATCAACAATTCCGGATAACCGAACGCTATAGTAAAAGATACGGAGCTCAGAGCTCCGTATAAAGCAACAAACCCTGTTGCAGCTTCAAAACAATCGGCACAAGTTGCAAGCGTCTCTGTAGCTTAGCAACAGCTTCAGCTACACTCTTGCACAGCAACAAATGGAGTTTAAAAAGGTAATAAAAGTAATAAAAGTTATCGGAACCGACTCCTGAATTTTGCCGGTGGATAGAGCGTTCCGGTTATTTAGGGGCCGGTTAATCGAAAGTTTCCTGTAGTTTTTGGCTATACTGTAAGTGTCGTTAGTGTACTCTATGTCCTGAGATACTGGATCCTGACAAAATTATGAGATTACGTAGAATGTACAGCACTGAAACAGGGCATTCAGCCCAACTGGTCCACGCCGGCATTTATGCTCCACACGAGTCCCCTGTCAATTCAATTCAATTCAATTCAAATCGCTTTATTGGCATGACAAGGTACATCTTATGTTGCCAAAGCATCGAAAAACATTCATGGTTGTACACAAAAATACAGATCTATCCATACAGTGTACAAACAGATATATCCCTGAGTGTATAAATATATATTCATATAATTTGTATATACTCTTTTCTTATATTTAGTGGTTGTCCCTCTGTTTATGGCAAGCTGTAACATAGTGTGCTGCTAAGGTTACACAATTTCTCTCTTCCCCTAGTAGGTATGGGAGTTTTTGGTCGTCATTCAAATTTCTGAATTCCGGGCATATTTTTGTGAATTTTGGGTAGAAATTCTCCCTTATGCCCTGATATTTTCTACACGCTGTGAGGAAGTGCATCTCTGTCTCCACCACTCCCTGACTGCAGTGAGAGCATATCCTGTCCTCTCTTGGTAGCCGGGTCTGCCTGTGTCTACCTTTTTCGATCGCCAGGCTATGTTCACTAAGTCTGTACATTGTCAAGGTTTTTCTCATTTTGCTATCCTTTACCCTGGTCAAGTAATCAGCCATGTTGTATTGTCTGTTTAGGGCCAAGTAGCAATTGAGTTTGCTTTGGGTTTTTGTTGTTTCTGCCCAATATGACAGATATTTTTCCTTTTGCTTAGCGACGATTGTGTTGGGTCGAATTCTTTGTGTTACGCTGTCACTGTCCTGGGGCTGGTTATTGTTAGTAGTGTTAGTAGTTACTTCACTGAGTCCCAGGACTAGTTGACTGAGGGTATTCTTCTTTATGGTCCTTTCTTGGCATTTCAAGGCTTCGTAATGATAGCATTGGGGGTTGCTCATTTCTAGGTGTTTCCAAAATTTGGTGGCTCTTTTTTGGATAGTGATTATTAATGGATATTGGCCTAGTTCTGCCCTGCATGCATTGTTTATGGTTTTCCTTTGAGTCCGGAGGATACTTCTACAGAATTCTGCATGTAGGATCTCAATTGGATGTTTGTCCCATTTTGCAAATTCTTGTTGTGTTAGCGGTCCCCACACCTCACTGCCATAGAGTGCAATTGGTTCAATTACCGATTTGAAAATTTTGAGCCAAATGCTAATTGGGATTTCTATTTGGATTGATTTTTTAATGGCATAGAAAGCCCTTCTTGCTTTCTCTTTCAGTTCATTCACAGCCAGATGAAAATTTCCTGTAGAACTGATTTTTAAGCCCAAGTATGTGTAGTTAGTGGTTTGTTCAATTTTGGTTGTTCCTAGTGTGAAATTTATTTTGGGTCCCTGATGTCTGGATCTTTGCTGGAACACAAGGACTTTGGTTTTTTGGGGATTTATTGTCAGGGCCCAGGTCTGGCAGAACGACTCCAGCAGATCCAGGTTCTGCTGTAGACCCTCCTTAGTTGGTGACAGCAGAACCAGGTCATCTGCATAGAGGAGGAATTTAACCTTGGATTCATATAGGGTGAGGCTGGGTGCTGTAGATTGTTCAAGTAGTTTTGCCAATTCATTTATGTAAATATTAAAGAGTGTCGGTGAGATGGGCGAGCCCTGCGTCACCCCCCGCCCCTGTGGGAAGTATTTTGTTTGTTTGTCTCCAATTTTAACTGCACATTTGTTGTTTGTATACATTGATTTAATTACATCATATGTTTTTCCCCCTACCCCGCTTTCGATAAGTTTCAGGAATAAACCGTCGTGCCAGATGAAATCGAAAGCCTTCTGGAAATCTATAAAGCATGCGTAGATTTTGCTTTTGTTTTGATGAACGTGTTTGTCAATTAGGGTCTGTAGGGTGAAGATATGATCTGATGTTCTATAGTTTGGCAGGAATCCAATTTGGCTTTTACTCAAGACATTGTGCTCCTCAAGGAAGTTTATAAGTCTTTTGTTTATGATACTACAGAATACCTTCCCCAGGTTACTGTTTACACAGATGCCTCGATAGTTATTTGGGTCGACTTTGTCACCCCACCAGCATAGCCCTCTGTTCCCTTTCTCCCTCATGTGCTTATCTAACTTCCCTCTAAATGTATCGATGTTATTCTCCTCAACTACCCTCTGTGATAGTGAGTTCCACATTCTACCCACTCTTTAGGTGAAAGAAGTTCCTCCTGAAATCAAGCTGCAATGAAGATTCTGGCTATGACATTCATCAGAAAGTACTATTACAGTTAAACAGCTTTGCCATTTCTTGAATCCCAATCTATTTCCAGTGTTTGCCTTTCACCTCAGCATAATCTCCTTCAATTGGGATAGTGGGAGCTGTGTTTCACAACCACGGCCAATGTTGCTTGCAGTCACACATCAGAAGTCAAGTCTGTGTGGAGTATGAAGGACAAGGCCATTCTCTCCCCGCCCCCACCATTCATCCTAATTATCACAGTGACATCAGCCTCAAGCCTCAACACACAAATATATAACCATCTGCTAACTGAGTCATCATTATGACCTTTATGGTGACCAGACCACTGTTAGAAATTAGGGTATCCAAAATATATGGGATATTATGCGAATTAAACTGTGACGTGAATAAGACTGTGTTTACATGACTATTAGAACTTGAGGCAAAAAGTCTCTTCAGACTAGTATTAGAATAACTAGATAGATGCTTCGAACCTGCTTGTGTTTTGGTTCTCTGCGGATGTTATAGCATTTGGCACTGTTTCCAGGCTAGCTATCTGCTGTTTGTAAGTTAGGATTTTTACTTTGTTTAGCAAAACTGCTTTGAAATGCGTAAGTTAACCAGTGTGTGAGAATAGAAGAGAGGATATCTTTGAGAATTTAATGATTCATTCCATGGTACAATCGTTTGATAATAGAATGACAATTAGTTTTGCACAGCTAAAGTTGCATGAACAGCTTGAATACAAATAACTGATAACAAGCAGCAACAAACATCAAAACATCTGCAGGCCAAGAATAGCATGTCTGACTCCAAACTTGGGGAGGGTTTTCCTCTTGAGAGCTGAGACAAGGAACTCGACGGGCCATTGGGCACCTTGGTTTAGGAAGAATCCTCACAGGTCAGATAGTCCCATCCATATTGTACATCAGGCCCACCCCGAAAAAGGGAATAAAAGCAAGACCCTAAAAGTTCTTAGCACAGACGGTGGAGGGGAGAGTTATACAAGAGTGAGACTGGTCTAACAGTCTTCTGGGAGCGGACTCAACCCATTCTTGGAGGTTCTAGATGAGAGGTTACCAGCTGCTTGTTACAGTCGTATGTTTTTGCTGTATAACTAGCGTGTTATATTCCATCTTAAACTCTGATTAAGCACAATACAGGAGACTTTGGTTTATCCGGAGGTTGTATGTCCGGAAACCTTGATCTACCGGCAGAAATCAGGAGCCGTTCTGTTTGGTTTTTTTTCTTCTCGTGGCCTTTTTTCTCAACAGTCAGGCTCTGGAAAGTCTCTCTGAAGCTGTTGCTAAGCTACAGAGACGCTTCCAAGGTACGGGCCGACTGTTTAGAAGCTGTTGCTAAGCAACAGTGTTTGTTGTCAGATACGGAGATGAAAACCTCCGTATGCTTCAACATTAACGCTGGTATGTCCGGCAGTTTTGATGGGACGGCAACAGCTCGGTCCCGTCGGTGCCGGATAGCACAAAGTTTCCTGTATTCCCACCATATTTGCAGTCGATCCTGATTATTTGAAAGACTAGAGGTAAGTTAATATTAACAAATTGGCCAATCTCACCACCACCTGCTACTTTCCCTTTGACTGAAGTTGGATTATATTGAGACACAATTTCAGGCTTGTTTTTTAAAAATTCAAAAACTTTTACATGTTAGGAGCTAATCTCATCTACCAGGGCATCAACGCTATCTTTGGTGATTAGTGGGTGAGATGGTGATTGATTAGGTAGGTAGGTAGATAAAGACTTGCATTTATATAGCTGTCGGAAATGGTGGCACAGTGGTTTATGTTACTGGACTAGTCATCCAGAGGCCTAGGCTAATGATCCGAAGAGATGAGTTGAAATCCAATCACGGCAGCTGTGGAATTTAAATTCAGTTAATTAAATAAATCTGGAATTAAGAAACTAGTATCAATAATGGTGACCATTAAACTACCAGATTGTCATCTGGTTCACTAATGTCCTTTAGGGGAGGAAATCTGCCGTCCTTACCCGGTCTGGTCTATATGCGACTCCAGACCCACAGCAATGTGGTTGACTCTTAATTGCCCTCTGAAATGGCCTAGCAAGCCACTCAAAGGCAATTAGGGATGGGCAATAAATGCTGGCCTAACCGGCGACGCCCACATCCCGTGAACGAATTTTTAAAAAGCGCCTTTCACAACCACCGGGCATCCCAAAGTGCTCAACAGCCAATGAAGTACGTTTGGAGTGTCGTCACTTTTGTAATGCAGGAAAAGCGGCAGCCAATTTGCGCACAGCAAGCTCCCACAAACAGCAATGTGATAATGATCAGATAATCTGATTTAGTGATGTTGGTCAAGGACACTGGGGGTAACTCCCCTGCTCCTCTTTGAGATAGTGGCCATGGGATCTTTTACACCCACCTGAGAGGGCAGACTGGGCCTTCGGTTTAACATCTCATCCGAAAGACTGCACCTCTGACAGTGCAGCACTCCCTCAGTACTGCGCTGGGAGCGTCAGCCTAGATTTTCTGCTCAAGTCCCTGGAGTGGGCCTGGAACCCACAACCTTCCGACTCAAGAGGCGAGAGTGCCACCAACTGAGACAGAAAACTATGGGTCTCAGAATTGAGCAGGGAGACAGCCCCAGTGTCACATGCACAGAGCTCAAGAGGAATTGCACCTTTCCTTAACTGGAAAAAAAAAACAGCCTCGCCTACAACTCCTTCTACTTTTTAATATTACTTCCATGACTGACTTTTCCAAGCCAGTAAATGCTTACACTCATGCATTTTTGATGGTTCCAATATCTACAACTGTAAAAAAGCATGGGCAACTGCACAAATGATGGAATTGAACAGGAACATGCTCAGCATCCCACTTTTAACAGGCTGTCTACTGCTGTATCCAGTTGCATCTGTCTCAGTGTTGAATGCCTGATGCTGCAACTAGACCGTACAGTATGTTACACTTATTTTGTAGCTCTCCTGATAGCTAAGGAGTAATGTCACCGTCTGTTTGAACACTCAGCCATGCAGACCAGAAGCCCCAGGTTCAATTTCTGGCCTCTACCGAGTTAGCAAATCTCAGTGGGTGGTGGGAGGGGGTCGGCGGGGCGGGGGGGGGGGTGGTGCTCGTGCAATTGCCTTAAATGTCTCTGAGCTAGGGAGGAGGGGGAAGCATTTCTGATCGCTGTCTAACAATTCCTGCTGGCAAGTGCTATAAGTGTTGGGTGAGAACAGGGTTGCACTTGGCTGTGCTGCCTTTTGTGGTAGAATAGGAAGGTCAATCATCATAGCCCCAGGACATCGCTGCAGGAGTTCCTCAGGGTAGTGTCTGAGGCCCAACCATCTTCAGCTGCTTCATCAATGACCTTCCCTCCAACATAAGGTCAGAAATGGGGATGTTCGCTGACGACTGCAGTGTGTTCAGCGCCATTCACAACTCCTCAGATAATGAAGCAGTCCATGCCCGCATGCAACAAGACCTGGACGACGTTCAGGCTTGGGCTGATAAGTGGCAGGTAACATTCGTGCCACAGAAATGTCAGGCAATGACTATCTCCAACAAGCGAGGGTCTAACCACCTCCCCTTGACATTCAATGGCACTGCCATCGCCGAATCCCCCAGTATCAACATCCTGGGGATCACGATTAACCAGAAACCTAACTGGACCAGCCACATAAATACTGTGGCAACAAGAGCAGGTCAGAGGCTAGGAATTCTGTGGCGAGTGTCTCACCTCCTGACTCCCCAAAGCCTTTCCACCATCTACAAGGCACAAGTAAGGAGTGTGATGGAATACTCTCCACTTGCCTGGATGAGTGCAACACCAACACTCAAGATGCTCAACACCATCCAGGACAAAGCAGCCCGCTTGATTGGCACCCCGTCCACCACCTTAAACATTCACTCCCTCCACCACCGGCGTACCATGGCTGCAGTGTGTACCATCTACAAGATGCACTGCAGCAACTCGCCAAGGCTTCTTCGGCAGCACCTCCCAAACCCGCGACCTCTTCCACCTAGAAGGACAAGGGCAGCAGGCGCATGGAAACACCACCACCTCCAAGTTCCCCTCCAAGTCACACACCATCCTGACTTAGAAGCATATCGCCGATCCTTCATCGTTGCTGGGTCAAAATCCTGGAACGCCCTCCCTAACAGCACTGTGGGAGTACCATCATCACACGGACTGCAGCGGTTCAAGAAGGCGGCTCACCACCAGCTTCTCAAGGGCAACTAGGGATGGGCAATAAATGCTGGCCTTGCCAGCGACGCCCAGATCCCATAAACGAATATAAAAAAAAGTCGGATGTTAACTATCCAGACTCACGCATAAAGAAGGGCAACTTAGCTCTGTTGGTACCATTCTCACCTCGGAGTCAGAAGGTCATGGTGTTCAAGTTCCATTGCAGACTTGAACACGTAATCTGGGCTGACATTTCAGTGAAGTTCTGAGAGAGCGTTGCACTTTTAGAGGAGCTGTTTTTTGGATAAAACATTAAGCCAAGGCCCCACCTGCCTGCCAATGTATATGTAAAAGATGCCACGGCAGTATTCGAAGAAGAGTAGGTGATTCTTCTGGTGTCCTGGCCAACAAGTCCTCCCTCAACCAGCACCACTACGAACAGATTATCTAGTCATTCATTCATTCGCTGCTTGTGGGATCTTGCTGTGTGCAAAGTGGCTGCCGTGTTTGCCTATATAGCAGAGTGTGCACTTAAAAAGTAATTAACTGGCTGCAAAATCCTTTGAGGCATCCAGAGTTTTTTAAAAAAGGTGCGGTATAAATACAAGTTCTTTTCTTTCTTTAGCCAAGGGAGTGCTGCACTGTCGAGGGTGCCGCCTTTCGGATGAGACGTTAAACCAGAGACCCCGTCTGTCCTCTTAGATGGACGCAAATTATCCCATGGCTCTATTTTGACGAGCAGGGGATATTTCTGCAATGCCCTGGCCAATATTTATCCCTCAATCAGCATCACTAAAACAGATTATCTGATCATTATCACATTGCTCTTTGTGGGAGCTTGCTGTGCGTAAATTGGCTGCCGCATTTCCTACATTACAACAGTGATCACACGTCAAAAGTACTTCACTGGCTGAAAAACACTTCGGGATGTCCTGAGATTGCGAAAGGTGCTATAGAAACATAGAAGATAGGAGCAGGACAAGGCCATTCGGCCCCTCGAGCCTGCTCCGCCATTCAATGAGATCATGGCTGATCATCCAAACACAGTACCCGGTCCCTGCCTTCTCCCCATATCCCTTGATCCCTTTAGCCTCAAGAAATATATCTAACTCCTTCTTGAATATATTTAATGAATTGGCCTCAACTGTCTTCTGTGGTAGAGAATTCCACAGGTTCACCACTCTCTGGGTGAAGAAATTCCTCCTCATCTCTGTCCTAAATGGCTTACCCCTTATCTTTAGACTGTGACCCCTGGTTCTGGACTCTCCCGCCATCGGAACATCCTTCCTGCATCTAATCTGTCTAGTCCTGTTATAAGTTTCAATGAGATCCCCTCTCATTCTTCTAAACTCCAGCGAATATAAGCCTAATCGACCCAATCTCTCTTCATACGTCATTCCTGCCATCCCAGGTATCATTCCGGTGAATCTTCGTTGGAGGAAGGATGTTCTTGCCATGGAGCTCCCTCCATGGCAAGAACATCCTTCCTCAGATAAGGCGACCAAAACTGCACACAATACTCAAGGTGTGGTCTCACCAAGGCCCTGTACAACTGCAGCAAGACATCCTTGTTCCTGTACTCGAATCCACTCGCTACGAAGGCCAACATACCATTTGCCTTCTTAGCCGCCTGCTGCAGCTGCATGCTTACCTTCAGTGACTGGTGCACAAGGACACCCAGGTCTCGTTGCACTTCCCCTTCTCCCAATCTATTGCCGTTCAGATAATAATCTGCCTTCCTGTTTTTGCCACCAAAGTGGATAACCTCGCATTTATCCACATTATACTGCATCTGCCATACATCTGCCCAATCACTCAACCTGTCCAAATCATCCTGGAGTTTCTCGGCATCCTCCTCACAGCACACACGCCCACCCAGCTTTGTGTCGTCTGCAAACTTGGAGATATTACATCTAGTTCCCTCGTCTAGATCATTAATATATATTGTGAATAGCTGGGGTCCTAGCACCGATCCCTGCGGTACCCCACTAGTCACTGCCTACCACTCAGAAAAAGAGCCGTTTATTCCAACTTTTTGCTTCCTATCTGCCAACCAGTTCTCTGTCCAAGTCAGTACCTTGCCCCCAATAGAAATGTAAGTCTTTCTTAGGTACAAAAAGCTGCCAGAATTACTGGAACAGTCGCATAGCATGAACTTGAACTTTCAAGACAGGAGAGAAAAAGGATGCAAATGTATTTTGCATCTCCAAATCAAACAGCAACTTAACTTTAAAACTGGCTAGCATTGAAAGTTTGAGAGCCACACAGTCAAATGGAATGTGCTCAGGGTGTCCTGTTCCTCCACACATGATGGATGATGCATTCAAATACACCTCTTTTAGTTTGCCTCCTGGAATATACAGAGATCTTCTGTATTCACTAACAATTTTTTTGTTCAATAAAAGCCATAGCTGCCACATCACATCTGCCTCTCTGTCCTTTTTCCTGACGCAGTTATTGACTTATCTTTGCCTTGCTGACATATTGCATCCTCCCATTTTGAAGCCTCTTTCATCATTTAACTCGGGAGACGACTGTGGATCGTGACAGAACTGCATTGCTTTTTTTAAACACTCGTTCAGCTCATAAATATGAATAGGCTAAACAGCTTTCTACTTTGCAAAAAAAGTCGAACTCAAATTAAATCCAACAAAACGGTGCCAAAAAGCAAGTTGAAGTTAAGAGGAAAGGTGATTGGATCATGCATGAATGAGTGTTTAAGGATTGCTTCCCTGTTACAATCTGAACAGATGAAGAAGTTACCTTTGAATATTTTTTTTTAATTCAATTGAAGCACTTATTAAACTATGAATATTTTCGGTTTAAATCAGCCAATAAAAATTATTCAAATTGATGAGAGGTGAGATCAGCAGTTTGACCCCAGTAGCAGTTTCACGAACAGTCATTTTGGAATTGCAGCTGACTCAATTTCAATATTTTAGCTAGTTTTTTTCTCTTTAATTACCACTGATTTTTAGTTTATTGAGAAGTGCTTGTCCTTTCGACCAACATTCCTGAATTTACAGGGAAACCGGAAATCCAGTGGACCAGGAGAGCTAGAAAAAGCAATAAAAAGAGGCAAAGTACAGTACTAAGATGGAAAAACAGAAGCGGGTACCAGAGCTAACAGTAAATGTTATTGCAATTCTGCTAAGAGAGAGTGATAAGTGGGGGTGGTGGGGGGGGGCGAATGTGGGTCCTTTAAAGCCACAGATGCAGGCGAGACTATAATGAATATTAAGGGGGGGAAAAAAGCAGACTTCAATTATGTTGTATAATTTTTCCCCCACAGTAGAGGAAGAGGGCAAAATACCAGCGGTACGAGGGAACCTAAAAATAAGTCAAGGGGAGGAAATCATTGGATTTAACATATGTTTAAAAAATGGTAATGGAGAAACAATAACGGGACGATAGACAAATCTCCAGGGCTTGACGGTTTCTGCCGTAGGGTATTCAAAGAAAGAGGTGAGGAAAATGCAGATGCTGTAGTCATAATTTTCTAAAGCTCTCTAGATTCGGGAACTGTGCATCTGGATCGCAAAATTAGAATCAGGGAAACTTACAGCACAGAAGGAGGCCATTCGGCCCGTCGTGCCTGTGCCGGCTCTTTGAGTCATCATGCTCAGTCCCACATCCCCGCTTATTGTCCGTAACCCTGTGAGTTCCTCATCCTCCAGAACCCGTCCAACTCCCTTTTAGAATTATTGATGGAATCAGCTTCCGCCACTTTTCCAGATCCCGACAACTCAGTGAAAAAATTTCTCATCTCCCCTCTAGATCTTTTACCAATGACTTTAAATCTATGGCCTTTGGTTAATGATCCACTTGCCAGAGGGAATAGCCTTTCTGATGTCTAACTCTATCAAAACTCTCATCATCTTGAAAACCCCTATTAATTCACCTCTTAAACTTTTCTGTTCCAAGGAGAACAACCCTAACTTTTCCAACCTCTCCTCATAACTGAAGTCAGTCAGTCAGTCATCGCTGGTAATATCCTGGTAAACCTCCTATTTATGGAAAATATTACTCCATTATTTAAAGAACGGAGAAACTAGGAAACTACAGATCTGTCAGTTAGTTTAACATCAATTGTGGGAAAGTTACTGGAATCTATCATCAGAGACAGTGACTGAGCATTTGAACAAGTATGAGCAGATCATAGAATGTCAGCATGGATTTGCGAAGGGAAAGTCACGTCTAAATGTTACGGTTCAATTTTTTGGAGGTGGTGACTTGTATGTTGTTTTTATTCGTTCCTGGGATACGGGCGTCGCTGGCAAGGCCAGCATTTATTGCCCATCCCTAATTGCCCTCGAGAAGGTGGTGGTGAGCCACCTTCTTGAACCGTGCAGTCCGTGTGGTGAAGGTACTCCCACAGTGCTGTTAGGGAGGGGGGTTCCAGGATTTTGACCCAGCGACGATGAAGGATCGGCCGATATATTTCCAAGTCAGGATGGTGTGTGACTTGGAGGGGAACTCGGAGGTGGTGTTGCCGCCAAGCGCCTCCTGCGCTTGTCCTTCTGGGTGGTAGAGGTCGCGGGTTTGGGAGGTGCTGCCGAAGAAGCCTTGGAGAGTTACTGCAGTGCTCCTTGTAGATGGTACACACTGCAGCCACGGTGTGCCGGTGGTGGAGGGAGTGAATGTTTAAGGTGGTGGATGGGGTGCCAATCAAGCAGGCTGCTTTGTCCTGGATGGTGTTGCGCTTCTGTTGTTGGAGCTGCACTCATCCAGGCAAGTGGAGAGTATTCCATCACACTCTTGTGCCTTGTAGATGGTGGAAAGGCTTTGGGGAGTCAAGAGGCAAGACACTCGCCGCAGAATTCCCAGCCTCTGATTTGCTCTTGTTGCCACAGTATGTGGCTGGTCCAGTTAAGTGTCTGGTCAATGGTGACCCCCAGGATGTTGATGGTGGGGGATTCAGCAATGGTAGTGTTGTTGAATGTCAAGGGGAGGTCGTTAGACTCTTGCTTGGTGGAGATAGTCATTGCCTGGCACTTGTGTGGCGCGAATGTTACTTGCCACTTATCAGCCCAAGCCTGAATGTTATCCATGTCTTGCTGCATTCGGGCATGGACTGCTTCATTTTCTGAGGAGTTGCGAATGGAACTGAACACTGTGCAGTCATCAGCGAACATCCCCACTTCTGACCAAAGATGTCCGGGTTAGGTTGATTGGCTATGATAAATTGACCCTTAGTGTTAGGGGGATTAAATACGTGGAGTTACGGGGCTAGGGTGGGACATGTGTTGGTGTAGGGGTTACGGGGATCGGGTGGGATATGTGTCGGTGCAGGCTCGATGGGCTGAAATGGCCTCTATCTGCACTGTGGGGTTTCTGTGATTTCTCTGTGACCTTATGATGGAGGGAAGATCATTGATGAAGCAGCTGAAGATGGTTGGGCCTAGAATACTGCCCTGAGGAACTCCTACAGCGATGTCCTGGGGCTGAGATGATTGACCTCCAACCGCCACAACCATCTTCCTTTGTGCTAGGTATGACTCCAGCCAGTGGAGAATTTTCCCCTGATTCCCATTGACTTCAGTTTTACTAGGGGTCCTCGATGCCACACTCGGTCAAATGCTGCCCTGATGTCAAGGGCAGTCACTCTCACCTCACCTCTGGAATTCAGCTCTTTTGTCCATGTTTGGACCAAGGCTGTAATGAGGTCAGGAGCCGAGTGGTCCTGGCGGAACCCAAACTGAGCATCGGTGAGCAGGTAATTGGTGAGTAAGTGCTGCTTGATAGCACTATCAACGACACCTTCCATCACTTTACTGATGATTGAGAGCAGACTGATGGGGCGGTAATTGGCCAGATTGGATTTGTCCTGCTTTTTGTGGACAGGACATACCTGGGCAGTTTTCCACATTGTTGGCTAGATGCCAGTGTTGTAGCTGTACTGGAACAGTTTGCTAGAGGTGCAGCTATTTCTGGAGCACAAGTATTCAGCATGACAGCCGTGATGTTGTCGGGCCCATAGCCTTCATTGTATCCAGTGTGCTCAGCCGTTTCTTGATATCACGTGGAGTGAATCAAATTGACTGATATGGATCATCCACTCGGCACTTCTGGCTGAAGCCTTGTCTTTTGCACTCACATGCTAGGCTACGCCATCATTGAGGATGGGGATATTCACGGAGCCTCCTCCTCCCGTTAGTTATTTAATTGTCCACCAGTATTCACGATTGGATATGGCAGGACTGCAGAGCTTTGATCTGATCCGTTGATTGTGGGATCACTTAGCCCTGTCTATAGTATGCTGCTTCCGCTGTTTAGCATGCATGTAATCCTGTGTTGCAGCTTCCCCAGGTTGGCACCTCATTTTTAGGTATGCCAGGTGCTACTCCTGACATGCTCTTCTGCACTCCATATTGAACCAGGGTTGGTCCCCTGGCTTGATGGTAATGGTAGAGTGAGGGATATGCTGGGCCATGAGGTTACAGATTGTGGTGGAATACAATTCTGCTGCTACTGATGGCCCACAGCGCCTCATGGATGCCCAGTTTTGAGCTGCTAGATCTGTTCTGAATCTATCCCATTTAGCACGGTGGTAGTGCCACACAACACGATGGAGGGTGTCCTCAGTGTGAGGAATTGACTTCGTCTCCACAAGGACTGTGCGGTGGTCACTGCTACCAATGAGGTCATGGACAGATGCATCTGCCACAGGTAGATTGGCGAGGATGAGGTCAAGTAGGTTTTTCCCTCGTGTTGGTTCTCTCACCACCTGCTGCAGGCCCAGACTGGCAGCTATGTCCTGCAGTGTGAGCGGATCACAGATTGTCAGCATGGATTGGTGAAGGGTAAATCACGTCTAAATATTCTAGTTGAATTTTTTGAGGTGGTCACTGGTATGTTGGATAGGGGAGTGTCTGTATGGACTTCCAGCGGACAACAGATAAGATTCTGCACAAGAGATTATTCGTAAAAACAAAAGCGCACAGAAATAGAGATTACCTTGTGACAAGTTTGGTATGTGGTTGGGAGTTAGGAAACAGAGAGTAGCAATAAAAAGAGAACACACTCTGATTGGTGGGATCTGACAACTTGTGTTCCCCAGTGATCTGTATTGGGGCCTGAGCATATTTTGATACAGGAATAGAAAGCTGTATATCCAAGTTTGCAGATGATACTCAGTTAGGAGGCAGAGCCAGTTGTGTAGATGGGAGCAGGAATTTACAATGGGACACAGACAGACTAAATGCGTGGGGAAAGCTTTGGCAAATGAGAGTTCAGTGCGAGGTAACTGGACCCAAGAAAGGACAAATCACGATATTTTCTTAATGGCGAGAGATTAGGAACTATGGAGGAGCAGAGAGATTAGAAACATAGAAGATAGGAGCAGGAGTAGGCCATTCGGCCCCTCGAGCCTGCTCCGCCATTTAATGAGATCATGGCTGATCATCCAAATTCAGTACCCTGTCCCTGCTTTCTCCCCATATCCCTTGATCCCTTTAGCCTTAAGAAATATATCCAACTCTTTCTTGAATATATTTAATGAACTGGCCTCCACCGCCCTCTGTGGCAGAGAATTCCACAGGTTCACCACTCTCTGGGTGAAGAAATTCCTCCTCATTTCAGTCCTAAATGGCTTACCCCTTATCCTTAGACTATGACCCCTGGTTCTGGACTCCCCGGCCATCAAACATCCTTCCTGCATCTAGTCTGTCCAGGCCTGACAGAATTTTATAGGTTTAAATGAGATCCCCTCTCAATCTTCTAAACTCCAGTGAGTATAAGCCCAATCGACACAATCTCTCCTCATACGTCATTCCTGCCATCCCAGGTATCAGCCTGGTGAATCTTCGCTGCACTCCTTCCATGGCAAGAACGTCCTTCCTCAGGTAAGGCGACCAAAACTGCACACAATACTCAAGGTGCGGTCTCACCAAGGCCCTGTACAACTGTAGCAAGACATCCTTGTTCCTGTACTCGAACCCGCTCGCTACGAAGGCCAACATACCATTTGCCTTCTTAACCGCCTGCTGCACCTGCATGCTTACCTTCAGCGACTGGTGCACAAGAACACCCAGGTCTCTTTGCACTTCCCCTTCTCCCAATCTATTGCCATTCAAATAATAATCTGCCTTCCTGTTTTTGCCACCAAAGTGGATAATCTCACATTTATCTACATTATAGTGCATTTGCCATTTTTCTGCCCAATCACCTAACCTGTCAAAATCGTACTGGAGTTTCACGACATCTTCCTCACAGCTTACCCTCCCACCCAGGGTGTCTGAGTACACAAATCACTAAAAGCTGGGGCACCAGGTGTACAAAAAGGCCAGTGGAATGTTGGCCTTCACTTCGAAAGGCTGGAATACAAAGGGGAGGAGGTTATGCTTCAGGTGTGTCGAGCCTTGGTCAGACCCCATCTGGAGCACTGTGTTCAATTTTGTGCACCGAACCTCGGGAAGGATATATCGGCCTTGGAGGAGGTGCAGCGCCGATTTACCAGAATGATACCGGGGTTTAAAGGCTTAAACTAGGAGGACAAGTTGCATAAACTTGGCTTGTATTCCCTCGAGTATAGAAGGTTGAGGGAGTGATCTAAACGAGGTGCTTAAAATGATAAAAGGATTCGACTGGGTAGATGCAGAGAAACGATTTCCTCTGGCGGGGCAATCCAGAGTGAGGGGACATTATCTCGAAATTAGAGCTTGGCCACTCAGGAGTGAAATCAGCAAACACTTGTTCACTCAGAGGGTTGTGGAAATCTGGAACTCTCCCCAAAAAGAGGATATGGATGCTGCATCAATTGAAAAGGTAAGGCTTTCAAGAGATATGGCTCAGTGGCAGGTTCAGTAGAGTTGAGGCACAGATCAGCCACGGCCCATGATCTACTTGAATTGCAGAACAGGTTTGATGGGCTGAATGGCCTGTCCCTGTTCCTCTGCTTCAATGCACGTTACGTCACTTCAATGATCTTGTGCACCAAACCACCATATCGTCTTGTGCCTCTAAAACACAAATACTAAACTCCATTTAGTCAGCATTTGCCTACAACTAGTTAAGAAATGAAATAGTTTTGAGATTTCTTAGCCCCAGACACCTCTGACAAAGCCTGCGGAATTTCTTGCTTGCTTCGATTCTTCGACAATCTACCGGCCTTTAATGCTAGATTTTCCACCCATTGACTATGAATGGGTGTTGAAGAAGCTCTTACAACTGAAGCTTGCGAGCCATCTAATCACTACTTCTCAATTTACCTCACCTTCTCTCCTACTTTTTTCAATCTTGGTGCTGTACCACACTACGGCACTTGCATTTCTCCAAATAAATGGCAAACGTTCTCGTGATGTCATGCAAGAACATGTGGCTATTCCAGCCTTGCCTGTAAAATGTACCAAGTTGTATCTGTAAGAGTATCCCAACCATCAATGGAAATGCTGTTTGCATATTCTTTATCTTTTTTTTTATTTATTCATTCACGGGATGTGGCCGTCGCTGGCAAGGCCAGCATTTATTGCCCATCCCGAACTGCCCTCGAGAAGGTGGTGGTGAGCCGTCTTCTTGAAACACTGCAGTCCGTGTGGTGAAGGTACTCCCACAGCGCTGTTAGGGAGGGAGTTCCAGGATTTTGACCCAACTTTTGTCGCCCCCACAGCAATGGAACTTTTCAAAACACAGAGGACAGATTCACTGCCGTACAGCAAGTGTTTCTAGCTTTTTGTCCATGTCTTTCCTTTTTCCTTCTCCCAAATTTGTGAGGGGGCTCACCTTTGTTGCACAGGCGTACGCACGCCGCACACATTTCGCTGCTTTACTTAAGTTACTATTTCCATCACCTCTCTGCAGTACAATGACAAGGAATTCATTCCCCTCAGGAGGGAGGTTAGCAGCTGCAGGCACTGGATAATAACATACCCATAGCTGAGTGTCTTAAACCAATGCTGGAGCCAAAACGAGATTTGGCCAACTCCCAAAAGTACCACATTTAATGCTCAATTAAAAGCTACTAACTGCAAGATCACAAATTTTATAGGCTTATGTGCTCATGCATATATTTTCCAGAGCTCTGGTGTTTCTGCAGAGTTCAGTTGGCAGGAGCTACATGGAGAACAAAAAAAAATATGGTGTGGGTACAGGACGAAGATCTTTCTCACAATGACATCATGCGTCACGTGCACAGTTTACAGTCATCACCGTTGTGTTGCAGAGAGTCAGGTTTCTGTAACACCCCTCCAACCCTATTTTTTTTTTAAATCTAAATTTTTGATACGTTTTTTGGTTCATCAAAGGATTTCAGTGCTACCAAGCTTGCTGACTTTGTTGTCCAGTTTTCATAGTTGAGCAACCCCAAGTCAGGTAAAACTGAGAATATCGCTGCTTGGAAGGTCCTGGCAGTTGATGCCCACTATGGGGAGAAAGACGAAGAGAGAATTAATTGAACACTTGTGCTCAAGGCTCTGGAGTGGGACTTGAACCAGCAACCTGCTAACAAGGCAAGGGAATACACTATAGTACATGGTAAGATACTGAGAAGTGCAGGGGATCAGAGGGACCTTGCAGTGCATGTCCACAGATCACTCAAGGTAGCAGGACAGGTAGATAAGGTGGTGAAGAAGGCATACGGGATACTTGCCTTTATTAGCCGAGGCATAGAATACAAGAGCAGGGAGGTTATGCTTGAACTGTATAAAGCACTAGATAGGCCGCAGCTAGAATACTGCGTGCAGTTCTGGTCACCACATTACAGGAAGGATGTGATTGCACTAGAGAGGGTACAGAGGAGATTTACGAGGATGTTGCCAGGACTGGGGAATTTTAGCTATGAGGAAAGATTGGATAGGCTGGGGTTGTTTTATTTGGAACAGAGGAGGCTGAGGGGAGACTTAATTGAGGTGTATAAAATTATGAGGGGCCTAGATAGAGTGGATAGAAAGGACCTATTTCCCTTGGCAGAGAGGTCAATAACCAGGGGGCATAGATTTAAAGTAATTGGTAAAAGGATTAGAGGGGAGTGGAGGAGAAATTTTTTCTCCCAGAGGGTGGTGGGGGTCTGGAACTCACTGCCTGAAAAGGGTGGTAGAAGCAGAAACCCTCATCACATTTAAAAAGTACTTGGATATGCACTTGAAATGCCGTAACCTACAAGGCTACGGACCAAGTGCTGAGAAGTGGGATTAGGTTGGATAGCTCTTTGTCGGCCGGCACGGACAAGATGGGCCAAATGGCCTCTTTCTGTGCCGTAAATTTCTATGATTCTATGATGATTCAAAGGCGAGAGCCACGGCTAAATATTTATTCAATTACCAAGCTGTTTGTTTTTTGTTGTTGCTGGTAAATGTTGTACCTTTCTGCCATCAGTTCCTGCAATTAATTCGCACGATTTGAACTGGAATGGCATTGGGTTCAATTTCAGTACAAGACACGGTAATGGTATACGTTGTTTCTATTTTAACAATAGCACCAGTTGGTCTGCGAGGGATTAAACTCCTTCTGCAACATAATACCCATGACATAATGAACAGTACATGAAAATTAAGAATAGAAAAAAAAACCACGTTAATTAATATTTTATCATAATTAAAAACAGTAATCAGAGTAAGTCCTCCCGTGGGACAGAGTGGCATTGTCGGTTAGCGCACCAGTCTTTTATCCCTAGGATCTGGGATGAAGCGTAGCCCAAACTGATGGGACTGGAATACATAGGAACAGGAGTAGGCCATTCAGCCCCTCAAGCCAGTTCCACCATTCAATTAGATCATGGCTGTTCTGCATCTTAACTCCATCTGCCCACCTTTGTTCAGTTACACTTGCTTAAAAAAAAATCCATCAATCTCAGTTTTGAAGTTTTCAATTGACCCCCGACCTCAACAACTTTTTTTGGGAAAAAAAAAAGAGTTTTCCAGATTTCCACTACCCTGTGTGTGAAGGGGCGTTTCCTGACATCATCCCTGAATGGTCTGGCTCTAATTTTAACATTATGCCCCCTTGTTCTGGACTCCCCCCCAACCCGGAGGAAATAGTTTCTCTCTATCTACTTTATAAATGCCTTTAAATTATCTTAAACACCTCAATCCGATCATGCCTTAATCTTCTATACACGCCTTTTCTCCACTGGCTGCAAGGAAGGCAAATGGAATGTTGGCCTTTATTGCAAGGGGGTTGGAGTATAAAAGCAGGGAAGTCTTGTTACAACTGTACAGGGTATTGGTGAGACCACACCTGGAGTACTGCGTACAGTTTTGGTCTCCTTATTTAAGGAAGGATATAGTTGCATTGGAGGCAGTTCAGAGACGATTCACACGGTTGATTCTTGAGATGAAGGGGTTGACTTATGAAGAAAGGTTGAGCAGGTTGGGCCTATACGCATTGGAATTCAGAAGAATGAGAGGTGATCTTATTGAAACATATAAGATACTGAGAGGGCTCAACAAGGTAGATGCAGAGAGGATGTTTCCCCTCGTGGGGAAATCTAGAACTCAGGGGCATAATTTCAGAATAAAGGGTCGCCCTTTTAGAACTGAGACGAGGAGGAATTTCTTCTCTCAGAGGGTCGTAAATCTGTGGAATTCTCTGCCCCAGAGAACCGTGGAGGCTGGGTCATTAAATACTTGTAAGTTGGAGATAGACAGATTTTTGCAAGATAAGGGAGTGAAGGGTTATGGGGAGCGGGCAGGGAAGTGGCTTTGAGCCCACGATCAGCCACGATCTTATTGAATGGTGGAGCAGGCTTGAGGGGCCAAGTGGCCTATTCCTGCTCCTATTTCTTATGTTCTTAAATGAGCTTGGACATTCTCAACCATGTTTCTGCCCACAGCCAAGGGGGTTGGAGTATAAGAGTATGGAAGTCTTGCTACAATTGTACAGGGCCTTGGTGAGACCACACCTGGAGTACTGTGCACAGTTTTGGTCTCCTTCTCTGAGAAACAGTGCAACGAAGGTTCACTAGATTGATTCCTGGGATGAGAGAGCTGTCCTATGATGAGAGATTGTGTAGAATGGACCGATACTCTCGAGTTTAGAAGAATGAGAGGTGATTTCATTGAAACATACAAGATTCTGAAGGGGATTGACAGGGTAGATGCGGAGAGTTGTTTTCCCCTGGCTGGAGTGTCTAGAAGCATAGTCTCAGGATAAGGGGTCGGCCATTTAAGACTGAGATGAGGAGGAATTTCTTCACTCAGAGGGTTGTGAATCTTTGGAATTCTCTGCCCCAGAGGGATGTGAATGCTGAATCGTTGAGTATATTCAAGGATGAGAGCAATAGATTTTTGGACTCTAGGGAAATGAAGGGATATGGAGATCGGGCGGGAAAGTGGAGTTGCGGTAGATCATCAGCCATGATCTCATTGAATGGCGGAGCAGGCTCGAGGGGCCGTATGGCCGACTCCTGCTCCTATTTCTTATGTTCTTAGGTCACATCTCCTGGGAGGCAGCTCGGCCGAAGTTGGGGGATGAAATTCGCACCCGCCACCTTGCCGACAGTGACCTTCAGGCATGTCCTGTGGGGCAGGGGAGAACAACGGGACTGAGGCGGTCGCGAGCGGGCAGCCGCTCTCAGGAGTGCTGTGGAACCAGGAGCAGCACGCTGGCTCCTCTCAGCTCCACAGGAAGGCAAGTTAAAAAAAAAAAAAAACTTAATGTTTGGTCTCCAGACATTAATGTCTTCAATTAACAGTAATTTTAGAATTTAGCACAGGAGAAAAAATGACTTTTCCCCATCAAGTCTGCACTTTCAACAGAAAATATGAAACCTACCCTGTTATTAACTCGTCTCCAACTATTCAACCCTACCAACTCCCTCCACAGGCACCATCCCAGCCCTCAGGATCAACAGCACAAGGACCATCTTGTCCCTTGGGAGTACCTGATTGTATCAATAAGGACAAATCAGTACCTGCAGTGCAATACATAAACTTCAACTACAGTGCCCAAGTGGGAAAGCTCAGACATTTAAAAAAAGAGACTGCCAGGAGTACCCATGGAGATCATTAAGTCCCCCGTGCTTCTTCTCAGGATTATAGAGTGAGAAAGGGAAGCAAAAAAATAACTGGGAGAGGAGCAAGCAAAAAATGAGAAGGGGGGGACGGGGAAAGAGGCAAAAAAAAACGGCGGCACAGCAGAGGGAACTGGGTACAGAATTCCAGACAGGAGGAGTGTAGTGGCTGAATGAGCAGCTGCGACTGGTGGAAGAGAGGAGGGCAAAGATCAGAAGCCCAGTGTTAGAGGAGCAGAGCAGGAACAGGTTATTAAGGCAGGTTTCAGGGTGAAAAATGAAAGTCTAGCATTTACAGGAAACTTTGGTTTATCCGGAGGTTAACTGTTCGGAATGCTCGAGCCACCGGCAAAAATCAGGAGCCGTTTCGTTAGGTTTTTTCTTTTCGTTGCTTTTTTTTCCACCAGTCAGGCTCTGCAAGGTCTCGCTGAAGCTGTTGCTAAGCTACAGAGACACTTGCAAGGTACGGCCGACTGTTTAGAAGCTGTTGCTAAGCAACAGGGTTTGTTGCCAGATAAAAAGCTCCGTATGTTTCAACATTAGCGCTGGTTTGTCCAGCAGTTTTGATGGGACAGCAACAGCTCGGTCCCGTCGGTGCCGGATATCACAAAGTTTCCTGTATATAGCGCCTTTCACGACATCCCAAAGCGCTTTACAGCCAATTAAGTACTTCTGAAGTGAAGTATTGTAATGTAGGACACACACGGTAGCCAATTTGCACACAGCAAGCTCCTACAAACAGCAATGTGATGATAGCCAGATCATCTATATTTTAGGTGTTGGTTTGAGGGATAAACACTGGCTAGGACACCTGGGGATAACTCCCTTGCTCTTTTTCAAAATAGTGCCCTGGGATGTGTTTGCATCCACCGGAGGGCAGGGGGGACCTCGGATTAACGTCTCATCCGAAAGACGGCACCTCTGACAGTGCAGCCCGCCCTCAGTACTGCACTGGGAGCGTCGGTCTAGATTTTGTGCTCAAGTCTCTAGAGTGGGACTTGAACCCACAACCTTCTGACATCAGAGGCGAGAGTGCTGCCCACTGAGCCACTATGAAGTTACGGAGAGATCAGAAAACAAGAATGTTATAAATGAAAATAGAAAATGATGGAAACAATCAGCAGGTCAGGGTGCATTTGTGGAGAGAGAGAAAGGTAGGATTAAAGTTTCAGGTCCTTTCGTCAAAGAGAGTTTTAAAAAAGGTACATACCAGAGGGCACAGATTTAAAGGTGATTAGCAGAAAAAAAGGTGACATGAGGAAAACAGTGCCCTGTGTGGTTAGGATTTGGAATGCACTGCCGGATAGAGTGGAGGACAATCATCTTTGTAAGCTGTGCTTTGTTCTGCGCGGCCTGTATCTATTAATGCGCTGTCCCTTTAAATTTCTGCACATGCGCGGTATTTACAGTGGAAAAGTCGGTGGGTGGCCCGCGCA
Organism: Somniosus microcephalus; assembly: GCF_052327205.1. Classification (NCBI taxonomy): domain Eukaryota; kingdom Metazoa; phylum Chordata; class Chondrichthyes; order Squaliformes; family Somniosidae; genus Somniosus; species Somniosus microcephalus. Next base: position 23,126,672 of record NC_140998.1, read on the forward strand.
GGACCTTTCAGGTTGTTGCGGGCCACGCACCTTCGAGAAGACATTAATGGTGGATACAGATTCAATAGTAGCCTTCAAAAAAAGGGAATTGGATAAATACTTGAAGGAGAAAAAATTGCATGTAATGGGGGCAGAGCGGGGCAGTGGGACTGACTGGATTGCTCTTCGAAAGAGCTGGCACAGGCTCAATGGGCCGAATGGCCTCCTCCTGTGCTGTGCTATTATGATTCTAGGATAATGGAAATTGCTTAAAGTTTTGTAATTGCACCCGATCACCAGTGATTTTTTTTTATAAAGTTAACAGTTGTGCAGAAAATTTTAATATATTATATAGATATGATTAAACTTGTTTTAACAATAGTTATTATTCATTTTTTGCAGATTTGTGACCCTATTTTTTAGGATCTTCATTTCCTTATTATACTGACATTGTTCTTAGTCCAAATTTTATTCAGAATAAAATATAAGCAAATATTCCAGAAACACTTTGCTATATTTAGATCCAATTATGGCCCCAATAAGCATAAGCTTAGTCATAGGCTTTTTGAAAATGCTGAGTTTCACAAAGAAGTTGATTCCATGACCACATGCATAAAGTCCCAAGCTAGTTAGTTAGAGGCAAAAACGGAGACACACATTTGGTCTGTTGTAGCTGATTGCTTAAAAAATTAATCTTTTAAATTAACTCGGAGTTTAGTCTTTCAGATCATCTTATTTTGCAGTCTGTAGAGACAGACTCCTTCTAATAAGCCAATTGTACGGTGCTAATTAAAATCAATAACATTATTAAACCAAATACAGACCTGCTGATAGGATTATACAGAAGGTACTTGTAAATTAAAAATGCCATAGAACGAATTTATTAAAAATAATACGATAGCAAAATACTGCAGATGCTGGAAATCTGAAATAACAAGAGAGAACGCTGGAAAAACTCAGCAGGCCAGGCAACATCCGTGGAGAGAGAAACAGAGTTAACGTTTCAGGGTGAAACCCTTCGTCAGAACTGAGAAAAAAGCAGGAAATGAAACAGATGAAAAAGCAAGTTTGGGGGCTGGGAAATGGGGGAGGGGATGAAAGAGAGTTGGGATAAATGGTTCATTCTCAGACTGGCAACCAGTAACTAGTGGTGTTCCGCAGGGGTCAGTGCTGGGTCCCCAACTCTTTACAATCTATATTAACGATTTGGAGGAGGGGACCGAGTGTAACATATCAAAGTTTGCAGATGATACTAAGATGGGAGGGAAAGTAGTGAGTGAGGAGGACATAAAAAACCTGCAAGGGGACATCGACAGGCTAAGTAAGTGGGCAGAGATTTGGCAGATGGAATACAATACTGGAAAGTGTGAGGTTATGCACTTTGGCAGGAAAAATCGTAGAGCAAGTTATTATCTTAATGGCAAGAAACTGGAAAGTACTGAAGTACAAAGGGATCTGGGGGTCCTGGTGCACGAAACTCAAAAGGTTAGTATGCAGGTGCAGCAAGTGATTAAGAAGGCCAATGGAATGTTGGCTTTCATTGCTAGGGGGATAGAATATAAAAATAGGGAGGTATTGCTTCAGTTGTACAAGGTATTGGTGAGATCGCACCTGGAATACTGCGTACAGTTTTGGTGTCCATACTTAAGAAAGGACATACTTGCTCTCGAGTCAGTACAAAGAAGGTTCACTCGGTTAATCCCGGGGATGAGGGGATGGACATATGAGGAGAGATTGAGTAGATTGGGACTCTACTCATTGGAGTTCAGAAGAATGAGAGGCGATCTTATTGAAACATATAAGATTGTGAAGGGGTCGGATCGGGTGGATGCGGGGAAGATGTTCCCGATGATGGGTGAAACTAGAACTAGGGGGCATAGTCTTAGAATAAGGGGCTGCTCTTGGTCCATGGAATATGCTGCCCCAAAAAGCTGTAGAAGCTACATCATTACATAAATTTAAAACAGAAATAGACAGTTTCCTAGAAGTAAAGGGAATTAAGGGTTACGGGGAGCGGGCAGGAATTTGGACATGAGTCTAGGTTCGGCTCGGTCATGGCCCTGTGGGTAGCGGAGCGGGCCCAGGGGCCGTGTAGCCTGATCCTGCTCCTATTTCGTGTGTCTAATTCTGTTAGATTCAGGAGATGGTTCTGTGATAGTGGATTGGCGGTTAGGATCAGATCAGCCATGATCTTATTGAATGGCGGAGCAGGCTCGAGGGGCCGATTGGCCTACTCCTGCTCCTATTTCTTATGTAAGAAAAGGGACGGTTTGAGAGGTGAAGAGACATTAAGAGATAGTCAAGGCAAGACGAGATGGTAATAGGACAGGTAAAGAGACAAAGGATGGCTCTAGATGAAATGTGAAATGCGCTGGCAGAGTGAAAGACAGTTGCCATGTGGGAGAGAAAAAAAGAAAAGGCACAAACCAAAAGTGTGGATAAAAAATATATAAATATGATGATAGGGGCCGAGGTTATGATCTGAAGTTGTTGAACTCGATATTGAGTCCGGAAGGCTGTAAAGTGCCTAAACGGAAGATGAGGTGCTGTTCCTCGAGCTTTAAAAATAAATTCGTTCAGCTGTACATTGCAGTTGGGAAATCTTACAATGACTACCTCTATTCAGAAGAAAAAAATGCACTGCCTACAGTATATTATAGCTTTAGAGGAATACTGTTTTTATGGGAAATCACGTTTGGCACGTTATCGGATGCACCATTTTTCAGCAGGTTAACTCCATGTAATATGAATCGAGGATGAACGAAAGAAACATCGATCGATCAATCTTGCATTTCTGTAGCACCTTTCACCACCTCAGGACATCCCAAAACACTTTACAACCAATGAAGAAGTACTTTTTGAAGTGTAGTCACTGTTGTAATGTAGGAAATGTGGCAGCCAATTTGCGCACAGCAAGCTCCCACAAACAGCAATGAGATGACAGCCAGGTAATCTGCGTGGTTTTTTTAAAATATAAAAGTAATGACACCATTGTATATAATGGGTGTGTGGCAAACAATGAGGATGACGCCAATCGACTGCAAAAGGACATAGAAAGGCAAGCAGAATGGGCAGATGGAATTTAATACAGAAAAGTGTGAGGTGATGCATTTTGGCTGAAGAAACAGGGAGAGGCAATATACACTTAATGGCACAGTTTTAAAGAGTGTGCAGGGACAGAGGGACCTGAGAGTTAATGTGCATAGTGACGTAAGAAAACTACTAGGCACTTGGTCTGAGTATTAAACAAGGCTTTAATCAACTGTTTTTCAACATGGAGATCTAGTTGTGTCCTTCACTAGTTCCTGTTAAAGAATGTCCTGAGCAAGCTGGGCCCATGCCCGAGTATTTATACTCTCCCTGGACAGCGCCACCAGCAGGCCGCCCAGTATTACTTCATACGTCATTTCCACATGAATGACAAGATTCATGTCATTCTTCCCGCCTGAAAGATTGGAAGTCCGGCGGTTTCCTTCTACCGAATTAATTGGACTAAGAATAGATGCAGTCATTTGGATCTCCGTTGGAGGCCGGAAGGCACATCTCCTCGGACCGTGTTTTGGTCCTTGGGTCGCTTGGTTCATACCGGCGGGCCAGCAGAGTCCGTGTCGCCTTGATCGACCTGAGGGGGACTGAGGAGATCGTGGCTCTGGGTGCGGGCCCCCACCGGCGCAGAGCTGGCTTCACCCTGCTCAGTAGTCGGTGATGACCGGCGTCCTGGCTTCGGCTGGCCATCCCGCGGGGAGTGCTCTGTTTCCCGTGTTGATCCGGCGGAATAGCTGGCAGATCCCTTGACGTCCCGGGTAGGGCGTCATCCTCAGAGGAGCGCAGGGTATCGGTGTCATTAATATGGATCCCACTATCGATTGGGTCCGTGGGACCGGTTGGGCAGGGAGCCAGATCCCGAAGTAACACTGTGGATTCCCGGCCATCAGGGTACCGCACGTGCGCATACGTGGGATTGACATCAGTTAGTTCCACATCGTCGACGAGGGGATCACTCTTAGAGGATCAGACGAATCTTCGGAGCAGCACGGGGCCAGGAGCTGCCAACCATGATGGTAGGGACGTCCCATGAGTGGAGCGACGCTAGAACCCGAAGAATCGTTTGTGAGGAGTAGCGTTGGTGGATGTAGAAAGAAGAGACCTGATGGAATGCAATGCGTCAGGGAGCATAGTTTCCCACTGCTGGTCCGATAGGTTGTGACACCTCAGTGCAAGATGAACAGCGTTCCAAACGATGGCGTTGTATCTCTCAACCTGTCCGTTTCCAATAGGATGATACGGTGTCGTTTTACTTGTGGTGATTCCCCGTTGGGAAAGATAACTTTTGCGTTCACTTGACATGAAGGAGGGACCCCGATCAGAGTGGATGAAATTGGCCATACCGCAAAGGGAAAAGACCTGATCGAGGCATTTGATCACTGTGGAAGTAAGCATATTGGGACAGTGGAAAGCAAAGGGAAAACCTGAATATTCGTCCACCATAGTAAGCAAGTAGGTGTTTTGCATTGAGGAAGGCAATGGCCCTTTAAAGTCAATGCTGAGTCGCTGCATAGGCTTTGTAGCGTGTATGAGTGAGCCAACCGACGGACAGAAGAATTGCGGTTTTAATTCTGCGCAAATTCTACAAGTGGAGCATGTTCTTTTCACGTCTTCTGTAGAAAATGGGAGATTTTTAGATCGCACAAAGTGCAACTTACGGGTATCGCCAGGATGGCACAAGTCAGTATGAAGATCCGCAAGAGTCGAAGTTAAAATGGAAGAGCAGAATGCAGGTGTGAGGGTATCCGGGGCCACATTCTCTTTGCCGGGTCGATAATGTATGGTGTAGCCAAAGGCGGCCAATTCCATCCTCCAGAGTTGTATTTTGTTATTCTTGACCTTAGTGCGTTTCCGGTTATCCAGCCTAAAGGCCACAGAGTGCTGATCAGTTATGAGCGTGAAATGGCGACGAGCAAGAAAATGACTCCATTTACATACTGCTTCGATGATAGCCGTAGCCTCCTTCTCGACAGGAGGATAATGGAGCTTGCTACCCTGCAAAGTTCTGGACAGAAATGCAACAGGTTGACTGCCTTGATTTAAGGTAGCCAAGATCACCACCTCCGATGCATCGCACTCGACCACGAAAGGGAGATTTTCATCGCTGGAATGAAGCATGGCTTTTTCCAGTTGTTGCTTGAGGAGGTCAAAAGCTGAAATAGCCATTGCGTCCAACGGAAATGACTTCGCGTGAAGCAGGGGCTGGATCTTGTCAGAAAAGTGGGGTATCCACTTTGCATAATAGGCAAACATGCCGAGGGCCCGATGAAGAGAGCCGAGATTTACAGGAGGAGGGAGCTCCTGAAGCGGACGAAGTCGCTCCGGATCCGGTTTGATGACACCATTGCCCACCCAGTAGCCAAGGATGTTGACTGATGGTACTGATTTCACAGATTTGGCCTCATTTAAAGTTAAGTTGTGATGACGGAGAATGTCAAGAAATTTCTGGAGGTTGGCATCATGCTCCTTCTGGTCATGACCAGCAATGGTGATATTATCCAGATATGGAAAAGTGTCCATTAAGTTCTCCTGTTTGACTAGACTATCCATTGCCTGTTGAAAGACGGCCACCCCATTGGTGACCCCAAATGGAAGGCAATAAAACTGGTAAAGCCGACCATTGGCCTCAAAGGCCGTATACTTTTTGTCAGAGTCCTTTAACGGTACTTCATGGTATGCGCTCTTTAAGTCAAAAGTTGAAAATACCCTGTAGTTAGCAAGGTTATTGACCATGTCATCGATGCGTGGTAGTGGGTAGGCATCCAGGTCGGTATACTGGTTAATAGTGTGCGAGTAATCAATGCAAAGACGTTTCTTGTGTTGCTTCAGAGAATTTTTAACAACGACGACTTGAGCCCGCCAGGAAGATGAACATGGCTCAATGATACTGTCAGCTAGAAGGCGAGAGATTTCTGCCTCGATAAAGGATAGATCATCTTGGCTGAAACGTCGTGATTTAGTGACTATGGGCTTACATCGGGGGGGAAAGATTGGCAAACAAGGAGGGCTCATCGAGCGAAGCCGCCGAAAGCGCACAAAACAGTACTTTGGAAATAGTAAGCTCCGGCTTTGGCCCTCCAAACTCGAAAGTGAGTCTTGTGTTGTTTCTGGAAATCCTGTCCCAGGAGCACATCACTGCATAGGTTTTTGAGCACCCCGAGCCGGGTGGAAGAATAAGTGCGGCCATTGAGAATAAGGTCAACAAGACAAAAGCCGGAAGAGTTGGTGGCCAGTGTCGTCAGAGCCATTACAATTTCCCTGTCCGAGGGGTAAATATGCAGTTTTAACTTACTGACAGTCCGCTCACTGATGAAGCTATCAGAGCTACATGAGTCGATTAATGCACTCAAAATGTGTCCATTTACTGAAACCATCGTGGCTGCATGGGACAGGCTTTGGGGAAAAACAGCTGTAACACTAGTAGTGGCTCTTGGGGGAGGAGCATTTTTATAGATAGCAGCTGTAACACTGGTAGTGGCTCTTAGGGGAGGAGCAGTTTGAAAGATAGCAGCTGCAACACTAGTAGTGGCTCTTGGGGGAGGAGCAGTTTTATAGATAGCAGCTACAACACTAGTAGAGGCTCTTGACCGGCATACTTTAGAAAAGTGACCTTTCTTACTGCAATAATTGCAGATTGCATTACGAGCAGGACAAAATTTCCTATAATGGAATGCACCTCCACAGAAGAAACACTTCTTTTTAGATTGCCAAGATGCCGCTAGGTTAGGGTCATCTTCAGTGACGGCTTCCACCCGAGGCTTACCGGGGGTGTCACTAAAAGTAGTAGCAGCAGTCCGTGCATATGGTAAAAAATAGGCATCTGAATTTTTTTGAGCTAAGTCCAGAGAATATGCCTGGTTATAGGCAGCTTGTAACCCGAGGGTTTTATTCTCCAACAAACGCTGGCGTATGAGGGGAGAAGCAATTCCGTTAATAAAAGAGTCACAAATTAATTCCTCCCAGTACTGCTCAGCTGAGACAGCTTTAAAGGTTACAATCTTTGCTGAGCTTGCGAAGTTCTTGAAGGAATTTGTCAAGTGATACCCCGGGTTGTTGTCGAGTTGTGGCCAGTAGGTGCCGAGCAAAAATTTTGTTTGGGGCCTTAACATATAGTTGCTGTAGCATTTGGGTAGCGGAGTCACAGTCTACACAGTCTTCGATAAAGTCAAACACATGAGGGGATACATAATTTGCCAGTATTCGTAACTTATTAGGAACATTCTCACCACACTCCGAGAAAGTTGCTGAAGGTATGATACCAGTGTTTCCATACCTTAGCAGCTGTAAGTGAATTTGGGTCCAGGTTGAGACGGGCGGGTCGGAGTAGTTTCTCCATGATGGATTGATTACTACATCCGAGTTCCCTTCTACAGTTTGAATCGTAGCTGTCTGTTCCCAAATCACTCAGAGCATGGAGCGGGTTGCAGTTGATTAAATTGATGTAAGAAAACTACCAGGCACTTGGTCTGAGTATTAAACAAGGCTTTAATCAACTGTTTTTCAACATGGAGATCTAGTTGTGTCCTTCACTAGTTCCTGTTAAAGAATGTCCTGAGCAAGCTGGGCCCATGCCCGAGTATTTATACTCTCCCTGGACAGCGCCACCAGCAGGCCGCCCAGTATTACTTTATAAGTCATTTCCACATGAATGACAAGATTCATGTCACATAGGTCCCTGAAGGTGGCAGGACATATTGAGAGAGTAGTTAACAAAGCATATGGGGTCTTGGGCTTCATAAGTAAAGGTATTGAGTACAAAAGTAGAGACGTTATGCTGAACCTTTATAAAGCGCTGGTTAGGCCACAACTGGAGTATTGCGTCCAGTTCTGGTCACCACACTTTAGGAAGGATGTGAAGGCACTCGAGAGGGTGCAAAGGAGATTTACCAGAATGGTTCCGGGGATGGGGGAATCTTAGCTGCAAGGACAGGTTGGAGAAGCTGGATTTGTTTTCATTAGAGCAAAGGAGGTTGAGGGGTGATTTGACAGAGGTGTACAAGATTATGACGGGGTTGGATAGGCTAGACGGGGAAAGGCTGTTCCCACAAGTTGATGGTACAAGGACTAGGGGACATAGATTTAAGGTTTTCGGCAAGAGATACAGGGGGGACGTGAGGAAAAACTTTTTTCGCAGCGAGTGGTGAGGACCTGGAATGTGCTGCCGACGGAAGTGGCGGAAGCGGAGACACTCAATGTTTACAAGGGGAGACTGGATAGGCACTTGAGGGAAATAAACTTGCAGGGCTACGGGGATAGAGCAGGGGAATGGGACTGACTGGATCGCTCTACAGAGAGCTGGCACGGACTCGATGGGCCAAACGGCCTCCTTCTGTGCCATTCTGACTCTCTTCCACCACAATCGAGATGCTGTACCTTTTATACTGTCTGCCCTTCTGTTACTCAGGTCTAACAATGGCCCCAATTGCAGTTGCCTTTATGTAGGCTCACACGACATTTTCCAGCAACTCAGTATTGTGGGAAACTAAACACAGATCAGACCTTTATACACTTACATTAACTACTGCATTTATTTGCAATTTATATATTACAGAGGCTTGGAAACAGGCTTGGGTAATACTAGAACAGTGGGGGGGGGGTGGAGAAACAAACAGAAATATCCACAAGAGATTAATAGCTCTTTTGTTTTTTCCAAATGAAGTGAGAATAGGAGTTAGTTTCACTGTACAATGTTTCAGAAACTGCTGAGGATAAAGCCTCCTCTTGTTTCCGGCACAATGCTTTTTGATCACCACCTCTTCCTCTGTCAGAATTGAAATAAATTCCCGTCAACAGCCGTGGAATATTATACAATATTTTGTACTGATTTTCGACTTCAGTCGAAATTTTAGAGTATTGATATTCATGGAAGTGCAACTAGGAATTGAGAATGGTTGATCAGGCAAAACATTATAGCCAGACAACAATTAACAGTGCTTGATATACATCAAATAAGGTAACATCCTCCTATCAACAACTATTAAAAACACAATAGAAACATATATATGCCCTCTAGACTACAACACCACCACCAATCCCAGGTGCTCAGCTAAGACATTTATGTCTGGAGGCACACAATGGGCCAGTAATTCCGGTCCCAACGCGTGAGTACGGACGATGTACTCACGCATGGGCCCGTTGGAAGTGCCGGATTTCAGCATGCGTGGGAAACTGGCATTTCCTCCAAGGGGTTCAGAGGTCCAACGCGTGGACTCTGCGCACACGCGTTGAACTTCCTTCTTTTTGACAGGTTTGCCCGTGTGTAAGGGCCTGAACTTTTTAGAAATGTAAAAAGGAGACGTAAGGACTTGATTCTTTAAGGTAAGTGGTCCACTATTTAAAATTATAACATTTTTTCCACAGCTTTATTGTTTTTAAGGACTTTACAGTAAGGTAAAACATAGAAACATAGAAGATAGGAGCAGGAGTAGGCCATTCGGCCCTTCGAGCCTGCTCCGCCATTCAACGAGATCATGGCTAATCATCCAAACCCTAGAACCCGGTCCCTACACCGACAGCCATCCCACCCAAGCCCTATCCCCGTAACCCCATAACCCCACATATTTAATCCCCCCTAACACTAAGGGTCAATTTTTATCATGGCCAATCAACCTAACCCGCACATCTTTGGACTGTGGGAGGAAACCGGAGCACCCGGAGGAAACCCACGCAAACACGGGGAGAATGTGCAAACTCCACACAGACAGTCACCCGAGGCCGGATTTGAACCCGGGTCCCTGGCGCTGTGAGGCAACAGTGCTAACCACTATGCCACCGTGCTGCCCTTAAGTTTATTTTTAGACCTGATTTCTTAAAAAATTATTTTTTTCAAAAATTTGATTAATTGTTTAAAATAGTTTTTTAAAGTTATTTATAGTTCATTTAATTAGTGGGATGTTTTTTAAAATTTTATTTAAAGTTTAAGTAGTGTTTTGGGCGCCCGTAGTTTTCATGAGTTTGACAGTTCTTACTATCAAACTCATGAATGAAGTTTTCCCTCCCCTGATTGGCTGCCCAGTGCTCACCTGATCCCAGCCAGCACATCGAACTAACTATGCCGCTGGATCAGGCAAGCACATCGCGCCGACAGCTGAACCGGGCCAGTGACAGGAATTCCAAGCAGTCCCAGGCTTCAGCTGTCGGCGCGCCGGGTAAGTGCACATCGGGGGCTTGCACGCGCGGCACGCCCCCGAACCTAATTTCTGGGTCATTGTATGACATCATTCAACAAACACAGCTGCGAACAGCTGGATGCAGCAGTCAGCATTTCAATCAATATCCCAAATCCCACACACTTTTATGGTCGGTGACAGAGTGGGTTGGATTAATGGGGCCCAGATTTAAAGTTAACTCAAACGAGTGGTGCAACAGTTTCCCTGCTGGCTGTATAGTGTCCTACACATGGGGTCAGGTAAATTTCAACCCAGTTCTTACTGACACCCTGCGCTATACTGGTATAATTTCTTATTCCGAGATGCCTCAAAAATGGCTGGTGTACAAAATGGGTATGTCACAGTAGCGGAAATGCCTCTGAAATGAGAATTAAAGCATATTGCTGCAATAACAGTGGGAATTTTACTGCTGTCTGCTAATCCTGTCCTGGGAGTGTTTATGCCTCCAAAGTGTCATCCCTCATTTTGATGGGCACTAAATCCTTCCTATAAGGTGGTGAGGGGGGGGTGGGGGTGCGGCCGTGGGTGCAGGTGGGAGGTGGAACATACGCTACTGGAAAAATTCATATTCCACTGGGATATTGTGCTGCACGCAACACAAAGAATGGATGGATATCTCATCTGAGTGAGGATCTCCGCTTTCTCTAAATTGTCAGACTGCTTGTCCGACATCCAGTACTGGATGAGCAGAAATTTCCTCCAACTAAACATTGGGAAGATCATCAGGCTGGATTTTGATACTGGAGGCGTGTAGGAGGCGGGACTACCACTTTCGGGGTTGTAGTCCCGCCTCCATCGAGTTGTGGCCAACCCACTCGATTTTCACTTGTTAAGCCCGCCCAGCGGGTTCAGCAGGCCAATTAAGGGCCACCTGGCAACAGGTGACGTCACAGACTGACATTTCATCTGTCAAGAGCTTTTGACAGATGAAATATCAGTGTTTGACAGCTCCTTGAAGCTGTCAAACACTGACAATCTGTACTCTAAGTTAATTCCTTCCTCTGAGGCTGATTTAGAGATCTCTCCAGAACAGAAAGCTGAATGCTGCAACTTTTGATAGCTCGCGGCTATTCTGCTTTCTGTGCCGGTGAGATGAGGGACTCCCAAGACCTGAAGGAAGGAAGGCTGGAAAGGTAAGTAAAACTTCTTTAAACACTTTACACACACCAAACACACTTACCTCTGCACTCATGCACCCATCACTCACCTGAACAGTGGACATCTCGAACCCTCCAAGCCCTTCAGCCCGACGGCCCGCCTCGCTAACTTGGCGTGGTTTGGAGCTGTCGGGAATCCCACACTTCAGGAATAAAAATAGGGATTAGGCTAAAAACTGCCTGTTAACTACCTGTTAACAGGCATTTAATTGGCACTAATCCCCTTCCCGCCTCGGGGAGGCAGGTCCCAGCACAGGTCGGGTATGCGCCTCCTTTGAAACTGGCGTGGAGGCGGGATGGGGGCAGGATGGGTTCGTGCCCCCTGATTTCGAGATTTTAACTTCCCACACGCCTCCAATCCCGCCTCCATGGCCCAATGAAAATCCTGCCCATTGTCTTCGGTCCCCACCACAAACTCCGTTCCCTAGCCACCGACTCCATCCCTCGCCTTGGTTAATTGTCTGAGGCTAAACCAGACTGTTCGCAACCTACATTGGCTCCTGGTTAAGCAACGCCTCAATTTTAAAATTCTCATCTTTGCTTTCAATTCCTGCATGGCCTCGCACCTCCCCACCTCTAACTTCCTCCAGCCATACAACCGGAGATATCCGCACTACTCCAATTCTGGCCAATCGCACCACCACTGGCGGACATGCCTTCAGCTGCCTGGGCCCTGAGCTGTGGAATTCCCTCCCTAAACCTCTCCACCTCTCTTTCCTCCTTTAGGACACTTCTTAAAACCGAACTCTTTGACCCAGCTTTTGGTCACCTTCCCCAATATCTCCTCCTGTGGCTCGGTGTCAAATTTTGTTTGATAACGCTCCTGTAAAGCGCCGTGGGACATCTTACTACATTAAAAGGCGCTATATAAATGCAATTTGTTGTCGGTCCACAAATTTCCTCCATGCCATTTCACGGCCAAGTATTGGTAACATACCAAAGCCGAGCAATATAGTTGTCCTTGGGCCAAGCCTAGCAATCAGCACGCCAGAGCTGAGAAACCCGTCATAGGAAAGAAAGAGAGCACTTCCAAGATCTTTCAATGATTTCTTACTGTGATGAACATCACTGTCTGAAAAGCTCAGAGCGACTCGAGCCGTAATTTCCAGCCGACAAGTTTGCGAAGTAGCATTGCATTTAAATGAGTTCTACTCTGCTGACTCCAATGGTTGTCATGACAGCCATGTTATGGTTGGGAAGGATATTGATTACCCTCAGGAACTTGACTTCACTCACAGATAGACCTTTCTTTGGCATTTTTGGGACTCTATATAAAAAAGGTTTTATAGTAATAGATAGGCTTATGTTTCAAAAATGTTTTATAGGGCCATTTAAAAGAATAAAATTCTGAAGCCGTATCCTTTAGCTTGCATGGGCACTAGACTCATCATTGATAGTGTTTTCAATTAATTCCAGTCTTAAAATTCTAACACACTGTACTGAACAATATACAACATTTAAATGCTTAATGTTGAACATTAAAAGGAGAAATTACCTCTAATTTGACAAAACCATAGGTAATGACTACTTAAAAAGGACAAGAAAAGTCATGGGGGGAGGGAGTAATTTTTGTTCAAAGTACTTACAAAAATGAAAAACAAAAATGAAAAATAAAAATTCACCTCAATGGTGACCTGCTGTTTTGGGACCCCTCCCCTCTCGGTCTCCACATTGATATTATTGACTGAGGATGAGGAGGAGAGAAGGGAGGATCCTGCAACAGCGTCATTCATTTTAATGGGTCCAGTAGTTTTGAACTGGCCTGGTAGCCAATGTGGAGCTGCTCAAGGAAAACAGTTGGGTACATGGAAGTCGGATTTCCAGCATGCCTACTCGGAAGGCAAAGGCAGACGAGAGAAACCATTTGACCCATCCTAGTTCATCCATCCAGAAATACCCTAAAGTCGCCCCAATGCAGCCAGCATCCAATTGTTTAAATGGTGGCAACATTTTTGCTTCCTTGAACGTTATCAAACAAAAGCTGACACCGAGCCACTTCAGGAGATATTAGGGCAGGTGACCAAAAGCTTGGTCAAAGAGGTAGGTTTTAAGAAGTCCATTCCGTGAGATGAGCTTCCTGCTATCGCTCCCAAATTTTCCTTTCGAGTCTGAACCTGTATTTCCTCGTCCTACTTACACAATTGACATTGAAGTAATTTTCTGCATTTACTGTTGCCTTACCAATAACTTCGATAAGGTCAACTCTTAAAATGTCTCCTTTAAAAGGTTGAAAAGCCCGTTTCTTCAATCTTGCCTCCTAACACAAGACCTGCAACACTAGGGTTCAGCCTTGTGACTCTTCCCTGCAGTACCACCAAAGCTCGAGTATCTCTCTTGGGTCTCAGTGTGCAGAAATGAACACAATTCTCAAGGTGTCATCTGACCAGAGCACTGTACACTTTGATCAGGACTTCCTGACTTTTATACTCCTGTTTTGGCTACATCGGTCGAAATTCTATTGGATGTGTTGGTTGGTGCTCTGCATTGGTTGGACATGTTGAGTGCCAAGTCAACCAAGACTCCTAGGTTTCTTTCAATTTCACCCTTAGCTATTTGAATACCATTCACGGAGTGAGTATGTCACCCATCCATTTCTCCTTTATTATGTGCAAATTCTACCAGCTTCCATTGTGTTTCTTAATCGGCCGTTGAGCAGTGGTACCAACAGCAATCCCTGGGCACTGCATTCAGTGCCCACGGCCACCTCAACATAACTCTCCTCATTAGCACCCACTGTTTTCTATCCTTCAGCCAACGTTTTAGAAATGGACAGGATTTCCCTTGAATCCCAATGGATTTGAGCTTTACCAACAGCCTTCCGTGCGGAACTTCGTCAAACACCTTTTGGGAAGTTTGGATACAAGCGGTCACAAAGCTGACAGGAACATAAAGTACAGGGTCAGAAAAGCCCATCCCAAATGCACGGGCTTGCTTGCTTGCTTGGGAGTGAGTCGCCTGTTTTTGGGGTTTTTTTTAAAATCGGGGGAGCAGTAGGAAATAGATGCAGCTCACTGGAAAACTGTATTCTGTTCACTCCTAGATTTCATGTGAAGTAAATCAATTTGTTGATTTATAATTATGCCTCTTCTCATGAGTGCTTTTCAATTTACTTTCCATAAAAGGCCAAGGAACACACATTAGAGTTGGTGCATCAGTCATCTTTGAAAGGGCGGGCTGCAGTTAAAGTTTAAAAGCATACAGAAGGAGGCAAATATTCACACAGCCATTAAAATAATTTTCAAAAATATGTATTTCAGTACTTCCAAAGGTTGTTTGGGGAAAATAAGAATGCCGAACAAAATAAACTTTTAGGCAGAAGTTGGGAGTCCGTTAAAAAAAAAAACTTGCATTTCTATAGCGCCTTTCACGACCTCAGGACGTCCCAAAGCGCTTTACAGCCAATGAAGTACTTTAAGGTGTAGTCACTGTTGTAATGTAGCAATCGCGGTAGCCAATTGCGCACAGCAAGCTCCCACAAACAGCAATGTGATAAATGAACAGATCATCTGTTTTCAGTGATGTTGATTGAGGGATAAATGTTGGGCCAGGACACCGGGGGTAACTCCCCTGCTCCTCTTCGAAATAGCGCCGCAGGATCTTTTACGGCCGCCTGAGAGAGCAGACGGAGGCCTCGGTTTAACGTCTCATCCGAAAGACGGATTCCAACTGATGGTGTTACTTTATGACTATTGATACCAAAGTTCTGTGAAGAAAATCACCTCAGTCTTTCTTCTATTACACAAAAGGAACTTCCTCATTACTATTTATAAAATGAAACTAAAATCAGTTTGCTATCAAAGGTATATTTAAAGCAGCACTCCAGCATTGCATGGATGAATGAGATTTGAAATAACGAGCCCTTGAATATGATCACATTCCTACATTTAATCTTCAAAGCTCTTCATTTGATTCTTTTAACCTATATGGAAAGAGGTTTATTTTCATAATTAATGTGTCATAAATGTTTTATGTGGCATGCACAGACCTCTGGGATTACTTTGCTTCACAACTATTGTGAAAAGATGCTTTAAATAGGGACTGTGTTGCACCATACCCGCTGTGCTAGTTGTCTAACTATGACCCAAGTTAAATAAAGGTACAAGACAGCATCCAAACCACCTCTTCAATAGCTGGTGAAAGAGAGTTGGGTGCAACGAATGTTGCCATGGTTGACACTGTAGGGTGCCCTCCCCGGAGGACGACAAGTGCTGTCAGCCAGGCTCGACTCACTGAAGTACCTGCAGGGCCTTGGAACAGATGTGGGATGACGATGATGCTCCACCTTAAAGCTATCCAGGCAAGACTGCTCAACACTCCCATTTACCAGGTACCTTGGTCCACGTGGTCATGCCACAAAAGTATTGGCCATCAGCATGTTTCGCACACACAATCTTAAATTTCATTTCATGCTGACCGCGCACAATTACATAAATCCATTCCAGAAATAGCACTCCTCGTGTCTCGAGCCAAAAGGTTGTGGGTTCACGTCCCGCTCCAGGGACTTGAGCACGTAAAATCGAAGCTGGGACTTCAGTGCAGTGCTGAGGGAGTGCTGCACTGTTGGAGGTGCCGTCTTATGGTTGAGACATTAAACCGAGACCCCGTCAGCCCTCTCGGGTGGAGGTACAAGATCCCATGACACGATTTTGAAGATGAGCAATTAAAATTAGTTGTCCAGGCCCTCAACATTTGTTTAGCAGCAATAATGCAGTCAAAAGCTCAGTTACACCTAATCCCTTTGGGTCGAACATTCAGTGGGGAATTTGACAGCACACCTACCGCAGATCTTGGGCCACTGTGTACAGTGGAATTCAGTTTTAGTCATCACCCCTTGCAGCAATCTTTTCACTTTTAATGCCAAATCGAATATGTAGCGATTCAATTGTATTGATCAGAATAGCAAACCTGTATCTGTAATCATAGCCTATCATTCCATGGTGGGAAAGAATTCATAAAGCTTTCACCTATAAACTGCACAGGCAGGTTTCAGTTTTAATCCACCAATTGACCCACAAATTCATAAACACCCTCGACCTGTTCAGCTTTCCAACCCCTCCTCCTCCATCCCCCCCTTTACCTGACCAAGGTTTTCAACATACCAGGCACACCTGTGCTACCACTACAACAGAAGGTGAAGATTCTGCAAGAGACGATGACAATGACAAAGAAAGGACATCTTTTGCAGCATTTTATGATTTCGCAGTCAGTGCTGACTACTGTGCTGAATCAGAAGGAGAAGATAGTGAACTGCTGGCTAAACAATCAGAACTACGACTGCCAATGGAATGATGATGGGAAAGATTCAGATGGTATCCTGGGCTGTCGAAATAGAGGCATACACAGTACAAAAGCCAGGAAGTTATGCTGAATCTATATAGAACACTAATTCGGCCCCAGCTAGAGTATTGTGTCCATATCTGGGCACCACACTTTAGGAAGGACGTGAAGGCTTTGGAGAGGGTACAGAGACATTTACTAGAATGGTTTCAGGGATTGAGAGATTACGGTTACGTGGATAGACTGGAGAAGCTGGAGTTGTTCTCCTTAGAGCAGAGAAGGCCAAGAGGAGATTTGATAGAGGTGTTCAAAATCACGAAGGGTTCAGATAGAACCAATAAAGAGAAACTGTTTCCAATGGCTGAAGGGTCGATAACCAGAGGGCACAGATTTAAGGTGATTGGAATAAGAACCAGAGGCGACATGAGGAGAGACATTTTTACGCAACGAGTGGTTAGGATTTGGAATGCGCTGCCTGATAGGGCGGTGGACACAGATTCAATAGTAGCCTTCAAAAGGGAATTGGATAAATACTTGGAAGAAGAAAAAGAAATTTCAGGGATATGGGGAAAGAGCCGGGGGCAGTGTGACTAACTAGATTGTTCTTCGAAAGAGCCGGCACAGACTGAATGAGATGAATGGCCTCCTTCTGTCCTGTACTATTCTATGATTCTATGTAGAGAACACACTTCGATACTTGATAAAGCATGTTATAGCACACAGTGTGATGCTCATTACCTCTCTGAGAAGTACATAGCCTTGCATCTGCCATGGAAGAGACTGCCAACTGCTACTGTAGCCTGCCTTAAGGTCACTATAAAACCAGGAACAAGTTTAGACATTACACAGCGAGAAACTAGATGAAGATGCCAAAGCTCCTGATGCTGAGCAGCATTAACTGTCATAATTTGATCCTTGAGACATTTACAATTGCAATGAAGCAGGGCTCTTTTGCAGAGCAATGTAAAATGGGACACTGGCATTTAAGACGCTCCTGTTGCAAGGGCCAATATGAGGAAAGAATGACAATCTTGTTCTGTTGCAACATGACAGGCACAGATAAGTGGAGTGCTGTGAAGATCAGAAAATCTACAAACCTCCAGTGCTTTTGTGGCATTAGCCATTCTACCTGTAGAATGAAAATAAACACAGGGAGAGATGTAAAACGGGCTTGCTGACTCGTGATCATCTGTTTTACGCTATTGCACAAAGTCCAGATCAACCCATGTGTCTGGAACATAGGAACAGGTGTAGGATGTTCAGCCCCTCAAGCCTGTTCCACCATTATATTAGATGGTGGCTGATCAAAAATCTACCAATGTCACTTTTTAAATTTTAATTGAACCCCCCAGCCCCAGCAGCTTTTTAAAGGGGAGCGTGTTCATGGTTTCCACTACCCTTTGTGTGAAGAAGCGTATCCTGACATCACCCCTGAATGGCCTAGACCGATTTAAGGGAGTTGGTGTCCCAATGAAGAGTAACTTGCATTTGTATAGCGTCTCGAATGTAGTAAAATGTCCCAAGGCGCTTCACAGGAGCTTAAGGCGATCAAAATAGGGACCAAGCAGAAGAAATTCCTCCTTCAGCCAACACCGCCAAAAGAAAATAAATGAGCTGGTCATTCATTTGGAATGGCAGGAATGACGTACGAGGAGAGATTGGGTCGATTCAAATCAAATCAAATCAACTTTTATTGTCATTGTTAGTGCACAAGTGCAGTACAACGAAATGTAGGCTTGCGGCTCCCGAGAGTGTACATTTGGATTAAGACATTTAAACATTCAACATACATTTGGCTTGTAGTATATTAACATAAATATGACTATAATAAACTGCATTGGCAGATGTGCAGGCTTTAGAGTTTATTTGTGGAGTTCAGTAGGATGACAGCCCTGGGAAAGAAGCTGTTCCTAAATCTGGTCGTACGGGTGCGAATGCATCTGTAGCGTCTCCCAGATGGTAGGAGGGCGAACAGACTGTGGCTGGGGTGGGTAGGGTCTTTGATGATGGACCGTGACCGCCGTAGACAGCGTTTCTGGTATATGTGCTCTATGGTCAGTAGCCGGGTGCCGGTAATGTGTTGGGCAGTTTTGACTACCCGCTGCAGGGCTTTCCGGTCATAGATTGGGCTTATACTCGCTGGAGTTTAGAAGAAGGAGAGGGGATCTCATTGAAACTTATAAAATTCTAACAGGCCTAGACAGACTAGATGCTGGAAGGATGTTCCCGATGGCGGGGAGTCCAGAACCAGGGGTCACAGTCTAAGGATAAGGGGTAAGCCATTTAGGACAGAGATGGAGAGGAATTTCTTCACCCAGAGAGTGGTGAACCTGTGGAATTCTCTACCACAGAAGGCAGTTGAGGCCAATTCATTAAATATATTCAAGAAGGAGTTAGATATATTTCTTAAGGCTAAAGGGATATGGGGAGAAAGCTGGGACAGGGTACTGAATTTAGATGATCGGCCATGATCTCATTAAATGGCGGAGCAGGCTCGAGGGGCCGAATGGCCTACTCCTGCTCCTATCTTCTATGTTTCTATGTTTCTATCTCGTCGCTGCTTGCAAGACATTACAGCGGACGCAATTTCCTAAGTAACGCTCTATAATCTTCAAAAATAATTTATTGCATGAAGTCATTTGAAATGTTTTGCCGTGATAAGGCACTACACAAATGTATATTACAACAATTGTTGAACACCACTCTGGTTCTGCTCAGTTGAGCTGAAGAGAACATAGCTGGACTTGGGGTTGGGGTGCGGGGAGGGGGGTGGTTAAGCAAAGCAAGGTGATGATGTTCTTTTGATTAGTTTGTTGTAATGACAAACAAAGATGTGTCCTAATCAGACATTATAATTAAATTCCACAGTAAGCTCAATGACTAACAGTGTTAAAATAGTCCCTTCATGGAACCTGTCATTGTTCCTCTTGCATTTTCTATCTGCAAGTTGGTTTACTGATATATTTCATGGCCTCACATTTCCGTAAGTTTTCTCCACATTTCCGTAAATTTACTCCAACAGTCCCCAAATTCGAGTGAGCAATTTCTCCTTAATTTTGTTTGGTTGTTTCAGGATGTGGTCTTTCAGTAACTATTTTTTTGGGCAGCAGTCGTGGTTAGTTATTGTACAAAATTAAATTTACCCTAAAAAAGGAAAAAAAGAGGGGCTTTCTTACATAAGAACATAAGAAATAGGAGCAGGAGTAGGCCATTCGGCCCTTCGAGCCTGCTCCGCCATTCAATAAGATCATGGCTGATCTTCTGCCTCAACTCCATTCACCGGCCCTATCGCCATATCCCTTGATGCCCTTACTAGTCAGAAATATACCGACTTCTGTTTTGAATATACCCAATGACTGAGCCTCCACAGCCCTCTCGGGTAGAGAATTCCAAAGATTCACCACCCTCTGTGTGAAGAAATGCCTTCTCATCTCAGTCCTGGATGGCCTACCCTATATCCTGAGGCTGTGGCCCCTGGTTCTAGACTCCCCAGCTAAGGGAAACATTCTCCCAGCATCCACCTGATCAAGCCCTGTAATAATTTTGTATGCTTCAATGAGATACCCCCTCTCATTCTTCTGAATTCAAGAGAATGCAGGCCTAGTTTACTCAATCTCTTCTCATACGACAATCCCGCCATCCCAGGAATCAATCTCGTGAACCTTTGTTGCACTCCCTCTATGGCAAGTATATCCTTCCTTAGGTAAGGAGACTAAAATTGTACACAGTGCTCCAGGTGTGGTCTCACCAAGGCCCTATATAATTGGAGTAAGACATCTTTACTCCTGTACTCAAATCCTCTTGTAATGAAGGCCAGCATACCATTTGCCTTCCTGATGGCTTCCTGCACCTGCACATTCACTTTCAGTGACTCATGTACAAGGACACCCAGGTCCCTTTGAGCATCTGCATTCCCCAATCTTTCACCATTTAGGAAATACACTGCCTTTCTGTTTTTTCTACCAAAGTGGATAACTTCACATTTATCCGCATTATATTCCATCTGCCATGTTCTCGCCCACTCACTGAGCCTGTCGAGAGCCCCTTGAAGCCTCTTCACATCCTCTTCGCAACTGACACAGCCACCTTGATCTCACTTTTTTTCTCTTCTCCATACCCCTCTTCTTTAGCATAGCATAGCTTCTCAAGAGCATGTGCAGCCTTTTGTAAATCTTACACAGTCTCCAACAATTAACTGTAAATAAGTGTTGACTCAAGCCTAGGGGCTTGAATTCTTGCAAGATCTCATCATTAAAATCTGACTGTATGGCAGCTGTGAGCACCATCCTTTTCCTTTCGTGATATAGATACAAGGGGCCAAATGAAGGCAAACACACTGGGGTTCCTTTCTAGAGGGATAGAATTGGAAAGCAAAGAAGTTATGTTAAACCGGTACAGAACCTTGGTTAAATCACAGAGAGGCACAGGAGAAAGTGCAACAACAAAAAAAAGATTTACTAGAATGACATCAAAACTGAGAGATTATAGCCATCAGGAAAGATTGAACAGGCTGGTGCTCTTTTCTCTAGAAGAGAGAAGACTGAGGGGTGAACTAATATAGAGGTCTTCAAGATTATGAAAGGATTTATAGGTTAGACGTAGAGAAGATAGCTCCACTTGTGGACGAGACCAGAACTAGGGGCCATAAATACAAGATAGTCACTAATAAATGGAATAGGGAATTCAGGAGAAACTTCTTTACCCAGAGAGCGGTGAGAATGTGAAACTCGCTTCCACAGGGAGTGGTTGAGGCGAATAGTATAGATGCATTTTAAAGGAAGCTGGATAAGTACATGAGGGTGAAAGGAATAAAAGGATGTGTTGATGGGGTTAGCTGAAGGGTGGGAGGAGGCTCGTGTGGGGCATGAACACTGGCATGGACCAGTTGGGCAGAATGGCCTGTTTATGTGCTGTAAATATTATGTAACACTATGTAATGATGCCCACTGAACCCTATGCTAGTTAATGGAGGGAACAAAACGGGGAATGATAATTTTGTAGATCTCTTCTGTCTGAACCTGGTGCTTTACTGGATCACTTGCCTCCTATTGCTTATAGCATCATAGAATAGTTACAGCACAGAAGGCGGCCATTCGGCCTGTCTAGCCCCTGCCGGCTCTCTGCAAGAGTATGTCACTGGAATTGGAAAAAGTTGGAGATGTAACAGGTGTTAAGCAAGTACCTTCTGACGAGAGGTCATCGACCTGAAACGTTAACTCTGTTTCTCTCTCCACAAAATGCTGCCTGATCTGCTGAATATTTCTAGCATTCTCGGTTTTTATTTCCTCTAGAATATATGTAATAGACGGTAAGCCCAGAATTTCCAACTGATTTGAGCTGCCTCAGACATGTAAAAGTTTTATAAACTTTATAGGCAGCTGATGCAGGTCTGTCCTGAATCCCTAGGCGACTGTCTGTAACCAGAGCAGTTATTGCCAGTCTTGTTACCCAATAAATAATTTAATTGCCTCATCTTGTTGGGATCTCTGCCCAGTCCAGAAGGGGGAAAAGCTTGTTCTGTTCGGATCTTAATTCTGGCACAATCTGTTTGGTTGTGTAATGCAGCTGTATACCGCTTTCCAAAGCCAATCATTGCACTGTGGCAAAGCCACCAAAGAGACTCTCACAGTAACTTGTACAATTGTCTTTAATCATTATTGTTACCTTTTAATGTTTGCCCTGTTTAAACAGCGCGGGATCGATAAAATCGCGATCTGACGCGATGATGTCATCACGTGGGTCATGTGGCGTTCCCAACGGCGGGAAACGTGATGACGTCAGGGTTGGAGGGCGTTTCCAGTTAGTCCTTGTGGAGTGAGCTAGTGTACAGACCTGTTTGGAGTTTCTCCTGCGTTTCTTGTTTTGTAATACTTTCAATGCATTAAACTAAGTTTGTTAACTACCAGTTTAGTTCACAGTGTTTTTGTTAGGAGTGGATAGACTCCTACAGCACCTTACTTCTAAAGTAACTCGTAGCCTTTCACTTCCTCCTGTCTGATGATCAATCCAAGATTAGTACTCCTTTTAAGCATTCCCATAAGATTCAGTCTTAAATTACTGCTGATCTTTTTCTTCAAAGCAAAGAATAGATCCATTTGGTTCGCTGCAATTAGTTTTTATTAATGGCTTTCCCTCCTCCCAATGACAGAAGGGGCAGCAAAACAAAACATCTAAGGGGGAAAAATTCGGTTGGTTAGCACCTCCCGTTAGTGCCTCCAGGGAGGGGGGGGCGCTAACGGGGCGCTAGGAACTTAGCGCCCAAGCGCAGCGATTTTAGTGCCGCTCGCGAAATTGACCAGTCATTTTGCGGCGGCGCTAAACACTACCGCCACGATCTGCTGCGCCCGCAGATCGTGATGTCAGTCAAGCGTGCAGCACCCCAGTAGCGCCCCAGACCGGGTATTGAGTCGCGGCCCCTGCCTTAGCACCTGCCGCTAGGAACGACAGGTAGAGGGGAACGTTTTCAAGTTGGGAAGGGGCTGGGGGTGGGCGCTACGTAAAAGGTGGGCGCTTCCTGCCTTTTCTGGTTTTAACGCTGTCCTAAGGAGTTTTGGCCCTCAGCACCACTTTTGAGGTTCCTAAGTGCCGAGCTCTTTCCCATGGGCCTATCCATTAGTTCTTCCAACACAATTGCTTTTGAGGTCTCTCCAGGCCGAGATTCAAGGCTGCAATGAGCAGGGAGTGGCTGGTCAGCAAGGTGGCCCCTCCCCTTTAAGAACTGGACGGCGCCAGTCTGTCTGGCTTCCACGGTAATTGGCATCGCCTGAGCTTCGGTAGCGTTCTGAGGTAGCGCCTCACTGCCTGACGTTTGTGCCTTGAGCGCGCAAATCACCTCCAGGGGTGATAGAGGCGAATTTTGCAGTCGGAGGCGATAATTAGCGCCGGGCGCTACTTTGCGCCCGGCCGATATTAGCGCCCCAAAATGGGCGATACAGAATTTTTCCCCCTAAAATATGAACTTTTCTTTGAGGAAGGGAACTGGTGTTCCCTGAAGTTAGAAAGCAACCGGCGATATGATCTAAGTGTCCATGCTAGAATTATACATGAACTCTAGATGTAGCCAGCTTGATGGGCTGAATTGGCCTCTTGAACTATATGGGGTAGAATTTAGTCTGGACCCGTTTTTAGGCCTTGAACATGACCTGTGGCTGAATGGTCTAATCTAATCTTGTATTGTGCTCGGTCTTAAAACTCATAATGTAGGCAATTTGCACACAGCAAGCTCCTACAAACAGCAATGTGATAATGACCAGATCATCTGTTTTTTAGTGATAAATATTGGCCAGGACACTGGGGATAACTCCCCTGCACTTCTTCGAAATAGTGTCACTGGATCTATTTACGTCCACCCGAGAGCGCAGATGGGGGCCTCGGGTTAACATCTCATCCGAAAGACGGCACCTCCGACAGTGCAGCGCTCCCTCAGCACTGCACTGGGAGCGTCAGCCTAGATTTTTGTGCTCAAGTGTCTGGAGCGGGAATACGAACCCACAACCTTCTGACTCAGAGAGGCAAGAGTGCTGCCCACTGAGCCACGGCTGACACACTATCATAACAGGCAAAATAATATTACAATGTTGCAGATCTGCTTGTCTTTTACAGCAGATTACAGAATTATTCATTTAAAATTCGCATAAAAATCAAGTTAAAAAAGGAAAACTCTTCACCCGAGGCGGTGTTCTCCAAATTTTTTTCTGCTCTCGAATGTATATCTTGTAAGCAAAATGTAATTGCTTTTATTGTGAACCTGCCATAATTGAGCTCCTGCTACAAGTCAGTCAGTCACAACTCTGCTGCTCGATCAGAAAGTCTGTATTCTTGCCCCAGGACTGTGGCAGCGGCCCGTTTTGGTGACTGATGTGGTTACACGGTACGGCATAGTTCCTTGTAGCTCACACGCTCGTTTGCCAGCAAATCTGCATTAACATCGCCAGAAAGCAGCAGCAAACCCACCTGTGCACATCACTCATTGCAGAATTTATAGACTGCTTCGGGAAACAGCTGGGACTCTTAGCAACATTTTTTTTTTAAATTAAGAATTTGAACCACAAATGTCATACGCTGTATATATTGATGTAAAACATGGACACCAGGAAATGAGACTGTAATTACCTAGAGGTCTAGAGGGCAATTGCAAACCATCCGACATTTAATCTTGAAGTTTTTTTTTAAAAAAAAGCTCATCTAAACCACTCAGGTTTGCATCATTATGTTATTCTATTCAAAAACTCTGCTAAATTTTGCATAGCAACTACTTTGTGCGGATTCATTTCATAGCAGTTGTATGGAGGCAACACTCAAAGGTTAATGTCAATGGAACTGAAAGTTTCTCCTCCTCTATTGCAATTTCACAAATCAGCTCTTTCTGAACCAAAGCTTCTTTATAAATAATAGCTTCCCTCTTTAAAGTGATTGTTATTCCACTGAGCACAATACAAACGGCAGGCTTTTAACGTCTTCTTTCTCATCTTGGCATATTGAAACCATGAATTGTTGCACACAGTTTCCCACTCCAAACCCTTTCTGAAAGAGCTTTCACATCCACAGTCTTTTCCTCCTATTATTTTACAAGTTTTTGAAACTCCAGCTTGTTCACTCCAGATTTACCGAGGCTTCTCTTGCCGAACCTTGGCTGTGTCTTTCACTGCCAAGGTTCGGCAAGAGGGTACTGTTAAGTCTGTGTGTTCCAGTTATATTTAAGGTCAATTACTGACACAGACTACAAGAATAACTTTTCAATAGGTCTTTACTATTCGGAGGTTAGGGCTGTACTACCCAGCAAGTTACTACACAGCACTTATATACCGGTGTGGTCACCACCGGTATTACCGTATACAGCAGCCAGAGAAAGTAGTACATCTCTTAAGGTGGAACAAGTTACATACACCACAGGTACAGAGGTAGATTTACGAGGATGTTGCCTGGGCTGGGGAATTTTAGCTATGAGGAAAGGTTGGATAGGCTGGGGTTGTTTTCTTTGGAACAGAGGAGGCTGAGGGGAGATTTAATTGAGGTGTATAAAATTATGAGGGGCCTCAATAGAGTGGATAGGAAGGACCTATTTCTTAGCAGAAGGGTCAATAACCAGGGGGCATAGATTTAAAGTAATTGGTCGGAGGTTTAGAGGAGATTTGAGGGAAAATTTCTTCATCCAGAGGGTGGTGGAGGTCTGGAACTCACTGCCTGAAAGGGTGGTAGAGGCAGAAACCGTCATCACATTTAAAAAATACTTGGACATGCACTTGAAGTGCCGTAACCTACAGGGCTACGGACCAAGAGCTGGAAAGTGGGATTAGGCTGGATAGCTCTTTGTCGGCCGGCGCGGACAAGATGGGCCGAAATGGCCTCCTTCTGTGCTGTAAATTTCTATGATTCTATGACTACCGTGAGGTAACATAATATAAATATATGATGGTATGCAAATCCTTTAATTATCTTAAAGCCTATGAGGCATGTTTTATTCTCAAAAGCTACACATTTGGCTATTTCTTACTTTTCAAAGCTTATTGGACACAGCTGTAAAGTAACAGATCATAACAGTTAACACTAGATTTTTGGCAGTAATAACTTCATGTGGACCATGATTTTGCACTTTGGAGGTCACTCCTGGCTTTGGAAGACAAAAGCAAAGTAACTGGCAGTCCAACATGTTCTGTGGCGCTGAGTCACAATCATTCACGAGCCAACCCAAATTTGTTGAATAGATGGGTGATGTGGCAGGCAACAAAGAGCAATGATTTATGTCCTTGTTGCAGAGCCTTTCAGGAGATGATAAAGAAATTCAACACCTCTGAACCCAGGCAAGGTAAAAATGATTTTTCCTTTAAAATCAAAAAGTCACAAAATTGCCTCAGAGAATCTTCTCTGTTCCATTTTAAGCTAGGGTTGACCAAAGAACATGGTGAACTTGCGAGGAAATCTGGACACAACAGTGTTACGTCATCTCGTACTAGTGAATGTTAGCCGGCGGTACAGGTGTCATACCAACAGACCGAGCACCAATTCGCTTCTTTCATTAATCCAGTTCCAGGTTGGCAAACAGCAGAACCCTACCTCAAAAAATCGCCAGGATTTTTAAGGTAACTGGCAAAACAGCCAGAGGCGAGAGCAGGAGAAATGTTTTTATTTTTTTTAAAAACCGCAGCGAGTTGTGATCTGGAATGCGCTGCCTGAAAAGGTGGTGGAAGCAGATTCAATAGTAGCTTTTAAAAGAGAATTGGATAAATACTTGAAGGGGAGAAATTTGCAGGGCTATGGGGAAAGAGCAGGGGGGAGTGGGACTAAATGGAGAGCGCAAAGAGCTGGCACTGGCACGATGGGCCGAATGGCCTCCTTCTGTGCTGTAAGATTCTATGATTCTAACGTCCCCAAACTCTTCAGGTTGAAATCAATGACTGTTCAAACAGCAGAAACCCCATGAACTCAGAATGGTTACAGCACAGAAGGAGGCCATTCGGCCCATCGAGCCTGTGCCGGCTCTCTGCAAGAGCACTTCAGCTACTCCGACTCCCCCGCCCTTTCCCTGTAGCCCTGCAAAAAAAATTCCCTGTCAGGTATTTATCCAATTCCCTTTTGAAAGCCACGATTGAATCTGCCTCCACCACCCTTTCAGGCGGTGCATTCCAGATCGTAACCACTCGCTGCGTAAAATATTTTTTTCCTCACGTCGCCTTTGGTTCTTCTGCCAATCACCTTAAATCTGTGTCCTCTGGTTCTCGACTCTTCCACCAATGGGAACAGTTTCTCTCTAATTACTCTGTCCAGACCCCTCATGATTTTGAACACCTCTATCAAATCTCCTCTCAACTTTCTCTGCTCTAAGGAGAACAACCCCAGCTTCTCCAGTCTATCCCTGCAACTGAAGTCCTTCATCCCTGAAATTATTTGTGTAAATCTTTTCTGCACCCCCTCTAATGCCTTCACATCCTTCCTAAAGTGCGGTGCCCAGAATTGGACACAATACTCCAGTTGAGGCCGAACCAGTGTTTTATAAAGGTTCATCATAACTTCCTTACTTTTGTACTCTATGACTCTATTTATGAAGCCCACGATCCTGTATGCTTTTTTAACCTCTTTCTCAACCTGCCCTGCCACCTTCAACGATTTGTGCACATATACCCCCAGGTCTCTCTGTTCATGCACCCCCTTTAGAATTGTACCCTTTACTTTATATTGCCTCTTCTAGTTCTTCCTACCAAAATTTATCACTTCACAATTTTCTGCATTAAATTTCATCCGCCCATTCCACCAGCCTGTCTACGTCCTCTTGAAGTCTGTCACTCTCCTCCTCACTGTTCACTATACTTCCAAGTTTTGAGTCATCTGCAAATTTTGTGTCATCTGCAAATTTTGAAATTGTGCCCTGTACTCCCAACTCCAAGTCATTAATATACATCAAGAAAAGCAGTGGTCCTAGTACCGACCCCTGGGGAACACCACTGTGTACCTTCCTCCAGTCCGATAAACAACCGTTCACCACTACTCTCTGTTTAGTTGGGTTTGAGTTGGCCAAGTGACAGGAAACAAATCACCGACCTCAATGTAAAGATTTCCCAACTCAGTGTGCTGGAAAGTTATTCCTTTTGAACCAAGAGAGAAAAAGAAATACTGAAAATCAGAAAAGATTGTTGACAATATGCCATGGATCTCCTGTGGTGTTAAACACAATCAGTGGGAAGATAACTCAATCAGTAGGAAGATGCTGAGTGACAGTGAAATAACTGGTTACTGATGTGCTTTTTGATGGAATCTGTAAAGTCTGTGGGTTGTGCAGTTAATAAATACACAGACTTCAGAAGTAACAAACAAACAGGTCTTTACTATTCGAAGGTCCGGGCGAATCTGCCCCAGAAATCCTGCTACAACACTTATATACTGGTGTGGTCACTATCGGTATTACAGTATACAGAAGCCAAACAAATAGTGCCACACCTAAAGTAGTTCCCTTAAAGGTGAACGGTTACATTCAATAGTTCCCTTAAAAGGTAGACGGGTACATACACTACAATCCTCCCTTTTTAGCTTATTACTTACAGAGTCCCCGTTAAACATACATATCTTCAACTTCCTATAAAACAAATTACAGCTATAATCTCGGTGGAGTCAATGTCATATAAAACAATTTACAAATATAATCTCGGTGGAAACAGTTCACAGGTTCCGTCTCTGCGGAAACAGTTCATAGATTCAGTCTCTGATCTTGACTCGTTCCGAACAACATTTCTTTGGGGTAGCCGGTTCACCTGGCTAGCGTGACTCCTCCATAGCCTTTTTCTTGACGTAGCAGCTTGAACTTTCGTCCTGTTGAACCAGCAGTGCGGACTTTGACAACCAACTGGCTGTCTTGACATTTTCCAGTTTTTCAACTAATTTAGCTCCTTTCGTAATGTCCCGCCTGGAATGGTAGAAGTGCTAATATTTTAGACAGTTATTATCTTCTGCTTCTTCTTTTTCTTTTCTGCCTTTTTGAAACTCTCGGAGCTCCTTTCTCGGCTGCCAGCTGTAGCGCCACCAACTCTCTATGTTCCTTAGACCTTAAGTGCTTCATCCGGATTTCAGCACTTTGAGAGTTTTCATCACAAGCTGGGCAGACCACATCCTCATAATATTCAGTGTCACTCAACAGGTCATGGTAATATTCAGGTTCGTCCTGAGTTAGGCCAGCGAGAGAGACTTCTTCTTCCTCCTCACCCGTCTGGACGTTAGCTGACGGTGGTTCCTTCCCTAAACATCTTTCTTGAAAAGCCTTCTTCATGCATTCATATTCATCCCGCTCTTCCTGGGTTATCTGCCATTCCTTCACGACGGACCTCATTTGTGAGTTCAATACCTTCCTTTCCACCGGTAATTGCGTTATCAGGCTATTTAACCCTTCTACTGAAGTAACGGTTTCCACCTTCTTCTGTTCACCTTGACGTGATTCAACGTACTTTTGGCATCCTTGTAAAATTTGTGTTGCCACCTCAGCTATCTCCGTGACTTTTGAGAGCTCCGAACTCGTTCCCCCTGAAGATTGAAGCTCGTGTTCAGATTGTTCCCCTTGTAGAGTCTTGTCCTTCAGCATATGAAGGAGTTGGCCGACCGTTAACTCTTCCCTGGGAACACGGTGGATCAGAGCCTTCTCCATTTCATCCACCTCTTTCTCCAATACTTCCACCTTACGTTCCACTTGAACTTTGGCTTTCAGCGCTCGGAAAAGTTGCGCCCTGATGCTCTCTAGTTCATGTTCAGGGACCATTCTTACAGTGTCCTGTTCTTCCACTGCAAGGATTCCCAGTTGAATCTGTTCTTCAAGTTGTTGAACCTCAGACATTGCCGCCTCATATTTGTCTTGGGTGTCCTTCAATGTTTTTATAAGTTCTTGGACATCCTGTCTTTCATGCTCTGCCATGATTTTCACCTCTAATTGCTCATCTATGGATGGAGCTTCTATCGATGAGTCTGTCTTGGCCTTGAGCTCATCAAGAATTTCCTGCAGCCTTTGGACTTCTTGCTCATGTTCAGCCTTTAGTTGTTCATATGCTTCTACTGAAACTAGCTTTTCGGAGGCTGCCGAGTTAACCCCCTTCTGAATTGTAGCCTGGGCCTGTTCATACTGTTCTTTCAACTTCTCACACTCTGCTTGTAAGGAGTCGTAAAGAAGAACTGGAATAAAATCCTGGCTCCCTGAAGATTCCTCTTCCTTTGGTTCATTCTGTAAATATTCTAGTTCCTGAACAGCATCAGGGGAATGTGATTGGTATTTGACCATGATGGCTCTATGGTCGCTCTCTGCTTGAGCTAGCTGTCTCTGTAGTCTTTCCAGGTTCCCCCATTCGGTGTCCCAGAACTTTCCCATATTTTTCATCTCCTGTACGAGACGATCACTCAACTGTTCTAATTGTTGTCGTACTTTGACATAAGTTTGCGTCCGAGCTCGGTGTTCTTCCGTCATGGATGAATCCTTTGCTTGAACAGGCTCAGAATTCCCTGTCAACCTGGAGTTCTGCTCTACAGCATTATTCTTCTTGGTACCATAAGTCCTTCGGCCTGTCTTCGTTTTCGACTTGGTCTTATCATCATCCATTTCAGAATCTGAGCTAATAGCTTGCACCGGGTCCTCCCTCATTATGGCTTTTAGGTAATGCCATTCCATGTCTATTTTCTTAATCCACTCCCGTCCTAGAAGTGGTGGTCCTCCCTCAGGTAATACGTACAAGCTCATTCTTGGGTGTTCTTTACCCCTATCTCTCACCTTGACTCTTATTTTCCGCACGGGGTATACGTTATGCCCCGTGTATGTCTGTAATACGAACTTGGTATTTCTTAAAGGTATGTGAGAGAATAGCCGGTGGTAGTCCCTTCGGTTGATGACTGATAGAGCTGATCCAGTGTCCAGCTCCATTCTTATTTGGACTCCAGCTATTTTTAGTATGACCCAGATGGCCTGTAGATCCGTTTCTTTACCCACATTGTGGATTCTCAGACTACCCAGCTCCTGGTTGTTTGGGTCTGAGTCTGAATTCTGTTCGTCTGAACTCTTCTCAGCCACCTTGTGTACCTTGTTGTACTTTTCTGGTGGTGGCTTCCTTTGATTATTGATCTTTTTCCCAGACCGGCATACCTTCGCGATGTGACCCAGTTTGCCACATTTCCTACACTCTTGGTTCTTAAACCAGCATTGATTCTGGTCATGCGTTGTCTTCCCACAACGGTAGCATTTTGTTGTGCTTGAAGTAATTTGGTCCACCCCGAGTGCCGCCGCCTTTAGTTGCATTTCCGCCGTTCCTTTCGCTGCGGCTTCGTGCGATGCAGCTATAAGGACAGCCCTGTCCAGTGTGAGGTCATTCTCTTCCAGTAGTCGCTTCTGCGTCCCTTCTTTGGACAATCCGCATACGAACTTGTCCCGCAGCGCTTCTGTCAGATTCCCTCCGAACTGGCAGTATTTCGCTAGCCTACGCAGTTCGACCAAGTATTCCGCATTGCTTTCGTCTTTCTTCTGCGTTCTTGCGTAGAATTTGAATCGTTCAGCCAGCATCAGCGGTGTGGGGTTCAAGTGGTCCTTCAGCACAGCCACAATCTCTTCGAAGGTCTGATCCGCTGGTTTATTTGGTGCTATTAGATGCTTCAAGAGCCCGTATGTTTTTGCCCCCATCGAGTTTAGCAATGTTATCGCCTTGTCGTCTTCCTCTATTTTGTTGGCTTCGCAATAGATCTCTATGCGTTCCACGTACGTGGCCCAGTCTTCTATTTCAGAATTAAAGTCGTTAATATTCCCTCGCTTAGGCATCTTTCTTCCCTTGGGAGCAGCACCAGTATTTCTTATTTATTTATTTGTTTCTAAGATGGCGGTTTTCCCGCGAAATCGGCGGTTTCCCGCTCTTTCCTTCTCTCCCCGCCCACTTCAATGGCGGTATGTCAATCAAGATGGCGGTTTTCCCGTGAAAATGGCGGTTTCCCGCTCTTCCTTTCTCGCCCCGCCCACTTCAATGGCGGTTTCCCGCTTCTGGCGTCTTCTCCGCCTAATGGCGGCTTCCCGCGTTTCTTCCCGGTGGAAGGGGTACGCTCCCCCCTCAGCGGACAGGTTCAGCCGCTGGCTGGCTACCGCACAGCTCCCCTTACTCGGCTATGTCTTTTCCTCCCGCCCGCACGGCTCTACCGGTGCTGGGTACACCCCGTTAGCGGAGGACAGTTCAGCCGCTGGACTGGCTCTCGCGCAGTCTCTCTCTCCGTACCCGGCTCTGTCTCTCTCACCCGCACGTTCGATGCTACCGGCCCTGGGTACCCCGTTGGTGGAGAACAGCTCACCGCTGGACTGGCTCTCGCGCAGTCTCTCACCCCGTTTTCGGCTGTGTCTCTCACCCACTCCCACACATTTGGTTTTGCCGGATCTGAGTACCCCGTTGGTGGGGAACAGCTCAGCCGCTGGACCGGCTCCTCGCAGTCTCTCTCTCCGCACCCGGCTCTCACCCGCACGGTTCCCGTTCGCCTCCCCAGCCCTCTTGCAGACCGGTGTTTCCCTCCCCGGCTGCGGCTGGGTTTCTCTTCCCGCGCCTACTCGCAGGCTCAGCGCTTCGTGGCTGCGGTCGCTGCCCCGATTGTCCCGCCGATCGCGGTCTGGCTGTCACCCGACGCCGTTGGACCCGACTTTTGGCCGGCACAGCTCCCCCTCGACCGAGGTCGAGTGCTCTGCCCTTATCCTCCGGATGCTTCTACACCTTCCCCTACTCACAGTCTCTTCGGCCGCCTTGTTTCTTGCTGGTCGGCTCACTCCACACCGTGGCAGAAGGGTAGTCAGTGCCTGTTGCTGATACAGCTTTTGTTGTTAGTCTTCCTGCTTTCTGTTGTTGCAGCCTCGTGTTTTCTTTTGGTAGCACGACGAGGGCGGCTGTCTCTCTTCGACGCTCTTCGTTGCTTATGGTAATCTTGCCGCAGGGTACGATCGGACTCATCGCCACTGTAAAGTCTGTGGGTTGTGCAGTTAATAAATACACAGACTTCAGAAGTAACAAACAAACAGGTCTTTACTATTCGAAGGTCCGGGCGAATCTGCCCCAGAAATCCTGCTACAACACTTATATACTGGTGTGGTCACTATCGGTATTACAGTATACAGAAGCCAAACAAATAGTGCCACACCTAAAGTAGTTCCCTTAAAGGTGAACGGTTACATTCAATAGTTCCCTTAAAGGTAGATGGGTACATACACTACAGAATCCATTGATGGAACCCAGTACAAAAGCTTGGCAGAATTTGCACGTTATGGAGATGTTAGAAATGTGACACAGGCAATACGCAAGACCCAACACATTAACAGAATCAGTTTTTGTATTGAGCATGCCATCTTAAGTTTTATACTTTTGAAAAGTAATAACATCCAGCGCCACGCTAGCTGAAGATAAGCAGGTCATGAAATGGAACTGATCTGTCCAAAAATAAATGTGATAGGTTTGGACAAACAATAATTGCAGTTCGAGTCCAATTGGAAACAATTTTGGGTTGAAATATTCTCTCCAGCAGATGGCAACATATTTTCAAATAATTAAAAAAGAAATACTGTTTCATCAACTTAGATTTTAAATTAATACAATCGGCCTCTGGAATGCTGTCTTGCGCAGAAAGGGATGTTGAAGCAAGTTGCACAGGTGGGCATTTTCTACCGATTCCTCCATCAGTCATGGATCCGACAAACAAATTTATTGAGATTTATAGCATATTATTCACAAAAGCTTCAGTGAAGCTGGGATTTGCTAAATGCATTAAAATGAAGTTCAACAGGGTCTGGAATTTTTTGTGTAGATTAGAATTTCTAACTTTCCATTGTGTTCGGATATCAAATGGTGTCCTATAATGGTCATTCAACTCATTCAATAGCAAAATACTGCGGATGCTGGAAATCAGAAATAAGAACAGAAAATGCTGGAGACACTCAGCAGGACAATACAAAGATGGGAGGGAAAGCAGTGAGTGAGGAGGACATAAAAAACCTGCAAAAGGACATAGACAAGCTAAGTGAGTGGGCAGAGATTTGGCAGATGCAATATAATGTTGGAAAGTGTGAGGTTATGCACTTTGGCAGAAAAAAATCAAAGAGCAAGTTATTATCTAAATGGAAAGAAACTGCAAAGTGCTACAGTACAAAGGGATCTGGGGGTCCTGGTGCATGAAACACAAAAAGTTAGTATGCAGGTGCAGCAGGTGATCAGGAAGGCCAATGGAATCTTGGCTTTTATTGCGAGGGGGATGGAGTATAAAAGCAGGGAAGTCTTGCTTCAGTTATACAAGATATTGGTGAGGCCACACCTGGAATACTGCGTGCAGTTTTGGTTTCCATATTTAAGAAAAGATATACTTGTTCTCGAGGCAGTTCAGAGAAGGTCCACTCGGTTATTCCAGAGATGAGGGGGTTGACTTATGAGGAAAGGTTGAGTAGGTTGGGCCTCTACTCATTGGAATTCAGAAGAGTGAGAGGCGATCTTATCGAAACATATAAGATTGTGAGGGGGCTTGATCGGGTGGATGCGGGGAGGATGTTTCCACTGATGGGTGAGACTAGAACTAGGGGGCATAATCTTAGAATAAGGGGCTGCCGTTTCAAAACTGAGATGAGGAGAAACTTCTTCACTCAGAGGGTAGTAAATCTATGGAATTTGCTACCTCAGAGCTGTGGAAGCTGCGACATTAAATAAATTTAAAACGGAGATAGACAGTTTCCTAGCTGATAAGGGAATTAGGGGTTACGGGGAGCGGGCAGGGAAGTGGACATGAGTCTAGGTTCGGATCAGCCATGATCCTATTGAATGGCGGAGCAGGCCCGAGGGGCCGTATGGCCTACTCCTGCTCCTACTTCTTATGTTCTTATGTCAGTCAGCGTCGTGGAGAGAGAAACAGAGTTAACGTTTCGGGTCGAGGACCCTTCGTCAGAACTGGAAAAGGTTAGAGAAGTAACAGATTTTTAAGCAAGTGCAGGAGCAGGGAAAGGGAGGAGGGGAGGAATGAACAAAAGGGAAGTTCTGTGATAGGATGGAAGGCAGGAGAGATTAAAAAACAAAAGGGATGATGGTGCAAGGCAAAAAGGAGATGGTAATGGGACAAGTTAAGAAACAAAAGATGACTCTAGATGAAGTGTAAATGGCAATGGCAGAATGATCAACAGCTGCCATGTGAGAGAGAGAGAAATAAAAATATAGGGGCCGAGGTTATGGTCTGAAATTGTTGAACTCGATGTTGAGTCCAGAAGGCTGTAAAGTGCCTAATCGAAAGATGGGGTGCTGTTCCTTGAGCTTACGTTGAGCTTCATTGGAACAGTGTACGAGGCCGAGGACGGAGAGGTCAGAGTGGGAGTGGAGCGGAGAATTAAAGTGACAGGCGACCGGAAGCTCGGGGTCACGTGTAAAAGAAGTGCCATAATTTAGATAGATACACCATCCTATGAACAGATTTCTGATATTATTAATACATGACATACTGGGTTGAAAAGTCTGGAAAGCCTCGGTGACACAGGCTGTCAATACAGGCTTCTGGAGATAAAATGAAGTGTTAACACAAAAGTTGTAAACACCACACAAACTCTTGAAATGGGAATTGATTGTTAATACAAAAACAATGGCCCTATGGAAACAGCAAGTTGCAGCTTCCAGAATGTCTGCAGTTTGGAACCAACACAATAGCTATGCCCAAATAAAGTGTTAAAAACTGACACTTCGAACAGGAACACATGTGCCTTCATAAAAGTAACATCAAATGAGAAACAGGAAACACAATTATATATGCAACCAATTGAAATAGCTAAGAAATGCATGGAACACCCTGGTTGAAGTGGTTTTGATTTACATATTGTAAAAGGTACACAAACAGAAGACTTTGTAGATATTACTTCAATAGATAAACCAAGCAATCACATTGTGTTTGTGTTGAACTTGGAACACATAGGAGTCACGACATCTGATAATAACCAGTTAAGCCAATATTTAGAATTGAATGGAAGTCCATTTGAATGATTCATTTCAAATTCATTTGAATGAATGACATCAAATAAATACTACTGTCATATTGTTTTTTTATGATAGGTTTTGAAACACCGAAACAGACAGAAGTCTCACTAACGGGGCACGCCGCAAGATGCCCCGCTCCAACAACATCTGGCCCAGTATATTCATTCTGCTCCATTTCATTCCTGTGTCCAGGATGTTGTTGCACCTGGCCAAAATTTCCAGACACTCAAAATTATTCATCAATTTCCATTATCCAATAAGATAATGGCAGATATAGCGATTCTACTGCCTTCTCGGTGTAATCTGTCCAGGAGCAGAGTGGGAAACACTCAACGAAATAATGCCTCAATCCTTATACAAAACACAATGTAACCTGGAGAAACCCATTATGCAGATAACAACTGCAATGCATTTTTCTTTTTTTTGGGGTACATGTTACAGGGAGACAGACTTTCACCGATAAGTTGGAATACCGACCTTTGAAATTGAATCCAAACATGGCTGATGGGGTGAAAGCAAGTCTTCTCTCTGCTCTCTGCGCTCGCTCTCTCTGCTCGCTCTCTGCGCTCGCTCTCTCTCTGCTCGCTCTCTGCGCTCGCTCTCTGCTCTCGCTCTCTCTCTGCTCTCGCTCTGCGCTCGCTCTCTCTGCTCGCTCTCTCTGTGCTCGCTCTCTCTCTGCGCTCGCTCTCTCTCTGCTCGCTCTCTCTCTGCTCGCTCGCTCTCTGCTCGCTCGCTCTCTGCTCGCTCTCTCTGCTCGCTCGCTCTCTCTCTGCTCGCTCTCTCTCTCTGCTCGCTCTCTCTGCGCTCGCTCTCTCTCTGCTCGCTCTCTGCTCGCTCTCTGCTCTCTCTGCGCTCGCTCTCTCTCTGCGCTCGCTCTCTCTCTCTCTGCTTGCTCGCTCTCTCTCTCTCTGCTCGCTCTCTCTCTCTCTGCTCGCTCTCTCTCTCTCTGCTCGCTCTCTCTCTCTCTGCTCGCTCTCTCTCTCTCTCTGCTCGCTCTCTCTCTCTCTCTGCTCGCTCTCTCTCTGCTCGCTCTCTACCAGGTGCACTGATGCAAGGGCCCCAAATGAAATGAGCCTGAGACAGTCTTAATCTATCATCCCAGGGATCTGGTTAAGGCACAATCCTGGCAATAATCTGATACTAATTCAACACTAAAATAGGCAGTCTCTCTTCGATAAGATGCAAGTATTGCTGGTGCGGGGAAAGAGAAACGTCACACACTTGCAGGGTTTTGTTGGATTTGTTCTCTGAATAATATTCATAAAGATTGGCAAAAAATATTCCATTCCCCAGCTCCGACACTCATTTTGGAGAGCACGAAAAACCACAGAAAATAATTTAAACAGAATTAATGTTAATTTAAAAAAATGACATGTCATAGATCAGTAAGAGAGCAAAGAGAGAGCAGCCAATATATTCTTTGTAGTTAGCAGAAATGTGACTAGTCACGAGGACCAATCTTTTCACCATGACCTCGTGAGGTCTCCTATGGAACATGCAGTCAGGCCAAGTGGCATCAAAAATACACTTCTGGTCACAATGACATGCTGGGTATCGCACAAGAGAAGGTTCTCCAGCACGTTGGATCTTCCACTAGTAAAAGGAAGAAGACTCTTCACGTTAGAGGAGATTACACCCAAGGATAGGGTGCAATAGCTTCTCCTCGGGACCAATTGAGTGCTACTGGTAATGGCCTGGAAGCTTATCACTTGTGTCTTCTTGATCAGTACGCATCTAGCCTTCTGGAAGTGATTCCACAACACTGAAGCGCGCATGTGCTTACAGGAGGATAATATAACTTTGAAAATAAAAAATTCTATAGATGACCAATGTATTGCAAACATAAGAATTAGGAGCAGGAGTTGGTCATACGGCCCCTCGAGCCTGCTCCGCCATACGGCCCCTCGAGCCTGCTCCGCCATACGGCCCCTCGAGCCTGCTCCGCCATTCAATAAGATCACGGCTGATCATTGACCTCAACTCCACTTTCCTGCCCGATCTCCATATCCCTCGATTCCCCTAGAGTCCAAAAATCTATCGATTTCAGCCTCAAACTTTTAGGCACCAGTTGGATATAGGCTGTCTACCATACTCCTTTGCCATTAGAATGAAATTCAAGCAAGGCCGACAGGCAGAAGTCTCGACAAAAGTCTCATCTCCCAACTTTCATGTGCACATATGCACATAAGATATAGATTCAAGCAGCAATATCTCTAGGAATGGACCGGATCCCATCAGATTCTGGATAGCAAGGCTGTCTATCTGGACAGATAATCTTTTCCATTTGCAATTATAAGCCTTTTGAGTAGTGGGATTCCTACACCTCATCATACGTCAATTATGCGAAGTAACCTCACAGAATGGTTAAATGATTTTTTTTGGAAGCATCCGGACCAAATGCGACGCTGCTGAAAAATCTAAGTCAGGGGGAAAAAAAAGTTGATGAATGTAATCCTGCTTTTAACACACTGAAGTGCTACGCTCAATACAGCACCCTGTGGAGTCCCATTCATTAATATTGTGGTTCTGATTTTTATCCCGTGACTGACATGTGTCCTAAAGCTGCAGCTCCATCTCTTGAATAAAACGTGTGCTTCATAGAATCATATAATAGGAGGCCATTCGGCCCATCATGCCTGCGCCAGCTCGTTCACAGAGCCATCCGATTAGTCCCATTCCCCCTGCTCTCTCCCCATAGCCCAGCAAATGTTTCTCTTTTTCTTCAAGAATTTATCCAATTCCTTTTTGAAAGTTACCACTGAATCTGCTTCCACCGCCCTTTCAAGCAGAGCATTCCAGATCATTACTCGCTGTGCGAAAGAAAAGTCTCCTCATCTCCCTTCTGGTTCTTTTGTCAATTACCTTAAATCTGTGTCCTCTGGTTACCAACCCTCAAGCCAGTGGAAACAGTTTCTCCTTATTTACTCTATCAAAACCCTTCTCAAAATACAGAACACCTCTAATAAATCTCCCCTTAACCTTCTCTGCTCTTCTCTATAAAGAGAACAATCCCAGCTTCCCTAATCTTCCCACATAACTGAAGTCCCTCATCTCTGGTACCATTCTAGTAAATCTCCTCTGCAGCCTTGACATCCTTGCTAAAGTGTGGTGTCCAGAATTGGACACAATACTCCAGCTGAGGTCTAACCAGTCTGCTTCCTCGCTGTTCTTTTTCAGGATGATTATTTGGAGGACTGAGGTCCTTGACAATTCTATACACCTGTATAGTATATTAATGCATAACAGAAACTATATGCACAGTCTGCCTCACTGACCTTCATATCTGACTTTCACAATGTTACCATCTATTATTTTGTATTGCAGATTATTCTCAATTTTCAAGCACATAATCGACTTGTATTGTCCTCAAATCGATTTGAAACTGAAAAGTTGACATCCTATTTAGCTGTCAAAATCCACATTGGTGAAAAAATGTCAATGAACAGAGGCTTGGCTCAGTTGGTAGCACCCTCGCCTCTGGAGTGGGACTTGAACCCACAACCTTCTGACTCAGATCTGATCCCAGAAATCCAGGCTGACACTCCCAGTGCAGTGCTGAGGGAGTGCTACACTGTCGGAGGTGCCGTCTGCCCTCTCAAGTGGATGTAAAAGATCCCGCGGCACTATTTTGAAGATCAGGGGAGTTCTCCCCGGTGTCCTGGCCAATAGTTATCCCTCAATCAACATCACTAAAAAATGATTGTTTGGTCATTATCACATTGCTGTTTCTGCGTCCAAATTGGCTGCTGCGTTTCCTACATTACAGCAGTGACTACACTTCAAAAAGTACTTCATTGGCTGTGAAGTGCTTTGGGACGTCCCGAGGTCATGAATGGCGCTATAGAAATGCAAGTCTTTCTTGTCTTTTTTCTGATCAAAACACAAATATCTTCCTTCATTAAATGCAACAAGACAAATGTTTAACTAACCCTTTAACTATTCCCCACTTTGTTCTGAAACATTAAGTGATGCTGGAAGTAGGACGATCACAGCTATAAAATGTGCATGTAACCATTATGCATGTGTGTAGGCCGCGCAGGAGTTGCAATCGCCTTTGAATTCGTAGCCTGCTCAGCTAACCAGTACTGCCTTATTACCTGGGTATGTCATAGAGTCATAACGCACAGAAGGAGGCCATTCGGCCCATTGAGTCCGTGCTGGCTCTCTGCAGAGCAATCCAGTCAGTCCCATTCCCCCGCTCTATCCCCGTAGCCCTGCAAGTTTAGTTACCTCAAGTGCCTATCCAGTCTCCCCTTGAAAACATTGAGGGGGAGAAATTCAGTAGCGCCCCGTTTGGGGCGCCAGCCTCGCCAGGGCGCTAAAAGTAGTGCCCCGGAAGTAGTCGCGGCCGCCCGCTGGAAATTCACTTTGCGCGCCCCAGAGGGAAGTGCGGCACTACTCGAGGCGCCCCGCATCCCTCTTGGGGCGCTGCAGCTGAAGATCGCGGTACAACGTGCCGCAGCGCCACACGCTGCGGCACGGCACGCTGCGGTACGGCGCGCTGCGGTACTGCAGGCCTTCCTCCCCTTCTTAAAGGGGAGGGGCCTTCTGCAGCGGGATCTGGGGCCCAGCTGGGCCCCCGAGGATCGCGAGTGCCGGCAAAAGAGCCCAGCACCGAGGAGAAGTGCCGGGCTCTTGGAACGCAGTCAGCACTCCGCGGGGGGGGGGGGGGTGCTCAGGAGGCCGGGGACGGCAGCGCGGAGAGGTGCTGGCAGGCGGCCAGCAAAAAAAATGGCCGCCCCGCACCTCTCCTTTAATTAGCGCCTCTACCACCGCAGGTAGGCCTCCTGAACCGGTCGCAAATAGCGTCCAGCGTTAAAGCAGGGTGCGCAACTAAATATCGCGATCGGGGCGTTAGCGGGGCGCTGCGCACACCGCTGATGTCATTGGTAGCGGCACAGCGCTAACGGCTAGCGCTGCCATTAGCATTCCGCTAAATTTAGCGGGAGGCGTGGCCAGTGGCTTCCGACCCACTTAGTGCCCTCTTAAGGTGCTAACGGGTGGCGCAGCCCACTGAATTTCTACGCCCGAGTGTCTCTGCTTCCACCACTTCCCTCGGCAGCGAGTTCCAGGTCCTCACCACTCGCAGCGTAAAAACGTTTTTCCTCATATCCCCCCTCTATCTCTTGCCCAAAGCCTTACATCTGTGTCCCCTAGTCCTTGTACCATCAGCTAGTGGGAACAGCCTTTCCCCATCTAGCCTATCCAAACCCATCATAATCTTGCACACCTCTATCAAATCACCCCTCAACCTCCTTTGCTATGAAAACAAATTCAGCTTCTCCAACTTGTCCTTGTAGCTAAGATCCCCCATCCCCGGAACCATTCTGGTAAATCTCCTCTGCACCCTCTCAAGGGCCTTCACATCCTTCCTAAAGTGTGGTGACCAGAACTGGACGCAATACTCCAGTTGTGGCCTAACCAGCGCTTTATAATGGTTCAGCATAACTTCTCTACTTTTGTACTCAATACCTCTATTTATGAAGCCCAAGATCCCATATGCTTTGCTAACCACTCTCTCTCTCTCTCTCTCTCTCTCAATATGTCCTGCCACCTTCAGGGACCTATGCACATGAACTCCCAGGTCCCTCTGTCCCTGCACACTCTTTAAAACTGTGCCATTAAGTTGTGATCGGCCCAAGTCAAGGAGGGCCCTTTCCTTGAGGTGTTCTCTCCTGTACGCAGGTTTATTGGCACGGTGTGCCAGTACGCACGATGCCGGAATCGAAAACCACTCAGTGGCAAAGCGTTTTCACCATTTCAGGTACACAACGGAAGCATGGAGCTCCTGGAATTTGACTCTGTGCAAGGTGGTGCTTTATGCCTCATTAAAGCCGAAAGAACAGCATATGAATACTAATTTACATGTCCATATCCTTCTTTGAATGCTTAAAGTATTCAACCAAGGTTTATGGTGCACTCTCATTTTTTTTTTCTATTGGAGTTATTTACTTCCCCCATTTTAAAGGCTAATTTCTCTTTTTTTTTCATTGCCCTGCATTGCGCAGTTTATTCTCCCGCCCTAGACAGCAGGCACGGATGGCCTGCTCCCAGGCCTACATCATAAGCACGTCTCAATTTCTGCT
The DNA here is from genome assembly GCF_052327205.1 of Somniosus microcephalus. Lineage (NCBI taxonomy): Eukaryota > Metazoa > Chordata > Chondrichthyes > Squaliformes > Somniosidae > Somniosus > Somniosus microcephalus. The sequence continues at coordinate 23,168,857 of NC_140998.1, forward strand.
GCGATGGCTCACCGGTAAAACAAGTAAACGTGAAAGCAAACAGTTTATGAAGAAGATAAAGTATCAAAGGTTAGCGGGAAACTCCCATGCCAGTACTAAAGAGTACACACAAAATATTAAGAGCAATACAATGCCATGGAGAAGAAGAAAGCTTTATCACATTTCTTCAATTTTCTCCTCTTCTCAAGACAACACAGGTATAGTTCCATGAATGCCAGGCACCCTATAGTACTCTGCCGTGTCAGCCGTTGCTCAGTGGGCAGCACACGCGCCTTTGCGTCAGAAGGTTGTGGGTTCAAGTCTCACTCCAGGGACTGGAGCACAAAAAAAAAATCTAGGCTGACACTCCCAGTGCAGTACCCGAGGGAGTGCCGCACTGTCGGAGGTGCCATCTTTCGGATGAAACGTTAAACCGAGGCCCCGTCTGCTCTCTCAGGTGGACGTAAAAGATCCCATGGGCCACTATTTTGAAGTTTTGCAGGGGAGTTCTCCCCGGTGTCCTGGGGCCAATATTTATCCCCTCAATCAACCTCACAAAAAAAAACAGATTATCTGGTCATTATCACATTGCTGTTTGTGGGAGCTTGCTGTGCGCAAATTGGCTGCTGCGTTTCCTACATTACAATAATGACCACACTTCAAAAAGTACTTCATTGACTGTAAAGCGCTTTGGGATGTCCAGTGGTCGTGAAAGGCGCTATAGAAATGTAAGTCTCTTTCTTTCTTTCTGCCCGCCCAAGGACCAGGCTTCATGTGGGAGGCTAGATTGTGAGTAGCGACAGGTTAGTTGATCACGAATAACACCTTCAGCAGGAGCCACTGGATAACAATCAGCAGCAGAATCTCGAGTTGATTTCCTACTTGCCCTTTCCCAGAGCCATTGATGCTAGCTGGAGCACTGTTAGAACTGCCCCAACTAAGAGCAACTAACTGAGCACAGCATGGAGGTCAAACCTGCAACCTTACAATCATAGAACAGTACAGCACAGAAGGAGGTCATTCGGCCCGTTGAGTCTGCGCCGGCTCTTGTTGAAGAGCAACCCAGTTTGCCCCACTCAATGTTCCCTCTAATTTCTTTTCTTGCGCGGTCCCTTTAAATTTACTGCGGGGTCGGTGTGCGAGCGGGCGCGGGGACGCACGTGCGGTATCTTCCAGCGGCAGCAGCTGCTGAGCGGCCCGTGCGGGACCTCGCGGTTTTAGGGGGAATATTGATCCCACTCCCCCCCGCTCTTTCCCCATATCCCTGCAATTTATTCTCCTCCCGGTATTTATCAGTTCCCTTTTGAAGGCTACTATTGAATCTGTCTCCACCGCCCTATCAGGCAGCGCATTCCAAATCCTAACCACTCGCTGCGTAAAAGTTTTTCCTCGTGTCACCTCTGGTTCTTTTGCCAATCACCTTAAATCTGTGCCCTCTGGTTACCGACCCTTCAGCCATTGGAAACAGTTTCTCTTAAATTTACTGTCTCTAAACCTCATGAATTTAAAAACCTTCTTGATCTGCATCGTTCAGTTCCATATTCATGAAGCAAAAACATTTCAACTTGCTCCCAAAGATTTTATGGTCGTTAGTGCTCTACCTGCCCATGACTATGAATTTTAATCTCCAGTAATGGATTTGTTAAGTAACAAGGAGAGGTAAAACCTACTACACCTAAAGACATAGAAGGTCTTTAAGTGACTTTGATGTTTACTGTAGTTCAGACTACAAAGCAATTCATGAAGCAATAAAACGAACCCGTCATGTTTTACAGCATAATAACTGTAATAAACAACAAAATGTTAAAGCCATTGAATGCAGAATTTATCCTGCTGGCAAGTGGAACCTTTTCAACTCACTCCTGCATTTAGCCTGGAAGTAATTCAAGGGATAAATTCCAAATTCAACAGCTTGCCATTGAGCATCCTCAGTAAGTGAGGCACTGAATGAAGATTTAATTGTGCAAAAATATAAAAAAGAGTGCTCAACGGGGGAGAAACTTGACTTGCACCAAAAACGCGCAGCAGGTCAGCGGACAACTGCTCCGTGCGCCGGGTCCTGCCGGCGCTGAGCCAACCCAAATCCAGCACCAGGCTGAGGACCGCTGGCTAGGCCGCTCAAGACCTGGTACAACTAGGCGGAGCTTGCACAAAGCAAGCTCCCCACCCCCACTTGCAGCTGAATCTTGCATCGCGGTCCCACGACTGGCGCAGGACCCCGGTTTACGTAGAAAAGCAACCGGACGCGCCTGTTTCCTGAATATGGCATCGCCGGGGTCGGGGGGGGGGGGGTGGAACCTCGGACATCAATAGGGCGGTCGAGGTCCCTTCAACCCGCCCCACAACCTTCAACTCCTGCCTGCTCGTTTTCCTTTTTAGGGACGAGTGAGGTGGCAGAGAATGGAATTTCTCCCCCCCAGTGATCAAATGCACTCTCTAATGCTGATCACACAGGACCAGAAAGTTGAAGGCGAGATCTGTATAATCCAATCAACTTTACCCAGCCAAGTGAACATCACAGATGATATATCTTGAGATTATATGAACTGCCTTTTGTTACCACCTTGTGCACACTGCAGCCTTTATTATCCTACATCAAATAATATTTCCCAAAGGTGTTTTCTTTGCTTTTAAATAAGCCATCTATATAATCTCGCACAGTTACAAACACACATCACTGCAACTGCATACAACCATCCAAAATTTTACAGCATTCTCCACATGCGCTCGCTCAAAAACAAATTAAATACAACATTTTAGAAAATGAGCATCAAGACTTATACAAAATAAGTGCCTGGCACTGTCCCAATGAAATTTACATCCTATTTTTGTGCGCGATTATGCATCAGCCACAGCTCAGTTGGCAGCACTCTCTCTCACCTCAGTCAGAAGGTCGTGGGTTCAAGCCTCAACTTCAGAGACTTGAGTACAAAAATCCAGGCTGACACTCCCAGTGCAGTGCCGAGAGAGCACTGCACTGTCGGAGGTGCCGTCTTTCAAATGAGACGTTAAAACTGAGGCCCCGTCCACTCTCTCAGGTGGACATAAATGATCGCACGGCACTATTGCGAAGAGCAGGGGAGTGATCCCCGGTGTCCTGGCCAATATGTGTTCCTCGCTCAACATCACAAAAAAGATAATCTGGCCATTATCGCATTGCTGTTTGTGGGAGCTTGCCGTGCACAAATTGGCCGCCGCATTTCCTACATTACAACAGTGACTACACTTCAAAAAGTACTTCATTGGCTGTAAAACGCGTTGGGAAGTCCCGAGAACGATTAAGACGCTATTGAAACACAAGTCTCTCTCTCTTTCTGTGGTTTGTTGGCCGTGCGGCTATAGGAGTTTCAGCTCATCCAGCTTCCACTTTATACGGACGGCATCAAAAATTACCGCCAACTTCAAGGGGGAAAAAAATTGAGTCGCGCCCCCTTTTGGGGCGCTAACTTCGCCGGGGCATGAAAATGAGTGCCCCCGCGGCCAAAATTGAGTGGTAGCGCCCCAAGAGGGAAGCGGTCGCTGCTGGAAGTGCCCCACCTCCCTCTTGGGGCGCTGCAAGAGAATATCGCAGCGCTATGGGCCGCGGTATTGCAGGCCTTCCTCCCCTTCTTACATAGAAACATAGAAGATAGAAGCAGGAGTAGGCCATTCGGCCCCTCGAGCCTGCTCCGCCATTTAATGAGATCATGGCTGATCATCCAAACTCAGTACCCTGTCCCTGCCTTCTCCCCATATCCCTTGATCCCTTTAGCCTTAAGAAATATATCTAACTCCTTCTTGAATATATTTAATGAATTGGCCTCAACTGCCTTCTGTGGTAGAGAATTCCACAGGTTCACCACTCTCTGGGTGAAGAAATTCCTCCTCATCTCAGTCCTAAATGGCTTACCCCTTATCCTTAGACTGTGACCCCTGGTTCTGGACTCCCCCGCCATTGGGAACATCCTTCCTGCATCTAGTCTGTCTAGTCCTGTTAGAATTTTATAAATTTCTTAAAGGGGAGGGGCCCTGCGCAGCGCGACCTGGGGCCCAGCTGGGCCCCCGGGGATAGGGAGTGCCGGCAAAAGAGCCCGGCACGCAAGGGAAGTGCCGGGCTCATGTTGCGCGGGGTGGGGGGGGGGGGGGCTGCAGAGGCAGGTGCTGGCAGGCGGCCAGCAACAAAAATGGCCGCTCGGCACCTCGACTTTAATTGGCGCCACCCCGGCCGCAGGTAGGCCCCCCTGACCCTGACGGACATGGCATCCGGCGGTAAGTCAGGGGGCGCTACCGAAGATCGCGGCCGGGGTGCTGCGCATGGCAATGACGTCATTGCCGGCGGCGCAGCGTGGCGCTAACGGTTACCGCCGCCGCTAACCTTCCACTGAATTTCACGGGAGGCGTTGGCAACCAAATTTTCCCCCCCCAATCTCTGCAGATGCAAGTTCGCTCGCAAAGGTCGAAGTTCAACGGCTGGAAGAATTGGTCAGCCTAAAAATGATTCGTCAGCACTTCTGACAAAATGAAGAGTTATAATTTAACTCTGCAGAATTCCGCTTTGTGTTCGGTGTAAGCATCGTATCCAATTGGTTTAAATTATTGTGGACTCGTAAAAGCCTCGATTGTGTGAGTGTTGCAGTGGCTTGTAAAAAAAAACCCATACACTGGTTTTCAAAAGAAGCATTTAACACTCACACTAGAGGAACTGAATCAGATACAAAAATATGGAAACAGCAAACAAGTCGATGGTTCACGCATGGGTTCCTACCCAAAAAATGAACTCTCTCTCTTTCAGATGCCGATTGTGTTATCCCAGATTAAAATCTACTAAACTGTAGACAACTAAAATGGCATTATATAATACGTGTACTCTTGCAATACTGAATATGCAAGCCAAGAAGAGTTTCCACCTTTGCAGTGACATTTTAAGGTACTAGGTCCAAACTTACGCCAACGAACAGAGGATTAAAAAAATATATACTTTGGTAAAAATCATGCCAGTACATAAGAACATAGAAACATAAGAAATAGGAGCAGGAGCAGGCCATTCGGCCCCTCGAGCCTGCTCCGCCATTTAATGAGATCGTGGCTGATCCAATTTTGGCCTCAACTCCACTTTCCCGCCCGTTCCCCATAACCCTCGACTCCCCTGTTGCTCAAAAATCTTTGTCTATCTCAGCCTTGAATATATTCAATGACTCAGCTTCCACAGCTCTCTGGGGTAGAGAATCCAAAAGATTCACGATCCTCTGAGAGAAGAAATTCTTCCTCATTTCCGTCTTAAATGGGCGACCCCTTATTCTGAGACTATGCCCCCTCGTTCTAGATTCCCCGACGAGGGGAAACATCCTCTCAGCATCTACCCTGTCCAACCCCCTCAGAATCTTGTATGTTTGAATAAGATCACCTCTCATTCTTCTAAATTCTAATGAGTATAGGCCCAACCTGTGAGTTGTGGGTACGGTAGCACAGTGATTTTGTTACTGGATTAGTAATCCAGAAGTCTAAGCTAATGATCCAGAGACAGGAGTTCAAATCCATGGCAGCTAGGGAATTAAAATTCAGTTAATTAAATAAATCTGGAATAAAAAGCTAGTATCAGTAATGGCGACCATGAAACTATAGGATTGTCGTAAAAAACCCATCTGGTTCACCAATGTCTTTCAGGGAAGGAAATCTGCCATCCTTACCCGGTCTGGCCGATATGCGACTCCAGACCCACAGCAACTGGTTGACTCTTAACTGCCCTCGGAGATGGCCGAGCAAGCCACTCAGCACCGCCACCTTCTCGAGGGCAATTAGGGATGGGCAATAAATGCAACCGCATTTGCCAGCGACGTCCACATCCCGTGAACGAATAATTTTTTTTAAAGTACATCGATACTTTTCTAATTTATGCTAGTGGAGCATCAAATATCCTTCCGTGTCATATCCAACCCAACTCATTTTCCACCCGAACTCCAACGGAACCCAGAATGCAGCAGGGGTACGACCCATTCTTTGAATCAATAGAAATCGGTGTGATATTGTGTCACGACTCAGACTTTTATTTTTCCTTTTGTGGAAATCACGCATTTCCACTTATCAGCCCGAGTTGAGCAGCCACCCACACCTCGTTCATGACGAGAATTAACATACCATGTTGCACAGTAATACAATAATTGCAACAAAATAATAATGGTCAGCGTCAATCTTTTGTAAAGTCTGCAAAATACTTTGCAGCTGCTTAAAGCTGAGGAGGAGGAAGAAGAAGAAGAAGAAGAAGAAGAAGAAGAAATCAAAATCGGGTATTCTTTATACCCAGAGAGCGGGGAGAATGTGGAACTCGCTACCGCAGGGAGTGGTTGAGGTGAATAGTATAGATGCATTTAAGGGGCGGTTAGATAAGCATATGAGAGAAAAGGGAATAGAGGATTAGGCTGATATATTTAGATGAGGAAAGACGGGAGGAGGCTCGAGTGGAGCATAAACGCCGGCATGGACTGGTTGGGCCGAGTGGCCTGTTGTAATATTTAGAAAAAGAACTCGCACTTATACAAGCACCTTTCATGTCCTCTGGGTGTCTCAAAACGCTTCACAGCCAATTAATTACTTTTTGAAATGCAGTAACTGTGGTTGTGTAAGCAAACATGGCAGCCAATTTACAAATAGCAAGGCCCTACAAACAGCAATGAGGTAAATAACCCTTTAATCTATTTTTGTTGGCACTGGTTGAGTTATAAATCTTCATCAAGATACCAGGGGAACTCCCCTGCTACTCTTCAAATAGCACCATAGGATCTTTTATATCCACCTCAACAGGCAAATGGTACTTCAGTTTAACATCTCATCGAAAGACGGTACCCTCCGACAGTGCAGCGTTGCATCTAGATTATGTGCTCACGTCCTGTGGTGGGGCTTAAACCTTCTGACTCAGAAGTGCCCACCGAGTCAAGCTGATATCTAAGAAGAACAAAGGTTTGTTTTAGCCCATAAAACACTGTTCTATAATCTAAATATTTCCGAGGTAAAGCATGGGAAATAAGGAAATGGCAGATCAACTAAATGCATACTTTGGGTCAGTCTTTACGAAGGAAGACACAAAAAACCTCCCTGGGATATCGGGAAAAATAGGGACATTGGCAAAGGAGGAACTGACGCAAATCAATATCTCTAAGGATATGGTGTTAAGGAAGCTAAAGGGATTGAAGGTGGACAAATCCCCAGGGCCTGATAACATGCATCCTAGGGTACTGAAGGAGGTGGCCCTAGAGATAGCGGATGCACTAAGGATGATTTTTCAGAATTCATTAGACTCGGGAACAGTGCCGATGGATTGGAGGGTAGCTAACGTTACCCCACTATTCAAAAAGGGGGGTAGGGAAAAAGCAGGTAATTACAGACCTGTAAGCCTTACATCAGTTGTGGGCAAAATGCTGGAGTCCATCATTAAGGATGAAATAGCGGAGCACTTAGCAAATGGGGACAGGATAGGACAGAGTCAACATGGATTTACAAAGGGTAAATCGTGCTTGACTAATCTATTGGAATTTTTTGAGGGAGTAACTGGTAGAATAGATGGGGGAGAGCCAGTAGATGTGGTGTACCTGGACTTCCAAAAGGCCTTCGATAAGGTCCCACATAAAAGATTAGCATGGAAAATTGAGGCTCATGGGATAAAGGGGAAAGTTTTGGCGTGGATAGGGAACTGGCTGTCAGATAGAAAACAGAGAGTTGGAATAAACGGCTCATTTTCTGAATGGCAGGCAGTAACAAGTGGGGTACCACAGGGATCTGTCCTGGGCCCCCAGCTGTTCACAATTTACATTAATGACCTGGATCAGGGAGTCGGATGCAGCATTTCCAAATTTGCAGACGACACTAAACTAGGAGGGGGGGTGGGCTCAGAGGAAGAGACCAGGAAGCTCCAGAGCGATTTGGACAGACTGGGCGATTGGGCGGATAAATGGCAGATGCACTATAATGTGGACAAGTGCGAAGTTATCCACCTTGGGTGCAGGAACGGGAGGGCAAATTATTATTTAAATGGCAATAGATTGGGAGAGGGGGAAGTACAGAGAGACCTGGGTGTTCTTGTACACCAGTCACTGAAGGCGAGCATGCAGGTGCAACAGGCGGTCAAGAAGGCAAACGGTATGCTGGCCTTCATAGCAAAAGGGTTAGAATACAGGAACAGGGATACCTTGCTGCAGCTGTACAGGGCACTGGTGAGACCACACCTCGAGTACTGTGTACAGTTTTGGTCGCCTCATCTGAGGAAGGATGTTCTTGCCATGGAGGGGGTGCAGCGGCGATTCACCAGGCTGATACCAGGAATGGCGGGAATGACCTATGAGGAGAGACTATGTAGTTTAGGGATGTACACACTGGAGTTTAGAAGATTGAGAGGGGACCTCATAGAAGTGTATAAAATTCTGACAGGTCTAGACAGACTGGATGCAGAAGGAATGTTTCCCTTGGCGGGTGAGAACAGAACTAGAGGACATAATTTAAGGATAAGGGCTAAACCATTTAGGACAGAGATGAGGGGGAATTTCTTCACTCAGAGAGTGGTGAACCTGTGGAACTCATTGCCACAGAGGGCAGTGTATGCCAGCTCATTAAATATATTTAAGAGGGAATTAGATATATTTCTACGGGCAAAAGGGGTTAAGGGTTACGGAGAGAAGGCGGGGACGGGATACTGAATTAAAGGATCAGCCATGATCTCATTAAATGGCGGAGCAGGCACGAAGGGCCGAATGGCCTACTCCTGCTCCTATCTTCTATGTATCTATGTATCTATGTATGCTCCAATCTCTGTAATGCTGCAAACCATATGATTTGCTTATAAAGTTATGTTGAGCAAAAAAAAATTGCACAGTTACTGTTCTGAACAAAAATCAATGCCTCAACCAAATGAACAGATAGGTTCACTTGCAACAAACGATGGGTTGTTTAGCCAAAGGCAAATAAGGATTCTAGAAGCCCAGCATGGTTAAGATTTTTTGACTTGCAAATTCTGAACATATGAAAATGATGGGCAGGGAAAGACCACCTGGTCCATCAAGCCTGCCGCATACAGTCGCGATGCCCGAAGCATTGTGACTGGACATCCCTTACCCACAAGCAGCCATGTAAGCTCCTGGGACAGGCAAAAAAAGATGATTTTCAAAATCCCAAGGCCAATTAGGGGGAAGAAAATATGCAAGATTCCTCTCTGACCAGCAACCACCCCCTCTTAGGCAATCGTAATATTCCAAGAGGCCACATTGACTGTGCTTTTATTACCTGGTTATTCACCTGCCTTTTATAAGCTGCGGTCTCCACCCCACCTGGTTGGTCCAATTTGAAAGGTTTGCAGAGAGTCAGCACTGGATGCTGGCAACTTGTTCCGTAGGTTTACTATCCTCTTGCAAAAGAAGAACAGCCAAATGTCTAACCTAGCACTACCCTTGTGAAATGTATTCACATGGTCTATCAATAGGAACACAATATAGACATTTAACTATTTGAATACCTCTATCAAATCACCCTGAAGTCCACACATCTCTAAAAAGTGAATTGAACCAGCATTTAAAGCCTATCCAAGGTTGTTTCAGCTGGAAAACATTCTTGGTCACCTCTCCGAGCCTTTTCCAAAGCCTTTATATTACCCACCATATGAGGGGACCAAACCTGGACACAGCATTCTAAATGTGGTCTAACCAAGGTCCTGTACAAGGACAAAAATGAGGTGTGCTTTGCTTTATATTGAAATAGTCCTGTTAATACAGCCTAATATTTGCTTTGGCTGTGGCATCTTGGCACGGGTTGTTAATCTTTAGAGTTATGAACTGGAATGCCAAAATCCTTTGCGCTTTCAACCAGTTTCAGTTTTGCTCCGTGTGCAAGTACACTTTGTGCTAGTCCTACCCAAATGCATAGCACTGCACCAGTTGTCAAAGTTTGCCCCATTCTCCCAGCACATCTAAATCCATCTGCAGAAATGTGTTCTTCTCCACAATTGTTTACATCATCTGCAAACTTGCAGACCATACCCACCCATCATAACACCTGTGTTTAGGTCATTAATGAAGTTATTAATAAGCAATGGTCCCAACACCAATCCCCATGGGACAACACTGATAACCAGCCTTCAGACCAGCCTCCAGACAGATCCACAGCTGCCAATAACTACTTTCTGACTACGGGATTGCAGCCAATTCTTAATCCATTGCAGCAACGTCCCACTGATTCCATAAGATTCTGACATGCAGATCAGCCTGTTGTAAAGGTACCTTACCTTTCTGAAAATCCAAGTAGTCAGTCATTGTCTATGGGTATGCTCTCATCCACAAACCTAGCAACTTCTTCAAAAAAAATTGAGGAAATTAGGAAGACGCAACCTTCTTTTCCAGAATCTGTAGAGTGTCTCTAATGACTCCTTCATTATCCAGACAAATCTGTGAATGAAGACCATGGCTGTTTTGTAGCTCACACTGTTGAGCAACAGCAGCGAGTAATGATTGTGACGAGATCATCATGGACTGTGGCTGGATCATGATGGCCCGATGGCCCGGACTTTGCAGTAAGGTGGGATTTACAGTAATGTGGCCCGTGTTACTGATTAATAGAGCATAATTGCCCATCCGTTCTCCTTACCTAATTACTGAAAGCGCAGTATAGAGAAAGCTATGAAATATCGAATACCCTTGCCAGGTGCGTTAATGACAATAAAAAGCAATTTTCATTTATGCGCATCAGTCACATTTTATTTTTAGGGGCTGTGTTTCACTTCTGCTGGTTAAGAGAGAGCTTTAAGATGTACCTTGGCAGCTGTATATCCTGACGACAGTTTAACATAATTTAAGAAATTTTAAAGAGAATTTTATTTTTCTACACAGCGATTTGTTGTGCTCTGGAACGCACTGCGTGAAAGGGCAGTGGAAGCAGATTCAATAGTAACTTTCAATAGGAAATTGGTTAAATACTTGAAAAGGAAAATTTGCAGGGCTATGGGGGAAAGGGCAGGGGGGAGTGGGGCTAATTGGACAGCTCTTTCAAAGAGCCGGCACAGGCACGATGGGCCAAATAGCCTCCTTCTGCACTGTATCATTCTATGCTTCTATGATTAACGGTGAGGCTATCAGCGTTCACCATTATTAAGGAGTAAAGCGGACAGCAACGTCCGGCGTCCGCACATGCGCAGTTAAACACAGAAATCAGGAAGTTGCTGTCAGAGTTGCCCTGCTCATCCAGAAGCCATGCTGTACCGGTACCTCAGAGAGACTCGACATTCAAATAAATGAAGGGTGGGAAATTGCAGTACTTAACCACTGAACACGCCAGAAAAAGTTAGGGCTTGAACATTCAAGTGTAAGTGAATGTATGTAGGTTTAGGGTTACAGCGTGGCAAGTCTTAATTACTGCCAAACAACCTCTCTGGCACTGAAAATTTACTTTTACAAGTGTGGAGTCTCATTCCTTCAGATTTTAATTATTGTTGGAGATTTAAATAAAAAATTTAAATTAACTTTTTTACTTTTTCCTTTCGGTTTCTTTTATCGGTCTTAATTTCATCTTTCTTTCTCTCTCTTTATTACGCTTTCTGTACATGATTTTTGCATTGAATTAAGTATTCTAATTTACACTCCTGGTTTAGACTCTGCGTGTGTCAGTAAGGATTCTTCAATCTGATTAGAACATAAGAAATCAGAGCAGGAGTAGGCCATTTAGCCCTTCAAGCCTGCTATGCCATTCAATATGATCATGGCTGATCTTCTCCCTGACCTCCATTTTTCTGCACTATCCCCATATCCCTCGATTCCCTTAATATTCAAAAATCTATCGATCTCTGCCTTGAATATACTCAACGACTGAGCCTCCACAGCCCCCTGGGGTAGAGAATTCCAAAGATTCACCACCCTCTAAAAGAAACTTCTAATCTCAGTCCTAAATGGCCGACCCCTTATTCTGAGACTGTGACCCCCAGTTTTAGACTCCCCAGCCAGGGAAAACTTCCTCCCTGCATCTACCTTGTAAGAATTTTGTATGTTTCAATGAAATCACCTCTCATTCTTCTAAACTCTAGAGAATATAGGCCTAGTCTACTCAATCTCTCCTCATAGGACAATCCCCCCATCCCAGGACAATCCCCCCATCCCAGGAACCAGTCTGGTGAACCTTCGTTGCACTCCCTCTATGGCAAGTACAGTATAGGTAAGGAGACCAAAACTGCACACAGTACTCCAGGTGTGGTCTCAACAGGGCCCGATATAATTGCTTGAAGAAACACGCGGTCGCCCTGTTCGCACAGGTCCCAGACCCCCCTAGAGGGTGCCGCGCTGTTTTGGATCTCGAATTACTGCAAATCGCAGCGCAAAATCCCACGGAGAGAGATGAGGGCAAGTGCAAGTGTAATGAACGGCGCACACCGTTCATTCGCCGCTGACCATAAAATCCAGGCCCGTGTCTTTTGCCATGTTACAATAAACAACGGAGCAGTTTCCGCAGAAGACAAACAGCACATGAACACATATCACGTTTCCATTGCTGAAACGGTTCCTACTCATATCAGGCGAGTGTCAGTGTCTTCTGTCCTACCAACGAGATTGGCTCGAGTCACCCTGTACAAATTATTCATTGGTCCATTCCATTTACTTCTCGATCAGACATTTCATTAACTAGTGTGAAAATCATTACGTTGGCATATCAACTAATTTCAAACTTTAACATTTTGTATGTAATCCAGCTTAAAACTAGGCAATTGCACAATTAATCCCCGAGATCACAAATAATCTTGACAGATGCCAACATACCCAGGCTGCAAAAATCTCTCTCACCGGTTCTTTATCAGCACCCAAGAAAAGCAGGCAGATTGCAATAAAAGGATTCCAAATTACATAGCAGCATCCATTTTGTGTCAGCAACATGCAAAATCATTAGATATTTCCCCAAACAACTGTACACCAGCTGAGTTGGAGAGATTTTTGGACTCGAGGGGAATCAAGGGATATGGGGGAGATCGGGCGGGAAAGTGGAGTTGCGGTCAAAGATCAGCCACGATCTCATTGAATGGCGGAGCAGGCTCGAAGGGCCGAATGGCCTACTCCTGCTCCTAAATTTTTATGTTCTTATATTCTTATATACTCTTCCCCATCGCCTCCTTCAGGAGGAGTTTGTGGTGAATCCATGGCCTGTTCAACAAAGTGGATTTGATGGATTTTCCTCACTCCAAACTTTGACCTTATACTGACACATTGGTGGGGGGGGGGGGGGGGGGGATTTTGCCAGCCCTGGGGAGGCGGGTAAGGAGGTGGGACTGCCAGGAAAATGGCAGAATCTGGGGTCGGGTACCCATGCCGCCCCCAACCCGCCTCCGTGCCATCTTCCCAAGCAAGAGGCGGGTACCCGACCCGCGCTGGGAGCCGCCTCCCCGAGGCGGGAAGGGGATTAGTGCCAATTAACTGCCTGTTAACAGGTAGGTAACAGGCAGTTTTTTTGAGAATTCCTATCTTCAGCCCTGAAGTGTGGGCTTCCCGACGGCTCCGAACCATGCCAGGGTCAGCGAGGCGGGCCGTTGGTCTGCGGGGGTCGGAGGGGTCGAGATGTCCAGTGTGCAGGTGAGTGATGAGTGCAAGTGTGGAGAGGCAAGTGTGTGAGGTGAGTGTAAAGTATTTTACTAAGTTTTACTTACCTTTACTTCTTCCTGTAGGCTTCAACCCTTCAGGTCGCGGGAGTCCCTCATCTCACCCTCACAGAAAGCAGAATGGCCGCTGAACTGTCAAAAGCTGCAGCCTTCTGCTCAGGAGAGATCAAGTGAGCCTGAGTGGAAGGGCTCAACTTAGAGGACAGATTGTCAGTGTTTGACAGCTTCACAGAGCCGTCAAACGCTGACATTTCATCTGTCAAAAGCTCTTGACAGATGAAACGTCACTCGCTGACGTCACCAGTAACCGGCTTTCCCTTAATTGGCCTGCTGAGCCCGCTGGGCGGGCTTAACAAGGTCAATCAAGGGAAAATAGCGTGGGTTGGCCACAAGTCGATGGAGGCGGGACTAAAACCCGACAAATGGGAGTCCCGCCTCCAAAAGCTCCCCATTGACAAAATCCAGCCCATTATGTCAAGAGAATAATGAAAAAAATACAAGAAAGCAGTCAGCAAAAATTTATATATTTTTTTTAAAATCGGCTGGCAACAACTTCAGGTAAACAAATAATGTTTGCTGTAACACTGCAGTAGGCCTTGTTCTGTCCACCATCAATAATCTTGCTTACAACGTGCACCTCAGCCAAGCCAAATGTTCAACCTCAGCCACATCTTGCCACAATTAAGACAGAAAAATGATGATGGAAATGACACCCATCGGTTGCTGGTTGCAAAGGCCACACTTTTTCTCTCCTGAGGTGAACAACAGCTCCTGCTCCCTGCTGTAAATCACACCCATTCGTTTTGTGTTATTTCCCCATATATTGATTAGGAACAGGAGCAGGCCATTCAGCCCCTCGAGCCTGTCCCACCATTCAGCCCCTCGAGCCTGTCCCACCATTCAGCCCCTCGAGCCTGTTCTACCATTCAATGAGATCACGGCTGACCTGTAGCCCAAAACTCCTATTCCACTGTTTTTGCGATTTCAGTCTGCTGCCAAATGCACTGTTGATAGGATGGAAGTGAATCTTGATTGTCAGCCTGCTGGTTTGCATCTATTCATATATAACAACAGTACATCTTTGCTGGCAAGAATGCATTTCCTGATGACACTAGAGTTTTGGAAGAATTTTCCTCTGACAATTGCAACACTACAAAATAGAGTTATTCTGTCATTCAAATTTGAACAACAGTCAATTGCCAAGGCAGATGTTTTTTTTCCCCCAAACCAAAAACTCTCAGATGTAGTTACAGAAACAGGAATATTTCCCCAACCTCCTCAGCAAGCAAAAGGGTCAGATAGTTAAACAGAAAAAGCTCCATGTGAGCCACAAAGCTGACAAATTAACTTGTTTTCTGTAAAATGTCTGGCTGTGGAGAACGAAAATAAATGATTTTTTTTTTACTTTCTGCCTTCCCTGTTTGTTAAACAAGCTGAAGGCTAGATACCGACAGCCATATCTACTCTGTTGCAATAATGTAGGTTTGTTCCGTATTTACTACTGCATTAGCAGCAAATTTAAAAAAGGAACTGGAAAATCATTTAAAATATGCACTGCTGGTTTGGGATCTCGAAGAAGCAGTTTGATGTAGACTAAGCAAAACATACAAAAATTAGAAGTTCAATTAAGCATCCTTCAATTTGCTTGGGTAGATTGGGCAATGATCCTCGGCTCATCTGACAATCCAATTAAATGGGCAGTAAACTTCTTTTTTGCATCCTGCCACCCTACCAACAGGTCAAGTAGAGCAATATACTGTACATGACTGTGGGCCAATTACATCTGCCATTCTTTCTCGCACCAGCACGGTATCAGATCCCAAGTTCTCAACCTGCTAAGACTCCCGGGAGTAAAACTGGCGCTGCCGATCCGCCACCCAGATTTCATTTAAATGGGAAAAAAAAAAATCGGGCAGTTTCTAGAACGGGCGGCCAATCTGCAACACAAGATTTACGGCCAGGCAGATAATTAGCAGAGGGGTCAATAACCAGGGTGGGGGGGGGCATTGATTTAAAGTAATTGGTGGAAGGATTAGAGGGGAGTTGAGGAGAAATCTTTTCACCCAGAGGGTGGTGGGGGTCTGGAACTCACTGCCTGAAAGGGCGGTAGAGGCAGAAACCCTCATCACATTTAAAAAGTACTTGGATATGCACTTTGACATGAATCTTGTCATTCATGTGAAAATGACTTATGTAATAATACTGGGCGGCCTGCTGGTGGCACTGTCCAGGGAGAGTATAAATACTCGGGCATGGGCCCAGCTTGTGCAGGACATTCTTTAACAGGAACTAGTGAAGGATACAACTGGATCTCCATGTTGAAGAATGTCCTGCGCAAGCTGGGCCCATGCTCGAGTATTTATACGCTCCCTGGACAGCGCCACCAGCAGGCCGCCCAGTATTATTACATAAGTCATTTTCACATAAATAACAAGATTCATGTCACACTTGAAGCACCGTAACCTGCAGGGGTATGGACCAAGAGCTGGAAAGTGGGATTAGGCTGGGTAGCTCTTTGTCGGTCGGCACAGGCACGATGGGCCGAATGGCCTCCTCCTGCGTTGTAAATTTCTATGATTCTAATTGAAAATCTACCCCAATGTGTTCACACTTAAAATGTCAGCATTAGCACTACCGAGTGTCGCTCGACTTATTTCTTACAAAAATTGTTATTTTTAAACAGATTACAGCTGGCGCAGAAGAAGTAGGAACATATTCTAGTTCAAATCCCAATTAAAAATGTGTCACTGCATTAACATGTGGGATTGCACCTATGCTAAAGGTGCCACACTGAAAGAAATGCAATTACAAGGTTATGTGGTAATTCCACACACCAGAAAAGATTAATAAGTTATTGGCCCAAAATTTGCAGTCGGAGGCTTCCCATGGGCAGACGCCTCAAACCTGTAAAAAATCTGCACATTTACCTGGTGGCCCGGGAGATACGGAGGCTTGCGATCCTGGGCCTCTCCGGGTACGTGCGGGCAGAGGCCCACGTATCCCTGGGGCGCACGCGGTTCATAGGCGCCCCTGGGATCGCGTGGGCCGGCCCAACCAATAAAAGGGAATCCCCATTCATACTTATGGGAGTTGCGTATGTACGGAATCCCCATAAGTATGAATGGGGATCACTTAGAAAATACACCAACACATGAAATAAATTTTAAAATTACATCTTTAAAATGAATTAAATTGCCATTTAAATATTTTAAACGAAAATTTAATTTTTTGAAAAAAAATGTATATGTTTTAACGGGGCTAAAAATAAACTTACCTTATTAGACAGGGTTTTTAAAGTATAAATGAGTGATAAAATTTTATTTTTCTATTTTTTTAAAACTCTTATGCTGGTAAGAATTTCACGGCCTCTCAGCAGGTGAAACTTGGGCAAATAGCGCAACTCTCTGCCCGCAGAGGCCCGTCTCCCCGGGGGATGCAGAGGATCTGTCAAGAGGATTCTTGACAGATCGCAAGTGCCGGGTTTTAGCGCATGCCTGAAACCCGGAACTTGCGCGGCCCCCTACGCGCCTATAGGGGTCGCAAAATACGGCCCAATGTATTGTACCTTTTGGCCAAAAGGGGAAAGTCATCCACAGCAGGAGTGGAGCTGCATTAGGAACAAGAGGAGGCCATCCAGCCCCTGGAGCCTGTTCCACCATTCAATTTGATCATGGCTGATCTGTACCTCAACCTCATTTACCCGCCTTTGCTCCATATCCCTCGATACCCTTACCTGACAAAAATCTATCGAACTCAGTCTTGAAAGCTTCAGTTGGCCCCCAGCATCCACAGTCCTTTGGGGGGGAAAGATTTCCAGATTTCTACTACCCATTGCATGAAGAAGTGCTTCTTGATTTCACTACTAGATAGCCCGGTGCTAATTTTATTATACTCCCGTCTTACAAGCCAAAAAATACATATATTTCCCATCAGCTGTTAATATTCAGGAGTTTTCCAAATCAAATTATTTTCCACATACCCAGGATGTCAAGCTTTTCCGAGAGGAAATCACTAGAGATAGTCACTTAAAAAAATGTCATCCTTCCATCTAGTCAGGTCCCCTTCCTGCAGCCTCTATCTTGCTCCCGTGTGGTTTTTAACCTTGAATGTGTGTTATCCGAGTTGGCCAATGCTACATAAAATTTTATGCAGCGATCCAGAAAAAAAGGAACTATTGCACATTTCTTTTTTTATATATAAGTTCAGCTAAATTATGTAGGGTAAAAACTGGTTTTAAAAGATGCGTGCTGCACAGATATAACACAATACTGAAATCATAACCTTTTCTTTTTAGGCCAAGGGCATAAGGGGAGGATGTTGTTCAAATTGTTGTTTTCCACGCCACAAGCTGCTTTTAATTCTCAAAAGTAACTACCTTCATTAGTCAACTAAATAGCTTACAATAGAGGGACAAAGTTTTGCATAAGAAAATCCTATGTCAGAGATAACGGAGACCGGCAAAAACAAAACCCTATAGATCACACGGGAGTAACTGAATGGTCGGAACAGCTACAGAAGGTGGTTCAATGCTCAATGAGTGTGCTCTCCAACACAACAGGTTTGAAACTATCCCATGCTACGGTACTAGTTACTTCTTTTGTAGATTAGCCTGTTAGCTTCCTGCTGGTCGTGGAGAATTTGATGTGCCAAAACCAGTGAGCCATCCTCAGCCTGGTGAACTTATCCAAAGCATTTCTTTCAAAAGGCTAAGTGGAATCTAATAGAAGTGTTTCAAAATTATGAAAGGGTTTCAGCAGGCGGAACATGAAAAATATTTCCAGTGGTCAGTAAAATCAGTCCAATCGAGGCATTAAATTACTATTGATTGGCACCCCATCCACCACCTTAAACATTCACTCTCTCCAACACCAGCGCACCGTGGCTGCAGTGTGTACCATCTACAAGATGCACTGCAGCAACTCGCCGAGGCTTCTTCGACAGTATCTCCCAAACCCACGACTTTTACCACCTAGAAGGACAAGGGCAGCAGGCGCATGGGAACACCACCACCTCCAAGGTCCCTTCCAAGTCACACACCATCCTGACTTAGAAATATGTCGCCATCCCTTCATCGTTGCTGGGTCAAAATCCTGGAACTCCCTCCCTAACAGCACTGTGGGAGCACCTTCACCACACGGACTGCAGCGCTTCAAGAAGGCAGCTCACCACCACCTTCTCAAGGGCAATTAGGGATGGGCAATAAATGCTGGCCTTGCCAGCGACGCACACATCCCATGAACGAATTTTTTAAATGTCCTTTACTAGTTTAAAAAAGGAGGTTAGAGGCACTTTTTGTTCCCTCCAGGCAAAGGTCATTAGAACATGGAATGCTTTACCAGAAGTGGCTCTTGAAGTGAAATCAAATCACAGCATTTAAGAGGGAATTAGATGAAACATAAAAGAAAAATATTAAAAGGGTACAGGACAAAAAAAAGAGCAGAGAAATGGGATTTAAAGTAGAGTAGATAGTTCTATTGTGGGACTCGATGGCCCAAATGTCTCCTCCTCGTGTAAACAACTGACTGGAACGTCTGCTATTTCCTATTCCCGAGGTAGCAGCAAATATGCTACTCTGATGCCAACTACTTTGGCTCACAATTGTGTGTCGCAGGGAAGATAGAGGGGGTTATGCTGTCTTTAGCTCAATCAAATTTAGACCCCACCCTGAGGACACAACTGTATGTATTGATTGATGTCGGAGTGCTGCACGGGCTTTCGTGCCAAGTGAGTCATTCACTTCATTCACCCTTGCAGGCTCAGGCTGACACTAAAGTCATCGGGAACACAGCACGCTTTCCAGGTCAGAAGCTTAACCCGACATAAAGCCACTGGCTCAATGGAAGGGTGCAGTTTTAAACTCTAAGCAAGCGCTTGTAACGAAGTGTAGCTTTCCAAGTCCCATTCAAAAGTTTGCAGACTGTAGGATGTCCTCTTAATACGACTTCCACATAATGGAACTGGATTCGAATCACTGTGCAAAGTTGCATCCGGTGGAATAATCATTACTATTACAGCTGAGGCGTTCCCGGGAAGAATGCTGAAATTAGTGTTTGGCGTAAATCAGATTTCCTATAAATTCGTTTTAAGTGCGAAATTGAAAAAAGTGCCGAGGGAATTAAAATTTTTTTTTTTTTTTTTAAATTTATAAACAGGTCACGGCACTTTCAGAAAACAAAACAGAAAATGTTGGAAACACTCAGTAAATTAGGCAGCATCTGTTGAGATAACAGACATGTTAATGTTTTGGGTGCTCCGAATTTCAATATGTAAACCATCAGGTAAATGACTTAAAACCAACAAGTGGACTTAAAACCCCCGAGAGAAATAGCCAGGTCGCAGGCAAAACATTTAAAGAAAATAACTTTTTTTTTAAATTCGTTCCTGGGATGTGGGCATCGCTGGCAAGGCCAGCATTTATTGCCCATCCCTACTTGCCCTCGAGAAGGTGGTGGTGAGTCACCTTGAACCGCTGCAGTCCGGGTGGTGAAGGTACTCCCACAGTGCTGTTAGGGAGGGAGTTCCAGGATTTTGACCCAGCAACGATGAAGGATCGGTGATATACTTCTAAGTCAGGATGGTGTGTGACTTGGAGGGGAACTTGGAGGTGGTGGTGTTCCCATGCGCCTGCTGCCCTTGTCCTTCTAGGTGGAAGAGGTCGCAGGTTTGGGAGGTGCTGCCGAAGGAGCCTTGGTGAGTTGCTGCAGTGCATCTTGTAGATGGTACACACTGCAGCCACGGTGCGCCGGTGGTGGAGGGAGTGAATGTTGAAGGTGGTGGATGGGGTGCCAACTTGCATTTATATAGTTCACACCCTCAAGATGTCCCAAGTGCTTCACAGCCAAAGATGTACTTTTGAAGTGTAGTCACTGTTGCACCGTAGGGAAACAGGGCAACCAATTTACGCACAGCAAGCTCCCACAAACAGCAATGAGATAACTGACCAAATAATCTTTTTAGTAATTTTGGCTGAGGGATAAGTTTTGGCCAGGACACCAGGAGAACTCCCCCGGATCTTCTTCGAATAGTACCACAGGATTGTTCGCATTCACCTTGAAAGAGCAGATAGGGTCTCAGTTTACCATCTCATCTGTTCTCTCTGCAGAGGTTGCCTGAGCCGCTGAGTGTTTCAAGCATTTTTTGGTCTTATTGCCAGCATTTTTAATGTACTTGTTTTTGCTTTGTGTTCTATGTTGTCAGAAAAAAAATCTCAACTGCAGAACAATTGCTTGATTATTTAGGGGCACAAATGTTGGGCAAAATGACTTGATGTAAAGAATGCACATCCCAAACAGATCAATGTCCCTAGAGATGCCCTCAATGGGATTGCCCAACTAACCCCATGGCACATGGAGGCTAAAAGAAAGACAGCTGCAGCTTTGGTTTAATACAAAGCACTCTGATTAAATAGTAGAAAAGCTCACAGGATTTCCTACTTGGAATACATTTATGCTGCCAGAATGATTCTCGTTACAATTCAAAACAGATTTTTAAAAAGTCTATTGTGGAGTAATTTTTACCTTCATACACGCTTCACTCCTTCACATTTATGGGGCACAAGGGATGTTAAGACAGTCGATTTAACCTTTTCACAGTGACAGGGGGATTGACCTATTTGTGTTGGTTCTTACTTTGTACATGAGAGAGAGATTTGTTTGACACCTGGTATCACTCATACTGAGACAGCTATCAACGTACAGGCTCCGTACTGTTGTGAATACTAAAAACGCAAGATTAATGAATCTGTAAAAAAAAAATCAAAAAGTATAACAGTTCCAACATTTTGTTTCACTACACAAGAATATTTCGGAAAATCAGTTTATTCTGTGCAAGTTATTTGAGGATGAATCATTTAGGGTTCCGTTGTACTGTAGCTAGCGATCTCCGATCAGAAACTATAATATCAATTCACCACCGGCGGGATATTATTTATTCTGCTTGGCTGCAGTTGGGTCTCAGATCCTGGAGAGGCTCCATGCAAGTGTTCTTTCACATACAAGTAGAGCTTCGGTCTCAGCCAATACATTTTAAATGTATTGAGCAGAGGTGGGAGCGTCTTCACTTAATGAGCTCTGGGTTCGTTCAGAAGCGGTTCAGCGGGTCCAACAAAACCCAAACACTTTGTAAAACAAAAGGCTAAACACTGGAAGTCTGAAATAAGTGCAAGGGACGAGGTGCGGATGCGCCCGTAGGGGGCCGCGCAAGTTCCGGGTTTCAGGCATGCGCTAAAAACCGGAACTTGCGATCCGTCAAGAATCCTCTCGACAGATCCTCCGCATCCCCCGGGAGACGGGCCTCCGTGGGCGGAGAGTCACGCTATTTGCCCAACTTCCGCCCACTGAATGCCTGTCAAATTCGTACGCCTGGTAAAAGCAGTAAGGCCTCCTTTTACCAGCATAAGAGTTTAAAAAAATAGAAAAATAAAATTTTATCACTCATTTATACATTAAAAACCCTGTCCAATCAGGTAAGTTTATTTTTAGCCCCTGCTAAAACATATAATTTCAAAAAATTAAAAAATATTTAATTAAATGGCATTTTAATTAATTAAAAAAAATGTATTTCACGTGTTTGTGTATTTTTTAAGGGGTTTCAGAAACCCCATAAGTATGAATGGGGATTTCCTTCTTTCATTGGTTGGGCCGGCCCACATGATCCCAGGGGCGCTTGTGAACTGCGTGCGCCCCTGGGACACGTGGGCCTCTGCCCGCGCGGACCCAGAGAGCGATCGTAAGCCTCCGTACCTCCCGGGCCACCAGGTATATTTGTAGATTTTTTTTTTTTAAACCGCCCGCGAGAAGATTCTGATCACAAATTTTGGGCCAAAGTGCTGGAAACACCCAGCAGGTTCAGGCAGCATCTGTGAAGAGAAGGGTCCTAGACCTGGAACATTAACCCTACCTTTCTTTTTCTCTTTCTCTCTCTCTCTCTTTCCTCAAATGCTGCCTGACTTGCTGTGGGTTTGCAGCACTTTCTGTTTTTAATCCAAGTAAATTTTTTGAAACCTGGCTTGACAACAGAAACAATAAAGGAGTTATAATACTGCATGGGGTGTGAAGTGTAGGACTGTCTCCTTCAAGGAGTCTCACTCTGATCTCCTCCAGAGACAAGTTAGAACCAAACTCCGGAGTCTGACCGCCACTTTTGAGTGCCTGCAAAGTACAAACCAACCATTATTTACTTGCACCTTTAAGCTCAGGGTTAACCCACACAGCTTTAAACAGTAGCTTTAAAAGTGGACATTGCCTTGATAAAAAGTGAACACAGCCCATAAAGGCTATCCAAAGCATATTATCTCAAGTTAAATTCATGCATTCACTGCTTACTTTAAAAGGTACTCAAAGATTTGTCTGTCCTGAAAATATCATACCACATGGTTGATGCAGTGACCTGATGAATGCAGCTTGCAACTGTGGAAAAGGATTGAAACTTGATCCAATCCACATTTTTTTAATTACATACCATCTTACTGAATTCCTGAAGACAATCCATGAGGACTGGCTTCAGACACTGGAAGCTGGAGTGTCCTTTCTGAAAATGAAGACAAGCCGAACAGCATTGCCCTTATCTAACTTATACTACGTGGATCGGCATATGACAGCACAGAAACAGCCCATTAAGTCTGTACAGGTGTTTTCCATAACATGTGCCGCCCAATCTAGTCCCACTCTCCTGCTCCTTCCCCATGCTCAGCAGAACCACCTCCTGTTACAGCACTGATCAGTTTCCTGATGCAATCCTCACTGATGTTGAACAGGTGAGCAGGGCCTATTTCAGACCATAACCTCTGCCCCTATCTTTTTTTTCTCCATTTTTTTTCTCTCTCCCACATGGCAGTTGTCGACCATTCAGCCAGTGTCATTTACACTTCATCTAGAGCCATCGTTTGTTTCTTAACTTGTCCTATAACCATCTCCTTTGGCCTTGCACCATCATCCCTTTTGTCTCTCAATCTCTCCTGCCTTCCATCCCATCACAGACCTTCCCTTTTGTTCTTTCCTTCCCCTCCCCACTTTTCCCTGCCCCTACACTTGCTTAAAAACCTGTACCATCTCCAGCTTTTTCCAGTTCTGACGAAGGGTTACCGACCTGAAACGTTAACTCTGTTTCTCTCTCCACAGATGCTGCCTGACCTGCTGAGTATTTCCAGCGTTTTCTGTTTTTATTTTAGGTGAGCAGAACTAGTCAGCTTGGATTAGTATTTTAAACTGAACAACAACCAGCTGATGAATTAGCTGTCCAAGGCCGCTTGCCGGTACCCTGCATGGAATATTAACATTCTTGATGCTAGTCTTTTGCTTTTATTGATTCTCCTCCCCCTAGACAGGAACTCTGAATAGAGAGTTGCTCAGCACTCGCCAAGTACTTTACACCATCATTCCGCCTAACTGCCTCTTAATGATTCCAGAATTTTTAAGTATGAAAGGTCTCATTAGCAGCTGAACTGCAAGGCTACGGGCAAGATCAAAATACAGGTGAATAGGTGCATAATTTAGATTTATGTGCACTTAGCAGACACAAAGGCCAATTAAAATAAGCATAAAAAGACAACAGAAATCAATTAAACAACTGGGGGGCGGGGGGGAAGCCCACAGGAGAAACCCGTCCAATCCTCAAAATAAATCAAAGTTAAAAAACATATTGGACAGGGCCACCTCCAAAAATCTAGGATTCAACTCCGAGAAGAAGCACACACGATACCTGACCAGATATTCTCATCGGGGAGAAGGGGAAGGAATAGTATTTCATTGTAATATAAGTATCATACACATATAATATTTCAATAGCAAGCTTAAGATAGCAACTAGCCTCCAATTCACAAGTACAGTACAAATAACCAGGATGATATTGAAAACCAACCTAGATCATTAACTGCAGGATCAAGTTACCAATAATAACATCATTTTTTTAAGTCACCAGATATTATGACCTATTATTATATATTTAAATATTCTGAATTATTAGAGTGTCACCCGTGGCTCAGTGGGCAGCACACTCACCTCGGAGTCAGAAGGTTGTGGGTTCAAGTCCCACTCCAGAGACTTGGGGCTGGATTTTCATTCAGCAGTTGAGAAGGAGGCGGGACTACAACTTTCAGGTTTTAATCCCGCCTCCATCGAGATGCGGCCAATCCACGCGATTTTCACTTGATTGACCTTGTTGAGCCCGCTGGGCGGGCTCAGCAGGCCAATTAAGGGCCACCCGGCAACAGGTGATGTCACAGACTGAAATTTCATCTGTCAAGACGTGTTGACAGATGAAATATCAGTGTTTCACAGCTGTTTGAAGCTGTCAAACACTGACAGTCTTACTTCTAACCTGAGTCCTTCTACGCAGACTCAGTTAGAAATGTCGCCGGCACTGAAAGCGGCAGGCTGTCACTTTTGACAGATCGCAGCCGTTCTGCTTTCTGTGCCGGCTGAGTGATGGACTCCCGAAGCCTAGAGGAAAGAAGGCTTTAAAAGGTAAGTACAGGTAATTTAAACTTCTTTACACACTTTAGATACACTTAACACACTTACCTTTGCACTCATGCACCCAACACTCACCTGAACACCGACATCTCGACCCCTCCAAGTCCTTCAACCCGACGGCCCGCCTGCTCTAACCTGGCGTGGTTTGGAGCCGTCGGGAATCCCACACGACACCCTTCAAAATAGGAATTAGACTAAAAACTGCCTGTTAACTACCTGTTAACAGGCAGTTAATTGGCACTAATCCCTTCCCGCCTCGGGTCGGCGGGTCCCAGTGCGGGGCGGGTACCCGCCTCCTTTGAAACTTACATGGAGGCGGGTTTTGAGCGGGATGGTGTCGGGATCCCCGAATTCAGGATTTTAGCCCCCCGCACGCCTAAAAGCCCGCCTCACGGCACACTGAAAATCGACCCCTTGAGCACAGAAATCTAGGCTGATGCTCCAGTGCAGTGCTGAGGGAGTGCTGCACTGTCGGACGTGCCGTCTTTTGGATGAGACATTAATCCGAGGCCCCGTCTGCTCAGGTGAAAGATCCCATGGCACTATTTCCAAGAGGAGCAGGGGAGTTCTCCTCGGTGTCCTAGTCAATATTTATCCCTCAATCAACATCACTAAAACAGATTACCTGGTCATTATCACATTGCTGTTTGAGGGAGCTTGTTGTGTGCAAATTGGCTGCCGTGTTTCCCACATTACAGCAGTGACTACACTTCAATGTACTTCCTTGGCTGTAAAGCGCTTTGGTACGTCCAGTGGTCATGAAAGGTGCTATAAAAATGCAAGCCTTTCAAGTCTTACCTTTAAAACCAGTCACAACCTGAAGGAATGAGAGTCAACACTTACAATTCATAGAATCACAGGAACTTACAGCACAGAAGGAGGCCAGTCGGCTCGTCGTGCCTGTGCCGGCTTTTTGAAACAGCAGCCATGCTTCGTCCCACACCCAACTGTGTACTTTCTGGGCAAGAGAAGTTGATTGACAGGCATTAACAATTATCACGCCCATAAAAGGGTAAGTACCCTGAAAATTACTAGACTTAACTTTCCGAGTTTAATGGACAATTAATGTTCAAATGTAGCAACTTCATAAAAATCGCAAAGCCAACAGCGGAGCGGCACAAATCGGCCAGCAACTTGTGGCAATTCCAATTCACAGGTGGTCTCTTCCTTGCTACATGTTGCTGGTCGATTTGCTCATTAATAACGTGTGCATCCTACACATGCTATTATTTTTTTCACGGTCAATTGAAAATTTCAAGAGTGAGATTGATAGATTTTCGTGAGGCAAGGATATTGAGGGTCACGGAACCAAGGCAGGTAGATGGAGTTAAGATACTTTTTTAAAATTCATTGATGGGATGTGGGCATCGCTGGCTAGGCCTGCATTTAGTGCCATAGATACATAGATACATAGAAGATAGGAGCAGGAGTAGGCCATTCGGCCCTTCGTGCCTGCTCCGCCATTCGATGAGATCATGGCTGATCTTTTAATTCAGTATCCCGTCCCCGCCTTCTCTCCGTAACCCTTAACCCCTTTTGCCCGTAGAAATATATCTAATTCCCTCTTAAATATATTTAATGAGCTGGCGTACACTGCCCTCTGTGGCAATGAGTTCCACAGGTTCACCACTCTCTGAGTGAAGAAATTCCCCCTCATCTCTGTCCTAAATGGTTTAGCCCTTATCCTCAAATTATGTCCTCTAGTTCTGTTCTCACCCGCCAAGGGAAACATTCCTTCTGCATCCAGTCTGTCTAGACCTGTCAGAATTTTATACACTTCTATGAGGTCCCCTCTCAATCTTCTAAACTCCAGTGTGTACATCCCTAAACTACATAGTCTCTCCTCATAGGTCATTCCCGCCATTCCTGGTATCAGCCTGGTGAATCGCCGCTGCACCCCCTCCATGGCAAGAACATCCTTCCTCAGATGAGGCGACCAAAACTGTACACAGTACTCGAGGTGTGGTCTCACCAGTGCCCTGTACAGCTGCAGCAAGGTATCCCTGTTCCTGTATTCTAACCCTTTTGCTATGAAGGCCAGCATACCGTTTGCCTTCTTGACCGCCTGTTGCACCTGCATGCTCGCCTTCAGTGACTGGTGTACAAGAACACCCAGGTCTCTCTGTACTTCCCCCTCTCCCAATCTATTGCCATTTAAATAATAATTTGCCCTCCCGTTCCTGCACCCAAGGTGGATAACTTCGCACTTGTCCACATTATAGTGCATCTGCCATTTATCCGCCCAATCGCCCAGTCTGTCCAAATCGCTCTGGAGCTTCCTGGTCTCTTCCTCTGAGCCCACCCCCCCTCCTAGTTTAGTGTCGTCTGCAAATTTGGAAATGCTGCATCCGACTCCCTGATCCAGGTCATTAATGTAAATTGTGAACAGCTGGGGGCCCAGGACAGATCCCTGTGGTACCCCACTTGTTACTGCCTGCCATTCAGAAAATGAGCCGTTTATTCCAACTCTCTGTTTTCTATCTGACAGCCAGTTCCCTATCCACGCCAAAACTTTCCCCTTTATCCCATGAGCCTCAATTTTCCATGCTAATCTTTTATGTGGGACCTTATCGAAGGCCTTTTGGAAGTCCAGGTACACCACATCTACTGGCTCTCCCCCATCTATTCTACCAGTTACTCCCTCAAAAAATTCCAATAGATTAGTCAAGCACGATTTACCCTTTGTAAATCCATGTTGACTCTGTCCTATCCTGTCCCCATTTGCTAAGTGCTCCGCTATTTCATCCTTAATGATGGACTCCAGCATTTTGCCCACAACTGATGTAAGGCTTACAGGTCTGTAATTACCTGCTTTTTCCCTACCCCCCTTTTTGAATAGTGGGGTAACGTTAGCTACCCTCCAATCCATCGGCACTGTTCCCGAGTCTAATGAATTCTGAAAATTCCTAATTGCCCTTGAGAAGATGGTGGTGAGCCGCCTTCTTGAACCGCTGCAGTCCATATGTTGTAGGTACACCCACAATGCTGTTAGGAAGGGAGTTCCAGGATTTTGGCCCAGCGACAGTGAAGGAACGGCGATACAGGTCCAAGTCTGGATGGTGTGTGGCTTGGAGGGGAACTTGTAGGTGGTGATGTTCCCATGTGTCTGCTGCCCTTGTCCTTCTAAGTGGTAGAGGTCGTGGGTTTGGAAGGTGCTGTTGAAGGAGCTTTGGCGAGTTGCTGCAGTGCATCTTGTAGATGGTACACACTGCAGCCACAGTGCGCCGGTGGTGGAGGGAGTGAATGTTGAAGGTGGTGGATGGAGTGCCAATCAAGCGCGCTGCTTTATCCTGAAGGTGTCGAGCTTCTTGAGTTTTGTTGGAGCTGCACTCACCCAGGCAAGTGGAGAGTATTCCATCACACTCCTGACTTGTGCCTTGTAGATGGTGGAAAGGCTTTGGGGAGTCAGGAGGTGAGACACTCGCCGCAGAATTCCCAGCCTCTGGCCTGCTCTTGTAGCCACAGTATTTATATGACTGGTCCAGTTCAGTTTCTGATCAATGGTAACCCCCAGGATGTTGATAGTGGGGGATTCAGCGATGGTAATGCCATTGAATGTCAAGGGGAGATGGTTAGAGTCTCGCTTGTTGGAGATGGTCATTGCCTGGCACTTGTGTGGTGCGAATGTTGCTTGCCACTTGTCAGCCCAAGTCTAACTAAATGGTGAGACAGGCTTGAGGAGCTGATTGGCTTCTTCCTGTCCCTAGGTTCCTTGCTTCTTCCTGTCCCTAGGTTCCTTCCTAATTAAGACTACTGTGAACAGTTCTGGTCGCCATATTATATAAAAGGGTATAGAGGCACTGGAGAAGGTGCAAAAAAGATTTACTAGAATGTTACCAGAACTGAGAGGTTATACCTATTGGGAAAGATTGAAGAGGCTCAGGCACTTTTCTCCAGAAAAGAGAAGACTGAGGGGTGACCTGATAGAAGTCTTCAAGATTATGAAAGAACAGATGTAGAGAAGCTGTTCGCATTTGCGGATGAGACAAGAACTAAATGCAAGATAATCTCCAATAAATACAATAGGGAATTCAGAAGAAACTTCTTTTCCCAGAGAGTGGTGAGAATGTGGAACTCACTACCACAGGGAGTAGTTGAGGCAAATAGCATAGATGCATTCAAGGGGAAGCTAGATAAAGCAAATGAGGGAGAAAGGAATAGAAGGATCGGGTTAGATGAAGAGGGGTGGGAGGAGGTTCATGTGGAGCATAAACACCGGCATGGACCTGTTGGGCCGAATGGCCTGTTTCTGTGCTGTAAATTTTTAATTTTTGAAAATTTATTTATTCATTCATGGGATGTGGGCATCACTGGTAAGACCCTGAGGAACATCTTCAACGATGTCCTGGGGCTGAGATGATTAGCTTCCAACCACCACGGCTATCTTCCTTTGTGCTACGTATGACTCCAGCCCGTGGAGAGTTTCCACCGCCCCCCCCCCACCACCCCCGACTCAACTTTACTCGGGCTCCTTGCTGCCACACTCGGTCAAATGCTGCCTTGATGTCCAGAGCAGTCACTCTCACCTCACCTCTGGAATTCAATTCGTTTGTCCATGTTTGGACCAAGGCAATAAGGTCTGGAGCCGAGTGGTCCTGGCGAAACCCAAACTGAGCATCAGTGAGCAAGTTATTGGTGAGTAAGTGCCGCTTGATAGCACTGTCGATGACACCTTCCATCACTTTGCTGATGGGGCGGTAATTGGCCGGGTTGGATTTGTCCTGCTTTTTGGGGCAGTTTTCCACAGTCAGGTAGATGTCAGTTTTATAGCTGTACTGGAACAGCTTGGCTAGAGACATGGCTAGTTCTGGAGCACAAGTCTTCAGCATGACAGTCGGATGTTGTCCAAGCCTATAGCCTTTGCTGCATCCAGTAGGCACAATCTGTAATACCTTGTGATAATTTACAAAGGGATATGGATTCTTTAAGTGAATGGGCAAAAATTTGGCAGATGGAGTATAATGTGGGAAAATGTGAGGTTATCCACTTTGGTAGGAAAAATAAAAAAGCAAATTATTATTTAAATGAAGGGAAACTACAAAATGCTGCGGTACAGAGGGATCTGGGGGTCCTTGTACATTAAACACAAAAAGTTAGCATGCAGGTACAGCAAGTAATTAGGAAGGCAAATTGGCCTTTATTGCAAGGGGGATGGAGTATAAAAGTAGGGAAGTCATACTGCAACTGTACAGGGCATTGGTGAGACCACACCTAGAATACTGCGTACAGTTTTGGTCTCCTTATTTAAGGAGATTTATACTTGCATTGGAGGCAGTTCAGAGAAGGTTAACTCGGTTGATTCCGGAGATGAAGGGGTTGTCTTATGAGGCAAGGTTGAGCAGGTTGGGCCTATACTCATTGGAGTTTTGAAGAATGAGAGGGGATCTTATTGAAACATATAAGATACTGAGGGGGCTCGACAGGGTAGATGCAGAGAGGATGCTTCCCCTCATGGGGGAATCTAGAACTGGGGGCATAATTTCAGAATAAGGGGTCACCCTTTTAAATCGGAAATGAGGAGGAATTTCTTCTCTCAGTGGGTCGTGAATCTTTGGAATTCTCTTCCCCAGAGAGCTGTGGAGGCTGGGTCATTGAATATATTAACGGTGGAGAGACAGATTTTTGAGCGATAAGGGAGTCAAGGGTTATGGGGAGCGGGCAGGAAAGTGCAGTTGAGGTAGAAGATCAGCATGATCTTACTGAATGGCAGAGCAGGCTCAAGGGGCCGAATGACCTACTCCTGCTCCTAATTCTTATGTTCTTATGTACTCATTAGGATAAATTCACCAAACCCACACTCCAGGCAGGGAGCCATGCTCAAAGGCAGCACAGATCAGAGGATCCGTGTAGTAGTCCTATCTTTCGGCCAATGCTGCCTTTGAGAGCAGCTTCCCACTCCGAATACGGGATAGATGAATTAACCCTATGCTGCACACTGCGCAAAGCTGTAATATTGGGGGGGGGGGGGGGGGGGCGGGGTTGATGTGTGGGGGGTTTGCGTATATAATTTTTTAATATGTTAAGAGTCATTTGGCTTTCTGCAAATAAAACAATGGCAATTATGTAGATGCATTGTACATTACTGGGTAAGTGAAATGGGATGCTATTTCCCACTGAATGGGCAATAATGTGTCTTATTTTTTCCTTTAGTTCAGATCACTACTTAAGGATTTCTCATTAATGTATTAGCGTTGCTGAGTCACAAAGTGTTTCTGATGCAGAATCTCGCTGTGTGCCTTCATTGTATATTTGTTATGGGTTCCTGGATGATATAATGAGTTCTTTTGTAAAGGTTCTCTTGTGATTGATGGCCGTGGTTACTGGTTCTGAATTAAGTGTTGCTTGTTCCAATGTAAAGGACCACTTCGGACTAATCTTTAACGATTGTCACCTTGCTCGTCCTTGGCGGTCACGTGGGTGTTTCCAATTTGGATATCTTGCGGTTTAATTCCTTAATCCCATTTTGGGGGATGGGGGGGGGGGGTATCTTCATCATCCCTTTTGTCTCATTATAGACGGTTTTGCCATTTTCTAAATTTGCAATTTGATGGGTACACAAATTTCCTTTCATTTGATATTTTTATGAACAAAGTGGTACAATTTCAAAGTGGGTGTAGCAACAGAGAGACCTGGGGATTCACATACACACATCTTTGAGGGTGGCAGAGCAAGTTGATAAGGCTGGTTAAAAAAAAAAGCATACTGCATCCTTGGTTTTATAAATAGATATTAAAGGCCCCGATATTTACAGGGAGGGTGCAGGGAGTCCGAAAACGGAAGAAGAACTCGGCAAGGCTGGGGAGACGGAGGTCCTGCCGAACGTAACGGCAGCCTGGGGCTCTTGGAGACGGTCCTTGCCAATCAGGGGAGGGAGAGAGAAGGCTGCCGATCGGGAGGGGGTTGGCAGAAGGCTTCCTTGAGGGGTCGTGGTGCGGGGGAGAGGCGGGGCGCTCCTGCTCCGCCTGGCCCACAAGGAGTGCTGTAAAAGGCACTGACCTTGTGAAGCCGGCAGCTCCCGCCTCCCTTACAGGGCCGGGTTTCCCGACCCCGGGAAACTCGTGCAGGGACAGTAAGTTTTAAAAATTGGGCTCCCGGTGACTCTGTAGGAGCCCGATTTAAATATGTTAATGAAGTGACCCGCCTCTCCATGCCGGGACATTTGGACGCCCCGATATCTGCCGTCATAAAAAAGGCAGCGGGTGCATGCGCAGTGGGTTGGTTAGGCGCTCCTCGTATTTAACACTGTTAACCTACCCTTTCCCCCTGACCCTCTCCCGCCCATCATGGAGGAGGGGGGGGGGGGGGTTTAATATCAAAGCCAAAGAGTACAAAAACAAGGAAGTTATGCTAAATCTTTATAAATTACTGGTTAGGCCTCAGCTGGAGTATTGTGTTCAATTCTGGGCCCCGCACTTTAGGAAGGATGTCGAGGTCTTGGAGAGAGTGCAGAAGAGGTTTACTAGAACGGTACCGGGGATGAGGGACTTCAGTTATGTGGACAGACTGGAGAAGCTGGGATTGTTCTTCTTCGAGTCGAGACTGTTAAGGGGAGGTTATGAATAGAGGGGATCAAAATTATGAAGGGTTTTGATCGAGTAAATAAGGAGAAACTGTTTCCACTGGTGGGAGGGTTGATAAGCAGAGGTCACAGATTTAAGGTAACTGTCAAAAGAACCAGAGAGGAGATGAGGAGATTTATTTTTTTTACGCAGCGAGTTATGATGATCTGGAATGCACTGCCTGAAAAGGGTGGTGGAATTAGATTCAACAGTAATTTTCAAAAGGGAATTTGATAAAATACTTGAAAAGAAAACAAAAATGCAGGGCTCTCCAATTCGTCACACTCCTCTGATCTTTCCCCATAGCCCTACAGTCTTCTCCCCAAGTACAGTTCATGTTTTACTGCACGTATGTACAAAGCCTAATTCCCCAACCAATTCAGAACTAAGTATCAACTGCAACAGTTTCTGTGCAAAAGAAAATTAATCACCTAACTGAGGACCAGTGAATCCAAAACAGTGAAGCTGTACAAAGCCCTGGTTAGACCACACCTGGAGGACTGTGAGCAGGTCTGGGCACCACACCTTAGGAAGGATATATTGGCCTTGGAGGGAGTGCAGCGTAGGTTTACCAGAATGATACCCGGACTTCAAGAGTTAAGTTGCGAGGAGAGGTTACACAAGATAGGGTTGTATTCCCTAGAACTTAGAAGGTTAACGGGTGATTTGATCGAAGTTTTCAAGATATTAAGGGGAACAGATAGGGTAGATAGAGAGAAACTATTTCCGCTGGTTGGGGATTCTAGGACTAGGGGGCATAGTCTAAAAATTAGAACCAGGCCCTTCAGGAGTGAAATTAGGAAACACTTCTACACACAAAGGGTGGTAGAAGTTTGGAACTCTCTTCCGCAAATGGCAATTGATGTTAGATCAATTGTTAATTTTTAAATCGGAGATTGATAGCTTTTTGTTAACCAAAGGTTTTAAGGGATATGGGCCAAAGGCGGGTATATGGAGTTAGGTCACAGATCAGCCATGATCTCATTGAATGGTGGAACAGGCTCAAGGGGCTCAATGGCCTCCTCCTGTAAATATGTTCCTGTGATCCTAGCGCATGCATAATAAAACCAGTCCAAAACCTTCAGCTGGCATGCAATTAAAACAGATGTCAAGGTATGCATCAGAAATGAATGTATCATTATTCAGAGACACCAATGCATAGTTGGAAATTTTAAACAGAGCAATCTGAATTCAATCCATTGAAACTCAGTATGAAACTGAAGAAGTAATTCCAACAAACCTTGAAGAGAAATAATGTCCAGTTCCTATTTTTTTTCTATGTATATATAGCCAAGGAAAGCTTGGCAATATTAAAAAGGTAAAACGTCTGCAATGCTGATGATTATTCCCAAGTTTTATTGGCACTGCATGTCTACAGTGTATACCACGCAGTCAAATAGACTTACTGACAGTGGCAAAGTCATGAGCAAAGAAAGCAAATGTTTGCTCAGCATTTGGTAAAGGGAGGACCAGTGAATTCTAACCTGTAATTAGATTACAAATAGTGGAAATATAAATGCAAACACACAATCAAATGAAACATAGGTACTACAAAATATATAACTGGCACTGAATAGTACGTCAATTGTTAAAAGATCCCAGGTTTAATCCCTGATCTTGATGTCAAAATAATTTTTTTTTATTAAATGAAACTGAAAGAGATCATGGGTTATTAGTGACATGCTGTGGAGCAAGAAAACAAATAAATAAAGACTTGCATTTCTATAGCGCCTTTCACGACCACCGGACGTCTCAAAGCGCTTTACAGCCAATGAAGTACTTTTTGAAGTGTAGTCACTGTTGTAATGTGGGAAACGTGGCAGCCAAATTGCGCACAGCAAGGTCCCACAAACAGCAATGTGATAATGACCAGATAATCTGGTTTAGTGATGTTGGTAGAGGGATAAATATTGGCCACGACACCGGGGATAACTCCCCTGCTCTTCTTCGAAATAGTGCCCGTAGGATCTTTTACGTCCACCCGAGAGAACAGACGGGGCCTCGGTTTAACGTCTCATCCGAAAGGCGGCACCTCCGACAGTGCAGCACTGTCTAATAGAACACTGAACTATACAGCCAAAACAATAGAGTACAAGTCAGGGGAATCATGCATCTAAACTGTGTAACTGCTCTGTTCAGACTACACCTTGGAAACCAAGGCCCATGGGAGCAATGGTGAGGAGCGGCACTGGACTGATCCTCAGCACCAAAGCAACGACGGGAGAAACGTGGGCTTCATGACCTTGAATGCAGGTGACCAGGAGGTGATCCTCAAGAGCTAAATGAGATAACAATTAGCTTAGAAAATGCAAATCTAAAATAAACTGTGACAGTACGACAAGGGATGCATATGGTAAATTTAGGACTGCAATCAAAAGGTTTTTTAAATTTGTTCATGAGATGTGAGCACCGCTGGCAATGCCAGTGTTTATTGCCCATCCCTATTTGCCCTCGAGAAGGTGGTGGTTGTAATGTATTATCACATGGTTTGTTATGAGCATGCTCAGTTCGCTCTGGCCTAGTAAAGCAAGCACATGGACCAGCAACTCATGGTGTCTCTGTCCTTCATTTGTTCTACCCACATATTACATTTTTGGCGACGAGGATGGGATCCCAAAGCCATTTTTAGGGATCATGGAAGGACACAGTGTTCAACCTACATGTGGAAAAGTTTAAGGTGATTTTGTGACACGTAAACTGAAGTTTTACCGTTAATGCTGATGCAGAATCGTCTGTGCTTCACCATCGCATATAAGTATACACAGCAACAGCGGAGTTGATACTCACAGGTAGCATGCCAAGTCGCTGTTCAACGGGATCGGGACAATCATGGCCATGCCTACGGGATTCATCGGAAGCCTCAGCCTGTCTGACCGAGCTAGTGAATCATTCAGTTTTTACATTGAGCAGATGGAGATGGTTTTAGGGCTAATAACATTATTGAGACCGAAGATGCAGATAAGAATGTTCAAGCTCAAAGTAAAGTAATTCGTGAATGTAAAAAAGCAATTAATCGAGGCCAGATGTCTACGGAATGTGGACAAACCTACTTGTGCCAGGGAAAGCGAAGGATGCGTCGTTTGAAGACATTGTCGAGAAACTCAAGGGCCATTTCGA
Organism: Somniosus microcephalus; assembly: GCF_052327205.1. NCBI lineage: Eukaryota > Metazoa > Chordata > Chondrichthyes > Squaliformes > Somniosidae > Somniosus > Somniosus microcephalus. The sequence continues at coordinate 23,204,568 of NC_140998.1, forward strand.
CCCAAAGCCGTTAGAAATAGCAGAGAGCTAGAAGTTTGGTACCAGAAACCAAAAAAAAGTGAAACCATCAGTGATTACATTGTAGCTCCGAAAAACCTGTCTTTGCATTGTAACTTTGACACATTTTTGGATCGTGCGTTGCAAGATAAGTTTGTGTGTGGACTGGTGGATGAGTGCACACAGTCCAAGTTACTGAACACTCCGAACCTAACGTTTGACGTAGCATGCAAAATTGCCCTAGCTATGGAGATGGCGTCTAAGAATGCTAGGGAGCTCCGTCCAACTCAAGTGACTAGTGCAGCTGAGGTCTACAGTCACGAAGCCACCGCCAAACCTAAAGCTGTGAGTCCAAGTCAAAAGCATGTCGGTGAGAGCAGTTCAGTGAATTGTTATCACTGCAATGGAAATCACTCACCACAATCCTGCCAATACAGAAATGCAAAGTGTTTCCACTGCCAGAAGCAAGGCCATATTTCAACAGCTTGCAGAGCTAGATCAAAAGCAGAAAGTAAGAACCATTCTAGTGGCAATGCAAAGCAGCGACAACAAAAGGGAGGAATTCACAATACTGAAATGAAGACACCTGATGTTGAAGAACTAGGCATCTACAGGATCTATGCCACTAGCGGCAACGCAAGCAATCGTGAGAAAGACTTCCATATGAAACTTTTGATCAATGACCAATATATTGATATGTATATCGACATGGCAGCGGATTGCTCTCTCATGAGTAAGGATACACATGAGAGTAAGTTTAATCAAATACTACTTACAAAGAGTACCATAGAGTTAAAAACCTACTCCGGAGAAATCCTAGAGACATATGGACAAATGGAATGTACAGTTCAACACAATGGCCAGTCAGTAAAGCTGCCTATTATTGAAGCGAGCTACAACAATAGGGCAACCTTCATGGGCAAAGACTGGTTGAGAGTTAAAACTAGACTGGAAAAACATCTTCAGTGTAGATGCTTCAAAGAAGCGACTCGACACAATGCTGAACAAGTATGAAAGCATGTTCACAGACAGTTATGAGGGAATCATTGAGTATGACGCACATATCTGCATCAAGTTCAATGCGAAGCCTGTCTATTGTAAGGCAAGGCCAGTCCTCTATGCGTTGAAAACTGAGGTGGAGGAAGAGCTTGAGAAACTGAGAGAGAACGGAGTGCTAGTAAAAACTAACAAAAGTGAATGGGCTAACCAGATTGTGGTAGTGCCCAAAGCAGAGAGAAATGTTCGCTTGTGCGGTGACTACAAAGTTACGACCAGCCAAGCGGTTGACGATGAGCAGTACCCGTTACCTACATCACAAGATTTGTATGCAGCACTCTCTAGGTCAAAGGTTTTCTCCAATCTTGACCTGTCGCACGCTTAAATAGATATATAGATACAGAGAAGATAGGAGCAGGAGTAGGCCATTCGGCTCCTCGAGCCTGCTCCGCCATTCAATGAGATCATGGCTGATCATCCTAATTCAGTACCCTGTCCCTGCTTTCTCCCCATATCCCAGGATCCTTTTAGCCTTATTAATAAATAATAATAATAATAATCAACTTTATTGTCATTGTTAGTGCACAAGTGCAGTACAACGAAATGTAGGCTTGCGGCTCCCGAGAGTGTACATTTAGATTAAGACATTTAAACATTCAACATACATTTGGCTTGTAATACATTAACATAAACATAACCATAATAAAGTGCATTGACAGATGTGCAGGCTTTAGAGTTTATTTGTGGAGTTCAGTAGGATGACAGCCCTGGGAAAGAAGCTGTTCCTAAATCTGGTCGTACGGGTGCGAATGCATCTGTAGCGTCTCCCAGATGGCAGGAGGGCGAACAGACTGTGGCTGGGGTGGGTAGGGTCTTTGATGATGGACCGTGACCTCCGTAAACAGCGTTTCTGGTATATGTGCTCTATGCCGGTAATGCGTTGGGCAGTTTTGACTACCCGCTGCAGGGCTTTCCGGTCATGGTAGCTACAGCTGCCATACCATACTGTGATACAGTTTGTCAGGATGCTCTCTATTGTGCAGCGGTAAAAGTTAGAGAGGATCAGGGGTGACTGGTTACATCCTTTCAGCCTCCTTAGGAAATATAGGCGCTGCTGGGCCTTCTTCACCAGAGAGGAGGTATTGAGTGACCAGGAGAGGTCTTCCGTGATGTGGACTCCTAGGAACTTAAAGCTGTCCACCCTTTCCACCACAGCCCCATTGATGTGGATGGGGGTGTGACTTCCGCCTTTCGACTTCCTGAAGTCCACAATGATTTCTTTGCTTTTCTTGATGTTAAGGGCCAGGTTGTTATCGGCGCACCACTTCACGAGATGCTGGACCTCCTCCCTGTAGGCTGACTCATCGTTGTTGGTGATCTGGCCTACTACCGTGGTATCATCCGCAAACTTGATGATGGTGTTGGAACCATGAACAGCCACACAGTCATGGGTGAAGAGGGAGTAGAGGAGGGGGCTCAGCACACATCCTTGTGGGGCCCCCGTGTTCAGGGTCGGGGGGGGGGTGGAGGTGTGGTTACCTAATTTGACAGACTGGGGTCTGTTTGTTAGGAAGTCCAGGGTCCAGTATATCTAACTCCCTCTTGAATATATTTAATAAATTGGCCTCTACTGCCTTCTGTGGTAGAGAATTCCACAGGTTCACCACTCTCTGGGTGAAGAAATTCCTCATCTCTGTCCTAAATGGCTTACCCCTTATCCTTAGACTGTGACCCCTGGTTCTGGGCTCCCCGGCCATCAGGAACATCCTTCCTGCATCTAGTCTGTCTAGTCCTGTTAGAAGTTTATAAGTTTCAATGAGATCCCCTCTCATTCTTCTAAACTCCAGCGAGTATAAGCCCAATCGACCCAATCTCTCCTCATACGTCATTCCTGCCATCCCAGGTATCAGCCTGGTGAATCTTCGCTGCACTCCCTTCATGGCAAGAACATCCTTCCTCAGATATGGCGACCAAAACTGCACACAATACCCAAGGTGTGGTCTCACCAAGGCCCTGTACAACTGCAGCAAGACATCCTTGTTCCTGTACTCGAACCCTCTTGTTACAAAGGCCAACATACCATTTGCCTTCTTAACCGCCTGCTGCACCTGCATGCTTACCTTCAGCGACTGGTGCACAAGGACACCCAGGTCTCGTTGCACTTCCCCTTCTCCCAATCTATTGCCATTCAGATAATAATCTGCCTTCCTGTTTTTGACACCAAAGTGGATAACCTTGCATTTATCCATGTTATATTGCATCTGCCATGCTTCTGCCCAATCACCCAACCTGTCCAAATCATACTGGAGTTTCTCGGCATCCTCCTCACAGCACACACACCCACCCAGCTTTGTGTCATCTGCAAACTTGGAGATATTACATCTAGTTCCCTCGTCTAGATCATTAATATATATTGTGAATAGCTGGGGTCCTAAGACCGCTCCCTGCAGTACCCCACTAGTCACTGCCTGCCACTTGGAAAAAGACCCGTTTATTCCAACTCTTTGCTTTCTGTCTGCCAACCAGTTCTCTATTCAAGTCAATACCTTGCCCCTAATCCCATGTGCCTTAACTTTACACGCTAATCTCTTATGCGGGACCTTATCGAAAGCCTTCTGAAAGTCCAAATACACCACATCCACTGGTGCTCCCTTATCTATTTTACCAGTTACATCCTCAAAAAATTCCAGTAGGTTAGTCGAGCACGATTTACCTTTTGTAAACCCATGTTGGCTTTGTCCGATCCTGTCACTGTTTTCCAAGTGCTCAGCTATTACATCTTTTATAATGGACTCTAGCATTTTCCCCACTACCGATGTCAGGCTTACCGGTCTATAATTCCCTGTTTTCTCTCTACCACCTTTTTTGAACAGTGGGGTAACATTAGCTACCCTCCAATCCATGGGTACTGTTCCAGAGTCTATCGAATTTTGGAAGATGACCAGCAATGTATCTACTATTTCTAGGGCCACTTCCTTAAGTACCCTGGGATGTAGATTATCAGGCCCTGGGGATTTATCGGCCTTCAATCCCGTTAATTTCCCCAACACCATTTCCCTACAAATACTGATTTCTTTCAGTTCCTCCCTCTCATTAGACCCTATGTTCCCCGACATCTCTGGGAGGTTATTTGTGCCCTCCTTTGTGAAGACAGAAGCAAAGTATGTATTTAATTGGTCTGCCATTTCTTTGTTCCCCATTATAAATTCCCCTGATTCTGACTGCAAGGGACCTATGCTTGACTTCACCAATCTTTTTCTCTTCACATATCTATAAAAGCTTTTACAGTCAGTTTTTATGTTTCCTGCAAGCTTACTCTCATACTCTATTTTCCCCTTCTTAATTAATCCCTTTGTCCTCCTTTGTTGAATCCTAAACAGCTCCCAATCCTCAGGTTTACTACTTTTTCTGGCCAATGTATATGTCCTCCCCTTGGATGTTATGCTATCCCTAATTTTCCTTGTTAGCCACAGTTGAGTCACCTTTTTTGTTTTATTTTTATGCCAAACTGGGATGAACAAATTCTGTAGTTCATCCATGCGATCTTTGAATGTTTGCCATTACCTATCCACCATCAACCCTTTGCATGACATTCCCCAATCAATCCTACCCAACTCGCGCCTCATACCATCATAGTTTCCTTTATTTAAATTCAGGACCCTAGTCTCCGAGTCAACTACTCCACTCTCCATCTTAATGAAGAATTCTATCATATTATGATCGCTCCGACCCAAGGGGCCTCGCACAACAAGATTGCTAATTAATCCTTTCTCATTACATAATACCCAGTCTAAGATGGCCTGATCTCTAGTTGGTTCCTCGACATATTGGTCCAGGAAACCATCCCGTATACACTTCAGGAATTCCTCCTCCACAGTATTGTTACTAATTTGGTTAGCCCAATCTATATGTAGTTTAAAGTCACCCATAACTGCTGTGCCCTTATTGCACGCTTCTCTAATTTCCTTTTTAATGCCATCCCCAACCTCCGCATTACTGTTTGGAGGTCTATATACCACTCCCACTAACGTTTTCTGCCCCTTGGTATTTCTCAGTTCTACCCATACAGATTCCACATCATCAGAGCTAATATCCTTCCTTACAATTGTGTTAATCTCCTCTTTAACCAGCAATGCTACCCCACCTCCTTTTCCTTTTTGCCTATCTTTCCTGAATATTGAATACCCCTGGATGTTGAGTTCCCAGCCTTGGCCACCCTGGAGCCATGTTTCCGTAATCCCAATCATATCATATCGTTTACCTCTATTTGCGCAGCTAATTCATCCACCTTATTACGAATGCTCCTCGCATTAAGACACAAAGCCTTCAGCTGAATGTTGACAAAGAGAGTCAACAGTATCTCACCATCAACACACACAAGGGACTGTACTCATACACCAAGCTGCCGAATGGTGTAAAGTCCTCCCCCAAAATCTTCCAGGCTACGATGGATAAGATTTTGAAAGGAGTTCCAAATTGCTTATGCAATCAAGACGATGTGCTGATTGCAACAAGCAGTGAGGAAGAAAATCTAGAAGTGTTAGATTTAGTGCTTCAAAGGTTGAATTCCCACAATGTCAAAATGAAAAGGAGCAAATGTGCTTTTGTGCAGCCCGAGGTTGTGTACCTCGGTCTGAAAGTTGATGCAAAAGGCTTGCAACCAGTGAAGGAAAAGGTTGATGCCATCATCAATGCTCCAAAGCCACAGAACGTGTCTGAGTTAAGATCTTTCCTTGGAATGGTCCAGTACTACACACGTTTCTTACCTGAGCTCCTCAAGAAGGATGTCCAGTGGAAGTGGGCAAAAGCACATCAGGAAGCTTACGATGCTTGTAAGAGAAGTCTCTCTAGCGATGCTCTAGTTGTGTACTATGACACAGCTATGGTGTGGGAGCTGTCATAAGCCACGTAATGGAAGTCGGCCAAGAGCAACAATTGCGTTTGCATCGCGAACCCTCACAAAGAGTGAAAGAAACTACATGCAAATTGAAAACGAAGCACTCACCATAGTGTTTGAAATCAAGAAATTCCAACAGTTCCTGATTGGCAGAAAGTTTACCCTGATAACCAATCACAAACCGCTCCTAGCAATATTGGGGCCCCAAATCTGCCATCTCTGCAATGGCCACATCACGAATGCAACATTGGGCAGTGTTGTTATCACAATATGACTACACGATTATCGCACTTCAAAGCAAAACGCAATCGCAGATGCCTTGTCCAGGTTGCCACATGAGTACTCGTGTTGGAAGTGAAGGTGAGATTTTCATGTCAGGCGCAGTTGACAAAGACTTTCCCGTGAATGCAACTGAGATTGCAGATGAGATTCAAAAGGACTCAGTACTGAAAAGAGTGTATGAAAATACCTTGAATGGATGGACTGATCAGTGTCTGGACACCGAGTTGAAACCATTCCATAACCGTCATATTGAATTGTCATGTGAGCAAGGTTGTATCAAGTGGGGAAACAGAGTGGTAGTACCTACTTCTTTGAGAGATAGAATTCTGCTTGAACTTCACACTGAACATCCAGGGATCGTCAGTATGAAATCAGTTGCAAGAAGCTTTGTTTATTGTCCTGGATTGGACAGTGATCTTGAATCACTTGTCAGCAAATGCAGCGTTTGCCAAAATTGCAGAAACAAACCACCCAAAACTCCACTACATTCCTGGTCATGGCCAAGTAGACCTTTTCAGAAAGTACATGTAGACTTCTGTGAGAAAGCAAATGATTATTTTCTGGTACTTGTAGATAGTCACTCAAAGTGGATTGGAGTGAAACACATGGGTTCAAACACTACAACTAAATGTACCATAGACGAGTTGAGGTCTATCTTCGCAGGTCATGGCTCACCTGAAGAGCTTGTTTCTGACAATGGCCCTCAGTTCCGTTCTGCTCTATTCCAAGAGTTCATGAATTGGAACGGTATCAAACACACTCTTGTTCCATCATGTCATCCAGCTTCAAACAGAGCAGCCGAAAGGTCAGTCATAATAGTAAAAGAAGCTCTCAGAAAGCAAGTGTTGCAGGGTTGTTCGGGACTCAGCATGAAGCAATGTTTGGCAAATTTCTTGCTGAAGTACAGAACTACTGCGCACACTACAACTAGACATACTCCAGCAGAACTCTTGAAGAAGAGGAGATTGAGAACACGATTGAGTCCAACTAAATACATATTTTGGTTCTGTCTTCACAAAGGAGGACACAAATAACCTCCCAGAGATGCCGGGGAACATAGGGTCTGATGAAAGGGTGGAACTGAAAGAAATCAGTATTTGTAGGGAAATGGTGTTAGGAAAATTGATGGGACTGAAGGCCGATAAATCCCCAGGGCCTGATAATCTACATCCCAGGGTACTTAAGGAAGTGGCCCTAGAAATAGTAGATGCATTGCTGGTCATCTTCCAGAACTCGATAGACTCTGGAACAGTACCCATGGATTAGAGGGTAGCTAATGTTACCCCACTATTCAAAAAAGGTGGTAGAGAAAAAGCGGGGAATTATAGACCGGTAAGCCTGACATCGGTAGTGGGGAAAATGCTAGAGTCCATTATAAAAGATGTAATAGCAGAGCACTTGGAAAGCAGTGACTGGATCGGACAAAGTCAACATGGATTACAAAAGGTAAATCATGCTTGACTAATCTACTGGAATTTTTTGAGGATGTAACTGGTAAAATAGATAAGGGAGAACCAGTGGATGTGGTGTATTTGGACTTTCAGAAGGCTTTTGATAAGGTCCCGCATAAGAGATCAGCGTGCAAAATTAAGGCACATGGGATTGGGGGCAAGGTATTGACTTGGATAGAGAACTGTTTGGCGGACAGAAAGCAAAGAGTTGGAATAAATGGGTTGTTTTCCAAGTGGCAGGCAGTGACTAGTGGGGTACCGCAAGAATCGGTCCTAGGACCCTAGCTGTTCACAATATATATTAATGATCTGGACGAGGGAATTGGATGTAATATCTCCAAATTTGCAGATGACACAAAGCTGGGTGGGAGGGTATGCTGTGAGGAGGATGTCGTGAAACTCCAGTACGATTTGGACAGGTTGGGTGACTGGGCAGAAACATGGCAAATGCACTATAATGTGGATAAATGTGAGGTTATCCACTTTGGTGGCAAAAACAGGAAGGCAGATTATTATTTGAATGGCAATAGATTGGGAGAAGGGGAAGTGCAAAGAGACCTGGGTGTTCTTGTGCACCAGTCGCTGAAGGTAAGCATGCAGATGCAGCAGGCGGTTAAGAATGCAAATGGTATGTTGGCCTTCGTAGCAAGAGGGTTTGAGTACAGGAACAAGGATGTCTTGCTACAGTTCTACAGGGCCTTGGTGAGACTGCACCTTGAATATTGTGTGCAGTTTTGGTCGCCTTACCTGAGGAAGGACATTCTTGCCATGGAAGGAGTTCAGCGAAGATTCACCAGGCTGATACCTGGGATGGCAGGAATGACGTATGAGGAGAGATTGTGTCGATTGGGCTTATACTCACTGGAGTTTAGAAGATTGAGAGGGGATCTCATCGAAACCTATAAAATTCTGTCAGGCCTGGACAGACTAGATGCAGGAAGGATGTTTCTGATGGCCGGGGAGGCTAGAACCAGGGGTCATAGTCTAAGGATAAGGGGTAAGCCATTTAGGACTAAAATGAGGAGGAATTTCTTCACCCAGAGAGTGGTGAACCTGTGGAATTCTCTGCCACAGAGGGCAGTGGAGGCCAGTTCATTAAATATATTCAAGAAAGAGTTGGATATATTTCTTAAGGCTAAAGGGATCAAGGGATATGGGGAGAAGGCAGGGACAGGGTACTGAATTTGGATGATCAGCCATGATCTCATTGAATGGCGGAGCAGGCTTGAAGGGCTGAATGGCCTACTCCTGCTCCTATCTTCTATGTTTCTATGAGTCTTCTTCAACCAAATTTGGCCTCAAGGGGGGTGGGGGGAATTTTCCCGGGGATTCTGGGGGCGGGGGGCGTTGGTCAGCGGGCGCTTTTGGAGCTGGGGGAAAAAAAATATTTTGTACAGCGGGTAGGGGACCCGCTGACAACCCGCCTCCACACTAGTCTCCCTGATGCCGGGTCTGTCATCGCAGAACAGACCTGACACCAAATGGCGGGGGAGGCAATTTACATAATTAGAGAGATTGTTAAGAGGCAATTAAATGGTATTTTAAGCTCAGCTTTAGATTGAGAGTTCGGCAACAGCTTCCCCGCTGCTCGGGGATCACATCAGGTAAGGAGGACGGGTGTTGTGTCAACATGGGATGATTTCTTAACTTGACAGCTGCAAATGGACTATAAAAGCTCCCATTTCATAGGTCTTCACTTTCCAAGGTTAGAAGCTGTTGCTTACTGCATTTGGAAGATAGATTGAGCTTTATGCAGCATGCAAGTATTTGGAGCAAGCTCTCTATCCAGTGTCACCTCATTGGAACAACCTCTCTCACCATTGACAGATCGCTTCTGTCATCTCAACTTCACCTGCCATCTAGTTCATCAGCATCGGTGCCCTTGAAAAAAATCTCACCGTGGTCCTCAGAATCCCACCACGATCAGCCCCAACACCAGCAGCACCAAAAACACCACCAAACTTTACTGCAATCAGCTGGTGCTGCACAGGACACAGAGCATCAGCACCCAACCACATTGCTGCCCAGGACGCCAGGGATGGCCTCACCATGGCCAGATTTACTTTATTGGACGCTGTACACCCAGGCTGCCGCACCACCCCACACCAACACCATAAAGCATCCCTACAATGCCCAAGCCATCCCTTTCACACTCATCGCCACTGCGGGGGGTACAGTTATGTCTCACCTTTCACTGCAACTCACTAAGCCACTTCCAAAGGTGCACACAACTCTGTCCAAGAACGCAAAATGTTAAAAATAAAGATTTCAATGTTTGACAGCACATTAACAGAAACTTCACATGAACATTGGCTAAAACACCCTAGTGCCTACCCTTGTTTGTTGTTACTTGGTATGATTGGACTAGGATGAGGGTGAGTGTGAGGGGTGGCTAGTGAGATGGGGAAGTGATAATGTAGAGGGGGATGAGTGGAGGTGCAAGGTAAGCTGGTGTGAGTAAGGATGTGCAGGAGTAGAGTAGGGTAGGCAGAGTGATGGGGATGTGATGAGTGGCACAGCAGATTGAGGTTGAGTGTGGCTTGGCAGTAACATTTCGTGGTCTACTCAGATCATTAAAACTTTTGCGCCACTGCAGCCTGGTCCTCCTTGCGACATCCCTGCTTGTGTCCTCCTGTGCAATGTGCAACCAGGCTGCGTTGATCTCCTGGGAAGGTCTCTTCCGCCTATTGGAAGGGGAGAGGACCTCTCTGTGTGCTGTGACTCCCTCCATAAGTATATGGAGGGAGTCATGGGAGAGCCTGGGTGCAGCCGTGCACCTCTGTGCAGTGCTTGTACCACCTCAATGCTGTAAAACACTGACACCAGAACTGTCAAAAACAATTTGCGTATGGTGCCTTTAAGGAAACCGGCTGATGACGTGTCATCAAGTGACATCATCAGTCCCGCTTCCTTCAATTGGCCGGGAAATGCGCTGGGCAGGCTCAACAAGCCCAATCAATGTAAAATTCTTTTCACAGAGAGGGATGGAGCCAGCAGCGGGGTCTAACCCCACCACTGACCATGGCCGCACTGGACCTGCCTCGGTAGGCAAAATCGTGGCCAAGAGTTGAACAGAAACAGTTGAGTCAGAAATGTTATTATGACAGCAATCAGAAAGAACACAGTTTCAAACAAATCGAGTGTGTGTGTTTGTGTTCTCAGTCCCCCTGGCAAGTCGAGTTCACACAAGTGGGATATAGGAACCATAGTAGAGGTTGGTGGAACCACGAGATATTTGGTTGAAATTGGTGACAACATCTGAAGTGTTCATGTAGATCAAATGATCTCTGCTAGAGATGAACCAAGACATGATCTTGAACCACTTGATCATGAACACATACATGAGTTTGACTCCGTTCAGATTTCCGTCCGTGAAGTACCAGGTTCAAACAAATCTAAGATAGAAACAGGATTATCTTTGAGTTCGGAACCAAGACAACACAGCCCGAAAATTGGTTCAACACCAAAACCTTCTGTAAGAAGATCAGGAATGCTCTGCAAACCTGTTATTAAATTGGATTTGTAGTTCATTTGTAGCATTTGTGGTTGATTTAAAAGAAAAAAAAGCCAGGAGTTTTTGGTATGCTGGGAAAGGTGGGATCATAGTTTTATTGTATTTGAGAGGGGAATATGTACATTTTGTTTTAAGGGGGAAAGCAGTATAATGCATTATCACGTTTGTCACATGGTTTAGTATGAGCATGCTCAGTTCACTCTGGCCCAGTAAAGCAAGCACATGGACTAGCAACTCATCGTGTCTCTGTCCTTCATTTGTTCTACCCACATATACTACAGCGGTGAGCCACCTTCTTGAACTGCTGCAGTCCTTGTGGTGAAACTACAACAGCAGTGCTGTTAGGAAGGGAGTTCTCTGCACAAAAAAAAACTCCTCAGCACATCAAGTGGAATTCTGGATAGTGTCGTTGCAACAAGAGCCCTGGAGTCATTGAACAATAGTTCTGTTGGATGAACGCGCTAGGCTTTCCTCGCCTATATCTATTTTATGATCTTAGCTGGGACAAAAGTGGGCTGGGAGAGGAGAAAAAATATATATATATATATATAGTTCACAATCCAGTGTCGCCTGTTGGAAAGTGGATATGCGGACAGGATTTGACTCGGCTGTCACGCATGTAGGATCAAATAGTCTCCCAACAGTCACTGCCTAGGTTCACACGTGTTAACAACCATGCAGGTGAATGACTGGAGGTCTGCCAGTGCTCATGGAGCTATACCCCAGCACGAGAGTACCCTCAAAACACTGGAGTAAAAGAATGGAAAATTGGGGGGCGGTGGGGGGGAGGGAGAGAAGGCTATTTATTAACATAGCATTAAGTCTGTATTACTGACATACAAGCACAGTTACAGTCAGTTATTAGCAGTCACATTCCTATTAAGTGAATTACATTACCAAAATCCAAAGCACCAGATCATAGCAGACAATCCAACCCTTAAGTGTTACCAGAGCAGTTGCCAAAGTCAGCAGTAAGTGTTAGCACTGTTATTTTTCTCTGATTCACCCTCATGTCAAAGTATATTTTCATTACATTTAGACCTCCATATAATATATACTATTCCACAGCGAAGGGGCCTCTTAGCAAAAAAAACAAAACGCTGATCCTCCATCTTGTAAAATCATGGTTGGAGTATGTAGTCAACATGAAGAAACATATAAAATTTTAAAAAAAGAGATTTTCTCAAGCATTACAAAATTTTAGCAGTTTGATCGTAATAAGGAAAACCCTTCCCTGTAAAAGGTAAGGAAAAAATGGTATTGAGAATAATGGATATCCAGCGGTGATTACATAACAGATGATCAATAGTGAGATAAAGTTGTATTGAGAGGTTCTGAAAGCAGTGAAGCTTAATGAAGGTACAATATTAATCTAACATAAGTACATAAGAAATAGGAGCAGGAGTCGGCCATACGGCCCCTCGAGCCTGCTCCACCATTCAATAAGATCATGGCTGACCATCGACCTCACCTCCACTTTCCCGCCCGATCTCCATATCCTTTGATTCCCTTAGTGTTCAAAAATCTATCGATCTCAGTCTTGAACATACTCAACGACTGAGCATCCACAACCCTCTGGAGTAGAGAATTCCAAAGATTCACAACCCTCCGAGTGAAGAGATCTCCCCTCATCTCAGTCCTAAATGGCCGACCTCTTATCCTGAGACTGCGGCCCCTGGTTCTAGACTCAAGAGGTGAGATGACAGCCATTCCAGGCCATACATCGACAGCGTTGCATTCTATGCAGAACATCCATAACAGCAAGATTCAATCACATCCATGTTAAAGCAAGTGATCATCTTTAATGAAAATGATATATTTCCTTTTTGAGTGCCAACTTTAAAATGAATGTTGGCAGACAACTGGAGCCATGCTGGAATTATTATTTTGCTGTCAACATTTCAATTAAACTGCTTTAACGTAATCTTTTTTTATGACTTGCTGTGCATCAAATTAAGTGTTTCAGACATTTTACATAAGCCCACTGATTTTGTTTTAAGCTGCAACAGTAGAATTCAATAATACCAAAGAGAATGATCAACAAAATTGCACGCTGCCTCAATTTCCTCTCAGACATGCTTGGCCAAAAGGTGAGCAATGCATTTACTCCTTATTAATAACAGAAAACGCTGGGAAAACTCAGCAGGCCAGGCAACATCCGTGGAGAGAGAAACAGAGTTAACGTTTCAGGTCGAAGACCCTTCGTCAGAACTGAGAAAAAAAAAGCAGGAAATGAAACAGATTAAAAGCAGGTTTGGGGGCTGGGAAATGGGGGAGGGGATGAAAGAACAAAAAGGGAAGGTCTGTGAGAGGTGAGGAGACATTGAGAGATATTCAAGGCGAGACGAGATGGTAATAGGACAGGTAAAGAGACAAAGGATGGCTCCTTATTAATCACACAACACCAGGTTATAGTCCAACAGCTTTATTTGAAATCACAAGCTTTCGGAGTGCTGCTCCTTCATCAGGTGAAGTGGAGAGATGCATAAAAACACAGCTTATATAGTCAGAGAATAATGTCAGATGTTTACAGGTAATCTTTCTAACTGCCATTTATCACACCTCGGCAGAGAGATAATCACAGCAATCAAAGGTGTAAATGGTGTCCAAACAGGTTAGTCAGGAAAACATTACATCAAAGAACAATGAGGTGGGGTCACAAGGGGTCACATGTTGCAGATGCTGGGGTCTGTATGAAAAACAAAAAAACAGACAAAAAACATTTTTTTTGCTGGAAATCACAGCAGGTCCGGCCGCATCTGTGTGGAGAGATCTTTGGTTCATGTCACGCTACATGTAACCCCACCTGACGTAGGGTCATCCAGACTCGAGTCGTCGTTGGCTTGTTCTCTCCACACAGATGCGGCCGGACCTGCTGTGATTTCCAGCAAAACAAGTTTTTTGTCTGTTTTTTTGTTTTTCATACAGACCCCAGCATCTGCAACATTTGACCCCTTGTGAACCCACCTCATTGTTCTTTGATGTAATGTTTTCCTGGCTAACCTGTTTGGACACCATCCACACCTTTGATTGCTGTGATTATCTCTCTGCCGAGGTGTGATAAATGGCAGTTAGAAAGATTACCTGTAACCATCTGACATTATTCTCTGACTATATAAGCTGTGTTTTTATGCATCTCTCCACTTCACCTGACGAAGGAGCAGCGCTCTGAAAGCTTGTGATTTCAAATAAAGGTGTTGGACTATAACCTGGTGTTGTGTGATTTCTTACATTTGTCCACCTCAGTCCAACACCGGCATCTCCACACCATCCTTATTAATCGTTTTCTCTTTGAGGTACCAACAACAGAGCGGGAGTGAAATTCTCCCCCCCCCCCCACACACTGAACCTTACGTTCCTATTCAACTGAGGATGAGCCAAGCTGTGAAAGAAAAAAAATGCCATTATTCTTGACAAATCACTTGACATTGTAGCACGCAGTGACCTTCACAGCCCTGGTTTAATGGCGCACTCATAAGCAGCAGCTGACATTCAACAACAAAAAAGAGAGACAATATGCGAGCCCGATGATTAAAGTCTCGGTTGTACATATTTAATCCTCTTTCACCGTCTTCTTCTCTCATGCGTGTTTATCACCACTTTGTAGAAATGGAGAAGGTGGGCTCGACCATTCTGCTCTTTAAGATTTGTCGGGAGGTGTTGCTCCCTCGCTCTCCCCCACCCAACCAGCAACCACCAAGATTGTCACTTTTTAAACAGGCAAGAATTGTGGCATTTATCGGTGACAAAACGGGTTTCCGCAACACATCGGAAACATAGATTACAACCGCCGGGTTCTTAAACTCCCCCCCCCCCCCACTCTAATCGTATTTAAAACAGGTAAATTATCGATCAAGCGCGATCGGAAAATAATTCTGCCATCAAGCGGGTTTTATTTCGCCCACTCGTGTAGGTTGACGACTGACTATTACAGATCAGCAATGCCGAGTTCCTGCCTAAATCTGCCCATTTTCATTTGCTCCTGTAACAGTAGTGTTTATTTATTTATATATATATATATAAAAGCCTGGTCGCAAAAACAAAACAAAAGGGTGAGAGGTGTCCTGCTAAAAAGGTGAAAACAAACAAACACTCTCTTCCCTTTAAACCCAAATCATCGTAAATGAACAGACGCTCTGCTTGGAAATCAAATGCGCCGAAATAAAAAGGTTCCCAACAAAACGCATCCGATTCCCCCACCCAGCAGCTGAGAGGATTGAACACCACCAAAACAGCAGCCCCCACCCCCCTCCTCGCCCCCAGTTCAGTCGTCACGGCTAAAGCTAGAGCTGATCATGGCTGAACACACAGGCTTGAATGACAAAAAACACACCAGCCTGGACAAGCTTCACACAGTCTGGAGCTGTCCAAGGTCGAGCCTCCATTAACCCTCGGCAGCACCTCATGTCCTCCCCAGCTCCCAAAATACACCATCAGGTCTGATGAACAATCCGTGGCACCCTTCTTTTTTTAATCTCACACTTCTAATGCATTACAAGGTAGAATTTGAGTGATGTTAAGCCTGTCTATTGAAAAAGCCATACTTTCTAAAAAAAAAAATCTGCTTGCTTATTTTTCTTCTGGGGCAATGATACTGTCTTGAAAATACTGAAGCTCAGTCTCTAATGAAGCTACGTATTCAGTAAGTGTGTCCAGAAAAGCCACAGTCACTTATATCGTAGACAGACTTCATTTTAAAGCACCCTTAGTCAACAGCTGACAGACCCAAACTGCTATCAGAAAGAGGTTGCAAGCAGTACATTAAAGGCCATTGGTAAAAAGAAAACAGCAGCTACTTCAACGATATGTTCCACTTAATAATAAAGGCATATTCGATACATGTTACAGATTTTAACACTTATATTTAACTAAACGGCTGTCATTATAAACTCCCATTCATGGGTGGGGGGGTGGTAATTCTGACTTTCGGTGATGGTGTTAAATGGGCGATAGCAAATCGGCAGTCCGTTTCCATCTCTCCCGATTTTAAGTTCCATTGAATGCTATTAACTAACAACATTTGAACTTGCGACCAGGGAAGCAGCTGGCACTACAACTGGTCACAGCATTGCTTGCTTGCATGGAGGCAATGGGAGGGAGAAGAATGAGAAAAAACGAACAGAACCAGCTACAGTGCCTGCACTCGATCACGACCCAGTGACATTTGCTGGAAGGGTGGACGTGTACCCATCAGACAGGACTGACTGGGAACAGCCGCGATTCTCTTTTCTTCTGCTCCCCTTCCCCCTCTCTCGAGTACAAATTGATTTTGGTTCATAACTAATGGCGCATGCTCCATGTGTGGCCAGACTGGGAGGCCCAAGATCAAAACACAGGTGATAAAGGAATCGTTTACTCTCAAAATTCAAGTGTGTGCACGTGTGAGTGCATGTGTGCATATGTATTCACGCACGCGTGTCTCAGCTTAATATGCTTTCTGAATCATTGCAAAGTACCAGTAAACTGCCTATGGTATTGCCTACAGAAGAGCCTTGCAGAAACTTAACTGGACCAGCCACATAAATAATGATGCCACAAGAGCAGGTCAGAGGCGAGGTATTCTGCGGCGAGTGTCTCACCTCCTGGCTCCCCAAAGCCTTTCCACCATCTACAAGGCACAAGTCAGGAGTGTGATGGAATACTCTCCACTTGCCTGGATGAGTGCAGCTCCAACAACACTCAAGAAGCTCGACACCATCCAGGACAAAGCAGCCCGCTTGATTGGCACCCCATCCACAACCTTAAACATTCACTCCCTCCACCACCAGCGCACCGTGGCTGCAGTGTGTACCATCTACAAGATGTACTGCAGCAACTCGCCAAGGCTTCTTCAGCAGCACCTCCCAAACCACCTAGAAGGACAAGGGCAGCAGGTGCATGGGAACACCACCACCTCCAAGTTCCCCTCCAAGTCACACACCATCCTGACTTGGAAGTATATTGGCTGATCCTTCATCATCACTGGGTCAAAATCCTGGAACTCCCTCCCTAACAGCGCTGTGGGAGCACCTTCACCACACTGACTGCAGCGGTTCAAGAAGGCAGCTCACCACCACCTTCTCAAAGGACACTAGGGATGGGCAATAAATGCTGGCCTTGCCAGCGACGCACACATCCCATGAACAAATTTTTTAAAAAGCCAGGGCCCGGAATATTCTGGCTGGAGAGTGGGAAGACCAGGAACGGACCCTAAATGTTTCTTTAAAAGAAGTTGGAGGCAGCAAGGGGCTGAAATTATCAGCATCAGAAGACCGGACCAGGAAGTCGGCCAGTAGAGCAGCAGTGCCATCTTCGCCCAGGTTTACTCTACAGCAGAATATTTACTAAGGGAGGGAGGAAGAAGAATCGCAAATGCTTAATAATGGGGCGGGCTATCCAAATCAAATAGTAGGGAACTCCAGGAAGTGGAGGCAGATCCAGAACAGGAGAGCAAGGAGATACCAAAGAGGGGGAGTCGTCTGGTAGATGGAGGTGGCGGGGGGGGGGGGGGGGCGGTGTTGGAGGTGGGGAAGTTGGAAAAAAATCCCACAATAGATGGTGGAGGGGTGCGAGATCCAGAACTATGAAGGGCACATCAAGACCATGGGGAGCAGTTAGATACACAAGAGTGGTGGAAGAGTAGCTGGACGCTAGGGGAGGGAGATCCATTATGGACAGAAAAACCCAAAACAATGGGTGCGTAAAGGTGCACGCGTGCTGCTTCACGCACACACACACATCCCTCTAGAAGACCTCTTGTGGCACTGCTCATGCCGTTTTATAAAATACAAACAAGAAAAGACCCTCCAGTCTATCCAGCCTGTCCCATGCATTGTGAGACCTTGTGTATGCACGCTCCACCCCACCCAATACCATGTGATCTCCTGGGAGAGGTGAAAAACCAGGTAAAAAATCCCAGGCCAATTTGGGGAAGAAAAAAATCTGCGAAATACCTCTTTGACCTCTCCACGGCGATCAAAACTAGCCCAGGAGGTCACTCTAGCCCCGATAATTCCACACAGTACCTACTTTTTGTAAGAGGGGATCTCTGCCTCAGCCAGAAACAGGTCCAATGGGGTGTGGTGTGCAAATTGCAATGTATCATCAGGGCTACGGTTTTACAGATACCGTATCAGTCAAATTGCACTTTTATTAAATGATATACTAGAATTTGGGGGATCAATAACTGTCCATTTTCCTGCAAAATCTGTAAATCAACGCCTTTAATTATTTATTTATATATTTCCGTTACCAGTGAACTTCATTTTCATCTTAGGCAAAGCCGGGGATACATTGAAGGAGGGAGGTAAGATGTAGTACGTTGGAGGCAGATACTTGGTACATGGCTGCACTGGGGAAGAGGGTTGGTAGGCACCTGGGATTTTCTTCGCACTCGGGAAATGCCCTCGAGGGTTTTGTATGACTGAGTGTTGGGACGCTGAGCGAGGGTTTTGGCAGGAGTAGCAGCGAGTGAGTGAGGGTCTCTGTGCAGACCGTAGGATGGAGTCCCAAAAAATTCAGCAGCGCTCAGGAGGAGTGCTCCTCCTGGGAGTCACCATTCTGTAGTCCTTCCTCCAACCCATGAGGGGATCGGTAGCATAGTGGTCATGTTACTGGACTAGTAATCCAGAGGGTTGGACTAATAATCTGGCAGACGTGAGTTCAAATCCCACTGTGACAGCGTGGGGAATTTAAATTCAGTTAATGCAATAAATATCAGCAATGTTGACCATGAAATTATCAGATTGTCATAGAAAACCCATCGGTTTCACTAATATCCCTTTAGAGAAGGAAATCTGCTGGTTTGGCCTATAGATGACTCCAGACCCACAGCAATGTGGTTGACTCTTAACTGCCCTCTGAAATGGCCCAGCAAGCCACTCAGTTGTAACTAATCACTATGAAAAACAATAAGAATAAAACCAGACGGATCAACCTTGGCACCAACTACAGCACTGTGGGAGTACTTGCACCACACGGACTGCAGCAATTCAAGAAGGTGGCTCACCACCACCACCTTCTCAAGGGCAACTAGGGATGGGCAATAAATGCCGGCCTTGCCCACATTGAATTAAAAAAAAATTCTTAACTCTTAGCCCGTTTTGAACTTAAAGAAGCCAATTTCAATGCGATATGTGTTTTCACTGACTGTAGTTGTAGTATATGTAAATTAAGTATTCTATTTTTAAACTCACGGTAATTTTATTTCTTTTATATATAGTCATGGTGCTTTTAAAAAAAAAAAAAATCTTTACAGACATCAGAAGAAAATGAGCCCTGATTGGAATACGAGTTTTCAACCAGCAAGAATTCCATTCTTGTGCCATTTCTCCTTATATTTTCACTCAAGTTTTCATGGCACTTGGAGGCTATTATCTTCTACTCAAAAGCTTCATTTCGAATTTCTCACTTGCATCGGAGCTACTTGGATAAGGATTTAAAGTTCTAGAGCTGAGAGAGAAGGAGAAGGGGTGTCTATCAACACAGATATATTTCCTACATTACAACAGTGACTACACTTCAAAAAGTGCTTCATTGGTTGTAAAGCGCTTTGGGATGTCCTGAGGTCGTGAAAGGCGCTATATAAATGCAAGTCTTTCTTTTCTTTCTTTCAAATGAAACTCTCTCCATTTGCAGTCAGATATACAAGAACCAACAAGTTTGCATTTTACGTAGCGCATTTCATTTCACAACAATTCAAAGCGCTTTACAGCCAACAAAGTTATAATACACAGCAAGGTCCCACAAACAGGAATGAAATACTGTCCAGATAATCTGTTTTTAGTGATATTGGTCAGCATAAATATTGGCCAGGACACTGAGGATAACTCCCCTGATCTTCTTCAATTAGTGCCATGGGATCTTTTGCGTCCACCTGAGAGTGCAGATGGGGCCTCGGCTTAACGCCTCATCTGAAAGATGGCACCTCCGACAGAACAGCCCTCCCTCAGCACTGCACTGGGAGCGTCAGCCTAGATTACGTGTTCAAGTCTCTGGAGTGATGGTGCCATCCACTGAGACAAGGTTGACACCTGTTATATCATTATATAAAATAATGAAGTTTCACGAAGATAAGAATGCTTTGCCATGCTGTCAACGAAAATATGGGAAAATCTTCTACATTACCGTCACTTTCTCCCAGTGCTATACTTTAGCCTGTCCCACAAAGGCAAAGCCAATGTTTCTAAGGAGAAAGATGGAGTGCAATGAAGCAGAACTATCAGGATTTTGCCAGTGCACAACAAAGCTTCAGTTTCAAAGCACTGGGCACTTCCATAAATTATAATAATGAAAGAGGATCTGGTCATGGGGAAGGGGGGGTGGAGCATTTGTGACATGAAACAGGGAAGATATAATTGTCTGAGTGAAAGGGGTCTCGACCTGAATTATCAGCTTTAAAGCTTTGTATCAAAAAAACCTCGAATCCTTCTGGCCAACACATCCCATCCATCTCAGAATAATATATTCTATTAGCTTAATTCCGGGCCTTTTTACGTTACTGCATTGCAGAACATTTAAAAGCTAACATGACATCTAGTATTAAAATTAAGTGTGTCAGTGTATATGCTTCAATAGTCATTCCATCCTATTGTACGCAATTGGTCAGATGCTTAAAATTGTTACTTAAAAGCAGATTAAAATATAGTATATGCTAAAGGACTGGCTATACTGATTAAACGATTAGTCTTTTCATGGGATAGACTAAAAAGCACCACAATGTAACACTACAACTCAATATTCCACAGCTTAATATAATACAACAAGAATCGGTTGTCAATTATTTTTCCTTTTAAAGAATGTTTTTTCCTTTACTCACTCTTTGCAATTCACAGCTAACCACTCGACATCTCATTTTCAGAGTTCATCCAGTCAATAGACTCAACTTAAGGGTTGTGGATTAGTTACAAATGAATGGACTGTTGACTCAGAAGATAACCTGGCTCAACGAAGCAGCCCAGTATCTCCAATGGAAGAGTGCTGGACACCAGGCTAAAGATTGGATTATCAGTGCACATGACTGCAGAAAGATAGTCCTTCTGTCCAGACACCGATACTCATCAACTGCGTCGAGCCTCATGCCCACTGTTATCAAAATCAACGTCTGTCCAAGTCCAAGTCCAAGTCTAAATTGACACAGTCCATTTGCCTGAAAGACCAAATACTATAGCAGTCATTACTCGCAAGGACGTAAAATAGAAAAATGAAGTAGGCATACACAGACCCTTAATTTTTAATTTTAGTATATATTAAAATGCTTTGCCAGGCCAAAAGGTTTTTTCCCCCAAAGTGAAATAAAGTTGTAACAGACGGTCTTTCACTGATAAGTGGACATGGAATGTGCTTTGATGAGCTTTACTAAAAGGCAGCAAACATGGTTGTGACTGCAGGGGGTTAGTCATAGACAACAGAAATAAACAAACCCCCTTTAGATTTGCAGACATCATGTCTGCAACAAAGTAGGCGACAAGATTGTAGAATGATTTTTGGTGGCTGAAGGGGAGGAGTCAAACCTCTGAAGTTTTGAAATGCAGGATACGACGTAGCACATGACCTGTAACCAGGTGGTTTTCTGCCACTTTTGTAAACTTTATGAGTGAATGAACAATTTTGGGCTCTGACAAAGGCAACTAATGGATAGCCACACAGGATGTGTGAGTGTGAACGTTTGACAGCTCAAACAACTCAGGTCGAACATTAAAAGGAACATTTCACCGTTTCTGAATGATTGATTTACTGGAAAAACAATGAAAACTGTATAAAATCCAGTGACAAAAAATATCGGCACCACAGTCAGAAGGAGGGGCCTGGCTGATCGTCTCAACTCGAAGAGCTGCTGCAGTCGGAGGGCGAAGAGCTGCAGTCGGAAGGCCGTGGCCTACAATCAATGGATACTGGACTGATCATCTGCGGGTGGTTGTGCGTATGATTTCCTGTAACATTATTGGTGTACTGCTCGAATAGTGGCTAGAGTTTTTGAATCTGTCTTAGGAACAATAACAGAACCCGTGTGTCTGGTGTAATTTCTCATCAGTCTCAAGTCCGAACTCTATAACCTGTTGGATGGGGCGAGGGGTAATTTTGCACGTCCTACAATGGGGAAGACAAGGAAAATAAATAATGCATAGTGGGTAGCTGGTACTGAAATGGACAGCGCTTTATAATCTAGCATGCATAAAAACATAGGAAAAAAACAGAAAAATAGGAGCAGGAGTAGGCCATTAGGCCCTTCGAGCCTGCTCCGCCATTCAATATGATCATGGCTGATCCTCTATCTCAATACCATATTCCCGTTCTCTCCCCATACCTCTTGATGCCTTTTGTGTCTAGAAAACTATCTATCTCCTTCTTAAATATATTCAGTGACTTGGCCTCCACAGCTGTCTGTGGTAGAGAATTCCATAGGTTCACCACCCTCTGAGTGAAGAAATGTTTCCTCATCTCAGTCCTAAATGTCCTATCCCGTATCCTGAGACTGTGACCCCCTCGTTCTAGACCCCCCAGCCAGGGGAAACATCCTCCCTGCATCCAGTCTGTCTAGCCCTGTCAGAATTGGGATTGAATGATTGATTTACTGGAAAAAAAGGTGGGATTGTGAGTTGTGTCGTGTCTTCAGCAAACTTGTAAATATTGCATTTGATTCCTTCATCCAAATCATTGATATATATTGTGAATAGTTGGGACCCAAGCACTGATTCCTGCGGCACCCCACTAGTCACCGCCTGCCACCCCGAAAAAGACCCATTTATTCCAACTCTGTTACCTGTCTGTTAACCAATTTTCAATCCATGCCAGTATATTACCCCCAATCCCATGTGCTTTAATTTTGCACACTAACCTCTTATGTGGGACTTTATCAAAGGCCTTCTGAAAACCCAAATACACCACATCCACTGGTTCTCCCTTATCTATTCTACCAGCTACATCCTCAAAAAACTCCAGTAGATTTGTCAAACACGATTTCCCTCTCATAAATCTATGTTGACTTTATCTAATCCCATTGATATTTTCTAAGTGTCCTGTTATCATATCCTTTATAATAGACTTTAGCATTTTTCCTACTACTGATGTTTGGCTAACCGATCTGTAGTTCCCTGCTTTCTCTCTCCCTCCTTTTTTAAACAGTGGGGTTACATTTGCCAGCCTCCAATCTGCAGGAACTGTTCCATAATCTGTAGAATTTTGGAAGATGACAACCAATGCATCCACTATTTCCATGGCTACCTCTTTTAGTACTCTGGGATGCAGATTATCAGGCCCTGGGGATTTATCAGCTTTCAGTCCCATTAATTTCTCCAGCACCATTTTTTTACTAATACTAATTTCCTTTAATTCCTCAATATATAAATTTCTTTATTAACCAGTTGAAACAAAATTGCGACTCATCTTCTATAAACTTCCTTCCTGGGGTTATCAGAAATTCTCACAACTGCAGCTGCAACAGCGAAATGAAAAGAAATAAAAACGGAAAAGGCTGGAACCACTCCGCAGGTCAGGCAGCATCTCTCGGTAGAGAAACAGATTCACGCTTCAGGCCGATGACCTTTCATCAGAAAGGAAAACATATGTTCCGGGACCTTAATTTTAGTGTCAAATGTTCAATGAAATTAAATCAGTTACAAAATCAAAACATTATAAACGGAAACATGGCAAGTTATTTTAGGATATATATTTTGAGAGGTCAATGTACAGCACTGAGCTCATTAGTGGCACAGACTTCATAGAGTCGAAAAGAATGTGTGACTTGCAAGAGCCAGAGAATGGGTAATTGCCGGAATAATACAAGAGAGAGTGACTAACAGATTATTAGCGAGAATGGGAAGACTACTCCCCAAGAAAGATTCACTCAATAATTAAAGATCAAGAAATAACATTTTAAAATGTATGCAAGGAAAATGCAAGTGTGTGCGTAATTCGTAAGTTTTGTGAGCAAAAGAATCCTTCCTCACAATCTAAGACACTGGCCAAAGCAAAACATTTACACAAGACATAAAAGCTTACAGGCAAGTGCATTAGTAACTCTAAGCACATTTACACATTGATGTTATACATAGAACAATGCACAGGTCAATCACAAAGTACTTGGACGCCAAATACAACGAGGCGAGGAGCCCATATAATCTTGGCATTCATCATCTTTCTTCCTCCAAACTTATCTTATAATATATATGTGATATAATAACATAAGGAATATGAGCAGGAGTAGGCGATTTGGTCCTTCGAGCCTGCTCCACCTTTCAACAAGATCATGGCTGATCTTCTGCCTCAACTCCACCTTCCCGCACTATCCCCATATCCCTTAATTCCCTTCGTTCCCCAAAATTTATCGACCTCTGTCTTGAATATACTCAACGACTGAGCATCCACAGCCCTCGGAGTGAAGACATTTCTCCTCATCTCAGTCCTAAATGGCCGACCCCTTATTCTGAGACTGTGACCCCGTGTTCTAGATTCCCCAGCCAGGGGAAACATTTTCTCAGCATTAACCCTGTCAAGCCCCTTAAGAATTTTATATGTTGCAATTAGATCATCTCTCATCCTTCTAAACTCTAGGGAATATAGGCCTAGCCTACTCAATCGCTCCTCATAGGGCAATCCCCTCGTCCCAGGAACTAGTCTAGTGAACCTTCGCTGCACTCCCTCTAAGGCAAGTGACGTAAGAAAACTACTAGGCACTTGGTCTAAGCGTTAAACAAAGCTTTAATCAACTGTTATACAACATGGAGGTCTAGTTGTGTCCTTCACTAGTTCCTGTTAAGAATGTCCTGCGCAAGCTGGGCCCGTGCCCAAGTATTTATACTCTCCCTGGACAGCGCCACCTGTAGGCCACTCAGTATTATTTCATAAGTCTTTCTTTCATGAATGACTGATTCATGTCAGCAAGTATGTCTTTCCTTAGGTAAGGAGACCAGAACTGTACACAGTACTCCAGGTATATAAGTGATTATTTCTTTTATTTAGTACTTCTGCCACAATCCTTAATCACATACAAGTGAATGGAGCATCCTGCCCACCCCAGTACCCACCACTAGCAAAGCTAAAAGTCTTTCACAAGTCTAACTATATAATTTTCAGAAGAGAGCAGACACATAGGCGCTATTTCAAGACCGTAAACGCATTTGGCAGCTCTGAAGGCTGTTGCAAACTGAGCTTCATTTCTGAGTTACGACATTATCTGAAAACCTTTTTTTTTAAAAACAGCCGTTAATTATGCTCTACGGAGTCAGACAGGCGCACGAAGAGAACACGAATGGTCATGGGTGCACGTAAAAAAGCCAACGATTTTATCATCATTAACCTCTGCACACTGCACGACAACAAACAGCACAAGTAGATACGAATTTATGGTCCCCGTTCCCAGTAACGTTTAAATGGATATCAAATGGCCCATTTCTAATGAAAAGGGCTCATCTCCATTGCTTCGAAATGACACTGTGGGATATTTTTGATAGGAATGAAATTCCTGTGCTATATTAACACAGATGCTAACCAGTTTTTTTTTTTTAAATGAGATTACAATCTGTATTGAAAGAGCAAACAAAGGAACTTCTCATGTATACTAGTATCCCTCAGTACATAACTTCGAGTTATATGAACTTAGAAGCTCAAGCAGGTGCAATTCAAATTCAGCAGGGACGCACATTGGGTGGTAATGGATCGAAGGCTGTTAGACACCCCGCCCAAGTGCGTTGATGCTCAATGAAATATATTAACCTCTCTCTACTGGAGTATATAAAAAACAGTATTCAAGCATTTTGATCTCTACCGAAAATAGTTTTTAATTTTGGTCTTACAGAATCTCAACCAACATCTGCTATTCCACGGAAACCTGATCAAAGATTTGTGAAAGCACTAACAAGCAAGATGACACATCACCCACAGTGAACACATGCATCTTTCCTTTTTATATAAAAAAAGACACAGCGCAACATAATGCTGAAAAACCTAATTAGACAGCAAACGGAAAGTGCAAACGATGAAATCATTTATCAAAAAGCTGTCGACCTATTCCTGAAACCAGACTGAAAATAAAACTGCACAGTGGAAAAATGGCACTAGTTACCACACTTTTTTCCAATCTATTTATAGCGAGATGAAGTCATTCTGTGTCAAATAAATTCATATTTGTATAACATGGTGACAGCATGAAAATAAAAACATGCAGTACAACATTTAGCTCTTCGTCTGACAGGTAAGTGAATATCTAACCAATTCCTTTAAAGGGTTTAAATTTAAACAATTAAAATTCAGTGAAACGCAAATCTCTCGATTTTGAAGAGCGCACTTGTAGGAGTTTATTTTCATTCTTGAGCACTAAAAGCTGGATTAATAGACTCAATTAGCTTCCGTCACGACTTAATTGCCATGGATTGTTTTTGAAACCTTGAAGTCAGTCAAAATAATTCTCGCTAACTGCATTTATTTATTTTTTGCTTTGCAGTTACAGTAGGTCTCTACCTCATAGCATACCTTGCACACGATGCAGCGCTAAAGAATGTGATTCTGCATGGCAATAATGCAGATCTGGCCCTCAGTTTGGTTAATCCAAAGCAGTCAAACAAGTGAGTGTACTTTAGCGCAACAAAGCATTTGCAATGCTGATCAAGATAAACACACAGACTTGTGAACACTTAGACCACGGTAATCTTTTACTGCAATTTAAGATAGAACCTGTGTTGCTATTAAGATTAGAGCTTCTCCAAGGATTTGTCATGTGCACATTTTTAACAATGATAAATTAACAGAGAAAAAAACCTGAAGATTATGAGTTTCCTTAGCCATCGTTATTAGGCCAACGTCTGATGGACTTTTCAGCTCAGCCACGATACCACAATAACAGATCAACAATCTTATATATATATATAAAATATACATATAAAAAATAGATTTAAAGAAAGACATCTTAATTAATAAGAAGTGAAAAATAAAAACAGAACTCTACCTTTACTTCTACCTACAGAAATGAAGATTGGATCCAAGTAAGCATGAATTCCATCATTGAGGGGCAATGAAGAACGGGAAGGATAACAAATTAGGAACACTTGAACACGCCACACACTATAAACACAACAAAAAAACTTAAACACTGTGAATTATTGCAGAATTCTGCAGTAATGCACTAAATTCGTTTAAGATTATGCAAACACTTAAGCACAGTACACCAAAATATACACATATACGTGCAATGGCAAATCCAAAATGCAAAAAAAATTAAATCTTCTAGACCTAGGAATGCAACTCTGGGTATCAATGCTTACCAATGTGAAAATAAATCATATGCATTTATTTCCACCCATTGATAGCCCAGCTTCACCAGTCTCTGTTGGATTTACAGTGAGTCCTTGGGGTCATGCAATGACAATATTGAAAAATATACATAGCTGTGTGTATACACACACACACACACACACATAATGTGCTTTGTGGTCACAGAAAGAGTAAATAGCATCACATTAAAAAGCAATCTGAATATCAGGCGTTCACCCCTATGATTGCAGTCACGCCTCAACAGAGCCATCTGAATCATCCACTCAGCATTCAACACAACCATTAAAACAGTTGCATTAATAAAAAAAAAGGCCTGAAAATAGCTTATGCAGGAAACAGGAATTCACCTACTGCATTGCTATTCAATAAACTAGCAGCAAGAAAAAAAAGCAAGTTAATAGAAAGAGAAAGAGAGAGAGAGAGAGAGAGAGAATAAAAGGTAGCATACCTTGCTCGCCCATCGTCAGATGTGAGAAACCTTTGAAGAGGAAGAAATAAAGTCAAAGAAAATAAACAGAGAGTTACATACAATACCAGTTGGTATTGTGATGTCACATACTTATAGCTAAGTATGGCATCAATCACACTGAAAAGCTTTTTGCCATAAGCCAAAAAGCTTGTCTCATAAAAGAGCTGAATAAGAGTGCATTGATTCTAGAGGAATCAAAAGAGTCACCTTTAGCCTCTGAAAATATATGAATAGCATGAAAAACTGCTCAAGTTTTATCAGTTTTCTGACAACTATAGAGTTTAAGCTGCGCACACGTACTTATTTGTTTATTATTTCCCCCTCCGAAATTTTTTTACCTTTTAAGCACTGCAGTTAGTCTTCTTATGCAGGCAATAAATCACTATTTTAAATCATGCATTATTACCAGGCAGGTTAGGGGCTCATCAGTGAATGCGTCAGTGAATTGTTTTGCTCTGGGGAATTAAATATGCACCTGATCGGCAGCAAAAGTATTCCATCTAGCAGCAAAACCATTGCTTTTATTTTCCCCTTCAGCAATAAAAAGTGCAGCATGCACAATTTCCTATTATAATAAAGGGCGGTATAATTACAATGGAGTGAAAATTATTTCTGAATTAGGGTCATCTACTTACAGTAATATAGTTAGAACAGAATCTATTATTTGGGGACGGGGCAGTCAAAAAAAAACGGTGAATGAGATAAGTCAAGTACTTATTGCATAATTATTTATTTTTAAGTTCAGGTTAATTACTGGACAAAGTCTGCAATGCAGCTTAGCAGCCGAATCAAAAGCAATTTCTCTCTTAATGAGACTTATACCAGTCATTCAGCATTAAAAAGGTATTGTTAATCAGTGACCTTCAAGTTAATTGGTAAGCTAATCTCCTTTCTCTCCCCCAATATCTATTGAGGCTCAGTGTTACTCTACGGTGCCGGCTCGTACCACGCACGTCTTTCCGACTTCATATTTGCGGATTCTCCACTTGTACGATCTTTAGACTTCGACTGCGCTTTTGTGTAAGCAGCCAAGTTCCACACATGGGGGAAATTTTACTTTATCAAATAAATCTAGCTGTGTAAACATATACAGCATCGTTATAGCAGGTTGGGTCCTGTACTATACATATATATTTTCTTTTTCTCAAGCCTAGCAATTTAATTACGTTTTTTGTTTTCTTGTCAACCGCAAGATCAGCGACGCCCTGCAAAAGTTAGTTGTTGATTAAATGAAGTTCGCCCGGTGGAGGGGAGAACTCACCTGGCACGCGGTTGACTTCTGAAGGCAGAAATTGCAAAGAAGGAAAGAACCAGACATTAGACACACTGAATGCACTCGTCTTTGCATGGAACTGTTGCATGCACAAGAACAAAAGTACCATGCTCATGGACATGCAAGTGATTAAACACTGTGCATGTGTGAATTTAACAAAACAATTAAAATAAAACCTCGCATTTCATCATCTGTCCTGGCAGCTGGAATCAGATAGTTTTGATTTAAATCAAGAAAGCTACACGGCTATAGTTAAGAATATTTTAAAAATATTCTTTAGTCAATGTACTAACTGAATTTTTTGTTGCTACAAAAAGGATTCTCCCGTAAATTTTTAGCATGTCGAACATGCTCCTCTAAAAAGGAGTTTTAAAAATTTACTACCATTTTGTAGAACTGACAGTACCAAAAGACCAGACGAACAGTTGGTAGTTTGCTAGGTTACCTTCATTGCAGACACAATAAGTTGGTACTTTAAAATTGTACCATTTTGTCATATTGAAAGGACAATTCTTTCCTTACCCTCCTGAGAAAACAGCTGGTTCTCACTGACCACCTAGCAAAAGTTTAAGGATTAAGAGGAGTTTCTGTCATTTTCTAGTTTAAGGTACTCCTACCTACCGGCAGAAATAATACCTGCATTCTAAGGTACAATCTTTATATGCTGCAATATTATTTAGCTGTCTTGATCTGTGTAATATGCTAAGAGTTCAAGAGGAGAACGTTTCCGACTCGGAGTTTATCCACTGGTTTAGAAAGAACAGCTAGGATTAGAAACCATCATATTAACTGCCCAGTATATCAATGAAATTCATCAGCTCAAGGTGTTTTAGTATTTCAGTGTATTAGCCACCTATTTGAATTTTCCCGTAGTGTCTCATCAATGGTGTTAGAAATACTTAGGCAAGTAAGTTCAGAAACCACGTACAGCTCTACAGTGAAGCTGTTTCAACAAGATATTGTTTAGAAAGTGGGAATGGAAAGTTTTAATACAGAAGAAATAATGCTGGCCGAGACGAATGGGGTAGAAATTGGCGAGCAGCCGATTACGGGCGCGAAACAGGTGGGGGTGACTGCAGCGTGTGCACGATGAGGCAAGTTAAGAAAAATGAACGGACTTTTTGGTTCCGCAACTTCCAGCTGTCCCCTTTAAGGAGCGCTGGCTCGGTCGCTGTGGAATTAGGAAAATCTAGTCAGCAGTTGCTTGGCCTAGTTTATGATGAATATTGCAGGAGGGTCCAGAAACAGGCGCAGGGCCTGATGTAAGAAAACTACTAGGCACTTGGTCTAAGCGTTAAACAAAGCTTTAATCAACTGTTTTACAGCACAGAGGTCTAGTTGTGTCCTTCACTAGTTCCTGTTAAGAATGTCCTGCGCAAGCTGGGCCCGTGCCCGAGTATTTATACTTGCCCTGGACAGCGCCACCTGTAGGCCGCTCAGTATTATTTCATAAGTCTTTCTTTCATCAATGACCGATTCATGTCAGGGCCATTCTTTGCTTATTTAAATTGGGTCGAAACAACTTTCAGGCAGCCAGCAGGGATTGCCAAAAAACCAAAGGGGACCAATATGGCGGTGGCCATACTGGCGGCATAGGACTTTGCGCCCAGACATCGGTATACGTTACGCCTAACTTACGCCCCGCAACGCATACCAATTTCTCCCCCCCCCCACCCCAGTTCCACTGATGATATGAGATAAGCTCACTGGGGATAGGGGAGGTTTAGAGAAGATCTGCAGTCGACACTACATGCAATGACATCGTAAAGACGTTCCTAATGCATTTATGCGGACCAACCAATTCTTCCTTTTGTTTAAATCGGAAATATTCTAAAGCGTATAGCGCGGCCGGTGGTGGGGTATATTTCAATCAAATTAAATTCTTTAAGCCAAAACCTAAATGTCGTACTGTGAATACAACATCAAGCAAACGCCCTAATCATCAGATTACTATTGGGGAAAATGATGTCTGCAGATTTCTCCTAAAAAAAAAACATAAAATTAGGTTTTAAATTCTTATGCCAAAAAGTGTTAAGCAATCTGACTGTTGTGTGAAATTAAACTGCACCGGTCAGGGCGCGCCTTTTATTTTGAGGATGATCCCTGTGGCCCTGACTCGTGCTTCTTAACGTGCTCTAAGCAATTTAGGTAGGAATAACCAACACTCGGGGTATAAATTAAAACAATGAAGAAAGATGTAATGAGAGAGAGAGAGAGAGAGAGAGAAAACAGACTGAAAAGGGAAGAAAGGTGAATAGGAAGCAGGGATTTTTTTAAAAAGTTATTCAAATATAATTGAGAGTTTTTTAAAATTTAAACAGCATTGAAAAAAGATAATCCTTTAAAAAAGTTAGCTAAACATATCCGTTCGTTACTCAAGAAAATCAGGCATTCTGGAGAACATTTTGAAAATTAAAGGAGTACTCCAGATCAAGTCTACAATGTTCTTATTTTCAAACATGCAGCTACCAAACAGATCCATGGACCACAAGGCAGCTGTAGAATGTCTGTAGAATTTCCAAGGCATGTGTTGAAATGTTGCAACTTGCTGCTTGACCTCCATTCCCAGCTGCCTTTTTCCTCCTGGCCATCATGCAGACAGCAGTGAGCAGTATGGGGTTCAAGGGGAACCGGCAAAATGAGGATTAAGAACATAAGAAATAGGAGCAGGAGTAGGCCAGATGGCCCCTCGAGCCTGTCCGCCATTCAATAAGATCATGGCTGTTCATTGACCTCAACTCCACTTTCCCGCCCGATCTCCATATCCCTTGATTCCCCTAGAGTCCAAAAATCTATCGATCTCAGCCTTGAATATAATCAAAGACTCAGCATTCACAGCCCTCTGGGGCAGAGAATTCCGAACATTCACCACCCTCCTCATCTCGGTCTTAAATGGCCGACCCCTTATCCTGAGACTATGCCCCCTAGTTCTAGACTCTCCAGCCAGGGGAAACAACCTCTCAGCATCTACCCTGTCAATCCCCTTCAGAATCCTGTATGTTTCAATGAGATCACCTCTCATTCTTCTTGATGACAACATTTTAGTGTTTCAACACTGTAGCAGCGGAAATACAGAAAGGTGGGAAAAGGATAGAGGAGGCAGTGGAGAAGGTGCAAAAAGAGATTTACAAAGGATGAAACCAGAACTGAGTATTATAACTATCAGGAAAGACTGAACAGACTAGGGCTCTTTTCTCTAGAATAGAGAAAGCTGAGGGGTGACCTGATTGAGGTCTTTAAAATTATGAAGAAGTTCAATAGGGTAGACGTTGAGAAGATGTTTCCAGTTGTGGCGGAGTCAAAAACTAGGGGTCAAAAATATAAGATAGTCACTAATAAATCCAATCGGGAATTCAGGAGAAATTTCTTTACCCAGATAGTGGTTAGAATGTGGAATTTGCTACCATATGGAGTGGTTGAGGCGAATGGTATAGTTGCCTTTAAGGGGAATCTAGATAAGTGCATGAGGGAGGAAAGGATAGAAGGATACACTGATAGGGTGAGATGAAGTAGGGGTGGGAAGAAGCTTGTGTGGCGCATAAACACCGGCACGGACCAGTTGGGCCGAACGGCCTCTTCCTGTGCTGTTTTAATTGCTATGTAATTCTATGTGGTGTCACAGTTTTGTTCAAATTTCTTTTGTTAACTTAAGGAATTAACCAGATGGTCACTAAATAAGGCATGCAGTGTGACATGGGCTGGTGGCACAACGGTGTACGATGAAGTATTACATCCTGGCCATCTAAACTGGGGAAAGTGCCAAGTGAAGTCTTGGCATGTCAAGGAGGGAGTGGGGAAAAAAAATCAAAGCCACTCATTCTTGGTTTGATCGTGAGCAGCCCGGCAGAAGCCTGGGAGTAGGCCCAGTGCTTACAGTGCACTGCGTATGGAAAGGATTTCCCCCTCCCAAAAAAACCCCGTCCCTATGAGCTTTTAATGACATCACCAAACTAAGAAAATAGCCGTTGACATTTTCTCCGATTCTATTCCATCTGGTACATTTTCGGAGAACCCCAGCTGGCCTTTTCCTTCAAGTGAACAAATTGCTTATCATCTTGGGGAGGGAGAAGACATGACAAAGTCTCAGGAAAGAGAAACCAGAAGAGAAAGGAAAAAACAGCCAGAGAGAAAACAAAGTGCCGAAAAAAGCGAAGACATGAATACACAGGTGGAAAACAGAAGCAGCAAAATATAGCACCAAGGAGATAAAGAAAAGTAATCTTGAGTTAATTTTTTAGCCTGGCAGGGTGTAAACGGAAAAAAACTGCGACATAAGAAATGGAGCAGGAGTAGGCCATACACCCCGCGAGCCTGCTCTGCCATTCAATAAGATCATGGCTGATCTTCGACCTCAACTCCACTTTTCCACCCTATCCCCATATCCCTTGATTCCCCTAGAGTCCATCGCGCGCCTAAACCCGGAACTTGCACGGCCCCTATAGGCGCGTGCGCAACTCGCACGCACCCATGGGGGTCGCGATATATGGGCCATTATTATGCAAGGGGATAAGGCTCTCTGCCCACCCTCTCTCACGAGGAGAGGAGTGCATGGAGCCGAAAAAAGATATTTAATTTGGTTAGTTGGGGCAAACTGATGTATTCAAAAAAAGATAAGTTATATGATAAGAGTATGACTGGATATAATGTGCTTGGAGTTTCAAACAGCACTTAGGAAGCATAGAATGAATATTACGATTCATGGAGGATGGATATTAAATTAGTTAACGGAGTTGAAAGTCAGTTTAGCAAAAGAAACAAAAAAGGTGACAAATGGGAAAAGTGATCTGTGGAGATGTCAGAGAGCAGTGACAAATTGATGAAAGGAGCCTGTTTTGAGAGCTGTTCACACATCCATACCTCTTGTAATGGCACCAAGCAATGTAACCAGATGACGAGGACAAGACAAATTGCACTCACTGATCTGCACTAATCAAAAAGCTGGGGCTAAGGAAGAGCAGATAGATTTATAATGTTGATAAATGTAATATTAAAGATATTGGGAGAAGGACCATGAAACATATACACCATGAAAGAACATAAGAAATAGGAGCAGGAGTAGGCCATTTGGACCCTCGAGCCTGCTCCACTATTCAATAAGATCATGGCTGATCTTCTACCTCACCACCACTTTCCTGCACTAGCCCCATATCCCTTGATTCCCTTAATATTAAAAAATCTATCGATCTCTGTCTTGAATAGACTGAGCCTCCACAGCCCTCTGGGGTAGAGAATTCCAAAGATTCACCACCCTCTGAGTGAAGTAAATTCCTCCTCATCTCAGTCCTAAATGGCCAACCCCTTATTCTGAGACTGTGACCCCTGGTTCTAGACTCCCCAGCCAGGGGAAACATCCTCCCTGCATTTACCCTGTCAAGCCCTGTAAATATTTTGTATGTTTCAATGAGATCACCTCTCATTCTTCTAACCTCTAGAGGATATAGGCCTAGTCTACTCAATCTTTCCTCATAGGACAATCCCCCCATCCCAACAATCAGTCCAGTGAACCTGCGTTGCACTCCCTCTATGGCAAGTATATCCTTCCTTAGGTAAGGAGACCAAAACTGTACACAATACTCCAGGTGTGGTCTCACCAGGGCCCTATATAATTGCAGTAAGACGTCTTTACTCTTAGGGTGCCCATTAGCAAAGGTAGAAAAGGGTTTGAGTGTGAATATTAACCAACAAAAATATTAATTCAACATGAAGATATCAAGGAGGATAATAATGTTATCAAATGGCTTTGGGATCCATCCCAGTATGTGTTCAAAAGATATTGTAAAAGTACCTTGTGGGATCACATTTGGAATGTTTTGTGCGATCGCAACTAGTATATCGTCAAAAAGAAAAGTGATGTATTGGAAGGGGATTTAGAGAAGAGGATGATACTGAAACTTTAACAGTAAGTTATAATTTGAGATTGCTATAATTGTACTTGATCCAGAAAAAAACAGGAGGTATGATATGGATTCTTAAAATACATAGCATTCTGCATTAGAGGGCTATTTAACTTTGATTGCGAGTGCAGAATTAGAAGACGGGGGTGGGGGGTGGAAGCGGTGGAGAATTAGCAGGCCTCAAACAAAAGCTTGAAATTAGGCAAAGATTTCTTCCATGAAGTAGTGGACATGTACAAGAGACTCTCAACGCAAGCGGCTATTGCCGCACCAAGTAATGCCCTTAAAAAGATAGCTGGAGCAATATTTGATTATTGTGAACAAAAATCACGAGTGTAAGTACAGAGAAAAATAATCATATACCGTGTACAAAATTATTGCGGCTGAGCGGCTGAGTTGATGGAATTGTCGAGCCGAGGAAGGCAATCAGGAGTTAAGCTCGATTTACCCGTTGGTGAGGTGAACACAAATTGTACGGAACTTTTCTTCAGGCGATTAAATAGCTTGGGAGGAGAGGCTGTGGCAGTGGACTGTGCATTGTCTGCGGCAGGAATTGGCTTGATGGGTTAAATGGATCCTTCTCGATAAATATTTTGTGACAAGAAAATAGAGGAAACCAGCATTTTCCAACATAAAATGCCACCCCCCGCCTATTCTTACTCCCTTCGATATAAAGTATGAATTATTGCTTCTACAAACTAGTTTAACGTCAGGAGCATTGCCCCCTCCCAATACCAACATTTAATTTTGTGATATTGGGCTGAAACCTGTTATGGGGAATCGCCAACATGCAGTTTTCCTGAAATGCGCCATAAATCCGAATGATCAACTGCCTTGCCACTTTTTTGGCCCCTATGCCATTTCAGTATAGAAAGTGATGTGGAACAGACTGCCCGGGGAAACAACAGAGATAGAGAAAGGGTAAGAGTCATCATAACGGCACAGAAGGAGGACATTCGGCCCATCGAGTCTGTGCTGGCTCTCTGTAGAGCAATCCAGTCAGTCCCATTCCCCCGCTCTATCCCCGCAGCTCTGTAAGTTTATTTCCCTCAAGTGCCTATCCAGTCTGCCCTTGAAAACATTGAGTGTCTCCGCTTCCACCACTAGCGAATTCCAAGTCCTCACCACTCGCTGCGTAAAAAAGTTTTTCCTCACGTCCCCCCTGTATCTCTTGGCCAGAACCTTAAATCTGTGTCTCCTAGTCCTTGTACCATCAGCTAATAGGAACAGTCTTTCTCTGTCTACCTTATCCAAACCCATCATAATCTTGTACAACTTTATTAAATCTCCCCTCAACCTCCTTTGCTCCAAGGAGAACAACCCCAGCTTCTCCAACCTAACCTTGTAGCCAAGATCCCCCATCCCTGGAACCATTCTGGTAAATCTCCTCTGCACCCTCTCAAGGACCTTCACACCCTTCCTAAAGTACGGTGACCAGATCTGGATGCAATACTCTAGTTGTGGCCTAGCCAGAGCTATATAAATGTTCAGCATAACTTCCCTGCTTTTGTACTCAATACCTCTATTTCTGAAGCCCAAGATCCCATATGCTTTGCTAACTATATGTCCTGCCACCTTCAAATATCTATGCACATGAATCCCCTGGTCAGTCTGTCCCTGCACACTCTTTAGAACTGTGCCATTAATTCTATATTGCCTCTCCCTATCCCTTCTGCCAAAATGCATCACCTCACACTTCTCTGTATTAAATTTCATCTGCCCATTCTGCTAGCCTATCTATGTCCGATTGGTATCATCCTCACTGTCTGCCACACCTCCAAGTTTGGTATCAGCGGCCAATTTTGAAATTTTACTCTGTATTCCAATATCCAGGTCATTTATATATATCAAAAAAAAGTAGTGGCCTCAGCACTGACCCTTAGGGAACACCACTGTATACCATCCTCCAGTCTGAAAAACAACCATTTACCACAACTCGCTGTTTTCTGTCCTTAAGCCAATTTCTTATCCAAGCTGACGCTGACTCTCCTCTTGTCGATTTCTTGCTCCTGGACGGGAGCTCTGCCCACCAGGAGCGTGTATCAGAAATCCCAGCACGGGCTGCGTGCGATTTCTCTCAGTATATTCAAATGATTAGAAAAATCATGCTCACGCCGTGCCCTGATTTCCGATACGGGTGAGCCTCATCGCTGAAAGTGGGAAAATCACCCCGGTAAAATACACCAAATTTAAAAGAAGGAGCTCTAACTCTTGTACCACTCAATTGCTTCTTTTGCCGAAATAAAACTAACCAGCTCTCTCTTGAGTGTGCTGACCAGCAGGTTTCGAAACAGCTTCTATCCCCAGGCCATAAGACTCATGAACGAATAATTTATTATTTATTACTGTCGTTTTATTTATTATTACTGTATTTCTATTAGTATTTTTATCATTGCTATGCCATATTTATTCCAATGTTGGGAGGACTCGCAAAAATCAACATTTCATTGTGCAGTACACACGTTTGCTGCATATATGACAAATAAAATTGAATTGACTTTGTAATTAAGGGGGTAATTTTCAAACGAGAGAGATTACTCGGTGGAGCCAATTACCCGCCCATTGTAGAACCAGCCCAACTTTCACATACACAACTCTTTGAAGGCGGCAGGACAAGTTGAGAAAGCGGTTAAAAAAAGCGCGCGGGATCCTTGGCTTTATTAAGAGAGGCATAGAGCACAAAAGCAAGCAAGTTATGGTACACTTTTAGAAGTCACTGGTTAGGCCTCAGCTGGAGTACTGTGTCCAATTTTGAGCACCGCACTTTAGGAAGGATGTCAAGGCCTTGGAGAGGGTGCAGAAGAGAATTACTAGAATGGTTCCAGGGGTGAGGGATTTCAGTTACGTGGAGAGACTGGAGAACCTGGGATTTTTCTCCTTAGAACAGAGAAGGTTAAGGAGAGATTTAGTAGAGGTGTTCAAACTTATGAGGGGTTTTGATAGAGTAGATAGGGAAAAACTGTTTCCACTGGCAAGAGGGTCGGTAACCAGAGGACATAGAGTGGATGGCTGGGTTGCAATCTACCAAAATCCCCTGGATTCTGGAGAGGTCCCAGCGGATTGGAAAACCACAAATGTAGCGCCCCTATTCAAGAAAGGAGGGAGACAGAAAGCAGGAAACTACAGGCCAGTTAGCCTAACAACTGTCATTGGGAAAATGCTGGAATCCATTATTAAGGAAGTAATAGCAGGACATTTAGAAAATCATAATACAGTGAAGCAGAGTCAACAGTCAAGCAGGGTCAACATGGTTTTATGAAAGGGAAATTGTATTTGACAAATTTACTGGAGTTTTTTGAGGATGTAACGAGCAGAGTGGATAAAGGTGAACCAGTGGATGTGGTGTATTTGGATTTCCAGAAGGCATTCGATAAGGTGCCACATAAAAGGTTACTACACAAGATAAGAGCTCACGGGGTTGGGGGTAATATATTAGCATGGATAGAGGATTGGCTAACTAACAGAAACAAACCGAGTCGGGATAAATGGGTCATTTTCAGGTTGGCAAACTGTAACTAGTGGGGTGCCGCAGGGATCAGTGCTGGGGCCTCAACTATTTACTATATATTAATGACTTGGATGAAGGGACCGAGTGTAATGTAGCCAAATTTGCTGATGATACAATGATAGGTCTGAAAGCAAGTTGTGAGGAGGACGCAGAGTCTGCAAAGGGATATAGATAGGTTAAGTGAGAGGGCAAAAATTTGGCAGATGGATTATAATGTGGCAAAATGTGAGGTTATCCACTTTGGTAGGAAGAATAAAAAAGCAACTTATTATTTAAGTGGAGAGGGACTACATAATGCTGTGGTACAGAGGGATCTGGGGGGTCCTTGTACGTGAAACACAAAGTTAGCAAGCAGGTACAGCAAGTAATTAGGAAGGCAAATGGAATGTTGGCCCTTATTGCAAAGGGAATGGAGTATAAAAGTAGGGAAGTCTTGCTACAGGGCATTGGTGAGACCACGTCTGGAGTACTGCGTGCAGTTTTGGTCTCCTTATTTAAGGAGGGATATACTTGCATTGGAGGCAGTTCAGAGAAGGTTCACTAGGTTGATTGCTGAGATAAAGGGGGTGTCTTATGAAGAAAGGTTGAGCAGGTTGGGCCTATACTCATTGGAGTTTAGAAGAATGAGAGGTGATCTTATTGAAACATAAGATTCGGAGGGGGCTTGACAGGGTAGATGCAGAGAGGATGTTTCCCCTCGTGGGGGAATCTAGAACGAGGGGGCATAGTTCAGAATGAAGGGTCGCCCATTTAAAACAGAGATGAGGAGGAATTTCTTCTCTCAGAGGGTTGTGAATCTTTGGAATTCTCTACCCCAGAGAGCTGTGGAGGCGGAGTCAGGGAATATATTCAAGACAGAGATTGACAGATTTTTGAGCAACAGGGGAGTCAAGGGTTATGGGGAGCGGGCGGGGAAGTGGAGTTGAGGCCAAGATCGGATCAGCCATGATCTTATTGAATGGCGGAGCAGGCTCGAGGGGCCAAGTGGCCTACTCCTGCTCCTAATTATTATGTTCTTATAGATTTAAGATAATTGGCAAAAAACATCCATGGGGTATTTTTTTTTTTTTTTTTTTAATAAACGCAGCGAGTTGTTGTGATCTGGAATGCCCGGCCTGAAAGGATGGAGGAAGCAGATTCAATAGTAACTTTCAAAAGGGAATTGGATAAATATTTGAAAAGGAGGAATTTGCTGAGCTATGGGGAAAGAGCAGGGGGGAGTGGGGACTAATTGGACAGCTCTTTCAAAGAGCCGACACAGGCATGATAGGCCGAATGGCCTCCTTCTGTGCTGTAAGATTCTATGAGTCGATGATCCTTCTCATTGAAATCACTGGGATGAAAATTGGAGGGGCGGGATGGTTCGGCAACAGACGGGCGATCCACTCTGCCAATTTTCCACCCATGCGGTAACATTGAAAATTAGCCCCAATCTTCTCGAATGTCTTCTTGGACAGTTAGTTCCACACACCCACCACGCTGTGCATGAAGTAGGCAAACCTGAACAATGTTCACCTTCCCCCTTCTGAGTTTGAGTCCATGCCCCATAGTCACTGAGTTAGCGGTTATGCCAAGCAATTTATTAAGGTTCAGTTCCTCTATAACCCCCCCTGCAGTATCATAAAACCTTGATGAGGGCTGTCCTGAACTGCCCTTTCTCCAGCGAAAGCACTGCATTTCCCTAGTCTCGCCTCACAGTTCCCGATCCACACCTTTTAGCCTGCGAAAAACATTCCCAGTTTCCCTCGTAATTCCTAACACAGCTCAAGTGCCAACAGGGAATCGTAGACTCGTACAGCACAGAAGGCGGCCATTCGGCCCATCGAGTCTGCGCCGTCTCTTCCGAAGAGTAACGCGGTTAGTCCCACACGCTCACCCGCTCTTTCCCCATAGCCCTGCAATTCTTTCTTCGAGTATTTATCAAATTCCCTTTTGAAGTTTAATTGACCTTGGCATTCAATGTTGCTACTGTGGTACGGCGAGCTAGACTACAGCTGGAGCGGAGCTAGTAAATAAATATTTTTGTTTACTTTCTTTAACACTATTGCACACTGTGCTGATGGTTTCAATGAGCCAGACACCAGGATCCTAGATCCCTCTTTTGAGTTGCATTCACCGTTCACCACCTATTTTCACTGCTGATTCTTCTTCCCCCAGTCTCACCACCTAAATGGCTTCTGCCACTTGGTCATCCCAATCCTCCCCATCTATCCAGATCCCTCTTTATATGCTCCACTTGTTCACTGTTATTTAGGTTCAGTTCCTCTATAACCCCCCCTGCAGTATCATAAAACCTTGATGAGGGCTGTCTTGAACTGCCCTTTCTCCAGCAAAAGCACTCCATTTCCCTAGTCTCTCCTCACAGTTCCTGATCCACCTTTTATCCTGCGAAAAACATTCCCAGTTTCCCTTGTAACTCCTAACACAGCTCAAGTGTGTTTTCTTCCCCCCCCACCCCCTTAATAATCTTGGACACCTTTCTTTCTGTCACCACTTCCAGATCAAAGCAGCACCTACGAGACACCTTTCTTTACACTCATGCCTAACTATTCTTTACCTCGAAATTAAATGACAGTGTCACATGCTCAGAAACACAGTAGGAGTTTCATAAGGCACGAAATCACACCCAGTAGGGTCCAGGTAGTGGGTAGGCAGAAGTGACACTTTGGAGTGACGACAAGGATATAACCTTATTGAGGGGTGCAGGGCGATGCGAAACCGCAACAGCGAAGCAAAAGCAATTTTCATCTGAACCCAGCACTGAGGTTACAGCCCTGAAATCATTACAAGGAACAGATATTGTGAAATTAATAAATATGGATCATTTTATTTAGTTCCAGGGCCATTGGCATGTTCTTCCCGACTCCCTTGCAAACAGCAAATGCTGCGTGTGACAAGCAGTACAACGTGCAGGGCTGATCCACAATGATGTTAAGGATCAAAGACTGTAATGCAATCACTGAGTTTAATCAGAAATTCATCAAGAGTTTACTACTGCAAAATAAGATGCCCAGAACAATTTTTATGTTAATATTGAGGTGGTTGGTGCCAATTCAATGCAAATGATAATTGATTGAGGTGCGTGTACAACATTCAGTGAATTTCAAACTGAGCGCACCAGATGTGAAGTGCAGGAATGCACTCTAAACTATGACTACAATATTAAAAACAGAAGATCTGATTAGTTTTTTGAATTTGTTTTAAGTCACTTTGATTTAAACAAAAATCCTTCCAAATCTGCAAAATCTGATTAGTGTGGACTAATGTTCCCCAGTGTAAGCTGTAAATACATCTGGCAAAATGCAGGCCGAGGCATCTGCCAGCTAGGACTTCGATTGAATGAATTCACCCGAGCTTTCAACATCACCCCCACTTTCCCCCGCCCCCCCCACCACCGGCCTCCTCCCCCCATTAAAAATGATGAATACCCAACATTAACTCTATCTGAACCCTTCATGATTTTGAACACCTCTATCAAATCTCCTCTTAGCCTTCTCTGCTCCAAGGAGAACCCC
Organism: Somniosus microcephalus; assembly: GCF_052327205.1. NCBI lineage: Eukaryota > Metazoa > Chordata > Chondrichthyes > Squaliformes > Somniosidae > Somniosus > Somniosus microcephalus. The sequence continues at coordinate 23,246,609 of NC_140998.1, forward strand.
AGCTTCTCCAGTCTATCCACATAACTATAATCCCTCATCCCCGGAATAATTCTTGTAAATCTTTTCTGTACCCTCTGATGTAAGAAATCTACTAGGCACTTGGTCTAAGCATTAAACAAAGCTTTAATCAACTGTTTTACAACATGGAGGTCTAGTTGTGTCCTTCACTAGTTCCTGTTAAGAATGTTCTGCGCAAGCTGGGCCCGTGCCCGAGTATTTATACTCTCCCTGGACAGTGCCACCCGCAGGCCGCTCAGTATTATTTCATAAGTCTTTCTTTTATGAATGACTGATTCATGTCACCCTCTCCAAAGCCTTCACGTCCTTCCTAAAGTGCGGTGCCCAGAATTAGACACAATGGCCTAGAAATTCACTATGGCCCCGCCAGCTGGCTAGCGCCCAAAAGTTAGCGCTGGGCGCGGAGCCAGTTGCGGCCGTCAGATATTCAGTTTTTGCGCCCCAAGTCGGAACCGGGCGCTATTCCAGGGTGTGCCCGCCCCCGCTTGGGGCGCTGAAACTGAATTTCAGCGCTCTCGGCGCCGCTGCGCCACCCGCTGCGGAGCGGCAGGCTGCGGTACTGCAGGCCTCCTCCTTCTCTTAAGGGGGAGATGCCTGCAACGGGGAGATCGCCGCTGGATAGTGCCGGCAAATGAGCCCGGCACCACGGAGAAGTGCCGGGTTCGCGGAAAGCAGCCGGCAATGCCGCGGGGGGGTGGGGGTGGAGGAGGCCGGGGAAGGAGGTGCGGGCAGGCGGCCGACGAAAAAGCGACCGGCCGCACCTCCACCTTAAAGCGCCCCACTAAGGCCACAGTACGGCCCCGTTTTCTGGTCGCTGTTTGCGGCCGCTGCGGAAGAGGCGGCCGCAACTAAATATGGGGATCGGGCCGGTACCGGGGCACTGCGCACACCGATGACGTCATCGGTGCCGGCGCAGCGCTAACGGCTACCGCCGCCATTACCGCTGCGCTGAATATCAGCACAACCTCCTGTATTGGCGCAGAAGCCCTCTTTAGGCGGTAACTGGCCGCAAAGCTGCCGGCGCCTTAATGAATTTCTAGGCCAATACTCCAGCTGGGGCCGAACTAGTGTTTTATAAAGGTTTAGCATAACTTCCTGGCTTTTGTACTCTATGCTTCTATTTATAAAGCCCAGAATCCCATATGCTTTATTAACTGCTTTGTTAACCTGTCCTGCCACCTTCAAAGATTTGTGCACAAGCACCCCCAGGTCTCTCCGTTCTTGTACCCCCTTTAACATTGTACCATTTAGCTTGTATTGCCCCTCTAACTAACTGGATTGCTCTTCGAAGAGAAGGATTTTTTTAAAGAAATCAGTCTGGCTGCTCTACAATAATGAGAGTCACAAAGGAAATGAGGGGAAAAGAACATGCGATGTTGGCAGGCATTTGTTTGAATTTTAGCTTCAATTTTTATCTTCCCAAAATATAGTACAGTACCTTCCGTTATGGACAGCTGTAAACTGAATGTTCTTGCCCCCCCACCGATGAAATTTGGAAAATATGACACTTGGCCAAAAACTCTGGTTTATTTTCTAGTTGTGCAACCCTTGGGCGGAATTCTCCAATAGGGTCAAGCGAAACATGGTTCTGCGATTCAGGATTGCTGCTTCATTACAAGTAGATTCCACAGAACAGTCTCGAGTCGGTGCAACCAGGATAGGGGCAGACTTCCTGATGGCTTAATACAGTCAGTTCCTTTCAAAAAAAAGAGTAAATAAGATGCCCTATGCTGCCAAAATATATGAATCTCATTATTAGGATTTTACCGGGACTGAATATCAACAGCATCATTCCCATCATGCAAATTTGCAGTACCTTCACCATTTTCTCAACTCATAACTCGTCCCAGTATTCTTGTTTTTTTTAAAAAGTATAATCCCTTATAAATAGGCTCAGGTATTGACAAATTACTATTAGTGAACTGCCTGGTACTCTGGCATTGGAGAAAATATGGACATCTCTACTTTGGGATCGAATGTACTTTCTTTCAACGCATAAATATGACTTTCCTGGGGCAGGAGGGTGAATTACTAACCCATTTTAAATTTCAATTGTGGCCAACATTCAGAGCTGTTTGGTAAAGCGATTCATCAGTTTGTTGCCCTAACACTGAAAGAGATGTAACGATTTGAAGACGACAATTGAAAATCTCATTTGGTGCCATTTTGATCTTGGTTTTTTTTAATTTCTCTCCTGCAAGTCATACCCTGGAAAACCTGAGGATCCTGATACCATGGAACAGCCCATGGTTATCCGTTCATCTGTCAAGTTTGAGACCATCAATGCCTGAGTGAGCAGCCATGGGAAAGGAATGACATTAGAGAATGAAAATAGATTAGAATAAAATGTCACGGATCAACAACAACAAAAAATCATAGCAAGAATGATTTTCAAATATATGACAAAAAAAGAGTCGATTAAAGATTTAATTTTTGCACATCTGCTTTAACATGTATTTAGTGAACTTGGGGTGAGATTTTCCAACTAGCTAAATTTAAAAACAGTCGTTATTAACAGAGGTTAAAAAATATAACTGCTTAGCAATGGCAAAGCCTGTCAGTGACCTTTCAACAGCACGAGGCAAACTTGTTCAGGGCGCCTCATTTATTATGCTCCCAGAAGCTAGCTGTGAATATTTTATTTTTATAATTAAAAAAAAAAAATCAGACAAAAAATGACCGACAAATTCTCTGCACTTTTAGCAAGGACCCCGTCATCAGTTTAAATATAGGTGCGACGTAAGAAAACTACTAAGCTTCTATATGTGAAAAGGAAAAGACTGGCGAAGGTAAATGTAGGTCCTTTATAGTCAGAGACGGGAGAATTTATAATGGGGAATGAGGAAATGGCTGAGAAATTAAATAAATACTTTGTGACGTAAGAAAACTACTAGGCACTTGGTCTAAGCGTTAAACAAAGCTTTAATCAACTGTTTCACAACATGGAGGTTTAGTTGTGTTCTTCACTAGTTCCTGTTAAGAATGTCCTGCGCAAGCTGGGCCCGTGCCCGAATATTTATACTCTCCCTAGACAGTGCCACCCGCAGGCCGCTCAGTATTATTTCATAAGTCTTTCTTTCATGAATGACTGATTCACGTCAGGTGTGTTGAATGCTCTCTTGATATTTTAGCCTCCGGAGAAAGAGAACTGATCTAGTATTGCCGAGATGGCCCACAAAGATAAAAGTTCTGGTGTTGCAGTTCTTCTCTGAGCGCGTTGAACTCTGTAAATGCTAGAGTAGAATTTTTTGTGGATGCAAACAAAATGTGAATAGATCAATCCCAAGAAGCAAGTTAGAAGAACAGACTGTTGGAACACTAACAATTTACCTGAACCCTCCTGGGGTATTAACTTTTAAATATTGATCCGACTACAAATATATAAGCGTTTATGGCTTCTAAATTATCTGTAGTCACTAGTCTTACTGTACATCAACAGTATACAGTCGGCATCCCGGAAAGTGACACCTGCTTGGCTGTAAAGATGTACATCTGGTATTATTACTATCTTCAAATATACCAACATTGAATGGCCCCATTTAAACACCTCCTACTCGTGTAGATTTTATTCATAACTTTTAGCTACGATGAAAGCAAGTTGTATTCTCACAGCTTTTTAACTGAAGAAAAAAAAAAGTGCTGATAGGAAAGTTTCCTGAAATGGTTTCATTCATCTAAATAAGATGCAGTAAGTTTCATGCAGAAACTATTAAGTCGCTATTCTGACAGCTGTCTTTTGAAATGTAATCAGTTGTCTGCAATGAAGGTTGCCTGGGAAACCACACAAGGTTAGCTATCAAGCCTACTCGTCCCAATCTTTACCAATTCTACTATTTTTCAATGATGAACTTTCTTTTTCTGTACATTGGTTACCCTTTAGAAAAAAATATTTTCCTCACCAACCACTTACTTCTGCTGTCTCGTGTTTGCTCGGCTATTTACTGAGCAACAGAAGCACTTAGGGATAAGCACAGGGTGCGTGCAGCAACTTTTTGAGATTGGTGTACATCTGCTTGTTATTTACTATATATGGGAAATAATCAAAATTTGTAATGCATCTTGAAAATATTCGTAATATTAGTTAGTCTTTTTCTTCCAAACAAGTGCCTTTTTAAAATGTGATCTCACCACTGCTTTCAAGAAGTTTTATATACCGCACTTCTGATCGCTTTTGATTCTTCCGTTGCAAGAACCCCTCGGGCGATGCACCCAGCACTGATGAACAACAAGAGCTAGGACTCACTCTGAGGTCCCACTGTGTCGCTCTGTAACCAGCTGCTGGGGCAGGAGCAGGGTCGGTGCACGCATCAGTGTCTGCAAGGTGGTTTCTCCATCCATTTCCCGCTCCCTTGGAGAAAATGCTTCAACCCCATGAGGTGTCTCCCCCCGCAATGGCTCCGAGGAAGGCCAATAACTCACCGCGTGGTGGGACACAGGCACAAACCTGAGTTCCACCACCCCAGGGTGAAATGGGTCAACACACTAACCCATTGTGCCATGGGATACCTCTATGGTTATTTTCCGTTACATATTTGTGGTCCAAATATATATAGTAAAATCTAGGAGAATGGTTTTATACAGAGATCACCACATGAAGTTTTGTTTAAGTATTGCAGCAAATAGATATGGATTATAAAAATCTATAAGAAAACTAGATATACACTTGAGGAATACACACACTATTGTTACAGCTGAAAAAATGCTGTTGATTCTCTGTTGAAGAGGAGACACATGCCAACAACACAAATGTTGGTAGCAACACTATTTTTCTTAGATGCATAAAGCATGAAACACCATGACCAGCCTACTAGCTGAGCAAGTGTTTCCACACAATACCAAACGTATATACATCCTAATGGTAGCGGATGAAGCACCGATCATGTCCAATCTTGCCAGGTGAGTGCTATATTGTGAAATGATGCAGTTCAGTTAGATTAAAATCAAAATATAAAAGAATATTCACACACTACAAGCGTTAAAATTCTCTCAGTTTGCATATTTGTTTTCCAGTAAATTGAAAAAGAGACAATATTCTGATTCTGCACCGACACATATGTACAGTAGTTAAAGACAAACATAGCTTAAATCAACCTAATTAAACATGACCTGTAACAAACTGGTTTAGATTTTGACCCATAGACATATTACTCTAAAATGCTTAATAATATGTAAAATTGCATGGATATTTTAAAGTTAACGCTTGAAGAAACAAAAGGAAAATTAATGCAATCCTTTGGCTACTTTTTTTAAAACATCAATTCCACTTATATATAGGTGGATGGATTCGAAAACAATCTATACTTCTGAACTTGTCAGGTAACTGAATCAGGAGTGAAATTTAAATTTTCATGCCAGTCTTCATCCTTCCTCAGTTTCTATGGGTGCAACGTGTCCTCTGGTGCTTCACCCCAAGTGGCCATCATGCACCTTTGAGCCCTGATCTGTGAACTTTGCCAGAGAATCCAAAGGAACATGACCTCCTGCTCACCGATCAATCGAAGGTGGGGCTCCGAGGTAACTTTTACTCTCCCCCCCACCCCCCGCCCCCCCGGCAATCCAAAAATCCTGAGGCTAAAGTGCAAGACCTCCTAATTGCCATTCCAACTGCGATAAGGTAAGGCGGCGCAGGTGCGTGATGGTATCTGGAACCATCCCGATACTTGTGACTGGTTGGCTCAACCCATTGAGCCATTAGCGGGAACCTCAAATTCAGAGAGTTAAATTCAACAGCAACAACAAGAGACAGAAAATTATTTTTATCTAAAAGAAATGAAAGCATCCTGCTAAAAAGCTGAAAGTTTGACATTTTAGTGCAAAAAGTTGTGGGGAAAGTAGTTGGAAAGAGCTTTTTTCCTCACCTTCCATGCAGTACCTCCCCATATACCCTGTGTTAGAGCAGTCACAGGTAACTTCCCCTTCTGCCAGCGAGCAAACTCCACCATTTTCACACAGATTTTCAGTGCAAATGCCTTCCTTGTCCAGTCTCACCGACCAACTCCCCAGCAGCACAGGTGCAGAGTTGCCATACTTCAAGTCTTCGACAAATCCCTTAAAAGGAGGTTCGCTTTGCACCATGATCGAAGTCAAGGCGGATCCCCGGATATCCTGCGGGACCCCTCCCACGAACAAATCGCTCACAATCTTCATGTATCGCCGCTGCGGCTTGACTTCGACCGACTGCGTTTCCCCGTCCAGCACCAGGAGAGTTCTCAGGTTATTCCGGCTAATCATCAGGAAATGCCACTTGTCATCGTTCACCTGCTTATCCATACTGATGATGGCCTCGTAGCAGTCGATGCTGAACTTCAGCTGAACTTTCCCATCCACGACCATCAGCTGCAAGAAATCGCAGTACCCGCCGTCGTCAAAGTACAGCAGCAGGGCTCTGGAGAGTTCCGTCTTGAACTGGAAACTTAGATCGCTCCTGGTGCTGGCATCCCAACGAGTGTAGCGGGTCCACAGCCCCGGAGCGCCCGTGAACTCAATACCCAGGCAGAGCCCTGCCAAAGAACTGAGCACCAGGGCAAAGCAGAAGGAATCCATGTTTAGCATCATGTTGCCAGAAGCACGCACGCACACGCACACACACGCACACGCACACGCACACACACACGCACACACACGCACACGCGACCGGGGGCGGAAAAAAATGAAATAAAACTGCTCACGAAAAATGCAGTTTGACGTAGAGGATTAAATCCACAATGACAGAAATGCTCATTTGAGAGGTAATTTAAGCATAAGCTGGTGCCCCGAGTTAGGCCGAATCGAATCAAAGCAGTTCATCCAGCAACGCAGAACCCAGGATGGCCTCTGATCCACCAGCTTTAAATGCAGTCGGACGGCATCAGTTTATTTGCAGGAAGCTATTGCTGAGAGAGAGGAGGAGAAATTGTGAATATGTTGAAGTTTCCAGTGGGTGGATGGCGGAAAAAAAACCAAACTGGGATTTCAGTCAAGCCTCAAGCTGTCGAGTCTAATTCTGCCATCTACAGTGAAGAGGCAAGATTGTGCCTGTGATTTTTTTTTGTTGATTTTTTTTTCTGTCAGGAGTTTGCAGATCAATCCTTCTGTCAGTTTTTGCACACCATTGCCATAAGGCAGAAACGCCACATGATGCCAAGACGAGTTTGCGTTCGCTACTGCCGTGAAGAAGCCACCGTTAGCTGAGTCGCTGCACGCAACCTGCAAATAAAATTAAAAAATACCATTAGCAAAAAAAAAATCACAGAAATACTGTAATTTCTACATTAATCTCTTTCCCTCAGACAATGCACACAATCAAAGGCTTTAAAGACACCAAGCTTAACAAACGGCAAAGTGTATCTAGGATGACCAAATTTATCCTGCCATGAACTCGTTAGAACAATGTTATTTGTGCAAATACACAACTCTATCAGAATCCTCGGTGGACACCCCAAAATAAATAAATACAATTCAAAAAGGGCACATTCTGGTCTGAAACGTTCATGCAAAGAGTTCATCACCCAGCCAGTAAATCTTGAACATTGTGAGTATTACAGATGGAAATATTTGTTTTATCAAAACGATACTCAGCCATAGATTTCTGATATACCCAAGGAAGGAAACTTTGATCGAATGCTTTCTAAGCCAGGCTCTGATGCCACAATGGAGTTATACTCCATTTAGTGTCTACAATTATAAAGCACAGAGGGGAAGCCATTCGGCCCATTGTGCCGGTGATATCTCTTTGAAAAGAGCTGCCAATTAGTCCCACTCCCCTGCTCTTTTCTCACAGCTCCACAAATGTTTCATCATAAGAACATAAGAATTAGGAGGAGTCGGCCATGTGGCCCCTCGAGCCTGCTCCGCCATTCAGTAAGATCATGGCTGGTCATCGACCTCAACTCCACTTTCCCGCCCGATCTCCATATCCCTTGATTCCCCTAGAGTCCAAAAATCTATCCATCTCAGCCTTGTCTATCTCTTTCCTTTTCAAGTATTTATCCAATTACCTTTTGAAAGTTACCACTGAATCTACTTCCACTGCGCTTTCAGGCAGCGCATACCAGATCACAACAACTCGCTGCGTAAACAAATTCTCATCTCCCCTCTGGTTCTTTTGCCAATTATCTTAAATCTGTGTCCTCTGATTACCGATCCTCCTGCCAGTTTCTCCCTATTTACTCTATCAAAACATGTCATAATTTTTGAACACCTCTATTAAATCTTCCCTTAACCATCTCTGCTCTAAAGGAGACCAATCCTCAGCTTCTCTAGTCTCTCCATGTAACTGAAGTCCCCTCATCCCTGGTATCATGCTAGTAAATCTCCTTTGCACCCTCTCCAAGGCGCGCAAAGATCAAACGTCCCAAGGTGTTTCACAGGAGCATAATCAGACAAAAAACTGACACTGAGCCAAAGAAGGAGGTATTAGGACAGAAGCTTGGTTAAAGAGGTGGGTTTTAAGGAGCGTCTTAAAGGAGGAGGGAGAGGTGGAGAGGTTTAGAGAAGGAATTACAGAGCTTGTCAAACCCAAGCAGGAGGAGATGGTTTCCTCCAAAGAGGCCTCACACCTCTGCACTCTGGAGTTAGACTGGAATCTGCCCCTGGAATTATTTGGTTGTTTTTCATAACAGCAGAGTGGTCTAATAGCAGAATAACTGCATTCCATTAAAAAACATCTGAATTTAGAAAGGATTCTCAGAGGACCTTTTGATATATATTGTTGATGACCTGGACTTGGGTGTACAGGGCATAATTACAAAGTTTGCAGATGTCAGAAATGTAGTAAACAGTAAGGAGGATAGTAACAGACTTCAGGAGGACATAGATAGACTGGTGAAATGAGCAGAAACATGGCAGGTGAAATTTAACACAGAGAAGTGTGAATTGATTATTTTTTGGTAGGAAGAATGAGAGGCAATATAAACGAAATTATACAAATTTATTGGGGGGACAGGAGCAGAGAGACCTAGAGGCGTATATCTTTGAAGGTGGCAGGACAAGTTGAGAAGGTTGTTAAAAAGCCGTACAGGATCCTTGACTTTATTAATAGAGGCACAGAGTACAAAAGCCAGGAAGTTATGCTGAACCTTTATAAAACACTGGTTAGGCCCCAGCTGGAGCATTGTGTCCAATTCTGGGCACCGCACTTTAGAAAGGATGTCAAGGCCTTAGAGAGGGTGCAGAGGAGGGTTACTAGAATGGTCCCAGGGATGAAAGACTTCAGTTACGTGGAGAGACTAGAAAAACTGCGGTTGTTCTCCTTACAGCAGAGAAGGTGAAGGCGAGATTTAATAGAGGTGTTCTAAATCCTGACGGACTTTTGATAGAGTAGAGTAAATAAGGAGAAACTGTTTCCAATGGCAGAAGGGTCGGTAACCAGAGGACACATGTTTAAGGTAATTGGCAAAAGAACCAGAGGCGACAGGAGGAAAAAACATTTTACGCAGCGAGTTGTTGTGATCTGGAACGCGCTGCCTGAAAGAATGATGGAAGCAGATTCAATAATGATTTTCTAAAGGGAATTGAATAAATACTTGAAGGGAAAAAATTGTCAGGGCTATGGGGAAAGAGCAGGGGGGGGGGGGGGGTGGAGTGGGACTAATTGGATAGCTCTTTCAAAGAGCCGGCACAGGCACGATGGGTTGAATGGCCTCCTTCTGTGCTGTATCATCCTATGATTCTATGATATTTCCAAATGAGTGGGGGGCCAATGTTACCCAAAGCTTTTAAGATTTGAACAATTACTGCCCCTCTGAAAAAGAGAAAAAAAAAAAGTTAATATATTTCTGATGAAGGGTCTAATCCCAAAGCATTAACCTGCCTTATCCCTTCGAATGCCCTTTGAACTACTATGCATTTATATTATCTGCTTTTATGTCGGATTTCCAGCACTTGCAGTTTTTTGTCTTTTCATCTCTTTAGCACCTTTCCTCCTCGCCCCACTTTGCATTAAAATCCGTGTTGAAATAACCTTGCATTTCAAAGATGAACAACCAGCAATTAACAGACAGACGTCATAATTTATAACTATATAAGATAATCACACGTACCCCTCTAGAGAATATTAAGCACATAATCAACATTAACGCAGGTCCAGTCAGAGAGTGACCAACGACACAATCAATGTCACTGTCGGCCGTGGCTCAGTGGGCAGCACCCTCGCCTCTGAGTCAGAAGGTTGTGGGTTCATAGTCCCACTCCAGAGACTTGAGCACAAAATCTAGGCTGACACATCAGTGCAGTGCTGAGGGAGTGCCGCACTGTCGGAGGTGCCGTCTTTCGGATGAGACGTTAAACCGCGGCCCTGTCTGCCCCCTCAGGTCGATGTAAAAGATCCCATGACACTACTTGGAAGAGGAGCAAGGCAGTTATCCCTGGCGTCCTGGGGCCAATACTTATCCCTCAATCAACATCACTACAAAACAGATTATCTGATCATTATCACGTCGCTGTTTGTGGGAGCTTGCTGTGCGCAAATTGGCTGCTGCGTTTCCTACATTACAACAGCGACTACGCTTCACAAAGTACTTCATTGGCTGTAAAGCGCTTTGGGACATCTGGTGGCCGCGAAAGGCGCTATATAAAACGCAAGTCTTTTTTTATTTCTTTCTAATACTTTGCACAATTGTCTTTAAAAAAGTAAGAATTTCAGCTGAAGTATAACTTTCCAGCTTCAATTTAAAAGAAATTAATGATAACATCTGATTGAAAGCTAACAATAGCTTGATCACGTATTCTAGGTTTCTCCGACTTATCAGTCAGCTGCTTTAGAAATTACGTGCTTTTTTTTTTAAACGAAGACACAATCATCATCATCAATTATTAAAACTATCCATTTATCTCAAGCCACATGAAGGGTTATGTGCTCTATTTCAGGCTTGACAGAACCAATAAAAAAGCTCACATAGAATTACACAGAATTTCCAACACAGAAACAGGCCATTCGGCCCAACTGGTCCGTGCCAGTGTTTATGCTCCACACACCCTACTTCATCTCACCCTATCAGCGTCTCCCTCTATTCCTTTCTCCCTCATGTGTTTATCTAGCTTCCCCTTAAATGCATCTGTGCAACTATTCACCACCACATTGGACCCAAAGGATTGTTTGTAAATACAAAATATAACAAAGAAAGTGGTGAAAAATCTATAGCCTTGGGGGCTGCCACTGCTTCCACAAATGAAACGACTAATCTTTGGTTTTATTTGATTAAAGAAGTCCACTTAATTTTAGCAGCAACATTTATCCATAGTCATGGAGAAGATTTACATAACATTAAAGGAGAGAAGGTAAAGCGTAGAAAACAGCATTCCTCCCCCCCCCCCCCGCCACACACAGAGCAAAGCTGGGAAACTTCCTGATCTGTGTGGCTCAGCTGCCCATACTGGATCATGTCGCTGAGCATTCGGGTGAGCACTTCATGCCAAAAAAATGTATATCCAGAGCTCACAGAAACTCAAGGTCCAAGATGGGGAGCGCTGCCCTGTCGGAGGTGCCGTCTTTCGGATGAGACGTTATACCGAGGCCTCGTCTGCTCTCTCAGGTGGACGTAAAAGATCCCGCGGCGCTATTTCGAAGAGCAGGGGAATCAAGGGATATGGAGATGGGGCGGGAAAGTGGAGTTGAGGTCAATGATCAGCCATGATCCTATTGAATGGCGGAGCAGGCTCGAGGGGCCCTTTGGCCTGCTCCTGCTCTTATTTCTTACGTTCCAAGAGCAGGGGAGTTCTCCCCAGTGTCCTGGCCAATATTTATCCCTCAACCAACATCACAAAGACAGACTATCTGGTCATTATCACACTGCTGTTTGTGGGAGCTTGCTGTGCGCAAATTGGCTGCCGCGTTTCCCACATTACAACAGTGGCTCCACTTCAAAAAAGTACCTAATTGGCCGTAAAGCGCTTGAGACGTCCGGTGGTCATGCAAGTCTCTCTTTCTTTCTTTAACTTTAGGGATAAGATTTGGGATATATTTGTTTGGCGAACGCGTCAATGCTATTTTTTACTTCTCAAATTCATAACAGCTATTAGACATCACGGAAGACCTCTCCTGGTCCCTCAATACCTCCTCTTTGGTGAAGAAGGCCCAGCAGCGCCTATATTTCCTAAGGAGGCTGAAGGGATGTAACCTGTCACCCCTGATCCTCTCTAACTTTTACCGCTGCACAATAGAGAGCATCCTGACGAACTGTATCACAGTGTGGTATGGCAGCTGTAGCTCCCATGACCGGAAAGCCCTGCAGCGGGTAGTCAAAACTGCCCAACGCATTACCGGCACCCGGCTACCGACCATAGAGCACATATACCAGAAACGCTGTTTACGGAGGTCACTGACCATCATCAAAGACCCTACCCACCCCAGCCACAGTTTGTTCGCCCCCCTGCCATCTGGGAGACGCTACAGATGCATTCGCACCCGTACGACCAGATTTAGGAACAGCTTCTTTCCCAGGGCTGTCATCCTACTGAACTCCACAAATAAACTCTAAAGCCTGCACATCTGCCAATGCACTTTATTATGGTTATATTTATGTATTACAAGGCAAATGAATGTTGAATGTTAGATGTCTTAATCAAAATGTACTCTCGGGAGCCGCAAGCTTACATTTCGTTGTACTGCACTTGTGCACTAACAATGACAATAAAGTTGATTATTATTATTATTATTAGCAATACATTTCTCACATCATAGCGGGGGCAGGGGTGTAAGGGAGGGAGGAAATCACTGGCTGGCGAGCACACAAGCAGAAACCCCAGCCTAAAGATAGGGGGCAATTGTAACCTAACCCGCCGGGCAGGAAACTTACGGAATCGGGTGCAACGCTGGTTTCACAGCCCGTCCAATAATAGTCTCCACTGATTTCAAGCGAGAGCAAAATCGAGCCGGGTGCAAAACCCGCGTTTCACCCAGTCCCATCAGTATCCAGGTGGACATGTGAGGCTAAAATTGCCCCCCAACTGCACTACTGAGAGAGCAAGAAGTTCTCCCAATGTCCTGGGCTACATTCCTCCAACACCATCATAAACAGATCAGCTTCCCATTCCTCTCAGAGCGGTTTGTGGCACCTTGCTGGCTGTAAAATGGCTAATATGTCTGCGTACACAACAGTCACAGCAGTTGAAAGTGATTCATTGTGTAAGAAGCACTTTGAAAAATGAAATTTCAATTTTAGGTTTCTGTAGTCTTTGCAGCCAATTAAGCAAATGTATATAAAAATGCCAATGCACTTTATTTTTGAAAGCGTAACTATCTCCGATGACAGATTTGTATTGCGGAACATTTTCCTGGCAGTAAGAGACTCTTACCAAAAAGCCTCACGATCAATTACTTTGAAATGGAGTGCTTATTGTTATGGAGGTAGCCAAAACATCCCACAGACTGCAAGTAGATGAATAATCTGTTCTGGTGGTTTGGCTGTGGGCAGAACGTGACTTCGGAACACCGGGTAAAAACTCCCCACTCTTTTTTTGTTGTTGAATAGTACCGTGGGATTTTTAACATCCGTCTAAGACGCTGGACTAAGTTTTTGCATCTCATCTGAAGGATGGCGCTTCCAATAATGCCGAAGTTTCTCAGTACTGCGCTGGAGTGTTAGCCTAGATTATGTGCTATGCAAGCACATTGTAAACCCATGATCTGCTTTGGGGCTGGGAGTGCTACCAATCAAGCCAGCCTGACACTGGTTCTGAAAGCTGTTTCCTTGCTGTAAAAAAAAAATAATTCCTCAATTACACTGCAGGGTAATTTCTACAGCAACCAATTCCGATTTCAAACAACTGCACATGCATATGTGCCTCGCAATAAGAATCACTGTGCACAATTACTTAGCTGGCAGCAATGACATGCCGCCGAACAAAAAAACTACAAAAAATCTGTACAGGTTTACAACTGCATAAACCGCTTCCCCCAGTTTACACTGGACCAGAAAGAGCATATCAAGCAACCAGCAACCTCAACCAGCAATACAAATCCATTGTTGCAGAGGCTGCAGCCAACACTGCACCTTTGTTGGCCGCACACCACCTCCGGCATAACTTTTTTTTTTAAATGGGCATTCACAATCAGTAGTTATAGAATGTAATAAATTCTCATCAGCTCATGATATTTGTGTCTTTTACTGTCTATTTTATTTAAATAGCAAACTGCTCTTAGCATTTTTTTTGGGGGGGTGGATGGGCGGGAGTGGGAAGGGAACTTGTTTACTGCAGAAGTCACTGAGTGGGGGGAACTAAACTGAGCGTACATAATTCAAATGACACAATTATATAGGGCCCTGGTGAGACCACACCTGGAGTACTGTGTACAGTTTTGGTCTCCTTACCTAAGGAAGGATATACTTGCCATAGACGGAGTGCAACGAAGGTTCACCAGACTGGTTCCTGGGATGGGGGGGATTGTCCTATGAGGAGAGATTGAGTAGACTAGGCCTATATTCTCTGTGATGTGCCTCAATAATTCCGAGACTCGAAGGTAGCAGAACAAAACAAGGCTTTTATTAACTTAGAACGAAACACGCAAGCGAGAGAGATGTCGTCCTTCTGGAGATTGGGGCTAGACTGAAGCTAGCTTACAAACGGGGCCAGGTATGGGCGGAGCCCTACACACAGCACATTCCAGTATACAATACAGCACATTCCAGTACACAATACAATGAGGTCTAGGGGAAGGGAAATGACACTGAAACCGATCTCAGTCACAGGCAGTGATGAATGGAAATATTTAATCACATTCACCCCTTCTATAGATTTAGTCTGTTCAGGGGTTTGATAGTCCTCTGCAACCGACGTGGCTGTTGCGGTGCCGCGGGTGTCGGCTGGGTGTCCCCGGTAGCCTCCTGGGTCTCTGCCGGGGGTGCCGCCAGGGTTGTTGAAGGGGTAGTTGGTGGGGGTGCCGTTGGTCGGTGTTCTTCCGGGGGTGATGAAAGAGTAGTGGGTGGGTAAGAGTTGCTGTGATTGTCGTTGCCGCTATTGCCGTGGTTGTTGTCGATGCCGGCTGGGGCGACGTCTTTTATGGACACGGTGTCCTCCCTTCCGTCGGCGCGCCGGACATATGCGTATTGGGGGTTGGCGTGGAGTAGGTGTACTGGCTCCACGAGAGGGTCCGTCTTGTGGCCCCTCACATGCCTTCGCACGAGTACCGGACCTGGGGTGGAGAGCCATGACGGCATGGATACGCCTGAGGTGGATTTCCGGGGAAAGACAAACATTCGTTCATGAGGCGTGGTATTAGTGGCCGTACACAATAGCGACCGTATCGAATGGAGCACATCCGAGAGGACTTCCTGCCAGCGGGAGATAGGGAGGCCCTTGGTCCTTAGAGCTAGAGTGACTGCTTTCCATACTGTCCCGTTCTCCCGCTCCACTTGGCCGTTACCCCGGGGGTTGTAGCTGGTGGTACGGCTCGTGGCGATCCCCCTGGACAGCATGTACTGGCGTAGCTCTTCACTCATGAAGGACGCCCCCCTATCCGTATGGATGTAGCTCGGCATACCGAACAGGCAGAACAGGCTGTTGAGGCATTTAATGACCGTGGCGCTGGTCATGTCTGGGCAGGGGAAGGCGAATGGGAACCGGGAGTATTCGTCCACAATGTTCAGGAAGTAAACATTGCGGTCGACGGACGGGAGGGGGCCCTTGAAATCTAAGCTGAGCCACTCAAAGGGCCGTGTAGCTTTGATTAAGTGGGCTCTATCTGGGCGGTAGAACCGAGGCTTGCACTCAGCGCAAGTGCGGCAGTTCCTGGTCAGGGACCGAACTTCCTCAATCGAGTAGGGTAAGTTACGGGACTTTATGAAGTGGAACAGCCGCGTGACCCCTGGGTGGCAGAGGTCGTTGTGGAGGGTCTGTAGCCGATCCCCGGTGGCGCTGGCACACATCCCTCGTGAGAGGGCATCAGGGGATTCGTTAAGGGCCCCTGGCCGGTAAATGATGTCGTACTCGAAGGTGGAGAGCTCGATCCGCCACCTAAGAATCTTATCATTTTTAATCTTCCCCCTCTGTTTATTATTGAACATAAACGCTACCGACCGCTGGTCGGTAAGTAGGGTGAAGCGTTTGCCGGCTAGGTAGTGGCGCCAGTGGCGCACTGCCTCCACGATGGCTTGGGCCTCCTTTTCCACGGAGGAGTGTCTGATCTCGGGCCCTTGGAGGGTCCTCGAGAAGAAAGCTACGGGCCGCCCCGCCTGGTTGAGGGTGGCCGCCAAGGCGAAGTCAGACGCATCACTTTCCACTTGAAATGGAGTGTTCTCGTCCACTGCCTGTAGCGTGGCCCGCTCAATATCCTGCTTAATGCTTTTGAAGGCGGCGTGGGCCTCAGCAGAGAGCGGGAAAGAGGATGCTTTCAAGAGGGGGTGGGCTTTGTCGGAGTAGTTGGGGACCCATTGGGAATAATAAGAAAATAACCCCAGGCATCTTTTCAGGGCTTTGGGAGTGTTGGGCAGGGGCAGCTCCCGTAGGGGGCGCAATCGGTCGGGGTCTGGTCCGATTTCCCCATTCTCCACCACGCTGCCTAGTATGCAGAGGCGCGTGGTGTTGTAAACGCACTTGTCCTCGTTGTAGGTGAGGTTGAGTTTTTGTGCGGTTTTCAGGAACCTCTCGAGGTTCGAGTCGTGATCCTGCTGGTTGTGACCGCAGATGGTGACGTTGTCGAGGTAGGGGAAGGTTGCCTGCAAGTGGTGGTCATCGACCATGCGGTCCATCTCCCTCTGGAAGACCAAGACCCCATTCGTCACCCCAAAGGGGACTCTGAGGAATTGGTAGAGGCGTCCGTTCGCCTCGAAGGCGGTGTACGGGCGGTCCTCTGGTCTGATAGGGAGCTGGTGGTACGCTGACTTGAGGTCGATGGTGGAGAACACCCGGTATTGGGCGATTTGGTTCACCATTTCTGATATGCGGGGTAGCGGGTAGGCGTCTAGTAGGGTGTACCTGTTGATCGTTTGACTATAGTCGATCACCATCCGTTTCTTCTCGCTACCCCTTACCACTACCACTTGGGCGCGCCACGGGCTGTTGCTGCGTTCAATAATGCGCTCTTTCAGGAGCCTGTCTACCTCGGTCGCGATAAACCGCCTGTCCTCCCAGCTGTACCTCCTGCTTTTGGTCGCTATTGGCCGGCAGTTAGGGGTAAGGTTCGCGAATAGCGAAGGCGGCTTTACCTTCAGGGTAGCCAGACCGCACACTGTGAGGGGCGGCTGGGACCCACCGTACTTGAGCGTGATGCTTTGGTGGTTGCACTGGAAATCCAGGCCCAAGATCACGCTCGCACATAGGTTCTTCATGATTAATACTTTAAAATTATCATATACAGTTCCGTTAACGCACAATTGTACCGTGCAGTAACCCAGAATGGTCGATGTCTGGGTTTTGTCAGCCATAGAGATGGTACCCTGAGTAGGGACCACCTTTAGGGAGAGTTGTTGTGCCAGTTCTGGGTGGATAAAGCTCTCCGTGCTTCCACTGTCAATTAAGCATTTAACCCGGCACCCGTTTACCTCGATGTCCACCATTGATCTGGATAGCAGGTGCGGCCTGGTCTGGTCCACTGTGACCGATGCCACTGTAGGGCCCTGATCGATACAAGATGGCGTCCACGCTGTCTGCTCACAAGATGGCGGACCCCACGAGGTCGGGCAAGATGGCGTCCAAGATGGCCGCTCCCACGGCGCACACGCGGCGGTGGCAGGTTTTCCGGCGGTTGGTTTTCCGGCGGGGTTCCCTCTGCACACCTTCCCGAAGTGCCCCTTCTTACCACACTTAAAGCAGGTGGTGCCTTTTGCCGGGCACAGGTTTCTGGTGTGCTTTGGCTGCCCGCAGAAGTAGCAGTTGGGTCCCTGACGCGTCGCGGCTGTCGTAGGGCTTCTGGGGGGAGAGCGGGGCCCAGCCGGTGTCGGGCTGTCGGGCGGGGAAGATGCCTTCCAAGATGGCGGCGCCCTCGGTGCACACGTGGCGGCGTGGACGGCGCGGGATGAAGAGTAGGCGTCCGAGTTTCTCTGGGCCACATCCAGGGATCGCGCGGTGTCCGCAGCCTGTTTCAGGTCCAACCCCGTTTTTTCCAGCAGTCTTTGCCGGATGTAAGTGGAGCTGAGGCCTGTGATGAAGGCATCGCGAACAAGCTCGTCAGTGTACACCGCGGCTTTTACATCTCGGCACTTGCAGTCTTTGCCAAGCATTTTCAGGGTGCTTAGGAACTCCTCCACCGATTCCCCAGGTCGCTGTGCGCGGGTGGCGAGCAGGTGCCTAGCATACACCTCATTCGTAGGCTGCTGGTAATGCGCCTTTAAGATGTCGCAGGCGGCCAGGTACGTCTCGGCGTCTTGGATGAGGGGGTAAACCCGGTGGCTTACCCAATTCCGCAGAATTCCGAGTCTCATCCTTGCAGCGTCCATAGCGTCTTTGACGGCTGCGGAATTGTCCAGGAAGAATTCCATACACTCAAACCAGTGTCCGAAGCGTGCTGATGCGTCCGGGGCATGTTGATCCAAATCCAAACGTTCGGGTTTCAGGAGTTGATCCATAGTGTTGAAAAAATAAGTTAATAAAATTGATGTGCCTCAATAATTCCGAGACTCGTAGGTAGCAGAACAAAACAAGGCTTTTATTAACTTAGAACAAAACACGTAAGCGAGAGAGATGTCGTCCTTCTGGAGATTGGGGCTAGACTGAAGCTAGCTTACAAACGGGGCCAGGTATGGGCGGAGCCCTACACACAGCACATTCCAGCACATTCCAGTATACAATACAGCACATTCCAGTACACAATACAATGAGGTCTGGGGGAAGGGAAATGACACTGAAACCGATCTCAGTCACAGGCAGTGATGAATGGAAATATTTCATCACACTCTGGAGTTTAGAAGAATGAGAGGTGATCTCATTGAAACATACAAAATTGTTACAGGGCTTGACAGGGTAGACGCAAGGAGGATGTTTCCCCGACTGGGGAGTCTAGAACCAGGGGTCACAGTCTCAGAATAAGGGGTCGGCCATTTAGGACGGAGATGAGGAGAAATTTCTTCACTCAGAGGGTGGTGAATCTTTGGAATTCTCTACCCCAGAGGCTGTGGAGGCTCAGTCATTGAGCATATTCAAGACAGAGATCGCTAGATTTTTGAATATTAAGAGAATCAAGAGATATGGGGATAGTGCAGGAAAGTGGAGATGAGGTAGAAGATCAGCCATGATCTTATTGAATGGTGGAGCAGGCTCGAAGGGCCAAATGGCCGACTCCTGCTCCTATTTCTTATGTTCTTATGTTAATTATTGAAGTAGTCTAAATTAATTACTGCATCTACTGATCTATTACTGTGTCTAATTCAGCTGTCTCGCACTGTCAGATTTAGTAAACCTCTCCAAGTTCATCTCTTCTCCCTCTCCTCTCCAGCAATGTCATCAGCACTCACTGTTGAAACAACTATACAGGGCAGCAGTGTAAAGAAACTCAACATTTCTGACTTTTAAAAATGGTGAATGGTGAGATGAGCAAATTAACAAACTCTGGAATCCTAAAAACAACAACCACTTGCATTTATACAGCGCCTTTAATGTAGTAAAACGTCTCAAGGCGCTTCACAGGAGCGTTATCAAACAAATCTTGACACGAGCCACGTAAGGAGATATTAGGACCAGTGACCAATATGGGGTGGTATGGAAGTAAATGGATGCAACTTCTATCACCCACACTGCTGGAGTCTTCATCTCATCAAAGTATCACTTGGGAAGGGCGGGTGGGGGGGGGGGGGGGTGGTGGGGGGCACCAAGCAGAGAAAAAAAGTACTGCAGAAAGGATTAACTCCAGTCCAAATCCTGTGCATGTTTCTCCTGGTCAGATCAGCTACGCACTGGAGCAGGTCACTCTCCCTTTTCAATTGCAGTTGGTGTGGCACACTCAGGAATTATAGAAATGGATGAAGTAAAGAAGTCAACATTTTTGACTTTTAAAAATGGTAAATGGTGAGGCAAACAAATTAACACAATCTTCAATCCCAAAAACAACAACCTGTATTTATATACCGCGCCGTTAATGTAGTAAAACGTCCCACGGCGCTTCACAGGAGCGTTAACAAACAAAATTTGACACCGAGCCACGGAAGGAGATATTAGGACCGGTGACCAAAAGCTTGGTCAAAGAGGTAGGTTTTAAGGAGCGACTTAAAGGAGGAGGAGAGAGAGAGAGGTAGTGAGGTGGAGTGGTTTAGGGAGGTAATTTCAGAGCTTGGGGCCCATCAGCTGAAGGCACGGCCACCAATGGTGGAGCGATGAAAATGGGGGATGCGCAAGAGGCCAGAATTGGAGGAGCGCAGAGATCTTGTAACTGCACTCTAGAAAGAACTACTTATTGGAGTTTATAGCCCGTACATGATGCCTCATTAAATGATTCCGTTCAGGTTTCAACTGGCAGGAAAACGAGATGCATTTGTTTGCTAAATGTGGTCGCAACAACAATTTGACTGATTGTTGGTCTGTTTTAGAATTTAAGCGAGAAAGGGCTGGGGGCAGACTCTCTGAAACCAGAAGATGGGATTCCTTACCCTGATGAGTGCAAGAGTCACCCTTTCCCTCTTCAATAAAGTGATGTAAATTGGAATGGAGAAATTGTGCAATTGACTGAGCTGGCAGGAAAACGGCACATACTTGTCACACTCTCATATTCTGGATTTCCAGCGTGAACGGTAGCCAAGACAGACCACTGTACAAAAACCCCAAAAACGTTTCTCCACACTACTGTAAGTCATTATATATATTTATCCAAGTAATGAAATATAGAAGGACTCATGCCAATGGGAGAACACACAAAACCATGTATTTTTAATTGCGAGATCACCTACCACAACTCTTCTGGCATAAGCACGCAGGGGAGAGTTAGTATTTCAAAAGAAAAGTGCAAATGGAAAGGTAATATGTATCCAAATCTTCAGGTTATGCTATCCCAACATGAAGAGCAGTTTAGCTGTCCTAGTAAACAATAATACCACACAACTGAATTATGTGAAATACAATGCAAGCCTTTTACCACCTGCTTGGTATTGTTAATTTAATACACACTGCTATTAAGTTTTACGTTTTGGTAATGGATAGCCCATCCAATATACAGCTACTTACGTTACATGGATCCAGGCTATTAAGGCTCCAGCTGGTTTCTGTTATTGTCTCGAAACCATTGTGTTGCAAAGGAACACGAGCAAAAAAAACACACGATGAAAAAAAAAAACCCATGAAAAAAAAGGCTTTGGGAGCCGTACATAGACTCAGTTAATGTGTCTTTATCCGACAGGATAATACAAAATATAATAACAAGGCTTTACATCCGTGGTAGCAATTAAAGTTACACCTTCACCAAGTCCGAGAGCAGGCAGTTGAAACCGCTGGGAGGGGGAAACTGAGATCAGTGGCGGTTCCCTGTTATGTAACCTATTGTTTGAGATCTGCTGTGGATAACCTCCCAGAGATGTTGGGGAACATAGGGTCTAATGAGAGGGAGGAATTGAATGAAATCAGTATTTGTAGGAAAATGGTGTTAGGGAATTTGACAGGATTGAAGGCTGATAAATCCCCAGGGCCTGATAATCCGCATCCTAGGGTACTTAAGGAAGTGGCCCTAGAAATAGTAGATGCGTTGCTGGTCATCTTCCAAAATTCTATAGACTCTGGGACAGTTCCCATGGATAGGAGAAGAAGAAGCTAGCTGATGTAACCTGTGGTGATTATTCTTTATGTTTAGTAAGAAGTATTGTGATTGGTTGTTTGTTTCCTGCCTTGGGATATATGTTGTAATCTCATTGGTAGTTGATGTCATGTGATTTGTGGTGGCCATCTTAAATTCAGTTCTTTCCAGCCTTTAGTTGGGACTGGGCGTTGAAGATGTGCTACAGGATTTTTAAGTTAATAAAGCCTAGATTAGAAAGGCAGATCTATTCTTTATTTCATAACCCCACTATTTAAAAAAGGTGGTAGAGAGAAAATGGGGAATTATAGACTGGTAAGTCTGACATCGTTAGTGGGGAAAATGCTACAGTCCATTATAAAAGATGTAATAGCAGAGCACTTGGAAAACAGTGACAGGATCGGACAAAGTCAACATGGATTTACAAAGGTAAATCATGCTTGACTAATCCACTGGAATTTTTTGAGGATGTAACTGGTAGAATAGATAAGGGAGAACCAGTGGATGTGGTGTATTTGGACTTTCAGAAGGCTTTCGATAAGGTCTCGCATAAGAGATTAGCATGCAAAGTTAAAGCACACGGGATTGGGGGTAAGGTACTGTCTTGGATAGAGAACTGGTTGGCAGACAGGAAGCAAAAAGTTGGAATAAATGAGTCCTTTCCCGAGTGGCAGGCAGTGACTAGTGGGGTACCGCAGGGATCAGTGCTAGGACCCCAGCTCTTCACAATATATATATAAATGATCTAGACAAGGGAACTAGATGTAATATCTCCAAGTTTGCAGACAACACAAAGCTGGGTGGGCATGTGTGCTGTGAGGAGGATGCAGAGAAACTCCAGTATGATTTGGACAGGTTGAGTGATTGGGCAGATGCAGTATAATGTAGATAAATGCGAGGTTATCCACTTCGGTGGCAAAAACAAGACGACAGATTATTATCTGAACGGCAATAAATTGGGAAAAGGGGAAGTGCAACGAGACCTGGGTGTCCTTGTGCACCAGTCACTGAAGGTAAGCATGCAGGTGTAGCAGGCGGTTAAGAAGGCAAATGGTATGTTGGCCTTCATAGCGAGAGGATTCGAGTACAGGAGCAAGGATGTCTTGCTGCAGTTGTACAGGGCCTTGGTGAGACCACACCTTGAATATTGTGTGCAGTTTTGGTCACCTTATCTGAGGAAGGATGTTCTTGCCATGGAGGGAGTGCAGCGAAGATTCACCAGACTGATACCTGGGATGGCAGGAATGGCGTATGAGGAGAGATTGGGTCGATTCGGCTTATATTCGCTAGAGTTTAGAAGAATGAGAGGGGATCTCATTGAAACTTATAAAATTCTAACAGGACTAGACAGACTAGATACAGGAAGGATGTTCCTGATGGCGGGGAAGTCCAGAACCAGGGGTCACAGTCTAAGGATAAGGGGTAAGCCATTTAGGACTGAGACGAGGAAGCATTTCTTCACCGAGAGAGTGGTGAACCTGTGGAATTCTCTACCACAGAAGACAGTTGAGGCCAATTCATTAAATATATTCAAGAAGGAGTTAGATATATTTCTTAAGGCTAAAGGGATCAAGGGATATGGGGAGAAAGCAGGGACAGGGTACTGAATTTGGATGATCAGCCATGATCTCATTAAATGGCGGAACAGGCTCGAGGGCCGAATGGCCTACTCCTGCTCCTATCTTCTATGTATCTAAGCCAGGTACTGCCAGTATAAAGACGCCAATATCATTATAAAAATGATTGGGTCTTACTAAGAACATGGAGTGGGCCTTTGGCGTAGCATCCCCGCCGCTGGGCCAGAAGGCGTAGAGTTTCTGAACCCCGCTCCAGACAGTCCCGGCAAGCTGAGTCGGAGTTCCGGCTCTAAATTCTGGGTTGACATCCAGCGGGATACTTGCGTCCGTGGATGTGGGTCGGGATACTTGCGTCCGTGGATGTGGTTGTGGGAGCCCGTAAAACCCTCCCGCCATAGGACTAACCACCCTAATGACTGGTACGAAGATGTTTACGGTCACGTAAGGAGCGTTAATCGCGGCCAGAAATCCTTCCATCACTTCATACAGTTCCCCAAAGGGAACAGTGTGAAGACACGTACGACGACGACTAAGAACATAAGAATTAGGAGCAGGAGTAGGCCCCTCGAGCCTGCTCCACCATTCAATGAGCTCATGGCTGCTCTTCTACCTCAACTCCACTTTCCCGCCCGATCCCCACATCCCTCAATTCCCCTAGAGTCCAAAAATCTCTCCATCACAGCCTTGAATATACTCAATGGAGTTCTCTATCCCAAAGGGCTGAGTCAAAGATTCACAGCCCTCTGAGTGAAGAAATTCCTCCTCATCTCAGTCTTAAATGGTCGACCCCTTATCCTGAGACTATGCCCCCAAGTTCTAGACTCTCCAGCCAGGGGACTCGCCATCTACCCTGTCAATCCCCCCTCAGAATCTTATATGTTTCAATGAGATCATCTCTCATTCTTCTAAAATCCAGAGAGTATAGGCCCAATCTACTCAATCTCTCCTCATAGGACAACCCTCACTTCCCAGGGATCAATCTAGTGAACTTTCGTTGCACTGCCTCTAAAGCATATACATCCTTTCGCAGATAAGGAGACCAAAACTCTGCACAGTACTCCAGGTGTGGTCTCACCAAAGCCCTGTACAATTGTAGTAAGACTTCCTTACTCTTATACTCCAACCCCCTTACAGTAAAGGCCAACATGCCATTTGCCTTTCTAATTGCTTGCAGTACCTGCATGCTAGCTTTCTATGTTTCCTGTACGAGGACACCTAAATCTCTCTGAACACCAACATTTAATAGTTTCTCATCATTTAAGAAATATTGTTTTTCTATTCTTCCTACCAAATGAATAACCTCAGATTTCCCCACATTATACTCCATCTGCCACCTTATTGCCCACTCACTTAACCTGTCTACAGGAAACATGTTTTTTATCCGGCACCGACGGGGTGCCGGTTCATCAAAAATTCTGGATAACCGAAAGCTATAGTAAAAGATACGGAGCGGAGAGCTCCGTATAAAGCAACAAACCCTGTTGCAGGTTCAGAACAATGGCCACAAGTTCCAAGCGTCTCTGTAGCTTAGCAACAGCTGCAGCCACACCCTTGCACAGCAACAGATCGAGGAAGGCAAGTAATAAAACTTACCTGAACATACTCCTGAATTTTGCCGGTTAACCGAGATTTTTGATTATTTAGGTGCCGGTAAATCAAAAGTTTCCTGTATATCCCTTTGCAGGCTCTTTGTGTTCTCCTCGCAGCTTACTTTCCCACCTAGCTTTGTATCATCAGCAAACTTGGATACATTGCATTCGGTCCTTCATCTAAGTCATTAATATAGATGGCAAATAGCTGAGGCCCAAACACTGATCCTTGCGGCACCCCACTAGTTACAGCCTGCCAACCGGAAAAAGACCCGTTTATCCCTACTCTCTGTTTTCTGTCCGTTAACCAATCCTCAATCCATGCTAATATAGGACCTCCAACCCCATGAGCCCTTATCTTCCTGTTCACTGGGCCTGTACCATAGTCACAGAGACATCAATGCCTTTCATGCCAGATAAATTACTGTTACTGCCTGTGCTTATAAAAAACAAAGAAAAACTTTCATTTATATAGCACCTTGCATGACCTCAGGACATCCGAAAGCACTTAACAGCCAATTAATTACTTCTTTGAAGTGTAGTCTGTTGGGAAACGCAGCAGCCAGTTTGCATTTTGCAAGCTCCCACAAACAGTAAAGAGGTAATGACCAGATAATCTGTTTTAGGTGTTGGTTGAGGGATAAATATTGGCCAGGACACCCGGGGAGAACTCCTCTGCTCTTCAATTTCTAAAAGAAATGCTACACTAGCTCCTTGCTGTTGTTCTACCACAGAAGCTCTTTCTATAACTGACCCTCACCAATTTAATTAAAGAATTCATAGCAATAATTCAGAATAGTTCAGAAGGCGGCCATTCCACCCATCACACCTGTGCTTGTGCTAAATCACCAACTGGAGAACTAGGTGTACAGGACTCAGATTCCACTTCTGACTTCTTAGTACTTTGTGGTCTGTCTAAAAGTTTATTAAACTAATATTTTCATTAAAATGTTACTGTACTTGCTTTCCTAGGATTTTCCTGGTTGGAATATCCCAAGCAGACAGTCAAATGGAAACTTTTTGCTTCTTGCATTTGTCCTGGGATTAAGGACAATTAGTTAATCCTGGCACTAACATACTAAAATAGGCCCACTCTTTTTCAGAAAATTAATCATTACATAGAATTCACAGCACAGAAACAAGCCATTCGGCCCAACTGGTCTGTGCCAGTGTTTATGATCCACACGAGCCTCCTTCCACCCTAACTCATCTAACCCCATCTGCATAACCTTCTGTTCCTTTCTCCCTCATGTGTTTATCTAGATTTCCCCTTAAATGCATCTGTACTATTCGCCTCAACTACTCCAAGTGGTAATAAGTTCCACATTCTCACCACTCTCTGGGTAAAGAGGTTTCTCCGGAATTCCTCATTGGATTTATTGGTGACTATCTCATATTTATGACCCCTCGTTCTGGACTTCCCCCACAAGTGGAAACATCTTCAAGTGTCTAATATAAATTGAAGTTTCACCTCTGACGTTAGACTATCATCATCATCATGACTATATTGCTTCAGTGCATCTTAAAAAACGTTATTTGACGATAGGAATAACTTCTAATTCTCGATGGCTGCACAATTCACAAACCTCGCATTTTAGTGTGGTAACAGTACGTGCTCTGGCATTTAATATTTTATCCAAGGCTACTTAAAACATCCGCAACACACTAATGGAATGGAAGACTACAATTGTAATTTGAGAAGAATAGTCTGAAACAAATATTATGGATCGGTGCTGGTAAATTTGTCTTCAGTGATTACACACTTGAACACTGCGATCAGCATTCGACCGCTGATTGCAGTTGCTAAATGAATTTTTATTCAGAACGGTTTCTGTTTCCGTAATGAGACACCAACTGAAACATCGTTTCAGGCAATGACAGCACGTGGAACAATCATGCAATTACTCAAAAGGCACAGCAGCATTTTTGAGAAGTGCTCCTCTTCTCAGCGCATCACGTTTAGCCGAGATTGTAAACATTTAAAACAAAAAGACAAAGAAAATGATAACTGTACATTGCTCATATTCACATTATTGAGCCACAAAAAACCAGGCTCTGATGTATTCTCCAGTGCTGAGAATCCAATCTACATACAAATGGCTTTATGGGCAAAATACAAAAGGCACTGATCACCATTTTAATGTATTGCATGATCAGAGCATTTTCAGCAAATTGAGAACAGTGTGAATTTTTTTTCTGGTCAATTCTGAAATTCAGTCTTTCGGTATAATATGGGATAGAAATTGGTACGTGTTGCGCCCATTTTTCAGGCGTAAATTGGGTGCAAATTGAGCAGTGGGATGGCCTGCATCGAATCAGCACTAGGGTTGGTCCCATCACTAAATTAGCAGGGCCAATTTTTTTTTTTTTTTTTTTTTTTTTTTTAGGCGTCCCGAGTGGCCACCTTAAGTAGGCATTAGGCTCCTTCAATATATTAATTAGGGTCCCAAGGCTTGTTAAAGGACCCCCGTGTAAAGTTATTTACCAATGAGCGGGGGCGCGCTCAGGATTCTTCAGCGGCCCCTGCGGGGGTGCCAATTAAAAGCACATTATTTTACATATACAGTTGGAGCAAGAGTAATTTGCCCCACTCCACAGCCCTGACGATTGTCTCCCGCACCCCCCCCCCACCACTTCAACCCGCCCCGCTACCCCCTCCCGGCCAGGCAGGCGGCCTTCAATTGATTTTCCAAACATGTAGCTGAGGCCCAAGGGCCAATTCCTGGCGCGCCTCGGGACTTCGGGTTTGGAAGCGCTGATTCCTCAGCGTTGAATCTGAAAAGGCTCCTGAGCAAAATCAAGCCCTTCATTTCTTAAACCCAGCAAGTGATGGTATGTCTCTGTGCGCTCTAAAATATTATTGTATATTGGTGCGATTTACTTGTCAAAAATACATTATACACAAATTGTTTGTCATACTGCTCACAATAAATAATAGGGTGTGTTGTTTTATAAGGACAAGGAACATTATGCCATGCAAAACATGGTTTAATATTCCGCTGCTGAACTGCAGGTGTGTGTGTACCCCTTTAAGGGTACAAAGTCTAATTGATAAGCACACTGGATGAGTCAAACATTGGGACGAATTGCTATTCAGACTGAATATCAAAACTCTGGCTTTGTTCATGGAAAGGTCATTTAAGAGCCTGCAGACATTGTGGCTCCAGTATTTTCTATTCCTGGAGTTTTCCTGTATTTTATTTTTAAGTGTGATCCAGAAATTTGCGTTAGACAAATGGGATGATATCCACGCTGTACAGAAACTGCATACGTACATACATAAAGTTTTTCAATAATGTAGCATTTAAAAGTGTAACCTAGCAGATAAATAAATCCAAAAGGTGGTCTATTTCAGGGTGCAGTTATCCTACCACTTTTTGCATCAAGGCAAAACAGTTTTCAATGGAACTATCGGAAGTCAGATTATAGATCCGACTCCCGAGTCCATTATAATAGAAAAAGTGGGAGAGTGGTTTTACACGTTCTGATAGGAACATCAGTTGCATTTGGATGGCCATGCTGTGGCAGGAAGACTGTGAAAACAAAATGCAGTGCTTTTGCTGCAAATTTGTGCTCTACAATCCGGATGCTGGTGTACTGTGTGCCTATACAATGTATACTCCCCGAAGGCTAGCAATGGTTGACTGCAACATTTTCACCAAAGCAAACAAAGAGAGGCACTGGGGTACAAATCTGTCTTTGGGCAGCAGCGCAAAACAACCAACAGCAAATGGACAACCCGCCAATCGATGTTCCCGTTAAGCCGCGCGGTGCTCTGGAGGTCCCGTGCAGGCCGCTTGCCGGCTTTACAAGGGGGAAAAAAACCGCACGCGCGCGGAAATTCAAAGGGCTGCGCTCCCCCCCCAAAAATTTAAGGGAACATTGCCGGCAATGCAAAAGAAAATGGCGCGGAGTGTAAAACGGGATGCCGATTCGCCATCGCTCATTTTGCGATGCCATAATGAATTTACACCCAGATATAACTCTAGTCTAACGGCCTGGGTGATAGGTGTGATCTAACTTAGTTACTCCAGCAATTGATGTTTATAATCTACAATATTATGAAGAACATTTTGTGCTATAGAGAAAAAAAACTGGAGAGAAAAAAATTACTGTAGCACTCATATTATTTGTGATATTCATCGTAAACAACTGTTGGTTCGTGCCTGGAATTATTAGTAAAGTCATTTTTCTGGCATTTAAAAAGTAAAATGCGTTTGTTCCACCTTGTCGAACTGTTTTGAAAATATGAGCAGTTTTATGCCATCTCTGCTACCTTGTGGTCAAGTCAGCGATGGTCAACCTTCAATAATTGTGTGAACTTCGTTACAGATAAAACCCATGATTGCACGAAAGAGGGGAAAAAAAGCTATGCCTGTTGTTCGTGTATTCTGTACCCATACACATATTTCTACGGCCACAGGTGAAAGATTTCAGACTTGCACAGCATCGTCATCATTGGTATAACAACAGAAAATGCTGGCAATACTCAGCAGGCCAGGCAGCATCCGTGGAGAGAGATCAACAGAGTTAACGTTTCAGGTCTGGGACCCTTCATCAGTCATCATTGTGTCTTCTCCCATTGATAGCCAATGCTACAACAATATCTGTTGGACATTTCATCAGCATGCACTAACACAGCAACAGCGTAATTAAATTCCAAACAAAGATTTGCCAATGACAGGCTTAAAATATATAGAGCAAGTAGACTGAAGATTCAGCAACAAAACCCAATTTATGTTGAGTTGAGGTGCATAAAATAAAGCACCTTCAAATGTTTATGTCATCTATAGAATCTATACCCATTAAAACAAGGTAAGTATCAGAGATAAATAGCCCATTAATTATGAGTCGGGCTGATGATGAACTTTTGTTATCCTCGGAGATTCGATATTGATGCCAAGATTAACTTAAGACCAGCATATGATGGAATAAAAGTATTTTACCCTCCAATTCTTTCCCCTCCTCTCCTTACTGTTCTTGAATATGGCTCACAAGCCCTGGGAACCCTGGCCCATGAGACCATTTTCCATGTGTGAGCCTAGACAGGGGGCGATTTTAACCCTACTCGCTCAGCAGAAACCTGGCGGGTGGGCAGCTAAAAATCGCCCTGGTTCTTACCTTGTCCTCGCCCATTTAAGACGGAGATGAGGAGGAATTTCTTCTCTCAGAGGGTCGTGAATCTTTGGAATTCTCTTCCCCAGTGAGCTATGGAGGCGGAGTCATTGAATATATTCAAGGCGGAGATTGACAGACATTTGAACTACAAGGGAGTCAAGGGGTATGGGGAGAGAGCGGGAAAGTGGTGTTGAGGACAAGATTGGATCAGCCATGATCTTATTGAATGGCGGAGCAGGCTCGAGGGGCCGATTGGCCGACTCCTGCTTCTTATGTTCTTATGTTGTCCGAAAGCCACCACGATCGTAACATCTGCAATTTTAACCCGCTCTCCTGAGTGGGCAGCAAGAACACGCGCCCGGAGCCAACAGGGTCTTCCTTTACACAGGCATGTGGTGGCCCGATGACATCATTGAGACCCGACTGTAATTTTAACTCAGGCCTGAGCGGGGAATCCACCTGGAGTTAAAGATCGGGGTCAGTAGGCGATGGGACTTCAATGGATTTTTTGGCTGCCTCGAGCTAGTTCCCAGCGACCACAACACGATGGTCTTGGTCGGTCAACAATAAGCCTCACCTGGGTTAACAGCCGCTGTGAGGGATTTCTACACTAAAAGTCTCAGTACTGAAAAACCAAAATGGGAATAACATCTTAAAAAAATAAATGCTGTTGTATTGGCAATAAATATCACACAGTAGACCCTTAAACATTTCATTCTGATATTGTGCACTCCAAGCCACTATAAAAATAAAGAGTGGGTGAATTATTCATGCCGAAACATTACTTATCAGACTGATGACAACACTGGGTTTGCTATACTTGAAGCCTGCCTTCAGCTTAAAAAACATGGAGGCAGAAGAAAAAAGGAGCTGTGAAGAAAGGTGAACAATGCCCAATTAAGACAACTCCTCGGGGCTAATTCGTTCTCTGCCCCGTGAAAATAGGTGAACTATGTTCTAGTGAAAGGTCTGACCCAAACATTAACCCCTCTTTCTCTTTCAGACAAGGGTATGAAAAGGATGTGGAGCCAGGGCAGGTGGGTGGAGTTAAAGATACAGATCAGCCATGGTCTTATTGAATGGAGGAACAGGCAGGAGGGGCTGAATGGCCTGCTCCTCTTCCTAAATGCTAGACTTAGAATCATAGAAATTTACAGCACGGAAGGAGGCCATTTTGGCCCATCGTGTCCGCGCCGGCCGACAAAGAGCTATCCAGCCTAATCCAACTTTCCAGCTCTTGGTCCCCATAGCCCTGTACGTTATGGCACTTCAGCTGCACATCCAAGCACTTTATAAATGTGGTCAGGGTTCCTGCCTCTGCCATCCTTTCAGGCAGTGAGTTCCAGACCCCCACAACCCTCTGGGTGAAGAAATTTCCCCTCAAATCCCCTCTAAACCTTCCACCAATTACTTTAAATCTGTGCCCCCTGGTTATTGACCCTTCTGATAAGGGAAATAGGTCCTTTCAATCCACTCTATCTAGACCCCTCATAATTTTATACGCCTCAATAAGGTCTCCCCTCAGCCTCCTCTGTTCCAAAGAAAACAACCCCAGCCTATCCAGTCTTTCCTCGTTGCTAAAATTCCCCAGTCCTGGCAACATCCTCGTAAATCTCCTCTGCACCCTCTCTAGTGCAATCACATCTTTCCTGTGATGTGGTGACCAGAACTACACGCAGTACTCTAGCTGAGGCCTAACTAGTGTTTTATACAGTTGAAGCATAACCCCCCTGCTCTTGTATTCTATGCCTCGGCTAATAAACCAAGCATTCCCTGTGCCTTCTTAACCACCTCATCTACTTTGGCCTGCAGGTTTTTTTTTTTTAAATTTACCTCAGATTTTCTACATTCTTCTCAATCCAGTCCCTTCCCCACTTTAGAAAATAAAAAAAATATTTATCACAAGTGGGAATCTGCACCTCAGTGATTGACCTCCAGCGCTTTGCGGTGTTGATCTGAGCTGAGCTCGCTCCAGCCCTGCAGGTGACGCGCCGCGCGGCCCCTTTGGTCGGTCGGTCGGTCGCGCGCCTCCCGGGCTGGCGCTCGCGCGCGTGCACGCCTCGCCTCGCGCACTTTCTCAAATGGAACAAAAAACAACCCCGCCGGCGAGCAACAACACCTGCAGCCTTGTTTTAGTTGCTGCTCCTCGCCCTCCCCACCTCCTCCCCTTTGCCATTGTTTCCATTTTTAAAAAAGAATGCAACAAACACTGCAATTTGCACACTTTCTAAATTAAAAAATACACATTTCTCTTTCATGTCTTATCCCTCTCTAGTTGCATTAAATAGGAAAATGCAAAAAAACATTCCGAGTGCCCCCCCCTTCCACTTTACAAGTGAAGATTATATCGGGAGGGAGGGAAATATTCCTCCCGAGCGCTGATATCCACAGTGCAACTATTACAAACATTTGCAAAAACAAAGTTTGCAATGAAACACTGGACCGATTCGTTCTTAAATAAAACACGAACTTGCAAATATAGCGTGTCCGGCAGTAAACTTATGTCTTAAAAAACCAATTGCTCAGCTAGCCCTGCCTTACCTGTTCTCCGACCTGATTCTATACCTCGAGCCCAAACTCACTGAAAACTGCAATGAACGATCCAGGCCGCGAAATAAGGAGCTCGCTTTAATAAAGCGATAAGATCGTCTTATTGGAGAAGGACGAAAGGGGCAGAGATCAAATCTCAACTTTTATGTTTATGTTTCCCCCCCCCCCTCCCTTGCCAGATTGAGTTATCTTGATCAAAGCTTTGCGTGATTGCGAGAATAGGGAATAAAAAAGGGGGAAGAGATGCACTGGGAAGAGGAAAGACCCGTCCTCGGGGAAGGGTTCCACCCTGAAAGGTGAAACTCACCTCTCCGATACTGACTGGCCTGTGCAGCTCCAGATTGGCTCAGTGCGACCGGCGTTTTAAGCCTTTTGTAACAACAGCCGAGGCGATTTCACCGTCTCTCCCTTATAACCGAAGAGTTAAATCGCTGAAAGCTTAAACCATCTCGCCTATTCATTAATGGCAGACTGTGATTTTTTTTTTTGGGTGGGGGGGGGGGGGGGGGTCCAGCTTGAGAAACGCATATTGAATTAAGATCACTGGCTTGCCCGTCGCAAGGTAACTCTCTATTGTAAATAATCACATAACTGGCGACATAGATTAAAAACGCAATATTGTTTTCCATTTATCTCAGTCGCCGCGCCAGAATACCTTCAGCCCTTTATTATTTATATATTTGTATGTCACCTTTAAAAAAAAAGTTATGGTTCAGCGATTCGATGAATTTTCTCGAAATCGCTGTTGCTATTTCATCAGCTGTGCTGCATTTAACAAAAGAGATACACGGGGGGGGGGGGGGGGTCCAGTGTTCAGGAGAAAGACAAGCGGAATTATTTGATATATATATATATTATTGCGATATAAAAACCGACACGGTGGGGTGGGTGGTGCGGGGCAGGAAGGGGATGATCGCTGCCCGGGTAAATGAGTCTGTGGTTTCCCCCCTCCCCCTGATTAATAATCGGCCTTTACAAAAAAATATTCTGATTTAAGACGACGAGAGAGACAGAGATAAGTACACAGCGTTTAAACCTTTCCAGATGGCTGGCACTCGCCGAGGTATTCGGTGAACATGCCCAATATACATAACTATATGATTAAAAGACTACTTGCATGGTTGACGCCTTGTGTACTCTCACCGCTTGTTGTCTACCGGGGATGCCCATCCCTCCACGCCAGTGGAATTTCAAAATCTAGACTTCAAAAACCCCAGCTCACACACACACACAATAAACCCAGCCAATATTTATTTGAAAAAAGCCAGCCCTATAGGGTGCATTTCAATCCTTCAGAGCCCCGTACACCATCTGATCCCTACAAATATTTCTTTTTTAAAAACTTACGAATCTCTCAATGAAATCTAAGTTGCATTGTTGCAATTCAATATAACAATGGGACATACAGAGGTGAGTGACACCACGTTAACACGCGTGGACCCGAGCACGAATGAGATCCCAATGTAGCAGCAGAGCATTTAAGCAAGTTAACGGTTCTTTGAACCCAGAGCATATACCAAAGTATCGCGCGTGAAGCTGGGATCTATCTTTGATATTACTTTCATTCTGCATGATGTTGGCAGAAAGGTTTTTTTTAATATATATATTTAGGGGAAGGGGAGAGGGAGTTTGTGTGCATTCGCCAGATGAAAGTTACATTTTGAAATTTTGAATATTTTATCTGGACTTGTGTTCACAGGGACCATATCAGGACGATTAACCGCACCGTTCTGTCGCACTTGCTGCCTATTATTATACAATATATATATATATTTAATATATTTAATTTAATATTGCATAACTCAAAACATTTCAGAACTCGCCCAATCTGCAGCAGCAATTTAAAAAAAAATTACATTTCAAGTGTGGGTATGAATCCCAAGTCAGAATGAGAAAATACAAAATATCTTTCACCTGCATCAAAATCGAAGTTTGCAAGTAATTGAAAAAATAATGTAACCCTGTGGGGAGAAAGGGGTCGGGGGAGGGGGTGGGGGGGGGATGCTGTAGTTTTAATGTGCTGCACTTATGTGGGCATTGTCGGAATAGAGGGCAACGTTAAAGTGTGCACACAAGAATTAAAAACGCTCCCATCAACGCATCTTCCATCTGCTTACTTGGCTCGACTCTCTGTGTTCAGCACCATGGCTCACCAAAATAAAAAAAAAACCACCACCACACACGAACAGGTTCTGGATGTTTCCGCCAATAAAGAGTTAAAGTAATGCAGTTTTCACCCCCCACCCTAATCACGTTTTACTGTGACATGATAAATATGTGAGGGGGAGAATTATTTCATGTAGCCAGTTCAGATCTCCGGGAGGCATCCGCTAAGGTGGAGAAGATACTCTGTAGACTGATCACCGTATGCCATTGCAAACAAGCGAAAGGGTTGTGCGTGTGTGTGAGAGAGAGAGAGAGAGAGAAAGGACCCAGCCTTTTAACATCATTACATCCTCACAGAGTTTCTTTTTAAAGTCAGCGCTGCGGCGGCACATCTATTTTTCCCCTTGTCTTCTTTTTTTTGCTGGTTGATATTCCCCAATAGATTGCAAGAAGCTGCATCGTCTGCATTTTTAACTTGAAGATGGATTGCCTGCACCGTCAAAGTCATCGGACTTTGCAACTAGACATTAGCTTGTCTCCGCCGCCCCTCTCCGTTCAGTCACAGAGAGTTCAGCCCGTCAATCGGGGCAGTAACGGGTCGAGGCAGACAATTCAAAGCCAGCACTGCCTCTCCACCACAGTTTAAAATAAAATAAAATAAACCCTCGCCTCGATTTCCAGTAAACACGATGTGGAAATGAACTAAAATGACGAAAGGTCATCGACCTGAAACGTTAACTCTCTCTCCCACAGATGCTGCCTGACCTGCTGAGCGTCTCCAGCAGTTTCTGTGTATATTTCAGATTTTTAGCACCCGCAGTATTTGTCAATACATGAATATGTCATTCGTTTTGGAAAGGAAACACATTTGCAAATTTCACAACTTTTATGACTGGGCTGCCCAATCTCTCCTAGCCCCCCTCCAATGTCCCATGTATTTATTTACCGCTAGTTTGCTCATTACGAGCGATAAATATAATGTAAAATTGGTGTTTATTTACATTGCTTCTGGTCTACTAGACAATACAAAATATAAAGAGAGGCACGTGAAAGAGAAGGAATTTCATTTCTTCCAGCCTCCAAACGTCACAAGCCGTACCTTGCAAGTCTTGTCCCGCACACACAGACACACACAGACAGACAAATCCAATACGATTCCCTCGGTTAAATCCCTTCCGACGAAGCGAGGTCGGTTCTGATGAGGCTACAAGCGCTGGGATGTGGCTCGGCGCTCCGATGCCCAGTGGCTCCGGGATGCTGGCAGTTCGGCTAGATCAACAAACAAAAAACCCCCCCACATAGCCCGGCCCTCTCCTTTTCTGCTGCAGATTCCGCTCTCCTCTCTCTCCTTCTCCTCTCCCTGGTACTCCGGTTAATGGCAAGCGCTCCTCCAGCCAGCCAACCTCGGGATGCACAGCACCGAAACCCCGCCCTTCACACCACCAACCGCACCATTTAAAAAGGAAATGGCCTGACTCACTTTCTGTTGCAGAGAGAGACTTCAGCCAACCAACCGCAATGAAACGTCAAGCAGACGGCGAGGCCGAAATTCAGTTGTTTAAATTCAACACAACAAAATAAAAACAGTGGGGAAATTAATTTACTTCGAGGGAAAGCTTGACATTTCTTGACTTGCACTTTGCCTTGAGGCCAATACAACCAACAGCTTTAATCGGACTGATCAGAGAATAAAGGTGAAATTGACCGCGAAATGTCCAGTCATCTCAGAAGTATTTTTTGAAGGTTGGAACATCGGGGACAAGAATTCAGGCCGTTCAGCCCCTCTTGGTGATCTGTACCTCAACTCCATTGACCCGCCTGAGCTCCATATCAAACAACAACTTGCATTTAAATAGCACCTTTAAGGTAGAGATGGAAGGGAGGGAGGAACTCAAGAAAATTACAATCACCAGGGAAGTGGTACTGAGCAAATTGTTGGAGCTGCGGGCTGACAAGTCCCCGGGTCCTGATGGACTTCATCCTAGGGTCTTAAAAGAAGTGGCTAGTGAGATAGTTGATGCGTTGGTTTTAATTTTCCCAAATTCCCTAGATTCGGGGAAGGTTCCATTAGATTGGAAAATAGTGAATGTAACTCCTTTATTCAAAAAGGGAGGGAGACAGAAAGCAGGAAACTAGAGGCCAGTTAGCTTAACATCTGTCATAGGGAAGATGTTAGAAGCTATTATTAAAGACGTTATAGCAGGGCACTTAGAAAAGTTCAAGGTAATCAGGCAGAGTCAACATGGTTTTGTGAAAGGGAAATCATGTTTAACCAATTTACTGGAGTTCTTTGAGGAGGTAACATGTGCTGTGGATAAAGGGGAACTGGTGGATGTACTGTACTTAGATTTCCAGAAGGCATTTGATAAGGTGCCACATCAAAGGTTATTGCAGGAAGTAAAAGCTCATGGTGTAGGGGGTAACATATTGGCATGGATAGAAGATTGGCTAGCTAACAGGAAACAGAGTAGGCATAAATGGGTCATTTTCTGGTTGGCAAGATGTAATGAGTGGTGTGCCTCAGGGATCAGTGCTGGGGCCTCAACTTTTTACAATTTACATAAATGACTTGAATGAAGGGACCGAAGTTATGGCTGCTAAATTTGCTGATGACACAAAGATAGGTAGGAAAGTAAATTGTGAAGAGGACATAAGGAGGCTACAAAGGGATATAGATAGGTTAAGTGAGTGGGCAAAGATCTGGCAAATGGAGTATAATGTGGGAAAATGTGAAATTGTCCATTTTGGCAGGAAGAATAGAAAAGAAGCATATTATCTAAAGGTGAGCGATTGCAGAGCTCTGAGATGCAGAGGGATCTGGATGTCCTAATTCATGAATCGCAAAAGGTTAGTATGCAGGTAGAGCAAGTTATTAGGAAAGCTAATAGAATGTTGTTGTTTATTGCGAGGGGAATTGAGTACAAAAGTAGGGAGGTTATGCTCCAGTTATACAGGGCATTGGTGAGACCACATCTGGAGTACTGTGTACAGTATTGGTCTCATTATTTAAGGAAGGGTGTAAATGCATTGGAAGCAGTTCAGAGAAGGTTTACTAGGCTAATACCTGGAATGTACGGGTGTCTTATGAGGAAAGGTTGGACAGGCTAGGCTTGTATCTGCTGGAGTTTAGAAGAGTAAGAGGTGACTTGATTGAAACAAATAAGACCCTAAGGGGTCTTGACAGGGTGGATGTGGAGAGGATGTTTCCTCTTGTGGGAGAATCTAGAACTAGGGGTTACTGTTTAAAAATAAGGGGTCGTCCAGTTAAGACAGAGATGAGGAGAAATTTTTTCTCACAGAGGGTCATGAGTCTTTGGAACTCTCTTCCTCAGAGGGCGGTGGAAGCAGAGTCTTTGAACATTTTTAAGGCAGAGGTAGATAGGTTCTTGATAAGCAAGGGGGTGAAAGGTTATCGGGGGTAGGCGGGAATGTGGAGTAATCAGATCAGCCATGATCTTATTGAATGGCGGAGCAGGCTCGAAGGGCCGAGTGGCCTACTCCTGCTCCTAATTCGTATGTTCGTATGTAGTAAAATGCACTAAGGTGTTTCACAGGAGCGTTCTTAGACAAAGTTTGACACTGAGCCACATAAAGCGATATTTGGCCAGGTTGGTCAAAAAGGTCGGTTTTAAGGAGCATCTTAAAGGAGTAGAGAGAGGCAGAGAGGTTTAGGGAGGGAATTCCAGAGCTTAGAGCCTAGGCAGCTGAAGGCACGACTGCCAGTATTGGGGTGATGGAAATCATGGATGTGCAGGAGGCCAGAATTGGAGGAGCGCAGAGAGCTCAGAGGGTTGTAAGGCTGGAGGAGGTAACAGAGACAGGATCATAGAATCATAGAAATTTACAGGACAGAAGGAGGCCATTTGGCCCATTGTTTCAATGCTGGTCGAAAAAGAGCTACCCAGCCTAATCCCACTTTCCAGCTCTTGGTCCGTAGCCTTGTAGGTTACGGCACTTCAAATGCATATCCAAGTACTTTTTAAATGTGATGAGGTGTTCTGCCTCGACCACCCTTTCATGCAGTGAGTTCCAGACCCTCACCACACCCTCTGGATGAAAGAAATTCTCCCCAACTCCCCTTCTAATCCTTTTACCAATTATTTTAAATCTAACCCCTCTGACCTCTCTGCAAAGGGAAGTTGGTCCTTCCTCTGCACTCTATCTGGGCCCCTAGGGCAAGGATGGGGCAAGGCCATGGAGGGATTTGAAAACAAAGATGAGAATTTTAAAATTCAAGGCTCTGCTGGACTGGGAGCCAAGGTAGGTCAGCGAGCACAGGGGTGATGGGTGAACGGGACTTGGTGCGAGTTAGGACACGGGCAGCAGAGGTTTGGATGAGCTCAGTGTACGGAGGGTGGAAGGCGGGAGGCTGGCCAGGTGGGCATTGGAATAGTCGAGTTGAGAGGTAACAAAGGAATTGATGAGGGTGTCAGCAGCAAATGGGTTGAGGCAGGGGCGGAGACGGGTTATATTACGGAGGTGGAAGTAGGTTGATGGATAGGAGATGGGGCCGGTAGCTCTGCTCGGGGTCAAATAAGAGGCCAATGTTGCGAACAGTCTGGTTCAGCCACAGCCCGTGGCCAGGGACAGGGATGGAGTCGGTGGCTGGGGATCAGAGTTTGTCCCTTGACACCCCAACCTGACAGAAATCTATCACTCTCAGTCTTGAAAGCTCCAATTGGTCCAGCCTTCAAAGCCTTTTGGGGGCAGAGAATTCAGATTTCTATTTAAATATAATTGGTTAACAATTAACGAGTTGGAAAGAAGCAAAGGAGATTCACTGAACAAATGGCAAACTTTACACACAACACTTGGATACTTTTATCCATATTACTATAATCAGTGCTCCTCCGAATGTTTTTTAATTCGTTCTGGGATGTGGGTGTCGCTGGCAGGGCCAGCATTTATTGCCCATCCATAGTTGCCCTTGAGAAGGTGGTGGTGAGCTGCCTTCTTGAACCACTGCAGTCCCGTGTGGTGAAGGTACTCCCACAGTGCTGTAGGGAAGGAGTTCCAGGATTTTGACCCAGCGACGATGAAGGATCGGCGATATACTTCTAAGTCAGGATGGTGTGTGACTTGGAGGGGAACTTGGAGGTGGCGGTGTTCCCATGCGCCTGCTGCCCTTGTCCTTCTAGGTGGAAGAGGTCGCGGATTTGGGAGGTGCTGCCGAAGAAGCCTTGGTGAGTTGCTGCAGTACATCTTGTAGATGGTACACACTGAAGCCACGGTGCGCCAGTGGTGGAGGGAGTGAATGTTTAAGGTGTTGGATGGGATGCCAATCAAGCGGGCTGCTTTGTCCTGGACGGTGTCGAGCTTCTTGAGTGTTGTTGGAGCTGCACTCATCCAAGCAAGTGGGGAGTAATCCATTAAACTTCTGACTTGTAGATGGTGGTAAGGTGTTGGGGAGTCAGGAAGTGAGAAACTCGCCGCAGAATACCCAGCCTCTGACCCACTCTTATTGCCACAGTATTTATGTGGCTGGTCCAGTTCAGTTTCTGGTCAATGGTAACCTTCCCTGGATGTTGATGGTGGTGTGTGGTTAGACTCTCACTTGTTGGATATAGTCATTGCCTGGCACTTGTGTGGAGCGAATGTTACCTGCCACTTATCAGCCTAAGCCTGAATGTCGTCCAGGCCTTGCTGCATGCGGGCATGGACTGCTTCATTTTCTGAGGAGTTGCAAATGGAACTGAACACTGCAATCATCAGCGAACTTCTCCACTTCTGACCTTATGATGGAGGGAAGGTCATTGATGAAGTAGCTGAAGATGATTGGGCCTAGGACACTGCCCCGAGGAACTCCTGGAGTCCTTGGGCTGAGATGATTGACCTCCAACAACCACAACCATCTTCCTTTGTGCTAGGTATGACTCCAGCCAGGGGAGAGTTCCCCCCCGGCCCCCGATTCCCATTGACTTCAGTTTTACTAGGGCTCCTTGATGCCACATTCGGTCAAATGGTGCCTTGATGTCAAGTGCAGTCACGCTGACCTCACCTCTGGAATTCAGCTCTTTTGTCCATGTTTGGACCAAAGCTGTAATAAGGTTTCGAGCTGAGTGGCCCTGGCGGAACCCAAACTGAGCATCAGTGAGCAGGTTACTGGTGAGCAAGTGCTGCTTGATAGCACTGTCGATGACACCTTCCATCACTTTTCTGATGATTGAGAGTAGACTGATAGGGCGGTAGTTGGCCTGATTGGATTTGTCCTGTTTTTTGTGGACAGGACACACCTGGGCAGTTTTCCACATTGTTGGGAAGATCCAGCGTTGTAGCTGTACTGGAACAGCTTGGCTAGAGGCACGGCTAGGTCTAGAGCACAAGTCTTCAGCACGACAGCCGGGATGCTGTCAGGGCCCATAGCCTTTGCTGTATCCAGTGCACTCAGCCGTTTCTTGATATCACGTGGAGTGAATCGAATTGGCTGAATACTGGCTTCTGTGATGGTGGGGATCTCAGGAAGAGGCCGATATGGATCATCCACTCGGCACTTCTGGCTGAAGATGGTTGCAAACCTTCAGCCTTGTCTTTTGCACTCGCGTGCTGGGCTCCACCATCATTGAGGACGGGGATATTCATGGATCCTCCTCCGCCCATTAGTTGTTTAATTGTCCACCACCATTCACGACTGGGTGTGCCAGGACTGCAGAGCTTTGATCTGATCCGTTGATTGTGGGATCGCTTAGCCCTGTCTGTAGCATGCTGCTTCCGCTTTTTAGCATGCATGTAGTCCTTTGTTGCAGCTTCCCCAGGTTGGCACCTCATATTTAGGTACGCCTGGTGCTGCTCCTTCCATCCTCTTCTGCACTCCTCATTGAACCAGGGTTGGCCCCCTGGCTTGATGGTAATGGTAGAGTGAAGGATGAGGTTACAGATTGTGGTGGAAATTTTTTTGCTGCTGCTGATGGCCCACAGCACCCAGTTTTGAGCTGCTAGATCTGTTCTGAATCTATCCCATTTAGCACGGTGGTAGTGCCACACAACACAATGAAGGGTGTCCTCAGTGTGAAGACTGTGCAATGGTCACTGCTACCAATGCTGTCATGGAAAGATGCATCTGCGACAGGTAGATTGGTGAGGACGAGGTCAAATAGGTTTTTCCCTCGTGTTGGTTCCCTCACCACCTGCCGCAGACCCAGTCTGGCAGCTATGTCCTCCAGGACAGGGCCAGCTCGGTCAGTAGAGGTGCTCCTGAGCCACTCTTGGTGATGGATATTGAAGTCCCCCACCCAGAGTACATTTTGTGCCCTTGTTGCCCTCAGTGCTTCTCCCAAGTGGTGTTCAACATGTAGCAGTACTGATTCATCAGCTGAGGGAGGGCAGTAGGTAGGTGATAATCAGCAAGAGGTTTCCTTGCCCATGCTTAACCAGAAGCCATGAGATTTCATGGGGTCCGGAGTCAATGTTGAGGACTCCCAGGGCCATTCCCTCCTGACTCCTCACCAAGAGCAGCGACAAGAGTGGGCCTGGTTGGGGATGGAGCGGAGCCAGGGGAATAAAGAGCAGAGGAGAGAGAGCAAAAAAAAAATCAAGGAGTGGCATCACAGGGCAACAGGTAGGTGATTGGTTGGTGTGGTATTACAGTTTTTTTTGTCTCTAAGCTGGCTAAGATACTGTAAATTGCTATAACTTTACTTTATTAAATTAGTAACTAAAACTAGATAAACCAATTAAGTAATAAAACTAAAATAATTGATAAAAAAACATTAATTAACTAATCAAATAAATAAAGAAGGTTAGATAGACATGACAGGGCATGTGGTGCACCATAACTGCAGCATGTGGGAGTTTGTGGAGACCAGCAAGATCCCAAGCAACCACATCTGTGGTAGATGTCTGCAGCTCGGGGAACTTCGGCTCAGAGTTGTTGAGCTGGGGTACGAGGTGCAGACATTGTGGGGCATCAGGGAGGGGGAGAGTTACCTGGACACTTTGTTCCAGGAGGCAGTCACACCCCTTAGGTTAAGCAGCACCTTAGAGTTTGTCAGTGGTCAGGGACAGGAGGGAATGACTGCGAGTCAGGATAATATGGGGACCAAGGGTGCAGTGATGGAGGAGCCTCGGCCCTTGACTTTGACCAACAGGTATGAGATACTTGCTACCTGTGGGGATGAGAACAAGGACTGCAGGGTAGATGAGCAGGGGTTGGATCGGGTGGATGCGGGGAGGATGTTCCCGATGATGGGTGAAACTAGAACTAGGGGGCATAGTCTTAGAATAAGGGGCTGCTCTTTCAAAACTGAGATGAGGAGGAACTACTTCACTCAGAGGGTGGTAGGTCCATGGAATATGCTGCCCCAAAAAGCTGTCGAAGCTACATCATTACATAAATTTAAAACAGAAATAGACAGTTTCCTAGAAGAAAAGGGAATTAAGGGTTACGGGGAGCGGGCAAGAATTTGGACATGAGTCTAGGTTTGGATCGGTCATGGCCCTGTGGGTAGCGGAGCAGGCCCAGGGGCCGTGTAGCCTGATCCTGCTCCTGTTTCGTGTGTCTAATTCTGTTAGATTCAGGAGATAGTCCTGTGATAGTGGATTGGCGGTTAGGATCAGATCAGCCATGATCTTATTGAATGGCGGAGCAGGCTCGAGGGGCCGATTGGCCTACTCCTGCTCCTATTTCTTATGTTCTTATGTTCAAACTGCCCACGGCACCATGGTACAGGAGGCCATTCAAGCGGGGGGAGTGAAAAGGAATGTGGTAGTGCTAGGGAACAGTATAGTCAAAGGGATAGATACTGTTCTCTGTAGCCGCGACCGGGAGTTCTGAAGGTTGTTTTGCCTGCCTGGGTAAAGGATGTCTTCTCGTGGCTGGAGAAGAACTTGGAGCGAGAGGGGGAGGATCCAGTTGTCGTGGTACATGTGGGAACCAACAGCATAGGTAGAACTAGGAATGAGGTCCTGCTGAGAGAGTTTGAGGAGCTAGGGCTGAAATTAAAACGCAGAACTTCACAGGTAATAATCTCTGGATTGTTACCTGAGCCATGTGCAAATTGGCATAGGGACAAACAGATTAGAAGGTTAAATGCGTGGCTCAAAGAGTGGTGTGGGAGGCAGGGGTTTCACTTCATGGGGCACTGGCACCAGTACTGGGGAAAGAGAACTGTTCCGTGGGGACGGGCTTCACTTAAAACGGCTGGGACCAGTGTCCTGGTAAATCGAATAACTAGGGTGGTAGATAAGGCTTTAAACTAATGAAGGGAGGGTGTGAGGATTCGGGAAAGGGTAAATTAGAAGCAGTAAGAGAAATGTCAAGGCAGTAGAGCAGAGTAGTGATCTGGGTGAAGATAAGCAGAGTGGGTTAGGAAGGGACAGAAAGATTAATAAAGATAATAGGGAATCAAAAAAGTGACATCAGGGAAAAATAGAAAAAAAGTTAAAACTAAAGGTACTATATCTGAATGCATGAAGCATTTGCAACAAAATAGATGAATTGATAGCACAGGTAGAAATAAATGGGTTTTGATTTAATAGCCATTACAGAGACGTGGTGGCAGAGTGAACAAGGTTGGGAACGAATTATTCTCGGATATTTGACTTTTAGAAGAGACAAGCAGAATGGGAAAAGAGGAGGGGTAGCCCTGATAATAAAGAAGGGAATAAAGACAGTGGAGAGAAAGGAACTTGGCTCGGGAAAAAAAATGTAGAATCAATTTGGGTGGAGCTAATATGCAACAAGGAGCAGAAAACATTAGTGGGAGTAATCTATAGGCCCCCTAACAGTGGTTGTAGTATCGGCAAAGCATAAATCGGGAAATTAGAGGTGCATGTAATAAGGGTAATACAATAATCATGGGGGACTTTAACTTTCATATAGACTGGGCAAACCAAATTTGCAGAATTAGCACCATGGA
Organism: Somniosus microcephalus; assembly: GCF_052327205.1. Taxonomy (NCBI): domain Eukaryota; kingdom Metazoa; phylum Chordata; class Chondrichthyes; order Squaliformes; family Somniosidae; genus Somniosus; species Somniosus microcephalus. Next base: position 23,291,046 of record NC_140998.1, read on the forward strand.
AGAGTTCATGGAATGCATTCAAGATAGTTTTCTAGATCAGTATGTCAAGGAATCTTCGAGGGAACTGGTTATTTTAGGTCTAGTATTGTGCAATGACACAGGGTTAATTAATAACCTTGTAGTAAAGGAGCCTCTGGGGAGCAGTGATCATAATTTGATAGAAATTTATTTTGAGTTTGAGAGTGATTTAGCTGAGTCCGAAACTAGGGTCCTAAACCTGAATAAAGCAAACTACGTAGATATGAGAGGCGAGTTGGCTAAGGTAGGTTGGGAAACCAGATTAAAAGGTGTGACAGTAGAAAAGCAATGGCAAACATTTGAAGAAATAATTCATAATTCACGACAAATATACATTCCTTTAAGGAATAAAAACACCACGGGAAAAATGGTCCAACCGTGGCTAACAAGAGGAATTAAAGATAGCATTAGATAAAGGAAGAGGCTTATAATGTTGCCAAAAAGAGTAGTAAGCCTGAGGATTGAGAGGATTTTAGAATTCAGCAAAGGAGGACCAAGAAATTGATAAAGAAAGGGAAAATAGAATATGAGAGTAAACTAGCAAGAGACATAAAAACAGAATGTAAAAGCTTCTTTAGGTATGTAAAAAGGAAAAGATTAGCAAAAGTAAATGTGGGTCCCTTACAGGCTGAAACAAGAGAAATTATAATGGGGAATAAGGGAATAGCAGAGAAATTAAACAAATACTTTGGCCGCAATTTTGCAAATGGATGCGGCTTGGGAGCATGTCAGCTGGTTTCTGGGTTCCAGTCCCGCCCCCAACTGCATCCGGCCCACGGACATGATTTTTACATCGATTGGCCTTGTTAAGTCCGCCCTGCGGGCTTGCTGGCCATTTGAGAGGAAGCTGGTCAGATGACGCCATTTGATGACGCATCATCTGCCGGTTTTCTTAAAGGGACCATGCACAGTTTTTCTTTGACAGCTCATTTCTCAGTGTTTGACAGCATTGAGGTGCTGCAAACACAGACAATGACTGTTCACAGGTGAGCTCTTGCACCCAGGCTCTCCAATGACTCTCTCAATAGGCTAGAACAGATGGCAGCTGCAGGTGAGGTTACAGAAGCGATCTGTCACTGGTAAGAGAGGTTCTCCCAATGACGTGGGACTAGACAGTCAATTCAAAACTTGTTATCTACAGAAAAGTGTAAATGCATTAAAAATGATTTTCCCAACATTTTCTTACCCCTGAAACTCACCAGTGCACCATTGGATCCTTCACACCACTTCTGCAGCTGTCATCAATACAGAAACATTACAGCAGACTCACAACATGCCACACTTACCTGGCGTGGTGTCCGGACGTCGGGGAACCCAAGGCAGAAGCAGCAAAATTGAAAAAGAGCCTGTTAACAAGTATCAAGTACCTGTTAACAGCCAGGTAAGTGGCTATAATCCTCTTCCCGCCGCTAGGTGTTGGGTCCATGCACAAATCGGGGACCCAACACTAGGGAAGATTGATTGGAGGCAGGTTGACAGCGAGTTTCCTACTCACTGTCAATCTTTGCGATTTTGACAGCGGTCCCGCCTCCAATCCCACACTCTGAGGACCAGCAAAATTCTGGCCTTTGTATCTGCCTTCACAGAAGACGATGTGAAAAACCTCCCGGAAATAGTCGCGAACCAAGGGTCTAGTGAGAATGAGGAACTGAAAGAAATTGATATTAGTAAAAAAATAGTACTGGAGAAATTAATGGGACTGAAAGCCGATAAATCCCCTGGACCTGATGGCCTACATCCTCGGGTTTTAAAAGAGGTGGCTATAGAGATAGTGGATGCATTGGTTGTCATCCTCCAAAATTCCATAGATTCTAGAAAGGTTCCCACGGATTGGAAGGTAGCAAATGTAACCCCACTATTTAAGAAAGGAGGGAGAGAGAAAACGGGGAACTACAGACCAGTTAGCCTGACATCAATAGCAGGGAAAATGCTAGAATCTATTATTATGGACGTGGTAACAGGGCACTTAGAAAATAATAATAGGATTAGGCAAAGTCAGCACGAATTTATGAAAGGGGAATCATGTTTGACAAATCTGTTAGAGTTTTTTGAGGTTGCAGAATAGATAAGGGGGAACCGGCGGTTGTGGTGTATTTGGATTTTCAGAAGGCATTCGATAAAGTATAAGAGGTTATTAAGCAAAATTAGGGCTCATGGGATTGGGGGTAATATACTCGCATGGATTGAGGATTGGTTAACGGACAGAAAACAGAGAGTAGGAATAAACGGGTCATGTTCGGGTTGGCAGGCTGTAACTAGTGGGGTACCGCAAGGATCAGTGCTTGGGCCTCAGCTATTCACAATCTATATCAATGATTTGGATGAGGGGACCAAATGTAATATATCCAAGTTTGCGGATGATACAAAGCTAGATGGGATTGTAAGTTATGAGGAGGATGCAAAGAGGCTTCAATGGGATATAGACAGGCTAAGTGAATGGGCAAGAACATGGCAAATGTAATATAATGTGGAGAAATGTGAAGTTATCCACTTTGGTAGGAAAAATAGAAAAGCTGAGTATTTTTTAAATGGTGAGAGATTGGGAAATGTTGGTGTTCAGAGGGACCTGGGTGTCCTTGTACACGAATCACTGAAAGTTAACATGCAGGTACAGCAAGCAATTAGGAAAGCAAATGGTATGTTGGCCTTTATTACAAGAGGATTTGAGTATAAGTGTAAAGACGTCTTACTGCAATTATATAGGGCCCTGGTGAGACCACAGCTGGAGTATTGTGTATAGTTTTGGTATCCTTACCTAAGGAAGGATATACTTGCCATAGAGGGAGTGCAATGAAGGTTCACCAGACTGAGTCCTGGGATGGGACAATTGTCCTATGATGAGAGATTGAGTAGACCAGACCTACAGGAAACTTTGGTTTATCCGGAGGTTAAAAGTCCGGAAAGCTCTATCTACCGGCAAAATTCAGGAGCCGTTTCCTATAAGTTTTTTTACTTCTCGTTGCTTTTTTTTTTCCCAGTCAGGCTCTGCAAGGTCTGTAGCTAAGCAACAGCTTCAGCTAGAGACGCTTTTAAGCTGCAGCCGACTGTTTTGAAGCTGTTGCTAAGCAACAGGGTTTGTTGATTCACACAGAGCTGAAAATCTCCGTATGTTTCAACATTAGCGCTGGTTTGTCCGGCAGTTTTGATCTAACGGCAACAGCTCAGTCCCGTCAGTGCCGGATATCACAAAGTTTCCTGTATATTCTCTAGAGTTTAGAAGAATGAGAGGTGATCGCATTGAAACATACAAAATTCTTACAGGGTTTGACAGGATAGATGCAGGGAGAATGTCGAAGGTTGTTTTTGTGACTGGAAGCCTGTGGCCAGTGGGGTACCACAGGGATCGGTGCTGGGTCCCTTGCTGTTTGTGGTCTACATTAATGACTTGGATATGAATGTAAAGGGTATGATCAGTAAGTTCGCGGATGATACAAAAATTGGTAGGGTGGTAAATAGCGAGGAGGGTAGCTTCAGTCTGCAGGACGATATAGATGGGTTGGTCAGATGGGCGGAACAGTGGCAAATGGAATTTAACCCGGAAAAGTGCGAGGTGATGCACTTTGGGGGGACTAACAAGGCAAAGGAATACACAATGAATGGAAAGACCCTAGGCAAGACGGAGGGTCAGAGGGATCTGGGTGTGCAAGTACACAGATCCCTGAAGGCGGCGGAACAGGTGGATAAGGTGGTAAAAAAGGCATATGGGATACTTGCCTTCATTAGCCGAGGCATTGAATATAAGAGCAAGGAGGTTATGATGGAGCTGTATAAAACACTGGTTAGGCCACAGCTGGAATATTGTGTGCAGTTCTGGACGCCACACTACAGGAAGGATGTGATCGCGTTAGAGAGGGTGCAGAGGAGGTTCACCAGGATGTTACCAGGGCTGGAGCGCTTCAGCTATGAAGAGAGACTGGGCAGGTTGGGTTTGTTTTCCTTGGAGCTGAGGAGGCTGAGGGGGGACATGATTGAGGTGTACAAAATTATGAGGGGCATAGATAGGATGGATGCTGAGGAGCTTTTTCCCTTAGTAGAGGGGTCGATAACTAGGGGGCATAGATTCAAGGTAAAGAGCGGGAGGTTTAGAGGGGATTTGAGAAAGAACTTTTTCACCCAGAGGGTGGTTGGAGTCTGGAACTCACTGCCTGAAAGGGTTGTGGAGGCAGAAACCCTCACAACATTTAAGAAGCATTTGGATGTGCACTTGAAATGCCATAGCATACAAGGCTACGGGCCAAATGCTGGAATATGGGATTAGATTAGACAGGGCTTGATGGCCGGCGCGGACACGATGGGCCGAAGGGCCTCTATCCGTGCTGTATTACTCTATGACTCCATGACTCTAATGTTTTCCCTGGCTGGGGAGCCTAGAACCAAGGGTCACAGTCTCAGAATAAGGGGTTGGTCATTTAGAACTGAGGTGAGGAGAAATTTCTTCACTCAGAGGGTGGTGAATCTTTGGAATTCTCTACCCCAGAGGGCTGTGGAGGCTCAGTCATTGAGTATATTCAAGACAGAGATCGATAGATTTTTGGATATTAAGGGAATCAAGGGATATGGGGATAGTACAGGAAAGCGGAGTTGAGGTAGAAGATCAGCCATGATCTTATTGAATAGTGGAGCAGGCTCGAGGGGCCGAATGGCCTACTCCTGCTCCTATTTTTTATGTCTATATACCACTGTGCCACCACCTCTGGTGGGTCATTCCTGCCAGTGGGACAGGACATACCCAGGACAGGATGGTGATGGAGGAGTCTGGGACATTGCTGAAAGGTATGATTCTGTGATGACTATTTCAGGCTGTTGCTTGACTAGTCTGTGGAGCAGCTCTCCCAATTTTGGCACAAGTCCCCAGATGTTAGTGAGGAGGACTTTGTAGTGTCGACTGGGCTGGGTGTGCTGTTGTCGTGTCTGAAGCCGGTGCCTCGGTTGATGCCGGGTGGTCCATCCAGTTTTATTCTTATTGAGGCAGAAATTCCGATCCCTACAGATGTGTACGCGCTGTGTACTCACCCGTAGGGCCAACGGAAATGCCAGTTTTAGGTATGCACTGCGCATGCGCTGGAAACCGGCATTTCTGATCTGTCAAGAAAGCATTTCTCCACTTCACCTGACGAAGGAGCAGCGCTCCGAAAGCTTGTGATTTCAAATAAAGCTGTTGGACTATAACCTGGTGTTGTGTGACTTCTTACATTTGTCCACCCCAGTCCAACTCCGGCATCTCCACACCAAGAAAGCTCTTGACAGATCCTTCGGCTGCCCGGGAGCAGGGCCTCTGCGGGTGGAGAGTTCTGTTTTTTGGAGACTCTTCGCCCGCAGAAAACACTTACAATTCTTGCGCCTGTAAAAGCAAGGCCTGCTTTTACCAGGATAAGAGTTGAAAAAAGTAAAAGAAAAATTTCCACTGATTTATCATTTAAAAATACTTTAAAGAAAGGTAAGTTTATTTTTAGCCCCGTTAAAAACTTTAATTATTTTTTTCAAAAAATAAAATTTTTGTTTAAAATACTTAATTTATTGTAATTTAAAGTCATTTTAAAAATGTGATTAAGAAAAAAAAATTATTTAAAGTTTTGCTATGTTTTGGGGGTGATCTCTATTCATATATTTGACAGGTCTTCCTGTCAAATGTATGAAGGGAGATTCCCTTCTCTGACTGGCTTCCCAGGGCCCACGTGATCCCAGGGACGCTGCGAACCGCCTGCGCCCCTGGGATATGTGGGCCCTGCGCACCGGCAGTTTGGGGTGGCCCACCAACGGAGCTCTGCGCCTCCTGGGAGCCCTCCAGTCCAGGCGCAGATTTTTCCAGATCGCAGCCCTGCGCCCACGGGAGGCCTGCGATCGGAATATCTGGGCCACTATTGTTTCTCGTAGCAGTTTGTTACAATGGAGTGTCTCGCTAGGCCATCTCAGAGGGCAGTTAAGAGTCAACCGCATTGCTGTGGGTCCGGAGTCACATATAGGCCAGACCGGGTAAGGACGGCAGATTTCCTTCCCTAAAGGATATTAGCGAAGCAGATGGGTTTTTACAACAATCCGGTAGTTTCATGGTCACCATTACTGATACTAGCTTTTTATTCCAGATTTATTTAATTCACTGAATTTAAATTCCACAGCTGCCATGGCGGGATTATGAATTCATGTCTCCGGATCATTAGTCTAAGCCTCTGAATTACTCGTCCAGTAACATAATCATTATACTAACCTTCTTCTCTTCTTACTTTCTCAGCCTTCCCTTCCCCCTAAAATCTGCAAGTTTTTAATACCCAATCTTAGTTTCACCTAATCACTACTTCTTGATCTATATATTCCTGGTATTTTTTTCCTGGTGTTTTTTCCACCTTGCTGATACCTTGCACTGTGAGACTTTTAACCCTTCAGTTAGATTTCTCAATGATTACTTTGAAAGATTTTTTTTTTCAAATGCTGCATGTGGTGCATGTAGTCTTGAAGCGCGTGGTGCTGACAATAGGAGTCCAAAGTATGAAAGCAATCCATTTTCCTACACTGAAACCTTGTTATGCTACTGAAACCGTCATGGGCTTAAAAAATACAGTACCGCTTCAAAAAGAATGCAATAGTTTGCAAGTTTGGAAACACGGCTGGGCCAGACGTGTATATATTTTAAAAGCAGTCTCCCTTTTCATCCCGTACAGGAACAAATACCTTATCACAATCAATCTATTCAGCATTTATTTGACCATTCCCATCCCTTCCAAGTGTCAGGATTGCTATTGGTCCAATGAAGGCTCATTTTCTTCTTTCTGATTGGTTAATTGTCAACCAATCAAATTTAAAAAGAAATGGGCGACCATCATAAAGCTAATTCTGAGATAACTTGGCAGTTCCCAGCCATCTTCAACTTCATTCTCTTGCCAGCCCAAGAAACATAGGAACAGGAGGAGGCCATTCAACCCCCCTGAGCCTGTTCCGCCATTTAATTAGATCATGGCCGATCTGTTGGCGTAACTCCATCTGGTTCTGTAACCCTTAATAACTTTGCCTAACAAAAATCTATCAATCTCTGATGTAAGCCCCCAAAGTGCGGACCAAGTGATATACAGGGTCGACGACACTGGCTTGTCGAAAGAAAGACAGACCCAATAATTGAAGTCAAAACGGTTTATTCAGGCCTGGGGAGCTGTGGCTCTTGCGTCCCAACACAAGGCTCCGACTCCACCGAATCTCTTGAGGTTTACACAGTTATACACATAGTCCGAGACCTCCTACTAAAAGAGGTCCAATCGATTTTAAAGTCTATACATTAATCACTAACTAGGTGTGTCCAACTTATACAAGGTAACCTATAACATAAGTTTCACTTTTCACTGCAGGGGCCTGTGGACCCTCTGATTTCTTGGAAATGAGTCATCAGGACATGTGATTTCTGAGAAACGAGTCCCTCTCTCTCTTGACCACTACTAAGTTTCGTTTTTCCAGAAAAGGGTTATGTCAGTGTCTCTTTTTGTAAGTTTCATCTCTCTAAACTGGTATGGTCATTTCTGCAATTAAACATAGGATAATTAGTACATTTCATCTTTACACATTTTGCTGCGCAATTGCGTTCTACTAAACGTGCCCTGTTACGCTCATTTTTAAATCTTACTTCAGTCCCTCCTTTTGACCTTTTGGACAATTGTTCCAAAACAGGTCAACATGTATTTCCACTGCCTGATGTCTGCCAAAGCGTGCACTCCCTGGCCTTCTACCAGTCTAGGTTATACATGTATATGTCTTATCAATTTGGAGGCCGACTTCCCCCCCTGTGGTATGGTGGTCTTTCCTTTACGGTGGGCTTTCCTTTAGGGTGGGCTTTCCTTTACGGTGGGCTTTCCTTTAGGATGGGCTTTCCTTTATGCACTCCTTCCGGTGTAACCATTCCCGGGGCCCCTTAGACCCTGCACTAATGGTTGAGGCTTTCTGCTCAAGCCTGTCCCTCATTCCCACGTGGGGTGTGTGACGTGCCAATTCGAGACTGTCATCACACACCAATCCTCATTCACCACCCTCCTTCTGCCACCTTCCTTCTGCCACCTCCATCTTACGGTTGTCCGGCCCGGTCTTTAATTACCATGCCCAATTAATCCCATATAATTTCAGGGCTTCCCATCGCGTCTTACACCATTTGCCTTGGAGAGGCGGGGGAGTTGTCCATTCTTAACTCGCTACCTGCCCCTCCTCAGGCTCGACTTCTTTCACTGCACCAATTTTGGCCTTACTCGTTCTGGTACAGAGGCACTGGAGCAGTAAAAATACACAACAGATCGTAATAACAATCAGGAGGAATATCATTATGCCTTGTATCACTGAGGCGCCCAAAGTCCCCGACCATCCTGATCCCCAATTATCAAAATATGAGGAAGTGGGTGAGTTTCCTCTAATGTTGTACTAATGTCTTTCTGTTGTCTCTTTAAGCCTTCTTCTATTTTATGATAATACTTTAAAATTTCCTTTGTGTCCTGCCATAACTTCTGCCAAGCTTCCTCTAACTTAGGAGTTGCCTTGGGCTCTGGTATGACATAAGTTTCAACCCTTTTTAGTAAGTCTCATATTATCAAATGACCAGGTTTTCCTATCTGTATAGGTATCTTTAGACCAAAACAACGGTTTGGTTGGGGAATGGTACAAGCCATATCTTGATATTCATATTTCTGTTCAATTGTGGTGACACAACATGTCCTGTTGTTCCTTGGTGCTACCCAGGTCCAGTGTATCCCCTTGGGTGAACCTCGAGGGTGCAATTGGCAATTTTCGCAAATCCGCACTCGGATGTGTCTCCCTCGGTGGGGGGGTGTGTGCACACCCATGTCCTTCCCTTGTGGTGGCACCCGTCCACTACCACCCCCCTTTAGGTTTCATTCTTCTGTTTATTATCTTCATCCCTTTCCCAAAGCGCCTTGGTAGGGACATCAAGATATTTAACCCACTTTCCCTTTGTACTTCTCCTATATTAATCACATCGTATCGGGGTTGTCCCCCTTCTGGGAATTGTGGGATGGCCAGTACAAAGCCAATCATCTTAGTCCATGGGGTCAGACAATCGCCTGCCCGGTATACTTGTCCCATTTTACATCCTTTGCATAGGCTTTTATTTGTGTCAATCCAAGGTTCCAGATCCTTATTAGTAATCCAATCAGGGATCTGTTCATTATTTATTTGCCTCATGTTATGCTGAGCATTCGACAATAGCCATGAGCCCTACGTGGCACATATTAGTTCCTTATTGTTTTGGCGAGAAGCATTATTAAGTCTATCAATAATTGTATTGATTGTTTCTGCATGGGGGGCTACTATCTCTTCCACCCCCGACAATTGCATTATTGTTTGGTTTCCCTGCCAGTGTCAATTGCCGGCTATTTCCAGTAGCTTGTTTTAGTAACTTCTCTATTTTTGCTTGTAATTCTTCTACTCCTTCGTTTACTCCTTCTATGTCCAAGCTATTAACTGTTGCTAACCCGGCCGCATACCCTGCTCCGGTCGTTTCCAATACTCCCCGTTTCTTACATCTTTGTAAGATAGATTTTTTTTTGTGGATCCTCTAATTGTTTTACCCACAGGGAATTCCAGGTTTGTTTTGTATCTCAAAAGTACTCATATTAATGGCAAGCTTAGTAACTCTATGTGCTACACTAAAATACACCTCATCCTGTGTTCTCCTTATTACTAATCCCCCTCGATAATGGCAATACTTATGTTCACCCCTAGGATCAAGGTGAGGACGCTCCATCTCATTCTGGACGTCCAATGTTCCTGTAATTACAAAAAGGGGGCTGGTCGTCACCAGCCAGTTAGAATTATTCTGCTCTTATCCATTTTATCAGTTCAAAATGCTGTACATCGGGTTCATTTCTTGTTCTGTGGCTCTGTCCCCAGACATACCTGAAGATGCAAACTATGGCACATAATATTATCATCATACACAGCCCTATCATTGATATATGTAGTAACTCCCCCTTCCCATTCTTTATATCTTCTAGTATACTCCTCACTCTGTCAAAAAGGGCACCAACTCTGGTTTACTCATTGTCTTTCTTATATATTTTTAACTCAGTCCAGTGTTTCCACCTTCCTTTACCCGTTCCAGACCCATCTACATGAGCACATGTGTCACTATTCATTAATACTTCATAAGGTCCTGACCATCTGGGTGCTAGCCCTGGTTTGGCTGGTATTATTTCTGCCATCACTTTGCTATCTATTGCTAAGACCTCCTTCTGGTCGTCCCGTGTATCCTGCTCTCGATCCCGTATAATCTGTTGGTCTTTGGCCTCATGTCTCTAACTATCTGTCTAGATTTATCTTTGGGTAACAGGACAGCCTCCCAAGCAGTCTCCCGGCCGTTTGAGACGGTGCTGCAATTAGTTTATAAGATAACTTCCATTTATCAAATCCTAATTTTCCTTCTATCACTGTGGGGAAATATTAACTCAACATTAAGAAATTTACATTTATTAATGTCCAATATCTTTAACTTCTATTCAGTAATACTGAAGTTGTTGCTTGGTGAACTCAAACAGCTGTCAGTGGAAAGGGTTAACTCCTTCGCAGGCTTTTGAAGGTGGAGCTAAACATTATTGCGTCACTTCACGCAACCCAAAAAACATCCCTGACTGAAAGACAGTTGTGGTTTCACACTTTGATTCAACATGAACATTTGGGCTTCATTGGTCAGATTCCCTCTCTCAATTGCTCGTTTAGCTGCCCATCCTCTTGTGTGCTTTAATTTATTATTACGCACTCTTTGGGTAGGAGAGAGGTTCCTACTCATTCCTTGATTATATTCTTGTCTCTTATGGGTCTTCCTCCTGGTGTCATATATCCCTGCCTACTCCCGCTATCATGTAATCAGACACCACCCCAAAGGCATTCCGACTATCTATATAGGTTTACACTTTTTCCTTTGGCTACCCCCCTTTGATCAAATCCTGTATAGGCTGGGCCATTTCTACTTTGTTTCCCGGGTCTGTCTGTTTGTTTAACTTATAATCTGGGGGCCAGTACACTTCATTCACTTTAGGGTCGACTAAAGCTCCTACTTCTCGCAGTATGTCTATCCCTAGGATTGTTCCTTCGGTGTTCTCGCATACCCACAACTGTGTAGGTACTATTATACATCCAATTTCTAGTAAGACTGTTTCGCTCTTATAAGCCCTGATTCTTTGTCCACCAATTCCTGCTATACTAACTGAAAGTTTCGTTTGGGGTAAGGGTAAGTCTGTCAATGAGATTGTGGCTCCTGTGTCTATTAACGTTTTTCACTGTCGGCCCCCTACCAATGCGTCAACAAACATCCTCGGATCCCCCTCCCCTCTCTGGTGCGGTCCCATCCTGCTGCCATCCCTAGAAGCTTGCGAGCAATCAAAGCATGCAGCCAGTCCTAATTTCCCTCCCATCTGTTTTTGGGCATTTGTCTCTTCCCTTGTGTCACTATGTATCCTAGGTAGACTACTTCATCCTTCCCTACCTATACCTCTCTAAGGTTTAACTCTAGTCCCGCCTTCTATAAGGCTTCCAGTATCATAGTCAATTAAACATTGTAGAGGGACCTGCCACTATCGGATATTCTTGCGGAGTTGAGTTATCTTATTCAATTTGGACTACACCAATTTACATCAACCAGAATTTCACTGTGGCCACAATGAAAGTCTGGTTTTAATAGGTTAATTTACCTCATAACTCCAAGGTTAGTTCTTAGACTGAAACTTAATCTTTCGTTAAACAAACTTTTTGTTGCTCTTCTCAGTTTTTACACTCCAGCTTAACTTAAATTGTAATAGGTTTTTTCATTCTGAGGGCACAATCTTATTTGCACATTCTTAAACTTCCAAAATCCAAGACAAGACAAAAGGGGTTAAATGCTTTTCTTTAACACAGAGAAGTGGGTGGAGCTACAACACACAGCAGACATTTCTTTATCCTAACGGACAGATTTTCAGACAAAGGAATATTGTATCCTCTTAAACATTCCTAATCAGGAAAACATCCACACTCACACATTTTTATACAAACTGTAATTCCAGCATATGTCTAAGGTTCCTTTCATTCAGCAAATCTCTTGTTTTACTTGTCTTGGTACAGATGCTAATAACTTCCATGTTGGTAAAGCTTTAAGTTTATCTTTTCCTTCCTTTTTAAATCTGTGACTCAACAGCTTTCCCTAGTTTCCAAATCCCTGTTTGTTTCTTTTTTTTTCCTTGCTGGGGTTTCAAATTGGTTCGCCTGCAAATTAGATCTTTTTCCTTCTTTATCTCTCCCTTCTGTTTCAATTCCATACATTATCTGTTGCCTCTTTATCTTTAGCTCCTCCCCACCAAGCCTTTGGCTCTCTGCACTGTTTTTTTCAGGAGTCGGGTTATAGAATCCAGGTCCCTTGAGGATTCTTCTTCCACCCTCTTAGTCATAACTAACTGCTATGTTTAATTCACGGTATTGGTGAATTAGGTTTATACACTACGTTGCTCACCCCTATAGCGTTACTCTGATTAATTGCTCACTTCCTGTCAATCACTCTGTTTCGTTAAACACACCAACCCTTTAGTCCCGAGGTTTTGAGTTTTAACCTCTTTGTGACTGTAGGGGTTTTATTTCATTCACTCACCACGGTGCACCCATTCATTCAATTGTTTAGGGAACGCCCTGCCCCTAACTGAGGTTTCGCCGCCTCACGACTGAAAGGATTTCTCGCCTCCCCGGGGTAGGGGTCTTTCCGCCCCTCTCGGTTTGCCGCCATTCGGCTAAAAGGATTTCCCGCCTCCCGGGGTAGGGGTCTTTCCGCCCCTCTCGGTTTGCCACCACTCAGCTTAGGGAACTACCTGCCCCTAACTGCAGTTTACTTTTTAACCGCCTTCAATTAAAGGTGTCTTTCTTTTTATAGTTCTTTTATACATCGATTCTGACTTAACGTCTCGCCAGCGATTAACCTCTAATTTTACAGGTGGTAACTAAAACATACTCACCCGTCTTAGGTTAACACTGTCCGAGAGTCTTGTTCAGATCGCGTATCCCATCCTCGTCGCCAATTGATGTAAGCCCCCAAAGTGCGGACCAAGTGATATACAGGGTCGACGACACTGGCTTATCGAAAGAAAGACAGACCCAATAATTGAAGTCAAAACGGTTTATTCAGGCCTGGGGAGCTGTGGCTCTTGCGTCCCAACACAAGGCTCCGACTCCACCGAATCTCTTGAGGTTTACACAGTTATACACATAGTCCGAGACCTCCTACTAAAAGAGGTCCAATCGATTTTAAAGTCGATACATTAATCACTAACTAGGTGTGTCCAACTTATACAAGGTAACCTATAACATAAGTTTCACTTTTCACTGCAGGGGCCTGTGGACCCTCTGATTTCTTGGAAATGAGTCATCAGGACATGTGATTTCTGAGAAACGAGTCATTCTCTCTCTTGACCACTACTAAGTTTTGTTTTTCCAGAAAAGGGTTATGTCAGTGTCTCTTTTTGTAAGTTTCATCTCTCTAAACTGGTATGGTCATTTCTGCAATTAAACATAGGATAATTAGTACATTTTGGGCTAGATTTTCAGTATAGACAGTTTTGGGGCGCTAACCTTAGCGCCCGCCCCAAAGTAGCGCCCCGTTGCCGGAAATTCAGTGGCTTCGCCCTAAGAGATTGGTGGAGCGCTGAAAGAGGTGTTCCACTCCTATCTTTAGGCGCTAAGCCGGCGGTCCAGAGGGATAGCGCCCAGGCGGGGCGCAGCGCGGGTGCGGTCATTTTTGGACTGACAGCAGACCCCGTGGCGCCGACCAGCTCTTAAAGGGGGAAGGGACGAATTGGTCTGCTGCCACGCCCTGCACACTGCAGCCTTGCAAAGAGGCCTCAACACTGCTGCTCAGCCCCAGGGAGTCATGGCAACGCCAGAGAAGGCCCGTCAGCGTGCCCTGCGCTTCTCAGAGGGTGATCTGGACATAATGGTCACAGCTCTGGAGGTGAGGCGCAAGATCTTGTTCCCAGAGAGTGGGAGGAATCCAACCCACCACGACTACACCAAAGCCTGGAAGCAGATCGCCCAGAGGGTGACGTTCACCGGCGATGCCCCCAGGACCCACAAACAATGTCGTAAAAAATACAACGATCTGACCAGGATTGTGAAGGTGAGTAGCCTTTCCAGTCTCCTCCTCATTCTTGCATGTACACCTGACATGATGGGCAAAGGGAGCTGAAAGTCCTATTGGCCAGCCCTCAGCCAGCAGCATTGGGACAGTCATGAGCATCACATGGCCATTCGGCACTCTACACTTTGTCCAAGCTGTTCCACCATGGGAGGCAGTGCACACTACATCAGGGCTTCACTCTGTCCACGCTATTCCACCATGGGAGGCAGTGCACACTACATCAGGGCTTCACTCTGTCCACGCTATTCCACCATGGGAGGCAGTGCACACTACATCAGGGCTTCACTCTGTCCACGCTATTCCACCATGGGAGGCAGTGCACACTACATCAGGGCTTCACTCTGTCCACGCTATTCCACCATGGGAGGCAGTGCACACTACATCAGGGCTTCACTCTGTCCAAGCTATTCCACCATGGGAGGCAGTGCACACTACATCAGGGCTTCACTGCGCACTTACAGCCCGTCCTTTCTCTTGCAGGCTAAAGTAGCGTTTAATCGCCAGGCGCGTGCCAGGGGTGGCCGCGCCAAGCTGCAGAAGCTCACTCGGCTGGAGGAGCGCGTGTGTGTGCTCATGGGAGCCCGTGTGATTGTCCCCACAGCGTGCGGAGTATCCGACCCTCCACTGCCCGGCAATGGTAAGGACCTCGCCTTTTGGCCCTCTCGCGTCGCACTGGCCCATCCGAGCTACCTCCTTTGCCACTGTCCCACCAATGCGCTGAATGCCACCAGTCCTAACTCCCTCGCTGACGCCGTCTCCTCACTCTGAAGCTACTCTTGTGCATTCCTGCTTTCAGCTGGTGACGACCAGGACCCTGAAGCTGCCAGTGACAGCACCTCCGACCAGGAGGAGGAGGAGGAGCAAGCCGGACCTTCGGGGGAACAGTCACGTCCCGCAGGAGAGGAGGAAATGCTTGACACCTCCTCACTGGACGAGTGCCTGGAGGAACTGTCGCAGGGCAATGCAACTTCTGGGACCAGTGGCGTCCAGCCACCCAGGAGCCGTGCGCGTGGCCCGCGGCCTTCCCCCCAAAGTGGGGAAGGATCAGAGGGGAGTGCTGCTGTTCGGCACACTCGCCGCCACCAACGCGGCAAGGGTCCCCTAGTTCGGCCCCCTCCTCCCCAGCGGGAGAGTCGCGACTCCAGTCCGGACACCTTCACCTCGGAGGAGGTGCGGAAGCTGGATAAGATGGCCGAGGATTCGGACCGGCGCCACACGGAGCTCATGAGCGTGGTGGGGCGCATGCCTGAGGCCATCGAGTCGCTGGCGACCAGTGTGCGCGAGTTCGGGGCAGCAACTGCCGCGAGTGGCCGCATGCTGACTGATGCCGTCAAGCCCCTGACGGCTGTGATGCGCGCGCACACCAGGACCACAGGGGCACTCACTGCTGCCACACGCGCTGTCTCAGGCAGGCATCGCCAGGGCAGCCGCCGCGCTGGACCATCCCAGCAAGCCGCCCCTCAGCTGAATGTTGCGGATCCTGCAGTGCGGGCCCGGCCGAGTGCCACCGCGCCACAGCACCAGCCAGCGCATCCCACACGCCAGCTGGCCCACATTGCGCCATCCGTCGCCGCCATTCCCCCACTGGGGCGTCAAGGGCAAGCGGCTGCAGCTGATGGTGGCCAGGCTCAGGTGCGCCACTCAGCAGACGGCCCCTCGAGGCCCAAACGCCGTGTAGGCCGCCCCCCAGCGGCATCTGGCGGAAGGGCACCTGAGCCTCAGGCACCTTCCCCCAGCCTCGCAGCAGCCACTGGGCAGAGCTTGCGAAGGAGCAGCAGGCCGGGCAGGGGAGGCAAAAGGCTGGGCAAGGTCTCGCCCTCGCGGGCCACTCAGTAGAGGGTGTGCGCAGCTTTCCTTTTATATGGCGGTGGCCATCTTTATTTTGCCCATGGTTGTGTTGTTGGAGGGCTTATTTTTTGCGTTAGGCCGACGTTGAGGCCCGGTTTGAAGAAAGGTGGAGTGACGCCTCCCCAGTTTGTGGGAGTGAGTCGTTTGTTGGGCTTTTTGTGGGGCCCGTTTATTGTTTTTGGGGATTCATGTGGGAAGGGCTTTTCATTTTTGTGTAATAAAAAATTATCTTTATTCATGCAGTCTCCATGATTGTTCTTCTTAGCGTTTGTTAGCTTCGCCGGCTGAGGGGTTGCGGAGCGGCTGCATTCATCTTCCCTCATGGCCCCTGGCCATTCCCTGACAGGGGGCTTAGAAGTACCGTGTAATAAGGTGGCGTCGTGCGGCCCTTGGCCCTGGTCGCTCCCTCCTGGGAACGTACTCCTGCTCCTCCTCCTCCTCCTCCTCATGCTCCTCCTGCTCCTCCTCCTGAGGTGCTGGTCCAACGTCAGGTGGCAGTGCCTGAGTCCTGCGGATAGCCAGGTTGTGTAGCATGCTGCAAACCACCACAAATTGGGAGACCCGGTCCGGCGAATACTGGAGAGCTCCTCCGGAGCGATCAAGGCAGCGGAACCGCTGCTTGAGGACCCCAATAGTTAGCTCGATGATGTTGCGGGTGGTTTGATGGCTCTCGTTGTAGGCCTCTTCAGCAGCGGTCCTGGGCGCGCGGAGTGGGGTCATGAGCCAGGTGCACAAAGGATAGCCTTTGTCCCCGAGTAGCCATCCTCTTGGGGGAGGCTGTGCCTGGAACATGTCATGCACAGTACTCTGCCGCAGGATAAAGGCATCGTGGCTGCTGCCTGGGAAGCTGGCATTGACTGCCATGATGCGCTGCTTGTGGTCACAGACCAGCTGCACATTCAGAGAATGGTAGCCCTTCCTGTTGCGATACTGCTCGCCATGCTCCAGAGGGGCCCGCAAAGCCACATGCGTAGTGTCAATGGCACCCTGCACCAAGGGGAATTCCCCGAGTCTGGAAAATCCCAATGCGCGCTGATGCTGGCTCTCCAGGGCCATGGGGAAGGAGATGAATTGGCTTCTCCTTCTGAACAGTGCTTCGGTCACCTGGCGGATGCAGCGATGCGCGCCGTACTGGGAGATGTTTGCTATGTCCCCAGCAGCGTATTGGAAGGAGCCGGTGGCATAGAAGTTCAATGCCACCGTCACCTTCACTTCCACCGACAGAGACGTCCTGCACCTGAGCTTTGGCCGCAGATCTCGGCGAAGCAGGTGGCAGATCTCTGCAATCACCTCCTTTCGGAATCGGAGCCTTTTAACACATCGCGCGGCACTCATGTTTAGGTAGGAGCGCTGCTGGCGGTATAGCCTGACTGGGTAAGGCCTACGTGGCCGACGCCTGTAGCCCCCTCTGCCTCTAGCCAGGGCTGCCCCTCTCACAATGCGTCTGCGAGCCCTATGGACATGGAGCTGCAGCTCCGCGTTGGCACCCCATGCAACCCCCATCAAATCCTGGCAAACACTCTAATTTCCAAAAGGCCACTTGCAGCGCTCTGGCCTGAGTCCAAAAATACCTGGCTCTTGCTGCTTGAAACCAGTTAGCTATCCTCCTTGTTGTGTCTCCAGAAATGCGTTGCACAAGACTGTTTTCTGAAAAAAGGCTGGCCTTTATACTGGAGAGTACGTCCCCTTTAATTTGCGCCCCCCGGGGCCCGCGCTGGTTGTGTTGCGTTCCTTTTTCCAAACGCTCCGGCCGCCAGCCGCACAATGGGGCGGTCCGACTGAAGTTTGGAATCGGGGCGCACAAAGGGCGTTGCACGAGGATGTGACGTCATTTTCTGCGCGCGCATCCGGGCGGGCGCTAAACTTTGCGCCGGCGCTAACGGGCAACTTAATTTGGGGCGGGCCGCAAACTGCGCTGTGCCCGGGCGCTACACGCATAGCGCCCGAAAAACACTTCTCTTAAGGCGCTAACTGCTGGCGCAAGCGACTGAAAATCTAGCCCTTCATCTTTACACATTTTGCTGCGCAATTGCTTTCTACTAAACGTGCCCTGTTACGCTCATTTTTAAATCTTACTTCAATCTCAGTTTTGAAATTTTCAATTGACCCCCCCCAGCCTCAACAGCTTTACAGGGCAGAGAGTTCCAGATTTCCACTACCCTTTGTGTGAAGAAGTGCTTCCTGACATCACCAATGAACAGCCTAACTCTAATTTTAAGGTTATGCCCCCTTGTTCTGGACTACCCCAACCAGAGGAAGCAGTTTCTCTCGATCTACCTATCAAGTCCTTTAATCATCATATAGAAGATAAGTGTCTTCATAGGTAATACAGTAAACTCTTTCGTATCCGGCACCTACGGGGCCAGGGTGGTGCCGGTTGATGAAAAATTCTGGATAACAGAGAGGTAGGCAATTTTTAACACAAACAAAAATAAAAAACACTGATTAACTCAGCTACCGGGGGAGACTCGGACTCGGCAAAACAAGTGCTGGATGGATTCGGCAAGATTACCGGTTATCTATTTTGCTGGTTATTAAAGAATTCCGGATGATTAAGTGTCGTTTAAACAAGAGTTTACTGTACTTGGTCCATGCAATCTCCTGATTTCGATCACTTGAGGGGGTCAGAGAGGAGTTTTACAGAGTACAGGAAGCTTTGTGTTATCCGGAGGCTAAATGTCCGGCAAGCTCGAGCCACCTGCAAAAATCAGGAGCCGTTTCGTTAGGTTTTTTTTCTTTTCGTTGCTTTTTCCTCAACAGTCAAGCTGTGCAAGGTCTGTAGCTAAGCAACAGCTTCAGCTAGAGACGCTACAGAGACGCTCGCCGACTGTTTAGAGGCTGTTGCTAAGCAACAGGGTTTGTTGATTCACACAGAGCTGAAAATTTCCGTATGTTTCAACATTAGCGCTGGTTTGTCCGGCAATTTTGAGGGAACGGCAACAGCTCGGTCCCGTCGGTGCCGGATAGCACAAAGTTTCCTGTACTCATTTCCCTTATTGGCCCTGTTTTTTTTTCTGTTATTTTGCCTCTCCCAGAGATT
The DNA here is from genome assembly GCF_052327205.1 of Somniosus microcephalus. Classification (NCBI taxonomy): domain Eukaryota; kingdom Metazoa; phylum Chordata; class Chondrichthyes; order Squaliformes; family Somniosidae; genus Somniosus; species Somniosus microcephalus. The sequence goes on from NC_140998.1 coordinate 23,310,086, forward strand.
ACATGGCTACGAGGGTGGGTGTGAGGTGGGGTGGAGGAGGGGGTGGGGGTCGAGGCCAGGAAGTAGTGCTTAGCCATCAGGGTCCAGCCATCGTGGTGTGGGGCAGGCTTGATGAACCAGCTGGTCTTTTCCTGCCCATCATTTTCGTATGTCCGTGTGTTAAACTCCTCAATTAGATCCCCCTTCTATACTCAAGGGAATACAAGCCCAGTCTACGCAAGCTGTCCTCATAATTTAACCCTTTTAGACCCGGTAACAGAAGAAAAGCATTGAGTGCTGTAAAACACTTCATCTACCAATTTTGTCAGCCTGCCCATTCCCTGCCAACTCTTTCTCTGCTTGAGCTCTGACCTCAGCCTGACCTGATGCTCTCTTGGCTTCTGCAACAGGCCTGGCCTCAATGTCAAGTCAGGGACACCATGGTGCACAAGAGAGTGCACCTTAAGGACTGCCAGGTTAACTGATTTCCAAATGCTGATGCTGCTGCTTCTCCATTTTACTTCGTAGCAGTGCCAGGAGTCAGGAAATCAGCTGATGGACCAGCTCGGGGTGCCCAGTGAATTGAGAATTGCTTTTCCCACTGTGCAGCAGCATCCTTCAGTGTCCCCCCCTCCCGCTCATATTCTGCCAACATTCCTCTAACTCCCTCAACACAAAGAGGCCACTATTAGAGCAGTTCCCTTCTACCCAAGGGGTATCAAGTGGTATGGGGAGAGAGTGGGAATATGGTATTGAGATAGAGGATCAGCCATGATCATATTGAATGGTGGAGCAGGCTCGAACGGCTGAATGGCCTACTCCTGCTCCTATTTTTCTATGTTTCTACCCCTGCCACCTCAAATTGCTTCCCCCTGCCAGCTTCCGACCTTAGGGTCTGCTGTACTCCTCATTCCAGCTTCAGGCCGAGACCCCCCAAACCGCTCCCTGCCCGCTGAGGTCCCACTCCATCTACATGCCAGGCACCTTGCCCTGCACTCCCCACTGCAGACCCATGCACACCACACCCACCCATGCCCATGCCAGCATCCTCAGCCTCTTACAGACCAGTGTATGTTGCAGTGGAACCCCAATGCTCCAGCGGCAGTCAAGGCTGTGGTTCTGAGAGGAAGACCAACTATTGCAGGATTTAGGTGCGTCCCAGCACCAGTCCCCATCCCTCCTCAGATCTCCCTCAGACTGGGCTCCAGCCGTCTGGCTCTCTACCAGCCTAAGTTCCCTGCTCCAACTCACGCCCTAGTTACTTTCTCATCTAATGCGTGCTGCAGCTGTAACCAGATGGCCTCTCCTCACCCAGCCTTTGTGCCCACCTGCTAAAAAATGGTAAAATGATACAAATTTAGTAAGTCAATAAAGGAGCATTCAGGAGAGGCATATAGAAGATAGGAGGTAGAATAGACCTATGCAAACAAATGGAAACAGTGAGAATTGGGGTCAGGGACCAAGAAATAGAAACAGAAAGATAGTGCTTGCATTATCAAAATCCATGACAAGGCCTTGGACAACGTGGACCACTTTCCATACCTCGGAAGCCTACTGTCAACAAGGGCAGACATCGATGACAAAGTCCAACACCGCCTTCAGTGTGCCAGTGCAGCCTTTGGTCGCCTGAGGAAGAGTGTGTTTGAAGACCAGGACCTCAAACCCAGCACCAAGCTCATGGTCTACAGAGCAGTAGTAATACCCGCCCTCCTGTTTGCCTCAGAGACATGGACCATGTACAGCAGGCACCTCAAAGTACTGGAGAGGTACCACCAACGCTGCCTCCGCAAGATCCTGCAAATCCATTGACAGGATAGGCGCACCAACGTCAGAGTTCTCGCTCAGGCCAACATCCCCAGCATCGAAGCTTTGACCATGCTCAATCAGCTCCGATGGACGGGTCACATTATTTGCATGCCTGATACGAGACTCCCAAAACAAGCACTCTACTCGGAGCTCCGACACGGCAAGAGAGCCCCAGGTGGGCAGAGAAAACGCTTCAAAGACACCTTCAAAGCCTCCTTGAAAAAGTGCAAGATCTCCACCGACACCTGGGAATCCCTGGCTCAAGACCGTACAAAGTGGAGGAGAAGCATCTGGGAGGGCGCCGAATACCTCGAGTCTCTTCGCCGGGAGCAAGCGGAAGCCAAGCGCAGTCAGCGCAAGGAGCGCACGTCAACCCAAGCACCCCACCCACCCACCCCTTCAACCACCGTCTGCCCCACCTGTGACAGAGACTGTAGGTCCCGCATTGGACTCATCAGTCACCTGCGAACTCATTTTTAATGTGGAAGCAAGTCATCCTCGGTTCCGAGGGACTGCCTAGGAAGAAGAAGATAGCGCCGTTCAGGGCCTCAGGATGTCCCAAAGCACTTTACAGCCAATGAAATACTTTTGAAGCGTAGTCACTGTTGTAATGTAGGAAACGCGGCAGCCAATTTGCGCACAGCAAGCCCCCACAAACAGCAATGTGATAATAAGCAGGTAATCTGTTTTATTAATGTTGGGTTGAGGGATCAATATTGGCCCAGGACACCGGGATGACAGAGAAAGTGTGTGAGATCCAGTCAGAGAAAAAGATGGAGATAAGCAAACAGATCCAGAGAGAAGGACAGAAAAAAATGAGAGTCAGAAATAATGAGATACAGAATCACAGGAAAGCCGACGTAATTTTTATTATTTTATTTTATGAGCAACGCTACAGGGGTTCCACTAGCATTTAAAAACAATTATATAATGGTCCTTACTGTTACTATACAACTTTATTTACTATCAAGAACAGAGACAGAGAAAAGACCCAGATGAAACGGCATATTTATAGACAATTACACAATCCCATAGGTTTTAATTGTAATTCCTCTAAAGTATTCCCCTCGGTGTCTATTGGCAGTGTATCAAGACAGTGACCATTCATGTCATAAGGGGAAGCTAAGCTTCAAAGTATAAATGGTACGAGCTCCATGGTATCAATGCTCAAACGCACTCTTTAATTTCCTGGCCCACTTCCGTCACATGAACATATGAGCGGGAGTACGCCATTCAGCGCTTCGAGCCTATTCTGCCATTCAGGTAGATCCAGATAAAACACTCTGCGGCTGTACAATTCATTGAATGGCCAAGGAAGCATTACAAAGCCGGTCAACCATCAAGGCTGCTGTTACGCTCTCACTTTTGCCCCGATGCAAAGGGTGGCAGTACAACTCAGGAGCCCAACGGGCATTCGAACTCTCAAATACAGCAAAGGGCGACGACATCTGCTCGGTCGCATCAGATTACTCAGAGCTTTTACACAAGGTATAACATAACTCCAGCCACATGTTAAATGCTCTCTATCGCGATGCTTTCATTTAATTGTCCTCATCCCTTCAAATTTCATTTGCACCACTAATGTGCTCCCACCACAAGTCCCTTCTTGGATATCTGAATAATTACGCAATTCGCTTGAACCAGGAATGTGGCGTGCACTCTGGCAGAACCCCAAAATATTTTGACTTGACTTACATTAATTAATAGGCATAAATTTGCCTCACAATATAAGGAACGCAATGGATTCACAATAAATATATGATATGTAAAGTGTAAAATCACAATGGAGTAATGAGTAAAAACACAGGTAAATATTAATAGTTCCAAGTAACATTAGAACATGAAAAATGTACCTTCCCAAAAAATATAGCTAGGTTCCCTTTATATGGACGGGACCTGAAGTTCCTGGGTCGGGAGAGGGTGGTAGTTTGATTTCCACCTTGGAGACGGTGGAAAATGGGCTAGAACCCAATTCTGTTAGGATTGCACTCCGTTTAGACTGTTCCCTTAAATTCCAGTGGGTGGTGAGTGGTGGGGGAGGGGTGGCGGGGCAGTTGGGAGACACAGGTGGATCTTCCAGCTTCCTTCCTTATGTCAAGGGAGCTTGTCGGGGTGGGGTGAGGTTATCCCAGATTTTGCTGGAAAATTACTTCCTTTATATCCTCAAAAGGCCTCAATGGAACGCATACCAGTTGAGACTCAGCTTGAGTCTCTCTGAAGCGTCAGAAGCCTCCAAAATTTACTAGAATAAGATAATTGATCAATTGCCTTGTCCAGCACTATAGTGGAGCCAAAGAATTGCCTTTGAGGCACCACTCCACCTGGGGCTAGGGCTGGGGCATCACTGATGTTCCCTTGCAGGGACTCGATGGTCCAACCTGGTTAAGAAAAATTACCCCATGCCCGGGATCTGGGATTGGGTCTTCATCCTGGGACGAGGGCTCCCACTTGCTCTGACAGAGTTATAGAAACATAGAAGATAGGAGCAGGAGTAGGCCATTCGGCCCCTCGAGCCTGCTCCGCCATTTAATGAGATCATGGCTGATCATTCAAATTCAGTACCCTGTCCCTGCTTTCTCCCCATATCCCTTGATCCCTTTAGCCTTAAGAAATATATCTAACTCCTTCTTGAATATATTTAATGAATTGGCCTCAACTGCCTTGTGTGGTAGAGAATTCCACAGGTTCACCACTCTCTGGGTGAAGAAATTCCTCCTCATCTCAGTCCTAAATGGCCTATCCCTTATCTTTAGACTGTGACCCCTGGTTCTGGAATCCCCCACCATCGGGAACATCCTTCCTGCATCAAGCCTGTCTAGTCCTGTTAGAATTTTATAGGTTTCAATGAGATCCCCTCTCACTCTTCTAAACTCCAGCGAGTATAAGCCCAATCGACCCAATCTCTCCTCATACGTCATTCCTGCCATCCCAGGTATCAGTCTGGTGAATCTTCGCTGCACTCCCTCCATGGCAAGAACATCCTTCCTCAGATAAGGCGACCAAAACTGCACACAATACTCAAGGTGTGGTCTCACCAAGGCCCTGTACAACTGCAGTAAGACATCCTTGCTCCTGTACTCCATGTGACATTAGTTTGTACGACAGCTTGGCTCAGTTGATAGCATGCCTACCTCTAGGTCGAAAGATTGGGCACTCAAGCCACATACTGGGCATTTGAGCACAATATCGAAGCTGAAATTCCAACGTCGCAGGTGCCGTCTTTTGGGTGAGACATTAAACAGAAGCCTCGTCTGCTTGCTCCAACAGTTCCGCTTCGGCTTTAAAGATCCCATGGCACTGTTTGAAGAAGAGCAGGGAGTTCTCTCTCGCTGTCCTGGTCAACATTTGATTGTCAGCTAACTTTTTAATTGGTCATTTATTTTACTGATTTTGGTGGGATTTTGCTGTCTGCAAAATGACTGTCGTGTTTGCCTACAGTTGCTAAATTTCAAAATAATTCGTTGTACATGAGGAGCTCTGCGGTGCGATAAGACACTATACAAATCATTTCCTTCTTATCTCCATAAAATATTTTTCTTATTTCATAGTCATGATCTCACCGCGAGATGTTACTTTGAAGGAGAAACATAGAAACATAGAAACATAGAAGATAGGAGCAGGAGTAGGCCATTCGACCCCTCGAGCCTGCTCCGCCATTCAATGAGATCATGGCTGATCATCCAAATTCAGTACCCTGTCCCTGCTTTCTCCCCATATCCCTTGATCCCTTTAGCCTTAAGAAATATATCTAACTCCTTCTTGAATATATTTAATGAATTGGCCTCCACTGCCTTCTGTGGTAGAGAATTCCACAGGTTCACCACTCTCTGGGTGAAGAAATTCCTCCTCATTACCCCTTATCCTTAGACTGTGACCCCTGGTTCTGGACTCCCCCGCCATCGGAAACATCCTTCCTGCATCTAGTCTGTCCAGGCCTGACAGAATTATATAGGTTTCGATGAGATCCCCTCTCATTCTTCTAAACTCCAGTGAGTGTAAGCCCAATCGACCCAATCTCTCCTCATACGTCATTCCTGCCATCCCAGGTATCAGTCTGGTGAATCTTCGCTGCACTCCTTCCATGGCAAGAACGTCCTTCCTCAGATAAGGCGACCAAAACTGTACACAATACTCAAGGTGCGGTCTCACCAAGGCCGCTATTTTCCCATTGGTGGCGGGTTGGGCGCGGGTCAGGTAGTCGGCGGGTTCTGATCCCGCCGCCACTTTCGGACGGTAAAAATTGGCGATTTGGACCTAATTGGGCAATTGTGTCCCTGCGTGTGTGCTCCCCTGGCCAATTAGTGTTTTGGGTCTGGAACTCGCCTCAGCTGACGTCTGTGAGCCAGCTGCCTTTACGGGGCCCGAGCAGACTCGGTTCATTCTCTCATTATTCGCTGCTGGATTTCCTTCTGACAACTGTTGCCATGACTACCTCAAGGGCCAAGGCCGCCCCCCCTCCCCCCCCCCGATTTGACGATGACTCCCCCATGCACTATCGCCCGCCTTACACTACTGCACAAAATCAGTATTGACCCCAGTGAGTTTGGGTAATGGTTTAGAAATCACTGAGTAGGCCATGGTTCTTGATTGATTATTTTATTGATGGCAACAAAACACTGGGCCGTACAGGGCAGAAACATTGCAGTGTCTTTCGGTGGTCTGCTGATCTCAGCTGAGGGCGCAGTACTGGTGTCGCAACTTGCCTTAGCGCCGCTAACTTGGGGGAGAGGAAGAAGATTGGCCCGCAATTTGCGGCCCAGATGGCGGGAGCCCTCGTCCCAGGATGAAGACCCAATCCCAGATCCTGGGCATCGGGTAATTTTTCTTAACCAGGTTGGACCATCGAGTCCCTGCAAGGGAACATCAGTGACGCCCCAGCCCTAGCCCCAGGTGGAGTGGTGCCTCAAAGGCAATTCTTTGGCTCTACTATGGTGCTGGACAAGGCAATTGATCAATTATCTTATTCTAGTAAATTTTGGAGGCTTCAGAAGCTTCAGAGAGACTCAAGCTGAGTCTCAACTGGTATAAGTTCCACTGAGGCCTTTTGACGATATAAAGGAAGGAATTTCCCAGCAAAGTCCGGGATAACCCCAGCCCACCTTTGAAACTGACCGCAACTTCAGGACTAGGCGCATGCGCAGCCTAACGTGGAAATCCTGCGGTTACGGTCTGTCATTGACTGCTCCTCCGCAGGCTGCGCTGCGCCCGCTCCTCCCCCCGCACTCCCCCCCACAGAGCCAGCAATCAGTGAAATCTCTCAAATCAGAGAAACTGACGGAAACTTCGGCTCTTCCGCAGTAATTACGCCGTTAAATTCCCCACTAAAAGTTCGGCCTGAAGGGATTAGGTGTGACTGGGGTTTTAACTGCTAAAGAAAGGGAATAGGGCCTGAAAAACTAATTTTAATTTTGTGCAGCGTCAAATTTATCCATTTTAATAAAAATTAAAACATTTAAAAAACTTTTAAAAATTAAATTTTTTCTTTTAAAGTTTGTTCATCTTTAATTCAGGTTTGCCTTTTCCCCATGTGTGAGCCCCAGTCTTTCTTTTGCTTTCTCTAACATTTTTAAAAAGTTAGAATTTTAAGAGAATTCTGTGTTTTGATTGGCTGCTTAGAGAGCTTGTTGACGTCACGGCAGCTCGTGCGAGGGGATTCCCCACTATACTATGTTGATTTGACTTACACACCAGAAAACCCGAACATATTGACACAGAGATGGCGAGATCTTTGTACGAAGCTTACTCCGGGGCCAGTGGCAAACGTCTTTGCTTTGCCGCTGACCGCAAATTCCGGGCCATTATTAGTCAGGGTTCCCACTTCCCATTACTATCTAGTGATCAGTGCCGGAAGGAGTGCATGCATGGAGATTGGGTGAGGACCAGATCAAACTCAGCTGTGACACATCCTATGGTTGGATTGCCTGCCGACGCTTACTGTCTGGGCTCTAACATACGAACACATGAAATTAATGGACCGAAAAAGACCAGCTGGTCCATCAAGTCTGCCCCACAATCATGATGGCTAGACCATCATGACTTGACACTTCGCACCCCCATAGGCGTGTGGTCTCCTGGGAGAGGTTAAAACAGACAAATCCAGGGCTAATAAGGGAAAAAAATACCCTGTAAAATTCCTCTCTGACCCCCTCAGGTGTCATAGCGTTATAGAGTCATAACGGCACAGAAGGAGGCCATTCGGCCCATCGAGCCTGTGCCGGTGATCAAATCCAATCCAGGAGATCACACGGACCATATGTTATCTGTAAAGCCACTTATCTTCTATATGATGTGATCGAAACATATTGGCCCAGAAATTCGGGTCTCCACGGGTGAGTACGCACGGGGTACTCACCTGTAGGCCCAATGGAAGTGCCGGTTTCCTGCATGCACTGCGCATGCGCGGGAAACCGGCACTTCCGTTCCTCTGAACGAAGGGGTTCAGAGGTCGAACGCGTGCGCAGGAGGGGCTGCGCGTGTGCATCGAACTTCGATCTTTTTTACAGGTTTTCCCGGGAACGTAAGCCTGCAGAATTTAGAAATGTAAAAAGCAGGCGTAAGGCCTGCTTTTTACAAGGTAAGTGGTGAATTAATTAAAATTAAAACATTTTTTCCACAAGTTTATTTTTAGCCCCGTTAGAAAATAAAATTATTTTTTTCAAAAATTTAAATTATTGTTTAAAATAGTTATTTCATGTAATTTATAGTTTATTAAAAAATGTGATTAAAAAAATATTTATTTGAAGATTTAGTGCTATTTTGGGGCCGTAGTATTTATAAGCCTTGACAGCACTTCCTGTCAGACTTATGACTGAAGCATTCCCTGCTCCGATTAGCTCCCCATGGCCCACGTGATCCCAGGGGATGCATCGAACTAACTGCGCCCCTGGGATACGCAAGTACTGCGTGCCGGCAGCTGGACCAGGCCCTGGATCGGAATTCCACGGGGGCCCACAGCTCAACAGCCGGCGCGCAAGGTAAGTGCAGGTCGGGGGCTTGCACCCGTGGGAAGCCCCCAACCCGAATTTCTGGGCCAATAAGAATGAAACCGGATGAACCACTTGGCATCGACCTCGGCACCGGCTATGGACATGGCAATGGCACACCCAGCCCAGTCAACCCTGCAAAGTCCTCCTCATCAACATCTGGGGAGTTGTGCCAAAATTGGGAGAGCTGTCCCACAGACTAGTCAAGCAACAGGCTGACATAGTCATACTCACAGAATCATACCTTTCAGCCAATGTTCCAAACTCTTCCATCTCCATCTCTGGGTATGCCCTGTCCCACCGGTAGGACAGACCCACCAGGGGTGGTGGCACAGTGGTATACAGTCAGGAAGGAGTCGCCCTGGGAGTCCTCAACATTGACTCCGGACCCCATGAAGTCTCTTGGCTTCAGGTCAAGCATGGGCAAGGAAACATCCTGCTGATTACCAGCTACTGCCCTCCCTCAGCTGATGAATCAGTACTCCTCCATGTTGAACACCACTTGGAAGAAGCACTGAGAGTAGCAAGGGCACGGAGTGTACTCTGGGTGGGGGACTTCAATGTCTATCACCAAGAGTGGCTCGGTAGCACCACTACTGACCGAGCTGGCCAAGTACTGAAGGACAAAACTGCCAGTCTGGGCCTGCGACAGGTGGTGATTGAACCAACACGAGGGATAAACCTACTTGACCTCGTCCTCACCAATCTACCTGTCGCAGATGCATCTGTCCATGACAGCATTGGTAGCAGTGACCACTGCATAGTCATTGTGGAGACGAAGTCCCGGCTTCACACTGAGGACACCCTCCATTGGAATTCAGAAGAAGGAGAGGTGATCTTATCGAAACATATAAGATTGTGAGGGGGCTTGATCGGGTGGATGCGGTGAGGATGTTTCCACTGATGGGTGAGACTAGAACTAGGGGGCATAATCTTATCATAAGGGGCTGCCCTTTCAAAACTGAGATGAGGAGAAACTTCTTCACTCAGATGGTAGTAAATCTATGGAATTTGCTACCTCAGAGAGCTGTGGAAGCTGCGACATTAAATAAATTTAAAACGGAGATAGACAGTTTCCTAGCTGATAAGGGAATTAGGGGTTATGGGGAGAGGGCAGGGAAGTGGACGTGAGTCTAGGTTTGGATCAGCCACGATCCTATTGAATGGCGGAGCAGGCCCGAGGGGCCGTATGGCCTACTCCTGCTCCTACTTCTTATGTTCTTATTATGTTCTTATCATGTTGTGTGGCACTACCACCGTGCTAAATGGGATAGATTCAGAACAGATCTAGCAGCTCAAAACTGGGCATCCATGAGGCGCTGTGGGCCATCAGCAGCAGCAGAATTGTATTCCACCAAAATCTGTAACCTCATGGCCCGGCATATCCCTCACTCTACTATTACCACCAAGCCAGGGGACCAACCCTGGTTCAATAAGGAGTGTGGAAGAGCATGCCAGGAGCAGCACAAGGCATACCTAAAAATGAGGTGCCAACCTGGGGAAGCTGCAACACATGTATGCTAAAAAGCAGAAGCAGCATGCTATAGACAAGGCTAAGCGATCCCACAATCAACGGATCAGATCAAAGCTCTGCAGTCCTGCCACATCCAGTCGTGAATGGTGGTGGACCATTAAACAACTAACTGGAGGAGGAGGCTCCAAGAATATCCCCATCCTCAAAGATGGTGGGGCCCAGCACGTGAGTGCAAAAGACAAGGCTGAAGCATTTGCAACTATCTTCAGCCAGAAGTGCCGAGTGGATGATCCATATTGGCCTACTCCCGAGGTCCCCACCATCACAGAAGTCAGTCTTCAGCCAATTCGATTCACTCCACGTGATTTCAAGAAACGGCTGAGCGCACTGGATACAGCAAAGGCTATGGGAGAGCACGAGACCTCGGCGGTACTTAAAGCAGTGGGAGCCCAGGAGAGCGTGAGACCTCAGCGGTACTTAAAGCAGCGGGAGCCCAGGAGAGTGCGAGACCTCGGCGGTACTTAAAGCAGCGAGAGCCCGGGAGAGTGTGAGACCTCGGCGGTACTTAAAGCAGCGGGAGCCCAGGAGAGTGTGAGACCTCAGCGGTACTTAAAGCAGCGGGAGCCCAGGAGAGCGCGAGACCTCGGCGGTACTTAAAGCAGCGAGAGCCCGGGAGAGTGCGAGACCTCGGCGGTACTTAAAGCAGCGGGAGCCCAGGAGAGTGTGAGACCTCGGCGGTACTTAAAGCAGCGGGAGCCCAGGAGAGCGCGAGACCTCGGCGGTACTTAAAGCAGCGAGAGCCCGGGAGAGAGGGAGACCTCAGCGGTAGTAAACACAGCGGGAGCCCGGGAGAGCGCGAGACCTCGGCGGTACTTAAAGCAGCGGGAGTCCAGGAGAGCGCGAGACCTCGGCGGTACTTAAAGCAGCGGGAGCCCAGGAGACTGCGAGACCTCGGCGGTACTTAAAGCAGCAGGAGCCCAGGAGACTGCGAGACCTCAGCGGTACTTAAAGCAGCAGGAGCCCAGGAGACTGTGAGACCTCGGCGGTACTTAAAGCAGTGGGAGCCCGGGAGAGCGCGAGACCTCAGCGATACTCAATGCAGCGAGAGCCTGGGAGAGAGGGAGATCTCGGCGGTACTCAATGCAGCGGGAGTCCAGGAGAGCACGAGACCTCGGCGGTACTTAAAGCAGCGAGAGTCCAGGAGAGCAGTGAGTGTAAAGAAGTAAATAGTAATCGATGTGTGATGTCACCAAAAAGCAGGTAAGTGATTGGTTGGTGAGTATTTCTATATTTCTCGCTTTTTTCCAAACTTGGGCGTCTAAATTTAAGTGTCTTGGTGTAGATTAAAAGATATACGTGTTCCAAATTTAAAAAAAAAATAATTAATTAATTGAGGTGGGCGACCAGGCAATGTGTTGTTGTTGCATGTGGCAGCTGGTGGACACCATTGAGGTCCAGGGCGACCACATCTGCAGCAAATGTTGGCTGCTCGAGGAACTTCGGCTCAGAGTTGATGAGCTGGAGTCCGAGCGTCAGACACTGTGACACATTAGGGAGGGGGAGCATTACCTGGACACGAAGTTCCAGGAGGCAGTCACACCCTTTAGGTTAAATACTTCAAATTTGGTCCGTGGTCGGGGACAGGAGGGTGTGACTACAAGCCAGGCAGGTATTGGGATCCAGGAGGTAGTGATGGAGGAACCTCAGCCCTTAGCCTTGTCCAACAGGTACGAGATTCTTGCTCCCTGTGTGGACAAGGGCAGGGACTGCAGGGAGGAGGAGTAATCTGACCACAGCACAGTGGTAGAGGGAGCCATTCATGTGGGGGGAGTTAAAATAAATGTTGTAGTGATAGGGGACAGTATAGTTAGGGGGATAGATACTGTTCTCTGCAGCCGTCCCGTGAGTCCCGAAGGCTGTGTTGACTGTCCGGTGCCAGGGTTAAGGACATCTCCTATGGGCTGAAGAGTAACTTGGAGTGGAAGGGGGAGTATCCAGTTGTCATGGTCCACGTAGGCACCAATGACATACGTAGGACAAAGAAAGAGGTTCTGCTGAGAGAGTATGAGCAGCTAGGGGCTAAATTAAAAAGTAGAACCACAAATCTCTGGATTACTACCTGAGCCACGAGCAAATTTGCATAGGGTAAATAAGATCAGAGAAATGAACGAGTGGCTTAAAGGCTGGTGTGGGAGAAATGGGTTTCGATTTGTGGGGCACTAGCACCAGTACTGGGATAAGAGGGAGCTGTTCCGTTTGGACGGGCTTCACTTGAACCATGCTGGGGCGAGAGTCCTGGCGAATCGAATAACTAGGGCTGTAGAGAGGGCTTTAAACTAAATAGTGGGGGGGAGGATCCAGGTGAGTGGGAATTTAATAAGTCAATGAGAAATGAGAAAACAATAGAGCAGGATAGAGATGGGGGAAATAATAACCAGAGCGTGACAGGAAGGGACAGAATGTTTAAAAATAAGAGTGCAACAGAAAATGGGGCCAAAACAAGGAGAAATGGTAAAAAGACAAAGTTTCTATGTAAAAGCTCTATATCTGAATGCACGCAGCATTCGTAACAAGATAGATGAGTTGACAGCACAAATAGATACAAATGGGTATGATCTGATCGCCATTACAGAGACGTGGTTGCAAGGTGATCAGGGCTGGGAACTGAATATTCCAGGGTATTTGACAATTTCGGAATGATAGACAGAAAGGAAAGGGAGGTGGGGTGGCTTTGTTGGTAAAGGATGGGATCAGTGCAGTGGTGAGAAGAGATATTTGGTTCAGAAGATCAAGATGTAGAATCGGTTTGGGTGGAGATAAAAAATAATAAGGGGAAAAAGTCTCTGGTGGGCGTAGTCTACAGGCCCCCGAACAGTAGCAATACTTTTGGACAGAGTATAAATCAATAAATAATGGAGGCCTGTAAAAAAGGTACAGTAATAATCATGGGTGATTTTAATCTCCATATTGATTGGACAAATCAAATTGGCCATTGTAGCCTTGAGGAGGAGTTCATAGAGTGCATCCGGGATGGTTTCCTAGAACAGTATGTAATGGAACCAACCAGGGAGCAGGCTATCTTGGATCTGGTACTGTGTAATGAGACAGAATTTATAAATGATCTCATATAAAGGATCCTCTAGGAAAGAGTGATCATAGCATGGTTGAATTTCAAATTCAGTTGGAGGGTGAGAAAGTAGTATCTTAAACCAGTGTCCTGATCTTAAACAAAGGCAATTGCAATGGCATGAGGGCAGAACTGGCTAAAGTGGACTGGAAGAATAAATTAAAGGGTAAGACAGTTGAAAGGCAGTGGCGGACATTAAAGGAGATAGTTCATAATTCTCAACAAAAATATATTCCAGTGAGAAAGAAAGATTTTAAGAGAAGGGAGCACCATCCGTGGCTAACTAAGGAAGTAAAGGATGGTATCAAATTGAAAACGAAAGCATACAATGTTGCCAAGATTGGTGGGAGACGAGAGGATTGGGAAATTTTTAAAAACCAGCAAAGGATGACAAAAAAAAGAGAGAAGATGAATTATGAGAGTAAACTGGCAAGAAATATTAAAACAGATATGATATACCTATCAATTCATCCAATGAAAAGCGACGAGTTAAGATAGTAACTATAGGTTTTTATTGGCTAAATGACAGAGCCCACCCTCGTGGGTGATCGGGTCCAACAAGGAGGAATACCAGCCAGTCGACCACCTTTATACCTGGGCAAGCAGGTGGAGCCATGGGCGGAGTCAGCTGTGGTCAGCCCAGGTATAACAGCGTGACAAGAGGTGACCTTGTGTAGTGATACAACAGTGTAAACAGTGACAACCATAGTGTAACGATATAAACAGTGATAACCATAGTGTAACGATAGTGAACGATAAAAGTGGTTTACCACATTCACCCCTTGTTTAGATTTGAGTCCGGCGGGGTGAAGTGTACTACCAGTTCGGGTATGTCAGTCTGTCCGGAGGCCTCGTAAGTCTTTCTGATCGGCGCAGCAGCGGTGGCGGTGCTGCAGTATCCGATGTTAATGCTGGTGTCTGCGTGGTCGGCGAAGGCTCGTGGGGTTCCGGCATGCCGTCTACCTGGGCTGGATTTGGGGGGGTGGTGGGGGGTAACGGTGGTGTCTCAGGGGTGCCCGAGGGTGCAAGGTCTCGTAAGGAGACTGTGTCCTCCCGCCCGTCTGGGTATGCCACATAGGCGTACTGGGGGTTGGCGTGCAGGAGGTCCACCCTCTCGACCAGGGGGTCCGTTTTATGGGCCCTCACGTGCTTTCGCAGCAAGACGGGCCCCGGAGAAGTCAGCCATGTTGGTAGCGAGGTTCCCGTAGTCGACTTCCTGGGGAAAACAAACATTCGTTCATGGGGGGTGGCGTTAATGGCCGTGCAAAGCAGTGACCGGATGGAATGCAGCGCTGCCGGGAGGACTTCCTGCCAGCGAGAGGTTGGCAGGCCCTTAGACTTTAAGGCTAAGAGAACGGCCTTCCAGACAGTCGCGTTCTCTCTTTCCACCTGGCCGTTCCCTCGGGGGTTGTAGCTGGTGGTCCTGCTTGCAGCAATGCCTCTCGCTAGTAGGAACTGGCGAAGTTCCTTGCTCATGAAGGATGAGCCCCGGTCGCTATGTATATAGTTCGGGAACCCGAACAAGGCGAAGAGGTCGTTCAGGCATTTGATGACCGTGGTACTGGTCATGTCTGGGCAGGGGAAGGCAAAGGGGAAACGGGAGTACTCATCAATGATGTTGAGGAAGTACACATTACGGTCAGAGGACGGGAGGGGCCCCTTAAAATCGATGCTCAAGCGCTCGAAGGGGCGGGTGGCCTTGATCAGGCTTGCTCTGTCCGGCCTAAAGAAATGCGGTTTGCATTCGGCACAGGTTTGGCAGTTCCTGGTCATGGTCCTGACCTCCTCGATGGAGTATGGCAGGTTGCGGGCCTTAATGAAGTGGTAAAGTCTGGTGACCCCGGGGTGGCAGAGGTCGTTGTGGAGGGTCTGCAGTCTATCAATTTGCGCGTTGGCGCATGTACTTCGTGATAAAGCATCTGGGGGTTCGTTCAGTTTACCAGGCCGGTACAAGATATCATAATCATAGGTGGAGAGCTCGATTCTCCACCTCAAGATCTTGTCGTTCTTGATTTTGCCCCTCAGCTTGTTATTAAACATAAAAGCGACCGAACGCTGGTCGGTGAGGAGGGTAAATCGTTTGCCTGCCAGGTAATGCCTCCAGCGTCGTACTGCCTCCACGATCGCCTGGGCCTCCTTCTCGACCGAAGAGTGTCGGATCTCAGGGCCCTGGAGGGTCCTTGAGAAGAAGGCCACAGGTCTCCCTGCCTGTTTAAGGGTTGCAGCTAGGGCGAAGTCGGATGCATCGCTCTCCACTTGGAAAGGGATAGACTCATCTACCGCGTGCATTGTGGCCTTAGCAATGTCTCCCTTTATGAGGGAGAAGGCTGCGCACGCTTCTGCCGTCAGGGGGAAGGAGGTGGACTTCATGAGGGGTCTGGCTTTGTCTGCATAATTTGGCACCCATTGGGCATAGTAAGCGAAGAGCCCCAGGGTTCTCTTCAGTGCCTTTGGACAGTAGGGGAGGGGAAGCTCCATGAGGGGGCGCATTCTTTCGGGGTCGGGGCCGATGACTCCGTTCTCTACTACGCAGCCGAGGATGGCAAGACGCGAGGTGTTAAACACACATTTCTCCTTATTGTAAGTGAGGTTCAGCCGTTCGGCCGTACGGAGGAATTTCTCCAGATTAGCATCGTGGTCCTGCTGGTCGCGGCCGCAGATGGTGACGTTATCTAGATAAGGGAACGTGGCCTGCAGCCCGTTCTGGTCAACCATCCGGTCCATCTCCCTTTGGAAGACCGAAACCCCGTTGGTGACGCCGAAGGGAACCCTAAGGAAGTGGTAGAGGCGGCCATTCGCCTCGAAGGCGGTATACTGGCGGTCCTCAGGGCGGATAGGGAGTTGGTGATAGGCCGACTTAAGGTTGATGGTGGAGAATACCTGGTACTGTGCAATCTGATTGACCATATCAGATATGCGGGGAAGGGGGTATGCGTCCAGCTGGGTGTACCGGTTTATGGTTTGGCTGTAGTCGATGACCAGGCGGTTTTTATTGCCGGTCTTAATGACTACGACCTGGGCACGCCAGGGGCTGTTGCTCCTCTCGATGATGCCCTCCTTCAGGAGACGCTGCACCTCAGAGCTAATAAAAGCTCTGTCCCCGGCGCTGTACCGCCTGCTCTTGGTGGCGACGGGTTTACAGTCGCGGGTGAGGTTAGCGAACAGGGAGGGGGCGGGACCTTGAGGGTGGGTAGGCCGCAGGTGGTACGCGGTGGGCGGTTTAAAGGCTGCTGGTTGTCGACTGTGAGTGGGGGGAGGGGTCCACCGTATGCCAAAGTGACACTTTGAAGGTGGGATTGGAAGTCCAGCCCTAGTAGGACGGCAGCGCAGAGCTGGGGCAGGACGAGGAGTTTAACATTTTTATACTCCGTGCCCCTAACCGACAGGGTCACAACACAGTAGCCGCTGATGTCTGTAGAATGGGACCTCGACGCCATCGAGATCCGGTTGCGCGTTGGCCGGACAGTGAGGGAGTAGTGGCTCACCGTGTCTGGATGGATGAAACTCTCCGTGCTTCCGCTGTCGAACAGGCAGGTCGTGGCGTGGCCGTTTACTTTGATGTCCATCATGGACTTGGACAGGTGATGCGGGCGAGCTTGGTCCAGTGTGACGGAGGCTAGTGTATGGCTGAGCGAGCTGCTGTAGTCTGCGGGTGAGGCGGTGGTCGGGTCTGGAGACAAGGTGGCGGACGAGTGTGGTGGACAAAATGGCGGCGCCCACGACGTTGAATAAAATGGCGGAGAAGATGGCCGCCCCCACAACTCACATGAGGCCCTGCTGGTGTCGGTGGCCTTGATCAAAGATGGCCGCCCCCACGACTCACACGAGGGGATACTGGCATCTGTGGCCTTGATGAAAGATGGCCGCCCCCACAACTCGCATGAAGCACTGCTGGCGTCTGTGGCTCTCCCCCTGCAGGCCTTCGCGAAGTGGCCTTTCTTGTGGCAATCGGAGCAGGTCGCGTTTCTTGCAGGGCAGCGCGTCCTCGGGTGTTTCGCCTGGCCACAGAAGAAGCAGCCGGCGGCCCGATCGCGGGGCTCCGATGTCGCAGCCGGTACCGGGGGTGGCGGTCCCGATCGGTTCTGGGACGCCGACACTGAGGTAGGTCCCAGAGGCGGCGGTGCGAGGGGTATTGCGGCCGGGGTCGGGCCCGAGTCCCAGGGTCGCACAGCACAGTACCTGGAATACGCCTCGAGGTCCCGATGGGCCACTTCCAGAGAGCGAGCGAGGGCTGCAGTTGTATTCAGGTCGAGGTCCTTTGATTCGAGCAGTCTTTGCCGTGAGTAGTCAGACCGAAGGCCTTTCACGACGGCATCGCGGATATTCCCTTCAGTATTTTCTGCCGCCGTTACAGCTTTAAAGTCACAGTCCCTGCCGAGTGTTTGTAGCGCCCGTAAAAATTCATCTACAGACTCTCCTGGCTGTTGCGAGCGGGATCTTAGGAGATGTCTGGCATACATAGAATTTACCGGGCTCCGGTACTGGTCTTTCAGCAGATTGAGGGCGTCCTCGTATGTAGTAAGGTCCTGGATGAATGCAAATGCTTTAGGGCTCACTTGGGCGGTCAGAACTCTTAGTTTGGATCCCGGAGGCACGCCGGATTCTCCCAGGTAGGATTCGAAACAGCTCAGCCAGTGTTTGAAGTCGAGGGCTGAGTTCGCTGCCTGTGGGTTTAGATCCAAGTACGGCGGTCGGAGGGCTCGCAGCCAGGCCGGCTGCTGTGGCTGTTGTAGCTGGCCGTTTGGCTGGTCGTTTGGCTGCTCCGGTCCACTCATTTCAAAATTTAGCCAATAAAATTGATATACCTATCAATTCATCCAATGAAAAGCGACGAGTTAAGATAGTAACTATAGGTTTTTATTGGCTAAATGACAGAGCCCACCCTCGTGGGTGATCGGGTCCAACAAGGAGGAATACCAGCCAGTCGACCACCTTTATACCTGGGCAAGCAGGCGGAGCCATGGGCGGAGTCAGCTGTGGTCAGCCCAGGTATAACAGCGTGACAAGAGGTGACCTTGTGTAGTGATACAACAGTGTAAACAGTGACAACCATAGTGTAACGATATAAACAGTGATAACCATAGTGTAACGATAGTGAACGATAAAAGTGGTTTACCACAAGATAGTAAGAGCTTCTACAGGTATATAAAAAGGAAGAGAGTAGCTAAAGTAAACATTGGTCCCTTCGAGGATGAGACTGGGGAATTAATAATGGGGAATGGGGAAATGGCAGAGACTCTGAACAAATATTTTGTATCTGTCTTCACGGTAGAAGACACTAACAACATCCCAATAATGGATAATCAAGGGGCCACAGGGAGGGGGGAACTAAAGACAATCACTATCACTAAGGAAATAGTACTTGGTAAAATAATGAGACTAAAAGATGACAAGTCCCCTGGACCAGATGGCCTGCATCCCAGGGTCTTAAAAGAAGTGGCTGCAGAGATAGTGGATGCATTGGTTGCAATATATCAAAATTCCCTGGACTCTGGCGAGGTCCCAACGGATTGGAAAACCGCAAATGTAACACCCCTATTTAAGAAAGGAGGGAGACAGAAAGCAGGAAACTATAGATCAGTTAGCCTAATGTCTGTCGTTGGGAAAATGCTGGAGTCCTTCATTAAGGAAGCAGTAGCAGGGCATTTGGAAAATCATAATGCAGTCAAGCAGAGTCAGCATGGTTTTATGAAAGGGAAATCATGTTTAACAAACTTGCTGGAGTTCTTTGAGGATGTAACGAGCAGAGTGGACAAAGGTGAACCAGTGGATGTAGTGTATTTGGATTTCCAGAAGGCATTCGATAAGGTGCCACATAAAAGGTTACTGCATAAGATAAGAGCTCACAGAATTGGGGGTAATATATTAGCATGGATGGAGAATTGGCTAACTAACAGAAAGCAGAGAGTCAGCATAAATGGGTCATTTTCCGGTTGGCAAACGGTAACTAGTGGAGTGCCACAGGGATCGGTGCTGGGGCCTCAACTATTTACAATCTACATTAATGACTTGGATGAAGGGACCGAGTGTAATGTAGCCAAGTTTGCGGATGATGCAAAGATGGGTGGGAAAGCAAGTTGTGCAGAGGACTCAAAGAATCTGCAAAGGGATATAGACAGGCTAAGTGAGTGGGCAAACATTTGGCAGATGGAGTATAATGTGGGAAAGTGCGAGGTTATCCACTTTGGCAGGAAAAATAAAAAAGCAAACTATTATTTAAATGGAGAGAGATTACAAAATGCTACAGTTCAGAGGGACCTGGGGGTCCTTTTGCATGAAACACAAAAAGTTAGTGTGCAGGTACAGCAAGTAATCAAAAAGACAAATGGAATGTTGGCCTTTATTTCAAGGGGGTTGGAGTATAAAAGCAGGGAAGTCCTGCTACAACAGTACAGGGTATTGGTGAGACCACACCTGGAGTACTGCGTACAGTTTTAGTCTCCTTATTTAAGGAAGGATATACTTGCATTGGAGGCAGTTCAGAGACGATTCACTAGGTTAATTCCAGAGATTGGGGGGTTGACTTATGAGGAAAGGTTGAGCAGGTTGGGCCTACACTCATTGGAATTTAGGAGAATGAGAGGTGATCTTATTGAAACATATAAGATACTGAGAGGGCTCGACAAGGTAGATGCAGAGAGGATGTTTCCCCTCATGGAGAAATCTAGAACTCGGGGGCACAGTTTCAGAACAAAGGGTCGCCCTTTTAGAACTGAAATGAGGAGGAATTTCTTCTCTCAGAGGGTCGTAAATCTGTGGAATTCTCTGCCCCAGAGAGCCGTGGAGGCTGGGTCATTAAATACATTTAACGTGGAGATAGACGGATTTTTGCAAGATAAGGGAGTGAAGGGTTATGGGGAGCGGGCAGGGATGTGGCTTTGAGCCCACGATCAGCCATGATGTTATTGAATGGCGGAGTAGGCTCGAGGGGCCAAGTGGCCTATTCCTGCTCCTATTTCTTATGTTCTTATGTATGGGCCCCAACAACATCCCCTCTATCATGCTGAAAACTTGTGCTCCAGAACTAGCCGCAGCTCTAGCCAAGCTGTTCCAGTACAGCTACAACACTGGCATCTATCCGACAAGGTATGTCCTGTCCACAAAAAGCAGGACAAATCCAACCCGACCAACTACTGCCCCATCAGTCTACTCTCAATCATCAGCAAAGTGATGGAAGATATCATCGACAGTGCTATCAAGCGGCACTTACTCACCAATGACCTGCTCACTGATGCCCAGTTTGGATTCCGCCAAGATCACTCGGCTCCCAACCTCATTACAGCCTTGGTCCAAACATGGACAAAGGAGCTGAATTCCAGAGGTGAGGGGAGAGTGACTGCCCTTGACATCAAGGCAGCATTTGACCGAGTGTGGCATCAAGGAGCCCTAGTTAAACTGAAGTCAATGGGAATCAGGGGGAAAATGCTGCACTGGCTGGAGTCATACCTAGCACAAAGGAAGATGGTTGTGGTGGTTGAAGGTCAATCATCACAGCCCCAGGACATGGCTGCAGGAATTCCTCAGGGCAGTGTCCTCGGCCCAACCATCTTCAGCTGTTACATCAATGACCTTCCCTCCAACATAAGGTCAGAAGTGGGGATGTTCACTGATGACTGCACAGTGTTCAGTGCCATTCACAACTCCACAGATAATGAAGCAGTCCATGTCCGCATACAACAAGACCTGGACAACATTCAGGCTTGGGCTGATAAGTGGCAGTTAACATTCGCACCACAGAAGTGCCAGGCAATGACTATCTCCAACAAGCGAGAGTCTAACCACCTCCCCTTGACATTCAACGGCATTACCATCGCCGAATCCCCCACCATCAACATCCTGGGGGTCATCAGTGACCAGAAACTTAACTGGACCAGCCACATAAATACTGTGGCAACAAGAGCAGGTCAGAGGCTGGGTATTCTGTGGTGAGTGTCTCACCTCCTGACTCCCCAAAGCTTTTCCACCATCTACAAGGCACAAGTAAGGAGTGTGATGGAATACTCTCCACTTGCCTGGATGAGTGCAGCTCCAACAACACTCAAGAACTTCGACACCATCCAGGACAAAGCAGTCTGTTTGATTGGCACCCCATCCACCACCTTAAACATTCACTCCCTGCACCACCGGCGTACCGTGGCTGCAGCGTGTACCATCTACAAGATGCACTGCAGCAACTCACCAAGGCTTCTTCGGCAGCACCTCCCAAACCCGCGACCTCTTCCAGCTAGAAGGACAAGGGCAGCAGGCGCATGGGAACATCACTGCCTCCAAGTTCCCCTCCAAGTCACACACCATCCTGGCTTAGAAGTATATCGGCCGATCCTTCATCGTCGCTGGGTCAAAATCCTGGAACTCCCTCCCTAACAGCACTGTGGGAGTACATTTACCACACGGACTGCAGCGGTTCAAGAAGCCGTCTCACTCCCACCTTCTCAAGGGCAATTAAGGATGGGCAATAAATTCTGGCCTTGCCAGTGAAGCCCAGATCTCATAACGGAATTTTAAAAAATTCTCTGCCCCAGCCAAGAGCCGGTCCAGCTCCTTCTTGAAGGCATTCAAAGAGTCAGCACCCATGAAAAATTTTCACTTGGACGAGGTACCAGAGGGCAGCTGGGGCACTCACGGAACATTACAGCAGCACTTCAGCACCTTTGGGAGAGACAGGCGGGATAAACTCTGGGGGAAAGAGCACAACTGTGAGCTGGCCTTGGAAATTAAGCTGGCGTGTCCCGGGAGAGATTTCCCAAGCCGAGGAATGCTTCATGATGCAGCTGCCATAGCCGGGGAGGGGGAAAAAACAGGTGAACCCACCTGCCAGTAAGATTCGATTGCATTCCAACTGGTTAAACCTTTCAGTCGGCCCAAGCCCGGTGTTTATTTTTTTTTTTTTGCAGTTGCGAACAGAGAGACTGAGTTGTTAAAAGTTTCACCGCCAGTTCTCCCTGCCATCTGAAGTTGAAGCGTTTCTCTACAGACTGCGCCTCACTGTACTCTCTAACCTGACACAGCAAAGACAAACTTTAGCAGATGTCGCAGTTACACTACATGCAATTAATTCAGGCATTTCACCATTTACCAACAGTTTCGTGTTACAACCATAAGGCTTGTTTGCTATGAACGTTCCCCAAGTGCAGATCAAGTCCACCTGGCAAAGTGTTATGATCACCGACATCTTTAATGTAGCAGAGGCAAATGATCGTCTATTTAGAATTTGGATGGATTTGTGTTCATTAAAATGAGGGATGTCATTACGGTGGAGAGGAAGACTCTTCTGTATATATACACCGAGGGGGCAATTTTCAACTTCAGCGGACGTGGAAAACTGGTGGTAGCAGATTGGGATCCCTTGATAAGAACATAAGAACATAAGAAATAAGAGCAGGAGAAGGCCATACAGCCCCTCGAGCCTGCTCCGCCATCCGTGATACACCCCGCCAGATTTTCCTTTCTGCTAAACATTGGACGGGATGTATAACAAGTGGTCAATATATTACGACCGGTTTTCTACCCCTTTGCCAAAGTTGAACATTAGTGCCAGTGTCAAGCACACCCGGGTTAAGAGTGTTAAAGATCCTTTGACTCTACCCCAGAAAAGTACCTCAACCCCATCCTCAAAACTACCCTGCACCACATCAGTGTGACATTTTACATATACATTCAATTCATATACATATACGTTCCTAGCACTGGCTTCAGCTCCTTTACCAAGATGGCATCTTGTGCTAAACGCGGGCTAAAACGGTGTTTTAGCTCAAGACCCCCAGCTTGGCCACTTCAGAGGATCGTTAACGCCTGAACATGCTGCCAAAAATCACCCCCCTTACAACAACAATTTGTATTTAAATATCATCTTGAATGGAGAAAAATGTTCCATAGTTCACAGAGCATGCAGTAGACTATGGGACCTCTGTAACATTGCCTATTGGTGCCCTCTACAATTTCTTCAAGCCTGTCAATGCCTGACAATCACCAGGATCAAATTGATGAGACATCTGTCTCTTGTTTCACCTTGTTGTTGTATCAGCAAATATACACAGAAAAAGAAACAGTTTACTGCATTGATCTGATTTGTGTACCATACTTGTAATAAATAAAAAGACAACATATACCATCCAAGTCTTTATCCTGCTGTATATTCCTTGTCATACATGAAAAATGACAGGGGACTGGGTGAGACGGTGAATTATAACATCATGATTTTGACCCTGGGACCAAGGGTTGCATCTGATTAGAAAACATTCTGTTTTTCTTGGAAGTTGTGAGAGTCCATAGTGAAATGCATCTGGACGGTCTCAGCCCAGCTGCAAGTAACCATGAGTCCACCACACATAAAGGTGCAACATGTAACATTAATTAGCACCAAATTGCCAGTCAATCCATGAGGAATTCAGGAGAAACATCTTTCCTCAAATAGTGGTAAGAATGTGGAACTCGCTACCACAAGGAGTAGTTGGGGTGAAGAGCGTAGTTGCATTTAAGTGAAAGCTAGATAAACACACAATTCTGGAATTAAGAAGCTAGTATCAGTAACAGTGACCATGAAACTACCGGATTGTCAAAAGAAACCCAATTGGTTCGCTGATGTCCTTTAGGGAAGGAAATCTGCCGTCCTTACCCGGTCTGGCCTATATGTGACTCCAGACACACAGCAATGTGGTTGACTCTTAACTGCCCTCTGTGGTGCAAGAAGGCGGCTCACCACCACCTTCTCGAGGGCAATTAGGGATGGGTAATAAATGCCAGCCTTGCCAGCGATGCCCACATCCCGTGAACGAATAAAAAAAAGCATATTGCGTAGAATCTACAACACAGAAACAGGCCATTCGGCCCAACTGGTCTGTGCACATGTTTATGCACCACATGATCATGAGTTGGAACTCTGGCTGATTTTAGTTAACCCAGCATAGGCCTGGGACTTTCCTAATCTGTACAATTCACACCATGTTAGGAGGTGGATTAACCCTTTGAGGGATTACATAGAATGTACAGCACAGGAACAGGCCATTCGGCCCAACTGCTCCATGCTGGTGTTTATGCTCCACATGAGCCTCCTCCCACCCCTTTTCATCTAACCCCATCAGCGTCCTCCCTCACGTGTTTATCTAGCTTTCCCTTAAATGCAACTATGCTATTCACCCCAACTACTCCTTGTGGTAGCGAGTTCCACATTGTTACTGTCATAAATCTCATCATCGAGAAACTACTCGTGAAATAACACTGGATGGCCAGCTGGTGGCGCCGTCCAAGGAGTATAAATACTCAGGCATTGGCCCCAGCTTGCCAGGGACATTTTGTAAAGACAAGGGAGCTAGTGAATACAACTAGACCTCCATGTTCTGAAATAAGCTGATTAAGAACATAAGAACATAAGAACATAAGAAATAGGAGCAGGAGTAGGCCAATCGGCCCCTCGAGCCTGCTCCGCCATTCAATATGATCATGGCTGATCTGATCCTAACCGCCAATCCACTATCACAGAACCATCTCCTGAATCTAACAGAATTAGAAGCACGAAATAGGAGCAGGATCAGGCTACACGGCCCCATGGCCCGCTCTGCTACCCACAGGGCCATGACCGATCCGAACCTAGACTCATGTCCAAATTCCTGCTCGCTCCCCGTAACCCTTAATTCCCTTTACTTCTAGGAAACTGTCTATTTCTGTTTTAAATTTATGTAATGATGTAGCTTCTACAGCTTTTTGGGGCAGCATATTCCATGGACCTACCACCCTCTGAGTGAAGTAGTTCCTCCTCATCTCAGTTTTGAAAGAGCAGCCTCTTATTCTAAGACTATGCCCCCTAGTTCTAGTTTCACCCATCATCGGGAACATCTTCCCCGCATCCACCCGATCCAACCCCTTCACAATCTTATATGTTTCAATAAGATCGCCTCTCATTCTTCTGAACTCCAATGAGTAGAGTCCCAATCTACTCAACCTCTCCTCATATGTCCATCCCCTCATCCCCGGGATTAACCGAGTGAACCTTCTTTGTACTGACTCGAGAGCAAGTATGTCCTTTCTTAAGTATGGACACCAAAACTGTATGGCTTGCTTTATGCTCAAACCAAGTGCGTAGTGAGTTTTATTACGTCAGTTACCACTATTTGAGTAAAGATGTTTCTCCTGAATTCCTCATGGACTGATTGGTGACTATCTTATATTTATGGACCCTAATTTTGGTCTTCCCCACAAGTGGAAACATCTCTAAATTTCTGAATTTTCATTCAGCTTGAGTGAGACTGGCAATTTGGTGCTAATTAATGTTACATGTTGCACCTTTATGTGTGGTGGACTCATGGCTGCTTACAGCTCGGCCGAGACCGTCCAGATGCATTTCACTATGGACTCTCACAACTTCCAAGAAAAACAGAATGTTTTCTAATCAGATGCAACCCTTGGTCCCAGGGTCAAAATCATGATGTTATAATTCACCGTCTCACCCAGTCCCCTGTCATTTTTCATGTATGACAAGGAATATACAGCAGGATCAAGACTTTGATGGTATATGTTGTCTTTTTATTTATTACAAGTACGGTACTCAAATCAGATCAGTGCAGTAAACTGTTTCTTTTTCTGTGTATATTTGCTGATACAACAACAAGGTGAAACAAGAGACAGATGTCTCATCAATTTGATCCTGGTGATTGCCGGGCATTGACAGGCTTGAAGAAATTGTAGAGGGCACCAATAGGCAATGTTACAGAGGTCCCATAGTCTACTGCATGCTCTGTGAACTATGGAACATTTTTCTACATTCAAGATGATATTTAAATACAAATTGTTGTTGTAAGGGGTTGATTTTTGGCAGCATGTTCAGGCGCTAACGATCCTCCGATGTGGCCAAGGTGGGGGTCTTGAGCTAAAGCACCGTTTTAGCCCGCATTTAGCACAAGATGCCATCTTGGTAAAGGAGCTGAAGCCAGCGCTAGGAACTGCCGCCCAGAGGCTTGTTAAACAGCTGATTGCCGCTTAAAATGCCTGCTCGCGCTCATTAAAGAGGTTGCATGGCATTTTCATGGCCAGCGCTTGTCCTAACGCCCTCTCCTAACAGTGACGAGCTGTTTGAGAGTAAGCACGGTGTTGATGTCAAGTTCAAGCGCTACTTAAAGGGATACTCACCTTTTGATGTTCACTTGCTGCAGGAGCTGTGACGAGGGTCTCTGAAACACATCGGCAGTCTTTCCGGGACACTTTGTTGAGACCTCACCTACACTCGAGCAACATTTATTCCGAAATTCTCTGAGAACTTCACCTTATAGGAGTCACCAGGAAGGATGTTCCCGATGGCAGGGGAGTCCAGAACCAGGGGTCACAGTCTAAGGTTAAGGGGTAAGCCATTTAGGACAGAGATGAGGAGGAATTTCTTCACCCAGAGAGTGGTGAACCTGTGGAATTCTCTACCACAGAAGACAGTTGAGGCCAATTCATTAAATATATTCAAGAAGGAGTTGGATATATTTCTTGAGGCTAAAGGGATCAAGTGATATGGGGAGAAAGCAGGGACAGGGTACAGAATTTGGATGATCAGTCATGATCTCATTAAATGGCGGAGTGGACTCGAGGGGCCGAATGGCCTACTCCTGCTCCTATCTTCTATGTTTCTATGTTTCTACCAGGAGAAAGGGAGTGCTTGGTCATGGCTAGGGGTCCCCCTTGGTCTGGGCGAGGAATGGGAGGAGGACATGGAGCCAGGCAGAGCAGCTCCAGCTGCTGCAGGAGAGAGGCACAGGAGGACGAGGAGGATGAGGTGGTGTCCTTCCCCCCTGCGGGTACAGGACATCCCTCCTCCTCTGGACCTCCTCCACTAGGACCTGTGCGCCCTCGCTCTCAGTCCCTGAGCCACCCTGAAACCTGCCGCTGTGTGCCAGCCAGCACGCTCCGCACCTTCAGTGGAAGTGGGTGCGAGGCGCCCACATGTACTGCGCCACGAAAATTGCGTCTAATCAGCGCTTGAGAGCTAAACCTGCAGGTTTCTGGTTTAGCGCCTCCAGGCAAGGTCAAATTATGGTAATCAGTGATTAAGACCAAAACTGTGTGCTAAACCCAGACTTTCAAACAGGCGTGTCTTATTCACACAGCTCCCATTTAGCGCCTGTCTTCACCCTTTGGCCAAAATAACCCGCAAGTTGTTTGAACATGATTCTTGTTCATACGTCCCTTTCAATGTTCCCTCTAAGCTGAGCGGCCAGGCAGTAAAGGAAATGTCCCGCGCAGGACCTCACTGGCTTCTCCATTGTAAGTACATGGAAATTTAAAGGGACCGTGCACTAAAAGAAACAGGCCGCGCAAAACAAAGCGTACAGCAAACATTGGTCTCTTTCACTTGATTCCGCCCCCCCCCCCCCCCCCAAGAGATTTGTCCAAGTGTAATATGAACCTGCTTGGATTAATTGGATGAGTTTTTATCAGTTCACACCCAGTGCGCTAGACGGAGCAACAGGGAGGAGGGCGGTGGAGGCTGGGGAGTGGAAGCGAGCACGGGTAATTTTCAGTAATGCTGGTTCATGACTCGGCGGCCCAACCTCCCAGGGTTTAATGTGTGAACAGCGCCGGTGGTGTAAAAAGAGGGAGAGTAAATGTACAAGAATGAAGAAAGATCATTTGATGAAGCGCCAGTATTTTTATGTCCTAATATCTCCTTATGTGGCTGGGTGTCAAATTTTGTTTGATAATGGCTCCTTTGGGGCACCTTGGGATGTTTTACTACATTAACGGCGCTATGTAAATGCAGGTTGTGGTTTGACAGCTGTTGAAGTGGGGGTAGTGTTGTAGGTATTGGCTGCAAGGTGGGCTGCAATCTGTGCCACTCCATTGAATGCCACCTCATCGGTTAGCACGCTTCCAAAAAAAGGTGGAGCCTTTCAGGCCACAGTTGGCCTGTACTGTGGGTGGGTGCGTTGTCCTTAAGGCTGCACGGTAGCTGCAGGTGTCTTTGTAGCAGATGGCACGGCTCTGCTTCTGCCTCTCTGCTGATCCGGACGCTAGCGAGACAGTTTCCCCACAGACACTGCCTGGTAAAGTGTGCCAGGCCCTGCAGAAATGGTTGGTGGCACCTCAATGGGTGCAGCCAAAGGCAGGCCACATTGGCCGCTGATCACCCTGTACAAGCAGTTCTTCTTCTTAGGCAGTCCCTCGGAACCGAGGATGACTTGCTTCCACACTAAAAATGAGTTCTCAGGTGACTGATGAGTCCAACGCGGGACCTACAGTCTCTGTCACAGGTGGGGCAGACAGTGGTTGAAGGGGCAGGTAGGTGGGGTGCTTGGGCTGACGTGCGCTCCTTCCGCTCTTTGCGCTTGGCTTCCGCTTGCTCCCGGCAAAGAGACTCGAGGTGTTCGGCGCCTTCCCGGATGCTTCTCCTCCACTTTGTGCGGTCTTGGGCCAGGGATTCTCAGGTGTCGGTGGGGATGTTGCACTTTTTCAAGAAGGCTTTGAGGGTGTCCTTGAAGCGCTTCCTCTGCCCACCTGGGGCTCTCTTGCCATGTTGGAGCTCTGAGTAGAGCGCTTGTTTTGGGAGTCTCGTATCGGGCATGCGGACGATGTGGCCCGTCCATCGGAGCTGATCGAGCGTGGTCAAAGCTTCGATGCTGGAGATGTTGGCCTGAGCAAGAGCACTGACTAATACTACTGTACAAGCAGTAGTATTAAATGCATGGCGTACATTAGAGTTAGTCAGGGATTCATATAACATGGTGGTGGCATTGGATCTGCTGGTCCAACTTGAGAATAGGCTCCTCCGCCGGCAGTAACCGTTTGCCAAAACTAGGTATGTTCACCTCTGTCTGCAGCTGTTATCAGCAGGTGGGGACAGAGCACCCTTGTGCAAACTGACCTGCCTGGCATCCCTGTGTAGGTCCTTTTCTTCCTAAACAATGCAAACTGGGGAATTCCCATTGGGAAGCCCATTGGTGTCAGTATTGGTGCTGAAGGCAAAAAATAAAAGGTATAATTGGAGCAAAGGTTCCTGAGAACCTAAAATTACCCCCAATAAGTCGAGTTCCATTACTATTTACAGCAAACTTTAATTGGTATTTCGTTGATTGCACGCTGCAATTCTGTCCATTTTCTGTCAAAACTGCCAGTTAGTGGTCTTGTCAAGGAACATAGGAACAGGAGTAGGCCATTCAGTCCCTCGAGCCTGTTCCCCCATTTGATTAGATCATGAGTACAAGCCTAGTCTATCCAACCTGTTCTCATCACCCTATTAGCCCAGAATTTATCATTCTGGTGAAATTGCACTGCACCCTCTCCAAGACCAATATATCCTTCCTGAGGTGAGGTGTTCAGGAACTGAATGCAGTGCTTCAGATGAGTTCTAGCCAGAGCTCTGTACAGCCGTGATTATGTGGGATTATTTTTAATGGTTTAAAAAAACCTCCAGTCAATTTCTTCAGCAAAATCAAAATATGTTGGAGTTGTTTAAACTTTAATTCCGAGATAAACAAAGTTGTGTGGTTGAATTGGAGACAGTAAAGGGTAACGTCTACACTGAAACAGATAGTTCAATAGACATCGTCTCTTTTCAAGACCTACTTTGAATGCCTTTCAATGCAATTCACCTTTTTAAATCAATTTTGGTTCTTCAGGTTGGCTTAAGCTGCTGTTATGCTAATACCCAGTGGCACTTTATTGAGTGATGCAACTTTTTTGCATTAGCCAACTTGTTAATTTAGTTGGCCAAAGAATCAAATTAAATATCAATGTAGTTGGCGTTTGGCCAGACAAGCATGGAATCTTCTTAATTGTTTTCTTTTTAAGCAGAGTTCTTTTCTCTTCACTTTTAACTCGTCTTAACTTATTGTTTTATTTTGATTAAGCGTTATTACTTATAGAATCATAGGAATTATAGCACAGAAGGAGGCAATCGGCCCATTGCACCCACGTCAGTGCTAGCACTTCAACTGAGCTCTCTCCTCCACTTCCATTTGCCTACCCTTTTCCCATATCCTTTCACCTTCTTCTTCTTCAAAAACAACAAAAACATCTTATAGAGTCATAATGGTACAGAAGGAGTCCATTCGGCCCATCGAGTCCGTGCCGGCTCTCTGTAGAGCAATCCAGTCAGTCCCATTCCCCCGCTCTATCCCCATAGCCCTGCAAGTTTATTTCCCTCAAGTGCCTATCCAGTCTCCCCTTGAAAACATTGAGTGTCTCCGCTTCCACCACTTCCGTCAGCAGCGAGTTCCAGGTCTTCACCACTCGCTGCGTAAAAATGTTTTCCCTCACATCCTCCCTGTATCTCTTGCCCAAAACCTTAAATCTGTGTCCCCTAGTCATAGAAACATAGAAAGATAGAAGATAGGAGCAGGAGTAGGCCATTCGGCCCCTCGAGCCTGTTCCGCCATTTAATGATTTCATGGCTGATCATCCAAATTCAGTACCCTGTCCCTGCCTTCTCCCCATATCCCTTGATCCCTTTAGCCTTAAGAAATATATCTAACTCCTTCTTGAATATATTTAATGAATTGGCCTCAACTGCCTTCTGTGGTAGAGAATTCCACAGGTTCACCACTCTCTGGGTGAAGAAATTCCTCCTCATCCCAGTCCTAAAGCCCAATCACCTCGGGTCTTTTTCTGAGTGGCAGGCAGTGACTAGTGGGGTACCGCAGGGATCGGTCCTTGGACCCCAGCTATTCACAATATATATTAATGATCTAGACAAGGGAACTAGATGTAATATCTCCAAATTTGAAGACGACACAAAGCTGGGTGGGCGTGTGTGCTGTGAGGAGGATGCCGAGAAACTCCAGTATGATTTGGACAGGTTGGGTGATTGGGCAGAAGTATGGCAGATGCAATATAATGTGGATAAATGTGAGGTTATCCACTTTGGTGGCAAAAACAGAAAGGCAGATTATTATCTGAATGGCAATAGATTGGGAGAAGGGGAAGTGCAACGAGACCTGGGTGTCCTTGTGCACCAGTCGCTGAATGTAAGCATGCAGGTGCAGCAGGCGGTTAAGAAGGCAAATGGTATGTTGGCCTTCGTAGCGAGAGGGTTTGAGTACAGGAACAAGGATGTCTTGCTCCAGTTGTACAGGGCCTTGGTGAGACCACATCTTGAGTATTGTGTGCAGTTCTGGTCACCTTATCTGAGGAAGGATGTTCTTGCCATGGAAGGAGTTCAGTGAAGATTCACCAGGCTGATACCTGGGATGGCAGGAATGAGGTATGAGGAGAGATTGGTTCGATTGGGCTTGTACTCGCTGGAGTTCAGTTCAGTTCAGTTCAGTTCAGTTCAGCTTTATTTGCCATATGTAACCAGTACAAGTACAAGTACAATGGAATGCTTATTCCCCGTAGGGACGCGTCAGCTATACATACAGCGCCGTGTTCAGAGTCAATACAATGGCTTCCCGTGGCAGTGGGCACACGATATCCCACAGCCGCTCCGTCCTCCTCTTCACCGCGGTCTCCTCCTCACTGTTGCCGGCTCCATGTGTGGTGGCCTGCTTCTCCCGCTATGGCCGCCATGCCCGGCTCCCCTCCTCCCATCCGGACTGCGAGTTACCCGCCATGGAGCTGCTGACCGACGTGCTGCAGCGTGTCGTCGAGTCTGCTGCTGCTGCTCGTTGCGCTGCGCTCCTCCGCCCGACTCGCCGAACACATCATCGGGATGTGAATGCTCCAATCGCCGCGGTCTCCTCCTCACCGTCACCGGCTCCATGCTCCACGGCCCGGGGCCTGCTTCTCTCTCTCACGGGTCGGCCTCTGGCCGCCATGCTCGGCTCCCCTCCTCCCAGTCGGAATTTCCTCCCGCCGAGGAGCTGCCAGCCGATGTGCTCCAGCGGGTCGGCTTGGCAGCTGCTGCTGCTCACCGCACTGCGCTGCCTCTGCCCGACTCGCCGAGCACTTCGCTCCGGTTGCGGGAGCAAGCGGCGAGAGCTGGCTGCCCGAAGCAGGGAGAGCGATCTCAGCACCGGACCGTCAAGGCCGCCATCTTATAAAATTCTGACAGGACTGGACAGACTGGATGCAGGAAGGATGTTCCCGATGGTCGGGGCGTCCAGAACCAGAGGTCACAGTCTAGGGATAAGGGGTAGGCCATTTAAGACAGAAATGAGGAGGAATTTCTTCAACCAGAGAGTGGTGAACCTGTGGAATTCTCTACCACAGAAGGCAGTAGAGGCCAATTCATTAAATATATTCAAGAAGGAGTTGGATATATTTCTTAAGGTTAAAGGGATCAAGAGGTATGGGGAGAAAGCAGGGACCGGGTACTGAATTTGGATGATCAGCCATGATCGCATTGAATGGCAGAGCAGGCACGAGGGGCCGAATGGCCTACTCCTGCTCCTATCTTCTATGTTTTTATGTTTCTAAACTGTCCAAATCATACTGGAGTTTCTCGGCATCCTCCTCACAGCTCACACGCCCACCTAGCTTTGTGTCATCTGCAAACTTGGTGATATTACATCTAGTTCCCTCATCTAGTCATTAATGTATATTGTGAATAGCTGGGGTCCTAGCACCGATCCCTGCGGTACCCCACTTGTCACTGGCTGCCACTCAGAAAAAGACCAGTTTATTCCAATTCTTTGCTTCCTGTCTGCCAACCAGTTCTCTATCCAAGTCAGTACCTTACCCCAATCCCATGTGCTTTAACTTTGTATGCTAATCTCTTATGCGTGACCTTATCGAAAGCCTCCTGAAAGTCCAAGTACTCCACATCCACTGGTTCTCCCTTACCTATTCTACCAGTTACATCCTCAAAAAATTCCAGTAGATTGGTCAAGTGAAGTAAGATATTAAAAATTGGGTATAACAGGGCAAGACAACCAGGATTCAATTGCAACACAAATGTACAAGGTGGAGGTAATGGATTAATTCATACTCTGAGTTAAATGATATAGAGGTCTGTATATTGCATTTACCCAGCTAAGTTTTAAAACATGATTAGGTGACTTCAACTGCTGAGAGATTAAACTGCAGAGCAACTCGTGGAAAGATTAGGAATGATGTCTGGTCAGCCAGGCGAGGCGGCACATATACAAGATAACACATTGAAGAAGTTGTTTGTTATAAAATACAACAGGGTTGCATTCTCCAAAGTATGGTGGGACTAATTAGGATGTGCTTGCTTTGCAGGGGTAACCCGAGACGAGGCCAAAGTCTGTGCTTTGCACACCTTAACGAGGACTGTTATCTTAAGGAAACATGTAACGAGCAACACCACCTGGCTACGGGCAATTAGATGGTTGTAAAGCAATTAAGATGAGGCCCCACAGTCACAGGACGTGATGGGACCAATTGATAACTGGAATGTGGGATTTGGGGGTGGCAGGAAGAGGAAATGGCATGGTTTTATAATTGCAATTTTGCTATAACTCTGTATATGCCGATAAGCTTACCCCCATGCCTAGGACAGGGCCTCAATTTTTGTATAATTGTGGACGCTGCCAGGATATCGGTGGAGTTGGATTCAGACAGCAATCTGAAAGGTTCTCCCCAGGCCTGAATAAACCATTGTGACCTCAATTAGTTGGTCTGTCTTTCTTACAACAAGACGGTGACATCGACATTGTATATCACTTGGTCCGCACTTTGGGGGCTTACATCAATTGGCGACGAGGATGGGATATGCGATTTGAACAAGACTCTCGGACAACGATAACCTAAGACGGGTGAGTATGTTTTAATTACCACCTGTAAAATTAGAGGTTAATCACTGGTGAGACGTCAAGTAAGGATCGACGTACAAAAGAGCTATAAAAAAAAAGACACCTTCAATTGAAGGCAGTTGAAAAGTAAACCGACAGGGGCGGGAAGTCCCCTAACACGGGAGGCGGGAAATCCTTTAAGCCGGGAGGCAGCAAAACCTTAGATAGGGGCAGGGCATTCCCTAAGCCGGGAGGCGGTGAAACCTCAGATAGGGGCAGGGCGTTCCCTAAGCTGGGAGGTGGCAAAACCTCAGATAGGGGCAGGGTGTTCCCTAAGCCGGGAGGCGGCGAAACCTCAGATAGGGGCAGGGCGTTCCCTAACCCGGGAGGCGGGAAGTCCTTTAAGCCGGGAGGTGGCAAAACCTCAACAAATGAATGAATGGGTGCATCATAGCGAGTGAATGAAATAAAACCCTACAGTCACAAAGAGGTTAAAACGGACAAGGGTGAGGTCTGTCCCAATGCCTAGCCTGAGCCAGAATTAAGAGGACAGTAGTCCCACGTGATGGCCAGGATCCAGTAGGACGCAGGGAGCCACAGACCCCACAGTATCAAAGCCTCGGGACTAAAGGGTTGGTGTGTGTGTTTAACGAAACGGAGTGATTGACAGGAAGTAAAGAAGGAAATCTGAGAAGAGATATATAAAGTGAGACGAGTGAATTTAGAATCATTGGAAAAAAAAGGAGATGGAAAGGAGGATTCCCCACTGTGGGGCGACCTGGATTCTATAACCCGATTGCTGGTAGATAAAAAATAAAAAAGACAGTGCAGAGAGCCAAAAGGCTTAGTGGTGGGGGCGGGGTGGGGGGGGGGGGGGGGTGGGAGAGAAAACAAAGATAAAGAGGGAATGGTAATCTGAGCTTGTTACCAGAAACAATGTAAAGAATCGAACCAGAAGGGAGAGATAAAGAAGAAAAAGATCTAATTTGCAGGCTAACCAATTTGAAAACTCAGCAAAGGAAGGAAAAACAAACAAACAGGGATTTGGAAAGCTAGGGGAAACTGCTGAGTCACCAATTTAAAAAGGAAAAAAGATAAACTTAAAGCTTTACCAACATGGAAGTTATTAGCATTTGTACCAAAACAAGTAAAACACAAGATTTGCTGAGTGAAAGGAACCTTAAAAGTATGCTGGAATTTCAGGCTGTATAAAATTGTGTGTTAAAGTGTGAATGTTTTCCTGACTAGGAATGTTTAAGAGGTTACAATATTCCTTTGTCTGAAAGTCTGTCCTTTAAAAAAAAATGTCTGCTGTGTGTGTTTTAGCTCCACCCACTTCTCTGTGTTAAACAAGAGCATTTAACCCTTTTGTCTTGTCTTGGATTTTGGAAGTTTTAAGAATGTGCGAATAAGATTGTGCCCTCAGAATGAAAAAAAAAACCTATTACAATTTAAGTTAAGCTGGACTGTAAAAACTGAGAAGAGCAACAAAAAAAGTTTGTTTAACAAAAGATTAAGTTTCAGTCTAAGATTTAACCTTGGAGTTATGAGGTAAATTAACCTATTAAAACCAGACTTTCATTGTGGCCACAGTGAAATTCTGGTTGGTGTAAATTGGTGTAGTCCGAATTGAATAAGATAACTCCACTCCGCAAGAATATCCGCTAATGGCAGGTCCCTCTACAATATTTAATTGACTATGGTACTGGGAGCCCTATAGAATGCGGGATTAGAGTTAAACTCTAGAAAGGTACAGGTAGGGAAGGATGAAGTAATCTACCTAGGATACATAATAACACAGGGGAAGAGACAAATGCCCGAAGACAGAAAGGTGGGTTAATAAAGAAAAGTACCTTGAGAGCCAGGTGATAACTAATCAGAATCAGTGTGACATGTGGCCATTGAAGGAAGCAGATTAGAGACTTAGGATTGCTCGATCGGGAGTTTGTGATTCTGTGTAATACGGAGGATTTAAGGAAAATGTCCAGTAATATGAATAAGTTGGGGCTAGGAGGGGATCCTTTTAAAAGCTATAGCAGACGTAGAGCAGGGTGCAAATGAGACTCCGGCAGCATATGCCGACAGACTGTGGCCCACATGGGAGGGGCACTAGGGCCAAGAGGACAGCTAGCGGAGCTGCACGTAATCACTGGCTGCGTGCTTTGATTTATCAGTCCAGTACTTACAAGCAGCTATGGTCAGATTTTGATCCAGAAGATGGGGTAAATACAAAGGCTAAAGTTGTGAGGAAAATGACCCTGCACTTTGAGGTACACCATACAGATAAAAGGAATATCGGGGTAATGAATAAGCCAAAGGGCAAGGTTTGTGAAATGAAAAGGGGAAGCCCTCAGAGATGGCAGCAGGAAGGGACCGCGCCAGAGAGGGGAGGGGGTCAGGCAGGTACTAGGGCTATTTAATTATTGCCGGAACTTCATCCCAGAATATGCAGAAATGGCCCAGCCTATACAAGATTTGATCAAAGGGGGAAACCATCCCAGGAGCTGGTGGACCATGAAACAGCTTTTGTAAAGTGAAACAAGCCCTCGTAAGTGCTCATGCCCTGGGATCACCAGACCAGAATAGGCCATTCCACATCTATAACTACCACAGTAAGGATCATTACAATGGCAATGGACAGGTTAAAAGGGAAAGTTGGCTAGAAGAAAGCCTATCGGCTCAGGTAGAAGACTTGGTGTCTCTCACCGAAGCCCTGAGGTTAGCCAAAATAAAAGTGTAAACATATACAGATAGTCGGTATGCCTTTGGGGTGGTGTCTGATTAAATGGTAGCCTGGAGTAGGCAAGGATATATGACACCAGGAGTGTAATGTATGTACCTTTAAGGGGAGAACTACTTTTTACAGCTCCTGTATACTGTAGTACCGGCAGTGACCACACCTGTATATAAACCCTGAGTAGGGATCTGTACAGTTAGTTCTAGAGTAATCCTCATTCAGTAAACACCTGTTGATCGTTCCCTGCAGTCTCTTGTTTAATTATTGAAGGACACAACATCAAGATACACGGATCTAACATTGGCGACGAGCAGATTCAAACCTACCTGCAACTCTGCATCACCTCCCAGGGATTCGCTCCTGGAGAACAGTGGAAGAAGGCTGATTCCAGAAGCACGGGCGTCAACCACAGGAAACCCCCCAGTCATCCAGCGGAGATTTGAGCGTCGCAGGGGAGGCTGTCGAGAGCCAGGCTTGGCTTTCCAGTCACGGTGGTCCAGCAAAACGGGCTGGCAACAGGTACTGCGCAGACCCTTCCCGGACAGCGGCGGCTAGAGCCGACCGACGGCACAGAAAAAGGATGAGCAGCGTCGACGGGGGAGAGAGAGAGGATAGAGCGCACAGGGCGCAGCCGGTGTTCAGGACTGAGCGGCGTCAACGGGGGAGAGAGGCGAGAGAGAGCAGAGCGCAGCCGGTGTTCAAGGGCCGAGCAGCGTCAATGGGGGAGAGAGGCGCGCAGGAAAATGCGCAGAGCGCAGCCGGTATTCAAGGGCCGAGCAGCGTCAGCGGGGAAGAAAGGAAAGCGCGGGAGACGCCATTTTAAGCTGCAGCGGGGAAGAAAGGAAAGCGCAGGAGACGCCATTTTAAGCCAGTCTAACCACACCCAAAAATGCCAAAGAGTGGCAGTATCACAGCGTTCGACAATGAAGTTGAAGATTGGACGACATATGTCGAATGCGTAGAAGTATACTGCAAGGTGAATGAAGTGCCAGATGACAAGAAAGCACTGGTATTGTTGAATTCAATGGGTGCAAAAACGTATGGCTTACTACGAAACCTAGTAACCCCAGAGAAGCCAGTAGAAAAGGATTTTGAAAACATAGTGTCAATCCTACAGGACCACTTAAACCCCACACCGCTGCTGATAGCAGAAAGATTTAAGTTTCACAAAAGGAACCAGCATAAAGATGAAAGTAATGCTGAGTATTTAACGGAACTGCGCAAGCTATCGAAACACTGCCAGTTTGGAACGGGACTAGCAGATACTTTAAGGGACAAGTTTGTGTGTGGGCTTCAAAGTGAAGGAACCCAGAAACGGCTTCTATCAGAAAAGGATCTTACGCTGGACAAGGCTTTCAGCATTGCAGTATCACACGAAGCAGCTGCACGGGGCGCGGCAGAGATACAACGGAGACCACAAGAATGTGGCACAAATGAAATGTCACACGGAACAGTGAAGCGTTATCGCTGCGGCAGAACAACACATGACCATAATGATTGCTGGTTCAAGGACAAAGTGTGCAGACAGTGTGGAAAAGTAGGACACATAGCAAGAGTCTGCAGTTCGGGAAAGAAAACCAGCAGCAAGAAATCTCCACAGGAGAAGTACAAGAAGGTACATAAGGTGACGGAGAGTAGTTCAGACGAACAGAAAAGTGATACAGATTCCGGAAGCAAGGAGCTGGGTTGTCTGAAACTACATATTGTGATCAAAACGGAGGATCACCAAACTATCTGCGTCACGCTCAAGATAGCAGGAGTCCAAGTGAAAATGGAATTGGACACAGGATCAGCTCTAACAGTCATAAACCGAAGGGACTACAAGCGGCTATTCTCACATATACCCTTGAGAGATACAAAGATTGTCTTGAAGACGTACACGGGGCAAAAAGTCTACCCCAAAGGAAAAACAAGGGTGAACGTTACATATAACGGCAAGGAAACACCAAAAATGGACCTATATGTATTGCCAGATGGAGGACCACCACTACTAGGACGTGAATGGATCCGGAAGATACAGCTAGATTGGCATTCCATACAAGCACTGACTGTAGATGCCAAAAAGGATGACGACGTCACACCCGGACGACTGTCAAAAATGCTAACTGACGCACAAGAAGTGTTCCAGCAGGGACTTGGAACACTAAAAGGCATAACAGCGACGATCAAAATAGTGGAAAATGCAAGCCCAAAGTTTTTTAAGGCCAGACCGGTACCTTATGCGATCCGCCCAGCCGTCGAAGCAGAGCTGGAAGGTTTGGAACGTTCAGGAGTACTGTCCAAAGTGGACTGGAGCGAGTAGGCTACACCCATCGTTCCTGTAATGAAGAGGTCGTTGAGTAATACGCCTGGGGAACCAAAGGAGGTTCGCATCTGTGGGGACTTTAAGGTGACAGTGAACCCAGTCCTTCACACTGTACAATATCCGCTTCCCCGGATTGAAGATATTTTCGCCTCGTTATCAGGAGGGAAACGCTTCACTAAGATTGATCTGGCCCAGGCGTACCTGCAAATAGAGGTAGAAGAAGCCTCGAAACAGTACCTCATGATCAACACTCATAAAGGTCTCTACCAATACAAACGGCTGGTGTTCGGGGTAGCATCAGCTCCGGCTATTTGGCAAAGGGCAATGGAACAAGTCCTGCAAGGGATTCCAGGGACCCAGTGTTATTTGGACGACATCCTGGTCACGGGCAAAAATGACAGTGATCACCTCGCCAACCTGGAGCAGGTGCTCACTAGATTGAAGGGATATGGGCTCCGAGCTAATCGCCACAAATGCGAGTTTTTCTAGAAGCAGATCTCATATTGTGGCCACGTTATTGATAAAGAGGGGTTACATAAGTCCCCTGAAAAGATTGAGACAGTAGTCAAGGCTCCAGCACCGGAAAATGTGTCACAACTGAGTGTAGTGTATGTGCCTTTAAGTCAGAACTACTTTTACAGCTCCTGTATACTGTAGTACCAGCAGTGACCACACCGGTATATAAGCTTTGCGCCTGCCTCTGCACCCCCTGTCTTGAGACTACCCTCCTCCAGTAAAGACCTGTCTATTGTTAATGTACAGCATCCATGTGATTATTTGATAACAGCATATCCACTGAACCACGGATCCAACAGTGTCGACGAGTGTCGATTCGAATCTACCTGCAACATAAAAAAAAAATAGTCGCGGTCAGGAACACGGGCGTCGACCACGAGCAACCGCCCAGCCGTCAGGCAGAGATTGACCTTCGCAGGGGAGGCTGTGGAGAGCCGGGCTTGGTTCCCCAGCCACGATGAGCAGCAAGAGACCGACGACAGGTCCAGCGCAGACCCTCCCTGAGCAGCGGCGGCTGGAGCCGACCGACGGCGGAGAGAAAGCAGAGCAGCGTCGACGGGGTAAGACAGAGGGTGAAGAGCGCAGGGCGCAGCCGGGGGCTGAACACCGAGCGGCGTCGAGAAAAAGAAAACAAACCGGAGAGAGAGAGGGTAAAGAAACAGCCGGGTTCTAGACTGAGCGGCGTCGAAAAATATAAAAAGAAGAACGCGCAGAGCACAGCCAGGGCTCACGGGCTGAACAGGGTCCGCGGGGCGAAGAAAGGGGAGCACGGGAGGCGCCATTGAGCCGCGGAGAAGAAGGAAGAGCGCGGGAGACGCCATTTTTAGAAGCCGCAGCGGAGAAGAAGGGCGAGCGCGGGAAGGAAGGAAAGCGCGGGAGACGCCATTTTGTGCCAGCGGAGAAGAAGGGGAAGCGTGGGAGGCACCATTTTTGACAGTTAACTCACACCCAAGGATGCCGAAGAGTGGCAGTATCTCTACGTTCAACAAATCAAATCACTTTTATTGTCATTGTTAGTGCACAAGTGCAGTACAACGAAATGTAGGCTTGCGGCTCCCGAGAGTGTACATTTAGATTAAGACATTTAAACATTCAACATACATTTGGCTTGTAATACGTTAACATAAACATAACCATAATAAAGTGCATTGGCAGATGTGCAGGCTTTAGAGTTTATTTGTGGAGTTCAGTAGGATGACAGCCCTGGGAAAGAAGCTGTTCCTAAATCTGGTCGTACGGGTGCGAATGCATCTGTAGCGTCTCCCAGATGGCAGGAGGGCGAACAGACTGTGGCTGGGGTGGGTAGGGTCTTTGATGATGGACCGTGACCTCCGTAAACAGCATTTCTGGTATATGTGCTCTATGGCCGGTAGCCGGGTGCTGCAGGGCGAATGAAGTGCCAGATGCTAATAAAGCACTGGTTCTGCTAAATTCCATGGGTGCAAAAACTTATGGGTTACTGCGAAATTACTAACCCCAGAGAAGCCGGTAAACAAGAATTTTGAAAGCATAGTAGACATCCTACAGGAACACTTAAACCCCACACCGCTGCTGATAGCAGAACGATTTAAGTTCCATAAAAGGAACCAACACAAAGACGAAAGCAATGCTGAGTACCTAACGGAACTGCGCAAGCTATCGAAACACTGCCAGTTTGGAGCGGGACTAGCAGATACGTTAAAGGACAAGTTTGTGTGTGGGCTACAGAGTGAAGGAACCCCAAAACGGCTTCTGTCGGAAAAGGATCTTACGCTGGACAAAGCTTTCAGTATGGCAGTATCACACGAAGTAGCCGCAAGGGGCGCTGCAGAGATACAACAGAGACCGCAAGAATATGGCACCAATGAAATGTCCTATGGAACAGGGAAGTGCTATCGCTGCGGCAGAACAACACATGACCAGAAAGACTGTTGGTTCAAGGACCAAGTTTGCAGACAGTGTGGGAAAGCAGGACACATAGCAAGAGTCTGCAGGTCTGGGAAGAAAACCAACAGTAAGAAATCTCCACAGGAGAAGTACAAAAAGGTACACCAGGTGATGGACAGTGGTTCAGACGAACAGAAAAGTGACACAGACTCCGGAAGCAAGGAGCTGGGTTGTCTGAAACTACATAAGGTAACCAAAATGGAGGATCACCAGACTATCTGGGTTACACTCAAGATAGACGGAGTCCAAGTGAAAATGGAATTGGACACAGGGTCAGCTCTAACAGTCATAAATCAAAGAGACTACAAGCGGCTATTTTCACACATACAGGCACTGAAGGTGGAGGCCAAAAAGGATGACGACGTCACACCTGGACGACAGTCAAAAATGCTAACTGACGCAAAAGAAGTGTTCCAGGAGGGACGAGGAACACTAAAAGGAATAACAGCAATGATTAAAATGGAGGAAAATGCAAGCCCAAAGTTTCTGAAGGCCAGAGCAGTGCCTTATGCGATCAGACCAGCTATTGAAGCAGAACTGGAAGGGTTGGAACGTTCAGGAGTACTGTCCAAAGTAGACTGGAGTGAGTGGGCTACACCCATCATTCCTGTAATGAAGAGGTCGTTGAGTAATACGCCTGGGGAACCAAAGAAGGTCCGCATCTGTGGGGATTTTAAGGTGACAGTGAACCCAGTCCTTCACACGGTACAATATCCGCTTCCACGAATTGAGGATATTTTCGCCTCGCTATCTGGAGGTAAACGCTTCACCAAAATTGATCTAGCCCAGGCGTACTTGCAAATGGAGGTAGAAGAATCTTTGAAACAATACCTTACAATCAACACTCATAAAGGTCTCTATCAATACAACCGGCTGGTGTTTGGAGTAGCATCAGCTCCGGCTATTTGGCAAAGGGCAATGGATCTAGTCCTGCAAGGGATTCCAGGGACCCAGTGTTATTTGGACGACATCTTGGTCACGGGCGAAAATGACGGTGATCACCTCGCCAACTTGGAGAAGGTGCTCACCAGATTAAAGGAGTATGGGCTACGAGCTAATCGCCACAAGTGCGAGTTTTTCCAGAAACAGATCTCGAATTGTGGCCACGTCATCGATGAAGAGGGGTTACATAAGTCCCCTGACAAGATTGAGGCAGTAGTCAAGGCTCCAGCACCGGAAAATGTGTCACAACTGAGGTCGTTCCTCGGGCTGGTAAACTGCTACCACGAGTTCTTACCAAATTTGTCTACGGCATTACACCCACTGAACACCCTACTGCAAACAGGGGTACCATGGAAGTGGGATGACGAACGAAGACGAGCTTTCCAGAATTGTAAAGCATTGATCACATCAAAAGAGGTGTTGGCCCATTTCAACCCAGCACTACCAATTCATTTGGCATGTGATGCATCACCCTATGGTATTGGAGCGGTGCTGTCGCACAAATTCCCAGACGGGTTGGAGAGGCCAGTAGCCTTTGCGTCTCAGTCACTAACCTCAGCCGAGTGCAACTACGCCCAGATTGACAGGGAGGCCCTCAGCCTAGTATGGGGAGTAAAAAAATGCAACCACTATCTGCATGGGCAGAAGTTCACCTTGCTGACTGACCACCAACCACTTGTCTCCATCTTTAATCCTAAGAAGGGCGTTCCAGTGATGACTGCACAACGGTTACAAAGATGGTCCCTGTTTCTAGGGGCGAATCCATATGAAATTGAATATAAAGGCACGAAACTGCATGGGAACGCTGATGGGCTATCGCGCCTGCCACTGCCTACTGTGGAGGAAGCACCAGCAGTGGACCCTATCGAGATATTTTATTCATCAATAATTGAATGATTGCCAGTAACAAACGCGGATGTAGAGAAGGAGACCCGCAATAATCCGACGCTTTCGCGGGTATATGAATTGACG
The DNA here is from genome assembly GCF_052327205.1 of Somniosus microcephalus. Lineage (NCBI taxonomy): Eukaryota > Metazoa > Chordata > Chondrichthyes > Squaliformes > Somniosidae > Somniosus > Somniosus microcephalus. The sequence goes on from NC_140998.1 coordinate 23,353,456, forward strand.
GTGAGGGGATGGCCAACACATGGCGACTCACTGTTGCCAGCATTCTCATCCAGAAGAGAACAGCTGTCAGTATGCCAGGGGACAGTGATGTGTGGATCCAGAGTGGTGATTCTACCCAAGTTAAGGGAGAGAGTGCTAAATGAGCTACATGAAGGTCATCTGGGGGGAGTGAAAATGAAAAGCCTTGCTAGGGCTTATGTGTGGTGGCTGGGAATCGATCAACAAATCGAAGACCTAACTAAGAGCTGCTTAGGATGCCAGAAGTTCCAAAATGCACCACCACATGCCCCTCTACACCCATGGGAGTGGCCCTCATCTCCATGGCAACGGGTGCATATTGATTTCGCTGGTCCATTCATGGGCTCAATGTTCTTAATAGCAGTGGATGCTCATTCAAAGTGGCCTGAGGTGATAAAAATGTCTTCAACCACTACAGAGAAAACGATTGCAGTCTTACGGACCATATTTGCCAGAAACGGTTTGCCAGAGCAGATTTGCTCTGATAATGGACCACAGTTTGTGTCCGACGAGTTCCAAAAATTTATGAAAAGGAATGGGATAAGGCATTACACACCCGCCCTGTATCATCCAGCCACAAATGGATTGGCTGAGAGGTTCGTACAAACCTTTAAGAAGGCGATAAAGGCCATGTGCGACGATGAAATTCCACTACAGCATAAGATGGACAATTTCTTATTAACCTACCGAAACGCGACACATGCAGTTACCAACCAGACCCCGGCCATGATGTTCTTTAACCGAAGGTTGAGATCTCGTCTGGACTTGCTCAGACCAAATGTGCGAAGAAATGTTGAGGACAAACAATTCCAGCACATCAATGAGAAGCCGACAAGGAGCTTCAATGTAGGGCAACCAGCCTTGGCCCGTGACTATCGAACAGAGAAATGGCAACCCGGAACGATATGTACAAGGCAGGGGCCATTAATGTACACAGTGGATGTCGGGGAGAACATTGTGAGACGCCACGTCGATCAGATCTTAGCGTCACAGGAACGCGTCAACCCCATGTCTTGAGTGCCTGGGGATGAACCCGACATACCGGTAGCATCTACTTCAGACCCAGTAGCAGTGGAACCCGATGAACTACCCGATGAAAAGGGGTCAGAATCACCTCTGCACCAAGAACAAGAACCTCCGGAAAGGCGCCATCCCGAAAGGGTCAGGAAGCCGCCCCAAAGACTGAATCTATACATGGACTTTTGTTGTTTAATGTACATGTTGAAATGTTAATTGTTATTTGAATATTAGGGGTATTACCAATCTAAAAGGGGAGGAATTGTAGTGTATGTGCCTTTAAGTCAGAACTACTTTTACAGCTCCTGTATACTGTAGTACCGGCAGTGATCACACCGGTGTATAAGCTTTGCGCATGCCTCTGTACCCCCTGTCTTGAGACTACCCTCCTCCAGTAAAGACCTGTCTATTGTTAATGTACAGCATCTGTGTGATTATTTGATAACAGCATATCCACTGAACCACGGATCCAAAACTGAGGTCGTTCCTCGGGCTGGTGAACTACTACTATAAGTTCTTGCCGAATTTGTCTACCGTACTACACCCACTGAACACCCTACTGCAAACGGGTGTACCATGGAAGTGGAGTGACGAATGTAAACGAGCTTTCCAGAAGAGCAAAGCATTGATCACATCAAAAGAGGTGTTGGCTCATTTCAACCCAGCACTACCAATTCAGTTGGCATGTGATGCATCACCCTATGGCCTTGGAGCGGCGCTGTCACACAAATTCCCAGACGGCTCAGAGAGGCCAGTAGCCTTTGCATCTCGGTCACTAACCTCAGCCGAGCGTAACTACGCCCAGATTGAAAGGGAGGCCCTCAGCCTAGTGTGGGGAGTGAAAAGGTTCAATCACTATCTGCACAGGCAGAAGTTCACCTTGCTGACTGACCACCAACCACTTGTCTCCATCTTTAATCCAAAGAAGGGCGTTCCGGTGATGACTGCGCAACGGCTACAAAGATGGTCCCTTTTTCTAGGGGCACACCAATATGAAATCGAGTATAAGGGCACGAAACAGCATGGAAACGCTGATGGGCTATCACGCCTGCCACTGCCTACTGCGGAGGAAGCACCAGCAGTGGATCCTGTCGAAATATTTCATTCGACTATAATTGAATGCTTGCCAGTAACTAACGCTGGTATAGTGAAGGAGACCCGAAATGACCCGACACTGTCTCGGGTATATGATTTGATGGTGAAGGGATGGCCAGCACATGGCGACTCACTGTTGCCAGCATTCTCATCCAGAAGAGAACAGCTGTCAGTATGCCAGGGGACCTTGATGTGTGGATCCCGAGTGGTAATTCCACCCAAGCTAAGGGAGGGAGTGCTCAATGAGCTTCACGAAGGTCATCTGGGAGGGGTGAAAATGAAAAGCCTTGCTAGGGCTTATGTGTGGTGGCCGGGAATCGATCAGCAAATCGAGGACCTGACAAAAAGCTGCTCAGGATGCCAGAAGGTCCAAAATGCACCACCACATGCCCCTCTACACCCATGGGAGTGGCCCTCATCTCCATGGCAACGGGTGCATATTGATTTTGCTGGTCCATTCATGGACTCAATGTTTTTAATAGCCGTGGATGCGCACTCGAAATGGCCTGAGGGGATCAAAATGTCCTCCACCACCACGGAGAAAACTATTGCAGTCCTACGGACCATATTTGCCAGGAACGGCTTGCCAGAGCAGATTTGCTCTGATAACGGACCACAGTTTGTGTCCGAAGAGTTTCGAAGATTTATGAAAAGGAATGGGGTAAGGCATTACACATCCGCCCCGTATCATCCAGCCACAAATGGATTGGCTGAGAGGTTCGTACAAACCTTTAAAAAAGCAGTAAAGGCCATGTGCGATGACGACATTCCACTGCAGCATAAGGTGGACAATTTCCTGTTAGCCTACAGAAATGCGACACATGCAGTCACCAACCAGGCCCCGGCCATGATGTTCTTTAACCGAAGGTTGAGATCTCGTCTGGATTTGCTCAGATCAAATGTACGAAGAGATGTTGAGAATAAGCAATTCCAGCACATCAATGAGAAGCCGACAAGGAGCTTCAATGTAGGGCAACCAGTCTTGGCCCGCGACTACCGAACAGAGAAATGGCAACCAGGAACGATATGCACACGGCAGGGGCCACAAATGTACACAGTGGATGTTGGGGAGAACATTGTGAGACGCCATGTTGACCAGATCCTAGAGCCACAGGAACGAGTCAACCCCATGTCTCGCCCATACGTACCTGGTGATGAACCCGACATACAGGTAGCATCTACCCCAGAAACAGTGGCATCGGAAGCGGATGAACCAACCGACGACAGGGGGCCAGAATCGCCTCCGCACCAAGAGCAAGACACTCGGGAAAGGCACTATCCAGAAAGGATCAGGAAGCCTCCCCAAAGACTGAATTTATAAATAGACTATTTTCAGTTAATGTTGCATGTTAAAAGTGTTAATTGTAATTAGTTTGATATTTAATTGTTAAATGAGTGTTATGGTACTGTTAATCTAAAAGGGGAGGAATTGTAATGTATGTACCTTTAAGGGGAGAACTACTTTTTACAGCTCCTGTATACTGTAGTACCGGCAGTGACCACACCTGTATATAAACCCTGAGTAGGGATCTGTATAGTTAGTTCTAGAGTAACCCTCATTCAGTAAACACCTGTTGATCGTTCCCTGCAGTCTCTTGTCTAATTATTGAAGGACACAACACCAAGAAAGACGGATCTAACAAGGAGGAGGACCCATAAGACACGAGAATATAATCAATGCATTAGTAGGAACCTCTCTCCTACCTAAAGAGTGCGCAATAATAAATTAAAGCACACAAGAGGATTACTGACCGACACCAACAGGGCAATGCATGGGCAGACAAGGCAGCTAAGCGAGCAGCTGAGAAAGGAAATCTGACCAATGAAGCCCAAGTGTTCATGTTTAATTAAAGTGTGAAACCACAACTGTCTTTCAGTCAGGTATGTTTTTTTAAGTTACGTGAAGTGACGCAATAATGTTTTGCTCCACCTTCAAAAGCCTGCGAAGGAGTTAACCCTTCCCACTGACAGCTGTTTGAGTTCACCAAGCAACAACTTCAGTATTACTGAATAGAATTTAAAGATATTGGACATTATTAAATTTAAGTCTCTTAATGTTAGGTTAAGATTTCCCCACAGTGATAGAAGGAAAATTATGATTTGATAAATGGAAATTATCTTATAAACTAATTGCAGCACCGTCTCAAATGACCGGAAGACTGCTTGGGAGGCTGTCCTGTTACCCAAAGGTAAATCTAGACAGATAGTTAGAGACATGAGGCCAAAGACCAACAGATTATACGGGATCTAGAACAGGATACACGGGACGACCAGAAGGAGGTCCCAGCAATAGGTAGCAAGGTGATGGCAGAAATAATACCAGCCAAACCAGGGCTAGCACCGGTATGGTCAGGACCTTATGATGTATTAATGAACAGTGACACATGCGCTTGTATAGATGTGTCCGGAACAGTTAAAGGAAGGTGGAAGCACTGGACTCAGTTAAAAATATATAACAAAAGACAATGAGTAAGCCAGAGATGGTGCCCTTTTGAGCAGAGTGAGGAGTATGCTAGAAGATATAAAGAATGGGAAGGGGAGTTACTACATATATCGATGATAGGGCTGTGTATGATGATAATGTTATATGCCATAGTTTGCATCTTCAGGTATGTCTGGAGACAGAGCCACAGAACAAGAAATGAACCAGATGTACAGCATTTTGAACTGATAGAACGGAAAAGAATAGAATAATTCTAATTGGCTGGTGACGACCAGCCCCCTTTTTGTAATTACAGGAACATTGGACGTCTGGAATGAGGTGGAATGTCCTCGCCTTGATCCTAGGGATGAACATAAGTATTGCCATTGTCGAGGGGGATTAGTAATAAGGAGAACACAGGATGAGGTGTATTTTAGTGTGGCACATAGGGTTATTAAGCTTGCCATAAATATGAGTACTTTTGAGATGCAAAACAAATATGGAACTCCCTGTGGGTAAAACAATTAGAGGGTCCACAGGGAAAATCTATCTTACAAAGATGTAAGAAACGGGGAGTATTGGAAATGGCCGGAGCAGGGTATGCGGCCGGGTTAGCAACAGTTAATAGCTTGGATATAGAAGGAGTAAACAAAGAAGTAGAAGAACTACGAGCAAAAATAGAGAAGTTACTAAAAGAAGCTACCAGAAATAGCCAGCAATTGACACTGGCAGGGAAACAAACAATAATGCAATTGTTGGGGGTGGAAGAGATAGTAGCCCCCCATGCAGAAACAATCAATACAATTATTGATCGACTTAATAATGCTTCTCGCCAAACCGATAAGGAACTAATATGTGCCATGTATGGCTCATGGCTATTGTCGAATGCTCAGCATAACATGAGGTAAATAAATAAAGGACAGATCCCTGATTGGATTACTAATGAGGATCTGGAACCTTGGATAGACACAAATAAAAGCCTATGCAAGGGGCGTAAAATGGGACAAGTATACCGGGCAGGCAATTGTCTGACCCCATGGACTAAGATGATTGGCTTTGTACTGGCCATCCCACAACTCCCAGAGAGGGACAGCCCCTATATGACATGATTAATATAGGAGAGGTACAAAGGGGAGAGTTGGGTTATTATCATGATATCCCTACCCAGGCACTTTGGGAAAGGGATGAAGATAATAAACAGAAGAATGGAACCTTAAGGGGGGGTGGTAATGGACGGGTGCCACCACAAGGGAAGGACATGGGTGTGCACACACCCCCCCACCGAGGAAGACACATCTGAGTGCGGATTTACAAAAATTACCAATTGCACCCTCGAGGTACACCCAAGGGGGATACACCGGACAAGGAACAATGGGACATGTTGTGTCACCACAATTGAACAGAAATATGAATATCAAGATATGGCTTGTCCCATTCCCCAACCAAACCTTTGTTTTGGTCTAAAGATACCTACACAGATAGGAAAATCTGGTCACTTGATAATATGGAACTTAATAAAAAGGTCGACACTTATGTCATACCAGAGCCCAAGGCAATTCCTAAGTTAGGGGAGAGGAAGCTTGGAAGAAATTACGGCAGGAAACAAAGGAAATTTTAAAGTATTATCATAAAATAGAAGAAGACTTAAAGAAACAACAAAAAGACATCAGTGCAACATTAGAGGAAAGTCCCCCACCTCTTCCTATTTTGATAATTGTGGATCAGGATGGACGGGGACGTTGGGCGCCTCAGTGATACAAGGCATAATGATATTCCTCATGATTGTTATTACGATATATTGTGTATTTTTGCTGCTCCAGTGCCTCTGCACCAGAATGAGTAAAGCCGAAATTGGTGCCGTGAAAGAAGTCAAACCTAAGGAGAGGCAGGTAGAGAAGTTAAGTATGGAAAACTCCCCCGCCTCTCCAAGGCAAATGATATAAGATGTGATAGGAAGCCCTGAAATTACAAGGGATTAATTGGGCATGGTAATTAATGACCGGGCCGGCCAACCGTAAGACGGGGGTGGCAGAAGGAGATTGGCAGAAGGAGGGTGGTGAATGAGGATTGGTGAGTGATGACAGTCTCGAATTGGCACGTCACACACCCAACGCGGGAATGAGGGACAAGCTTGAGCGGAAAGCCTAAACCATTAATGCAGGGTCTAAGGGGACCCGGGAATGGTAACACCAGAAGGAATGCAGAAAGGAAAGACCACCATAAAGGAAAGTCCACCATAAAGGAAAGACCACCATACCGCGTGGGGGGAAGTCGGCCTCCAGATTGATAGGATATATACACATGTATAACCTAGACTGGTAGAAGGCCAGGGAGTGCACACTCTGGCAGACACCAGGAAGTGGAAATACATGTTGACCTGTATTGGAACAATTGTCCAAAAGGTCAAAAGGGGGGACTGAAGTAAGATATTAAAAATTAGGCACAACAGGGTAAGACAACCAGGATTCAATTGCAACACCAATGTACAAGGTGGAGGTAATGGGTTAATTCATACTCTGAGTTAAACGATATAGAGTTCTGTATATTGCATTTACCCAGCTAAGTTTTAAAACATGATTAGGTGACTTCAACTGCTGAGAGATTAAACTGCAGAGCAACTCGTGGAAAGATTAGGAAGGATGTCTGGTCAGCCAGGCGAGGGTGGCACACATACAAGATAACACATTGAAGAAGTTGTTTGTTATAAATTACAACAGGTTGCATTCTCCAAAGTATGGTGGACTAATTAGGATGTGCTTGCTTTGCAGGGGTAACCCGAGACGAGGCCAAAGTCTGTGCTTTGCACGCCTTAACGAGGACTGTTATCTTAAGGAATATGTAATGAGCAACACCACCTGCTACGGGCAATTAGATGGTTGTAAAGCAATTAAGATGAGGCCCCACAGTCACAGGACGTGATGGGACCAATTGATAACTGGAATGTGGGATTTGGGGGTGGCAGGAAGAGTAATTGTTGTGTCCGTGTATAATAAGACACAGACTGCAGGAGAACGGTAACAACAGGTGTTTACTCAACGTGGTTCACAGTGGAACTGATCTGTACAGGTTACTACTCAGTGCTATATACAGGTGTGGTCACTGCCGGTACTGCAGTATACATGAGCTGCAAAACATAGTTCCCCCCTTAAAGGTATATACATTACAATTCCTCCCCTTTTAGATTAACAGTACCATAACACTCATTTAACAATTAAATATCAAATTAATTACAATGAACACTTTTAACATGCAACATTAGCTGAAAATAGTCTATTTATATATTCAGTCTTTGGGGAGGCTTCCTGATCCTTTCTGGATAGCGCCTTTCCCGAGTGTCTTGTTGGTGCGGAGGCGATTCTGGCACCCTGTCGTCGGTTGGTTCATCAGCTTCCGATGCTACTGTTTCTGAGGTAGATGCGACCTGTACGTCGGGTTCATCACCAGGTACGTATGGGTGAGGCATGGGGTTGACTTGTTCCTGTGACTCTAGGATCTGGTCAGCATGGCGTCTCATGATGCTCTCCCCAACGTCCACTGTGTACATTAGTGGGCCCTGCCGTGTGCATATTGTTCCTGGCTGCCATTTTTCTGTTCGGTAGTCGCGGGCCAAGACTGGTTGCCCTACATTGAAGCTCCTTGTTGGCTTCTCATGGATGTGCTGGAATTGTTTACTCTCAACATCTCTTCGTACGTTTGGTCTGAGCAAATCTAGGCGAGATCTTAACCTTCGGTTAAAGAACATCATGGCTGGGGCCTGGTTGGTGACTGCATGTGTCGCATTCCGGTAGGTGAACAGGAAATTGTCCACCTTGTGCTGCAGCGGAATGTTGTCATTGTACATAGCCTTTATTGCCTTCTTAAAGGTTTGTACGAACCTCTCAGCCAATCCATTTGTGGCTGGATCATACGGGGCGGATGTGTAATGCCTTACCCCATTCTTTTTCAAGAACCTCCGGAACTCTTCGGACACAAACTGTGGTCCATTGTCGGAGCAAATCTGTTCTGGTAAGCCATTCCTGGCAAAAATGGTCCGTAGGACTGCAATAGTTTTCTCCGTGGTGGTGGAGGACATTTTGATGACCTCAGGCCATTTCGAGTGCGCATCCACGGCTATTAAAAACATTGAGTCCATGAATGGACCAGCAAACTCAATATGCACCCATTGCCATGGAGATGAGGGCCACTCCTATGGGTGTAGAGGGGCCTGTGGTGGTGCATTTTGGACTCTCTGGCATCCTGAGCAGCTCTTGGTCAGGTCCTCGATTTGTTTATCGATTCCCGGCCACCACACATAAGCCCTGACTAGGCTTTTCATTTTTACCCCTCCCAGATGACCCTCATGAAGCTCATTGAGCACTCTATCCCTTAACTTGGGTGGAATTACCACTCGGGATCCACACATCAAGGTCCCCCGGCACACTGACAGCTGTTCTCTCCTTGTCGAGAATGCTGGCAACAGTGAGTCGCCATGTGCTGGCAATCCCTTCACCGCCAAATCATATACCCGAGACAGTGCCGGGACATTTCGGGTTTCCTTTTCGATACAAGCGTTAGTTACCGGTAGGTATTCAACTATAGTCGAATGGAATATTTCGACAGGATCCACTGCTGGTGCTTCCTCCGCAGTAGGCAGTGGCAGGCGTGATAGCCCATCAGCATTTCCATGCTGTTTCGTGCCCTTATATTCAATCTCATAGTGATGCGTCCCTAGAAAAAGTGACTATCTTTGTAGTTGTTGCGCAGTCATCACCAGAACGCCCTTCTTTGGATTAAAAATGGAGACAGGAGGCTGGTGATCAGTCAGCAAGGTGAATTTCTGCCCGTGCAGAAAGTGATTGAACTTTTTCACTCCCCACACTAGGCTGAGGGCCTCCCTGTCAACCTGGGCATAGTTATGCTCGGCTGAGGTTAGTGATCGTGACGCAAAGGCTATTGGCCTCTCTGAGCCGTCCGAGAATTTGTGCGACAGCACCGCTCCAATGCCGTAGGGTGACGCATCACATGCCAACCGAATTGGTAATGCCGGGTTGTAATGGGCCAATACCTCTTTCGATGTGATTAGTGTTTTGCTCTTCTGGAAAGCTCGTCTACATTCGTCACTCCACTTCCATGGCACCCCAGTTTGCAGTAGGGTGTTCAGTGGGTGTAGTATTGTAGACAAATTTGGCAAGAACTTATGGTAGTAGTTTACCAGCCCGAGGAACGACCTCAGTTGTGACACATTTTATGGTGCTGGAGCCTTGACTACTGCCTCAATCTTCTCTGGGGACTTATGTAACCCCTCTTTATCGATAATGTGGCCACAATACGAGATCTGTTTTCTAAAAAACTCGCATTTGGGGTGGTTAGCTTGGAGCCCATATTCCTGCAATCTAGTGAACACCTGCTCCAGGTTGGCAAGGTGATCACTGTCATTTTCACCCGTGACCAGGATGTCGTCCAAATAACACTGGGTCCCTGGGATCCCTTGCAGGACTTGTTCCATTGCCCTCTGCCAAATAGCCGGAGCTGATGCTACCCCGAATACCAGCCGGTTGTATTGGTAGAGACCTTTATGGGTGTTGATTGTGAGGTATTTTTTTGATGCTTCTTCTACCTCCATTTGCAGATACGCCTGGGCCAGATCAATCTTAGTGAAGCGTTTCCCTCCAGATAGCGAGGTGAAAATATCTTCAATCCGCGGAAGTGGATATTGTACGGTGTGAAGGACCGGGTTCACTGTTACCTTAAAGTCCCCACAGATGCGAACCTTCCTTGGTTCCCCAGGCGTGCTGCTCAACGACTTTTTCATCACAGGGACGATGGGTGTAGCCCACTTGCTCCAGTCTACATTGGACAGTACACCTGAACGTTCCAGACTCTCCAGCTCTGCTTCGACGGCTGGGCGGATCGCATAATGTTGCCTTAAAAAATTTTGGGCTTGCGTTTTCTTCAATTTTAATCGTCGCTGTCATGCCTTTTAGTGTTCCGAGTCCTTGCTGGAACACTTCTTTCGCGTCAGTTAGGATCTTTGACAGTCGCCCAGGTGTGACGTCGTCATCCTTTTTGTCAGCCACAGTCAGTGCCTGTATGGAATGCCAATCCAGTTGTATTTTCCGGATCCATTCACGTCCCAGTAATGGTGGTCCTCCATCTTGCAATACATACAGGTCTAGTTTTGGTGTTTCCTTACCGTTATATATAACGGTCACCCTTATTTTTCCTTTGGGGTAGACTTTTTGCCCCGTGTACGTCTTCAAAATAATTTTTGTGTCTCTCAAGGTTATGTGTGAGAATAGCCGCTCGTAGTCCTGTCGGTTTATGACTGTTAGGGCTGATCCTGTGTCCAATTCCATCTTTACCTGGACTCCTGCTATCTTGAGAGTGACCCAAATGGTTCGGTGATCCTCCGTTGTGATCACATTATGTAGTTTCAGACAACTCAGTTCCCTGCTTTCGGAGTTGTTATCACTCTTTTGTTCATCTGAACTATTCTCCGTCATCTTATGTACCTTCTTGTACTTTTCTTTGGTAGGTTTCTTATTGCTGGTTTTCTTTCCCGACCTGCAGACTCGTGCTATGTGTACTACTTTTCCACACTGCACACTTTGTCTTTGAACCAGCAATCATTCTGGTCATGTGTTGTTCTGCTGCAGCGATAGCACTTCTCTGTTCTATATGACATTTCGCTTGTGCCATATTCTTGCGGTCTCTGTTGTATCTCTGCAGCGCCCCGTGCTGCTGCTTCATATGATACCGCAATGCTGAAAGCCTTTTCCAGCGTAAGGTCCTTTTCAGATAAAAGCCGTTTCTGGGTTCCTTCACTTTGAAGCCCACACACAAACTTGTCCCTGAAGGTATCTGCCAGTCCCGCTCCAAACTGGCAGTGTTTCGATAGTTTGCGCAGTTCTGTTAAATAATCAGCATTGCTTTCATCCTTATGCTGGTTCCATTTGTGAAACTTGAATCTTTCTGCTATCAGCAGCGGTGTGGGGTTTAAATGTTCCTGTAGTATCATTACTATGTCTTTTCCATTGGCTTCGTTGGGGTTACTAGATTTCATAATAAACCATACGTCTTTGCACCCATTAAATTTAACAATACTGACGCTTTCTTGTCATCTGACACCTCATTTGCCTTGCAGTACACCTCTATTCGTTTGACATATGTAGTCCAATCTTCGACTTCATTGTCAAATGCGGTGATACTGCCACTCTTCGGCATTTTGGGTGTGGTTTAAAATGGCGTCTCCCAATGGCTTAAAATGTCGTCTCCCGCGCTTTCCTTCCTCCCCCGCTGCTGTCAACGCCGCTCCCGGAGGTTCTCGTGGCAATGGCGGCGCCCTGTAGGTTTCGCGCGCTTCTCCTGCGCTGCTGCCAATGCCGCTCTCGGCGGTCCTCGTGGCAATGGCGGCGCCTCGCGGGTTTCTGCGCATCTCTCGCTCCCTCTCTTCGACGCTGCTCGGCCCCTGAACACCGGCTGCGCCCTGTGCGCTCTGCTCTCTCTTTCTCTCCCCCGTTGACGCTGCTCGGCCCTTTGCTGTGCCGCTCGGTCGGGCTCTAGCCCGCCGCTGTCCGGGAAGGGTCTGCGCACTACCTGTTGCCAGCCCGTTTCGCTGGACCACCTCGACTGGAAAGCCAGGCCTGGCTCTCGACAGCCTCCCTCGCAATTCTCGAGTCTCTGCTGGATGACTGGGCGGTTGCCCGTGGTCGGCGCCCGAGTCTCTGGCGTTGACCTCCAATCCACTGATCTCCAGGAACGAATCCCTGGGAGGTGATGCAGAGTTGCAGGTAGGTTCGAACTTGCCTTGTCGCCAATGTTGTGTCTGTGTATAATAAGACACAGCCTGCAGGAGAACGGTAACAACAGGTGTTTACTCAACGTTGCTCACAGTGGAACTGATCTGTACAGATTACTACTCAGTGCTATATACAGGTGTGGTCACTGCCGGTACTGCAGTATACATGAGCTGTTAAACATAGTTCCCCCCTTAAAGGTATATACATTACAGAAATGTCATGGTTTTATAATTGCAATTTAGCTATAACTCTGTATATGCCGATAAGCTTACCCCCGCCCCTAGGGCAGGGCCTTAATTTTTGTATAATTGTGGGTGCTGCCAGGATATCGGTGGAGTTGGATTCAGTCAGCAATCTGAAAGGTTCTCCCCAGGCCTGAATAAACCGTTGTGACTTCAATTAGTTGGTCTGTCTTTCTTACAACAAGCCGGTGACGTCGACCTTGTATATCACTTGGTCCGCACTTTGGGGGCTTACATCACAAGCATGACTTACCTTTTGTAAATCCATGTTGACTTTGTCCGATCCTGTCACTGTTTTCCAAGTGCTCTGTTATTACATCTTTTATAATGGGCTCTAGCATTTTCCCCACTACTGATGTCAGGCTTATAATTCCCCGTTTTCCTTCTACCACCTTTTTTAAATAGTGGGGTTACATTAGCTACCCTCCAATCCATGGGAACTGTTCCAGAGTGTATAGAATTTTGGAAAATGACCAACAATGCATCTACTATTTTTAGGGCCACTTCCTTAAGTACCCTAGGATGTAGATTATCAGGCCCTGGGGATTTATCGGCATTCAATCCCGTCAATTTCCCTAACACCATGGGGGAAAAATTCAGTTGTTTGCGCCTCCCGTTAGTGCCTTAAGACGGTGCCAAGTTGGGCGCAAAGCAACTAACACCCGGGTGCAGCGATGTTTGCGCCGCTCGCGAAATTAACTAGACATTTTGCGGCGGCGCTAAACTCTACCGCCACGATCTCCTGCGCCCGCAGATCGTGACATCAGTCGAGTGCGCAATGCCCCGTTAGCGCCCCGGACCGGAAATTGAGTGGCGCTCCCTGCCTTACCGCCTGCCGCTAGCAACGACAGGTTGAGGGGCGCGTCGTGCTGTCAGAAAGGGACTGGGGAGCGCTATTTAAAGGCGACCACTTCCTGCCTTTTTTTGTCGGTGACATTTTTGCACCACGCATTCTGAGAGAGAGAGAGAGACTTCTGGAGAGATTCAACGCTGTGTGAAGGAGTTTTGGGTACTGAGCAGCACTTTGCAGGTTGATTTTGATATGCTCTTCCTTGTATCAATTTAGAAGAGACTATGGGGTCTGCACTCTGACATCTTTTCCTGGTTCTCTCCATTGTTCTTTCCAGCAGATTTGATGTACAGGTCTCTCCAGGCTGGGATTCAGGCCGAGATTCAAGGCTGCAATGAGCAGGATGTGGATGGAGAGCAAGATGAACCCTCCCCTTTAAGATAAAAACAGAAAATGCAGGAGAAACTCAGCAGGTCAAGCAGCATCTGTGAAGAGAGAAACAGAGTTAACGTTTCAGGTCGATGACCATTCGTCAGAACTCCCCTTTAAGAATTGGACGGTGCCAGTGTGTCTGTTTTCCATTGCTGACTGACATCACATGAGCTTCGCCAGCACTGTGAAGTAGCGCCTCGCTCCTCGGCCTTAATGCCTTAAGAGAGGTGTGTAGCGCCTGATTTAGCGCTCCAATCACCTCCAGTGGCGATAAAAGCCAAATTTGCTGTCGGAGGCAATAATTAGCGCCAGGTGCTAAACGTTGTGCACCGCCAATAATGGTGCCCCAAATGGGGCGATACTGAATTTTCCCCCTATTTCCCTACAAATACTGATTTCATTCAATTCCTCCCTCTCATTAGACCCTATGTTCCCCGACATCTCTGGGAGGTTATTTGTGTCCTCCTTTGTGAAGACAGAACCAAAGTCCTGACGAAGGGTTTCGACCTGAAACGTTTACTTTATTTCTCTCTCCGCGGATGTTGCCTGGCCAGCATTTACTGCTGTTATTATGTATTTAATTGGTCAGCCATTTCTTTGTTCCCCATTATAAATTCCCCTGATTCTGACTGCAAGGGACCTACGCTTGACTTCACCAATCTTTTTCTCGTCACATATCTATAGAAGCTTTTACAGTCAGTTTTTATGTTCCCTGCAGGCTTACTCTCATATTCTATTTTCCCCCTCTTAAATAATCCCTTTGTCCTCCTTTGCTGCATCCTAAACTGCTCCCAATCCACAGGTTTGCTGCTTTTTCTGGCCAATTTATATGTCCTCTCCTTGGATCTTATGCTATCCCTAATTTCCCTTGTTAGCCACGGTTGAGTCACCTTTTTTGTTTTATTTTTATGCCAAATTGGGATGAAAAAATTCTGTAGTTCATCCATACGATCTTTACATGTTTGCCTTTGCCTATCCACCGTCAACCCTTTAAGTAACGCTCCCCAATCCATCCTAGACAACTCGCGCCTCATACCATTGTAGTTTCCTTTATTTAAATTCAGGACCCTAGTCTCTGAGTCAACTTCTTCACTCTCCATCTTAATGAAGAATTCCATCATATTATGATCGCTCCTCCCCAAGGGGCCTCGCACAACAAGGTCGCTAATTAATCCTTTCTCATTACATAATATCCAGTCTAAGATGGCCTGATCTCTAGTTGGTTCCTCGACATATTGGTCCAGGAAACCATCCTGTATACACTCTAGGAATTCCTCCTCCACAGTATTGTTACTAATTTGGTTAGCCCAATCTATATGTAGATTAAAGTCACCCATGATAACTGCTGTGCCCTTATTGCACGTGTCTCTAATTTCCCATTTAATGCCATCCCCAACCTCAGCATTACTGTTTGGAGGTCTGTATACAACTCCCACTAACATTTTCTGCCCCTTGGTATTTCTCAGCTGTACCCATACAGATTCCACATCATCATCCTTCCTTACTATGGTGTTAATCTCTTCTTTAACCAGCAATGCTACCCCACCTCCTTTTCCTTCTTGCCTGTCCTTCCTGAATATTGAATACCCCTGGATGTTGAATTCCCAGCCTTGGTCACCCTGGAGCCATGTCTCCGTAATCCCAATTATATCATATCCGTTTACATCTATTTGTGCAGCTAATTGATCCACCTTATTACGAATGCTCCTCGCATTAAGACACAAAGGGCTGGATTTTCCCAGCCCTGGGGAGGTGGGTTTGGATGCGGGACTGCTGGGAAAATGGTAGAATTTGGGGGCGGGTGCCCAACCTGCCTCCATGCCATCTTGCCAGGAGGTGGGTAGCCGACCCGCACTGGGTCCCGCCTCCCCGAGGCGGGAAGGGGATTTATGCCAATTAACTGCCTGTTAACAGGTAGTTAACAGGCAGTTTTTTGGCTAATCCCTATTTTGAGCCCTGAAGTGTGAGCTTCCCGACGGCTCCGAACCTCACCAGGGTTAGCGAGGTGGGCCGTCAGTCTGCGGGGGTCAGAGGGGCCGAGATGCCCGGTGTGCAGGTGAGTAATGGGTGCATGTATGCAGAGGTAAGTGTGTGAGGGGAGTGTAAAGTGTTTTAATAAGTTTTACTTACCTTTACTTCTTCCTGCAGGCTTCCTCCCTTCAGGTCTCGGGAGTCCCTCAGCTCACCGGCACAGAAAGCAGAATGGCCGCTGAACTGTCAAAAGCTGCAGCCTTCTGCTTTCTGGTCAGGAAGGCTTTCTAATTGAGCCTTGAGTAAAGACACAACTTAGAAGACAGATTGTCAGTGTTTGACAGCTTCACAGAGCTGTCAAACGATGACATTTCATCTGTCAAAAGCTCTTGACAGATGAAATGGCACTCGCTGACGTCACCTGTAACTGGCTTTCCCTTAATTGGCCTGCTAAGCCCGCTGGGTGGGCTTAACAAGGTCAATCAAGGGAAAATAGTGTGGGTTGGCCACAAGTCGATGGAGGTGGGACTAAAACCCAACAAGTGGGAGTCCCGCCTCCAAAAGCTCCCCAGTGACAAAATTCAGCCCAAAGTCTTCAGGCTTGTTTTTTCAACACTCTTAGCCCTTTTAAAATTATTATTTACTGTAGCCATGTTTGATTTACACCCTTGATTTCTCTGCCTTCCACTTTTGCTTTTCTCCTTCCTGTCTTTTGTTTCTATACTTGCTTCCCATTCCTCTGTCTCCCTGCACAGGTTCCCAACCCCCTGCCATTTTAGTTTAAACCCTCCCGAACAGCACTAGCAAACACTCCCCCTAGGACATCAGTCCCGGTCCCGCCCAGGTGCAAACCGTCCAGCTGGTACTGATCCCACCTCCCCCAGAACCGGTTCCAATGTCCCAGGAATTTGAATCCCTCCCCCTTGCACCATTCCTCTAGCCACGTATTCATCTGAAATATCCTTCTATTTCTACTCTGACTAGCATTAAACTGGTAGCAAGCCTGAGATTACTACCTTTGAGGTCCTATTTTTTAATTTACCTCCTAACTCCCTATATTCAGCTTTTAGGACCTCATCCCGTTTTTTACCTATATCATTGGTACCTAAATGCACCACGACACCAGGGAGGCAACATACCATCCTGGAGTCTTGTTTGTGGCCGCAGAAACGCATATCTATTCCCCTTACAATAGAATCCCCTATTACTATAGCTCTCCCATTCTTTTTCCTCCTGTCCTGTGCAGCAGAACCACCCATGGTGCCAGGAAGTTGGCTGCAGCTGCCTTCCCCCGATAAGTCATCTCCCTCAACAATATGCAAAGTGGTATATCTGTTTGAGAGGGGGATGGCCACAGGGGACCACTGCACTACCTGCCTGCGCCTACTACTCTTCCTGGCGGTCAACCATTCCCTTCCTGCCTGTGCAGCCTTTACCTGCGGTGTGACCAACTCATTAAACATGCTATCCATGATGTCCTCAGCATTGCGAATGCTCCAGTAGGTATTCATTCGCAGCTCCAGTGCCGCAATGCAGTCTGCCAGTAGCTGCAGCTGGATACACTTCCCGCACACATGGTCGTCAGGGGCACAGGAAGTGTCCCTGATTTCCCACGATGTGCAGGAGGGGCATGCCACGGGGCCAAGCTGTGCTGCCATGACTTACCCTTTAATTAATTTAAATTAAACGAAATCAAATCAATACCACTAATTACACTACAATTAAATGATATACTCAAGGGCCCTTGTTTACTAGCACTCCCCACTACACAACAGAGATCTTAGAAACTATAACCACAACAATTAAGACCTTCTAAACTTTATAAACTATTAACCTTAACTGTCAAACTATAGAGTAGTATAAATACTCACCTGGCCATACTCACCCTATCAGCTGCTTCCTCTTGCCCGCGTCACTTTTTAAATCATGACGTGGCTCTGGAACGCC
Source organism: Somniosus microcephalus (assembly GCF_052327205.1). Lineage (NCBI taxonomy): Eukaryota > Metazoa > Chordata > Chondrichthyes > Squaliformes > Somniosidae > Somniosus > Somniosus microcephalus. Next base: position 23,371,168 of record NC_140998.1, read on the forward strand.
GCTGCTGGTCTGTGAGATTGGTAAGCCTCTGTAAAAAAGCCCACAAAAGTGAGTTTAAATACTCACTATACCGCCGCTCTCTCCGCTGCCGACTCGGGCTTCTGTACCTTGTACCATCAATTAGTGGGAACAGCCTTTCCCCGTCTAGCCTCTCCAAACCCGACATAATCTTGTACACCTCTATCAAATCACCCCTCACCCTCCTTTGCTCTAATGAAAACAAATCCAGCTTCTCCAACCTATCCTTGTAACTAAGATCCCCCATCTCCGGAACCAGTTTGGTAAATCTCCTCTGCACCCTCTCAAGGGCCTTCACATCCTTCCTAATGTGTGGTGATCAGAACTGAATGCAATACTCTTCTATCTGCACTCTCAACTTTAAACATAGAGATAGGAACAGGAGTAGGCCATTCGGCCCTTCGAGCCTGCTCCGCCATTCAATGAGATCATGGCTGATCTTCATCTGAGATCATAGCTGATCTTACCAGTTCAGTACCCCATCCCCGCCTTTTCTCCGTAACCCTTAATCCCCTTAGCCTTCAGAAATATATCCAATTCTCTCTTGAAAATATTTATTGAATTAGCCTTCACAGCCCTCTGTGGCAGGGAATTCCACAGGCTCACCACTCTTTGAGTGAAGAAATTCTTCCTCATCTCTGTTTTAAATGATTTGCCCGCTATTTTTAGACTGTGGCCCCTGGTTCTGTGCTCCCCTGCCATTGGAAACATTCTCTCTGAATTCAGCCTGTCCAGGCCTGCCATAATTTTATATGTTTCGATGAGATCCCCTCTCAATCTTCTAAACTCCAGTGAGTACAAGCCCAAACTATTCAATCTCTCCTCGTAGGTCATTCCCGCCATTCCAGGTATCAGCCTGGTGAATCGCCGCTGCACTCTTTCCATGGCAAGAACATCCTTCCGCAGATGGGGCGACCAAAACTGTACACAATACTCCAGATGCGGTCTCACCAGCACCTTGTACAGCTGTAGTAAGGTATCCCTATTCCTATACTCGAACCCCCTTGATATGAAGGCCAACATACCATTTGCCTTCTTAATCGCCTGTTGCACCTACATGCTCTCCTTCAGTGACTGGTGCACAAGAACACCCAGGTCCCTCTGCACTTCCCCATCTCCCAATCTATTGCCATTTAGATAATAATCCACCCTCCTGTTTTTACCCCCAAAGTGGATAACCTCGCATTTATCCACATTATAGTGCATCTGCCACGTATCCGCCCATTCCCCCAACCTGTCCAAATCGCACTGTAGCCTCCTGACATCCTCATCAGAGCCCACCCCTCCTCCTAGTTTAGTGTCGTCAGCGAATTTGGAAATATTGCATCCAATTCCCTGATCCAGATCATTTATATATATTGTGAACAGCTGGGGTCCCAGGACAGATCCTTGCGGCACCCCGCTGGTCACTGCCTGCCACTCCGAAAACGAGCCGTTTATTCCAACTCTCTGTTTTCTATCCGCCAGCCAGTTCTCTATCCACGTTAATACTTTGCCCCCAATCCCATGAGCCTTAATTTTGCATGATAATCTTTTGTGTGGAACCTTATCGAAGGCTTTCTGGAAGTCAAGGTACACCACATCCACTGGCTCTCCCCCATCTATTTTACCAGTTACTTCCTCAAAAAATTCCAGCAGATTAGTCAAACACGATTTACCCTTTGTAAATCCATGTTGACTCTGTCCGATCCTTTCCCCATTTGTCAAGTGCTCCGCTATTTTATCCTTAATAATGGACTCTAGCATTTTGCCCACAACCGATGTAAGGCTTACTGGTCTATAATTCCCTGCTTTCTCTCTACCCCCCTTTTTAAATATTGGGGTAACATTAGCTACCCTCCAATCCACGGGTACTGTTCCCGAGTCAATGGAGTTCCGGAAGATGATCCTTAGAGCATCTGCTATCTCCAGGGCCACCTCCTTAAGTACCCTAGGATGTAGTTTATCAGGCCCCGGGGATTTGTCGGCCTTCAGTCCCCTCAACTTACCCAACACCATATCCCTAGAGATACTAATTTCTGTCAGCTCCTCCCTCTCATTAGTCCCTATGTTTGTCGATATTCCTGGGAGGTTATTTGTGTCCTCCTTTGTGAATACAGAACCAAAGTATGAGTTTAATTGGTCTGCCATTTCCTTATTCTCCATTATATATTCTCCCGAATCGGACTGCAAGGGACCGACTTGGGATTTTACCAGTCTTATCCTCCTGATATACCGATAAAAGCTTTTGCAGTCTGTCTTTATGTTTGCTGCAAGTTTACTTTCGTATTCTATTTTCCCCTTCCTGATTAATCCCTTTGTCCTCTTTTGCTGTATCCTGTACTGCCCCCAATCTTCCGGTCTGGTGCTTTTTTTTGCCAGTTGATATGCCCTTTCTTTTGATTTTATGCTGTCCCTAATTTCCCTCGTTATCCACGGTTGAGTCACCTTTTTAGGTTTATTTTTATGCCAAACCGGTATAAACATGTTCTGGAATTCTTCCATTCTATCTTTGAATGCTTGCCATTGTCTATCCACTGTCAATCCCCCCAGAAACACCACCCAATCAATCTTACCCAATTCCCGTCTCATACCCTCGTAATTCCCTTTATTTAAGTTCTGGACCTTAGTCTCTGATTCAATTTCCTCACTCTCCATCTCGACTGAGAGCTCGATCATATTATGATCGCTCTGACCCAAGGGGCCTCGTACAAGAAGATTGCTGATAAGTCCCTTCTCATTGCACAATACCCAGTCTAAAATGGCCTGATCTCGAGTCGGCTCCTCGACATATTGGTCCAGATAACCGTCCCGAAAACATTCCAGGAATTCCTCCTCCTCAGAATTTTTACTAATTTGGGTAGTCCAATCAATATGTAAATTAAAGTCACCCATGATGACAGCTGTGCTCTTATCGCACGCTTCTCTAATTTCCCTTTTTATGCCTTCCCTCACCTCCATATTACTATTTGGAGGCCTATATATCACACCCACTAACGTTTTCCTCCCCTTGCTATTTCTCATTTCTACCCATACAGATTCCGTTTCATCCGAGTTAATATCCTTCCTTTCCATTGCATTAATCCCCTCCTTTACCAGCAATGCTACCCCACCTCCCCTACCTTTTTGCCGATCCTTCCTAAATATTGTATATCCCTGGATGTTAAGTTCCCAGCCTTGCCCACCCTGCAGCCACGTTTCTGTAATCCCAATCAAATCATACTTGTTTACCTCTATTTCCACAACTAATTCATCCACCTTGTTCCTAATGCTTCTAGCATTAAGATACAAAGCCTTCAGGCTTGCTTTTTTCACACTCTCATTATGAATTAGTTTGGCCCTTTGTGTTTCTCTCCTTTGCTTATTGCTTCTCACCTTTCTACCATGTATTTCTAACTTCATATGACTTCCCTCTTTTCCACTACCTAGGTTCCCATCCCCCTGCCAAATTAGTTTAAATCCTCCCGAACCGCCCTAGAAAATATTACCCCGAGGACATCGGCTCCCTCACAGTTCAGGTGTAGACCGTCCCCTTGGTACAGGTCACTCCTCCCCAAGAACTGGTTCCAATGCCTCAAGAATTTAAATCCCTCTCCCTTGCACCACTGCTCAAGCCACGTATTTAGCTTATCTATCTTACTCTCTCTAAACTTATTAGCTCGTGGCACTGGTAGCAATCCAGAGATTACTACCTTTGAGGTCCTACTTTTCAATTTAGCTCCTAACTCCCTAAATTCAGCTTGTATGACCTCCTCCCTCTTTTTACCTACATCGTTGGTACCTACATGTACCACGACAACTGGCTGATCCCCCTCCCCCTTCAGAATGCTCTGCACCCGCTCCGAGACATCCTTGACCCTTGCACCAGGGAGGCAACATACCATCTTGGAGTCTCGGTCTCGGCCACAGAAACTCCTATCTATCCCCCTTACAATTGAATCCCCTATCACTATAGCCCTATCCCTCTTTTTCCCGCCCTTCTGTGCAGCAGAGCCAGTCATGGTGCCCTGAACCTGGCTGCTGGTGCCTTCCCCTGATAAGTCATCTCCCCCAGCAGTACCCAAAACGGTAAACCTGTTTTGGAGGGAGATGACCGCAGGTGACTCCTGCACTACCTTCCTGCCTTTACCCTGCCTTTTGGTCACCCATTTACTGTCTGAGCTAGCCTTTACCTGCGGTGTGACCAACTCACTGAATGTGCTATCCACAACATCCTCAGCATCGCGTATGCTCCAGAGTGAGTCCATTCACAGCTCCAGCGCCGCCATGCGGTCTGCTAGGAGCTGCAGCTGGACACACTTCCTGCACACATAGTTGTCAGGGACAGTGTCCCTGATTTCCCACATGGCACAGGAGAAGCATGACACGGGTCCGAGCTGCCCTTCCATGACTTAACCCTTACAATACCCTTTTATTTACTACGATTTAGCTTAATTATTGAATTCTACTTACAATAAGTTTGTGAAAGTACTCACCAACCAGTCACCTACCTGTTTTCTGGTGTTGTATTTTCACTGCTGCCTCCTGTCCTGGAACCTTTTCCACCTAGGTTAGGCTCCTGACATAAAATAAATTGAACCTACCTTTTCAACTTCCCCTAACCCCTAAAAGGTTAGAGGAGGTGGAAGGGTGGGAGACACTACACTGTAGTGTTTCGGGTTTAGCAACAGCTCCACCTATATAAGAGTTACTGGCCTCCTGCTCTCCCGACTGCACCAGCTGTGAAAGAAAAAGCCCGCGAAAGGTGAGCTTTTAAACTCACCAGTTACTGGCCTCCTGCTCTCCCGACTGCCCCAGCAGTTACTGGCCTCCTGCTCTCCCGACTGCCCCAGCTGTGGTCTCGGGCCTCGCCTCTCTCCGGTTTTTATACCGGGCTCCGACTCACTGCTCCCGACTGGTCTCGGGCCTCGCTGGTCGCCGGGTTTTCTCCCGAGCTCCTCCTCGCTGCTCCCGCTGGTCCCGACTCCGCCTCCACCCGCTGCCGATGCCGCACTGGGGCCTACCTGAGCCTCTGGGGCCTCTTGTAGTCGCTCTGCCGCTCAGCTCCGCCTCCACCCGCTGCCGATGCCGCACTGGGGCCTACCTGAGCCTCTGGGGCCTCTTGTAGTCGCTCTGCCGCTCAGCTCCGCCTCCACCCGCTGCCGAAGCCGCACTGGGGCCTACCTGAGCCTCTGGGGCCTCTTGTAGTCGCTCTGCCGCTCAGCTCCGCCTCCACCCGCTGCCGAAGCCGCACTGGGGCCTACCTGAGCCTCTGGGGCCTCTTGTAGTCGCTCTGCCGCTCAGCTCCGCCCCACCCGCTGCCGATGCCGCACTGGGGCCTACCTGAGCCTCTGGGGCCTCTTGTAGTCGCTCTGCCGCTCAGCTCCACCTCCACCCGCTGCCGATGCCGTACTGGGGCCTACCTGAGCCTCTGGGGCCTCTTGTAGTCGCTCTGCCGCTCAGCTCCGCCTCCACCCGCTGCCGATGCCGCACTGGGGCCTACCTGAGCCTCTGGGGCCTCTTGTAGTCGCTCTGCCGCTCAGCTCCGCCTCCACCCGCTGCCGATGCCGCACTGGGGCCTACCTGAGCCTCTGGGGCCTCTTGTAGTCGCTCTGCCGCTCAGCTCCGCCTCCACCCGCTGCCGATGCCGCACTGGGGCCTACCTGAGCCTCTGGGGCCTCTTGTAGTCGCTCTGCCGCTCAGCTCCGCCTCCACCCGCTGCCGAAGCCGCACTGGGGCCTACCTGAGCCTCTGGGGCCTCTTGTAGTCGCTCTGCCGCTCAGCTCCGCCTCCACCCGCTGCCGATGCCGCACTGGGGCCTACCTGAGCCTCTGGGGCCTCTTGTAGTCGCTCTGCCGCTCAGCTCCGCCTCCACCCGCTGCCGATGCCGCACTGGGGCCTACCTGAGCCTCTGGGGCCTCTTGTAGTCGCTCTGCCGCTCAGCTCCGCCTCCACCCGCTGCCGATGCCGCACTGGGGCCTACCTGAGCCTCTGGGGCCTCTTGTAGTCGCTCTGCCGCGCAGCTCCGCCTCCACCCGCAAAGAACTATGTATCTTCACCTTGGATCCCACCGTTCCTCCACTCTTTTAAGAATCTTACCATTTAGAGTGTCCCTTCTTTCACAGTTTTTTCCCCCTAAAATTTATTACTGGGACTGGCCAGATAGATAGCAATGGTTGCTCTTGTATTCCTATATTCACATTTATCTCCATTGCGCAGCATCTTCCATCTATCTCCTCACTTCACTAATCCATCTATGTGCGGTCTACATAGTTTTTATTACATAGTACGTAGAGCACAGAAACAGGCCATTTGGCCCAACAGGTCTATGCCGGTGTTTATGCTCCACACGAGCATCCTCCCACCCTTCTTCATTTCACCCTATCAACATATCATTCTATTCCTTTCTCCCTCATGTGTTTATCTAGCTTCCCCATCAATGCATCTATGCTATTCGCCTCAATCACTCCCTGTGGTAGCGAGTTCCACATTCTAACCACTCTCTGGGTAAACAAGTTTCTCCTGAATTCCCTGCTGGATTTATTAATGACTATCTTAGATTTTGTTGGATAATAACTTTGGGTGAATGCAGGAAACCAGGGTGGAACGAGTGGAACGGTGGAACAAAAAGCTGGAAATGTTAGACCAGTTAGCCTAACATCTGTGGTTGGCAAAATGTTGGAGTCCATTATTAAGGAAACAGTAACAGAGCAATTGGATAAACATAATTTAATAGGACAGAGTCAGCATGGTTTTACGAAGGGGAAGTCATGTTTGACAAATTTGCTCGAATTCTTTGGGGATGTAACATACAGGGTGGATAAAGGGGAACCAGTGGATGTAGTGTATTTGGACTTCCAAAAGGCATTTGACAAGGTTCCACACAAAAGATTACTGATCAAGATAAAAAATCACGGGATTGGGGGTAATATACTGGCATGGGTGGAAGATTGGCTATCTAACAGAAAACAAAGAGTTGGGATAAATGGTTCGTTCTCGGGCTGGCAATCAGTAACCAGTGGTGTCCCACAGGGATCAGTGCTGGGACCCAAACTCTTTACAATCTATATTAACGATTTGGAGGAAGGGACCGAGTGCAACATATCCAAGTTTGCCGACGATACAAAGATGGGAGGGAAAGCAGTGAGTGAGGAGGACATAAAAAACCTGCAAAAGGACATAGACAGGCTAAGTGAGTGGGCAGAGATTTGGCAGATGCAATATAATGTTGGAAAGTGTGAGGTTATGCACTTTGGCAGAAAAAATCAAAGAGCAAGTTATTATCTAAATGGAGAGAAACTGCAAAGTGCTACAGTACAAAGGGATCTGGGGGTCCTGGTACATGAAACACAAAAAGTTAGTACGCAGGTGCAGCAGGTGATCAGGAAGGCCAATGGAATCTTGGCTTTTATTGCAAGGGGGATGGAGTATAAAAACAGGGAAGTCTTGCTGCAGTTATACAGGGTATTGGTGAGGCCACACCTGGAATACTACATGCAGTTTTGGTTTCCATATTTAAGAAAAGATATACTTGCTCTCGAGGCGGTTCAGAGAAGGTTCACTCGGTTGATTCCAGAGATGAGGAGGTTGACGTATGAGGAAAGGTTGAATAGGTTGGGACTCTACACATTGGAGTTCAGAAGAATGAGAGGCGACCTTATCGAAACATATAAGATTGTGAGGGGGCTTGATCGGGTGAATGCGGTGAGGATGTTTCCACTGATGGGTGAGACTAGAACTAGGGGCATAATCTTAGAATAAGGGGCTGCCCTTTCAAAACGGAGATGAGGAGAAACTTCTTCACTCAGATGTAGGATTCGCAAAATCCAGAAAATACAGTCTAGATTGGTAAAACCCCTGAAATGGCCACATTGTGAGAACACAAGATGGAGTTGGCAGTTCTCATGGCTCAGTTCAAAAGGACACACCAGCAGTATCTTACAGCAGCCTGAGTCATCACCAATTAGAAGATTCCAGAACTTACTGCTATTGATATGATAATATGTTTACAGTAGTAACGAAGTCAAAACAAAAGTATTTGCACCTGGAGGTGCGCTAATTGCTAGCAAAATGCAAACCCATCTCTGAAATCGCTGAGCACAGAAAAAAAACCATTATCTGTACCAAACTCAGAGGGACACAGGACAGATCCCATCAGTTTCATTTACAAGACATTAAAATAAAGTACTTGCTTTTGTCAAAGCAGCCTGCCCATTACCTTGACAAAAGAAAACCTCTCATTTGGCGCCGAGATAAGGACAAGGAAACAGTATAACTGTGGAGGGAGAATCGACAGCAAGACCTTTTTTTCATTCAGTGAGATTCAGACAGATCCATCACAGATTCACACAGACACAAGGTCAAGGACAGAGCGAGGAGGACCCACAAGATTGTGCAGGAGGAGAGAGATTCAGCCAGACTCAGACAGATCCACAAGATTCACCAGAAGCAGTGAAGTCCAGATCCAAGACCATCAGGAGTTCGAAGGCCGAGTGGTGAGGAGACGGTTTGAGGTGTTCGGAGGACTTCCAAGTTTGTGCAGGAGAGCGGGTCCAGGAGCCGGTCCCATAAGGAAGATTGGAGATTCCAGACGTAACAAGGAGTACCAAGGTCCAGGAGGGTTTTAAAATTCTGGTGAGCATAAAGGCCCAACTCTACCTAACTGACATAGTTGAGGTATATTTTAGCAACGGGAGGGTTTGTAACATTAAGGGTTTTGTAATTCAGGAGTGTGATTTATCCCTCGATGTGTCCGTGCGCTTTTCCCACCCCCGTTTTAGTATACCGCTGATTAAGAATTGTTGTATGATTTAAGATAGTCAAAGTTATTCCTTGTGTGTTAAATTTTAGTTCCCATTGGGAGACGTGCTAATGATTTTTGTCTAAATTGATTCTTGCATTCTCTGTGTTTATTCTCCTTGAAAATAAAGATATTTCTGATTTAAAACTCACCTTGTCTCACCTGATCCATTTGTCTTCCGAGTCACAAGTTGGGCCACACATCAAGGTTGTCTGGCAATAAGCCCAGTGTCTAGAACCGGTGAGGGGGGAGCGCTTCGGAACCGCTCACGAGCAGTGCGAAAACAAAACCGATCTAGCACACCATAAGCTCGTTAAAACGACCCCTGACAGAATGGCGACCGAGGCAGGACACTGGCTACAGAAACCTTGTGTGGTGGACAAAGACTCGGGTGAGACAGATGTTATGGAAGATAGGTTAGCCTCCTACGTGTGTGGTAAAGTAAATGTAGCGAAAAAATGGGTGTATGACCTGTTAGGAGCCGAGCGTCCCCTAAAGGCAGCCGCCCAGTGGACGGCTAGTAAAGAGCACCGCAAGGGCATTGAGAAAGCGGTGTGGCTTATGTGCTATAAAAAGCAGGTTCTGGTACTGGACCACGCGGTGGCCGGTAAAGAAACCAAGATTAAGCATTTGTCCCAAGAGCTGCAGGAAAAGGTTGTAGCAGAAGGGAAAGTGCTAGTGGCCCTGGAGGCAATAAGCCAAGAGAGGGCAGCGATGGTCCGGGATCATCGGGGGAAAGCAGAGCACATGGAAAGCCAGGCCGCTGAAGTACAGCGTGAGCACCAAGCCAGGGTAGAAAGGCTAAAGGGCAAGATAGCTGAGTTAGAGGGGAGTGCTAGTTTTAGGGTAGAACATGTTGAGTACCAAGCAAGAGAATCTAGGGAAAGAGAAAGGAAGTTAAAGGCGGAAATTAGCAGTCTCACGGGGGAACTTAAGGCACAGGAGGAGAAAGTAGCCGAGGTAAAAGCAGCTTATAAGGTGGCTTGCGCTCAGGGGTTTGAGGAAGCAGACCACGGCCCCTGTAGGCAGGAAATTGAAAGCCTACGTATGGAGTTGGCCAAAGCAAAGGGGATGGTATGTCTCATTAGCCCAAAAATCGGCCAGGCCGAATTTAACGGCAACCCAGTCAGGGCAGTCCCGCAGGCAGCCCCTAGAACTAAACGGGTTAGGGAACCTGAGGTTGCACAGCCACCACCCCTAGCCCCTAGTTTTCCAGAGGTCTGGGAACAGGAGCAGGTGGGGGATGAAGAACCCCAGGTAGACCAGGCTAGCCCAAGAGAGAGTCAGGGACCGGGACCGGTGTACCCAGTTATACAGCGGAGGTACGGACCACCCGGTAACGACGGGGAAACTGGGGACATCCAGAACCAATTCTAGATTCCACACGGTACGCAACAATTGCGTTCCATGGTGAGCTACATCCCCAAGCTCACCATGAGGGGGGACCCTTCCCTGCACTTTAGGGAGATAGAGCAGGCGGCCTGTGTGAATGACTGCGACGAGGCAGAAAAGGCCAAAATGATGCTGTTCTCCCTGGGTAGCGATCTCCTCCAGACGCTACCCGATGAGTGTAAGAGGGGTCAGGAGAATTATGGCAAGCTCAAAGAAGAGATCCTGGAGGCCATGGGGATGAATGAGGGGAGTCCGTTCTCCCGGGTAGAGAAAACAGTCCAGCTCCCCGGGGAATTCCCGCAGGCGTTCGCGGACAGGCTGTGGCCAATCTATCAGGATGCGTGCCCGGGAATGCCGGCGCGAGCGCGCCTGAACGGGGAACAGTTAGTTCACTGGCTAAGGTGCCTTATGAACAACTCCCTGCCCCATGTTCGAATGCAGGCAATGGCCTGGTTCGACCCCCGAAACCCTCTGACCACGGAGGCGACGGTAATCCGCCAACTCACTGTCACCTTTAGAAACGGGAGGGATAGTGAGACACCCCAGCAAAAAGGGGAGGTTTGTGAGGTCAGGCCTGGTGACCAGCCCCGTAAAGAGTGGCGCCAGGAAGGGAGCCGTCCCAACCAAAGCAGGCAAATGTGCTACGGTTGCGGGAAGGAGGGGCATTGGCGCAGGGACTGTGAGAATCCCTGGAAGGACACAAGGGAAAAGGTTCCCACAGCCCCAGTCCAAAAGGCAGAGACAGAAATTGCTCCCGCTGGGATCGAGTCATTTTTAGAGGCCATGCGGTCTCTTCTGACTGGCCAGGGAAGTACAGCTGCTGTAGTTCCCTCCCCCACCTCTGCCCCCCCACAATGACTAGAGCCAGCGCAGCCTGTCGACCTGTGTCCCCAGAAAGACATGCACAGGAAAAGACCTCCAGTAAAATGGAGGAATACCTGCGGTGCCAGGTTGCGGAGGCTAAGTTAGTTGAGCAGGCTTTAAGGGAGGAGAACGCTAGGTTAACAGCGAGGGCTGGCAGTTTAGAGGGTCAGCTAAAGGTTTTTAAAATGGTTCATGAAGATTTTCAGCCACCAGCACCAGTACAGGAGTGGGTAGGGAAGAGGAGATAAAACTAGATTACTGGCTAGCTGCCAGGTATATTAAACAGTGCAAGCTGTTTAAGCCGGAGGCAGGGAAACAGACAGCAGGGGCTGAAAAGGCCAGTAAAGAGTTAAACGCTGTAGGGGAGCTGCAGCCACAGGTCACACAAGCTGGATGTGCAGCCTGCGTGAGGGGAGGCGTGGTCTCATCTAAACGGGAGACTCCCCCATTGTTCTGGGACCCAGAAGGGGAGGAGCCGGAGGTCTTAGGTCCTGTCCCTGGTTACCCAGAAGGGGAGGAGCTGGAGGTCCCAGGTCCTGTCCCCGATCACCCAGAAGAGGAGGAGCCGGAGGTCCCAGGTCCTGTCCCTGGTCATAATGAAGCCGAGTCGGAGGACGAAGGTCCCGCCCCCGACTGCGGCGAAGGGGAGGAGCCAGAGGTTTTAGGTCTTGCCCCTCAGTGTAGCATTAGCGAGGTGGCGTCTGGGGGCGGGGACTCTCAACCTGGAGTCCCAGGTAGCAAAGAGGTGCCTGCCGCTGACCCAGAGCCTAGGGAGGCGGAGCCTGCGGGAGGAAGCCCACAGCCGGCAGTCGTGGGGAAGCCACGAACTGCAGCCAGGGCCAAAACTCCAGCCAAGGGTCCAACCCGTGAGGAAACTGCAAATGTGGTGACCGTCAGACGGTCAGAGAGAAAACCGCAACTGAAAAAGGTCTGGTCGCCGGTTTTCGCAAAAAGAAACCCCCGTAAGAAAGCTGCGGGAAATTTAAACAGTCCACAGCCAGCACCCACAGGCTGCCAGGGACTAGCAGCTGAGACTGATGTGGGAACGCCGCAGGGGGAGGCCTGCGACAGTCCCCACAGATTATAAGCTGGCCGTCCGGAGACGGGCGGCAGATGTACATAGATATATATAGTTTTGGAGAATAAGGTTTAGTTATTGTTATTTTAGAATGAATGTATAAGGTATTCCATTGGATTGTTTTGTACATTGGATGGTTTTGTATTATTGAAATAAGATTATGTTACGACTCTAGGCGAGTCTGTACATTGTTTGAATGTTTTCTCCGATAGGAGATGTTTACTCAACTTCATTGTCGGAATGAGGAAAGTGCGTGGGCGAGGTACACTCCATAGTAAGGTAAACTACGGGGAAGGTCAGTTGGGGAGGGAACGGATTTGTGCTCACCCAAAGACACATGATACAAAGACGATTTGAGATGTTCATTGTATCACAGGGGGGACTGTAGGATTCGCAAAATCCAGAAAATACAGTCTAGATTGGTAAAACCCCTGAAATGGCCACATTGTGAGAACACAAAATGGAGTTGGCAGTTCTCATGGCTCAGTTCAAAAGGACACACCAGCAGTATCTTACAGCAGCCTGAGTCATCACCGATTAGAAGATTCCAGAACTTACTGCTATTGATATGATAATATGGTTACAGTAGTAACGAAGTCAAAACAAAAGTATTTGCACCTGGAGGTGCGCTAATTGCTAGCAAAATGCAAACCCATCTCTGAAATCGCTGAGCACAGAAAAAAACCATTATCTGTACCAAACTCAGAGGGACACAGGACAGATCCCATCAGTTTCATTTACAAGACATTAAAATAAAGTACTTGCTTTTGTCAAAGCAGCCTGCCCATTACCTTGACAAAAGAAAACCCCTGATTTGGCGCCGAGATAAGGACAAGGAAACAGTATAACTGTGGAGGGAGAATCGACAGCAAGACCTTTTTTTCATTCAGTGAGATTCAGACAGATCCATCACAGATTCACACAGACACAAGGTCAAGGACAGAGCGAGGAGGACCCACAAGATTGTGCAGGAGGAGAGAGATTCAGCCAGACTCAGACAGATCCACAAGATTCACCAGAAGCAGTGAAGTCCAGATCCAAGACCATCAGGAGTTCGAAGGCCGAGTGGAGAGGAGACGGTTCGAGGAGTTCGGAGGACTTCCAAGTTTGTGCAGGAGAGCGGGTCCAGGAGCTGGTCCCATAAGGAAGATTGGAGATCCCAGACGTAATAAGGAGTACCAAGGTCCAGGAGGGTTTTAAAATTCTGGTGAGCGTAAAGGCCCAACTCTACCTAACTGACATAGTTGAGGTATATTTTAGCAACGGGAGGGTTTGTAACATTAAGGGTTTTGTAATTCAGGAGTGTGATTTATCCCTCGATGTGTCCGTGCGCTTTTCCCACCCCCGTTTTAGTATACCGCTGATTAAGAATTGTTGTATGATTTAAGATAGTCAAAGTTATTCCTTGTGTGTTAAATTTTAGTTCCCATTGGGAGACGTGCTAATGATTTTTGTCTAAATTGATTCTTGCATTCTCTGTGTTTATTCTCCTTGAAAATAAAGATATTTCTGATTTAAAACTCACCTTGTCTCACCTGATCCATTTGTCTTCCGAGTCACAAGTTGAACCACACATCAAGGTTGTCTGGCAATAAGCCCAGTGTCTAGAACCAGTGAGGGGGGAGCGCTTTGGAACCGCTCATGAGCAGTGCAAAATCAAAACCGATCTAGCACACCATAAGCTCGTTAAAACGACCCCTTACACAGAGGGTAGTAAATCTATGGAATTTGCTACCCCAGAGAGCTGTGGAAGCTGCAACATTAAATAAATTTAAAATGGAGATAGACATTGTCCTAGCAGATAAGGGAATTAGGGGTTACGGGGAGAGGGCAGGGAAGTGGACGTGAGTCTAGATTCGGATCAGCCATGATCCTATTGAATGGCGGAGCAGGCCCGAGGGGCCGTATGGCCTACTCCTGCTCCTATTTCTTATGTTCTTATGTTAATCAGGGTAACTTTCTCAAGGGCAATTAGGGATGGGCAATAAATGCTGGCCTTGCCAGCAATGCCCACATCCCAGGAACGAATAAAAAAAAAGAATTTGATGGAGTTTTGCTAGTGCTTTATGATGACACTGTGCGCACTATAATTGTGTGAAAGTTGAACATAATAATGTAGCTTTAGGCCATGATATTTCGAAATAGCAAATCAATGTTTTGGAATGTCTAAACAGATGGGATTGTATAAGAAAGTAACCTATAGTGTGGAAATGCTTTTGGAAAATGCTGAGGTCTGTGGCCATGTACCTCCTGCATCCTTCCTCACAGTTTGCCATGCCCCCTAAATTAGTAGTGCCAGCAAATTTTAATATCATTCCCCTTGTGCCTATGTGCAAGGAAACGTTTAATTCTTTATGTTAACTTTTAACTTTTTTGCCTGTTAAGTGAGTTTCAATGTTCAGCAGGAATTAAAAGTTACCAGATAGAGACTTGAGCTGATAAGCACTCAGCTGCAAGCTTTATTTGTCCGAGTCCCATGAATGCCTCAGCTGTCCCCCCCTAGGGATTAACTCCTCCAAGGACGCATTTGCACAAGTGCAAGTGATAACTCACCTGCAGGAGAGTCTGAGATCCCCGTAACTGTCTCCAGTTGATTGACATGATTGACAGTTCAGTCAAGGTGACGGCTTGGGGAGTGGTTCTTGTTAAAACTTCACGTTAATTGCAGCTAATTGGATGAGGTAATGTGGACACATGCAAATTCTCACTTAGGCAGAAAGGCTTGAAAGGTGGCTGTTTGAATAGATACTTCAGAATTCGACAAGGCTTGACCAGCCGCTCCTCTCGAACTCGAGAACTGTAACGTATGAATCCTCTGGTAAATCGCATTATCGTAAGTGTGACCTTGAGCAAGTCTGTAATTATTATTGGTAATAGTTATCATTGTAAGTTTAATTCCTATCAAAGCCAATAAATGGTTTTGAACCCTATTATCTTGTGGAATAGCTTATAAATAAGAACACCCATTCCATAACATATGTCCAAATCATTTACATAGCTTCAGCTATTCACAATCTACATCAATGATTTTGATGAGGGGACAAAATGTAATAGCCCAGAAATTCGGGTCGGGGGCTTCCCGCGGGTGCAAGCCGCACGTACCTTGCGCGCCGGCTGTTGAGCTGTGGGGCCCCGTGGAATTCCGATCCTGGGCCTGGTCCAGCTGCTGGCGCACAGTGCTTGCGTATCCCAGGGGCGCAGCTAGTTCGATGCGTCCCCTGGGATCACGGCCATGGGCAGCCAAATGGAGCAGGGAATGATCCATTCAAAAGTCTGACAGGAAGTGCTGTCAAGACTTATAAATACTATGGCCCCAAAATAGCACTAAACCTTCAAATATATATTTTTTTAAATCACATTTTTTAAATAAACTATAAATTACATGAAATAACTATTTTAAACAATAATTAAAATTTTTGAAAAAAATAATTTTATATTCTAACGGGGCTAAAAATCAACTTACCTTGCTTTAAAGTATTTAAAAATAGTAAACCTGTGGAAAAAATGTTTTAATTTTAATTAATTCACCACCTACCTTGTAAAAAGCAGGCCTTACGCCTGCTTTTTACATTTCTAAATTCTGCAGGCTTACGTTACCGGAGAAACCTGTAAAAAAAAACTAAGTTTGATGCGCACGCGCAGCCTCCCCCGCGCACGCGTTCGACCTCTGAACCTCTTCGTTCAGAGGAACGGAAGTGCCGGTTTCCCGCGCATGCGCAGTGCATGCAGGAAACCGGCACTTCCATCGGGCCTACCGGTAAGCACCCCGTGCGTACTCACCCGTGGAGACCCGAATTTCTGGGCCAATATATCCAAGTTTGCTGATGATACAAAGTTGGATGGGAATGTAAGTTGTGAGGAGGATGCAAAGAGGCTTCCAGGGGATATAGACAGGCTAAGTGAGTGGGCAAGAACATGGCAAATGGAATATAATGTGGAGAAATGTGAAGTTATCCACTTTGGTAGGAAAAATAAAAAAGCAGAATATTTTTTAAATGGTGCGAGATTGGGAAATGTTGGTGTTCAGAGGGACCTGGGTGTCCTTGTACACACATCACAGAAAGTTAACACGCAGGTACAGCAAGCAATTAGGAAAGCTGGGAGGGCTGTGGAGGCTCAGTCGTTGAGTATATTCAAGACAGAGATCGATAGATTTTTGAATATTAAGGGAATCAAGGGATCTGGGGATAGTGAAGGAAAGTGAAGATGAGGTAGAAGATCAGCCATGATCTTATTGAATGGTGGAGCAGGCTCGAAGGGCCAAAAAGCCGACTCCTGCTCCTATTTCTTATGTTCTTATAAATAGAAAGCAAGCAGTCCTGGAGAATGTCAAACGCTATACCCCTTCTATCCGATTATCATCCATTTGCCCTACTCTGCTTTCTGTTTCCGAGACTGCTCTCTATCTTTGCACCTGCATTGGCTATAATACCCTGGGATTAATCTACCCTTTGGGCAGTAATTTGGGGCAGATCGCCCGTCCATTATAGAACCCGTATGATTTTTCACAGCGGGGGGTGGGGGGATTCGCTTCCCCAGATTATCACCCATTTAAGACAAATGGTTACTCCCACAGGCATTCCATTTTTTTAACAAATCACTTACATGGCACCTTATCAAACATCTTCTGTAAATGCATTCATACAACAGGCACTGTATTTCCTTTATCTATGTATTCTGATTTCCTCAGAACATTCAATTAAATTAGTCAAGCGTATTGTGAATTATTTTTCTCCAAAAATTTTATTGACGGCACACTAAATGAACAATCCTTGCTCTCCCATTCCCTCACGGAACAATTTCGGTTTAACATGATCTGGGAGTCAGAACTATACAAGACCAGGAGCCAGTCACATAATTTTAAAAGGGCGAAATTCAATGAAATGAGGGAACAACTATGTCACACATGACTGGGGCAGGTTGTTCAACAATGCTTCAGTAGAAGACAAATGGAAAACCTTTAAAGGTATAACGCTGAGCATGCATGATAAATACATTTCCAAAACCAGCAAGTTCAGACGAAACAAACCTGGTCTGAAATGGATCAGCAAGCAAAATAAAGGTGAGATAAAGAGGGAAAATGGAACGTTCAAATGCTGGGAGAAAGGAAAAGGGACACATGAGGATGAATACAAGAAATTGCAGAAATATGTTAATGATATCTCTCCTAAAATACTTTTCTCTAGTTTTCTTTAGTGGTGCCAGCTGTGGCTCAGTTGGAAGCACTCTTGCCTCTGAGCCAGAAGGTTGTGGGTTCAAGTCCCACTCCAGCACATAAAGCTAGGCTGACACTCCCAGTGCAGTGCTGAGGGAGTAATGCACTGTCGAAGGTGCAGTCTTTCGGCTGAGACATTAAACCAAGGCCCCGTCTGCCCTCTCGGGTGGACGTAAAAGATCCTCCGGCCAACATAACAAAAACAGATTATCTGGGCCTTTTTACATTGCTGTTTGTGTGAGCTTGCTGTGCGCAAATTGGCTGCCGCGTTTCCCACATTACAACAGTGACTACACTTCAAAAAGTACTTCATTGGCTGCAAAGCGCTTTGAGACGTCCGGTGGTCGTGAAAGGCGCAGTATCAATGCAAGTCTTTATTTTTGAACCTGTGTCCCCAAGTTCTACTTCTGCAGTGTAATATAAAGGTAATAATCCAGGTTAATGTTCCTGATGATAAAGCCGTGCAGTGACCCAGCCAATCCCCCTGTGAAGGCCTTACTTTATCCCTGAAATTCCAGTTGCCTCCTTTTCAGGTTGAAAAGCCCACATTTCACCAGTCTTTTCTGATAGCTTATACCCCAGACACAGGGGATTAGCTTCATAGTTTTTCGCTGTACTGCCTCAGGGCTTGACTGTCTCTCTTGTTTCTCGACGACCAGAACTGGATGCAATATTTACGCTGCTGTCTGACTGGAGCACTGCAAAGTTTGATCACAAATTCCTCCTCTGATATACATTCTACTGTTTTGGCTTTGCACAGGAGTGCTGTTTTAGTATTTTATATAGTTTCCACTACAGGTTTCTGCCTTTTTGTACTATGTTGGATTCTACATTTATTCAATTACTTTTGTCTCATACATGTTGATGGGCCTTCAATAACCACAAAACTAGAAGTTATAGACTTAAACAAGTTGGCTTTTAATCACTAAGATCAGAGCTAACATCTCAACACGCCGACTGGTTCACAGGAATGAATCATACAGATCCTGGGATCTTTATGTAAGAGAAGTCAGGGGCGGAGCCAAGAGCCAAGACCTGGAACCTCCCAGGTTAGTTGGGAAAGAGGAAGTGAAACTATACACAGTGGGGGAGGGTAATATACATGAGTGCAAAATGAATACAGGATCAAGACAAACAGATTTCATTACACATGTATTTAATATTTGTGTCACAGCAGACCCTCAGTACAGCATTGAAGTGTCTGGTGTTCCCTGAGTCTTCAGCAGAAAGTCCTGACAGTTTAGCCAAGCTGACACTCGGCCCATTCTACTAGAACTAACGGCAACCAAAATGGGTAGATGAGAGGTACAGGTGTGTTGCTGCTGTCAAACTAGAATGCAGCATGAGAAATAATTTATCATTTAATACCTCAATGTCAAAATCTACATCAGCGGTTGCCACAAGCTAAAGATGACATGACAGAACTTCACGGAGGTGACCCAGCTTCTCACAGAACCAGCAGCTGAGGAATAAAAAAAAATAAAGCGCCAAAGTCAGCAAGTTCAGCTTCTTGCTCCCTGTGTTTAACCGTGCAGTTAGTGAAAATGTATATTTATAGCTAGACAGCTGTAAATAAAAAGAAAGGACTTGCCAAACGCATTAAGTATTTTTTGAAGCGCACTCACTGTCGTAATGTAGGAAAGGCAGTGGCCAATTTGTGCACCGCAAGCTCCCACAAACAGCAACGTGATAATGATTCGATGATCTGTTTTTAGGTGTTGGCTGAGGGATAGATATTGGGAGAACTCCCCCTGCTCTTTTTCCAACTAGTGCCGTTGGGATCTTTTACGTCCCACCTGAGGGAGCAGACGGGGGCCTCGGTTTAACGTCTCATCCGAAAGACGGCACCTCCGACAGTGCAACACTCCCTCAGCACTGCACTGGGAGCGTCAGCCCGGATTTTGCGCTCAACTCCCTGGAGTGGGGACTTGAACTCGCACCCTTCTGACGCAAAGGCAAGAGTGCTGCCCACTGAGCCACGGCTGACACCTAAATCATACAAATGATCAACAAATGGTAGAAAGGCGTAGTTATAAAGATCTATGTACAGATAGCCTAGATTGATAGAGTGTCCTGCTTCTCTGGCATTGAGCTGGCAATGGGCCGAATAGCCTGCTTCTGTGTTGTATCCTTCTACACTTCTTACAGATTATGGTTGCTGTAAAGACACAAGGCAGATATTTCAGTAGACTGGACCCAGAGAGCGCGTGGACAGACAGCGGGCCGAGTTAGCCCCTGAATACAGATCGAAGAGTCATGGTGACCCAGCCACTCCCTCCAGTAAGGTCTTTCTTCAGAAAACATTTAGTATTCTTTATTTTAAATTTAGAAACGCAGCCTCACTTCTCTAGAAATAATTGCAAGAACAAGCGATCTTTGTTTTGAATCTGATAGTTTTGCAATCAATGTTCAAATATTTTTGATGGCAGATTCAGCTTGCAGTACTGTGCGATACTAGTTCAAAAAAAACATGTTGACAAAAACAATTTGGGTTATTTTACAGACACATAGTAGGCACATAAAAAACATGTAACATCAATTATAGAAAATGGCAAAGTAGCCACTACAGAGGATTAACAATTATATTATCATAGAACAACAATTTGTATTTATATAGCGCCTTTAATGTAGCAAAACATCCCAAGGTGCTTCACAGGAGCGTTATCAATAAAAATCTGACACTGAGCCACAGAAGGAGATATCAGGCCAGATGACCAAAAGCTTGGTCAAAGAGGTAGATTTTAAGGAGCATCTTAAAGGAGGAGAGAGAGGTAGCGAGACGGTGAGGTTTAAGGAGGGAATTCCAGAGCTGAGGGTTAAGGCAGCTGAGAGCTCCTCTATTGAATCTGCTTTCCACCGGCCTTTCAGGCAGTGCATTCCAGATCGTGACAACTCACTGTGTAAAAAAAAAAAAAATGTTTCCTCGTGCCACCTCTGATTCTTTTGCCAATTACTTTAATATTATGGGTTGTGAGATGCTGTTAGTGCAGTGGGGTAGCTGGCTCCTGATGGAACTGCACTGCTACTCTGAGTGAAAGAAGCTGTGAGAAAAAAAACCATTTGGAAACCCGGATTTAGAAAAGGTCTACTTTGTGTTTCTCAATTCTCGAAAGTCTATATTAATAAAAGAAGTTGTAAAACTAAGGTGAAATTGGAAGTATTAATGCAGCACTGTCCCTATCCACCACCTTAAACATTCACTCCCTCCACCACCAGCGTACCGTGGCTGCAGTGTGTACCATCTACAAGATGCACTGCAGCAACTCACCAAGGCTTCTTCGGCAGCACCTCCCAAACCCGCGACCTCTTCCACCTAGAAGGACAAGGGCAGCAGGCGCATGGGAACACCACCACCTCCAAGTTCCCCTCCAAGTCACACACCATCCTGACTTGGAAATATATCGGCCGATCTTTTATCGTCGCTGGGTCAAAATCCTGGAACTCCCTCCCTGACAGCATTTTGGTAGTGTGTTGAGGACATTGGTTTTTGATTTTTTTATTTGTTCTTGGAATGTGGACCACGCTGGCCAGGCTGCCTTTATCAACCATCCCCTAGTTGCCGTGAGAAGATGGGGTGCGGTAGCAGAAGAACCAAATACCACCAGGGCTAGTTAAAAAAATTGAATTCAGTTAAACAAAGTCTGGAAATAAAAAGCTGGTGTCAGTAGAAGTGACCAGGGAGCTGTCAGATTGTGGTAAAAACCCAACTGCTTCTCTAACGTCCTACAGGGAAGAAACCTGGCGTCCTTGCCCACTCTCGCCTATTGGCGATTCCAGTCTCACACCTCTTAACTGCTCTCTGAAGTGGCCGAGAAAGACACTCGGTTCTATCAGACTGCTACATGAATAAGAGGAATAAACAGCATCGTAGAAGCACCTTCATACATGGAGGGCAGAGTACCCAGTCCCCAGCCTTCTCAAAAGCAAAATACTGCGGAAATTTGAATTAGAAACGGAAAATGCTGGAAACACTCAGCAGGTCAGGCAGCATCAGTGGAGAGAGAAACAGAGTCAATGTTTCAGGTGTGTGACCTTTCGTCAGAACTGGAAAAAGTTAGAGATATAACAGGTTTTTAAGCAAGTGTGGGGCAGGGAAAGGGGGGAGGGGAGGAAAGAACAAAAGGGAAGGTCTGTGATAGGATGGATGGCAGGAGAGATTAAAAGAAAGCGGTCACTCAATCTGCATTTGGTCTCCCCAATGTAGAGGAGACCGCATCGTGAGCAGCGAATACATTATACTAAATTGCAAGAAGTACAAGTAAATCGCTGTTTCACCTGGAAGGGGTGATTGGGGCCCTGGACAGTGGGAAGGGAGGAGGTAAACGAGCAAGTGTTGCATCTCCTGTGCTTGCACGGGAAGGTGCCGGGCGAAGGGGAAGGGGTTTTGGGGTGATTGAAGAGTAGACCAGGATGTCGCGGAGGGAACGGTCCCTTCAGAATGCTGAAAGGGGAGAGGAGAGGAAAATGTGTTTGGTGGTGGGATCACGCTGGAGGTGGCGGAAATGGCGGAGGATGATCTGTTGAATGTGTAGGCTGGTGGGGTGAAAGGTGAGGACAAGGGGAACCCTATCGTGGTTTTTTTCTCTTTTCCCGGTACATTGATGACTGTATTGGTGCCATTTCCTGCTCTTGTCCTGAACTAGAAAATTTCAGTCAATTTGCTTCCGATTTCCACCCTTCCCTCACCTTCACGTGGTCCAGCTCCGACTCTTCCCTTCCCTTCCTCGACTTCTCTGTCACCATTTCTGGGGATAGGCTATTGACAAACATCCACTATAAGCCCACTGTCTCCCACAGCTACCTGGACTACAATTCCGCCCACTCTGCTTCCTTTAAGGACTCTATTCCATTCCCCCAGTTTCTTCAGCTCAGTCGCACCTGTTCTGACGATGCCACCTTCCATACTAGTGCTTCCGATATTACTTCCTTTTTCCTCAACCGAGGATTCCCCTCTACCTTGGTTGACACAGCGGAGACTAAACGTAGATTGGGTGACCGCTTTGCGGAACACCTCCGTTCAGTCCGTAAGCGTGACCCCGAGCATCCGGTCATCTGTCACTTTATTTCTCCGCTCCACTCCCACTCTGACCTCTCTGTCCTTGACCTCTTACACTGTTCCATACTAGCTCAACATAATGGCCCATATTTTCCGACCCCTACGGGTGTGTACGAGCTGTGTACACACCCGTAGGGGCCTCGCAAGTACCGGTTTCAGGCATGTGAGGCGCATGCGCTGAAAACCGGCGCTTCCAATCTGTCAAGAATCCTCTTGACAGATCAGACGCCTGCTCTGGAGAAGGGCCTCTGCGGGGGGAGAGTCCGGCTTTCTGGAGAAGTTCCGCCCGCTGAAAACCTTTAAAAATCTTACGCCTGGTAAAATGCTTTAGTGTGTTTTTTGAGTGATCCCCATTCATACTTTTGACAGGTCAACACGGAGTGACCTGTCAAAAGTGTGAACTGGGATTCCCTTCTTTGATTTGTTCCCCATGGCCCACGTGATCCCAGGGGCGCTTGCGAACCGCCTGTGCCCCTGGGATACCTGGGCCTCTGCGCGCACGGACCAGGAGAGGCCCAGGATCGCAAGTCTTGGGACCTACGGAGCAAGCAGGTAATTTCAGAAATTTTTCCAGATTGGAGGCATCCGCACACAGGAAGCCTCCAATCGGAAAATACGGCCCAATGTTTAACTGGGGGAAAGCCAATTTCAGTGGGATGAGAATGGATCTGGCCCAGGTAAAGTGGAATCAAAGATTGGCAGGCAAAACTGTAATGGAACAATGGGCTGCCTTTAAAGAGGAAATAGTTCAGGTACAGTTTGTAATGATCAATAACATGTCATTCTATAGTGGACACTAGGTGGAGCCGTAGAGCTGTGTAGAGCTGTATATAAGACTACACTACCCAGTTGTATATATATTAAGACTACATTACCCATGAGGCACTAGGCTACCCACAAGGCAGCAGTCAAGATGGAAGCCTCTACAGATACTGTACCTAGTCCACATGTGCTCAATAAAAGTGTCTAGCAAAAGCTAGCTGTGTTCATAATAAGAATGTCTATTTATTAATGAACATAAGACAGTTGAGGTACATTCCCACTAGGGGGAATGGCAGGGCAACTAAAGTCAGGGCTCCCTGGATGATGAAACAGATAGATAATATGATGAAGCGGAAAAAGAGCGCGCATGACAGATGTCAGGTTGCAAATACATCTGAGAATCAGGCTATATATAGAAAGGTCAGAAGAGAATTGAAAAAGAAAATAAGAGGGGCAAAGAGAGGGTATGAGCATAGAATGACAGCCAACATAAAAGGTAATCCAAAAGACAACATAAAAGGTAATCCAAAAGTCTGCTACAGGCAGATAAATAGTAAAAAGGTAGTAAGAGGAGGGGTGGAGCCGATTAGGGACCAAAACGATTTGGAGGAGGGGACCGAGTGTAACATATCAAAGTTTGCAGATGATACTAAGATGGGGGGGAAAGTAGTGAGTGAGGAGGACATAAAAAACCTTCAAGGGGACATAGACAGGCTAAGTAAGTGGGCAGAGATTTGGCAGATGGAATACAATACTGGAAAGTGTGAGGTTATGCACTTTGGCAGGAAAAATCGTAGAGCAAGTTATTATCTTAATGGCAAGAAACTGGAAAGTACTGAAGTACAAAGGGATCTGAGGGTCCTGGTGCACGAAACTCAAAAGGTTAGTATGCAGGTGCAGCAAGTGATTAAGAAGGCCAATGGAATGTTGGCTTTCATTGCTAGGGGGATAGAATATAAAAATAGGGAGGTATTGCTTCAGTTGTACAAGGTATTGGTGAGACCGCACCTGGAATACTGCGTACAGTTTTGGTGTCCATACTTAAGAAAGGACATACTTGCTCTCGAGTCAGTACAAAGAAGGTTCACTCGGTTAATCCCGGGGATGAGGGGATGGACATATGAGGAGAGGTTGAGTAGATTGGGACTCTACTCATTGGAGTTCAGAAGAATGAGAGGCGATCTTATTGAAACATATAAGATTGTGAAGGGGTTGGATCGGGTGGATGCAGGGAAGATGTTCCCGATGATGGGTGAAACTAGAACTAGGGGGCATAGTCTTAGAATAAGGGGCTGCTCTTTCAAAACTGAGATGAGGAGGAACTACTTCACTCAGAGGGTGGTAGTTCCATGGAATATGCTGCCCCAAAAAGCTGTAGAAGCTACATCATTACATAAATTTAAAACAGAAATAGACAGTTTCCTAGAAGTAAAGGGAATTAAGGGTTACGGGGAGCGGGCAGGAATTTGGACATGAGTCTAGGCTCGGATCAGTCATGGCCCTGTGGGTAGCGGAGCGGGCCCAGGGGCCGTGTAGCCTGATCCTGCTCCTATTTCATGTGTCTAATTCTGTTAGATTCAGGAGATGGTTCTGTGATAGTGGATTGGCAGTTAGGATCAGATGAGCCATGATCTTATTGAATGGCGGAGTAGGCTCGAGGGGCCGATTGGCCTACTCCTGCTCCTATTTCTTATGTTCTTATGTTCTTATGAGATCTCTGCATGGAGGCAGAGGGTATGGCTGAGGTACTAAACAAGTACTTTGCATCTGTCTTCACCAAGGAAGAAAATGCTGCCATAGAAATAGTGAAGGAGGAGGTAGTGAAGACAGTTGATAGGATAAAAATTGATAAAAGAGGTATTAGAAAGGCTGGCTGTACTGAAAGTACATAAATCACCAAGAGCGAATGGGATGCATTCTAGGATGCTGAAGGAATTGAGGGAGGAAGTCATGGAGGTACTGGCCATAACATTCCAATCCTCCTTCGATACGGGGGTGGTGCCAGAGGACTGGAGAGTTGCAAATGTTACACCCTTGTTCAAAAAAGGGTGTAAGGATAAACCCAGCAACTACAGGCCAGTCAGTTTGACCTCAGTAGTGGGGAAGCTTTTAGAAACAGTAATCAGGGACAAAATTAACAGTCACCTGGATAGGTGTGGATTAATTAAGGAAAGCCAGCACGGATTTGTTAAAGGCAAATCGTGTTTAACCAACTTTGATCGAGTTTTTGATGAGGTAACAGAGAGGGTTGATGTGGTTGACATGGTGTACATGGATTTCCAAAAGGCGTTTGACAAAGTGCCACATAATGAGCTTGCCAGCAAAGTTGAAGCCCATGGAATAAAAGGGACAGTGGCAGCATGGATATGAAATTGGCTAAGTGACAGGAAACGGAGAGTAGTGGCGAGCGGTTGTTTTTCGGACTGGAGGAAGGTACACAGTGGTGTTCCCCAGGGGTTGGTTCTAGGACCACTGCTTTCCTTGATATATATTAATGACTTGGATGTGGGTGTACAGGGCACAATTTCAAAATTTGCAGAAGACACAAAACTTGGAAGTATAGTGAACAGTGAGGAGGAGAGTGATAGACTTCAAGAGGCCATAGACAGGCTGGTGAAATGGGCGGACACGTGGAAGCTGAAATTGAATGCAGAAAAGTGTGAAGTGATACATTTTGGTAGAATGAGGAGAGGTCATATAAACAAAATGGTGCAATCCTGAAGGGGGTGCGTGAAGAGAGAGTCCTGGGGGTATGTGTGCACAAATTGTTGAAGGTGGCAGGGCAGGTTGCGAAAGCAGTTAAAAAGGCTTACGGGATCCTGGGCTTCATAAAAAGAGGTATAGAGTACAATAGTGTGGCAATTATGGTGAACCTGTATAAAACACTAGTTCGGCCCCAACTGGAGTACTGTGTCCAATTCTGGGCACCACACTTTAGGAAGGATGTGAAGGCCTTAGAGAGGGTGCAGAAAAGATTTACGAGAATGATTCCAGGAATGAGGGACTTCAGTTACATTGATAGACTGGAGAAGCTGGGGTTGTTCTCATTGGAGCATAGAGGATTGAGAGGAGATTTGATAGAGGTGTTCAAAATCATGAGGGGTCTAGACAGAGTAGGTAGAGGGAAACTGTTCCCAGTGGCAGAAGAGTCGAGAACCAGAAGACACAGATTTAAGGTGATTAGCAGAAGAACCAAAGGCGACGTAAGAAAAAACTTTTTATGCAGTGAGTGGTTAAGATCTGGAATGCACTACCTGAAAGGGTGGTGGAAGCAGATTCAATCTTATCTTTCAAAAGGGAGTTGGATAAGTATCTGAAGTAATTTTTTTTACGGGGAAAGGGCGGGGAAGTGGCACGGGTTCGATGGGCTGAATGGCCTTCTTCCATGCTGTAACCATTCTATGATTCCAACCAAGCTCAACGTAAGCTTGAGGAACAGCACCTCATCTTTCGATTAGGCACTTTACAGCCTTCTGGACTCAACATCGAGTTTAACAATTTCAGATTATAACATCTGCCCTTATTTTTTTCACATGGCAGTTGTTGATGTTTCTGCCATTCCCATTTACACCTCTTCCAGAGTCATCTTTTGTTTCTTAACTTGTCCCATTACCATCTCCTTTTGCCTCGCACCATCATCCCTTTTGTCATTTAATCTCCTGCCTTCCATCCAATCACAGACCTTCCTCCCCTCCCCCCTTTCCCTCCCTCTGCACCTTCTTGAAACCTGTAACATCTCTAACATTTTTCCAGTTCTGGCAAAAGATCATCGAGCGGAAATGTTAACTCTGTTTCTCTCTCCACAGATGCTGCCTGTCCTACTGAGTATTTCCAGCATTTTCTGTTTCTACCCCAGCCTTCTCATGTAGCCTTGGTATTGATATGGCTGGTCCAGTTAAGTTCCTGTAACCCCAAGATGTTAATTGTGGGGGACTTGTGCTGGTGGTGTCATGGAAGGTCAAGAGGAGATGGTTGGGCTCTCTTTTGCTCGAGACGATCATTACCGGGCACTTATGTGGCGTGAATGTTACCTGCCGGATGTCAGCTCAAGCGTGGAAGTTATCCAGGTTCTCCTGTAGACTGGCACAGGCTGCTTCATTATGGGAGGACTTGTGAATGGAGCTGAACATTGTGGAACTGTTGGCGAACAGCCCCACTTCTCACCAATTGGCAGAAGGAAGCAGCTGAAGATGGTTGGGCCGAGGACACTTCTGGAGTGCTATCCTGCGGCTGTGATGAATGGCCTCCAACAAACGAAACCATCTTTCTTTGCATCAGGTATGACTCCAGCCATCGAGAGTTTTCCCTTTGACCTCCATTGACCTCAGTTTTGCTCGGGCTCTTTGGTGCCGCACTCAGTTGAATGCTGCCTTGATTTTGTTTTTATTCGTTTATGGGATGTGTGCGTCGCTGGCAAGGCCAGCATTTATTGCCCATCCCTAATTGCCCTTGAGAAGGTGGGCATGAGCCGGCTTCTTCAACTGCTGCAGTCCGGGTGGTGATGGTACTCCCACAGTGCTGTTAGGTAGGGAGTTCCAGGAGTTTGACCCAGCGACGATGAAGGATTGGTGATATACTTTTAAGTCAGGATGGTGTGTGACTTGGAGGTGGTGGTGTTCCCATGCGCCTGCTGCCCTTGTCCTTCTAGGTGGAAGAGTTCACGGGTTTGGGAGGTGCTGCCGAGGAAGCCTTGGCGAGTTGCTGCAGTGCATCTTGTAGATGGTACACACTGCAGCCATGGTGCATCGGTGATGGAGGGAGTGAATGTTTAAGGTGGTGGATGGGGTGCCAATCAAACGGGCTGCTTTGTCCTGGATGGTGTTGAGCTTCTTGAGTGTTGTTGGAGCTGCACTCATCCAGGTAAGTGGAGAGTATTCCATCACACTCCTTACTTGTGCCTTGTAGATGGTGGAAAGGCTTTGGGAAGTCAGGAGGTGAGACACTTGTCTCAGAATACTTAGCCTCTGACCTGCTCTTGCTGCCACAGTATTTATGTGACTAGTCCAGTTAAGTTTGTGATCAATGGTGACCCCCAGGATGTTGATGGTGGGGGATTCGGCGATGGTAATGCCGTTGAATGTCAAGGAGTGGTGGTTAGACTCTCGCTTGTTGGAGATAGTTATTGCCTGGCACTTCTGTGGCGCAAATGTTACCTGCCACATATCAGCCCAAGCCTGAACGTCGTCCAGGTCTTGTTGCATGCGGGCATGGACTGCTTCATTATCTGAGGAGTTGTGAATGGCGCTGAACACTGTGCAGACATCAGAGAACATCCCCATTTCTGACTTTATGTTGGAGGGAACGTCATTGATGAAGCAGCTGAAGATGGTTGGGCCTAGGACACTACCCTGAGGAACTCCTGCAGCGATGTCCTGGGGCTGTGATGATTGACCTCCAACAACCACAACCATCTTCCTTTGTGCTAGGTGTTGTGTATGTACCTTTAAGAGAATAACTGGTCTCAGACTGCAGTATCGGCAGTGACCACCCCTGTATAAAAGGCGCTAGAGAGCCTCTGTTGTTTAGTTTCGTTTATGCCTTTCACCAGTAAAGATCTGTTTGTTTTCTCTCCTGCTAGTCCGTGTCTCAATCATTCACGGACTTAACACTGGCGACGAGTTAGAAACGAACTTACCTGCAACTCAGCAGCAGCTCCGACAACGTTGTTGAAGGTCAGAGCCAGAAGAAAGAAGAAAAAAAAAAAAAAATAGGCCATTGAAACTCGAGAAACGGGCGTCGACCGTCAATCATCGATTTCAAAACTTGCAGGAGAGACTGTCCAGAGCCAGGCTGGGTTCCTCGGTCCGTGGTTTCCCAGCTAATCGGGCTGGTGACAGGTAGTGCTCTGATCCTTCCTGGGCTGCGGCGGGCTGAAGCTTGATCGGGTGGCTTTTCAACGGGGCCGGGCAGCGAGTCGGGAAGCAAGGAGAGAGAGAGAGGGTGGAGCATACAGGCCGCGGCCGGTGTTTCGAAGCCGGGCAGCGTTCGGACCTCAGAAGAGGGAGGGAAGTGTCCCAGAGGGTCCGCTCCACGACGGGAAAATAATAAAAGAAAAAGGATACGCGCAAGAAACCGTGGAAAGCAGCGCTAACAACAGCGGGGAAGAAGGAAAAGCGCGGGAGGCGCCATTTTGTTAAATCGGAGAAGAAGGCAAAGCGCGGGAGGTGCCATTTTAGATTTGCAAGATGCCAAAGACTGGCTGTATCACTGCTTTTGATAATACATTAGAGGACTGGACCACGTATGTGGAAAGAGTCGAGGTATATTTCGAGGCAAATGAAATAGCGGAGGGGAAAAAGGCATCGATATTGTTAAACTTAATGGGCGCTAGAACGTATGGCCTATTACGGGATCTGATTACTCCAGCCAAACCGAAGGCGAAGAGTTTTAATGAAATTGTTGCTGTTCTACAGGAGCACTTAAACTATGCACCGCTGTTGATAGCAGAAAGATTTAAATTCCACAGGAGAACTCAGCACAAAGATGAGAGCAATGCTGAGTATCTTACGGAACTACGCAAGCTATCAAAGCACTGCCAGTTCGGAGCAGGACTGGCAGATACCCTACGGGACAAATTTGTCTGTGGACTCCTGAGTGAAGGAACACAGAAGAAGTTACTCGCAGAAAAATAGCTGACGCTAGATAAGGCTTTCAGCGTGGCAGTATCGTATGAAGCAGCAGCCAGGGGAGCTGCAGAAATTCAACAAAAACCACAGGAATACGGCACCCACAAAATGACACGGGGATTTGCAAAATGTTATCGCTGCGGCAGAACTAACCATGACCAGAAGGACTGCTGGTCCAAAGACAAAATATGCAGACAATGCGGGAAGATTGGACACATTGCACGAGTTTGTAGGTCTGGGAAGAAGACCAGCGACAACAAAAAGGCTACTAAGGAACCGTACAAGAAAGTACAAAAGATGACGGACAGTAGTTCCGAAGACCAGATGAGCGATAGTGAATCCGGAAACAGGAGACTAAGCTGTCTCAAACTTCACAATGTAATCGCAAAAGAGGATCACCGAACCATTTGGGTCACTCTCACGATAGCAGGGTCCCAAGTTAAAATGGAATTGGATACAGGATCAGCGCTAACCATCATGAATCGACGAGACTACGAGCGGCTATTTTCACACATACCCTTGAGAGAGACATCCATCGTCTTGACGACGTATACGGGGCAAAAAGTATACCCCAGAGGAAAAATAAGGGTGCCTGTCGAATACAATGGCAAGAAAATACGGAAATTGTATCTCTACATACTGCCAAATGGTGGACCACCGTTATTGGGACGGGAATGGATCAGGAAGATAAACTTAGATTGGCATTCCATTCATGCAATGACGGTGGACGGTAAAAAAGATGAAGACGTCACTCCTGGACGATTGTCAACAATCTTAGCTAACGCCAAAGAGGTATTTCAACAAGAACTGGGCACGCTTAAAGGCGTAACCGCCTCGATAAAAATAGAAGAGAATGCAGTTCCCAAGTTTTTCAAAGCGAGACCGGTACCATATGCAATTCGCCCAGCCGTCGAGGCAGAGCTGGAGAATCTGGAGAAGGCGGGCGTGTTGTCTAAGGTCGACTGGAGCGAGTGGGCGACACCCATCGTTCCTGTCATGAAGAAAACGTTAACCAATAAGTCCGGAGAGCCAAGGAAGATTCGCATCTGTGGGGATTTCAAGGTGACGGTGAACCCTGTCCTTCTCACAGTACAATATCCTCTTCCAAGGATAGAAGACATCTTCGCCTCGCTGTCTGGAGGGAAGCGTTTTACAAAAATTGACCTAGCACAAGCATATTTGCAGATGGAGGTTGAAGAGTCCTCTAGGAAGTATCTCACGATAAACACTCACAAAGGTCTTTACCAGTATCATCGATTGGTATTCGGAGTAGCATCGGCTCCGGCGATATGGCAAAGAGCGATGGAACAAGCCCTGCAAGGGATTCCGGGGACTCAGTGTTACTTGGACGACATCCTTGTAACAGGTGAAGATGACAGTGAACACCTTAACAACCTAGAACAGGTGCTCACTAGACTACGGGAACATGGGCTGCGAGCCAACCGCCCCAAGTGCGAATTTTTTAAGAAACAGATATCGTATTGTGGCCACGTGATTGATAAAGAGGGGTTACATAAGTCCCCTGACAAAATTGAAGCAGTTGTTAAGGCCCCAGCGCCTGAAAATGTGTCGCAGCTGAGGTCATTCCTCGGGTTGGTGAAATACTATCATAAGTTTTTGCCGAATTTGTCGACAATTCTGCACCCACTGAACGCCCTGCTACGAACGGGGGTAGCATGGAAATGGAGCGATGATTGTAAGTGTGCTTTTCAGAAGAGTAAGGACTTAATCACTTCAAAGGAAGTATTGGCTCACTACAACCCAGCACTGCCAATCAGGCTGGCGTGTGATGCGTCTCCCTACGGCATTGGGGCGGTACTGTCACATAAATTCCTTGATGGTTCGGCGAGGCCGATAGCTTTTGTGTCACGCTCGTTAACTTCTGCCGAGCGTAACTACGCCCAG
This sequence comes from Somniosus microcephalus, assembly GCF_052327205.1. Lineage (NCBI taxonomy): Eukaryota > Metazoa > Chordata > Chondrichthyes > Squaliformes > Somniosidae > Somniosus > Somniosus microcephalus. Next base: position 23,402,842 of record NC_140998.1, read on the forward strand.
ATTGACAGAGAGGCCCTCAGCCTAGTGTGGGGGGTGAAGAAGTTCAATCACTATCTGCACGGTCAAAAATTTACTCTACTAACCGATCATCAACCTCTTGTCTCCATTTTCAACCCTCAGAAGGGCGTACCGATAATGACAGCACAACGGCTGCAGAGATGGTCCCTTTTCCTAGGGGCACACCAATATGACATAGAGTACAAAGGAACTAAACAGCATGGAAATGCTGATGGATTGTCACGTCTACCGTTGCCGACGGTGGAAGAAGAAGACCTTGCAGTGGATCCAATGGAGTTATTCCACTCGACCATAGTCGAATGTCTCCCTGTGACGAATGCAAACATAGAAAAGGAAACACGGAATGACCCGACACTATCACGGGTCTATGATTTAATGGTGAAGGGATGGCCAGCACATGGCGAACCACTGCTGCCAGCATTGTCGCCGAGAAGAGAACAGCTGTCAGTGTGCAGAGGAACCTTGATGTGTGGATCCAGAGTAGTAATTCCACCTAAGTTGATGGATAGAGTGCTCAATGAGCTTCATGAGGGTCATCTGGGTGGGGTAAAAATGAAGAGCTTAGCCAGAGCGTTTGTGTGGTGGCCGGGAATCGATAGAGAAATCGAAGAGATGACCAAGAGCTGTGCAGGATGCCAGAAGGTCCAAAACGCCCCACCACAAGCTCCTCTGCATCCATGGGAGTGGCCCTCATTTCCATGGCAAAGGGTGCACATTGATTTTGCTGGTCCCTTCATGGACTCGATGTTTTTAATTGCGGTGGATGCAGATTCAAAGTGGCCAGAGGTAATAAAAATGTCCTCAACCACCACGGAAAAAACTATCACAGTTTTATGAACCATATTCGCCAGGAATGGGCTGCCGGAACAGATTTGCTCTGACAATGGACCACAGTTTGTGTCTGAAGAGCTCCGGAGGTTCTTAAAGAACAATGGTGTTAAGCATTACACATCTGCCCCATATCATCCAGCCACTAATGGATTGGCTGAGAGGTTTGTCCAAACATTCAAGAAGGCTATCAAGGCAATGTGTAATGAAGATATACCCCTACAACACAAGGTGGACAACTTCTTGTTTGCCTACCGGAATGCGACACATGCGGTTACCAACCAAACTCCAGCCATGATGTTCTTCAATCGAAGACTACGATGCCGCTTGGATTTGGTTAAGCCAAACGTCCGAAGAGATGTGGAGAACAGGCAGTTTCAGAATATGAATGAAAGGCCGACCAGGAGTTTTAAGATAGGTCAACCAGTTTTGGCCCGGGACTACCGCACTGAGAAATGGCAGCCAGAAACGATTTGTACACGACAAGGACCTCTCATGTATACCGTGGACGTTGGGGAGAGCATTGTAAGACGCCATGCTGACCAGATTCTAGAATCACTGGAAAACGTCAACTCCACACCACGATCTGATACACCTGGCGATGAAACCGAAGTACCAATTGCAGCTACCGCAGAATCGGTGATATTGGAAGCAGATGAACCAAACAACGACATTGATTCTGACTTAACATTGCCAGAAGAACCTGATACCCCAAAGAGGCGTTATCCAGACAGAATCAGGAAGCCTCCTCAAAGACTGAACTTATAATTGCTTAAACTTAACCAATGTATCTAGCAACAGTAATTGTGATTGTAATTCGTTATCATTAGTTGTTAAATGAATGTTATGTACTGTTTATCTAAAAGGGGGGGAATTGTTGTGCATGTACCTTTAAGAGAATAACTGGTCTCAGACTGCAGTACCGGCAGTGACCACCCCTGTATAAAAGGCGCTAGAGAGCCTCTGTTGTTTAGTTTCGTTTATGCCTTTCACCAGTAAAGATCTGTTTGTTTTCTCTCCTGCTAGTCCGTGTCTCAATCATTCACGGACTTAACACTAGGTATGATCCAGCCAGTGGAGAGTTTTTCCCCCGATCCCCGTGTGGGTGTGTGTCTGGGTGTAGGGGTGTGTGTCTGGGTGTAGGGGTGTGTGTCTGGGTGTGTGTTGGGTGTGTGGGTGTGTGTCTGGGTGTAGGGGTGTGTGTCTGGGTGTAGGGGTGTGTGTCTGGGTGTAGGGGTGTGTGTCTGGGTGTAGGGGTGTGTGTCTGGGTGTAGGGGTGTGTGTCTGGGTGTGGGTGTGTGTCTGGGTGTGGGTGTGTGTCTGGGTGTGGGCGTGTGTCTGGGTGTAGGGGTGTGTGTCTGGGTGTGTGTTGGGTGTGTGGGTGTGTGTCTGGGTGTGGGTGTGTGTCTGGGTGTGGGTGTGTGTCTGGGTGTGGGTGTGTGTCTGGGTGTAGGGGTGTGTGTCTGGATGTAGGGGTGTGTGTCTGGGTGTGGGTGTGTGTCTGGGTGTAGGGGTGTGTGTCTGGGTGTGTGTTGGGTGTGTGGGTGTGTGTCTGGGTGTAGGGGTGTGTGTCTGGGTGTGGGTGTGTGTCTGGGTGTGGGTGTGTGTCTGGGTGTGGGTGTGTGTCTGGGTGTGGGTGTGTGCCTGGGTGTAGGGGTGTGTGTCTGGGTGTGTCTGGATGTGCTCGGTGTGTGTCTGGGTGTGGGTGTGTGTCTGGGTGTGGGTGTGTGTCTGGGTGTAGGGGTGTGTGTCTGGGTGTGGGTGTGTGTCTGGGTGTAGGGGTGTGTGTCTGGGTGTGGGTGTGTGTCTGGGTGTAGGGGTGTGTGCCTGGGTGTAGGGGTGTGTGTCTGTGTGGGGGGTGTGTGTGTGTCTCGTTGTGGATGTGTGTCTGGGTGTGTCTGGATGTGCTCGGTGTGTGTCTGGGTGTGGGTGTGTGTCTGGGTGTGGGTGTGTGTCTGTGTGGGGGGTGTGTGTGTGTCTAGTTGTGGATGTGTGTCTGGATGTGCTCGGTGTGTGTGTGTGTGTGTGTTTGTGTGTGTGTGTGTGTATATATTTGTGTACCTCTGTTTAGGTGTGTTTCTTGGTGTGAGTGGATGTCTTGGTGTGAGTGCGTGCGTGTGTGTGCATTTATATGGGTGTGCTTGGGCGTGTGTTTCGATGCGAGCACATGCAGAGTCTTTTCTTTACCACTTTATTTCAACTGTTCTGAAAGGAACGACTCCCAAGGTAAGTCTTCCTGAAACAGCCTGAAGAGAATAAGTAAAAGAATTGGTCTTGGCCATGCTAGTTTGCTATCAGCACCATGCTTGTCTATCTCCTATTGAAACTGTCCTACAGTATAAATAGGATGGTTTCTGCCAATACCATTGAAATGATATATAAATGAAATAATTTCATACATGTGTGAACTTTTGCACCTGACCAGTAATATAAATGAAGCAGATTCATGTAATCCTCCTCAATGAATCTAACCAATAAGTCCAATTCTAAGAGTACAAATAAAATGAAACCACTTACCTCAGCCAAACACATTCAAATCAATGTGATGGGGATGAATTCAGAATAGTCTAGATAGGGTTTAACAAAGAAAATGAGCAAGCAGTTGGATAGATTGGGTTAAAATGAAGCCTAGATAGATCAGAAAGGGGCAATTTCAGAACGATTTGGAAAGATGGACTTGCATTTTATACAGAGCTTTATCATAACCTGATTGAGTTTTTGTGCTGACGTAATAGATGAGGGCAATGTAGTTGATGTTGTGTATATGGACTTTCACAAGGCGTTTCTTAAAGTGCTACGTAATAGGTTTGTTAGCAAAATTGAAGCCGAATGGATAAATGGGGCAGTTTTCAAATTTCCAGCATCCGCAGTATTTTGCTACTGGATAAATGGGGCAGTTGCTGCGTGGATACAAAAATGGCTAAGGGATAGAAAACACAGAGTTGTGGTGATTGGCTGTTTTTCAGACTGGAGGGAGATTTACAGTGGAGCTCCCCAAGGTTCAGTACTAGGACCACTGCTGTTTCTGATATACATTAATGACTTGGACTTGGGGGGTACAGAGCACAATTTTGAAATTTGCAGATGACACAAAACCTGGAAGTGTAGTAAACACTGAGGAAGATAGTAATAGACTTCAAGGGGACATAGACAGGCTGGTGGGATGGGCGGATGCATGGCAGATGAAATACAATGCAGGAAAGTGTGAGGTAATACATATTGGTAGGAAGAATGAGGAGAGACAATACAAGCTAAATGGTACAATTATAAAGTGGGTGAAAGAAGAAGTGGGAGAAAGAAGAGGGTGTTTGCGCACAAATCTTTGAAGGTGGCAGGACAGGTTAATAAAGCAATTAATAAAGCATATGGGATCCTGGGCTTTATAAATAGAAGCAGAGTACAAAAGCCAGGAGGTTAGCCTATACCTATATAAAAAATGCTAGTTTGGCCCCAGCTGACGTATTGTGTCCAGTTCTGGGCACCGCACTTTAGGAAGGACGTGAAGGCTTTGGAGAGGGAGCAGAAGAGATTTACTAGAATGGTTCCAGGGATGAGGGGTTATGGTTACGTGGATAGACTGGAGAAGCTGGAATTGTTCTCCTTAGAACAGAGAAGGCTAAGAGGAGATTTGACAGAGGCGTTTAAAATCATGAAGGGTTCAGATAGAGTAAATAAAGAGAAACTGTTTCCAAAGGCTGAAGGGTCGATAACCAGAGGGCACAGATTTACGGTGATTGGCAAAAGAACCAGAGGCGACATGAGGGAAAACATTTTTACGCAGCGAGTGGTTAGGATTTGGAATGCGCTGCCCGATAGGGTGGTGGACACAGATTCAATAGTAGCCTTCAAAAGGGAATTGGATAAATACTTGAAGGAAAACAAATTGCAGGGATATGGGGAAAGAGCGAGGGAGTGGGACTAATTGGATTGCTCTTCGAAAGAGCTGGCGCAGACTCGATGGGCCGAATGGCCTCCTTCTGTGCTGTACTCTTCTATGATTCTATGATCTCTGATATATCAAATGTATCAAAGACTTCACTTACAATTATTTACTTTTGAAATGCGGTTACTGTTGTTGTGAAGGCCATCATGGCAATAGTTTTATGCACAGCAAAAACCCAGAAACAGCAATGACCAGTTAAGCTTATTTTTTTGGTAACGTTGGACTTATAGGCAGAGGCAAATTCACAAATGTGTTTGTGGATCTGGTCCGTTTCAGATACGTTCAAAATCAAAAATAAAGCTTGAAGCTCGTCCCAAGTGGCTGCTTCTACTGGTGGTGAGAGGCTAGTAATTGGGCCAGATGATTATTAGAGTACAGCACAAACAGTAAATCAGTTTTGGAGTCAACCTATTCAAACACAACATGATCTGATCATTTCATTCCGAGTGGATAACGAAGATAAACCTTGTATTGATTAATTGCACATGGAGAAAGTGAGAGATATAGGAGTATATCAGGGAGCAGAAATTGAACATCAGTCACTATTTAGTATTTAGGGTTGTCTTCAACTCAAAACTGTCCAAAAATAAGTTGCCCACTCAGTTTCCAGGAACATTAAGGGCTATTGTGTTCAGTGCTAAATGCTTACCCTCTTTATGTGCTCCACATTGTTATTTGGAGTGCATCCTTCCTTCTCATAGATACCCTTAGGTGATGGGCTCTTCCAAGTTACCAAGAAGATAGCCGTCTCAATCAATTAAAGGTGAAATGGATAAATTCCATTGGCATCGCACAGAGTAGGTGACCCCGCTGATCCACTAACTAAGGCATCAAGGGGTATGGGGAGATAGCGGGAACATGGTATTGAGATAGAGGATCAGCCATGATCATATTGAATGGCGGAGCAGGCTCGAAGGGCTGAATGACCTACTCCTGCTCCTATTTTTTCTATGTTTCTATGTTTCTAACTAGCATTGATTTCAGTGTAAATGGTGTTTTTAACAGACCAGTTGTTAACCATCATTTTCTGTCCAACAATTCCCCCTGACATCAGTATAATATGTCCGCCTTAGTTCCTGTTGATGTAAATTGTCTTCGGTCCCCACCGCAAACTCTGTTCCCTAGCTGTCGAGTCCATCCCTCTCCCTGGCAACTGTCTGAGGCTGAACCAGACTGTTCGCAACCTTGGTGTCATATTTGACCTAAGTGAGCTTCCGACCACATATCCGCGCCATCACTAAGACCGCCTACTTCCACCTCTGGAACATCGCCTGACTCCGACCCTGCCTCAGCTCATCTGCTGCTGAAATCCTCATCCACGCGTTTGTTAACTGTAGACTTGACTATTCCAATGCACTCCTGGCTGGCCTCCCATGTTCTACCCTCCGTAAACTTGAAGTCATCCAAAACTCGGCTGCCCGTGTCCGAACTCGTACCAATTTCCGTTGACCCATCACCCCTGTGCTCGCTGACCTACATCAGCTCCTATTTAAGCAATGCCTCAATTTTAAAATTCTCATCCTTGTTTCCATGGCCTCGGCCCTCCCTATCTCTATAATCTTCCCCAGCCCCACAACCCTCCAAGATATCTGCGCTCCTCCAATTCTGGCCTCTTGATCATTTCCAATTTTAATCGCTCACCATTGGTGGCCGTGCCTTCAGCTGCTGAGGTCCTAAGCTCTGGAATTCCCTGCCTAAACCTCTCTGCCTCTCTATGACTCTCTCCTCCTTTAAGAAGCACCTTAAAACCGACCTCCATCTGCCCTAATATCTCCTTATGTGGCTCGGTGTCAAATTTTCTTTATATCGCTCCTGTGAAGCGCCCTGGGATATTTTACTATGTTAAAGGCGCTATATAAATACAAGTTGTTGTTGTTGTAAATGGCGCTCCTCTGAAGTGCACAGAAGAGTCTTTGGATTAAAAATTTATGTTTCCTGCATTACAGCAGTGACTTCTCTTCAAAAGTACTTCATTGGCTGTTCAGTGCTTTGGGACATCCTGAGGTCGTGGAAGGTGCTATTTAAATGCAAGTTCTTTCTTTCTCATGAATAAAGTTGATGGTACAAGGACTAGGGGACACAGATTTAAGGTTTTGGGCAAGAGATACAGGGGGGATGTGAGGAAAAATGTTTTTACGCAGCGAGTAGTGATGACCTGGAACTTGCTGCCGACGGAAGTGGTGGAAGCGGAGAAACTCAGGGGGAGAAATTCAGTTGGTAGCGCCACCCATTAGCGCCTTAAGAGGGCGATAAGTGGGGTGCGAGCCAGCTGGCACCCGGGCGCGGCGAGACCTGCGCCTCTCACGAAATTGAGCGGACATTTAGCGGCGTCGCTAAACCGCAACGCCCGCTCAGCTGCGCACGCAGATCCTGACGTCATTTCAGAGTGCAAGAACGCGCAATGGGCTTTGCAAGAATAGCGGGCTTCCCCATGGTGCAGGGCGCCATTGACTGCACGCATGTGGCTTTGCGGGCGCCGCAAGAGAATGCCGAGGATTACCACAACCGGAAGGGGTTCCATTCGTTGAACGTCCAGTTGGTCTGTGACCACAGACAGCTGATAGTCGCTGTCAATGCCCGCTTTCCAGGCAGCAGCCACGATGCCTTCATCCTGCGCCAGACTTCTGTGGCAGACCTTTTCGAGGCCCCAGCTCACCCAGGAGGCTGGCTTCTCGGGGACAAGGGCTATCCTCTGTGCACCTGGCTGATGACCCCGCTCCATTCGCCCAGCACCCCTGCTGAAGAACGATACAATGAGAGCCATCAAGCTACCAGGAACATCGTTGAGCACACAATCGGCGTGTTCAAACAACGGTTCCGCTGTCTGGACCATTCCGGAGGAGCCCTTCAGTACTCACCTGAGCGAGTCTCCCATTTTGTTGTTGTGTGTTGCATGCTGCATAACCTGGCAATCCTTACGCCCCAAACGGGGCAATACCGAATTTCTCCCCCTCAGTGTTTTCAAGGAGAGACTGGATAGGCACTTGAGGGAAATAAACTTGCAGGGCTACGGGGATAGAGCGGGGGAATGGGACTGACTGGATTGCTCTACAGAGAGCCGGCACGGACTCAATGGGCTGAATGGCCTCCTTCTGTGCCATTATGAATCTATGGCCTAGAAATTCAGTTGGGCGCGCCAGCCGTTAGCGCCTTAGGAGGAGTAGATCTCGAGCGCTAGGCGCTTAGCGCCCGGGCGCAGCGCGATCTGCGCCTCGCCCCAACTTCAGTACACATTTAGCGCTGGTGCAAAGTCTTAGCGCGCGCCCTGCTGCGCGCGCAGATCATGACGTCATTTCCTCGTGCAACGCCCTTTGTGCGCCCCAAACCGGAACTTCACTCGCGCCGGCCCATTGTGCGCCGGGCGGCCCTAACGACTGTGAAGTGGAACGGTGCACAGCCGAGCCGGGCCGCGGGGAGCGCTAATTAAAGGGCACTTACCCTGCACTATAAAGGGCCGCCATTTTGCAGCATTCATTCTTGTGCAACGGTTTTTTGGACAGAGACCAAGGAGGAGAGCTTACTGGTTTGGACCAACACTAGGACAGGTATTTTTGGCTCAGGTCAGAGCTTAGCAATTATCTTTGCCTTCATTGAGAGCTCAGTGTTTGCCAGCATATAATGGGGGCTGCATTGGGTGGCAGCGCTGACTTTCAGCCTTATGCCAGAAGGGCTTACAGACGCCGTGAGAGAGTGGCAGCCCTGGCTAGACGCAGAGGGGGCAACAGGCGTCGCCAACTGAGGCCTTACCCACCCAGGGTATACCACCAGCAGACCTCCTATCTGACCATGTCTGCCGCGATGTGTGTTAGGAGGCTGCGATTCAGAAGGGAGGTGGTTGCAGACATCTGCTGGCTGCTTCACAGAGATCTGCAGCCACAGCTGATGCGCAGGACGTCTCTGTCGGTGGCAGTGAAGGTGACGGTGGCTCTCAACTTCTATGCCACCGGCTCCTTCCAATCCGCTACTGGGGACATCGCTAACATCTCCCAGTTCGCCGTGCATTGCTGCATCCGCCAGGTGACCGAAGCCCTTTTCACAAGGAGACATCAATTCATCTCCTTCCCCATGACCCTGGACAAGCAGCAGCAGCGTGCAGTGGGATTTGCAAGAATAGCGGGCTTCCCCATGGTGCAGGGCGCCATTGACTGCACGCATGTGGCTTTGCGGGCACCTCTTGAGCATGCCGAGGATTACCGCAACCGGAAGGGCTACCATTCCCTCAATGTACAGCTGGTGTGTGACCACAGGCAGCGCATCCTAGCTGTCAATGCCCGCTTTCCAGGCAGCAGCCATGATGCCTTTATCCTGCGACAGACAACTGTGGCTGACATGTTCCAGGCACAGCCTCCCCCAAGAGGATGGCTTATCGGGGACAAAGGCTATCCTTTGTGTACCTGGCTCATGACACCGCTCCGCGCGCCCACGACCCCTGCTGAAGAGGCATACAACGAGAGCCATCAAGCGACTAGGAACATCATAGAACAAACAATCGGCGTCCTCAAGCAACGGTTCCGCTGTCTCGATCGCTCCGGGGGAGCCCTCCAGTATTCGCAGGATCGAGTCTCCCAATTCGTCGTCGTTTGCTGCATGCTGCACAACCTGGCTATCCGCAGGACTCAGGCACTGCCACCTCACGTTGGACCACCACCTCAGGAGGAGGAGCAGGAGGAGCATGAGGAGGAGGAGGACGAGGAGTACCAGCCCAGGAGGGAGGCACAAGGTCCAAGGGCCGCCCGTCGGCGGCTTATTGAACGTCACTTCTAGGCCCCCTGTCAGGGAATGGCTTGTGCCAATGAAAGAACATGATTGCAGCCGCTCCGCAAGCCCTCAGCCAGTTAAGGCAACAAACACTTCAAAGATCAAACATGGACAATGTTAATAAATAAAATGCTTTATTGTTCAAACTCAGGTCCCTTCCCACATGAAAACCAAAAACAGACGAAACCCCCAAAAAACACTCAAACACATTACTCACTCCCACAACCTGGAGAGGATTAACAAAATAGTGCAACTAAAATGGCCGTCATTCTCGGCCTTCGTAAAAAACAAACATCACATCATCGGCCTTCAAAAAACAAACATCCAATTCTCGGCCTCAAAAAACAAACACAACTGGCCACACATTCGACTATTTGGCCCGCTAGGGCGATGCCTTGGCCATCTTTGTGTGGCCCCTGCCCGCCCTGCTGCTCCTCCTCAAAGTAAGGCCATTGGCTGCTGCAAGGCTGGGGGCAGGCTCCTGAGGGGCACATGTCGTGACGGCAGATGCCCTTGGGGGTCGGCCTAGTCGAGGTCTGGCCGTCGAGCGGGCGGCTGTTGAATGCTGCAGCTGTGGCTGGCCAGCATCAGTCGCTGCAGCAGCTCCTGGCAGCTCCACTGGGGGAGTGGCAGTGGCGGCTGGAGGAATGGGGGCAAGCTGGCGGATGGCAGGCGCTCGCTGGTCGCCTGAGACACTTGCACTCGCCCGGGCCAGCACTGCAGCATGCGCACCAATCTGCCGAGGGACAGACTGCTGTGCTGCTGCAGCGCGCCGGGTGCCCTGGCGATGCCTGGCTGACACAGCGAGTATGGCAGCAGTGAGTGCCCGTGTTGACCTGTTCACTGACCGCATCAGAGCAGCCAGTGACTGGACGGCACCACTGATCACCTGGCCAGTCGCTGCCAGAGCTGCCCCGAATTCCGCCCGACTCGCTGCCTGATCTGCCCCGAATTCCGCCCGACTCGCTGCCAGAGCTGCCCCGAATTCCGCCCGACTCGCTGCCTGATCTGCCCGGAATTCCGCCCGACTGGTGGCCTCTGAGGGCCCGAACTCGGTCACACTCCGAGAGAGGGACTCGATGGCCTCAGGCAACCGTGCCACTGCCGCCATGAGCTCCGTGTGCCGGCGCTCCGAGTCCACGGACAAGTCCTCGAGGCGTTCCATCTCCTCGGCGAAGACCATCTCCGGACTGGAGGCCGGACTCTCCCTCTGGGGAGAAGGCTGCCGAGCTGGCCGACCCTTCCTGCGTTGCTGGATGCCGCTGGGCCCAGCAATTGGACTCCCCTCCGACGCAGCCCCCCTCTGGGGAGAAGGCCGCCGACCTTCCACCCCCCTCCCGCGTTTCTGCAGGCCACAGGTCCCATGAGCTCCCCTCCCCTTCGACACTTCCGTCACGCTCCCCTCCAGGGAAGACGTGTCCCCTACATTGGCCTGGGTGGCCACGGCTGAGGGTTCCCCTGATGGGCCGCCTTCCTCTTGCTCCTCTTCCTGCTCCTCTTCTGAGGGGCTGTCACTGGCAAGTTCAGGGACCTCCTCCTCACCATTTGAAAGCAGGAAGGCACAAGAGTAGCTTTCGAGTGAGGAGAGGGCATCAGCAAGGGATGCATGAGTGGTGGCATTCAGCGCATTGGTCGGACAGTGGCAAAGGATGTAGATCTGATGTGCAAGTGGGACGAGAGAGGTCCAAAAGGTGATGTCCTTACCATTGCTGGCCAGAACAGGGTCGGCATCTCCACATGCAACGGGCCCAATCACCCGGCCACCCATGATGCACTCCACGCGATGTTGCAGCTCGGTGAGTGGCTGGATATGGGGTCGGCCTCCCCCGGTCGCAGTCCGGCTATTCCTATTATTCGCCAGCTTGGCCTGCAAGAGAAAGGACGGCCTCTAAGTACAGTGTGTCGCCCTGATCTTGTGTGCACTGCCTCCCATAGTGGAATAGCCTGGCCAGTGTGTCACCCTGATCTTGTGTGCACTGTCTCCCATGGTGGAATAGCCTGGCCAGTGTGTTGCCCTGATCTTGTGTGCACTGCCTCCCATGGTGGAATAGTTTGGCCAGTGTGTTAAGTGCAGAATGTGCAATTGATGTTCATGCCTGTCCCATCGCTGCTGGATGAGGGCTGGCCATTAGGGCTTTCAGGTCCCTTTGCCCATAATGTGAGGTGCACATGCAAGGATGAGGAGGTCACTGGAAAGGGTACTCACCCTGACAATGCGAGTGAGGTCATTAAACTTTTTGCGGCATTGGACACCGCTCCTGGGGACCTCGCTGTTGGCTGACAGCTTGCTGGCGACATGCCTCCAGGCTCTCCTGTAGACACGGAACGGCGCCTTCTTGCCATTGTCCGGGTACAAAACATGGCGCCTCTTCTCCACAGCACCAACCAGCACACTCAGATCATGCTCTGAGAAGCGCTGCGCACGTTCACGGGCCTTCTGCATGGCTTCAGGCGCTATTTGGGTCCAGCAGCAGTGTTCAGGCCTAGCTGGAGGGCTCCACTATCCAGGGCGTGGCAGCAGACACAGTCGACCCTTCCCCCTTAAGAGCTGGCCGGCGCCAGGGTGTCTGCTGTCAATCACGAGATGGCCGCACCTGCGCTGTGCCCGGCCTCGGCGCTATCGATCAGCACCTCCGGCTTAGCGCCCAAAGAGAGGCGTCCAGCACCAGTTTTAGCGCTCGAGCGAACTCTTAGGGCGAAGCTAATGAATATCGGAGAAGTGGCCTCGATTTGGCGGCGGGCGCAAACTTTAGCGGCCGCCCCACTTTACCGCCCCAAAAGTGGCTACAATGAATTTCTAGGCCTATGTCTCAGTTTAACATCTCAACCAAAGGAGGTACCTCCAACAGTGCAGCATTCTCGCAGTGAAGTGTCAGCCAAGATTAATAACTCAAACTTGCTACGGGGGTTAAAGTCACAACTTCTGACCTCTGGGAAATGAAGAACTGAAGGGCTAACAAGACAGAAGAGGTCAAAAAAGAATAAAACCACCAAAGTTTTGTTGTGTCTGTGTGTTGATAGAGACACTGAAGACAGGAGTTGGTTTCATAGGTGTTTACTAAACAAAGTCTGGAGGGGAACTAACTGATACAACACAATATACAGGCTTATATAGCCCGAGTGGCCATTACCGGCATTACAGTACACATGGGGCTCTTAAAGGCACATACACTACAATTCCTTCCCTTTTAGTCAACCAGTACATAATATTTTAAGTAATTATTAATTACATGTTACAAGAAAAATAATCTACACATTGCTGCAGTTAATTAATTATAAGTCAGTCTCTCTGGAGGCTTCCTGACTCGGTCCGGATAACGCCTCGGTGGTGTAGTAGTTTCTGGTGGTGTAGTAGGTTCTTTTGGCAAGGCTGATTCGGCTTGAATGCCAGTGTCGGGTTCATCGGGTTCCAGTATCACCGGATCGGAGGTAGATATGGGTATCTCTACTTCATCGTTAGGCATATAGAGTTGTGGTGTATGTTGTCCCTTTTCGGATGACTCTATGATTTGGCCGGCATGGCGCCTTATTATGCTTTCTCCGATGTCCACGATATACATCAGTGGTCCTAGTCGTGTGCAGATAGTTCCAGGCTGCCATTTCTCGGTACGGTAGTCCCGGGCCAAAACTTGTTGACCTACCTGGAAGGTTCTAGTTGGCCTTTCATTCATGCCTTGAAATTGCCGGTTCTCCACGTCCCTTCTGATGTTCGGCTTGATCAAAACCAGCCGGCATCTTAGGCTTCTATTGAAGAACATCATGGCGGGAGTTTGGTTTGTAACCATATGTGTTGCATTCCTGTATGCGAACAAGAAGTTATCCACTTTGTGCTGAAGTTTTATGTCTTCATTACCCATGGCCTTTATGGCCTTCTTGAAGGTCTGGACAAACCTTTCAGCCAATCCATTGGTGGCGGGATGGTATGGGGCGGACGTGTAGTGCTTAACCCCATTGTTTTTTAAGAACTTCCTGAATTCTTCGGACACAAATTGCGGTCCATTATCAGAACAGATCTGTTCCGGCAGCCCATTCCTGGCAAATATGGTCCTTAATACTGTGATGGTTTTTTCCGTGGTGGTGGAGGACATCTTTATTACCTCTGGCCACTTGGAGTGTGCAACAACCGCGATTAAGAACATTGGGTCCATAAATGGACCAGCAAAGTCGATGTGTACCCTTTGCCAGGGAGAGAAGGGCCACTCCCATGGATGTAGAGGGGCTTGGGGTGGAGCGTTTTGGACCTTCTGGCATCCTAGGCAGCTCTTGGTCATTTCTTCGATGTCTCCATCGATACCTGGCCACCATACAAACGCCCTGGCTAGGTTCTTCATTTTCACTCCACCCAGATGCCCCTCGTGAAGCTCCTTTAGAACTTTATCCTGGAGTTTGGGTGGAATCACCACTCTGGATCCACACATCAAGGTTCCTCGGCACACTGACAGCTGTTCTCTTCTTTGCGAGAATGCTGGCAACAATGGTTCGCCATGTGCTGGCCATCCCTTCACTGTTAAATCGTAGACTCGTGAGAGAGTCGGGTCATTTCTAGTTTCCCTTTCAATGGCAGAATTTGTTACTGGTAGACATTCGACTATGGTAGAGTGGAAAATCTCCACTGGATCTACGGTAGGTGCTTCTTCTACCGTTGGCAACGGTAGGCGCGATAACCCGTCAGCATTCCCATGCTGTTTTGATCCTTTGTATTCTATGTTGTATTGGTGTGCCCCTAGAAAAAGGGACCACCTCTGTAGCCTTTGCGCTGTCATAATGGGAACACCCTTTTTAGGGTTGAATATGGAGATGAGGGGTTGATGGTCAGTCAACAAGGTAAATTTTTGTCCGTGTAGGTAATGGTTGAATTTCTTCACTCCCCATACCAGGCTGAGTGCTTCCCTGTCGATTTGGGCATAGTTACGCTCAGCTGAGTTCAATGAGCGTGACGCAAAAGCTATCGGCTGTTCCGAGCCATCAGGGAATTTATGCGATAATATTGCTCCTATGCCGTAAGGGGATGCATCGCATGCCAGTCTGATTGGCAGTGATGGGTTGTAATGAGCCAAAACTTCTTTGGATGTGATTAAGTCTTTGCATTTATGGAAGGCACGTTTACAGTCTTCGCTCCATTTCCAAATTACTCCTGTTTGTAGCAGTTCATTAAGAGGGTGTAGAAGAGTTGATAAGTTCAGTAAAACTTTATGATAGTAATTTATTAATCCCAGGATCGACCTTAATTGTGAAACATTTTCAGGTGCTGGGGCTTTTATGACCGCTTCAATTTTTTCAGGTGACTTATGCAACCCTTCCTTATTAATTATGCGGCCACAATATGATATTTGATTTTGGAAAAATTCGCACTTGGGGCGATTTGCTCGTAGGCCCCGTTCTCTCAGCCTAGTGAGCACCTGCTCCAAATTGGCAAGGTGCTCGTTGTCGTTTTCTCCTGTTACAAGGATGTCGTCTAGGTAGCATTGAGTCCCCGGAATTCCTTGGAGGACTTGCTCCATAGCTCTTTGCCAGATAGCTGGAGCGGATGCTACTCCGAAAACCAGTCGATTGTACTGGTACAGGCCTTTGTGTGTATTTATTGTAAGATATTTTTTAGAGGCCTCTTCAACCTCCATCTGTAGATATGCCTGTGCCAAGTCAATTTTGGTGAAACGTTTCCCTCCGGATAGTGAGGCGAAAATATCTTCTATCCTCGGAAGAGGATACTGTACCGTGTGAAGGACCGGGTTTACAGTCACCTTGAAGTCTCCACAGATGCGAATTTTTCTCTGTTCTTCAGATTTATCATTGTTCAATGCTTTCTTCATGACTGGAACGATGGGTGTTGCCCACTCGCTCCAATCTATTTTGGATAATACGCCTGCCTTTTCCAAATTCTCCAGCTCTGCCTCGACTGCTGGACGAATTGCATATGGCACCGGTCTTGCCTTAAAAAACTTGGGAATTGCTGCATCTTCCACTTTTATTGAGGCGGTGATGCCTTTCAAGGTTCCTAGTTTCTCTTGAAACACTTCTTTGGCGTTGGCCAAGATGTCTTTTAATCCTTCAGGTATGACGTCATCATCGTTTTTTTTCTTACTGGTCACCGTCAGTGCCTGAATGGAGTGCCAGTCTAAACATATTTTCCTGATCCATTCACGTCCCAACAGCGGTGGACCACCATCTTGTAGAATGTATAAATACAACTTTTGTATTTCCTTGCCGTTGTATACAACAGGCACCCTTATTTTTCCTTTGGGGTATACTTTCTGCCCCGTATATGTTTTCAAGATAATGGATGTGTCTTTTAAAGGTATATGCGGAAAAAGCCGCTCGTAATCCCGTCGATTTATGACGGTCAGAGCTGATCCTGTATCTAGCTCCATTTTAACTGGGGACCCTGCTATCGTGAGGGTAACCCAAATGGTCTGGTAATCATCTTTGGCAATTACATTATGTAATTTGAGAAACTCTTGTTTTCGGAGTCGCTATCGCTCTTCTGGTCTTCGGAGCTACTGTCCGTCATCATTTGTACCTTTCTGTACTTTTCTTTATTGAGTTTTTTATTCCTGTCTGTGGATTTTTTTTGTCCAGATCGGCATACCCGTGCAATGTGTCCAATCTTTCCGCATTGCCTGCATGCTTTGTCCTTGAACCAGCAGTCCCTCTGGTCATGGGTGGATCTGCCGCAGCGATAACATCTCTTGAAACCCTGTGTCATTTCATGGGTGCCGAAGTCCTGTGTCTTTTGTTGTATCTCTGCAGCTCCTCTTGCGGCTGCTTCGTATGATACAGCCATACTGAAAGCCTTGTCCAGTGTTAAATCTTTTTCAGAAAGCAGCCTTTTCTGTGTTCCTTCACTTAAGAGACCGCAGATGAATTTGTCTCGAAGATAATCTGCTAGTCCTGCCCCGAATTGGCAGTGTTTTGATAGCTTTCTTAATTCGGTGAGGTAATCAGCGTTACTTTCATTCTTGTGTTGATTTCTCTTGAAGAATTTGAATCGTTCCGCTATCAGCAGCGGTGTTGGATTTAAGTGCTCCTGTAGGGTATCAACAATTTCTTTAAAATTCTTGTCCTTTGGTTTGGCTGGAGTGATTAAATTTCGTAACAGCCTGTATGTCTTTGCGCCCATTAGATTTAGCAGTACTGAAGCTTTTTTTTCATCTTCTATTCCATTTGCGGTGCAATATACCTCCACTCTTTCCACATATGTGGTCCAATCCTCTATCTCATTATCAAAAGCATCAATATTGCCAGACTTAGGCATCCTAGAAATAAACTGGCGCTTCCCGCGCTTTTCTTTCTTTTCTGCAGAAAAGATATGGCACTTCCCGCGCTTCCCCGCCGCTGCTGCCGATGACAACGCTGTTTCCCGCGGTTTCCGTTCTTTTTATTTATTTATTTACAGTTGGAGACTCGTTCCCGCCGGACTCTCTCTCTAGGTCTGAACGCCGACCTGCTTGCAGCGCCGGCCGTCTCCCGAGTGCTCCCTCCCCGTCTGTTACTGCTTGCCTCCGCTTTCGCTGCTTGGCCTAGCTGTAGAGCCAGCCGCTGGAGCCCCAGCCCGACGCCCAGGAAGGATTATTGCAGTACCTGCCACCAGCTTGGCTAGCTGGTGAAACCACAGCTTTTTCTTTTTCTTGATTTTTCTTCAACTTTGGACGCCAGAGGAATCGATGTCCTTGAGGTGCTGCCGAATTACAGGTAAGTCCGTTTCCAATTCGCCACCACTGTTGTGTCTGTGTGTTGATAGAGACACTGAAGACAGGAGTTGGTTTCATAGGTGTTTACTAAACAAAGTCTGGAGGGGAACTAACTGATACAACACAATATACAGGCTTATATAGCCTGAGTGGCCATTACCGGCATTACAGTACACATGGGGCTCTTAAAGGCACATACACTACAATTTTGCTATTGTGAAATCTTATATGATCAGATACTTATGAAAGGGGAGTAGGTGATAGCTGTGTCCTAGTGCATCAATATAGGTTATGAAAATGCTATTTTCAGTATTAACAGATCTGCCATGATCTCATTGAAGATGGCAGAGCAGGCTCGAGATGCTGAATGGCCTACTCCTGTTCCTATGTTCCCAACAACATGGAGCATTGAGGGCTTAGGGTAGGAATTAGGCTGGGCTCGCTATTGGCGACCAGACTCGATGCTGTGGAAACTGCGCACATCTCTTTAAAAATTTGTTTATGGGATGTGGGCGTTACTGGCAAGGCCAGCATTTATTGCCCATCCCTAATTGCCCTTGAGAAGGTGGTGGTGAGCCGCCTTCGTGAACCGCTGCAGTCCGTGTGGTGAAGGTACTCCCACAGTGCTGTTAGGGAGGGAGTTCCAGGATCTTGACTGAGCGACGATGAAGGAACTTCTAGTCAGGGTGGTGTGTGACTTGGAGGGGAACTTGGAGGTGGTGATGTTCCCATGCGCCTGCTGCCCTTGTCCTTCTAGGTGGAAGAAGACGCGGGTTTGGGAGGCGCTGCCGAAGAAGCCTTGGTGAGTTGCTGCAGTGCATCTTGTAGATGGTACACACTGCAGCCACGGTACGCCAGTGGTGGAGGGAGTGAATGTTTAAGGTGGCGGATGGGGTGCCAATCAAGCGGGCTGCTTTGTCCTGGATGGTGTCGAGCTTCTTGAGTGTTGGAGCTGCACTCATCCAGGCAAGTGGAGAGTATTCCATCATACTCCTGACTTGGGCCTTGTAGATGGTGGAAAGGCTTTGGGGAGTCAGGAGGTGAGACACTCGCTGCAGAATACCTAGCCTCTGACCTGCTCTTGTTGCCACAGTATTTATGTGGCTGGTCCAGTTAAGTTTCTGGTCAATGGTGACCACCAGGTTGTAGATGGTGGGGGATTCGGTGATGTTAATGCCGTTGAATGTCAAGGTGAGATGGTAAGACTCTCGTTTGTTGGAGATAGTCATTGCCTGGCACTTCTATGGTCACAAAGTGTCTCAAAACATCTTTGAAAGTTCTCTATCTGAATGCACGTAGCATTCGTAACAAAATAGACGAGTTAATGGCACAAATAACTACATATGGGTATGATCTTGTGGCCATTACAGAAACATGGCTGCAGGGTGACAATGCCTGGGAATTAAACATACCAGGTTCTTTAACGATCAGGAAGGACAGGCAGGAAGGAAGGGGAGGTGGGGTGGCTATGTTAATAAAGGAAGGAATCACTGTAATACAGAGAAATGATATTGGGTCAAAAGATCAGGACAATGAAACAGTTTGGGTGGAGGTAAGGAATAATAAGGGGAAAAAAACACTAGTGGGCGTAGTCTATAGGCCTCCGAACTGTGGCAACTCTGTTGGATGGAGTATCAATCAGGAAATAGTTGAGGCTTGTAATAAGGGAACATCTATAATTATGGGGGATTTTAACTATCATATTAATTGGACAAATCAAATTGGGCAGGGCTGCCTTGAGGATGAGTTCATTGAGTGTATTAGGGATGGGTTTCTTGAGCAGTATGTAACTGAACCGACCAGGGGGCAGGCAACCTTAGATCTGGTCCTGTGTAACGAGACAGGATTAATTAAAAATGTCCTAGTAAAGGATCCCCTTGGAATGAGTGACCATAACATGGTTGAATTCCATACTCAATTAGAGGGTGAGAAGGTTGGATCTCAAACAAGCGTGCTAAGCTTGAATAAAGGAGACTATGAAGGTATGAGAGCGGAATTGAGTAAAGTGGATTGGGAAAATAGATTAAAGGGTAAGACGATACATGATCAGTGGTGTACATTTAAGGAGTTATTTTACAACTTCCAAAAAAAATATATTCCACTGAGAAGAAAAGGGCGTAAAAGAAAAGACAGCCATCCGTGGCTAAGTAAAGAAATTAAGGATAGTATTCGACTAAAAACAAGGGCATATAAGGTAGCCAAATCTAGTGGGAGGATAGAGGATTGGGAAAACTTTAAAAGACAGCAAAAAATAACAAAAAGATTGATTAAGAAAGGGAAGATAGATTATGAAAGTAAATTAGCAAAAAATATAAAAACAGATAGTAAGAGTTTTTATAGTTATATAAAAAGAAAAAGGGTGGCTAAAGTAAATGTTGGTCCCTTAGAGGATGAGACCGGGAAATTAATGGTGGGAAATATGGAGATGGCAAAAACACTGAATGAATATTTTACATCAGTCTTTACAGTAGAAGACACTAAGAATATCCCAACACTGAACAAACAGGGGGCTAAAGCGGGGGAGGAGCTAGACACGATCAAAATCACTAAGGAAGTGGTACTCGCTAAAATAATGGGACTCAAGGCGGATAAATCACCTGGACCTGATGGCTTACATCCTAGGGTCTTGAGGGAAGTGGCGGTAGGGATTGTGGATGCATTGGTAATAATTTTCCAAAACTCCCTGGACTCGGCAATGGTCCCGGCAGACTGGAAAACTGCTAATGTAACACCCTTATTTAAAAAGGGCAGTAGACAGAAGGCTGGAAACTATAGACCGGTTAGCCTAACATCTGTGGTAGGTAAAATTTTGGAGTCCATTATTAAGGAGACAGTAACAGGACATTTGGATAATCATAATTTAATAGGACAAAGTTAGCATGGTTTTATGAAGGGGAAGTCATGTTTGACAAATTTGCTGGAGTTCTTTGAGGAAGTAACATATAGGGTGGATAAAGGGGAACCAGTGGACGTAGTGTATTTAGAGTTCCAAAAGGCATTTGACAAGGTGCCACACAAAAGATTATTGCTTAAGATAAAAAATCACGGGATTGGGGGTAATATTCTGGCATGGATAGAGGATTGGCTATCTAACAGAAGGCAGAGAGTGGGGATAAATGGTTCATTCTCAGACTGGCAATCAGTAACTAGTGGTGTTCCGCAGGGGTCAGTGCTGGGTCCCCAACTCTTTACAATCTATATTAACGATTTGGAGGAGGGGACTGAGTGTAACATATCAAAGTTTGCAGATGATACTAAGATGGGGGGGAAAGTAGTGAGTGAGGAGGACATAAAAAACCTTCAAGGGGACACAGACAGGCTAAGCAAGTGGGCAGAGATTTGGCAGATGGAATACAATACTGGAAAGTGTGAGGTTATGCACTTTGGCAGGAAAAATCGTAGAACAAGTTATTATCTTAATGGCAAGAAACTGGAAAGTACTGAAGTACAAAGGGATCTGGGGGTCCTGGTGCACGAAACTCAAAAGGTTAGTATGCAGGTGCAGCAAGTGATTAAGAAGGCCAATGGAATGTTGGCTTTCATTGCTAGGGGGATAGAATATAAAAATAGGGAGGTATTGCTTCAGTTGTACAAGGTATTGGTGAGACCGCACCTGGAATACTGCGTACAGTTTTGGTGTCCATACTTAAGAAAGGACATACTTGCTCTCGAGTCAGTACAAAGAAGTTTCACTCGGTTAACCCCGGGGATGAGGGGATGGACATATGAGGAGAGGTTGAGTAGATTGGGACTCTACTCATTGGAGTTCAGAAGAATGAGAGGCGATCTTATTGAAACATATAAGATTGTGAAGGGGTTGGATCGGGTGGATGCAGGGAAGATGTTCCCGATGATGGGTGAAACTAGAACTAGGGGGCATAGTCTTAGAATAAGGGGCTGCTCTTTCAAAACTGAGATGAGGAGGAACTACTTCACTCAGAGGGTGGTAGGTCCATGGAATATGCTGCCCCAAAAAACTGTAGAAGCTACATCATTACATAAATTTAAAACAGAAATAGAGTTTCCTAGAAGTAAAGGGAATTAAGGGTTACGGGGAGCAGGCAGGAATTTGGACATGAGTCTAGGTTCGGATCGGTCATGGCCCTGTGGGTAGCGGAGCGGGCCCAGGGGCCGTGTAGCCTGATCCTGCTCCTATTTCGTGTGTCTAATTCTGTTAGATGCAGGAGATGGTTCTGTGATAGTGGATTGGCAGTTAGGATCAGATCAGCCATGATCTTATTGAATGGCGGAGCAGGCTCGAGGGACCGATTGGCCTACTCCTGCTCCTATTTCTTATGTTCTTATGTTCTTATGAATGTTACCTGCCACTTATCAGCCCAAGCCTGAACGTCATCCAGGCATGAACTTCTTCATTATCTGAGGAGTTGTGAATGGCACTGAACACTGTGCAGTCATCAGCGAACATCCCCATTTCTGACCGTATGTTGGAGGGAAGGTCATTGATGAAGCAGCTGAATCGAGAGGCCCAAGGATCGTTAGAAATTGGTCCGTGGGCCTTATCTGTAAAATTGGGGTGAGCTGCCAGCAGTGGCAGTGGTCCTCAGGTAAATCCGAGGAGGCTGGTTGGAGCGGGTTGTTGGGTGGGCGGGGGTGGGGGCGGTGGTGATGGTGGGGCGGGGACAGTCCTGCTCCTCCTGGCTCCAAAGGAAGTTGTTTTTGGAAAAGCAAATTCAAAATCTTACCCTTGGTTGGTGGCCGCCGAAGAATCCTGAGTGGGGCAAGCTCGACCACTCCCCGCTCATGAAGTGGCCAATTTGTCAAAGAGGTCCTTTCACAGGTGTTGGGCTCCTAATTGACATATTCAAGGTGCCTCAGATCTGTTGTGTATGTAACCTGTTCCACCTTAAGAGAGCTTAAGCCTGTTCCACCTTAAGAGATGTACTACTTTCTCAGGCTGCTGTAGACGTAATACCGGGGGTGAACACACCGGTATATAAGCACTGTGCAGTAATCTTGTATTCAGTGTAGTCCCTACCTCCAACCAGTAAAGACCTGTTTTTATTGTTACTCATTAGTCTGTTTTAATTAACTAAATAATTCACAGACTTAACACTGGCGACGAGTCAGGTTCTTACCCTGCGGCAGTTATTCCACGGCGGTTGAAGAGAGGTTTCAAACCTCACCACTCACCACCCCACTGGAAGTGACAGGCATTAGGACCCTGAAGCCTCCATCAGCTTGTGAACCGGAGTAGAAGACAGGACTGGGGAAGAGAGAGGTATAGGGCGATAGCGATCGGCAGATAAGGGCTGGGCCGCTTTCAAGTGCGAGGCGCAGCCGGGCCATCGATCGCATCCGCTGATAAGGGCCGCACTCGGGGGCTGAAGGGAGACGGCGTCGGGGGACGGGTGAAGACCGCCAAGCGCGGGAAAACCGCCATTTTGTGGGCGGAGGACGACGGCAAGAGCGGGAAGCCGCCATCTTTGATAACAAGTAAAGAAAATAAAATCTGAGAAATTGCAAATCTACAATGCCTAAACACGGGAATATTAGCACCTTTGATAGTGACCTCGAAGATTGGGCCATATATGTTGAAAGAGTAAAAAATTATTGTAAGGCCAATAAAATTCGTGACCAAGATAAAGCTCTAACATTATTAAATTTAATGGGTGCGAAGACATACGGGCAATTGAAACACCTGTTATCACCAGATGAACCGGCGGATAAGACGTTCGATGAGATTGTTACTGTCCTGAAAGATCATCTAAACCCCACGCCGCTGATGCTAGCGGAACGATTTAAATTTTACGACAGAAGGCAGCTACAGCATGAAAGCAATGCTGATTATTTGCTGGAATTGCGTAAATTAGCGAAATATTGCCAGTTTGGAACGGGACTGACAGAGGCACTTCGAGACAAATTTGTGTGTGGTTTATTTAAACAAGATACACAAAAGCGACTGCTCGAGGAGAATGAGCTGACGCTTGAGAAGGCGGTCACTATGGCAGCAGCACACGAAGCCGCAGCGAGAGGCACGGCAGTAATGCAGCTACGGTCACCGGAGCTCAGTGCACACAAATTGGGTGTGAGTTCTGGCAAATGTTATCGTTGTGGAAAGACAATGCATGATCAGAACCAGTGTTGGTTTAAAAACCAAGAATGTAGAACTTGTGGTAGGCTTGGACATATAGCTAGAGTATGCAGGTCAGCGAAGAAGACCAGCAACAAGAAGTCACCGCAAGGAAAATACGCAAAGGTACACAAGGTGACCGAACAGGAGTCCGATTCAGACGCTAGCAGTAATGAACTGGCTAGCTTAAGAGTGCTCAACGCTGGTAAGGGTGCAGACCTCCAGACAATTTGGGTCACTCTTCAGATAGAAGGAGTCCAAGTAAAACTGGAATTGGACACTGGATCGGCATTGACGGTCATAAATAAGAAAGATTACGGAAAGTTATTCCAACATATTCCCCTACAGGATACGGGGATTATATTGGAAACATACACGGGGCAAAGAGTGTACCCCATCGGGAAAATAGAGGTTGCAGTGGTCCACAAGGGCGAAGACAGTCAAATAATGGACTTCTATGTGATATCTGAAGGAGGTCCTCCACTACTAGGACGGGAGTGGATTAGGAAAATGAATATGGACTGGCATTTCCTACAAACAATAACGAGTGAGAACTCGGTGAAGATAGTCGGCCCAGACTCTGGAACGGATGATGGTAAGCCCAACTCAGGTGCAAAAGACAAAGGCCTAGATTTTCAGTATAGACAGTTTTGGGGCGCTAACCTTTGCGCCCGCCCCAAAGTAGCGCCCCGTTGCCGGAAATTCAGTGGCTTCGCCCTAAGAGGTTGGTGGAGCGCTAAAAGAGGCGTTCCACTACTATCTTTAGGCGCTAAGTCGGCGGTGCAGAGCGCAACACCCGAGCTCGGGTGCAGCGCACGGCAGACACTCTGGTGCCAGTGAGCTCTTAAAGGGGAAGGGTGCATGTGTTTTTTTCATAGGCAGAGTCTGGGGTGGTGGTGGTGGTGGTGGTGGTGGCGGCGGCGGCGGCAGCGGTGGTGGCGGCGGCGGCGGCGGCGGCGGCGGCGGCGGTGGTGGTGGTGGTGGTGGTGTCCGGAAACATAAATACACCGTTCAGAACCACACACTTGATCCTTCCACACAACACATGCAGAGTGCCGTATATGGTGCAGGAGGAGTGCCCTTTAATTTGCGCTCCCCAGGGTGTGTTGCGTTCCATTTTACAAATGCTCTGGACGCCAGCCGCACAATGGGGCGGTCCGACTGAAGTTTGGATTCGGGGCGGCCAAAGGGCGTTGCACGAGGATGTGACGTCATCTTCTGCGCGCGCATCTGGCCGGCCGCTAAACTTTGCGCCGGCGCTAACGGGCAACTTAATTTGGGGCGGGGCGCAAACTGCGCTGCGCCCAGGCGCTACACGCATAGCGCCCGAAAATCACTTCTCTTAAGGCGCTAACTGCTGGCGCAAGCAACTGAAAATCTAGCCCAAAGTTTCAGCACAGAATTCCACTGAGCAACAACAACATAGTTTAACTGTGGATTCTGAGTCTGGCAAGTCTACTGATGTGCCCATTTCTGAGGGACACCGGGCTCGAACTCAACTCCATTTCAAACTACAACAGCAATTAGAACAAATGCTTCGCCGTTTTGAGCAAGAGTTGAATGCAACGAAAGAGTTCTTTGATATAGAGTTGGAGAATCTGGAAAGACAACAGAAGCAGCTGATGGAGAAAATGGAGCAGGAGCACACAAAACGTCTGATGTCAGAGGAGTTAACGGTCAGCCAACTCCTGCATATGCTGAAGGACAGGACTCTGAAATGGAAAAAACTTGAACATGAACTTCAATATTCAAACGAAAGGGGTTCGGAGCTCTCAAAGGTTATTGGAAGAGCTGAGGTGGCAACACAGACTGAGATGACTGCAACAGAGCAGCCCTTGGATGCCAAAAGTACGCTGACTCACGTCAACGTAGAACAACAGACCGCTGAAACAGCTGCTCCGGTAGAGGGATTGCATAGTCCGATCAATCAATCTCCAAAGGAAGTTGAAGTATTAAAATCACAAATGAGGTCACTAGTAAACGACTTGCTGAAAGCCCAGAAAAAGCTGGATGCAGAGGTACACATGAAGAAGTCTCTTCAGGAAAGATGTCTGGATTTGGAACAAGAGCTGGCTAACGTCCAGCTGGATATGGAGGAAATAGACGACCCTCTCACTGGTCTAGCTCAGGACGACACCGAATATTACTATGACCTGGTGGACGACACCGAATATTACGATGTCCTGTCCTGCCCAGCTTGTAACTTCGACTCCCAAAGTGCAGAAATCATGGAGGAGCACCAAAAGTCTACGGAACATCGGGAGAAGCTGGCTCTACGACGGAAACAGGAGGAAGAGAAGGAGGAACTGCGCATGCAGCTGGCAGCTGTGGCAGCTGACAATGGAGCCCAGAGAGTCTCCAAGAAGCAGAAAAGGAAAAGTAAAAACAGAAGATGACCCATCTGAACCATTATCACCTCTACCAGATCACACACGTGGTCCCTCCGAACGGAGCCAAATCAGTTCGGAAGTTCAAGCTGTTAAATCCATGAAAGGACTATTGAATGAGTAACGTGAACCGACTACACCACAGAGATTGAATCTGTGAACTGTTTTCCGCAGAGACTGAATCTGTGATATGTTACGTTAAACATGAAGTTATATATGTATATATGTTATTACGTTATGTTAAATGGGGGATGACTATAAAGCTAAGAAGGGAGGAGTGTTGTGTATGTAACCTGTTCCACCTTAAGAGAGCTTAAGCCTGTTCCACCTTAAGAGATGTACTACTTTCTCAGGCTGCTGTAGACGTAATACCGGGGGTGAACACACCGGTATATAAGCACTGTGCAGTAATCTTGTATTCAGTGTAGTCCCTACCTCCAACCAGTAAAGACCTGTTTTTATTGTTACTCATTAGTCTGTTTTAATTAACTAAATAATTCACAGACTTAACAAGATCTGTTTTAGGCATGGCTAAAAAATGGGCCCTATTAGTTTGGCAGTGAGACAAACCCCCTAAGCAGATTGGCCGCATGCTGTCCCACTGCTATACTGGTGCACTTTGGGCCCGTTTTACGCCCGGGAAACGGGCACGACTCACACCAATTCCTATCCCTTTAGACTATATTTCGGTTTCCACATTAAGTGCCTGAATTTGCTCTTCTTATCATTTTAGGGGGTGAATATCTTTAGCAATTCGTTCTTTTGAAATGGTTCACTGATGCTGTCAAGCATTTGTTTCTTTCTTGTACCCTCAAAAGTTTGAAATTAAGAATTTTTTATGTCACAGAAAAAAAAAATTGGTAAAATATCCTGACCTGTTTCAGCGGCAAGGCCATGCCCCGGTACTCCTGCCGCCCCAAGTGGAAAATGGATCAAGTGAATCAATGCCCGGAACAATGAGATTAAATTAGAAAATAAGCCAAAAATTGTGATATAGTCTTTGCAAAATGACTGTAAAACTCTGCAGAGACGGAGATAAATACATCGAAGAAAGTGTGTGGAACACAACAAATAGGAAAGGGGCTGGATCAATGGGGATGGAGAATGAGGAAGGATTGGATGGGCTGGGGCTGTTTTCTTTGGAACAGAGGAGGCTGAGGGGAGATTTAATTGAGGTGTATAAAATGATGAGGGGTCTAGATAGAGCGGACAGGAAGGACCTATTTCCCTTAGCAGAGAGGTCAACAACCAGGGGGCATAGATTTAAAGTAATTGGTAGAAGGATTAGAGGGGAGTTGAGGAGAACTTTTTTCACCCAGAGGGTGGTGGGGGTCTGGAACTCACTGCCTGAAAGGGAGGTCGAGGCAGAAACCCTCATCACATTTAAAAAGTGCTTGCATGTGCACTTGAAGGGCTGTAACCTACAGGGCTACGGACCAAGAGCTGGAAAGTGGGATTAGGCCGGAGAGCTCTTTGTCAGCCGGCACGGACACAATGGGCTGAATGGCCTCCTTCTGTGCCGGAAATTTCTATGCTTCTTAAGGCAGAACAATGTTGTTGGTGCAGGATAGCAAAATACTGCAGATGCTGGAAATCCAAAATAACAACAGAAAATGCTGGAAAAACTCAGCAGGCCAGGCAACATCCGTGGAGAGAAATTAGAATCGACGTTTCGGGTCGAAACCCTTTTTCAAAACTGGAAAGGAAATGAAATAGATCGAAAGGCAGGGCTGGGAGAGAACAAAAGAAGTGAAGAGACATTAAGAGGTATTCAAAACCAGACGAGATGGTGATAGGACTAGTGGAGACAAAAGACGTCTCAGATTAGGTGTGAAATGTTCTGGCAGAATGAGAGACAGCTGCCATGTAAAAAAAAAGAGGAGGGGGGGAGGGAAAACCCAAAACAAAGGGGTGGAAATTTTTTTTTTAAGTGAAAATGTGATAGGGGCCGAGGTTATGATCTGAAATTGTTGAACTCGATATTGAGTCTGGAAGGCTGCAAAGTGCCTAATCGGAAGATGAGGTGCTGTTCCTCGAGTTTACGTTGAGCTTCCGTGGAACAATGCAAGAGGCCACAGACGGTGAGGTCCGAGTGGATTTGGAGCGGTGAATTAAAATGACAGGCAATCGGAAGCCCGGGGTCACCCTTACAGACTGAACGGAGGTATTCCGCAAAGCGGTCACCCAATCTGCGTTTGGTCTCCCCAATGTAGAGGAGACCACATCGTGAGCAGCGATGTAGTGCAGTCTGTAAATCCTATGCTAAAACCTAACATGCTAAGCACCAACATTTGTAAAGCAGCAACCGTTATGCATGTCTGTGTGTGCGTGTCTGTGTGCATGTCTGTGTGCGCGTGTCTGTGTGTGTGTGCCTGTGTGCGCGTGTCTGTGTGCGCATCTGTGTGTGTGTGTCTGTGTGTGTGTCTGTGTGGGCGTGTCTGTCTGCGTGTCTGTGTGTGCGTGTCTGTGTGTGCGCGTCTGTGTGCACGTCTGTGTGTGCGTGTCTGTGCGCGCGTGTCTGTGCGCGTGTCTGTGTGTGCGTGGCTGTGTGCATGTCTGTGTGCGTGTCTGTGTGTGCGTGCCTGTGTGCGCGTGTCTGTGCGCGCGTGTCTGTGCGCGTGTCTGTGTGTGCGTGGCTGTGTGCATGTCTGTGTGCGTGTCTGTGTGCGCGTGTCTGTGTGCGTGTGCCTGTGTGCGCGTGTCTGTGTGCGCATCTGTGTGTGTGTGTCTGTGTGTGTGTCTGTGTGGGCGTGTCTGTCTGCGTGTCTGTGTGTGCGTGTCTGTGTGTGCGCGTCTGTGTGCACGTCTGTGTGTGCGTGTCTGTGCGCGCGTGTCTGTGCGCGTGTCTGTGTGTGCGTGGCTGTGTGCATGTCTGTGTGCGTGTCTGTGAGTGTGTGCCTGTGTGCGCGTGTCTGTGTGCGCGTGTCTGTGTGCGCGTGTCTGTGTGCACGCGTGTCTGTGTGCGCGCGTGTCTGTGCGCGCGTGTCTGTGCGCGCGTGTCTGTGCGCGCGTGTCTGTGCGCGCGTGTCTGTGTACGTGGCTATGTGCATGTCTGTGTGTGTCTGTTTGTGTCTGTGTGTGTGTGTCTGTGTGTGTGTGTCTGTGTCTGTCTGTCTGTGTGTGCGTGTCTGTGTGTGCATTAAGAAGACAAATGGTATGTTGGCCTTCATAGCGTGAGGATTCAAGTACAGGAGCAAGGATGTCTTGCTGAAGTTGTACAGGGCCTTGGTGAGACCACACCTTGAGTATTGTGTGCAGTTTCGGTCGCCTTATCTGAGGAAGGATGTTCTTGCCATGGAGGGAGTGCACCAGACTGTTACCTGGGATGGCAGGAATGATGTATGAGGAGAGATTGGGTCGATTGGGCTTATATTCGCTGGAGTTTAGAAGAATGAGAGGGGATCTCATTGAAACTTATAAAATTCTAACAGGACTAGACAGACTAGATGCAGGAAGGATGTTCCCGATAGTGAGGGAGTCCAGAACCAGGGGCCACAGTCTAAAGATAGGGATAAGCCATTTAGGACAGAGATGAGGAGGAATTTCTTCACCCAGAGAGTGGTGAACCTGTGGAATTCTCTACCACAAAAGGCAGTTGAGGCCAATTCATTAAATATATTCAAGAAGGAGTTGGATATATTTCTTAAGGCTAAAGTGATCAACGGATATGGGGAGAAGGCAGGGACAGGGTACTGAATTTGGATGATCAGCCATGATCTCATTAAGTGGTGGAGCAGGCTCGAGGGGCCGAATGGCCTACTCCTGCTCCTATCTTCTATGTTTCTATGTTTCTATGTGTCTGTGTGTGTGTGTAATGTTTAATTAACCTTTGCTGGTGCGAAACACCTTCGGCAATGCATTTACTTCATGATGTCACGAATTGTGTCATTGTGAAAAGTTATTTTATATAATCCTGTTAGAGTGCCTTGCAAAACATTACCAGATGACAATGCATTTTTAAAAGACTAGACAGATATTACAAAGGCTCATATGCATTAAAACTTGAAATGTGTTTAAATAATGTACGTTCCACAGTGTTCAACTGGAGTACCTGATTCTATCATTCATGAATGACCAGTTCTGAAAGCTCATATGAAAGGTTGTTGAGTTCCAGGCTTCTCTGTAAAGCTTTCCAGCAAAAAGAATCTGTATTAAGCATTAGCATCCTGCTCTGGAATTGTCCTGAGTTTACTGTTACTGTCTACCTCACCTCAACTTTAAAACAGTCCTGAGGACAGTCAGAGTACCTTTAAATACAGTAACAAACATCTGATAATGGAAATCCTTATACAGATTTTGTTACCTCAATTTCCTCAATATCCTCCTAGCTGGCCTTCTATTCTCCACCCTCCATATTCTTAAAAGCTCTTATTCTGTCCCACACTAAGTCCTGCTCGCCCATCACTCCCATCTTTGATGACCTACATTGGCTCCCTGTTTCGCAATAAATTGAATTTAAAATCCTTGTCCTTACCTTCAATAGCCGTGCATCATTCTATCTCTGCAACCCACCCTATCCAACACCCTTTATTCCTCTGGCTCTTGCCCTTTGCGTATTGGTAGCATAGATTCTAGGCATCCCAGCCCTTCTCTCCGGTCGGTACTCCCTTCCTAAAACCCCTCCACTCCTCTCCGCTCCTATAAAATCCTTCTCAAAGCCCATCTTTTCAACAAAGCTTTCCGTTACCTCTCCTGACTCTTGCACCAAGCTTTGCTGCTTTATTCCTTCCAGCTATATTTTGCTCCTTCCACCCCACCATAAATTGCCTTGGGATGTTTTCCACGTTAAAGGCATTCGATAAATGCAGGTTGTTGAAATAGAAAAGGCAGGAAAAATTGGAGGAGAACATGTCTGCAAGCTCCTGAACAGGGCAATCCTAATTAACACAATTGCCCACACTACTTTAAGGGATTCCTCTTTCTGTGTTGTATCATTCGATGATTCTATGATCTAAGAATGATTGAGCCTCATTTGAAGAATGGAAAAAATGTGTGTCATCGATTGTATAACAGCGAACTGTTTTGATGGAGCAGCAGAATTGCACTGGGTCATTTTTACAGTGTAAAGAGAGGCAAATCTACCCAACAGACTAAAAATGAGAGGATAATTTGAGAATCGTGTCGGCTAACCATAGGAAGCACATTGTTTGATGGTTCTGAGGTTCCTGAAGATGCAGTGAAAAACAATTTTTTAAAAAGGCCAATATCGGAGCAAGACCTTAACATGTAATGCCGATCTTTGTTTTTGGAGAGCATTGTGTTATGAACCTTGTAGATGTCAAACCTTTTAGTCAACATGAATTATAGAGTCAGGTGCTGCAGTCAGATGCTGTGAAAATTGCTGTAAGTTCGTTTTCGTGCGCAGAATGGGTGCCGCGCTCAGAGCTCACCTGATCACCTGGTCGTAAAGAAGGCCCCAAATAAAATAGGCGAGCTGCCAGTGCTACCCAGGCTTTACATTGGCAGCTCGCCTAATCTGGGGCGCCAATTTTGCACCTCACTGCCCAAATGATAGCTGTGGCTTCGTGGGTAGTACCTTTTGCCTCTGAAACTAGAAGATCACGGGTTCAAGTCCCACTCCAGGGACTTGAGCACAAAATCTAGGCTGGCACTCCAGTGGAGTCCTGCACTGTCGGAGGTGCCGTCTTTTGGATGAGATGTCAAACCGAGGCCCTGTTTGCCCTCTCAGGTGTAGGTAAAAGAGCCCCTGGCCCTTTTGGAAGAACAGCAGGGAAATTTCTGCTGGTTTCCTGGTCAATATTTATCCCTCAACCAACACCTAAAAACAGATTACAGGAAACTTTCGATTTACCGGCACCTAAATAACCGGAAATCTCGGTTAACCGGCAAAATTCAGGAGTAGGTTTTACTTCATATTTATTTGCTTTCTTCCATCTGTTGCTGTGCAAGGGTGTGGCTGCAGCTGTTGCTAAGCTACAGAGATGCTTGAAACTTGTGTTCATTGTTCTACAGTTGTTGCTAAGCAACAGGGTTTGTTGCTTTATACGGAGCTGTCAGCTCTCCCTATCTTTTACTATAGCATTTGGCTATCCGGAATTTTTGATGAACCGGCACCGCGTCGGTCCCGTCCGTGCCGGATAAAAAAAAGTTTCCTGTATCTGGCCAATCATTTAATTGCTGTTTTATGTGACCTTGCTGTGCACAAATTGGCTGTTAAGTTTCCCTACATTGCAACAGTGACTACACTTCAAAAGTACTTCATTGGTTGTAAAGCGCTTTGGGACATCCGGAGGTCATGAAAGGCGCTATGTAAAGCCAAGTCTTTCGTTCATTTCATTTAAAGGCAGCCTGCACCTCTTAAAGGGGAGGTGCACTTTGGCAGTGGGCCACCGTCAGTGCATATTCTGCACAGTGGGAGGTATAGCGGAAGTAAAAAGGTACCGCTCCCCCCCCCCCACAGGTTTTCACACACTGCGTTGGAGGTTTTGGTGGAGGAGCGGGGGCAGATGTTCTATCCATCAATCATTAGGAAGATATAAGGCAAGCTACCCAGCAGGAGTGTGCAGGGATAGCAGAGTGCGTCAGTGACAGAAGTATTGCCCCTAGGACATGGCTGCGTGGCAGGAAGAAGTTCAATGACCACACAAAGACAGCTAAGGTAAGTTGCCTAACTTATATCTCTCATCACTCTCTGCTTAGCCTTGCACTAGCTGTTGCCCCAGCACTCACAACCCTGCCCGCCTTCGATTACCAACACTCTCCTCCAATCACTGCAGCACACTTCACTTATAGATAGCAGTTACAACACGGGAGCAGGCCATTCGGCCCAACCACTCCGTGGTGGCGTTTACCCTCCACACTGCACCTCCTACTGCACCTGCTACTCTCCTCACTATTACTCCCTTTACCTCCTCATATCTCTGCCACCTTTCTCACACCAGCAGCACTATTCTATTCTAACCTCATATGCGCATCCTCAAAAATTCTCACTACCCTAACACTGGCACACTTCCTTCTTTCTTGCAGGGCAAGGTGGCATGCAATAACAGGGAGCAGACAGCCACAGAAGGAGGGCCGCATGTCATCCATGTGCTGTCCTCACTCGAAGAGCAGGGGTCGTGTCAGGGGTGTGGCATCTGGCGAGACTGGAGGAGAAGTCCTGCCGGGGTTTTAAACCATCTTTCCCTCCTTCCCTTCTCACTCAAATGTCATCCATACGCATAACCTGTGACAAAGGAGGCGGAGTCATTGAATATATTCAAGGCGGAGATAGACAGATATTTGAGCTACTGGGGAGTCGAGGGTTATGGGGAGCGGACGGGAAAGTGGTATTGAGGCCAAGATCAAATCAGACATGATCTTACTGAATGGCAGAGCAGGCTCGAGGGGCCGAATGGCCTACTCCCACTCCTATTTCTTATGTTCTTAAATTGCTGCTGCTTTAAGAAGCCAATTATCTATCACTGCTTACCCATGCCACTAAATACCAACTCTTGTCCCTCTCTTCCATTTTAGCTCCAGAAGCTCCAATCAGCCCTCAGGAAGCAGCAGAAGACCAAGAGGGCAACACTGCACTACAGGAGCCGTCACTTGACCTTTACACTTTCAGGCACCAGCTCAGAGACGGGCACAGGAGGAGGGTAGTTCAGAGGGTTGGATAGAGGGGTCTGCACATTGAGGCTCACCCAGCACAAGTGCGCAGGAGCAAGGGCAGGGGCATAGGACAGTCCTGGAAGCAGGAGGGAGAGCTCTCATCCTAGCCCCTGCTGCACAGGGTACAGATGAAGACATCGAGGTTCCCACCATACACAAGAAGACTGATGACAGTCCATGCGGACCTTCTAAGCGCACTGGGCTGCCCGCTAGAGAGCGTGCACACAACGTCGAAGAGCATGGAGAAGTCCAGCTCCAATTTATATGCTGTCTTCGCGCACAGCATCAGTCAACCATGGAGAGAGTGCTTAGCTCCATGAGCACTGCAGGAGAGACCCACAGCCCTGGAGCCTCTGGTGACAGCTCTGACTACTTCGATGGAAGCTTAGACTGCTGCCACCTTGCCTCTGGGGTCCAGCATCTCCTCTGGCTTGGAGAGCGGTTTTGAGAGCCTCCCAGCACTCTGTCCTCGTGCAGAGCGATGGGAGTGCTGAGGCGCAGCCCCCTGAGCCTGGCATTGGCCCCATGGGAAGAGGCACCTGCTGCCATGCCTCAGGATGACAGCTTGCCTACTCCCCAGACAACCACTCAGCCAGACAACCAGTTGGGCCAGACTGCCCTGGCCAGAACTGACTCCCAGCTGTCTGCAGCCGGGTCGTCAACGGTCAGAACCAATGTTCCCTCTAATTTTTTTTGCGCCCTCACGGCCCCTTTTTACAGGCTGTGCGGGCCATTCAAAATTCCGGCTCACCGGCCGCGCGGGACCAGCAGAGCGCTGTGTGGCCGCGCGGGACCAGCAGAGCGCTGTGTGGCCGCGCGGGACCAGCAGAGCGCTGTGTGGCCGCGCGGGACCAGCAGAGCGCTGTGTGGCCGCGCGGGACCAGCAGAGCGCTGTGTGGCCGCGCGGGACCAGCAGAGCGCTGTGTGGCCGCGCGGGACCAGCAGAGCGCTGTGTGGCCGTGCGGGACCAGCAGAGCGCAGTGTGGCCGCGCGGGACCAGCAGAGCGCTGTGTGGCTGCGCGGGACCAGCAGAGCGCTGTGTGGCAGCGCAGCTAAAGGGAAGATTGGCCAGAACTCCTTGAGGTCACCCATCATGGCCATCTCAAGTGCCCTCAGTGGAGCTTCAGCAGGCTCCTGCTGCACCTGCTACTCTCCTCACACGTCACATAAGAACATAAAAACATAAGAAGTAGGAGCAGGAGTAGGCCATACGGCCCCTCGGGCCTGCTCCGCCATTCAATAGGATCATGGCTGATCCGAATCTAGACTCACGTCCACTTCCCTGCCCTCTCCCCGTAACCCCTAATTCCCTTATCTGCTAGGAAACTGTCTATCTCCATTTTAAATTTATTTAATGTTGCACCTTCCACGGCTCTCTGGGGTAGCAAATTCCATAGATTTACTACCCTCTGAGTGAAGAAGTTTCTCCTCATTTCAGTTTTGAAAGGGCAGCCCCTTATTCTTAGATTATGCCCCCTAGTTCTAGTCTCACCCATCAGTGGAAACATCCTCACCGCATCCACCCGATCAAGCCCCCTCACAATCTTATATGTTTCGATAAGATCGCCTCTCATTTTTATGAACTCCAATGAGTAGAGTCCCAACCTACTCAACCTTTCCTCATACGTCAACCCCCTCATCTCCGGAATCAACCGAGTGAACCTTCTCTGAACCGCCTCGAGAGCAAGTATATCTTTTCTTAAATATGGAAACCAAAACTGCACGCAGTATTCCAGGTGTGGCCTCACCAATACCCTGTATAACTGCAGCAAGACTTCCCTGTTTTTATACTCCATCCCCCTTGCAATAAAAGCCAAGATTCCATTGGCCTTCCTGATCACCTGCTGCACCTGCATACTAACTTTTTGTGTTTCATGCACCAGGACCCCCAGATCCCTTTGTACTGTAGCACTTTGCAGTTTCTCTCCCTTTACCTCCTCATTCCTCTTCCATCTTTCCACCTCCCAAGCTGTAGCCAATGGAGGACCACCTCGTAGGAGCACTAGAATAGGTAAAAAAGCACACAGGATAGGCACTAGGACTTTGAACAGTAACAACAGAAACTTGCATTCAGATAGCACCCAGCCACATAAGGAGGTATTAGAACAGCTGGCCAAAAGCTTGGTCAAAGAGGAAGGTTTTAAGGAGCGTCTTAAAGCAGGACAGAGAGGTAGAGAGGCGGAGAAGTTTAGGGAGGGAATTCCTGGACTCAGGGCCTAGATAGCTGAAGGCATGGCCGCCAATAGCGGAACGAAGGAAATCGGGGATTCGCAAGAGGCCAGAATTGTAGGAACGCAGAGTTCTCAGAGGGTGATTTGTAGATATGTAGCAGTCATTTGTGAAATCAGGAATAGAGTCTGTTGGAAGTAACATGCTTTGTGTTGGTCTTCATAATGCTGGTGATGTAACAGGAGCACCCTTGAAGTTGTCTAGGAGGGATGGTTCAGGAGCATCTCTCCTCAATAATTTAGCTGCCTTCCAGCTCTGACAGCTCGCTCCAACATGTTCATTATGAAAGATGCCAAATCCCAACTGCCAAGTGCTACAAAACCGTCACATGAAGCTATCAGGTTGTTGCACATTTTTTCCCAGCTTTATCTGAACAAGCTGACAAAGCTGAAATATTGAAATGTGATTCTGCAAAAACTACAGCTGAACGGAAGAGAAAAATATCAAAAAAGATAATATTTCTTAAAGGTGAATGTCACTCTGGGAGAAAGGTACTCGAAATATAAACTGTTTCCTCTCCTTCATAGGTTTCACTGGCAAAAGTCACACATTTATTTTCTACCTGTTTGGAGTCATATTGCTTGGAGCTTGTTGAAAAGATTGGAGTACTGCACTGGCAGTGGTATCCAGGACCATAAAGAATGCCAATCCCGGTCCCTTTAATAACACCCACTCACTGAGGGACACATGGCCGATAAGCAGGAGTAAGCTCTCTTCCACCCAGGAGACTGGAATGGCATCTTTTCAACAAGCTCCAAGCAATATGTCTCCAAAGAGGTAGAAAAATAAATGTGTGACTGTGGGTTGCTGTTGTTGTTTCTATAGGGATCAAGGGATATGGGGAGAAAGCAGGGACAGGGTACTGAATTTGGATGATCAGCCATGATCTTATTGAATGGCGGAGCAGGCTCGAAGGGCCAAATGACCTACTCCTGCTCCTATCTTCTATGTTTCTATGTTGTCACGGGCGATGGTGGAGCACAATGGGGGTGAAATTGGCCTTGGGCAGTAGCACAAAGCGGGCAGCAGTGAATCGGCAGATGTCAATGGAACAGAAGCCCAGCACCACCCCGCCCCCCAACATTACCCCGCCGCCCAACACCCCACCCCCCAACACCCCACCCCCCAACATCCCACCTCCCAACACCCCACCCCCCCAACACCCCACCCCCCAACACCCCACCCCCCAACACCCTACCCCCCACCCCCCACCCCCAACACCCCACCCCCAACACCCACCCCAACACCCAACGCCCAACACCCCACCCCCAACACCCCACCCCAACACCCAACGCCCAACACCCCACCGCCAACACCCCACCCCCAACACCCGTCCCCCAACACCCAACGCCCAACACCCCATCCCCAACACACCACCCCCAACACCCCACCCCCAACACCCCACTCCCAATACCCCACCCCCAATGCCCAACACCCCACCCCCAACACCCCACCCCCAACACCCAACACCCCACCCCCAACACCCCACCCCACCACCCCACCCCCAACACCCCACCCCAACACCCCAACACCCCACCCCCAACACCCCACCCCCAACACCCCACCCCCAACACCCCACCCCCAACACCCCACCCCAATACCCCACCCCCAACGCCCAACACCCCACCCCCAACACCCCACCCCCAACACCCCACCCCAACACCCCACCCCCAACACCCCACCCCAACACCCCACCCCAATACCCCACCCCCCCACCCCCAACACCCCACCCCCAACACCCCACCCCAACACCCCACCCCAATACCCCACCCCCACCACCCCACCCCCAACACCCCGCTCCCCCACACCCCGCCCCCAACACCCCACCCCCAACACCCCACCCCAACACCCCACCCCCAACACCCCACCCCCAACACCCCACCCCCAACACCCCACCCCAACACCCCACCCCAATACCCCACCCCACCACCCCACCCCCAACACCCCGCTCCCCCACACCCCGCCCCCAACGCCCCACCCCCAACACCCCACCCCAACACCCCCTCCCCCCCACACCCCGCCCCCAATGCCCCACCCCCAACACCCCACCCCAACACCCCCTCCCCCCCACACCCCGCCCCCAACGCCCCGCCCCCAACCCCAACGCCCCACCCCCAACACCCCGCCCCCCCACCACCACTACAGTTTTATGTCCCTCCCTTGCTGTTGTTCCTCCAGCCCCGACCAGCCTGACCCATCAGAAGTTGTCCAATACGGCCATGTCTTCAGCTGATATGGAGCAGGAACACATGTGCCAAATAACGCGGGTACAATAAATGAAAAATAAAGAAGGTCTTTAGAAACTATCAATCTGATGTTATTCACTGTACTGTGTGAGCAATGCCTCAACTGAGAACCCAACATAGTGAAAATAGAAGAAAGGTGAAAAAAATAATCCCCAGAGACTATTCTCACCATTAGTCTACCTAAGTAGAAGTAGAGCAAATTTTCACCCATGCAGTGAACACACCTGCACTCTGTTTGAGAACGAAGATGTTACGGAAGTTAATTCAGGTGCACCGACATTTGAACAAAATGCGCACTAGCAGAAAAGATGAATCACAGACTACAAAACCCAACTTTGGTCTGATATGGATTTCTCACCCTTGAAAACAGCAATGAGGCAAATAAGCAGTGATACCCAGGTGAGCCTTACTTCCCTCAATCATTTGACCTCTCTAACTAGTTCCCAGGATGGAGGAAGATGTTAGAATCCACAGTGAGAGAGCTATAAAATCAACCGTCAATCTTCCCATGTCTTCTTATCACCAGCTTGATGCAGACTGGTGGGGGGGGATTTCAATTGCCGACGGGAAACAACTGGTTTCAGTTAGTTTCCCGCCTGTCTGCGGCAGTATGAAGTCATGGCGGTTTTGACCGCCAGCGCTCATTAACAGGCCGCTGGTCTACTTCCTGCCCAAAGTGGCATCTGCCCTCCGGAAAATCGGGTACTCGGGTAAGACCCTTCCCACAAAGGAATGTGAAGATCTTCATGATCCTCTTCACGCTGATCTTCACCGCCGCGGCTTCCCTGTTCAGACTGAAGTTAAAATCTCCGTCGGGGCTTGACGATGATGACATCAGACGTCATTAGCTTAAGGGGCCGACCATTTAGGACTGAGATGAGGAGAAATTTCTTCACTCAGAGGGTGGTGAATCTTTGGAATTCCCTACCCCAGAGGGCTGTGGAGGCTCAGTCGTTGAGTATATTCAAGACAGAGATCAATAGATTTTTGGATACTAAGGGAATTAAGGGATATGGGGATAGGGCAGGAAGGTGGAGATGAGGTAGAAGATCAGCCACAATCTTATTGAATGGCGGAGCAGGCTCAAGGCTCGAGCAGGCTCTTGCTTCTATTTCTTATGTTCTTATGTGAATTAGCCGCGTGTCCAGAAGTATCCGTTGTAATCGGAAGTGGCGGGTACCGGGCGGTTTTCCGGTGGGTAAGTAAACCGGGGCATTTTAACTGCCTGCCCACCCGGCAGATAGGTTTAAAATCGTAGCCCAACCCCACCCCCACCCCGAGTTTCTAAACCAATATTTGGTTGACAACGTGACTGGAGGTTATATGGATGGGTACAGACTGAGATGATCGGTTACTTCACGAGACGTGATGGGTTCCTGTGCTGGGCTGGGCATTGGACCAAGGTGGAAGAGATGAAGAGGATGGATGAAGATTGTCGAATTTTTGCTTGAGCATCTTTGGGGATCGGGAGGTTTTTACGTGAAACTGTCCCTCAGGAGATAAAATGAGTGAGGTCAAGTCCACGTGGGAGAGACTGTAAATGATGTGAGGAAGGAATGGGCGTGATGGGCCCTTTCTTCTTCTTCAAAGTTCCAAATATGGATGACTCTCATCCCTTTAGCTCTTCCTCGTGTGAATTCTCCCATTCCCCTGTAAGGATGATGATGGAATCTAGATCCGTGACCTGAACTCATCTGAATTTTAAAACCATGCCAATTCCGAGCCTTTGATAATTCCTTTTGGATTTGGCACCTTAACTTGTTTTAAACTAACAGGACCAGACAGACTAGATGCAGGAAGGATGTTCCCGATGGCGGGGGAGTCCAGAACCAGGGGTCACAGTCTAAGGATAAGGGGTAAGCCATTTAGGACAGCGATGAGGAGGAATTTCTTCACCCAGAGAGTGGTGAACCTGTGGAATTCTCTACCACACAAGGCAGTTGAGGCCAATTCATTAAATATATTCAAGAAGGAGTTAGATATATTTCTTAAGGCTAAAGGGATCAAGGGATATGGGGAGAAAGCAGGGACAGGGTACTGAAGTTGGATGATCAGTCATGATCTCATTAAATGACGGAACAGGCTCGAGGGGCTGAATGGCCTACTCCTGCTCCTATCTTCTATGTTTCTATGTTTCTATAAAATGAGTGAGGTCGAGTCCACGTGGGAGAGACTGTAAATGATGTGAGGAAGGAATGGGCGTGATGGACCCTTTCTTCTTCTTCAAAGTTCCAAGTATGGATGACTCTCATCCCTTTAGCTCTTCCTCGTGTGAATTCTCCCATTCCCCTGTAAGGATGATGATGGAATCTAGATCCATGACCTAAACTCATCTGAATTTTGAAACAATGCCAATTCCGAGCCTTTGATGATTCCTTTTGGATTTGGCACCTTAACTTGTTTTAAATCACAGCTGTACATGGAATCATAGACTGGTACAGCATGAGAAGGAGGCCATTCGTACCATCGAGCCTGCGCCGGCTCTTTCTGAAATTTCTAAAACTTGAAAAGCAATTCCCGTGCATTTTCTCTCTTTTTTTGTTGACTATAGCTTCAGTTTTCCCTCAATATCATTCAGTTTAATTTGCCACAAATTGAAAATCTATGCATCCAAAATGAACCAAACATTCAACCAGAGATATTGGGTTGTACATTCCTGCAAGCGCAACTATGGGCCTCTGGTCGGGTTGCAGTTTGTTATCTTCACAGCCTTGTGCATCTCTCAAAATCAGGCACCAAACAGTAGCTGCAGACGTTGAGGTTCAGTTACGATTGGTTGCATTTGATTGGATGTTCCTGGCCGGGAGGTCTACTGTTACAGTGCGAGGACACGGCCAAATCACAGGCCAAGAGCTAGCGGCAGCTGTTTGGCTTCAGTCGCTCATGGTTTGAAGCTCAGAGATAAGCAGAGAGCCCGCTGAGTACGAGGCGAGACCGCTATCGAATGTAAGCAGGAGGTCAGTTGACTGAGGAAGGTAGCAAGCTGGAGTGAGTGGACATGCTGAAGACCACCGAAGATAAACTATAAATTCATGCAAGGTCTTCACTGCTCTATGAAACTTCCTTATGTCACGCACGAACCGTGGAATGATTGTTTTAGACCTTATTTGCCCATTAGCCAAAAGGCCTTTTTAAAAACTAGCCTAAATTAATTTATCAGCCAAATTGAATGTCCGTCGCGAGAAATAAATGAATCAATTCCACCTTTGGTCACTCGGGTAATTGAGCTGTGCTGTTTGTTTAAGCTTTTGAGGCCAATGCGTGGACAGGTTAACAATTTCACCAATTTAACAACAGAGGAAACCTTCCCCACTGAGCAAATTGCAGATAATAACAGATGGCCCAGAATGAGCTAAAGGCAGCTGCACGGTTCTCAACTTGGACCACGTGACCGTTATGCAATTCATTAATGGCTAGATATCTCTCTCTCTTTCCAAGCATGCATACCGGGCCCCCAGTTTTACCCCCGGGCGGGTTCTGGGTGGGTGGCGAGCTGAGTTACCCGTTGCTGCAGCCTCGGCATATTTTAACCCCCTGGGCCTCACTAACGTGGCAGCCTCCCAATCCAACAGGGGGAGCCAGAGGTCCAGATCGGGCCGCAGAAAAAAGGTCAAAACGTATTGCAATCTCTTCTGTGGCTCCAGGTGGCCTCTGCAGCAACTTGGATCAATCGGCGTTTCCCTTTTTCAATTCCAGGCCCCACTTCCGACTCTTACCAGAACTTACGACCCCCGCCCCACTCCCGGCTCCATCTCGCCCGATGCAATTCCTGTTGGGTCTACCAGGCTGCGTCTGGCTGAATTCTCCAGGTAGCCCTGGAACTTCTCCGGAAATGTCCCCAAAATGGTGCCACCATGCCACAGAAGACATGCTTGACTCGCCTCTCCCAGCAATGGGGAGAAAGCAGGGACAGGGTACTGAATTTGGATGATCAGCCATGATCTCAGTAAATGGCGGAGCAGGCTCGAGGGGCCGAATGGCCAACTCCTGCTCCTATCTTCTATGTTTCTATGTTTCTATGGATGAGGGGCAGATATACCTGGCAGATTCAGCTTCCACCACCCTCTTTCTGAACCTCTCCCTCGGTCGTGGTATATGATTTCTATTGCACAATTTCTGGGCTTATATGCCTATCTACCGCATCATATATCTAGGTATCTGTCTATTTACTAGCTCTGTCTCTAATTTATTTTTTACATATTTATCTCTCTGTCTGTTTACTTGCTAATCTACCTGTCTATTCGTCAATCGAAGTACTTATCCTATCGCTCTGTCTTGTCTATCTTTTTACTCACGAGCTCTTCTGTCGACCTGCCTGTCGATCTATCTACCTACCTGACTGTCTATTTATCTTTACGGATATACATAGCAGATCCATGGTGGGGAAATCCCTGGTTGAAAGCCGGAAGATTTATTACAACTTGGGGAGTACAGTGACCGAGCAATCCTGTGATGCCAGACCTTTATTTATTTATGTATTTAATGAAAACAATGAGGTAAAGCTGTCTCTGCCAATTGACTGATCGATGCACTGGTGAGAGTGGCAGCAGGGAATCTTTCATTGGGTCCGAATAACATCGCAGGCTACTTCTGGTGGTTTTTGTACCGTAACGGCTGCTATGTGCCAAGTAGAATTATCATTTTTTATTTTTAAAGTACAGGAGAAAAAAAAAACCATTGTGCACTACAGCAGAAATCAAGCTAACTGTAGAAATAAAGGTCCTGGGGGAGAAATTGAGTATAGCCCCGTTTGGGGCGTCAGCCTCACCAGGGCGCTAAAAGTAGCGCCCAACATTCGCGTCCACCCACCGGAAATTG
The DNA here is from genome assembly GCF_052327205.1 of Somniosus microcephalus. Lineage (NCBI taxonomy): Eukaryota > Metazoa > Chordata > Chondrichthyes > Squaliformes > Somniosidae > Somniosus > Somniosus microcephalus. The sequence continues at coordinate 23,445,462 of NC_140998.1, forward strand.
AGTGGTAGCGCCCCAAAGGGAAGCGCGGCGCTACTGGAGGCGCCCCGCATCCCTCTTGGGGCGCTGCGACTGAATATCGTGGCACAACGTGCCGCAGCGCCACACGCTGCGGCACGTCGTGCTGCGGTATTGCAGGCCTTCCTCCCCTTCTTAAAGGGGAGGGGCCTTGTGCAGCGCGATCTGGGGCCCAGCTGGGCCCCCGAGGATCGCGAGTGCGGGCAAAAGAGCCCAGCACCGAGGAGAAGTGCCGGGCTCTTGGAGCGCAGCCGGGACTCCGCGGGGGGAGGGCGGTTCAGGAGGCCGGGGACGGGAGCGCAGGCAGGTGCTGGCAGGCGGCCAGCAACAAAAATGGCCACCCCGCACCTCGCCTTTAATTTGCGCCTCCCCGGCCGCAGGTAGGCCCCCCCTGAACCGGTCGGACATAGCGTCCGGCGGTAAATCAGGGGGCGCTGCCAAATATCACGGCCGGGGCGTCGGCGGGGCGCTGCACACACCGATGATGTCATCGGTAGCGGCGCAGCGCTAAGGTTAGCACCACCACAAACGTCCCGTGGAATTTAGCGGGAGGCGTGGGTGGTGCCGCGCCCGGGCGCCAGTTGGCTTGCGACCCACTTAGCGCCCTCTTAAGGCACTAACGGGTGGCGCAGCCAACTGAATTTCTCCCCCTCTGTATTTACCTCTTTTAAACCTTTTCTTCAGCAGCAACTCCCAAACCCGCGATCTCCACCATCTAGAAGGACAAGGGCAGCAGGCGCATGGGAATTCCACCACCTCCAAGTTCTCTCGCCAAAGTCCCAATATGGGCCTCCCGTATAGCGGAGCAGAGCAAACTGCAATACCGTGTCAGCCGTGGCTTAGTGGGCAGCACTCTCGTCTCTCAAGCAGAAGGTTGTAGGTTCAAGTCCCACTCCAGGGACTTGAGCACAGAAATCCAGGGTGACACTCCAGTGCAGTACTGGGGGAGTGCTGCACTGTCGGAGGTGCCGTCTTTAAGATGAGATGATAAAGCAAGGCCCCGTCTGCTCTCTCAGGTGGATATAAAAATCCCATGTCACTATTTCGAAGAAGAGCAGGGGAGTTATCCCCAGTGTCCTGGCCAATATTTATCCCTCAATCAACATCACTAAAAAACAGATTATGTGGTCATTATCACATTGCTGTTTGTGGGAGCTTGCTGTGCGCAGCCACGTTTACTACATTACAACAATGACTAAGTGCTTCATTGGCTGTAAAGCGCTTTGGGACGTCCTGAGGTTGTGAAAAGGCGCTATAGAAATGCAAGTCTTTCTATCTGTATATCGCTGTTGTCACCTGCTTCAGCCTGGAATGACACTGTGGTGTAATGGTTGAGGGCCTTGGCCGCCACAGGCAGTGCTGCTCATACCCTGGCTTGGGGCCTCCAGTTGTGCCTGCAGCAGTTGACATAACTCTTTGGTGCCTTGGGACGTTTCACTATGTTAAGGGCGCTATATAAATACAAGTTGTTGTAGTTGTGATTGGGGGAGGAGCCTTCTGTTCTTACGTTCTCACGTATTTCTCCTTTGGTGAGGCTGAAGTATAAGATGTGCTCCTTGAGGACTCGCTGTGGGTATGGTCTCCTGCGTAGTGCGCCTCCTCCTCCTTCTTCTCCCAACTTCTGAAGCTTTCTCCTGTCTCCTTTGCTGCTTGTCTAGACCCAATGGCAGAACTCATTGAAACTTATAGGGGGGAAAATTCAGTTGTTTGCGCCTCCCGTTAGCGCCTTAAGGGGGCGCTAATGGGGCGCAAAGCAACTAACACCCGGGCGCAGCGATGTTTGCGCCGCTCGCGAAATTAACCAGACATTTTGTGGTGGCGCTAAACACTACCGCCACGATCTCCTGCGCCGGCAGATTGTGACGACAGTCGAGTGTGCAACGCCCCGTTAGCGCCCTGGACCGGAAATTGAGTGGCGCCCCCTGCCTTACCGCCTGCCGCTAGCAACGACAGGTTGAGGGGAGCGTTATGCTGTCAGAAAGGGACTAGGGGAGCGCTATTTAAAGGCGACCGCTTCCTGCCTTTTTTTGTCGGTGACATTTTTGCACCACGCATTCTGAGAGAGAGAGAGAGAGACTTCTGGAGAGATTCAACGCTGTGTGAAGGAGTTTTGAGTACTGAGCAGCACTTTGCAGGTTTATTTTGATTGGCCCTTCCTTGCTTCGCCAGCGCTCTGAGGTAGCGCCTCGCTCCCCGGCCTTTGCGCCTTAAGACAGGTGTGAAGCGCCTGATTTAGCGCTCCAATCACCTCCAGGGGCGATAAAAGTTAAGTTTGCTGTCGGAGGCAATAATTAGAGCCAGGCGCTAAACTTTGTACACGGCCGATAATGGCGCTCCAAGCGGGGCGATACTGAATTTTTCCCCCATAAAATTCGAACAGGACTAGACAGACTAGATGCAGGAAGGATGTTCCCGATGGCAGGGGAGTCCAGAACCAGGGGTCACAGTCTAAGGATAAGGGGTAAGCCATTTAGGACAGAGATGAGGAGGAATTTCTTCACCCAGAGAGTGGTGAACCTGTGGAATTCTCTGCCACACAAGGCAGTTGAGACCAATTCATTAAATATATTCAAGAAGGAGTTGGATATATTTCTTGAGGCTAAAGGGATCAAGGGATATGGAGAGAAGGCAGGGACAGGGTACTGAATTTGGATGATCAGCCATGATCTCATTAAATGGCGAAGCGGACTCGAGGGGCCGAATGGCCTACTCCTGCTCCTATCTTCTACGTTTCTATGTAACTTACCAAAATCCTGGAACTCCCTACCTAACAGCACTGTGGGGGGCACCTTCACCCCATGGACTGCAGCGGTTCAAGAAGAAGACGGCTCACCACCACCTTGAGCAAAAACTTGAATTGTCAACCTGGTTCACTGCATAGTTTGTGGGTCAGAAGGTTTAAGCTGCCTACCCGGACTTGGAGCACGTAATCTAGGCTGATACTCCAGCGCAGTAGTGAGGGGGCATTGCATTCTTGGAGATGCAATCCTTCAGATGCGATGTTAGACGGAGGCCCCGTCTGCCTTTTTTCGGGTGGATACTAAAAGATCGCGATGCACTGCTCAAAGATAAAGGATAGTGTTCTCTTGGTGTCTTGCCTAACATTCCTCCCTCAGCCAATACCGCTGCTCCAAAACTCCCGTCCGTCAGCTTAGCAGCAACAACGGGGCCAAATGAATTCACTTCATTGCTGCCTGTTCTGAACTAGCCCGGCAGCTGCAGTCATCTGTATTCTTTTCTGTGACAAGTCACTCTTGCCATTGTCTGTCCATCACCTCCTTGGGTCCTCCTCGGCTTCTTATCTCAGCCAATTACATAAGAAACATAAGAGCATAAGAAATAGGAGCAGGAGTCGGCCATTCGGCCCTTCGAGCCTGCTCCGCCATTCAATGATATCATGGCTGATCTTCTGCCACAACTCCATTCACCGGCCGCATCGCCATATCCCTTGATGCCCTTACTAGTCAGAAATCTATCTACCACCCGTAAAAGCAGATTGATGTTTGTGCAACATTGTTACTGTGTTTGCCTAGATAACAACAACAGCAACTTGTATTTATACAGCGTCTTTAACCTAGTAAAACGTCCCAAGGCGCTTCACAGGAGCGTCATCAAACAAAATTTCAAACTGAGCCACAGAAGGAGATATTAGGACAAATGCTTGGTCAAAGAGGGAGGTTTTAAGGTGCGTCTTAAAGGAGGAGAGGTTTAGGGAGGGAATTCCAGAGCTTAGGGCCTAGACAGCTGAAGGCACATTTATTGAATCTGCTTTCCACCGGCCTTTCAGGCAGTGCACTCCAGATCGTGACAACTCGCTGTGTAAAAAATTTTTTTTCCTCGTACCACCTCTGATTCTTTTGCCAATTACTTTAATATTATGGGTTGTGAGATGTGTTGTGTATGTACCTTTAAGGGAATAACTGGTCTTAGACTGCAGTACCGGCAGTGACCACCCCTGTATAAAAGGCCCTAGCAGGCTTCTGTAGTTTCAGTTTCAAGCTGCCTCTTGTTCAGTAAAGTACCTGTTAAACTGTTCTCCCGAAGTCCGTGTATTATTGAGGTGCGGACTTTACAGTGGCGACGAGTAAGTTCGAACTCACCTGCAGTGTGGCATCATCTCACGGGGATCTCGCCTGAAAGGAAGGTCCTGGAAGGTCGTAGTCTGAGCAACGGGCGTCGACCGAGGGCAACCGCCCAAAGAATCCATCGGTGTTTGGAGAATTGCGGGAGAGACTGTGGTTCCAGCGGATCGTGCTGGTAGCAGGTAGCGCGCTGACCCTTCCGGACTGCGGCGGGCTCAAGCTCGATCGAGCGGCTCTACAAATCGGGCTGCGCAGCGTCGCCGGGAAAAGAAAACAAGAGAGAGAGGGTGGAGCGCACAGGGCGCGGTCGGTGCTCGAGAACAGGACAGTGGAGAGAAACTAAACGGGGGGGAAGGAAAGCGAGATGCGCCGAAGCTGCGGGTCACCGCCATTACCCCGTAGAACGCTAGGAGCAGCGTGGCAGTAAGGGTAAGAAGCAAAAGCGCGGGAGGCGCCATTTTATTCCATTGGGGAAGAAGCAAAAGTGCGGGAGGCGCCATTTTAAATCGCCCAAGATGCCGAAAAGTGGCAGTATCACTGCTTTCGACAACGAGGTAGAAGACTGGACCACGTATGTGGAAAGAATTGAAGTGTACTGCAAGGCAAATGAGGTGGCTGATGGAAAGAGGGCGTCGGTATTATTAAATCTGATGGGTGCGAGTACGTACGGCCTATTGCGGAATTTAATTACCCCAGCTAAACCAATGGAGAAAAGTTTTGAGGAGATTGTTCATATCTTACAGGAACATCTAAGCCCTACACTACTGCTGATAGCAGAAAGATTCAAGTTCCATAAAAGAAACCAGCACAAAGATGAGAGCAATGCTGACTATCTTACGGAACTACGCAAGTTATCGAAGCACTGCCAGTTCGGAGCAGGACTGGCAGACACCTTACGGGATAAGCTTGTCTGCAGGCTCCAGAGTGAAGGAACCCAGAAACGACTACTTTCAAAAAAGGACCTGACGCTAGAACAGGCTTTCAGCGTGGCAGTATCCTATGAAGCAGCAGCACGGGGAGCTGCGGAAATACAACAGAAACCACAAGAATACAGCGCTAACGAAATGGCGTATGGAGCCAAAAAGTGCTATCGCTGCGGCAGAACAACCCATGAGCAGAAGGACTGCTGGTTTAAAGACAAAATATGCAGGCAATGCGGGAAAATGGGACATATAGCAAGAGTCTGCAGGTTGGGAAAGAAGACCAACACGACAAGAACTGCTAAGGAACAGTACAGGAAAGTAAAGAAACTGACAGATAGTAGTTCAGAAGATCAGGAGAGTGATAAGGACTCCGGAAGCAGGCGACTAAGTTGTTTAAAGTTACACGTGATCGCAAAAGAAGATCACCGAACCATTTGGGTCACCCTCATGATAGCAGGGTCCCCAGTGAAGATGGAATTGGACACAGGATCAGCCCTAACTGTCATGAATCGACGAGACTATGAGCAGCTATTCTCACACATACCCTTAAAGGACACGTCCATTGTATTGAAGACATACACGGGGCAAAAGGTCTACCCCAGAGGAAAAATAAGGGTGCCAGTTGAATATAACGGAAAGGAAACACAGAAACTATACATGTATATACTACGAGATGGAGGACCACCATTATTGGGACGTGAATGGATCCGAAGACTACAATTGGATTGGCATTCCATTCTGGCACTAACTGTGACTGACAAAAAAGATGATGACGTCGCACCTGGACGTCTGTCACAAATTCTATCTGACGCGGAAGAGGTGTTCCAACAAGGACTTGGGACTCTAAAAGGAGTAAAGGCAACCATAGAGATTGAGGATAACGCAACCCCAAAATTTTTCAAGGCCATACGCGATACGCCCAGCTGTGGAAGCTGAACTGGAGAGTCTGGAACGCTCGGGGGTGCTGTCTAAGGTGGACTGGAGCGAGTGGGCCACACCCATCATTCCTGTAATGAAGAAAGCATTGAGCAGCACGCCTGGGGAGCCAAGGAAGGTTCGCATCTGTGGGGACTTCAAGGTGACTGTGAACCCAGTCCTGCACACAGTACAGTATCCGCTTCCGCGGATAGAAGATATTTTCGCCTCACTACCTGGAGGGAAACATTTTACAAAGATTGACCTGGCTCAAGCGTATCTACAAATGGAGGTGGAAGAAGCATCTAGGAAATACCTCATGATAAACACTCACAAAGGCCTTTACCAGCACAATCGACTGGTATTTGGGGTAGCATCGGCCCCGGCTATGTGGCAGAGGGCAATGGAACAAGTCCTGCAAGGGATCCCGGGGACCCAGTGTTATTTGGACGACATCCTGGTTACGGGCGAAAATGACAATGAACACCTTGCCAACCTGGAACAGGTGCTCATGAGATTGCAGGAATATGGGCTACGAGCCAACCATCCCAAATGCAAGTTCTTCAGGAGACAAATCTCGTATTGTGGCCACATGATTGATGAGGAAGGGTTGCATAAGTCGCCGGACAAGATTAAGGCTGTAGTCAAGGCTCCAGCACCAGAAAATGTGTCGCAACTGAGGTCGTTCCTCGGGTTGGTGAACTACTACCATAAGTTCTTGCCGAATTTATCTGCAATTCTGCACCCACTGAACGCCCTCCTTCAAACTGGTGAAGTAAGATATTAAAAATTGGATTTAATAAGGAAAAACAAACCAGGATTCATCTGTAACACCAATATACAAAATGGAGGGAATAGGTTAATTCGTGCTCCGAGTTGAACAATAGAAGTCTGTAAAAGTTGTATAAACCCAGATAAGGTTTAAACAGGACTACGGGGTAACTGCTGAGAGATTAAAACTGTCATAACAACCCCTTAGAAAGAGGGAGAGATATATGGGTTCGGCCACGCGAGTCGACACCTTTGCACTTAAGGGTTTGTTAAGTGTGAAGCTCAATAGGGTTCTATTCTTTTAACTAACTAAAGTGTTTTTGCTCTGTAGAAATAATTTAAGAGAGAGAGACAGAAAGTCTGCGGATTGCCCGCTTTGGAAAGATCTACTATCTTAGAGAAATACTTAGAAAGACCAAGCCATCTGACAACAGCAAATGGACGATCGTAAAGTAATAAAATTGAGGCCCGGGTCATGAGAAAGTAACAAGACCAACTGATAACGAAATGTGAGATTTGTAAGCGACTGGAAGAATGGAATGTCATGGTTTTATAATTACAATTTAACTATAATTCTGTATATGTTAATAAGCTTATCCCCGCCTTTAGGGCAGGGCCTTAAGTTTTGTATAACTGTGAGAACCTCAAGAGATTCGGTGGAGTTGGAGCCTTGTGTTGGGACGCAAGAGCCATAGCTCCCCAGGCCTGAATAAACCGTTTTTACTTCAATTATTGGGTCTGTCTTTCTTACAACAAGCCAGTGTTGTCGACTGTGTATATCACTCAGTCCACACTTTGGGGGCTTACATCACTGGTGTAACATGGAAATGGAGTGATGAGTGTAAGCGTGCCTTTCAGGAATGTAAATGCCAAATCACTTCAAAAGAAGCATTGGCCCACTACAACCCAACACTACCGATTCGGTTGTCATGTGATGCGTCACCTTACGGCATTGGAGCGGTGCTGTCACACAAATTCCGTGACGGTTCAGAGAGGCCAATAGCCTTTGCATCGCGCTCGCTAACCTCAGCCGAGCGTAACTATGCCCAGATTGACAGGGAGGCCCTCAGCCTGGTGTGGGGGGTGAAGAAGTTCAATCACTATCTGCACGGGCAGAAATTCACCCTACTGACTGATCCTCAACCCCTGGTCTCAATTTTTAACCCAAAGAAGGGCGTTCCGGTGATGACGGCGCAACGGCTGCAAAGATGGTCATATTTTCTAGGGGCACATCAGTATGACATAAAGTACAAAGGTACGAAACAACATGGAAACGCTGATGGGCTGTCGCGCTTACCGTTGCCTACGACGGAAGAAGCACCTGCAGTGGACCCGGTGGAGATATTCCATGCAACCATAGTCGAATGTTTGCCTGTTACAAACGCAAGTATTGAGAAGGAAACCCGAAATGACCCGACACACTCTCGGGTCTATGATTTGACGGTGAAGGGATGGCCAGCATATGGCGACTCACTGTTGCCAGCATTCTCGCCAAGGAGGGAACAGCTGTCAGTGTGCCGGGGGATCTTGATGTGTGGATCCCGAGTGGTAATTCCACCCAAGTTGAGAGATAGAGTACTCAATGAGCTTCACGAGGGTCATCTGGGAGGGGTAAAAATGAAGAGCCTAGCCAGGGCGTTTGTGTGGTGGCCGGGAATCGATAAAGAAATCGAGGATATGACCAAGAGATGCACAGGATGCCAGAAGGTCCAAAACGCTCCACCACAGGCCCCGCTACATCCATGGGAGTGGCCCTCATCTCCATGGCAACGGGTACACATTAATTTCGCTGGTCCATTTATGGACTTAATGTTTCTAATCGCTGTGGACGCCCATTTGAAATGGTCAGAGGTCATTAAAATGTCCTCCACCACCACGGAGAAAACTATTGCAGTCCTAAGGACCATCTTCACCAGGAATGGGTTGCCAGAACAGATCTGTTCCGACAATGGCCCACAGTTTGTGTCTGAAGATTTCCGGAGGTTCCTGAAGAATAATGGGGTGAAACATTACACATCTGCCCCATATCATCCAGCCACAAATGGATTGGCTGAGAGGTTTGTTCAGACCTCTAAAAAGGCCATAAAGGCAATGTATAATGATGACATACCACTGCAACACAAGGTGGATAACTTCCTGTTTGCTTACCGGAATGCGACACATGCAGTAACCAACCAAACGCCAACCGTACTGTTTTTCAACCGGAGACTAAGATGTCGCTTGGATTTGCTCAAACCAAACATAAGACGAGATGTTGACGATAAGCAGTTCCAGCACATAAATGAGAAGCCAACCAGGAGCTTCAAGATAGGGCAACCAGTCTTGGCCCGCGACTACCGAACAGAAAAATGGCAGCCAGGCACGATATGCACACGGCAGGGACCACTAATGTACACAGTGGACGTTGGAGAGAGCATCGTGAGACGCCATGCTGACCAGATTCTAGAGTCACAGGAACAAGCCAAACCTGTACCACAAGCATGTGCACCTGGTAATGAGCCCGAAGTACAGATTGCGTCTACCTCAGAAGCAGGGATATTGGAAGCTGATGAACCAACCAATGACAATGAGCCAGAATTGACTCCACCGCCAGAACAGGATACTCGAGAAAGGCGCTATCCAGTCCGGATCAGGAAGCCTCCTCAAAGACTGAACTTATAAATGACTATTTCAGTTGATGTATATATTACTGAGAAAATTGTAATTGTAATTAGTTATTATTTAGTTGTTAAATGAATGTTATGTACTGTTTATCTAAAAGGGGAGGAATTGTTGTGTATGTACCTTTAAGGGAATAACTGGTCTTAGACTGCAGTACCGGCAGTGACCACCCCTGTATAAAAGGCCCTAGCAGGCTTCTGTAGTTTCAGTTTCAAGCTGCCTCTTGTTCAGTAAAGTACCTGTAATGATCAATAACATGTCATTCTATAGTGGACACTAGGTGGAGCCGTAGAGCTGTATGGATAAGACTACACTACCCAGCTGTATATATATTAAGACTACATTACCCATGAGGCACTAGGCTACCCAGAAGGCAACAGTCAAGATGGAAGCCTCTACAGATACTGTACCAGTCCACATGTGCTCAATAAAGTAACCAGCAAAAGCTAGCTGTGTTCATAATAAGAATGTGTATTTATTAATGAACATAAGGTGGTACCAGGGTGGTGAAGATCTGCTGAAAATTGTGAAAAGCGACATGGAGAATTTGAAGCCACCAGAGCGTTTGAATCTCGAGGGAAATGTCGACTACAATTGGCGGATTTTTAAACAACAATTCAAACTCTACATTGCAGCCATCGGATTCGGTACGAAGCCAGACGCAAGGAAGATAGCATTGCTGCTTACGGTTGCAGGCCCACAGGCGATAGAGGTATTTAATACATTTGTATTTAATCCAGAGGAGAAAAGAGAAAAATTAGAAGATGTGCTAAAAAAATTTGATGCACATTGCTCTCCCAAAAAGAATGAGACCTATGAAAGATACATCTTCTGTTCTCGGACACAGCAGCAAAATGAGACTTTTGATAGCTTTGTAACAGATCTGAAACTGAAAGCACAGACATGTAATTTCTCTGAGCTCAAAGCATCCATGATTCGTGACCAGATTGTGTTTGGTATTCATGATAAAAAAGTCAGGGAACGTCTGTTGAGAGAAACCGAACTAAATTTGGAAAATGCGGTGAAAATATGCCAAGCCAGCGAGCTAGCTCGAAAGCACGCGAAGACTTTCAGTGAAATCAATAATGATGCGATTGTAATGAGTGATAATGCTGCTGTTGGTGCTGTGTCCTATAAGGGGAAGAAACATGGGCAGAACAGAAATGAAAAGCAATCGGAGGATGAAATTTTTAATTGTAAACGCTGTGGTTACAAACACCAGTTAAGACAATGCCCAGCGTTTGGAAAAATGTGCACAAAGTGTAATGGAAAGAATCACTTTGCCAAACAATGCTTTTCAAAAGTAAAAACTAAGAAAGGGCAATGAGTTAATGTAATTGAGGACACTGATTTAAGTGAGACATTTTTTGTAGGAATGGTGTCATGTGACGATATCAAAAAAGATACAGAAAATGTGCAGCCCTCAGAAATGGACAATGCTGAACATAAAGTTAATGCAGTAAAAGAGGACAAATGGATGATCCCACTGCAGGTAAATGGAGCATTAGTTACCTTGAAACTAGACACTGGGGCAAAAGCAAACTTAATCAGTATGAGTGACATTAACAATATGAAAGAAAAGCCCAAAATACAGAAAAAGTCAGTACTACTGAAGGACTATAATGGACAGAAAATAGATAGCTTAGGTGTATGCAGACTCAAAGTGACAGTCAAAGACAAAGTGCATCATCTCATGTTTTCTGTTGTGGCTGAAAGACTTGATTCACTACTGGGTGACAAAGCTTGTGAGGAATTAGAACTGGTCAAGAGAGCCTACCGTATAAACTGTGTCATAAGCAGACCAGATGACTCGGTGGATTCTGTAGTGAATGATTTCCAGGATGTGTTCAAAGGATTTGGAGTTCTACCATTCACTTACAAGATCCAGCTAAAGGAGGATGCTCAGCCAGTTGTACATGCTCCATGAAGAGTTCCAGCACCCCTGCGTGACCGGCTCAAGAAAGAACTGGACAGAATGACCACACTAGGAGTCATCAGGAAAGTCGAAGAGCCAACAGACTGGGTTAACTCCATGGTACGTGTAAAGAAAAAGAACAATGATCTAAGAATATGCATGGATCCAAAGGACTTAAATGCAAACATAAAACGTGAACACTACCAGATTCCCAAGCGAGAAGAAATCACCAGTGAAATGTCAGGTGCCAGATACTTTACAAAGCTCGATGCCTCACAAGGATTTTGGCAACTAAAACTGGATGAAGAGAGCACCAAATACTGTACCTTCAACACACCATTTGGCAGGTATTGTTTCCTCAGAATGCCTTTCGGGATAATATCTGCATCTGAAATCTTTCATAGAGTGGTGGAACACATAATTGAAGGCCTGGAAGGAGTTCGAGTCTATGTTGATGACATCACCATCTGTGGCTCCACACTGAAAGAACACAATGAGAGACTGACTAAAGTGCTACAGAGCATACGCCGGAATGGACAGAAGCTCAACAAAGCCAAGTGTCAGTTTGGCGTCCAGGAAGTCACTTTCCTAGGAGATAACCTATCTGGTAAAGGAATAGAGCCAGATATGGAAAAAGTAAACGCCATACTCAAAATGCCCCGACCCACTGACAAAAAAGGAGTGCTACGCATCATGGGGATGATAAACTTCATTGGAAAGTTCATTCCTAACTTGTCAGCCAAGACAGCCTGTCTGCGAGACCTGCTACATAAAACAAGTGAGTTCGCATGGACAGAAAGACATGAACAAGAGTGGATAAACCTCAAAACAGTGCTGACAACCACACCTGTACTCACCTTCTTTGACCCAACAAAAGAATCAAAGTGTCAACGGATGCATCAAAAGATGGCCTAGGTGCGGTCTTGCTACAAGCAGAGGGCGAAGATTGGAAGCCTGTTGCCTATGCCTCCAGGTCTATGACTGATACTGAGTGTCGATACGCCCAGATTGAAAAGGAATGTCTAGGCTTGGTAGTTGGACTAGAAAAGTTTCATGGCTACATATATGGACTTCCCACCTTCACAATTGAGACAGACCACAGCCCACTGGTTGCCATCATAAAAAAGAACCTGAATGAGATGTCTCCAAGGATTCAATGACTCATGATGAAGCTGCAAAGATATGACTTTGAACTGATCTACACACCAGGCAAATACATAGTGTTAGCAGATGCACTATCCCGAGCACCCACAATGAGTCATGTGAGCGCTACTGAAGAAGACGTGGATGTTCATGTGAGTATGGTCACTGCTGCGCTGCCCGTGTCAGACACAAAATCAAAGCAAATAGCAGAAGAAACAGTAAAAGATACAGGCCTAGAAATTCAGTTGCGTGCGCCAGCCGTTAGCGCCTTAAGAGGAGTAGACTTCGAGCGCTAGGCACTTAGCGGCTGGGCGCAGCGCGATCTGCGCCTACGCCCAACTTCAGTAGACATTTAGCGCCGGCGCAAAGTGTTTGCGCGCGCTCAGCTGCGCGCGCAGCTTATGACGTCATTTCGTCATGCAACGCCCTTTGTGCGCCCCAAACCGGAACTTCAGTCGCGCCCGCCCAATGTGGGCGTGGCGGTGCTAAGAACTGTGAAGTGGAACGCAGCAGAGGCCCTGCGGGCCTCGGGGAGCGCTAATTAAAGGGCACTTACACTGAACTATAAAGGCCAGCCATTTTGCTGCAATGACTTTTGTGCAACGGATTTCTGGACAGAGACCAAGGAAGAGACCTTACTGATTTGGCCCAACATAGGAGAGGTATTTTTGGCTTCTGGCCAGAGCTTGGAAATTTGCCTCATTGTGATTTCATTGTTTGCAAGTATATTATGGGGGCTGCATGGGGTGCCAACCCTCAGTTCCAGCATTATGTGCGAAGGGCTCGCAGACGCTGTGTGAGAGGGGCAGCCATGCCTAGACGCAGAGGGGGCATCAGGCGTCGGCAACGTAGGCCTTACCCACTCAGGGAATACCGCCAGCAGGTGTCCTATCTCACCATGACTGCCGCGCAGTGTGTTAAGAGGCTGCGCTTCAGAAGGGAGGTGGTTGCAGAGATCTGCCAGTTGCTTCACAGAGATCTGCGTCCACAGCTGATGTGCAGGACGTCTCTGTCGGTGGAAGTGAAGGTCACGGTGGCTCTCAACTTTTATGCAAGCGGCTCCTTCCAAGCCACTGCTGGGGACATAGCTAACATATCCCAGTTCGCCGTGCATCGCTGCATCCGGCAGGTCACCGATGCCCTTTTCACAAGGAGACACCAATTCATCTCCTTCCCCATGACCCTGGAGAGGCAGGAGCAGCGTGCAGTCGGATTTGCGAGGATCGCGGACTTCCCTATGGTGCAGGGCGCCATTGACTGCACGCATGTGGCTTTGCGGGCACCTATCAACAATGCCGAGGATTACCGCAACCGGAAGGGCTACCATTCCCTCAATGTACAGCTGGTGTGTGACAACAGGCAGCGCATCCTAGCTGTCAATGCCCGCTTTCCAGGCAGCAGCCACGATGCATTTATCCTGCGCCAGACTACTGTGGCTGACATGTTCCAGGCACAGCCTCCCCCAAGAGGATGGCTTATCGGGGACAAAGGCTATCCTTTGTGTACATGGCTCATGACCCCGCTCTGCGCGCCCAGGACCCCTGCTGAGGAGGCATACAACGAAAGCCATCAAGCCACAAGGAACATCATAGAGCAAACGATTGGCGTCCTCAAGCAACGGTTCCGCTGCCTGGATCGCTCCGGCGGATCTCTGCAGTATTCGCCGGATAGAGTCTACCAGTTCGTCGTCGTTTGCTGCTTGCTGCACAACCTGGCTATCCGCAGGACTCAGGCACTGCCACCTCACGTTGGACCACCACCTCAGGAGGACGAGCAGGAGGACCATGAGGAGGAGGAGGAGGAGGAGGAGGAGTACCAGCCCAGGAGGGAGCCACAAGGTCCAAGGGCCGTCCGTCGGCAGCTTATTGAACGACACTTCTAGGCCCCCTGTCAGGGAATGGCTTGTGGCAATGAAGGGACATGAATGCAGCCGCTCCGCAAGGCCTCAGCCGGTTAACGCAACAACCACTTCAAACATCAAACATGGACAAGCTGAATAAAGAAAAAGCTTTATTGAACAAACTCAGGGCCCTTCCCACATGAAACCCAAAAACAGACAACACCCCCAAAAAACAGTCAAACACATGACTCACTCCCACAACCTGGGGAGGAATAACAAAACTTTTCCATCCAAATGGCCTTCATCCTCGGCCTTACCAAAACAACCCCCCCCATAGACAACACAACCACCCCCATATAAAAAAACATTTGGCAACACACTCTACTTTGTGTGCCGAGAGGGCGAGTCCTTGTCCAGCCTTTTCCGGCCCCTGGCCGACCTGCTGCTCCGCCTCAACCTGGGCTCTGTGGGTGCTGCAAGGCTGGGGGAAGGCTCCTGAGGGGCACATTGCGTGACGGCAGATGCCCTTGGGGGTCGGCCTAGACGAGCTCTGGCCCTCGAGGGGCCGGCTGCTGACTGCTGCAGCTGTGGCTGGGCAGCATCAGTCTCTCCAGCAGCTCGTGGCAGCTTCGCTGGGGGAGTGGCAGTGGCGGCTGCAGCAATGGGGGCAAGCTGGCTGATGCCAGGCGCTCGCTGCTCGCCTGAGACACTGGCACTCGGCCGGGCTAGCACTGCAGCAAGCGCAGCAATCTGCTGAAGGCCAGACCGCTGTGCTGCTGCAGCGCGGCGGGTGCCCTGGCGATGCCTGCCTGACACAGCGAGTGTGGCAGCAGTGAGTGCCCGTACTGCCCTGGTCTGTGCCCGCATCAGACCAGCCAGTGACTGCACGGCACCACTGATCAACTGGCCACTTGCTGCCTGTGCTGCCCTGAAGTCGTCCCGACTCGCGTCCTGTGCTGCCCTGAATTCGGCCCGACTCGCGTCCTGTGCTGCCCTCAATTCGGCCCGACTCGCGTCCTGTGCTGCCCCGAATTGTTCGAGACCCCTGGCCTGTGCTGCCCCGAGTTGCTCGAAACCCCTGGCCTGTGAGGCCCCGAAATCGGACACACTATGAGCCAGGGACTCGATGGCCTCAGGCAACCGTGCCACAACCCCCATGAACTCGGTGTGCCGGCGATCCGAGTCCGCGGACATTTGATCGAGGAGGCGCACCTCCTGGGCGAGGACCGTCTCCGGACTGGAGGCCGGACTCTCCCTCTGGGGAGAAGGCCGCCGAGCTGGCCGACCCTTCCCGCGTGGCTGGACGCCACTGGGCCCAGCAACTACACTCCCCTGCAACACTTCCCCCCTCTGGGGAGAAGGCCGCCGAGCTGCCTGACCCTTCCCGCGTGGCTGGACGCCACTGGGCACAGGAGCTACACTCCCCTGCAACACTTCCCCCCTCTGGGGAGAAGGCCGCCGAGCTGCCCGACCCTTCCCGCGTGGCTGGACGCCGCTGGGCACAGGAGCTACACCCCCCTGCAACACTTCCCCCTGGCTCTCCTCCAGGGAAGACGTGTCCCCTCCATTGCCATCCCCTGGCGCGGATGAGGGTTCCCCCGATGGGCCGCCTTCCTCTTGCTCCTCCTCGTCCTCCTCTTCCGAGGGACTGTCACTGGCAGCTTCAGGGACCTCCTCCTCACCAGCTGAAAGCAGGAAGGCACAAGAGTAGCTTTAGAGTGAGGACAGGGCGTCAGCGAGGGAGGCATGAGTGGTGGCATTCAGCGCATTGGTCGGACAGTGGCAAAGGATGTAGATCTGAAGCGCAAGGGGAACGAGGGAGGTCCAAAAGGTGATGTCCTTACCATTGGGGCCCAGCACAGGGTCGGCATCTCCACATGCAACGGGGCCAATCAGCCGGCCACCCATGAGTCGACCCACACGCTCCTCCAGGTCACTGAGCTGCTGGAACTGGGGACGGCCTCCCCCGGTGTCAGTCCGGCTCCTCAGATTCTGGGCCAGCTTGGCCTGCAAGAGAAAGGATGGCCTCTAAGTACAGTGTGGTGCCCTGTTGTTGTGTGCACTGCCTCCCATGGTCGAATAGCTTGGCCAGTGTGGTGCCCTGTTGCTGTATGCACTGCCTCCCATGGTCGAATAGCTTGGCCAGTGTGGTGCCCTGTTGTTGTATGCACTGCCTCCCATGGTCGAATAGCTTGGCCAGTGTGGTGCCCTGTTGTTGTATGCACTGCCTCCCATGGTCGAATAGCTTGGCCAGTGTGGTGCCCTGTTGCTGTATGCACTGCCTCCCATGGTCGAATAGCTTGGCCAGTGTGGTGCCCTGTTGCTGTATGCACTGCCTCCCATGGTCGAATAGTTTGGCCAGTGTGTAAAGTGCAGAAAGTGCAATTGATGTTCATGCCAGTGCCATAGCTGCTGGATGAGGGCTGGCCATTAGGGCTTTGAGGTCCCTTTGCCCATAATGTGAGGTGCACATGCAAGGATGATGAGGACACTGGAAAGGGTACTCACCCTGACAATCCGAGTGAGGTCGTTAAACTTTTTCCGGCATTGGACACCAGTCCTGGGGACATCGCAGGTGGCTGTGACCCTCTGGGCGATATCCCTCCAGGCTCTCCTGTACACCCTGGTGGCAGGCTTCTTGCCACTGTCCGGGAACAAGATATGGCGTCTTCTCTCCAAAGCCCTAACCAGCACCTTTAAATCATGGGCAGAGAAGCGCTGCGCTCGCTCACGGGCCCTCTGCATCCTTCCTGGCGCTATTTCTCTCCAGCAGCAGTGTTTAGGCCTAGCTGGAGGGCTGCAGTATCCAGGGCGTGGCAGCAGACCAAGTCGACCCTTCCCCCTTTAAGAGCTGGCCGGCGCCAGGGTGTCTGCTGTCAATCAAGAAATGACCGCACCTGCGCTGCGCCCGGCCTCGGCGGTATCAGTCTGCACCGCCGGCTTAGCGCCTAAAGATAGCCGTGCGTCGCCTGTTTTAGCGCTCGAGCAAACTCCTTGGCCAAAGCTACTGAATATCGGCGAAGTGGCCTCCACTTTGCGCCGGGCGCAAACTTTAGCGGCCGCCCGACTTTACCGCCCCAAAAGTGGCTATACTGAATTTCTAGGCCACAGTATTACAAACAGTAATAGAGAACATTCATCATGGTTGGCCAAAAGGTTCCTGTCCAAAATATTTTCACTTAAGGTCAGAATTGAGTGTCACAAGTGGACTATTACTAAAACAGAACAGAATAGTCATTCCACAGGCTCTACGTCAAGACATGCTCAAAAGGATTCATGAGGGACACCTCGGAATTGAAAAATGCAAAAGGAGGGCAAGAGACACTGTTTATTGGCCTGGCATAAATAAGGACATTGAGAACATGATAGGCAAATGTGAGACATGTCAGAAACACCAAAACAAACAAGCAAAGGAACCAATGATAGTAGCTGACATACCAACAGCACCATGGCAAAAGGTTGGTGATGCGCTATCAACAATACCAAAGACTACGAAATGGACTTATATGAAGTAGGCTTTTATTGACTAAGAACTAGAGCATGCCTCTGCTAGTGAATCCATCCTAAGAGCTCCCGGGGGAAGGGTGGTGAGTCACCTTTATACCCGGGCTTAGGGGTGGAGCCAGGGGCTGAGACATGCCTGGACTTGTACAGGGTTAACAGTGGTTTACCACACAGGCATGTGCAGGTTAACAGTGGTTTACCACAGTTGGTATGGACCTTTTTCATTTAAATGGTAAAGACTATCTAATAGTGATTGACTACTATTCTAACTATCCTGAGATGGCGCTGCTCTCAAGCACCACAGCAAGCAGTGTCATAATGCATGTGAAATCCATCTTCGCTGGACATGGAATTCCCAGGATTGCTGTTAGCAACAATGGTCCGTGCTTCAACTGTAAGGAGTGGCAACAGTTTGCAGCACATTATGACTTTCAGCACATCACATCCAGTCCTTTGTATGCTCAGTCAAATGGTAAGGCAGAGAAAGGTGTTCAAGTTCTCAAGCAGCTACTGAAGAAAGCGACAGAAAGCAAGTCTGATCCTTATTTCGCCCTGCTGAGCTACCGAGCCTCACCTTTAGACTGTGGTTCTTCACCTGCTGAACTACTAATGGGTCGCAAGTTGCGCACCACGCTACCCTGCTGTACAAAAGAACAGCAAAGTGAGGAACTGAGACAGAGACTTCAACTGTTAAAGCTGAAACAGAAAGCATACTATGACAAGTCATCTAAAACTCTAAAACCATTGACAAGGGATGATGTTGTCAGGATTGAGGATCCAGATGCATGGAACAGGAAAGCTACAGTTCTTGAGGAAGTAGGACCAAGGTCATACACCGTTAGAACTGAGGAAGGACAGATTCTCAGGAGGAACCGCCGTTCCCTCCTAAAAACACAAGAGACTATTCAAGAGCAGATTGATGACAATGCCGCAACTGCATCTTGTCATTCACCGCCAGAACAATCTCATGAAGACACATCAGACTTACCCATGTTGAGAAGATCCACACGTGAAGTAAAAAAGCCTGATAGACTTAATCTTTGAGTACAATGTAAAGCTTTGAAAATGTTTTTGACTGTTTTGAAAATGTTTATGTTTATAGAGCACTAACAAAAGTGTTACTGATATTATCTTTATTGTTTTCTTGAAAGTTGATTGATATTGATTTTGTTAAACCTCAAAGAAAGGGGGATGTAATGATCAATAACGTCATTCTATAGTGGACACTAGGTGGAGCTGTAGAGCTGTGTAGAGCTGTATGTATAAGACTACACTACCCAGCTGTATATATATTAAGACTACATTACCCATGAGGCACTAGGCTATCCACAAGGCAGCAGTCAAGATGGAAGCCTCTACAGATACAGTACCCAGTCCACATGTGCTCAATAAAGTGTCTAGCAAAAGCTAGCTGTGTTCATAATAAGAATGTTTATTTATTAATGAACATAAGAGTACCTGTTAAACTGTTCTCCATAAGTCCGTATATTATTGAGGCGCGGACTTTACAAGATGCTGTTTGCGCAGCGGGGTAGCTGGCTCCTGATGGAGCTGCACTGCTGCTCTGAGTGAAAGAAGCTGTGAGAGAAAAAAAAACATTTGGAAACCCGGATGTGTGCGGCGACCAAAGTCGGGGTGGGCAGGAGCAGAGAATTGGAGGAGTGCAGAGATCTCAGAGGGAGGTAACGGCCCAGAAATTCGGGTCGGAGGCTTCCCGCGGGTGCAAGCCCCCGACCTGCACTTACCTAGCGCGCCGGCCGTTGAGCTGTGGGCCCGTGTGGGATTCCGATCCTGGGCCTGCTCCAACTGCCGGCGCGCAGTGCTTGAATATCCCAGGGGCGCAGTTAGTTCGAAGCATCCCCTGGGATCACGTGCGTCATGGAGAGCCAATGGTAGCAGGGAATCTCTATTCATAGATTTGACAGGAAGACCTGTCAAATCTATAAATACAATTCAGCCCCAAAACGTAACTAAAACTTCAAATAATTTTTTTTGAAAAATCACATTTTTAAAATAATTATAAATTACATAAAATAACTATTTTAAACAATAATTTAAATTTTTGAAAAAATTAATTACAGTTTCTAACGGGACTAAAAATAAACTTACCTTTCTTTAAAGTATTTAAAAATAATAAACCTGTGGAAAAAATGTTTTAATTTTACTTAATTCACCACTTACCTTGTTAAAAGCAGGCCTTGTGACTGCTTTTTATAAGCGTAGCTGCTGGAGACTTACCCTCCCGGAGAAACCTGCAAAAAAAACGGAAGTTCCAGGCGTACGCGCTGCCTCTCCGGCGCACGCGTTTGACTTGTGAACCCCTTCCTTTAAGTGAACGGAAGTTCTGGTTTCCCGCACATGCGCAGTGCATGCACGAAACCGGCACTTTTGTTGGGCCTACGGGTGAGTACCCGAAGTTCAGGGCCAATTATTGAACAATAAAATCATTATTATTAAGCGCATTGGGACATCCTGAGGTTGTGAAAGACAAGCTCTTTCTTTGATGCACGTCCAAAATTTGTACCAATCCAAAGAAACAGTAGTGTAACCAGCCCGTAGCATAGCCAGATAGAAATTAAAGCCGGCTTTAAGGGGCCGTATTTTGCGACCCCTACGGGTGCATGCGAGGCGCACACGCGCCCGTAGGGGCTGCCCAAGTGCCGGGTTTAGTCACGTGAAGCGCATGCGCTGAAACCCGGCACATGCGATCAGTCAGGAATCCTCTTGACGGATCCTCCGCATTCTCCCCCGGGGAGACGGGCCTCCGCGGGCGGGGAGTTGCGCTATTTGCACAATTTCCGCCCATTGAACGCCTGTGAAATTCTTACGCCTGGTAAAAACCGACGTAAGGCCTGCTTTTACCGGAGTGAGAGTTTAAAAAATAGAAAAATAAAATGTTACCATTCACTTATACATGAAAAACCCTATCCAATAAGGTAAGTTTATTTTTAGCCCAGTTAAAACATACAATTTTTTTCCCCAAAAAAATTAAATTCTTGTTTAAAATATTTAATTAAATGCCATTTTAATTAATTTTATATATTTAATGCGGTCGTGCATTTTTTAAGTCATCCCCATTCATGCTTATGGGGATTCTGTATGTACAGAACTGCCAAAAGTATGAATGGGGATTCCTTTCTTCCATTGGTTGGGCCGACCCACATGATCCATGGGGCGCTTGCGAACCGCCTGCGCCCCTGGGATCCGCGGGGCCTCTGCGCTTTTCTACCAGAAGAGGCCCAGGATCGCGAAGCCTCCGTATCTCCCAGACCAGCAGGTAAATGCGTAGATTTTTACTCAGGCCCGATGTTTCCCAGCTTTTCAAGTATTTTTTTAAAGAAAAATCTTTACTGGAAAGTTTCTCCTTAATTACCTTTTTTTTGAGCAAAGGGAATAAAATTCACGAATGCATAAAATGTGGTGTGATCATTTACATCTGGTACGTGGTTTGTTTTGATTGGGCAAAACAGATTAGTTCAAATGTGTATTGACATTATTCTTGATATCATTTGTCTTTTTAAATATTGTCTTTTTAAATATTCAGCCCACTTGGTGTATTTCCAATAACTTGTTTCAGACAATTACAGGCCTTCAGGGCCACTCCGCTGCACAGAAGCAAATAAGAAAATATGAGCGGGTATATATACGTGCGACTCGGTGCACTGATATTCATATTTAATTGAACCGAACACATACCCAGACTTTGATTAATTTGTCAAAGATAAAAGTCAAGAAGCTTGAAAAATAAACAGTGCAAGGTTCAAGATGTGACATTTATCAAGATTCCGGTCACGTGCTGCAGCGAGGATACTGTGTGGGAGGTTATGGACCTACAGCTTTTGTTCCACTTGTGGAGGAATCTGTTTCAAACAAGAGGCCAATGCTGTTACACATGAGTGCAATAAGCACAGTGTTCGACGGATTGCTGCGCAGTAGTCTATCTGAGCAACAGAACTTTTCCTGAGGTACTGCTCGCAGGTATCGATGCTCTGGTACACAGTTGTGATATTCAGCTGCTAAGGTGGCTCTGTCTTTAACATGGCCTGTCCCTTTAAGGCTCGCGACCTCTCCCACCTAGAAAGGACAAGGGCAGCAGGTCCACGGGAACACTGTCACCTCCAAGTTCCCCTCCAACTCGCACGGCAACCCGACTTGGACATATATCGCTGTAATTCATCGTCGCTGGGTCAAAATCCTGGAACTCCCTCCCTAACAGCACTGTGGGAGTACCTTCACCGCACGGGACAGCAGCCGTTCAAGGAAGCGGCTCACCACCACCTTCTCAAGGGCAGCTAGGGATCGGCAATAAATGCTGGCCTTGCCAGCGACGCCCCATTTCCCACGAACTAATTTTTTAAAAAATTGTTCAAGTACTCAAAGTGGGGAAGCAGGTCTTAATAGGTAGATCTTGAGGGCAATTGTTGAGGGAAGTTTCTGTGGACTGGCGGCTGCCCATAAATCTCTGTGGGGAAAGGCCAGGTTAAAACAGCAGGAAATGATTGTCCTTCTTTCTTGAAGCTTCCGAAACGTGATGCCTGAATACAATACAAGACTCAACCTCCCATCGTCCGACTCACGGTTAGTGCGAGAAATGGGGCCTTGTTCGTTGTGTTTGTTGTAACAGGAGGCGAGAGGCAGCAGCGCCATTTCTGGAGCAAGTGAGAATTACAGTTGTCACCATTATTGTTCCAGCATCACTGGTCTGTTTCACTCATGTATATTTGTTTTGGTCATTTATTTAGGTTGCTGTTTTTTCTTACTAAATCAGTGTTAATTACACCACAACAGGCTGCCCCAATGGTTTAGAATAAATGTCCCATATAGTCTCAGGATAAGGGGTAGCTCATTTAAGACCGAGATGAGGAAGAATGTCTTCACTCAGAGGGTTGTGAATCTTTGGAATTCTCTGCCCCAGAGGGCTGTGAATGCTGAATCTTTGAGTATATTCAAGGCTGAGATAGATAGATTTTTGGACTCGAGGGGAATCAAGGAATATGGAGATCGGGCGGGAAGGTAGAGTTGAGGTCGATGTCAGCCATGATCTTATTGAATGGCGGAGCAGGCTCGAGAGGCCGTAAGGCCTACTCCTGCTCTCATTTCTTATTGTTGTTATACAGGGGTAAGAATTTCTCTGGTCAGTATGTGCAGAAACATCATAAATATGCTTGTGCAAGAAAAGAATGCTTTACGATTTCAGTGAAGTATTTTACAGGAGTATCAGTTAAAAGAGAATTATTAAAAGCGAGGTGGAATCCCTGAGATGAGAGAATTGTCAATGTGTAGATGATAGTCAGAAAATGGTGGAGGTATTTAATAAGTACTTTGTGTCAGTCTTTCAGTCAGACAGCAGAGAAAAGAAAAGACTTGCATTTTTATAACTCCTTTCATGACCTCAATATGCCCCAAAACTCTTTACAGCCAATGAAGTACTTTTTGAAGTGGAGTCACTGTTGTAATGCAGGAAACGCGGCAGCCAATTTGCGCACGGCAAGCTCCCACAAACAGTAATATGATAATGACCAGTTAATCTGTTTTAGTGACGTTGGTTAAGGGATAAATGTTTGCCAGGTCACTGGGGGGACCTCCCCTGCTCTTCTTCAAAATAATGCCATGAGATCTTTTACATCCAGCTGAGAGAGAGGGCAGACAAGGCCTCGGTTTAACGTCTCATTCTGAAAAACGGCACTTACAACAGTGCAGCACTCCCTCAGCACTGCACTGGAGCATCAGCCTAGATTGATTTTATGCTCAAGTCTCTGGACTGGGATTTGAATCCACAACCTTCTAACTCAGAGGCGAGAGTGTGCTATCAACTGAACGACGGCTGACAACTTCAAAAGAGAAGGATATCGGAGAGGAGGTGAATCCTGAAGTGGTTCAACACGAGATGAGTCAAATTATAATGGATAAAAGAAAAATTTTAGGTAAGTTGGTTGGGCTAAAGGAAGAAAAAATGCCAGGGGCTGATGGGATACATCCTCAGATCCTGTGGCAGATAAAGAAGGTAATTGCCGAGGTCCTAGCAATTATATTTCAGCGGACTATTGGGTGTGGCTGTTTTATAGAGGATTAGAGAAAAAGATAGACAGAGCTAATCTGGGTAATGATAGGCCAGTTAGTTTAACATCTGTGATAGGGAAACTTGTAGAGTCTTTAATTAAGGATGAAATTACCATGTATCCTGATAAAGAGACAATAGACCTAGCCAGGATAGATTTCAAATGGGGCAATTATGCATGGCAAATCTCATAGAATTGTTGAGGAAGTAACAGACATTGTAGATCATAAGAATACAAGAAATAGGAGCAGGAGTAGGCTATTTGGCCCCTCGAGCCTGCTCCGCCATTCAATAAGATCATGGCTGATCTGATCTTGGCTTCAACTCCATTTTCCTGCCCGCTCCCCATAACCCTTGACTCCCTTATCGTTCAAAAATCTGTCTATCTCCACCTTAAGTATATTCAATGACCCAGCCTCTACAGCTCTCTGGGGTAGAGAACTCCACAGATTCACGACCCTCTGAGAGAAGAAATTCCTCCTCATCTCCATTTTAAAAGGGTGCCTCCTTATTCTGAAACTATGTCCCCGAGTTCTAGATTCCCCCACGAGGGGAAACATCCTCTCTGCATCTACCTTGTCGAGTCCCCTCAGTATCTTATATGTTTCAATAAGATCACCTCTCATTCTTCTAAACTCCAATGAGTATAGGCCCAACCTGCTCAACCTTTCTTCATAAGCCAACGCCTTCATCTCAGGAATCAACCTAGTGAACCTTCTCTGAACTTCCTCCAATGCAAGTATATCCCTCCTTAAATAAGGAGACCAAAACTGTACACAGTACTCCAGGTGTGGTCTCACCAATACCCTGTACAGTTGTATCAGGACTTCCCTGCTTTTATACTCCATCCCCCTTGCAATAAAGGCCAACATTCCATTTGCCTTCCTAATTACTTGTACCTGCATGATAACTTTTTGTGTTTCATGCACAAGGACCCCTAGATCCCTCTGTACTGCAGCGTTTTGTAATCTCTCTCCATTTAAATAATAATTTGCTTTTTTATTTTTCCTACCAAAGTGGATAACCTCACATTTTCCCACATTATACTCCATCTGCCAAATGTTTGCCCACTCACTTAGCCTGTCTATATCCCTTTGCAGATTATTTGTGTCCTCTTCACAACTTGCTTTCCCACCTATCTTTGTATCGTCAGCAAATTTGGCTACATTACACTTGGTCCCTTTATCCAAGTCATTAATATAGATTGTAGATGGGGGAAATGCAGTGGATGCAGTGTACATGGACTTTAGGAAAGCCTTTGACAAGGTTGCACATGGGAGATTACTGAAGAAGACTAAGGGGTGTGGAATTTGTGGGGAGGGTTACAAGCAGGATTACAAAATGGTTAGAATGGAGAAAAGAGAGAGGAGGAGTGAAGAGCAGTATTTCAGAGTGGTTAGAAACGGTGTCCCACAGGGTTCAGTTTTGGGGCCACTTCTGTCCACTGTGTTTGTCAATGATTTGGACATAGGCCTAGAGGGAGCGGCGTTGCAATTTGCAGCTGATGCCAAAAATAGAAAGTATAATTAATCCTTTCAGATGCTGAAGGAAGCTGCAATGGGTTAGTGATAAGATGGGGAATGAGACAAGATGTAACAGATGGAATTCAATGTCAGTAAGCGAGAGGTGATACATTTTAGTTAAAAATAAGCCTAACAGCAGTAATTATACTCTGAATGGAAGTAATTATACTCTGAGCAATGCTGTGGAAGAGGTAAAGGTTCGCAGGACATTAAAGGCAGCACCTCTGGTTGATAAAGCCAAATTAAACAAAGCTAATGGAAGTTGGGCTATATCACCAGAGAGGGCCTAATTATTATGAGCCTACATCAAACCTTAATAAGACCTCAGTTGGAGTACTGTGCTCTTTATTGGGCTCCACACTATAGGAAGGATATTGGGGCTTCAGAGCTGGCTGACACGGATTCACTAGGATACAGCCCGATATGAGGAAATACAAATACGGGGAAAGCCTTGAAAAATTGAGGTTTTCTTCGGTAGTGCAATGCAGATTACAGGCCGATATGATGCTAGAAGTGCTTCAAATTGTGAAGGGATGGGACAGGGTAGATGATAGCAGACTGTTTCCAGCAGTCGAGGGGTCTAGAAGGAAAGGGCCATAGATACAAGATTAAATGTAAGGGTATTTAGAACAGAGAGCAAGAGAAAACCTCTTCACACAGAGAGTTGCGAGGCTGTGTGGGAATTCACTTCCAGGGTAAGTGGTTGAGACAGAAACTATTTCAACATCCAAGCTCTGAGTGGATAGGTGAATGAAGGAAAAAGGAGTGAAGAGATATAATCGGGCAGGTAAATGAGATCACACCTGTTTGCTCACTTGGCCGTAAACGCTGACACGGAATAGGTGGGCCGAATGGCCTGTTACCATGTTGTGAATTCCACGTATTTTAATATGATTATGAAGAGAAAAAGGATTGAGGGATATGTTCAGAAGATATGTAGGTGTTACATAGAAAGTGCAGCACAGAAACAGGATATTCAGCCCAACTGGTCCGTGGAAGTGTTTATGCCCCACATGAGCCTTCTCCCATCCTTCTTCATCTAACTCTATCAAAAAAGAAAGACTTGCATTTCTATAGGGCCTTTCATGACCACCAGATGTCCCTAAGCGCTTTACAGCCAATGAAGTATTTTTGAAGTGTAGTCACTGTTGTAATTTAGGAAACACGGCAGCCAATTTGCACACAGCATGCTCCCACATACAGCAATGACCAGATCATCTGTTTTAGTGATGCTGATTAAGGGATAAGAATTGGCCTAGGACACTGGGGATAACTTCCCTGCTCTTCTGTTGAAA
Source organism: Somniosus microcephalus (assembly GCF_052327205.1). NCBI lineage: Eukaryota > Metazoa > Chordata > Chondrichthyes > Squaliformes > Somniosidae > Somniosus > Somniosus microcephalus. The sequence continues at coordinate 23,472,107 of NC_140998.1, forward strand.
TAGTGCCGCGGGATCCTTTATGTCCAGCTGAGAGAGCAGACGGGGCCTCGGTTTAACATCTCATCCGAAAGATAGCACCTCCGACAGTGCAGCACTCCCTCAGTACTGCACTGGAGTATCAGCCTAGATTTTTGTGCTCAAGTCTCTGGAGTGGGACTTGAACACACAACCTTCTGACTCAGAGACGAGAGTGCTACCCACTGAGCCACGGCTGACACTTACAGCAGAACCTTCTATTCCTTTCTCCCTCATGTGTTTATCCAGCTTCCCCGTAAATGCATCTATGCCATTCTCCTCAACTGCTCCTAGTGGTAGCACGTTCCATACTCTAACCCTCTGTGGTTGAGATCTATGAAAACCAGTAGGCTTTGGTAAGTCAGTGACCTTTTCCTATTGCTAAAATGCCCAACCTTGAGTTTATGGACCTAATCGGAGGCGGTATCAGCGGCGGTGGTACTTAAAACAGCGGGAGAGCTGTCAGCGTGGACCTAACTGGAGGCGGTATCAGCGGCGGTGGTACTTAAAACAGCGGGAGAGCTGTCTGCGTGGACCTAACTGGAGGCGGTATCAGCGGTGTAGTGTATGTAACCGTTCCACCTTTAAGAGAACTATTTTAAGAGTTGCACTACTTTATCTTGGCTGCTGTATACTGTAATACCGGTGGTGACCACACCGGTATATAAGTGCTGTGTAATGATTTATTGGGCAGTTCCGCCCTGACCTTCGACTAGCTAAGACCTGTTAAAATTTACTCTTGTGGTCTGTGTAATAATTCTCATTATGACACACAGACTTAACAGTGGCGACGAGTACGATCTTACCCTGCGGCAGAGATACATCCAAGGCAGTTGACGGGCGTTGAGAGGAGGCATCCGCCCTCATCATTCTGCTGAGAAAAGACTCGGGTCTGCAGAGCAAAGGAAGAATTCTGACACGAAGCCTTCCATCAGCAACAGGCAGTGATCATCCCTTCTATCACGGTGGTGGGTAAGCCGATCAGCGACGAGCAGCAAGTCGGCCACGTTGACTGTGAAGTAGGGGAGGGAAAAACGGAGGATATAAGGGCGGAGAACTCGACCACGGCCGGGGAAAAGAGCCGGACAGAAGTCGGGGCCAGAGGCGCTGAGACTGGGGCAGCGTAAGGCACGGAAGCCGCGGTGAATGCAAACGCAGCCGGTGTGAGAGACCGGGCTACAAGCGGGCTGGGAGACGCAACAGCGTCGAGAGAGAGCTCGACCGCGACCGGTGAAAAAGGCCGGGCAGCTACCGAGGCCGCGAGGCGCAGCGACCGGGACAGCGTAAGGCGCGGGAGAAAATAGCGGGCTGGGAGACGCAACAGCGTCGAGAGAGAGCTCGACCGCGACCGGTGAAAAAGGCCGGGCAGCTACCGAGGCCGCGAGGCGCAGCGACCGGGACAGCGTAAGCGCGGGAGAAATTTTTTTTAAAAAACCGCGGAGAACTCAGCCGCAGCCGGGGGGTAAAGGACCGGACTGCAAGAGGGGCTGGGAGGCACGATTTGAAAACCGCTGGGGAGGGCGAACGCAGCAATACGGCAATCGCCATTACAGCCAGCGGGGGAGAAAGGCAAACGCGGGAAGCCGCCATTTTCATAGGCGGGGGAAGAAGACGAGCGCGGGAAGCCGCCATTTTCGTAGGCGGGGGAAGAAGACGAGCGCGGGAAACCGCCATTTTGAAAAAAAAAAGAAAAGAAAAATTTCTTTTTGTCTCTCAAGAAGATTGCGAGGATGCCTAAGCATGGTAACATCAACGATTTCGATCCCGATGTTGAAGATTGGGCCACGTATGTAGAACGCATAGAGATATATTGTAAGGCAAATAAAATATCAAATGAAGATAAAGCACTAACCTTACTAAACTCAATGGGTGCAAAGACATACGGGCTATTGAAGCATCTTCTATCACCAGCTAAACCGACGGATCAGACTTTCGCTAATATTGTTGCTGTCCTGAAGAATCATTTGAACCCCACACCGCTGATGTTAGCGGAACGATTTAAATTTTATGCGAGAACGCAACTGAAAGAGGAAAGCAACGCGGAGTATTTAATCGAACTGCGTAAGCTAGCGAAATACTGTCAGTTTGGGGAAAGACTGACAGAGGCACTGAGAGACAAATTCGTGCGTGGATTGTCGAAAGAAGGAACACAAAAGCGGTTGCTTGAAGAGAATGATCTTACACTTGATAAGGCTGTCACTATTGCAGCATCGCACGAAGCCGCAGCGAGAGGCACTGCGGAAATGCAGCTGAAGGCAGCGGTACTCAGCGTAGATCAAATGGCTTTGGGTACAACGAAATGTTATCGTTGTGGAAAGACAACACACGATCAGAACCAATGCTGGTTTAAAGACCAGGAATGTAGAAAATGTGGCAAGCTTGGTCACATAGCTAAAGTATGCCGGTCAGGAAAGAAGACCAGCAACAAAAAGTCACCGCAGGAAAAGTGCAGAAAGGTACATAAGGTGGCTGAGAAGAGTTCGGATGAACAGAATTCGGATTCAGACTCCAACAGCAAGGAACTGGGTAGTCTGAGAATTCACAATGTGAGTAAGGAAGCTGACCGACAAACTATCTGGGCCACACTGCAGATAGCAGGAGTCCAAGTGAAGATGGAATTGGACACCGGATCGGCGTTGACGGTCATGAATAAGCAAGATTACAAAAGGTTATTCACACATATTCCCCTACGGGATACGGAGATAGCATTAAAGACATACACGGGGCAAAGAGTATACCCCATCGGAAAGATAAAAGTCAAGGTGGTACACAAGGGCAAAGAACACCAAGGAATGGACATATATGTACTACCTGAGGGAGGTCCACCACTTCTGGGATGGGAGTGGATCAGGAAAATAAATATGGACTGGCACTCCCTAAAAGCAATAACGGTAGATTCCGGGAAAAACAAAGATGTCAAACCTGCACGATTGTCCAGAATATTGGATGAGGGCATATGCAGCAGTGACAGTGACAAAGCAGAGAGTGAGAACTCGGTGAAGACAATCAGCTCAGACTCTGGTACTGATGATGGTAAGACCAGCCCATGTGCAAAAGATAAGTCTAAAATGGACTTGCAGACTAATGATGGAAAAACGAAGGAGTGCATAAATGCTTCAGGAGAGAACCAAGTATCAGAACAGAATTCCACTGAACAACAACAACATAGTTTGACAGAGAATTCTGCGTCTGTCCAGTCTACCGACATGCACACTTCTGAGGAACACCGGGCTCGAACTCAACTCAATTTCAAACTACAACAACAATTAGAACAAATGATTCGCCGTTTTGAGCAAGAGATGAATGCAAAGAAAAAGTTATTTGACACAGAGTTGGAGAATCTGGGAAGACAGCAGAAGCAGCTGATTGAGAAAATGGAGCAGGAACACACAAACCGTCTGCGCGATGAGGCCAAACGAATCAAAGCTGAGCAAGAAAGGGAATATGTCAAATTCATCGATCAGTTGGAAGCTAAGAAGAAAGAGCACCCTTTTGTGAGCAGTGTCAGCAGTAACAAGCCACTCAGGGGATTGGTGGCAGAGGCAAAAGCTGAAGTGATGGAGGAAATAGAAGACAATAGAGAAGAAGCAGAAGATGATGACTCATCTGAACCATTATCACCCCTACCAGGTCACGCACGTGGTCCCTCCGAACTGAGCCAAATCAGTCTGGAAGTAGAAAAACTTCCCAAGGTACTCGAGCCTTTAGAAGTCAGAAATGCTGGTTCTGAAGTTACGAAAGTTCAAGCTGTTAAGTCCAGTGAAGGACTGTTAGATGAGTCACCCCAGCAACGAGAACCTACTACACCACCGAAAACTACTACACCACCGAGGCGTTATCCGGACCGAGTCAGGAGACGCAGGAGGCGCCTCCGCAGAGACTGAATCTGTGAACTGTTTTACATGAAGTTGTGTATATATGTTATGATGTTATGTTTAATGGGGAATATATATACTGTTAAGCTAAAAAGGGAGGATTGTAGTGTATGTAACCGTTCCACCTTTAAGAGAACTATTTTAAGGGTTGCACTACTTTATCTTGGCTGCTGTATACTGTAATACCGGTGGTGACCACACCGGTATATAAGTGCTGTGTAATGATTTATTGGGCAGTTCCGCCCTGACCTTCGACTAGTTAAGACCTGTTAAAATTTACTCTTGTGGTCTGTGTAATAATTCTCATTATAACACACAGACTTAACAAGCGGCGGTACTTAAAACAGCGGGAGAGCTGTCAGCGTGGACCTAACTGGAGGCGGTATCAGCGGCGGTCGTATTTAAAACAGCGGGAGACCGGGCAGCGTGGACCTAATTGGAGGCAGTATCAGCGGCGGTACTTAAAACAGCGGGAGAGCTGTCAGCGCGGACCTAATCGGAGGCGGTATCAGCGGCGTGGTATTTAACCAGCGGGAGACCAGGCAGCGTGGACCTAATTGGAGGCGGTATCAGCAGCGGTGGTATTTAACACAGCGGGAGAGCTGTCAGCGTGGACCTAATTGGAGGCGGTATCAGCGGCGGTGGTATTTAAACAGCGGGAGAGCTGTCAGCGTGGACCTAATCGGAGGCGGTATCAGTGGCGGCCGAACCTTCGACGATTTCCAGAAAAACAAGGAGTGATGTCACAGGACAGCAGGTAGGTGATTGGTTGGTGAGTGTTAAGGTTTTTTTTTCTCTCTAACCTAGGACAGTGGTTTAAACTAGGTGTGGGAAACTCCAAAGTACTGTATTAAGTTTATAGCTTAACTAGTTAAACTAATTAAAAAAACTATAAATAATTGTTGAATAAAGACTTTAACTAATTAAATAAATAAAATAAGGCTAGACTAAGATATGGCAGGGCAGGTTGTGTGTCTGGACTGCAGTATGTGGGAGTTTGTGGACAGTGAGACTGTCCTGAGCAAACACGTCTGCAGGAGATGTCTCCATCTCGAATCTCTCCGGCTCAGAGTCACTGAGCTGGAGTGCGAGTTGGAGACACTCCAACACATAAGGGAGGGGGAGGAATTTCATCACAGTTTTATTCATAATACAGCCACACCTCAAAGGAACGCACAGGTTCAGGAAGGGGAGGGTGTGACTGTTGGGGAGATGGGTAGCGGGGATTTAGGAGAGGTTGAGAAGGAGGTCCCGCAGACACTGGTCCTGTCCAACAGGTACAAAGTACTCGCTAGCTGTGAGGTCAAGGAGAAAGACAGTGGGGAGGACAGCCACAATGCAGACCAAGGCACCGTGGCTCAGAAGGCTGTCCAAAGGGGGAAGAGCAGAATAGAAATGTGGTAGTGATAGGGGACTCTATAATTAGGGGAATAGATAGCAGCCAAGAATGAGAATCTCGAAGGGTGTGTTGCCAGGGTAAGGGATATCTCACGGCAGCTAGAGAGGAACTTGGAAAGGGAGGGGTTAAATCCAGTTGTCGTGGTCCATGTTAGAACAAACGACATAGATAGGAACAGAGAGGAGGTCCTGCTGAAAGAGTTTCAGGAGATAGGCTCTAAATTAAAAAGCAGGACCTCAAGGGTAATAATCTGTGGATTCTTGCATGAGCGACATGCAAATTGGCAGAGAAGCAGACAGATCAGGAGAATTAACACGTGGCTAAAGGGCTAGTGTGGGAAAGAGAAGTTCCTTTTTATGGGACACTGGAACGAGTTCTGGGACAGGAAGGAGCTGTACCGATGGGACAGGCTCCACCTGAACCGGGATGGGACCTGTGTCCTAGCGGAAAGGGTAAATAGGGCGGTGGCAAAGGCTTTAAACTAGTAAGATGGGGGGGAGGGAGCTGCAAGAAACGTAACCAGCCTAATTATAAACAACACAGGAAAAGAGAGCATAGGAAAGAATAAAGTAAGGGAGGACATTGATGACAAAGGAACAAATAGAGTTATAGAACAGGAGTCTAAAAAGATGGTTAAACATAAAGTGAGAGGAAACCCTATTAAAAATGAGTTAAACTGTCTGTACAGCAATGCACACAGTGTCCGTAATAAAACAGGGGAGCTGGAGGCAATCGTGCGTTGTGAGAAATCAGACATAGTAGGGATTACTGAGACATGGCTATAGAAAAATCAGGACTGGGAATTAAACATTGCAGGGTATAACATATTTAGAAAAGATAGAGAGGGAAAACGGGGAGGTGGAGTAGCTGTACTTATTAGGGATAACATAATGGCAGTAGAAAAAAGTGACGCAGCTATCAGCAAGACAAAAATAGAATCCATATGGATAGAGATAAAAGATAATAAAGGATCAATCACACTAATAGGTGTCGTTTACAAACCACCAAGTAGTGGAAGGGAGGTGGAAGATGAAATATGCAGACAAACTAGGGAAATTAGTAAAAAACATAGAATAATAATCATGGGGGATGACAACTAGCCCGATATTAATTGGACAAAAGAGGTAGGTAAAGGCGATAAGGGAATGGAGTTCCGAAAATGTGAACAGGATTCTTTCTAACCCAATATGTAAAAAAGCCCAACAAGGGAGGATTCGCTATTGGATCTGGTAATGGGGAATGAACCAGAGCAGACAAGAGAAGTAAAAGTATGGGGACATATAGGCAATAGTGACCATAATATAATACACTTTAAGATGATAATTGAGAAGGACATAAGTATGACGAAAACCAGGGTAATAGATTAGAGAAAAGCAGATTTTGAGGGGCTGAGCAAAGAACTTGGGAAAATAAAATGGGCAACAATATTGGCAAACAACGATGTAGAACAGCAATGGGAAACATTTCAAACGGTGTTCAGCAGAGTGCAGGAACAATATATTCTGCTAAACGGAAAGAACAGACTAAACACTAATGAGACTCCATGGATGAATAAAGCCATAAGGGAGCAATTGAGGGTAAGGAAAGAGGCATACATTAAGTACATAGACAGCAGGGGAGTGCATGATAAGGGAGAATATGAAGAGATTAGGAGAGAAGTCAAAAAAACAATTAGGAAGGCAAGGAGGAACTATGAAATTAAATTATCAAGGAACATAAAACAAAATGGTAAAGTATTTTACAGGCACATCAATTAAAAAATGGAAGGTTGTGATGGGAATAGGGCCATTAAGGGATAGACAGGATAATACCATAAGTAATGATAGAGCGATGGCAGAAATATTAAATAATTATTTTGCTTCAGTATTTACCAGGGAGACAGAACAGGTGGACATGACATTGGATGATGAGATTAGTAATTAGATAAGTGCATTTAAAATAAAAAGGAATATATTAAATAAACTAATCAAACTCAAAGAGGATAAAACCCCTGGTCCGGATGGATTGCATCCATGCATTTTAAAAGAATCTAGGGAAGAGATAGCAGAGGCATTACTACACATATTTAATAATTCATTAGAAAATGGTGTAGTGCCAGAGGACTGGCAGATAGCTAATGTAATACTTATATTTAAGAAGGATGATAGAACATGTCCAGGGAATTATAGACCAGTCAGCTTAACATCAGTGGTAGGGAAAATAATGGAATCCCTACTAAAGGAGAAAATAGAAGAACGTCTAGAAACCAAAAATAAAATAATGAATAGTCAACATGGATCTTAAAAGGGAATGTCTTGCTTGACCAACCTCATTGAATTTTTTGAAGAGGTAACAGAGAGAGTAGATAATGATAATGCAGTAGATGTAATTTATCTAGATTTTCAAAAACCCTTCGATAAGGTACCCCATAATAGGCTGATGAACAAGGTGGAGTCAGGGGACAAGTAGCAGAATGGATAGCTAGCTGGCTTCAAGACAGAAAGCAGAGAATAGGGGTAAAAGGTAGCTATTCACAGTGGGTAGTGGTGTTCCACAAGGATCAATGCTGGGACCACTGTTGTTCACAATTAATATTAACGATTTAGACTTTGGAATCAAAAACACAATTTCTAAATTTGTGGATGACACCAAATTGGGGGGGTGGGGATAGTCAATACTGAGGAGGACTGCAACAAATTACAGGAGGACATTAATAAACTTGCAGAATGGGCATATAATTGGCAAATTAAGTTCAACACAGATAAATGTGAGCCTAGGTGGGGTAGAGGAACAAAGGGATCTCGGAGCACAAATACACAAATCACTAAAAGTTGCGACACAGGTTAGCAAGGCCATAAAAAAAAGCAAACCAAACACTAGGGTTTATTTCTAGAGGTATAGAATTGAAAAGTAGGGAAGTTATGCTAAACCTGTATCGAACCTTGGTTAGACCGCACTTAGAGTACTGCGTACAGTTCTGGTCGCCATATTATAAAAAGGATATAGAGACATGGGAGAGGGTGCAGAGAAGATTTACAAGGATGATATCAGAAATGTACGGGTATATATATCAGGAAAGGATGAACAGGCTGGGCCTCTTTTCTCTTGAAAAGAGAAGGCTGAGGGGTGACCTAATAAAGGTCTTTAAAATTATGAAAGCTTTTGATAGAGTGGATACAGAGAGAGCGTTTCCACTTGTGGGGAAGAGTATAACTAGAGGCCATCAATATAAGATAGTCACCAAGAAATCCAATAGGGAATTCAGAAGAAACTTCTTTACCCAGAGAGTGGTGAGAATGTGGAACTCGCTACCACAGGGAGTGGTTGAAGCGAATTGTATAGATGTATTTAAGGGGAGACTGGACAAGCATATGAAGGAGAAGGGAATAGAGGGTTATGCTGATAGATTTAGATGAGGAAAGACGGGAGGAGGCTCGAGTGGAGCATAAACGCCAGCATGGACTGGTTGGGCCGAATGGCCTGTTTCTGTGCCGTATATCCTATGTAATTTTAAACAGAGTAAAAAATGACACTATGAACTCCTAATAAGTGAATATAATGTTTTTTGAAGAACAGGGAATGACTGTACTTCTAAGGAGACACTGCCAGAACATTTCATCTGCACCACATTACAACAGTGACTCCACTTCAAAAGTACTTAATTGGCTGTAAAGTGCTTGAGACGTCTGGTGGTCGTGAAAGGCGCTATATAAGTCTTTCTTTCTTCTTTCTTTCTTTCTTTCTTTCACCAGCAGGCACTGAGCTCATCCTTTTCTTTCACATTGGTGCCTGCTCGCGCACACAGATTATTACATTTCTTAGCTAACTGTGTGTGACAAAAGAGGATAAGCTAAAAACTGTCCAGGGAGAGGAAGGAGGGAGCAAGGGCAGAAAGCTATGGTGGAACAATATGCTGCATAGAATTTGTAAAAAAAAAATATCAAATTCAACAGTGTATTTGGGTGCACGGAATCGGTAGGCATTCTCAGAGAACAAGTAAGGTATATTTAAGGAGTTTTAAATTATTTCAGGAGACCCAATTTCCAACCTTAAGATAAATGCTTTTAAAAATACAAAGTTGAGAGGGTAGGCAAATTCTGTTCCCGGTCTCCTGATAATGTGCATTGTAAATGGGCACTCGGAGGTACATGGCAACAGAACAAAGAGATCAACCTTTCTTACCCATTTAGGCCTTCCTCCTAATGCCAAAGCCTCGATCCGAATTTGAAGTGTAGGGAAATTGGCACGTGGACAAGGGTCTACGCCAACTTCCGCATGAAGTTGTGCCCACGCTTCGCTCCTCCCCAGGACACAGCTCCATAGCTGGAGCACTGGCCCCACCACTATCACCCACCCCTGGCAGCTCAGCGGACGACCCCTCAGCCCCAGTTCCAGCCTCAGACTCGCCAGCCTCCGTCTGGGCCAAATCCAGCCTCAGTTCAAGGCCCGACACAGGCTCTATGGCAACCATGCTGCAGCAGGCATCGAGCAAAGGGAGCCCGGCTATCAGCTGGGGTACACTGGTACATTAGAATCACCTCACCAGTTACTGCAGCTTCACGGAGTACAGGGAATGTGAAGTGGATTTTTTTAACTGCACATATTGCCACTCATGACAGTCACTCTTTATTCTCCAGAGGGCATGTGATCAATAGCAGTTTGATCAAAAGGCATTGAATATTTATAATGTAATAATAAATAACATAAATACAGCACAATTAATACTACTGTGGTCATTGCTCCGAGAGTCATAGAATCATAGAATGATACAGCACAGAAGGAGGCCATTCGGCCCATCGTGCCTGTGCCAACTCTTTGAAAGAGCTGTCCAATTAGACCCCCACCCCCGCTCTTTCCCCATAGCCCTGCAATATTTTCTCCTTCAAGTACTTATCCAATTCCCTTTTGAAAGTTACTACTGAATCAGATTCCACCATCCTTTCAGGCAGTGCATTCCAGATCATAACAACTCGCTGCCTAAACATTTTTTTTCCTCATGTCACCTCTGGTTCTTTTGCCAATTACCTTCAATCTGTGTCCTCTGGTTACCGACTGTCCTGCTACTGGAAGCAGTTTTAACTTGACCTTTTCTCTCTGTTTCTCCTAAGTTTCAAGTATCCTATCCTGAAGCCTCTGCCTCCCGCTACCTTGTTGAAATCAAGAATAATCTCCATATCTCTTACTCTAATTTATTCTTTACCAGGCCGTCAGAGCGGTGGATCTCCTTCCTCTCACAGTCCAGTCATTGCTTCCTCTCACAACCTTTTGGATGGGACGTTAAACCGAGTCTGCCCTCTCAGGTGGATGTAAAAGATCCCGTGGCATTATTTGAAGAAGAGCAGGGGAGTTATCCCCGGTGTCTTGGCCAACATCTATCCCTCAACCAATGCCTAAAAACAGATGATCCGGTCATTATCTCATTGCTGTTTGTGGGAGTTTGCTGTGCGGAAAATGATGGCTGCGTTTCCTGCATTACTTCAGAAAGTACTTCATTGGTTGTAAAGCGCTTTGGGGCACCCCAAGGTCGTGAAAGTCTTTCTTCAAGCTTTTAAAACGTAAGTTTCCATCGGCACTGTTTCTCGATTGACCCCATGTTCACTCCTGCTCTTTTCAACTTCGACGCTGGCTTTGGTTTCTCAATGGGTCCCCAATAATGAAAAAAATCTACAGTACCTCCCCCGTAAATATCACATAAAAAAAACCCACTGCTTTATAATTTCTCCTCTGCAAAAATCGGAAATTCAACTTTTTCCACTAACAAAGCAGCCTGTCTAAAGACTCGAGTCTCTCAGCTGAAAAGACTCCCCACAGCTTGCATCTGTCAGTCTCGTAGCCTTTGCAGTGCTTTTTAATTATGCTGGAGCACTGGAATCGGAATCCGGGACCAGGAAGGATGTTGATTGCCACTTAACACGGTGAGATCCACGCAACCATTGACCTGCAACAGGTCAACCCAGCTAATCCGTTCCAGCGCAGTGAGGCTTCATGGTGGTTATGAGTATTGGCGTGTTCGCAACAGGTGGCATAGTGGTTAGCACTGTTGCCTCACAGCGCCAGAGACCCGGGTTCGAATCCGGCCTCGGGTGACTGTCTGGTGGAGTTTGCACATTCTCCCCGTGTTTGCGTGGGTTTCCTCCGGGTGCTCCGGTTTCCTCCCACAGTCCAAAGATGTGCGGGTTAGGTTGATTAGCTATGATAAAAAATTGACCCTTAGTGTTAGGGGGATTAAATATGTGGGGTTACGGGGATAGGGTGGGATATGTGTTGGTGTAGGGGTTACGGGGATCGGGTGAGATATGTGTCGGTGCAGGCTCGATGGGCCGAAATGGCCTCTATCTGCACTGTGGGGTTTCTGTGATTCTGTGAGGTGCTTCGAGAGTGATGTACAATTTTTGTGTCTACTTCATCAGGTTGTATTGCCAGTTTTCTCCCCTTCAACCTACATCACTAAAAACATAGAAACATAGAAACATAGAAGATAGGCCATTTGGCCGCTCGAGCCTGCTCTGCCATTCAATGAGATCATGGCTGATCATCCAAATTCAGTACCCGGTCCCAGCCTTCTCCCCATATCCCTTGATCCCTTTAGCGTTAAGAAATTTATCTAACTCCTTCTTGAATATATTTAATGAATTGGCCTCAACTGCCTTCTGTGGTAGAGAATTCCACAGGTTCACCACTCTCTGGGTGAAGAAATTCCTCCTCATCTCTGTCCTAAATGGCTTATCCCTTATCTTTAGACTGTGACCCCTGGTTCTGGACTTCCCCGCCATTGGGAACACCCTTCCTGCATCTAGCCTGTCTAGTCCTGTTAGAATTTTATAAGTTTCAATGAGATCCCCTCTCATTCTTCTAAACTCCAGTGAGTATAAACCCAATCGACACAATCTCTCCTCATAAGTCATTCCTGCCATCCCAGGTATCAGTCTGGTGAATCTTCGCTGCACTCCCTCCATGGCAAGAACATCCTTCCTCAGATAGGGCGACCAAAACTGCACACAATACTCAAGGTGTGGTCTCACCAAGGCTTTGTACAACTGCAGCAAGACATCCTTGTTCCTGTACTCGAATCCTCTCACTATGAAGGCCAACATACCATTTGCCTTCTTAACCGCCTGCTGCACCTGCATGCTTACCTTCAGCGACTGGTGCACAAGGACACCCAGGTCTCGTTGCACTTCCCCTTCTCCCAATCTATTGCCATTCAGATAATAATCTGCCTTCCTGGACTATCTGGTCATAATCAACTTGCTGTTTGTGGGAGCTTGCTGTGCACAAATTGTCGGCCGCGTTCACTACATCACAACAGTGACCACACTTCAAAACGTACTTCATTGGCTGTGAAGCGTTTTGGGACATCCTGAGCTTGTGAAAGGCTCGTGCAAGTTCTTTCTTTCTTTTCTTCTTTCCTAGAGGCGCTGACTATTGCTGGACGCCTCACGCAAAAAAGGCCGCCCGTCACGAGTGGAACATTTGCAGGAATAGGTGGAAAGAGCAGGGGGAGTGGGACTAGCGTGACAGCTCCTACAGAGAGCTGGCACAGGCACGATGGGCCAAGTGGCCTCCCTTCTGTGCTGCATCATTCTAGAAGTCTATGTGTGAGACCAGAATGTGAGAATTGGAAGGTCACGACAGTGCAGGAAGCAATTGGGCCCAATCCTGTCTCGAGCAAACGTCCCAACATGCGTATTCTCCAAAAAAAAGTCACTGGACAGTGATTAGGAACAGGAACCCGAGATAATTTTTCCTTTCTCTAACCCAGGGGCACTGAAGCTAACTGTAGCACCCTGCTAGCTGGCTAATTTAGGCAATGGCCACCATCAGACTGATACCTGGGATGGCAGGAATGATGTATGAGGAGAGATTGGGTCGATTGGGCTTATACTCGCTGGAGTTTAGAAGAATGAGAGGGGATCTCATTGAAACTTATAAAATTCTAACAGGACTAGACAGACTAGATGCAGGAAGGATGTTCCCGATGGCGGGGGAGTCCAGAACCAGGGGTTACAGTCTAAGGATAAGGGGTAAGCCATTTAGGACTGAGATGAGGAGGAATTTCTTCACCCAGAGAGTGGTGAACCTGTGGAATTCTCTACCACAGAAGGCAGTTGAGGCCAATTCATTAAATATATTCAAGAAGGAGTTGGATATATTTCTTAAGGCTAAAGCGATCAAGGGATGTGGGGAGAAGGCAGGGACAGGGTACTGAGTTTGGATGATCAGCCATGATCTCATTAAATGGCGGAGCAGGCTCGAGGGGCCAAATGGCCTACTCCTGCTCCTATCTTCTATTCGGATCTGGTGCCCCCTGATTGGCATGGCTTAACGTTACATCAACTCATTGTGCCATTAAGGGAGCCTGGATGCAGTTCCATTATGTAGTGCATGTGATTGCATGATATGAAGTGTATGCACACAAACTCTGAAGTGCTGGGTAGAAATTAGTGTGCGTCCCACCCGTATTTCGGGGCGCAACGTATATCAATTTAGCAGTGGGACGGCCTGCGTCCATTCCATGCAGGCATCGGTCCCATTGTGCCAATCTTCCTGGGAGGACGCCTAAAACAGGAGTCAGGCCCCCCTTGAATATGAAAATTAAGAGCCTAACGCCCGTTAAAAGACCCCTTTGACAAATTGGGCACCTCATAAGTGGGGAGGGGGTCGAACTTGACCTGCTCAGGATTCTTCAGTGGCCCACATGGCCACCAACCAAAGGTAAGTTTCTGATTTTAGTGGAGCCAGGAAGAACAGGCGTGCCCTCTGACTCCACAGGAGCCACGATTGACCACAACCGCACCCCCCACCCCCACCCCCCCTCCGTAGCCCGCTCTGAACCTGTTCCCAGGGCTTGCCTGAGGGCCGCTGTTGGCGAGGCAGGTGGCCTGAAATTAGCGTCACCCTTCATTATTCGGATGAGGCACCAGGACCAATTCCTACGGATCCTCGGGCCTCTTGCTTTGGGTGCGCGCTGCCCCCAGAAACAGGCCCAGGCTTACTTCGACCCCTGTGTTCCTAATGTACCCTCATTAGGTGTATCTGTAACAGGACCTGAAGCTACGAGATCAAAGGGAAAGAAACTCACAGATCTACTCCTTCAGCCCAACAAGCTATCCTGGCAGCCTTGACACATGCACTCTCCTTTTACAAAGCCGCATTAACACAGTTGAAATAACATGATGACTGGGAGGATGAGCATGTCCACTGACCTCAAATCCGTTTCTTCGCACGTCTGGGCTCAATAATTACTCTCAGCCAACGCAACAAGTACATTCACTAACATTCACCATCCCACAAACATTTTATGCCCCCCAGACAAAAAATTAGAAGATCCCTCGATCGCTCAGTTGGTAATTATGTCACTTGGTGCCCTGCAGAACAAAAAGATTCCAGGTTCGCTGCCTTGTTTGTACCTGATTGACTGATCTCAGCTAAAGTCAAAAGTAGGGGTGCTGCAATTGATCTCAATATCCTGGCTCAGTGGGTAGTGCTCTCGCCTTTGCGTCAGAATGTCGTGGGCTGAAAATTCAGTAGGGTTAGCGCCCATTTTGCGGCGCTAGAGGGCCTAGCGCCGCAATGATAGCCGTTTCTGAAATTCACTTCGGCGCTGCCATCGGCGTTAGCCGGTTGCGCTGCGCCGGCACTGATGACGTCATCGGTGTGCGCAGCGTCCCGGTTGCCGTGGCAACGCGCCCGAACGCCGAAATTCAGTTGCGGCCGCCTCGCCCGTGGCAGCCGCAACTAAGACTCTGGCAACCGAGTCTTACACAAGTTAGCGCCGGCGCATTAAGGTCGCGCGGCGGCCGGCCGCTTTCCCGCCGGCCGCCTGCCCGCACCTCCCTCCCCGGACTCCTCCACCCCCCCCCCGCGGAACAGATGCATCTGGCCTGCAAGCCCGGCACTTGTCCGAGGTGCCGGGCTCATTTTTGAAAAAATCAAACGGCCAGCGATCGGGTGAAGGCAGCGCCTCCTTAACGGGAGGAGGAGGCCTGCACTTCCCCAGCCTGCCGCACCGCATCGGGTGCCGCAGCGCCGGATTAGCGCCGCAATGCGGCACTCAGCGCCCATTGGGAGGCACTCACGCCCGCCAGTAGCGCCGGCAGCCGTCTGGGCGCGGCGCTACTGAATTTTTGGCGCGCGCAAGGGAATTAGCGCCGGCACTAAATTTCCGGCGCTAAAGCCCTGGCGCGGCGTCAACTCAATTTCTAGGCCCGTGGGTTTAAGTCCCACTCCAGAGACTTGAGCACAAAAATCTAGGCTGACACTCCCAGTGCTGTACTGAGGGAGTGCTGCACTGTCGGAGGTGCCGTCTTTCGGATGAGACGGTAAACCGAGGCCCCGTCTGCTCTCTCAGGTGGACGTAAAACATCCCATAACACTATTTCGATGGAGCGCAGGAGAGTTATCCCCCCACACAACTGCTACGAAAAGATGTGTCAAAATAATAGCCAGCAGGGCGGGTGCTAAAGAATTAAACAGTGCCCCCGGTGGGTCCCTTTGTAAAACGGGGTTCCCTTTAAATATTTAAATGAGAACGCATTACCACTTCAAACCTTTGTCAACCTGGTAATCCTGGTCTTATCAGGTGTACCTGATAAGGCCTGGACTTGGTTGCCGACGGAAGTGTTGGAAGTGGAGACACTCAGGCCGAGAAATTCAGTTGGGTGCCGTTTGGGGCGCCAAGCTCGCCTGGGCGCCGGAATTACCGCTGCGAGCGGAGCCACTTGCGCCATCCCGATATTCAGTTTCTGCGCCCCAAACGGAAGCGGGCCGCTACTCGAGGCTCCCCGCGCCCCGCTTGGGGCGCTCACCCTGAATATCGCCGCGCTAAGGGCCACAGCGCCACATGCTGCGGCACGGCACGCTGCGGTACTGCAGGCCTTCCTCCCACTGTTAAGGGGGAGGTGCCTGCAACAGCGCGATCCCCGCTCGCGAGTGCCGGCAAATGAGCCCAGCACCAAGGAGAAGTGCCGGGCCCTCGGGAAACAGCCGGCAATGCCGTGGGGGGGGGGGTTTAGGAGGCCGGGGACGGAGGTGCTGGCAGGCGGCCGCCGAAAAAGCAGCCGCCCCGCACCTCCACCTTAACTTGCGCCACTACCGCCACAGGTAGGCCCTGTGAACCGGTCGCGATTTGCGACCGGCGTTAAAGAGGCGGGCGTGACCAAATATGGTGATCGGGGCGGGAGCGGGGCGCTGCGCACACCGATGATGTCATCGGTGGCGGTGCAACGCTACAGGCTAACGCCGCCATTAGCGGTCCGCTAAATATCGCGGGAGGTGTGGCCAGTGGCGCTAAAGCCACTGAGTGCCCTCTTTGGGCGCTAACTGGTGGCGCAGCCCACTGAATTTCTAGGCTTCAATGTTTTCAAGGGGAGACTGGATAGGCACTTGAGGGAAATAAACTTGCAGGGCTACGGGGATAGAGCGGGGGAATGGGACTGACTGGATTGTTCTACAGAGAGCCGGCACGGACGCAATGGGCTGAATGGCCTCCTTCTGCGCCGTATGACTCTATGACTCTATACCCATCTTTCGGATGAGACGTTAAACCACAGCCCCTTCTGCTCTCTCTGGTGGATGCAAAAGATTCCCTGGTACTATTTAGAACATAAGAAATAGGAGTAGGAGTCGGCCATTTGGCCCCTCAAGCATGTTCTGCTATTCAATGAGATCATGGCTGATCTTCTACCTCAACTCCACCTTCCCGCACAATCCCCATATCCCTTGATTCCCTTAATATCCAAAAATCTATCGATCTCTGTCTTGAATATACTCAACGACTGAGCCTCCTCAGCCCTCTGGGGTAGAGAATTCCAAAGGTTCACCATCCTCTGAGTGAAAAAATTTCTCCTCATCTCAGTCCTAAATGGCCGACCCCTTATTCTGAGACTGTGATCACTGGTTCTAGACTCTCCAGCCAGGAGAAACATCTTCGCTGCGTCTACTCTGTCAAGCCCTGTAAGAATTTTGTATGCTTCAATGAGATCATCTCTCATTCTTCTGAACTCTAGAGAATGTAGGCCTAGTCTACTCAATCTCTCCTCATAGGACAATTCCCCCATCCCATGAACCAGTCTGGTGAACCTTCGTTGTACTCCCTCTATGGCAAGTATATCCTTCCTTAGGTAAAACTGTACATAGTACTCCAGGTGTGGCCTCACCAGGGCCCTATATAATTGCAGTAAGAAGAGCAGGGGAGTTATCCCCGGTGTCCTGGCCAATATCTATCCTCCAATTAACATCACTAAAACAGATTATTTTGTCACTAACACGTTGCTGTTTGTGGGAGCTTGTTGTGTGCAAATTGGCTGCCGTCTTTGCTACATTGCAACAGTGACTACACTTCAAAAGCACTTCATTGGCTGTAAAGCGCTTTGGGACGTCCTGATGTTGTGAAAGGCGCTATATAATGGCAGCACGGTGGCATAGTGGTTAGCACTGTTGCCTCACAGCGCCAGGGACCCGGGTTCGAATCTGGCCTCGGGTGACTGTCTGTGTGGAGTTTGCACATTCTCCCCGTGTTTGCGTGGGTTTCCTCCGGGTGCTCCGGTTTCCTCCCACAGTCCAAAGATGTGCGGGTTAGGTTGATTGGCTATGATAAATTGACCCTTAGTGTTAGGGGGATTAAATACGTGGGGTTACTGGGATACGTGTTGGTGTAGGGGTTACGGGGATCGGGTGGGATATGTGTCGGTGCAGGCTCGATGGGCCGAAATGGCCTCTATCTGCACTGTGGGGTTTCTGTGATTTCTGTGAAGTCTGTCTTTCTTTGGGCTAAAATGAGGGGCAGGTGGCGTGGGGTAATGAGCCAAAGCTTCTTCTCTTGACTGTTCTCTTGTAGTATCTTGCTGGAAAGTGCCTGCTTATGGATGTTGGGGAGGACAGGATTGTGTGTAGCTGCGATGCCATCTTCCCCTCCAATTGAATAGCATATGGGCGCTGTCTGAACTCATATGTGAGCAATGACCACCTGGGGCAAGAGACCTAGGGGTGGAATCACGTCCCAGCATGGAGAGAAGGGGAGGAAATTAGAGAAAAATAAATCATAGCAGGATGTTAAAGTTGGTTATTATTTTTAACCACTTCAATTTTCAAAGGGGGCCCTGATGTCAAGAATCCCTCTCCTCGAGAGGCTTACTGCATTGTGTTAAATTTTGCGAACTATCATAGGCAGGTACAGAGATCAGATGTCTGAGTGCCCGTGGGAGCTGTATACACGTCAGGTTTATGTGAGAAAAGACTGACAAGAAAACAGTACCTTCTGCTTTGGTATCATTGCAATTGACCTTTTTTCCATTTTATCCTTCCCTGCTTCAGTCATTCGGTCTTGGAACGCAGAGTTACATTTAGCGCGCCTTGGAATCATCGTACAATAGATTTATTATTTCTGGTACAAAAGAGAGAAGCTGAAAATATATTTTTTTTATAAAGGCCAGCCAACGCCAGCCAGACTGCAGCTTTCTGCCATTTATATTTGCAGATGAAGCACTTAAGGAATTGAGTGGGAGATTTACAATTCTACTTAAAAAATAGACTTGCATTTCTATAGCGCCTTTCACGACCTCACGACATCCCACAATGCTTTACAGCCAATGAAGTGTTTCTGAAGTGTAGTCGCCGTGGTAATGTAGGAAACGCGGCAGCCAATTCGCATCAAGCAAGATCCCACAAAACCGCAATGTGTTAATGACCAAATAATGGCCCGGATATTGCGCTCGGAGGCTTCCCACGGGCGGAAGCCCCTTGACCTGCAAAAAAAGAACCGCGCCGGCCTTAATGCTCTGGGCCCGCGTAATCTTCCGTTGTAATCCTGAGGACACTCCTGGGCAGCGTATGACGCCACGCCACCCAGGAGCGCAGCGTGGGCGGAGCCTAGGGCTTCGTGCGTAGGGGAGATCCGCCCTCAAAAGTTATATTTGCATAGGCCACGCCCCCAATTTTTTTCAATTCTTCAGAAGCATTGGCAACTGAAAGTAGCTGCAAAACTCAATGGTAGGTTGTCTCTTTATAGTTTGCTGAATCTTTTGTAAACTTTTAGAAACTTTTAAAGACTTTTACATGGATTTGAAGAATCTTAACATAGAAACATAGAAGATAGGAGCAGGAGTAGGCCATTCGGCCCCTCGAGCCTGCTCCGCCATTTAATGAGATCATGGCTGATCATCCAAATTCAGCACCCTGTCCCTGCTTTCTCCCCATATCCCTTGATCCCTTTAGCCTTAAGAAATATATCTAACTCCTTCTTGAATATATTTAATGAATTGGCCTCAACTGCCTTTTGTGGTAAAGAATTCCACAGGTTCACCACACCCTGGGTGAAGTAATTCCTCCTCATTTCTGTCCTAAATGGCTTACCCCTTATCCTTAGACTGTGACCCCTGGTTCTGGACTCCCCCGCCATATAGTTTTAAAGAGATGTGAAGCAATTTCAAGCATTTTAAAAGCCCTGAAAACATTTCTTCATTTATTTTAATTAATCAGCAAAGTGAAATGGAAAGACTGAGCACAATTCGCATGATTAAGAGAGCTCAGAATTTCAGTGACGATTACATCAGCACACTCCTCAACGAGGTGGAGGCGAAGCGCCTGCGGATCATTGGGAATGAAAAGTCCAGGGCGCCTGCTGCGCAAAGGACAGATGACAGCTTGGTCAGAAGTTGCCCAGGCTGTCAGCGCGAACTCCACCATTCCACGGACAGCGGGACAATGCCATTACTTTGACTCCCGCAGAACCGCCCTTACCTGCTCCCAGCGCAGAAACAGTGCGGGCCCACGAGACAGCAGCTCCGCCAGTCCTGATGCAAGCAAACGTTGCCTTTCAGCAGCAGCGGCAGCAACCTTGTCACGAGGCAATTGCTGAAGGGCAAGAGATGGCACACAGGGGCCTTTCAATTGGCAGCAGAGGGATCCCGTTGATGTGCCTCAATAAATCCGAGACTCGATGTTAGCGAAACAAAACAAGGCTTTTATTGACTTAGAAGGTAACACACAGAGGAGAATGTATCTTCCATCCAGAGGTCTGCCGTACTGGATGTGCTGCAGGCTGGGCCAGCTTACATAGGAGCCAGGTATGGGCGGAGCCCTACACACAGTACAATACAATGGAAATGAAACTGAAACCAACCACAGTCACAGGCAGAGAAATACTGATGAGTGATGAATGGAATATTTCATCACATTCACCCCTTCTATAGATTTAGTCTGTTCGGGGGTTTGATAGTCCTCTGCGACCGACGTGGCTGTTGTGGTGCCGTGGGTGTCGGCTGGGTGTCCCCGGTGGCCTCCTGGGTCTCTGCCGGGGGTGCCACCAGGGTTGTTGAAGGGGTAGTTGGTGGGGGTACCGTTGGTCGATGTTCTTCCGGGGGTGATGAAAGAGTAGTGGGTGGGTAAGAGTTGCTGTGGTCGTTGTTGCTGCTGTTGTCGTGGTTGTTGTCGTTACCGGCTGGGGCGACGTCTTTTATGGACACGGTGTCCTCCCTTCCGTCGGCGTGCCGGACATATGCATATTGGGGGTTGGCGTGGAGTAGGTGCACTGACTCCACGAGAGGGTCCGTCTTGTGGCCCCTCACATGCCTTCGCACGAATACCGGACCTGGGGTGGAGAGCCATGACGGCATGGATACGCCTGAGGTGGATTTCCGGGGAAAGACAAACATTCGCTCATGAGGCGTGGCATTAGTGGCAGTACACAATAGCGACCGTATCGAATGGAGCACATCTGGGAGGACTTCCTGCCAGCGGGAGATAGGGAGGCCTTTGGTCCTTAGAGCTAGAGTGACTGCTTTCCATACTGTCCCGTTCTCTCGCTCCACTTGACCGTTACCCTGGGGGTTGTAGCTGGTGGTACGGCTTGTGGCGATCCCCCTGGACAGCATGTACTGGCGTAGCTCTTCACTCATGAAGGACGCCCCCCTATCCGTATGGATGTAGCTCGGCATACCGAACAGGCAGAACAGGCTGTTGAGGCATTTAATGACCGTGGCGCTGGTCATGTCTGGGCAGGGGAAGGCGAATGGGAACCGGGAGTATTCGTCCACAATGTTCAGGAAGTAAACATTGCGGTCGACGGACGGGAGGGGGCCCTTGAAATCTAAGCTGAGCCGCTCAAAGGGCCGTGTAGCTTTGATTAAGTGGGCTCTATCTGGGCAGTAGAACCGAGGCTTGCACTCAGCGCAAGTGCGACAGTTCCTGGTCAGGGACCGAACTTCCTCAATCGAGTAGGGTAAGTTGCGGGACTTTATGAAGTGGAACAGCCGCGTGACCCCTGGGTGGCAGAGGTCATTGTGAAGGGTCTGTAGCCGATCCCCGGTGGCGCTGGCACACATCCCTCGTGAGAGGGCGTCGGGGGATTCGTTAAGGGCCCCTGGCCGGTAAATTATGTCATAATCCAAGGTGGAGAGCTCGATCTGCCACCTAAGAATCTTATCATTTTTAATCTTCCCCCTCTGTTTATTATTGAACATAAACGCTACCGACCGCTGGTCGGTAAGTAGGGTGAAGCGTTTGCCGGCTAGGTAGTGGCGCCAGTGGCACACTGCCTCCACGATGGCTTGGGCCTCCTTTTCTACGGAGGAGTGTCTGATCTCGGGCCCTTGGAGGGTCCTCGAGAAGAAAGCTACGGGCCGCCCCGCCTGGTTGAGGGTGGCAGCCAAGGCAAAGTCAGACGCATCACTTTCCACTTGAAAGGGAGTGTTCTCGTCCACTGCCTGTAGCGTGGCCCGCTCAATATCCTGCTTAATGCTTTTGAAGGCGGCATGGGCCTCAGCAGAGAGCGGAAAAGAGGATGCTTTCAAGAGGGGGCGGGCTTTGTCGGAGTAGTTGGGGACCCATTGGGAATAATAAGAAAATAACCCCAGGCACCTTTTCAGGGCTTTGGGAGTGTTGGGCAGGGGCAGCTCCCGTAGGGGGCGCAATCGGTCGGGGTCTGGTCCGATTTCCCCATTCTCCACCACGCTGCCTAGTATGCAGAGGTGTTGTAAACGCACTTGTCCTCGTTGTAGGTGAGGTTGAGTTTTTGTGCGGTTTTCAGGAACCTCTCGAGGTTCGAGTCGTGATCCTGCTGGTTGTGACTGCCGATGGTGACGTTGTCGAGGTAGGGGAAGGTTGCCTGCAAGTGGTGGTCATCGACCATGCGGTCAATCTCCCTCTGGAAGACCGAGACCCCATTCGTCACCCCAAAGGGGACTCTGAGGAATTGGTAGAGGCGTCCGTTCGCCTCGAAGGCGGTGTACGGGCGGTCCTCTGGTCTGATAGGGAGCTGGTGGTACGCTGGCTTGAGGTCGATGGTGGAGAACACCCGGTATTGGGCGATTTGGTTCACCATTTCTGATATGCGGGGTAGCGGGTAGGCGTCTAGTTGGGTGTACCTGTTGATCGTTTGGCTATAGTCGATCACCATCCGTTTCTTCTCGCTACCCCTTACCACCACCACTTGGGCGCGCCACGGGCTATTGCTGCGTTCAATAATGCGCTCTTTCAGGAGCCTGTCTACCTCGGTCGCGATAAACCGCCTGTCCTCCCAGCTGTACCTCCTGCTTTTGGTCGCTATTGGCCGGCAGTTAGGGGTAAGGTTCGCGAATAGCGAAGGCGGCTTTACCTTCAGGGTAGCCAGACCGCACACTGTGAGGGGCGGCTGGGACCCACCGTAATTGAGCGTGATGCTTTGGTGGTAGCACTGGAAATCCAGGCCCAAGATCACGCTCGCACATAGATAAAATTGATGTGCCTCAATAAATCCGAGACTCGATGTTAGCGAAACAAAACAAGGCTTTTATTGACTTAGAAGGTAACACACAGAGGAGAATATATCTTCCATCCAGAGGTCTGCCGTACTGGATGTGCTGCAGGCTGGGCCAGCTTACATAGGAGCCAGGTATGGGCGGAGCCCTACACACAGTACAATACAATGGAAATGAAACTGAAACCAACCACAGTCACAGGCAGAGAAATACTGATGAGTGATGAATGGAATATTTCATCACACCGGTCACGGGGAAGGGGAAAGCGCAGGAGACGGTAGGTGGTCACCTTTTGCACAATCCACCTCCTTTGATCCTCAGGCACAGATGCGAGGGGGCAAATAGTTCAATTCTTTAATGTTTCGTTTTATTTAAATGTTAAATGTTGTCGTTGCTTTTTTTATTGAAATATCTATTTGTGACTGAAAGTGTATGTAACCGTTTCGTTTAAAAAGTACAGCCTCTCGTCACTGAGAAAAATTTCAACATTTTTATTTGCAAAAATTTTTTAAATTACAGCTGTTTGAAAATTAGAAAATAGCTAGTTTCCATCTTGAATATCTTTATTGCACTAAGAAACCAAAAAAGTCACTTTAAACTGTTTACAAATTTTATTCAAAAAAATTATAGCCCAGATATTCGGGTCTCCACGGGTGAGTACGCACGGGGTACTCACCCGTAGGCCCAATGGAAGTGCCGGTTTCCTGCATGCACTGCGCATGCGCGGGAAACCGGCACTTCCGTTCCCCTGAACGAAGGGGTTCAGAGGTCGAACGCATGCGTGAGAGAGGCTGCGCATGCGCGTCGAACTTAGGTTTTTATTGCAGGTTTTCCCGGGAGGGTAAGTCTGCAGAAGTTACACATTTAAAAAGCAGGTGTAAGGCCTGCTTTTTATCAGGTAAGTGGTGAATTAATTAAAATTAAAACATTTTTTTCACAGGTTTATTATTTTTAAATACTTTAAAGCAAGGTAAGTTTATTAGAAAATAAAATTATTTTTTTCAAAAATTTAAATTATTGTTTAAAATAATTATTTCATGTAATTTATAGTTTATTTTAAAAATGTGATGTTTTTTAAAATGTATTTGAAGATTTAGTGATGTTTTGGGGCCCGTAGTATTTCTAAGTTTTGACAGCTCTTCCTGTCAATTTTATGAATGGAGCATTCCTTGCTCCGATTGGCTCCCCATGGCCCACGTGATCCCAGGGGCCGCATCGAACTAACTGCGCCCCTGGTATACGCAAGCACTGCGTGCCGGCAGCTGGAGCAGGCCCAGGATCGAAATTCCACGGGAGCTCACAGCTCAACGGCCAGCGCGCAAGGTAAGTGCAGGTCGGGGGCTTGCACCCGCGGGAAGCCCCCGACCCGAATTTCTGGGCCATTAATGTTTGCAAATGTTTGAAAAGTAGAAAATAGCTAGTTAACATTTAAAAGTTAAAAACTAAGAACATCAAAACTGAACCTCAAAAGTCTTTGATGCTGCAATAAAAGTTCACTGTTTCACTTTAAATTGTGTCTGTTCCTTTCTTTGCCTTGCTGGGGGACGGGGAGGTACAAGGCGACAATCATCGCCTCGTGAAGGTGTTGGCTACTAGCAGTTCCCGAGCAGCCTTACTTTCGGCAGCACTTGGCTTCTTTCCATCAGGCCTGGCCACAGGCACATTGGCATCGCCCATGTCCTCCATTTCAGCAGGGAGCTCCTCTGCAGGCTTAAGGGTCAGTCCTTCCCGCAGGGCAAAGTTATGCAAAGCACAACAGGCCACCATAATCCTTGCCACTTTCAGAGGAGAATACTGCAAGGTCCCCCCTTCACCCAGAGAGCGGTGAACCTGTGGAATTCTCTACCACAGAAGGCAGTTGAGGCCAACTTATTAAATATATTCAAGAAGGAGTTAGATATATTTCATAAGGCTAAAGGGATCAAGGGATATGGGGAGAAAGCAGGGACAGGGTACTGAATTTGGATGATCAGCCATGATCGCATTAAATGGTGGAACAGGCTCGAGGGGCCGAATGGCCTACTCCTGCTCCTATCTTCTATGTTTCTATGACCTGTCAAGGCATCGGAAGCGTGATTTCAGAACCCCGATTGTCCTCTCCACCACTTGCCATGTGAACACGTGTGCCTGGTTGTATCTCTCCTGAGCCTCATTATTGGTCTTGTGGTAGGGAATCAGCCATGGTCTTAGTGGGTAGCCCTTGTCGCCCAATATCCATGCGGATCCTGGAGGCAATGTGCTGAGGGTGCCATATAAGTCCGAATTATGGAGGACGAAGAAGTCATGAGCAGTTCCCCAATGATCTGCATTCACGTTTAGGATCCTGAGGTGCACATCACAGACTATCATGACATTCAATGAATGAAACCCCTTCCTGTTGATGTATGTCACAGTGGTGCCTTCAATGCAACATGGGTTCCATCGACAGCCCCAATCACTTTGGGGAATCCAGCAATGCTATAAAGTGCAAGGTTCCTCTCCGTTTGATGGCGAGTGGACAAGTCAAAGTCTATGAAATCTGAAGCCCCATGGAAAATGGCATCTGTGACCTGGTGAATGCAGGCCAATGCAGCACTCTGGGAGATGTTGGTAATGTCACCGGTACCTGCCTGAAATGACCCACTTGCAAAGAAGTTCAATGTTGTGTGACATGAATCAGTCATTCATGAAAGAAAGACTTATGAAATAATACTGAGCAGCCTACGGGTGGCGATGTCCAGGGAAAGTATAAATACTCGGGCACGGGCCCAGCTCGTGCAGGACATTCTTAACAGGAACTAGTGAAGGACACAACTAGACCTCCATGTTGTAAAACAGTTGATTAAAGCTTTGTTTAACGCTTAGACCAAGTGCCTAGTAGTTTTCTTATGTCACTGTGGTTACCTTCATGTTCACTGACAAGGCAGTGCGGGTCTTCGAGCGTGTTTGAAGGTCCTCCTTCAACATGTCACATAGTTGGCCGATTGCCTCTTTACTAAAGTACAGCCTCCTCACACACAACTCCTCCAACAGCATCTCAAATGACAGCCTCTCCCTGTACACACTCTGGGGTGGGTAGTAGTTCCTCCTGATCAGGAGGCGGTGATGGTTCCTCAGTCTTCTTTGTTGTTCCCTGGCATTTCCAATTCTCTGATGCACAATCGCACCGAGGATCAGGGCAACATCGTCAAAGGGCATGTTTCTCCCTCACAGGCTTCCTCTTTAAACAGATGAAGTACTTGTAAGGAAAAAATGGAAAGAGTTGTAAAAGTAATTTTAATAAAGTGAGTGGCTAGAAAATCACGTCGGGCTATGGTGGGAAACGTGCGGTATCGGATTGGGAACACGTCATACCCGCCAATTGGTATGTTGGCCTTCGTAGCGAGAGGATTCGAGTACAGGAACAAGGCTGTCTTGCTGCAGTTGTACAGGGCCTTGGTGAAACCACACCTTGAGTATTGTGTGCAGTTTTGGTCGCCTTATCTGAGGAAGGATGTTCTTGCCATGGAGGGAGTGCAGCGAAGATTCACCAGACTGATATCTGGGATGGCAGGAATGACGTATGAGGAGAGATTGGGTCGATTGGACTTAGACTCACTGGAGTTTAGAAGAATGAGAGGGGATCTCATTGAAACTTATTAAATTCTAACAGGACTAGACAGACTAGATGTAGGAAGGATGTTCCCGATGGTGGGGGAGTCCAGAACCAGGGGTCACAGTCTAAGGATAAGGGGTAAGCCATTTAGGACTGAGATGTGGAGGAATTTCTTCACCCAGAGAGTGGTGAACCTGTGGAATTCTCTACCACAGAAGGCAGTTGAGGCCAATTCATTAAATATATTCAAGAAGGAGTTAGATATATTTCTTAAGGCTAAAGGGATCAAGGGATATGGGGAGAAGGCAGGGACAGGGTACTGAATTTGGATGATCAGCCATGATCTCATTGAATGGTGGAGCATGCTCGAGGGGCCGAATGGCCTACTCCTGCTCCTATCTTCTATGTTTCTATGTAATATCACGGCCCGAGATGATTTTCTAAGAACTTTAACATTTTCACAAAGTCATACATACAATTTTTAAAGGGCATGGAAAAGTTAACATATAACTAATTGAAATTTTCTGTCATAATTTTTTAAAACTTTAGTAAATGTTAAATAATTCATTTTTAAACAGTCATTTTCACATTTAAGAAAATGAAATCTAATTCAATTAGGCCTTGCACACAGCAAGAGTTGCTCTTTATAACTACGTTACTCAAAACAAGATCCAAAACCGTTTTTAACAAATTAAAGTTGATAAAAACTTACCTCAGGCTTTCTGCAAAGAACTTTGCTCACTTTCACTATTAAAAATGTTCAGTTTCCAAGCCCACTGCTGAAAGAGTTCTTCTTGCTGGAGCTTCTCCCGGTAAAATGCAGGCTGTACGCTGGCTTTTACTGGGCGCAGCTGCTTCGCACGTACCTGGACTGAAGCATTTGAGAAAAAAACAGAACTTTTAGCCGGCAGCGCTGCCTATCCTGCACATGCGTTTGATCTGTCAAGCCCTTTCTTGACAGATCGGAAATGCCGGTTTCCAGCGCATGTGCAGTGCATGCCTGAAACCGGCATTTCCGATGTCCCTACGGGTGAGTACACAGCACGTACACACACCCGTAGGGATTGGAATATCCGGGCCAATATGTTTTAGTGATGTTGGTTGAGGGATAAATATTGCGCCCAGGACACCAGGAGAATTCCCCAGCTCTTTTTTTCAAAATAGTGTCATGGGATCTTTTATGCCCACTTGAGAGGGAGCTGACAGGATCTCGGTTTATTGTCTCATCCGAAAGACGGCACCTTCGACAGTGCAGCACTCCCTCAGGACTGCACTGTGAGTGTCAGCCTGGATTATGTGCTCAAGTCTCTGAGAGTGGGGACTTGAACCCACAACCTTCTGACTCAAAGGCGAGAGAGTGCTACCCACTGAGCCTCGGCTGACACCAGAGAATAGAAACGAGCTTTGAAGTTCGGTCTCCCGATGGCTCAGTAGGTAACTGCACTGCCCTGATAAAGAACAGAGCCGTACAGACTAGCAAGATCCCAGATTCAATCCCTGCTCCCTGCTTAGCTGCTTTATTTTAGCCACAGTGGCACTACAATTAGAAACATATAAGATAGGAGCAGGAGTAGGCCATTCGGCCCCTCGAGCCTGTTCCGCCATTTAATGAGATCATGGCTGATCATCCAAATTCAGTACCCTGTCCCTGCTTTCTCCCCATATCCCTTGATCCCTTTAGCCTTATTAAATATATCTAACTCCTTCTTGAATATATTTAATGAATTGGCTTCAACTGCCTTCTGTAGTAGAGAATTCCACAGGTTCACCACTCTCTGGGTGAAGAAATTCCTCCTCATTTCAGTCCTAAATGGCTTACCCCTTATCCTTATACTGTGACCTCTGGTTCTGGACTCCCCCGTCATCAGGAACATCCTTCCTGCATCTAGTCTGTCTAGTCCTGTTAGAATTTTGTAAGTTTCAATGAGATCCCCACTCATTCTTCTAAACTCTAGCGAATACAAGCCCAATTGACCCAATCTCTCTTCATACGTCATTCCTGCCATCCCAGGTATCAGTTTGGTGAATCTTCACTGCACTCCCTCCATGGCAAGAACATCCTTCCTCAGATAAGGCGACCAAAACTGCGCACAATACTCAAGGTGTGGTATCACCAAGGCCCTGTACAACTGCAGCAAGACGTCCTTGGCCACCTTGGATTAGGGAGAGGAAAATCTGGGCCTTTTTTCCATCTGTATAACTTGGCACTTACTCGCTGGGGCATCTGGGCAGACACTCTCAATGTGGGTAGGGAAATGACTGATCTCACTGTACCGTTACCAGAAATGTCCCGGCAGATTATGGAACATAATGCTACAGACTCCAAGAAAAGAAAATAGAATGGAGCAGACTTGTCCTGATCTACCACGCCTTGCAAACCTTTCCTCTACGCACAGGCGTGCTCTGCAACCAGCTTGAACAAACACTTGGCACTGCTGCATAGCACTGACTCAACTTTTAATAAATCATCGAGAAGCCTGCCCGGCGAGTGGCTCAAAGCCATCTGAGAGGGTTGAAGAGAAGATGGTATTTTTGCATTTAGCCGATTCTAATGTGTCAGTTCTGAACAGATGGCACACAGCAGGCTAAACCACGTAAACAAGGTTTCCAGCAGTCAGTAGGTAGGCCCTTGTGGCCAGGTGGGAACACTCGTGGACACCTTCATTCCAGTTAAGTTAGTGTGTAGTGCAGAGGCACAAACCACAGTTTTCACATGACGGTTTGCACAGATTTTATGGAACCTGGCCCCAGTTTATCTTGTGTAATTCTGCATTAAATCCTTTCTTTGCTTTACCATGCACAGGAGAGGGAGTGAACGATGCAGGCATCATAATACTAATCACAGGTCATGACAAGGAAACATAAAGGCCTGTAATTTCCGATAGGAGGCTTCCTGCATGCGAATGCCTCCTATCGGAAAAAAATCTACACTTACCTGGAGGGCTCCCGAGGTGCGGACACTTCCGATCCTGCGCCTCGCCACAGTCGAACTGCGCAGGGCCCACGTATCCCAGGGGGCACCGGCAGTTCACAAGCGTCCCTGGGATCACGTGGGCCAGGCCAGCCAATAGGAGAAGGGAATCTCCCTTCATACTTTTGACAGATCGACCCGTCAAAAGTATGAATGGAGATCACCCCAAAAAGACACTAAAACATTAAATACATTTAAAAAAAATCATCACGTTTTTAAAATGAGTTAACATTACATTGAGGGATATATTAAGAAGGCAGGTAGATGGGGTTAGTCTATGAAAAATCATAGATTTAAAATCATAGGCAATCTAGAGGGGAGATGAGGAGAAATTATTTCACTCGGAGAGTTGTCGGGATCTGGAACGCTCGACCTGAGAAGGAGGTGGAAGCTGACTCCATCAATAATTCTAAAAGTGAGTTGGACAGGTTCTGGAGGATGAGGAACTGACCGGGTCACGGACAAAAGCGGGGGGGGTGGGACTGAGCACGACTGCTCTTTCAAAGAGCCGGCACAGGCACGACGGGCCGAATGGCCTCCTTCTGTGCTGTAAGTTTCTCTGATTCTATGAAAAAGGTCCAGGTTTGTTGGGTCCAATGGTCTTTTGCCTGTTATTTACGTTGTTCTGGCTCCTGTATCGCTGGAAAACTTGAAAACTAAATACTAGCCCTGAAATAAAACTGGTCAGAATTGAATAAGGTAGGTTGCACCATTAGATTGATATTGTGGGAGTTTTGCTAGATTGCTTTGAGGGGTTAGAGAAATAAACACAAGGTTTTATCTTCTCAAAAGTGTTCTGCGTGATTAATCAGCTCCTCAGTGGATGAGATAAATTGGGAAGGGTCCACAATAGTCCAAACTGGACAGGCTCTGGAAGGAGTGGGAACGATAGGCTGAAAGACCTTTTCTTTCTCCATATTTTCCAGTGTCTTATGCTATAGAAACATAGAAACATAGAAGATAGGAGCAGGAGTAGGCCATTCGGCCCTTCGAGCCTGCTCCGCCATTCAATGAGATCATGGCTGATCATCCAAATTCAGTACCCTGTCCCTGCCTTCTCCCCATATCCCTTGATCCCTTTAGCCTTAAGAAATATATCCAACTCTTTTTTGAATATATTTAATGAACTGGCCTCCACCGCCCTCTGTGGCAGAGAATTCCACAGGTTCACCACTCTCTGGGTGAAGAAATTCCTCCTCATTTCAGTCCTAAATGGCTTACCCCTTATCCTTAGCCTATGACCCCTGGTTCTGGACTCCCCGGCCATCATAAACATCCTTCCTGCATCTAGTCTGTCCAGGCCTGACAGAATTTTATAAGTTTCGATGAGATCCCCTCTCAATCTTCTAAACTCCAGTGAGTATAAACCCAATCGACACAATCTCTCCTCATAAGTCATTCCTGCCATCCCAGGTATCAGCCTGGTGAATCTTCGCTGCACTCCTTCCATGGCAAGAACGTCCTTCCTCAGGTAAGGCGACCAAAACTGCACACAATACTCAAGGTGCGGTCTCACCAAGGCCCTGTACAACTGTAGCAAGACATCCTTGTTCCTGTACTCGAACCCTCTTGCTACGAAGGCCAACATACCATTTGCCTTCTTAACCGCCTGCTGCACCATATAATTTACGTCATCTGTAGTGCCCCAGATAACTGAAATTTGGATGCAACTTAAATCCCACTTATTAACATGAATCTGAAAAGTGATGTTATTGTGCAAAGGCCGAATTTGTTGGTACCCATGAAAGAGTTGTGAGGATGTGTGAGGCAGCTTAACATAGTGTGCATGTAGAGTGGAAGAAGCAGCAAGTGCCTGCAAGATGGAGAAGCCATGTGAAGGATCAAAGAACTGCCAGAAACACTTAGCTTCAGACCTCATTGCAGCCTTGGTCCAAACATGGACAAAGGAGCTGAATTCCAGAGGTGAGGTGAGAGTGACTGCCCTTGACATCAAAGCAGCATTTGACCGAGTGTGGCATCAAGGAGCCCTAGTAAAACTGAAGTCAATGGGAATCAGGGGAGGACTCTCCACTGGCTGGAGTCATACCTAGCACAAAGGAAGAAGGTTGTGGCAGTTGGAGGCCAATCATCTCAGCCCCAGGACATCGCTGCAGGAGTTCCTCAGGGCAGTGTCCTAGGCCCAACCATCTTCAGCTGCTTCATCAATGATCTTCCCTCCATCATAGGGTCAGAAGTGGGGATGCATGCTAATGATTGTACTGTGTTCAGTGCCATTCGCTACTCCTCAGATAATGAAGCAGACAATGCTCACATGCAGCAAGAACTGGACGATTCGCAACACATAAATGTCAAGCAATGACCATCTCCAACAAAAGAGATTCTAACCACCGCCCCATGGCATCCAGTCTTGTTATCATCGTCGAATGCCCCATCATCAGCATTGACCAGTAGCTTAACTGGACCAGCCACATAAATATTGTGGCTACAAGAGCAGGTCAGAGGCTGGGCATTCTACGGCGATTGACTCACTTCTTGACTCCCCAAAGCCTCTCCACCATCTGCAAGGCACAAGTAAGGAGTGTGATGGAATACTCTCCACTTGCCTGGATGAGTGCAGCTTCAACAACACTCAAGAAGCTCAACTCAGGAAGGATGTTCCCGATAGCGGGGAGTCCAGAACCAGGGGTCGCAGTCTAAAGATAAGGGGTAAGCCATTTAGGACAGAGATGAGGAGGAATTTCTTCACCCAGAGAGTGGTGAGCCTGTGGAATTCTCTACCACAGAAGGCAGTTGAGGCCAATTCATTGGCCCAGAACTTGGTGTCGGGGGCTTGCCGCGTGTGCAAGCCCCCGATGTGCACTTACCCGGCGCGCCGACATCTGAAACCTGGCCCGCAGTGGATTTCCTGTCAGTGGCCCGGTTCTGATGTCGGCGCGCTGTGCTAACCTGACCCAGCGGCGTAGTTAGTGCGATATGCCGGCTGGGATCAGGTGAGCACTGTTCAGCCAATCAGGGGAGGGGAAACTTCATTCATAAGTTTGAGAGTAAGAACTGTCAAACTCATGAAAAGTACTGCACCCCAAAACACGACTTAAACTTTAAATAAAATTTAAAAAAACATCCCAATCATTAAATTAAGTATAAATAAGTTAAAAAAAATAATTTAAACAATAATTTTTTTTTTTGAAAAAAATAAACTTTTAATAAAAAGGGTCTAAAACTAAACTTACCTTATTGTAGATTCTTTAAAATAATAAACCTGTGGGAAAAAAAATTCTAAATTGCACTAAAACACCACTTACCTGTAAAAATAAATACTTACGTGTGCTTTTTACAAGCGTGAAGACCAGAGGCCTTTACACATGCGCAAATCCCCCAAAACAGAGGAAATCCAAGACGCACGCGCTGCCCCCTACAGCGCATGCGCTAGCCTCTTCACCTCTTGGGTTGGAGGAGAGGAAATGCTGGTTTTCAGCGCATGCGCTGTGCATGCTGAAAACCGGCATTTCCTCCGGCCAGACGCGTGAGTACCCCGTCCGTACTCGCGCGTTTGGGGAGGAATTACTGCCCCAATAAATATATTCAAGAAGGAGTTAGATATATTTCTTAAGGCTAAAGGGATCAAGGGATATGGGGAGAAGGCAGGGACAGGGTACTGAATTTGGATGATCAGCCATGATCTCATTGACTGATGGAGCAGGTTCAAGGGGCCAAATGGCCTACTCCTGCTCCTATCTTCTTTGTTTCTATGAAAACATGCAGGACAAAGCAGCCCGCTTGATTGGCACCCCATCCACCACCTTAAACATTCACTCCCTCCACCGCCGTGGATGCAGTGTGTACCATCTACAAGATGCACTGCAGCAAGCCGCCAAGGCTTCTTCGGCAGCACCTACGAAACCCATGGCCTCCACCAACTAGAAGGACAAGGGCAGCAGGCGCATGGGAACACCACCACCTCCAAGTTTCCCTCCAAGTCACATACCATCCTTCTTTGGAAATATATCGCCGTTCCTTCATCATCGCTGGTTCAAAATCCTGGAACTCCCTGCCTAACAGCACTGTGGGAGTAACGTCACACAGGGACTGCAGCGGTTCAAGAAGGCGGCTCACCACCACCTTCTCAAGGGCAATTAGGGATGGGCAATAAATGCTGGCTTTGCCAGCGATGCTCCCCACATCCCGTGAATGAATTAAAAAAAACTTAACAGAAATATAAGAATTAATCAAAGTCCAAACAAAATAAAAGCGAAATATCGATTGTGCCAGTTTTGAGGGCAGTAGCAGGTGCTGAGTTTGCGAATATAAGCAGAAGGATGTGTTCTGCTATGATTGGAGGAGAGGCTTGTGCAGCAGGGGTGGGAAGGATTGGTAGTGTTGGTGTTGCAGGTCTGTATTCAGAATACAAGAGATGTAAAGAGGAGTCTTATCTCAACAGTCCTGGTGAGCTCATTCAATTTTTTTCCGGCACAACTGCCCGGTCCTGGGTATGGTGACTTATTTGTCATGGCATGAGGAGATCCTTACTTTCCAGACACTCCCAATAATGAATACAATGCCGGCAGGAACATAGATTCACTGCTACGAGCCCCAAATTTACAAGGCTCTGCATCAACATGGAAGATCAGTGGTGACTGGTTCAGGTTACAAAATTGGGCACCTCTGATTTAAATACTAAGACCGAGAAATCTGGCTCCTTTGTGCCTGCCGTTAGTACCTCCGGGGGGCACTAATGGGGTGCAAAGGGCATATCGCCCGGGGTGGGGGGGGCGCGAAAAAGGCGCCTCCCGAGAAATTCGGTGGGTTGTTGCTGAGGCGCTGCCCGATAGCACCCCGGGCTGCTGCCCCGCCGGGGGAGACATCATCACCGTGTGCCGCAACCACTTAGCGCCCCGCCGTGGCACCTTACTGCCCAGCAGCAGAAATTCAGCTGCGCCCCGTGAGGCTGCTGTGGGCAGTGCCAGAGCCAGCCTCGCGGGTTGCAAACTGGGCCGACCTCTGCTCACGGGGTGGTATTTAAAGGGGAGGTGTGGCCACGACCTGCGCCGCCATTTTTTAAAATTTGGCTGACCTCCAGGTTGGCCCTCCGTGGGTGGTGGGCCGTGGCGTGGTCCTGGCCGCCATCGCGCAGCCATAGCACCACGCCCCCCCTGGTGGCCTAGTGTGGGCCATCGGAGGCCCCGCAGAGCTCGCAGCGGCCCTCCCCTTTATCTGTAGGGGAGGCGCGTTGAAATGCGGCAGCGCTCCACGGAGCTCCGCGGAGTGCTGGCGATCGCGCCCCTACATCGCCTCGATTACCGCCCCACCAGGAAGTGGAGCGCCCGAGAATGCGCTCCACTTCCTGTGCGGGGCGGTAAGCTGAATTCAGCGGCCGGGGCGGTACTTCTGCGCCAGGCGCTAAATGTCCGGCCTTAACTTGGTTATTGCCCCCAAATGGGGCGTAACCGAATTTCACGCCATAGATTCATACAGCACAGGAGGCCATTTGGTCCATCATGCCTATGCCAGCTCTTTGAAAGAGCTATCCAATTAATCCTACTCCCTACTCTTTCCCTACAGCCTTGCAAATTTTTCCGAAAAAATTATTAATTATTTCCTATCAAGCATATATGCAATTCCCTTTTGAATATTTGTAGCGCGGCAAACCACGTGAGGAATGATTTTGGGGGTGGGGGCTGAAAGAAGGCATCACTGCAGACAAGTGCAACCCACATTTAAATGATAAAATTATTCGAGCGCGGTCCCACAGTGAATTTCACAACAAGGGACCTTGTGCAAACCTCTCCCTTCTATTATGGCCACATGACAGCTTAATGGACCTGGCCTGCTTTTGCTTAATCCTTAAAGTAAGAATGCTGTTGTGGTTTGAGTTGGTGGTGGGTGAACTGAGTTTTTTTTTTGTGTTAGCTGCAGAATCATCTAATTCTGCAGCTAACACCTTGCACAGCTTTTCTGCCCTGTGCATTTCTGCATTTTTTTTCCAGTTTGCTAAGCAATAATCTCTTAGCAGTCCCGGCAATTCTGTTGGATTGCAGGATGCAGCAGGCTGTTGGGAGGACGGTATTCCTTTGAGTGTTCCCATTGTGCTCCGTGAATTCGATCAGGAGGGCGATTTCAGGGAGGCGGGAGGGGGGGGGGACAATAGCGACGACACCTCAGGCAATAAGTGTGCGCAATTAGATAAACATTTTTATAGACCGTGACATTGCCACCTGGGAATGCCGGAGGAGATGTGTCTTTACCGCCTCCATTTCATTGCATACACAGTGATCGAGCTGTGCCATTTGTTGCTGGCTGACTTACAGAAAACCTCAAGGGCTGGGGCAGCTCTTCCCAGTGGCTATGCAGCTCACAACAGGATTAAGCTTCAATGCAACAGGATCCTTCCAGGACATGTCTCTGTGAGATCAGTCAGTCTGGAGTTATAAAGCAAGTGACTGACGCCACTTTTATCACTATCTCAGTGGAAAGGAGACATCAACTGGAGAGGGCTTGGAACTTTTACTAGCCGCAGGCTTCCCAAGAGGCCAGGGCATTATAGATGGAACTTATCAGGTTCCAGAGACTTGAGAACAAAAATCTAGGCTGATACTCCGGTGCAGTGCTGAGGGAGTGCTGCACTTTCGGAGGTGCCGTCTTTCGGAACGAGACGTTAAGCCCGACTGCCCTCTCAGTGGAAGAAGTCACACAACACCAGGTTATAGTCCAACAGTTTTATTTGAAATCACAAGCTTTCGGAGCGCTGCTCCTTTGTCAGGTGAAGTGGAGAGATGCATAAAGACACAGCTTATATAGTCAGAGAATAATGCCAGATGATTACAGGTAATCTTTCTAACTGCCATTTATCACACCTCGGCAGAGAGATAATCACAGCAATCAAAGGTGTGAATGGTGTCCAAACAGGTTAGTCAGGAAAACATTACATCAAAGAACAATGAGGTGGGGTCACAAGGGGTGAAATGTTGCAGATGCTGGGGTCTGTATGAAAAACAAAAAACAGACAAAAAAACATTTTTTTTTGCTGGAAATCACAGCAGGTCCGGCTGCATCTGTGTAGAGAGAACAAGCCAACGACGACTCGAGTCTGGGTGACCCTACGTCAGGTGGGGTTACATGTAGCGTGACATGAACCAAAGATCCCGGTTGAGGCCGTCCTCATGAGTGCGGAACTTGGCTATCAGTTTCTACACCTTTGATTGCTGTGATTATCTCTCTGCCGAGGTGTGATAAATGGCAGTTAGAAAGATTACCTGTAATCATCTGACATTATTCTCTGACTATATAAGCTGTGTTTTTATGCATCTCTCCACTTCACCTGACGAAGGAGCAGCGCTCTGAAAGCTTGTGATTTCTAATAAAACTGTTGGACTATAACCTGGTGTTGTGTGACTTCTTACATTTGTCCACCCCAGTCCAACACCAGCATCTCCACACCATGGCTCTCAGTGGAAGAAAAAGATCCCACGACACTATTTCAAAGATGAGCGGGGCAGTTTTTCCCCGGTGTCCTGGCCAATATTTATCCCTCAACTAAAATCATTAAAGCAGATTATCTGGTCATTATCACACTGCTGTTAGTGGGATTTTTTTAAAATTTGTTCATGCGATGTGGGCGTCGCTGACAAGGCCAGCATTAATTGCCCATCCCTAATCTTGCTGTGCACACATTGGCTGCCATGTTTCCCTACATTATAACATTGACTACACTTGATTGAAAGTATTTTGTTGACTGTAATTCGCTTTGGGACGCCCTGAGGTCATGAAAGGCGCCATGTAAATGTAAGTTCTTTCTTCTTATGTGGCCATCAGAGCTCCACATATCAACCCTAGTACATACATGAACAGGAAGGAATGCCATTTCATAAATATTCACTTGGTTTTTTGAACACAGAAATATGACCCTGCACCTTAATGTCCATTCTCCATAATGCTTTTTATTATCAGCAGTGCACAGGGCTTGCATCATTTGAAGGTCCGCAGAGAATAAATGGGTGACTGCTGGGAGACCCTTTGCAGGCACTGCTCGTGACCCCGATGAGAAATTCCCACACAGCTGCATGATGCAAATACAACAAGGCCTATGCCACTGCCCGAGCTACTGTCGAGCACGTCATTCGGATCTAGAACAATGGTTCTGTTGTCTAGACAGCTCAGGCTGAGCGCTGCTGTCGACCAAGGTCTCCAACATCATCGCCTTCTGCTGCATCATTTTGACGTCTGACAAGGAATCAGCGTGTAGGAGGATAAGGAGGAGGATTAAGAGAATAAAGAGGATAAAGAGGAGGATAAAGAGGAAGATAAAGAGGAGGATAAAGAGGAAGATAAAGAGGAGGATAAAGAGGAGGATAAAGAGAAGGATAAAGAGGAGGATAAAGAGAATAAAGAGGATAAAGAGGAGGATAAAGAGGAAGATAAAGAGGAGAATAAGGAGGAGGATTAAGAGGAGGATAAAGAGAATAAAGAGGATAAAGAGGAGGATAAAGAGGAAGATAAAGAGGAGAATAAGGAGGAGGATTAAGAGAATAAAGAGGATAAAGAGGAGGATAAAGAGGAAGATAAAGAGAATAAAGAAGAGGATAAAGAGGAGGATAAAGAGAATAACAAGGATAAAGAGGAGGATAAAGAGGAGGATAAAGAGGAAGATAAAGAGGAAGATAAAGAGGAGGATAAAGAGGAAGATAAAGAGGAGGATAAAGAGGAGGATAAAGAGGAAGATAAAGAGAATAAAGAGGATAAAGAAGAGGATAAAGAGGAGGATAAAGAGAATAACAAGGATAAAGAGGAGGATAAAGAGGATAAAGAGGAGGATAAAGAGGAAGATAAAGAGGAAGATAAAGAGGAGGATAAAGAGGAAGATAAAGAGAAGGATAAAGAGGAGGATAAAGAGGATAAAGAGAAGGATAAAGAGGAGGATAAAGAGGATAAAGAGGAGGATAAAGATAAAGATAAAGAGGAGAATAAAGAGAATAAAGAGGATAAAGAGGAGGATAAAGAGGAAGATAAAGAGGAGGATAAAGAGGAAGATAAAGAGGAGGATAAAGAGGAGGATAAAGAGGCTAAAGAGAAGGATAAAGAGGAGGATAAAGAGGAAGATAAAGAGAATAAAGAGGGTAAATAGGAGGATAAAGAGGAGGATAAAGAGGATAAAGAGGAGGATAAAGAGGAGGATAAAGAGGAAGATAAAGAGGAAGATAAAGAGGAAGATAAAGAGAAGGATAAAGAGAATAAAGAGGAGGATAAAGAGGAAGATAAAGAGGAGAATAAGGAGGAGGATTAAGAGAATAAAGAGGATAAAGAGGAGGATAAAGAGGAAGATAAAGAGGAGGATAAAGAGGAGGATAAAGAGGAGGATAAAGAGGAGGATAAAGAGAAGGATAAAGAGGAGGATAAAGAGGAGGATAAAGAGGAAGATAAAGAGAATAAAGAGGATAAAGAAGAGGATAAAGAGGAGGATAAAGAGAATAACAAGGATAAAGAGGAGGATAAAGAGGATAAAGAGGAGGATAAAGAGGAAGATAAAGAGGAGGATAAAGAGGAAGATAAAGAGGAGGATAAAGAGGATAAAGAGAAGGATAAAGAGGAGGATAAAGAGGAGGATAAAGAGGATAAAGAGGAGGATAAAGATGAAGATAAAGAGGAGGATAAAGAGAATAAAGAGGATAAAGAGGAGGATAAAGAGGAAGATAAAGAGGAGGATAAAGAGGAAGATGAAGAGGAGGATAAAGAGGAGGATAAAGAGGATAAAGAGAAGGATAAAGAGGAGGATAAAGAGGAGGATAAAGAGGAAGATAAAGAGAATAAAGAGGGTAAATAGGAGGATAAAGAGGAGGATAAAGAGAATAAAGAGGATAAAGAGGAGGATAAAGAGGAGGATAAAGAGGAAGATAAAGAGGAGGATAAAGAGGAAGATAAAGAGGAGGATAAAGAGAATAAAGAGGATAAAGAGGAGGATAAAGAGGAAGATAAAGAGGAGAATAAGGAGGAGGATAAAGAGAATAAAGAGGATAAAGAGGAGGATAAAGAGGAGGATAAAGAGAAAGATAAAGAGGAGGATAAAGAGGAGGATAAAGAGGAGAATAAGGAGGAGGATAAAGAGAATAAAAAGGATAAAGAGGAGGATAAAGAGATAGATAAAAGGTAGAATAAGGAGGAGGATAAAGAGAATAAAGAGGAAGATAAAGAGGAGGATAAAAAGGAGGATAAAGAGGAAGATAAAGAGGAGTGTAAAGAGAATAAAGAGGATAAAGAGGAGGATAAAGAGGAAGATAAAGAGGAGGATAAAGAGGTGGATAAAGAGGAAGATAAAGAGGAGAATAAAGAGGATAAAGAGGAGGATAAAGAGGAGGATAAAGAGGAGGATAAAGAGAATAAAGAGGAGGATATAGAGGAAGATAAAGAGGAGGATAAAGAGGAGGATAAGGAGGAGGATAATGAGGTGCCCCTTCAGGCTGCAGGCCCACTGGAAGAAGATGAGGAAGAGGCAGAGGCTGAAATGGAGGGAGCTGTTGTGCAGGCAGCGAGATTGGTGTAGAAATCTGTGATCGAGAACTACTTCCAGTCATGGACACATCCTGTCATCGACCAACTTTGTGTTTGCAGTGAAATACCACACATTGAGCGAGAGGACAGGCAATAACGAGAGAGCACATCAAGGCAGCATTACATTGAGTGTGGCATCAAGGAGCCCTGGTAAAAGTAAAATCAATGGGGTTCAGGGGGAAAACTCTCCACTGGCTGGAGTCATACCTAGCACAAAGGAAGATGGTTGTGGCTGTTGGAGGCCAATCATCTCAGCCCCAGGATGTCACTGTAGGTGTTGCTCAGGTCAGCATCCGAGGCCCAACCATCTTCAGCTGCTTCATCAATGACCTTCCCTCCATCATAAGGTCAGAAATGTGGCTGTTCGCTGATAATTGCAGTGTTCAGCTCCATCTGCAACTCCACAGATAATGAAGTAAGCGTGGGACATCATCCAATAAGGAATGGCTGCTAATGATCTCCCTGAGCCAGCAAATGTCTGCTTGCAGTAAACGGAAAGTCTTTCCTTTTCCTGTGGAGACAAGATGATTAGAAATTAATTTAAATATCTGAGCAGCGTTCATGTATATACAATTTGTTTGCATGCAGTTTCCTGTTAACCAATTAGCTGCTCGCATAATTAGTGATATTCAGTAGTACAGGTAGACTATCCTTTATCCGAAAACCTCGGGACCAGCCGAGTTTCGGTTTTCGGAGAATTTCGGATTTCGGAAGGTGGGTCGGCGGGGGTCCGCGGGGGGGTCGGCGGAGGTTGGGGCCGGCGGGGGTCCGCGGGGGGGTCGGCGGTTGTCGGGGCCGGCGGGGTCCGCGGGGGGGTTGGCGGTTCGCGGGGTCCGCGGGGGGGTTGGCGGTTCGCGGGGTCCGCGGGGGGGTCGGGGCCGGCGGGGTCTGCGGGGGGGGTCGGCGGGGGGGGTCGGCGGTTGTCGGGGCCGGCGGGGTCCGCGGGGGGGTCGGCGGGGGG
Organism: Somniosus microcephalus; assembly: GCF_052327205.1. Taxonomy (NCBI): domain Eukaryota; kingdom Metazoa; phylum Chordata; class Chondrichthyes; order Squaliformes; family Somniosidae; genus Somniosus; species Somniosus microcephalus. The sequence goes on from NC_140998.1 coordinate 23,513,116, forward strand.
GGGGTCGGCGGTTGTCGGGGCCGGCGGGGTCCGCAGGGGGGTCGGCGGGGGGTCATGCGCACGACTTACGCTGACGCTCAGCATAAGTCGGTCGGGGTCGGCGGGGGTCGGGGCCGGCGGGGGGGTCGGCGGGGGTCCGCGGGGGGTCCGCGGGGGGTCGTGCGCACGACTTACCCTTTATCCGAACTTCCGAAACCGGAACCCTCTAAAAACTGAAGGTTTTTTCGTTCAGCGTAAGTCGTGCGTATGGGTTTCGGTTTTTGGAAGTCCGGATAAAGGGTAGTCTACCTGTATTTCACACATAGATTGTATATCAGGACTGTTGGCATGGAAGGAATAGAGTGCTGAGGCATGGAGAATGTCCGTTAACAGGATCAGGTTTTATAAAAACCTGTCAATTTTAAGCTAAAGAATGCATGCAAAACCATACATTGGTTTACATATAGGTGCAGTTGTACAATTTTTTAACATGGCATTCATGGTAAAACATGCTGTGATATAATAGGCCCGAAATCCCAATCAGGACCTGGGTAGAACTGGAGGAGCATAAAATGGGGCCTTAGGAGAATTTTCTGCTGACCCCACCTCTACATCAAGGGACCATGTCTGGGAGAGGGTCCAAGGCTTGCTGAAGAATTCTGCCCTCTCAGGCCTCCATAGGCCTGGGGCCTATAAAAAGTGCCCAAACCTTTACTAAGGGAAAGATAATAAAACACGGAGAGGACTTCCTTGCTTGCTCCATTGGGAGGAAGACACTTTTCTTCTGAGTCTTATCTCTGCCACTGGAGAGGCATGACGCTGCTCCAATGTCCTGCCGGCGGTTTGGAGCGAGCGCTGCTCATGCACTCACAGGGGTCTTTTCTAAGATGGGATCCCAATAATTTCTTTTAATTAGAAAAGAGAAGGCTGAGGGGAGACCTGATAGAGGTCATTAGGATAATGAAAGGGTTTGATAGGGTAGACGTAGAGAAGATGTTTCCACATGTAAGAGGAGACCAAGACTAGGGGCCATCAATATAAAATAGTCACTAATAAATCCAATAAGGAATTCAGGAGAAACTTCTTGACCTAAAGTGTGGAATGCGCTACCACAGGGAGTGCTTGAGACATATAGCATAGATGCAGTTACGGGGAAGCTAGATAAACACATGATGGAGAATGGAATAGAAGGATTTGGTGATAGGGTGAGAGGAAGAGGGGTGGGAGGAGGCTCGTGTGGAGCATAAACACCGGCATAGACCATTTGGGCCAAATGGCCTGTTTCTGTGCTGTACATTCTATGTCACTATGTAAGTACATCCCCTGCTCATGTGAGAACAAGCTGGTTTAAGAACCTCTGACATCAGCAGGAATAAACTGAGTAAAATTGTTCAATACTGTGTAATGGGTTGGGCTGAATAAGCGTACAAATGTAGGAACTGGGGTTCCTAGCCGAAGAATTGAGATCGACTCAGAAAATCAAAAACAATAAAATTTAATGAACAAACGAAGCTGCACAGGAAACTGTAGGATACAATGCAAATAGGTCTGGTCTGCTTGAAAGCCTCTCTGGAAACTGCTAGAAGGTTCCGAGCTCAACTGCTAGCAGGTTCTGAGTTCAACTGCCAGCAGGTTCCGAGCTCAACTGCTAGAAGGTTCCGAGCTCAACTGCTAGCAGGTTCTGAGTTCAACTGCCAGCAGGTTCCGAGCTCAACTGCTAGAAGGTTCTGAGCTCTACTGCTCGAAGGTTCCGAGCTCTGATGTCATGACGTCATCACGTTCTTCCCGCCGTTGAGAGATCACGTGACGGACGGCATGATGTCATCACGCGGAGTACAGGAAAGAAGCCCTAGTACAGTTAACAGATACATTAAAGGTGCAGCCCCCAGCTGTACTACATTGCTGTAAAAGGAATTATATACATTTGTCCGTAATCCTCTGGTGGTTCCGCCACATGCGCCCCCCCAGAATTGCTTTTAACAGAGAAGGTAAGGCGAGAAGGGGGTCTGACAAGTCTGTCCGACCGACTGCGATACCCCGGCAGCTGGAACGGAGCGCTAGAAGACGAACTGGCCGTTGGCTGTGGTTGGGATGACACCGCAGGCGGAGGAGAAGAAAAGGCCGGCTGTGGTCGACCCGGTGAGGCGGGCACTGGCGACTCGGTGGATGACTGTGGCTGTACTGGACCGGCAGTCGACGGTGGACGACCACAACGAGGCGGCTGAGCGGTGATGACTGGTTCGCTCAGATCCAGATGCGCCGGTTTCAACCGGTCCCTCTTCACCCACGACTGTGTGGCTGTTCATGGTTCCAACACCATCATCAAGTTTGCGGATGATACCACGGTAGTAGGCCAGATTACCAACAACGATGAGTCAGCCTACAGGGAGGAGGTCCAGCATCTCGTGAAGTGGTGCGCCGATAACAACCTGGCCCTTAACATCAAGAAAACCAAAGAAATCATTGTGGACTTCAGGAAGTCTAAAGGCGGAAGTCACACCCCCATCCACATCAATGGGGCTGTGGTGGAAAGGGTGGACAGCTTTAAGTTCCTCAGAGTCCACATCACGGAAGACCCCTCCTGGTCCCTCAATACCTCCTCTCTGGTGAAGAAGGCCCAGCAGCGCCTATATTTCCTAAGGAGGCTGAAGGGATGTAACCTGTCACCCCTGATCCTCTCTAACTTTTACCGCTGCACAATAGAGAGCATCCTGACAAACTGTATCACAGTATGGTATGGCAGCTGTAGCTACTATGACCGGAAAGCCCTGCAGCGGGTAGTCAAAACTGCCCAATGCATTACCAGCACCCGGCTACCGACCATAGAGCACATATACCAGAAACGCTGTTTACGGAGGTCACGGTCCATCATCAAAGACCCTACCCACCCCAGCCACAGTCTGTTCGCCCTCCTGCCATCTGGGAGACGCTACAGATGCATTCGCACCCGTATGACCAGATTTAGGAACAGCTTCTTTCCCAGGGCTGTCATCCTACTGAACTCCACAAATAAACTCTAAAGCCTGCACATCTGCCAATGCACTTTATTATGGTTATGTTTATGTTAATGTATTACAAGCCAAATGTATGTTGAATGTTTAAATGTCTTAATCTAAATGTACACTCTCGGGAGCCGCAAGCCTACATTTCATTGTTAGTGCACAAGTGCAGTACAATGACAATAAAAGTTGATTTGATTTTTTTTGATTTGATATGGTCAGGCTTACTGCCGACGTTGACTGTGAAGGACTTGTCACCTGACGAGATGACGCCGAACGGACCTGTGTAAGGCGGTTTGAGCGGGTTTTTGCGAGCATCCTGCCGAATGAACACGTATTCTGCGTGTGGTGTATGTAACCTGTACCACCTTAAGAGACTACCTTAAGAGATGGACTACTTTCTCTTGGCTACTGTATATTGTAGTACCGGTGGTGACCACACCGGTATATAAACTCTGTGTAGTAATTTGCTAAGCAGTTCAGCCCTGACCTTCGATTAGTAAAGACCTGTTTAAGTTATTCTTGTTGTCTGTGTCCAGTGATTTAGAATAAGCATATCTGGGACACTCAGACTCAACAGTGGCGGCGAGTCCGATCTTACCCTGTGGCAGTTTTGCATCCAAGGCAGCTTCGTCCTCAGAACGGGCGTCGAGAAGAGGCATCCGCCCTCATCAGCCTGCTGAGCACCACATCGCACGGGAGGCATCGAGAACCCGGGTTGAAATTACTGACCACGAAGTCCTCCATCAGCGACAGGCAGTGATCATCCTTCTACCACGGTGGTGGGTAAGCCGATCTAGCGACACGGGCAGAAAGTCGGCTGCGTTGTCAGTGGAGAAGGGGAGGGAAACCGGAGGAAAAAGGGCGGAGAACTCGACCGCAGCCGGTGAAAAGGGCTGGGCTGCAATCGGGGCTGAGAGGCGCAGCAACAAGGGCAGCGTTAATGCCACGAGAACCGCGGAGAACTCGACCGCAGCCAGTGTAAAGGGCCGGGCTGCAATTGCGGCTGAGAGGCGCAGCAACAAGGGAAGCGTTAATGCCCACGAGAACCACGGGGGAACAAAAGCAGCGTCGGGGAAATTAAGAACCGCTGGGAGGCGAGAACGGCAACAGCGCGGGAAGCCGCCATTGTAGTCAGCGGGGGAAGAAGACAAGCGCGGGAAAAGCCGCCAAGCGCGGGAAGCCGCCATTTTAGTAGGCGGGGGAAGAAGACAAGCGCGGGAAGCCGCCATTTTGGTAAAATAAAATATTTAAAGAAACTCTCAAGGATGCCTAAACACGGTAACATCACTGCTTTTGATAGCGCTGTTGAAGATTGGGCCACGTATGTAGAACGCATTGGAGTTTATTGTACAGCAAATGAGGTACCAGATGATAAGAAAGCAATAACCTTATTAAACTCAATGGGTGCGAAGACGTACGGGTTATTGAGGCACCTTGTAACACCAGATAAACCGGCGGATCAGACTTTCGCGAATATTGTTACTATCCTGCAAGAACATTTAAACCCCACGCCGCTGCTGATAGCGGAACGATTTAAATTTTACAGAAGAACGCAGCTGAAAGAGGAAAGCAACGCTGAATTCTTAATTGAACTGCGCAAGCTATCAAAGTACTGTCAGTTTGGTACAGGACTAGCAGACGCTCTGAAAGATAAATTCGTGTGTGGATTACTAAAAGAAGGAACTCAAAAGCGACTGCTAGAGGAAAAGGACCTTACGCTTGATAAAGCTGTCACCATTGCAGCATCGCACGAGGCCGCAGCAAGAGGCACCGCGGAAATGCAGCTAAGGTCATCGGAACTCAGCACCAATCGAATGGCATTGGGTGCAGTAAAGTGTTATCGTTGCGGAAGGACAACGCACGATCAGAACTAGTGCTGGTTCAAAAATCAGGAATGCAGAAAATGTGGCAGGCTAGGTCACATAGCTAAAGTATGCCGGTCAGGAAAGAAGACCAGCAACAAAAAGTCACCGCAGGAAAAGTGCAAAAAGGTACACAAGGTGACAGAGAACAGTTCGGATGAACAGAAGACGGATTCAGACTCCGGCAGTAAGGAACTGGGTTGTCTAAGGATACATAATGTGGGTAACACAGCAGACCACCAAACTATCTGGGTCACACTTCAGATAGCAGGAGTCCAAGTGAAGATGGAATTGGACACTGGATCGGCATTGACGGTCATGAATAAGCAAGATTACAAAAGGTTATTTCCACACATTCCCCTAAGGGATACGAAGATTGTATTGAAAACATACACAGGGCAAAGAGTATACCCCATCGGAAAGATAAAGGTAAAGGTGGTCCACAAGGGTAAAGAAAGCCAAGGAATGGACTTATATGTGTTACCTGAGGGAGGTCCACCACTACTGGGACGGGAATGGATCAGGAGAATAAATATGGACTGGCATTCCTTAAAAGCACTAACTGTAGATTCCGGTAAAAAGGACGATGTCAAACCTAAACGACTGTCCAGAATATTGGACGATGCTAAAGAAGTGTTCCAGCAGGGACTGGGAACACTGAAAGGAATTATGGCAAATATCAAGGTTGAAGAACATGCAAACCCGAAATTTTTCAAAGCTAGACCGGTACCTTATGCGATACGACCTGCTGTGGAAGCTGAGCTGGAGGGATTAGAACGTTCCGGAGCACTGTCAAAGGTGGACTGGAGTGAATGGGCTACGCCCATTGTTCCCGTCATGAAGCGTTCATTGAGTAACAAGCCGGGGGAACCGGGGAAGGTTCGCATCTGTGGCGATTTCAAGATCACTGTTAATCCGGTGCTTCACGCGGTGCAATATCCACTTCCACGGATTGAGGATATCTTCGCTTCGTTGTCTGGCGGGAAACACTTCACCAAGATAGACCTGGCGCAGGCGTACTTACAGATGGAAGTTGATGAAGCGTCACGCCAGTATCTCACGATCAACATGCATAAGGGCTTATATCGGTATAATAGACTGGTTTTTGGAGTGGCATCGGCTCCAGCGATTTGGCAAAGGGCCATGGAGCAGGTATTACAGGGAATTCCAGGCACACAATGCTACCTGGACGACATTCTGATTACAGGAGATGATGATGAGGAACACCTTACAAATTTGGAACAGGTGCTCACCAGATTGAAAGAATATGGACTTCGAGTTAATCGCCAGAAATGTGAGTTCTTTCAGAAGCAAATCTCGTACTGTGGTCACATCATTGACCAGGAGGGGCTTCACAAGTCACCTGACAAGATCGAAGCTGTTGTGAAGGCTCCCGCTCCGGAAAATGTATCCCAGTTGAGGTCGTTCCTCGGGTTGATTAACTATTACCATAAGTTTCTGCCAAATTTATCCACAGTGCTACACCCGCTGAACGCTCTTTTGCAGAAGGGAGTGCCATGGAAGTGGAGCGAGGACTGTAAGCGGGCTTTTCACAAAAGCAAGGCATTGATCACCTCTAAGGAAGTGTTGGCTCACTTTAACCCAACGCTGCCTATTCGTTTAGCTTGTGATGCTTCTCCATATGGTATTGGGGCAGTGCTCTCACATAAGTTGCCAAATGGCTTGGAAAGACCAGTCGCGTTCGCATCCAGATCATTGACCTCCGCTGAGCGCAACTATGCTCAGATAGATAGGGAGGCTCTCAGCCTTGTGTGGGGAGTAAAAAAATTTAATCATTACCTGCTAGGGCAAAAGTTTACGCTGCTGACAGACCACCAGCCGTTGCTATCCATTTTTAACCCTAAGAAGGGTGTTTCGGTGATGACAGCGCAGAGGCTCCAGAGATGGTCCCTTTTCCTAGGGGCACATCAATATCAGATCGAATTCAAAGGTACAAAGCAACATGGTAATGCTGATGGGCTGTCGCGCCTGCCACTACCTACAGCGGAAGAGGCACCGACAGTTGACCCTGTTGAGTTATTTCACTCGACCATCATCGAATGTTTACCAGTCACCAATGCAAGTATTGAGAGAGAAACCAGGAATGACCTGACACTGTCTCGGGTCTACGAATTGACAGTGAAGGGATGGCCAGCTCATGGTGAACCACTGTTACCGGCATTCTCAGCCAGACGAGAGCAGCTGTCCGTCTGTCAAGGAACATTGATGTATGGAACAAGGGTGATTATTCCTCCTAAATTAAGGGAGAGAGTTCTAAAGGAACTGCATGAAGGTCATCTGGGGGGAGTCAAGATGAAAAGCCTTGCTAGGGCTTATGTGTGGTGGCCAGGTATCGACCAACAAATAGAGGATCTGACTAAAAGCTGCTCAGGGTGCCAAAAAGTTCAAAATGCACCTCCAATTGCACCGCTGCATCCATGGGAATGGCCTTCAACCCCATGGCAACGTGTACATATTGACTTCGCAGGTCCATTCATGGACTCCATGTTTTTAATTGCGGTAGACGCACATTCTAAATGGCCAGAAGTGATTAAGATGGCGACTACTACCTCGGAAAAGACGATCGCAGTTCTAAGAACGATATTCGCAAGAAATGGATTGCCAGAACAAATATGTTCAGACAACCGACCGCAGTTCGTGTCAGAAGAATTCCAGAAATTCATGAAGAAGAATGGGGTGAAACATTATACCTCTGCCCCATATCATCCGGCTACAAATGGGTTGGCCGAGAGATTTGTACAAACGTTCAAAAAGGCGATAAAGGCCATGAGCGAAGACCAGATTCCACTACAACACAAGGTGGACAATTTCCTAATGGCATATCGAAACGCCACTCATGCAGTGACAAATCAAAGCCCTGCCATGATGTTCTATAACAGGAGGTTGCGGTCCAGGTTGGACTTGTTAAAACCAAATGTGCGGAGGGAAGTCGAAAACAAACAGTTCCAGCATATAAATAACAAGACCACTTGGAGTTTCGAAATAGGACAACCAGTGTTAGCCCGGGACTATAAGAATGAGAAATGGCAATCTGGAACAATTCGTGCCAGACAAGGACCCCTGATGTACACGATGGATATTGGTGAAAACGTAATACGACGTCATGCTGACCAACTTGTAGAATCGAGAACAAGGGTCGAACCCATGACTACGACGGAGCCACCATTGGAAGAAGTTAGTGAACCTGAAGCATCTACCTCAGACGCCAATGTACCTGATGATGTCCAATCCATAAGAGATCAACTAGATGAGTCACCCCAGCAACGAGAATCAGAGACCCCTGAAAGGCGTTATCCAACTCGGATCAGGAGGCCTCCTCAGAGACTGAATCTTTGAACAGTTTTGCATGAAGTTGTATATATGTTATCCATGTTATGTTTAAATTGGGATGTACACTGTTAAGCTAAAAAGGGAGGAATTGTGGTGTATGTAACCTGTACCACCTTAAGAGACTACCTTAAGAGATGGACTACTTTCTCTTGGCTACTGTATATTGTAGTACCGGTGGTGACCACACCGGTATATAAACTCTGTGTAGTAATTTGCTAAGCAGTTCAGCCCTGACCTTTGATTAGTAAAGACCTGTTTAAGTTATTCTTGTTGTCTGTGTCCAGTGATTTAGAATAAGCATATCTGGGACACTCAGACTCAACACTGCGCTCTTAAGATCCACTGGGACATGGGAGCGCTGCATATCATGATGCGACGTAGGCACTGGGATGAAATTCCTAGCCGCTTCCTGGTGGCTGATGAGCTGCTGAGCTGGGGACCAGGGTTCCGTGTGAGGAGGAAGAAAATCGCCAGGCACTCTGAGTGGTTGGCCGTAAACCAGCTCTGCTGAAGAAGAATGCAGGTCGTCCTTAGGCGCCGTGCGAAGACCTAGCAGCACCCAAGGGAGCCTGTCCACCCAACTAGGCCCACGGAGACTAGCACGCAGTGCGGCTTTAAGGGGCCTGTGGAATCTTTCACACAGACCGTTCGCCTGTGGAGGGTAGGCGGTGGTACGATGAAGCTTGGTGCCCAAACCTTGAGCTACGGTGTTCTAAAGCTCAGAGGTAAATTGAGGCCCCCGGTTGGAGGAGATGTCAGCCGGTACCCCGAACCGAGCTACCCACGACGAGATGAAGGCTCTGGAGACGTCTGCCGCTGTGGTGGCAACCAAAGGAATTGCCTCTGGCCACCTGGTGGTGCGGTCTACCACGGTGAGGAGGTGAGTGTACCCGCGAGAGGAAGGGAGCGGACCAACCAGGTCCACGTGCACATGGTCGAATCGACGCTCCGGAAACGGAAAAGTGGCGACTGGGGCCTTAACATGGTGTTGTATCTTGGACTTCTGGCAACTCACGCAGGTATTGGTCCAGTCACGGACGTCGAGATGCATGCCCTTCCAGACGAATTTCTTTGCCATGAGCCGTTGTGACGCTCTCATGCCAGGGTGTGACAACCCGTGGATAGTGTCGAAAATTCTCCTGCGCCATTCGACTGGAACGACTGGACGTGGGACGCCCATCGAGATGTCACACAGGAGTGTGGTCCCTGCGGCCTGGAAACTGACATCAGCCACTTGTAAGCTGGAAGGTGCGGTCCGGTATGCCTGCACTTCAGGGTCTGCCTTCTGTTCTTTTGCCAAACCAACATAGTCGACTCCCAGGTGTACTGCTTGGAGCTGGGCGCGGGAGAGACAATCCGCCACCAGGTTGTCTTTGCCCGAGACATGTTGTATGTCAGTTGTAAATTCAGATATGTACGTAAGATGACGTTGTTGCCGTGCCAACCATGGTTCCGCTGTCTTGGCCATCGCAAAAGTCAGTGGCTTGTGGTCTACAAAAGCCGTGAATGGGCGTCCTTCCAGTAGGAAACGAAAATGGCGGATGGCCAGAAACAATGCCAACAACTACCTATCAAAAGTACTATACTTGCGTTCGTTCTTCCGCAATTGGCGGCTGAAGAAAGCCAGTGGTTGCCATGTGCCGTCGACCCACTGCTCCTGTACTGCCCCGATGGCATAATCAGATGCGTCGGTGGTAAGGGCAATAGTTGCGCCCGGAAGGGGATGTGCCAACATGGTCGCCGCAGCCAAAGCGCTCTTAGTGTCGAGGAAAGCCTGGTCCATCTGGGGTGTCCAATCGATCGGGTCTTTGCCCGATTTACCTCTGAGGGCCTCGTACAAAGGTTGCATCAACAATGCCGCCTTGGGGACGAACCGATGATAAAAATTGACCATTCCCAGAAATTCCTGGAGGGCCCTGACGGTCTGAGGAAGAGGGAACGAGGTGACTGCTTCCACCTTCGTGGCCAGCGGGACGGCACCTTCTGAGGTGATTCTGTGTCCCAGGAAATCAATGCTGTGCAACCCAAACTGGCACTTGGCCGGGTTGATAATAAGGCCATGTTGGCTGAGACGAGAAAAAAGGGTACGCAAGTGCGTAATGTGTTCTTTCGTGCTGTTACTGGCAATAAGGATGTCGTCTAGGTAGACGAAGATGAACGGCAGATCGCGCAACACGGAACCCATGAGACGTTGGAAGGCTTGTGCTGCATTCTTCAGCCCAAACGGCATACAAAGGAACTCAAAGAGCCCGAAAGGTGTGATGAAGGCAGTTTTGGGGACGTCCTGAGGATGCACGGGCACTTGATGATAGCCTTGGACGAGGTCTGCTTTGGAAAAGATGGACCGAAAAATCCTGAATGTGAGGAATTGGGTACCGATCCGGTGTGGTAGCCTCATTCAGACGTCTGTAGTCGCCGCATGGTCGTCATCCGCCACCCGGCTTAGGAACAATGTGTAATGGCGAGGACCAAGGACTATTCGAACGTCGAATAATGCCCAGGCGTTCCATTGTATGGAACTCCGCCTTGGCGGCCGCGAGTTTACCAGGTTCCAGCCTTCGAGCTCTCGCATAAACGGGGGATCCTGTCGTGATAATGTGGTGCGCCACACCGTGCCTCGCGACTGAAGAAGAAATTGTGGGCCTGGTGAGCTCAGGGAACTCACTGAGAAGACGAGAGAACTCATTTGGAGATGGGACTGCACAGGCAACTGACCAAGACATCGCGGTGCTTCGGTGGCAAGGGACCGAGTGAAAAGTGGAGGCACTGATTAGCCGGCAGTGTCGGACGTCGGCGAGAAACCCGTTTGCGCAGAAGAAATCTGCCCCCAGGATGGCCTGTGAGACTTTTGCCGTGATGAACTCCCAAACAAAACGTTGGCCGCCAAAACTCAACTGGACCCTACGCTTTCCGAACGTGCGAATGGACGCACCATTGGCTGCCTCGAGGGGGGGACCTTGACCGCTGGATTGAAGATCTAGCTTCGACGCTGGTAGGATACTGCACTGGGAGCTAGTATCACAGAGAAAACGTCGCCCTGACAGGGAGTCTGTAATGTATAGGAGTTTCCCTGCGGACCCGACGGCCATCGCAACTCCGGCGCGTCCCTTAGGCCTTATTGATCTTCTCAGAAACCGCTGGTTTGAGGTAGGTTTTTTATTTGGTGAGAAACTGCAGGGCGGACGGCAATTTCTGGTCTTCGCGCCGAAACGAGCGTGGTATGCACACTAGCCTGCAGGAGGAGGAGTCGGATTCGCTCTTGTGGGGGATGGGTGCCTCGTGGCTGCACAAGATTGTTGTGAGACGGTGAATATTTTATCCGCTTCCGCGGCAAGTTCAGCACAGTCCGTGATCGCAGAATTGGACAAGGCCGTCTGTACTGGCTCTGGTAGTTGACAGAGAAACAGCTCGCGGAACAGAAAACATTGCGATTCCGAGCCCAAAAGCATGAGCATTTGGCTCATGAGCTCTGAGGGTTTTGAGTCCCCGAGGCCGGGCATGGAGATAAGTCTGCGAGCGCGCTCCGACTTGGACAGACTGAAAATCTGCAGTAAACGTGCTTTTAAAGCTTCGTACTTGCCATCGTTCGGTGGACTCTCGAGGAGGCTGACGACCGCGAGGCCGTGGCGCTGTCAAGGGCGGAGACCACGTAATAAAAATGGGTCGAATCCGCTGCTACTCCCTGGATTGCAAATTGGGCTTTCGCCTGGAAAAACCACATGGCCGGTTGTTGCTCCCAAAATTGCGGCAGTTCGAGGGTGACGGCCTTCGTGTCCATGATGTAACTTCAACGAAAATTGTTCGAAGAAATCGGGGTCACCAATGTAGGAACTGGGGTTCCTAGCCGAAGAATTGAGATCGACTCAGAAAATCAAAAACAATCAAATTTAATGAACAAACGAAGCTGTACAGGAAACTGTAGGATACAATGCAAATAGGTCTGGTCTGCTTGAAAGCCTCTCTGGAAGCTGCTAGAAGGTTCCGAGCTCAACTGCTAGCAGGTTCCGAGCTCAACTGCTAGAAGGTTCCGAGCTCTACTGCTAGAAGGTTCCGAGCACTGACATCATGACGTCATCACGTTCTTCCCGCCGTTGAGAGATCACGTGACGGACGGCATGACGTCATCACGCGGAGTACAGGAAAGAAGCCTTAGTACAGTTAACAGATACATTAAAGGTGCAGCCCCCAGCTGTACTACATTGCTGTAAAAGGAATTATATACAATTGTCCGTAATCCTCTGGTGGTTCCGCCACACAAAGATAATTAGAATTAGTTGAAAACATATTCAAAAAGCTTCATAGGGCTGATAATTACATTTTGGAAGGTTTGTTGAGGCTGTTGTTTATATACCATAAGCAGATGGCCAATGTGAAGCTATTATCTACAAGGCTAATCAAGTGCTGAGATGCATCTCAAGGGCATTTAATTATAACCAAAACAAACCATTCCAACTTTGTATAAATAATTGGTGAAGTCATCTTTAGAACATTCTGTGTGATTTTGGACATGTTACCATCAACAGGACACTGATGGAGAGGAGATAGTTCAAGGAACAGGTTCAGTGACAACGTGCAGGATGGTTACAAATTCAGGTCTTCTGCGGAAACTATCTCAGGTTCAGTGGCATCAGGTATGCATTGCCCTATTCCCACTAGTACAATAGCACAGCCCAGGGAAGTATCAATGTCATCCCCTTGTGATTTGGCTCACTTGGTGAGGCGAGGCTTCATATGAATTGTGAAGATGCTTTATTTCACAGTGTTTGAACTGTAACAGAGCAAATGTTTTGATCCAATCAGTATAGCGTATCTTCATGTAATGATAAAAAAATAAAGGAGACGCCACAGACTCCCACATCAGTGGGGCATCTTACTTGACTTGAACAAAATGTCTTCCAACTGTTCCACCCCCATTTCCATATCTTTGGGCCTGCCTAAGGCTTTCTCAGCTTTCAGGTTAAAGCCTAGCTAACTTTGTGGCCTTATTTTTTTCCCCAAAAGCCCGTATCTCTTTCTTTTTCTTTTAAATCTCTCATCTGTTCACAGTCAGAAGGGACAAAGGACTTTCCAAGACAAAGGGTGTGAGGTGAGTCTTGGGTTACCTAGACAAACCAACAAATTTCTTTTTGTATAATCTCTGGGGGAAACAACTTCCATTTACCATATTAACCTCTTTTTATCTGGGTGCCTATTATAAACTTGTGAGAATATGCTTTGCTTAAAATACATGTTAAAAGTCACTCATTTTTCACATCCGTTCTGTGTAAAAATGGTCAGATAATCCTGAAATGTGACAAGTACATAGCACTCTAAGTTATAAAGATGCATTGGGATAGAGTTTCATCTTTACCACATAGGGCGTTAAGAATCGCCTAGATGGAACACAGAGAGGAAAATGGGAGGAGCGGAGGTTGAGGGGGAACAGGGAGGAGCGGAGGTTGAGGGGGAGCGGGGAGGAGCGGAGGTTGAGGGGGGGCAGGGAGGGTGTGGGAATCATTGCATGTCTCTTATGGAGCCCACACGATTTTCGTCCAGGTCTTTATACAGTACTGAGAGGTGTGGTTAATACAACAACTTGTATATATATATCAATTCAATTCAATTTTATTTGTCATATATGCAGCAGACGTGTGTACTGCACAATGAAATGTTGATTTTTACGAGTCCTCCCAACATTGGAATAAATATGGCATAACAATGATAAAAATACTAATAGAAAGACAGTAATAATAAATAAAACAACAGTAATAAATAATAATAAATTAATCATTCATGAGTCTTATGGCCTGGGGGTAGAAGCTGTTTTGAAACCTGTTGGTACGAGACCGTATGCTTCGGTTTCTCTTGCCGGACGGGAGCAGGGCGAAGAGGTTGTGGCTGGGGTGACTTGCGTCTTTAATGATTCTCAGGGCCTTCCCCCGGCACCTCTCGGGGTATATATCCTGCATAGCAGGTAGTTTAATTCCTATAGTATCTTGTGCAGCTTTCACCACCATCTGTAGAGCCTTGCGGTCTGTGGCGGTGCAGTTGCCATACCAGGTAGTGATGCAGCCGAACAGGATACTCTCGATGGTGCACCGGTAGAAGTTGGTGAGAATCTGGGGGGCCATTCCAAATTTCTTCAGTCTCCTGAGGAAGAACAGGCGTTGGCATGCCTTCTTGGTTACAACGTTGATGTGATGGGACCACGTTAAGTCCTCCGTAATGAATACACCCAGGAATTTGAAGCTGCTGACCCTCTCCACCTCAGCCCCTTCGATGTAGATTGGGGTGTGTCCCTCCCCCTGCCGCTTCCTGCAACCCACGATCATCTCCTTTGTTTTGCTGATGTTGAGGGAGAGGTTGTTGTACTTGCACCATTCTCCTAGGGCTCTTACCTCCTCCCTGTAGCCTGTCTCGTCGCCATCTGTGATCAGGCCTACGACGGTAGTGTCATCAGCAAACTTGATGATGGAGTTGAAGTTGTGCGTGGCCACGCAGTCGTGAGTAAACAGGGAGTACAGAAGGGGGCTGAGCACATGTGGTAAACCACTGTTTGTATTCCACTGTGTACATGCCTGGACATGCCTCGGCTGACTCCTCCCACAAGTCCTAGTATAAAGGTGACTGCTCCCCAGCCCTTTGTATTTCTGGACCGGTCGACCACTCGAGGCAGACCTTCATTCTTTTGTTAATAAAAGCCTTTAGTTACTCTCTTAACTCTCAGTCTTTTATGAGTAATTGATAGCGCATCAATTTTATTAACAAAATTTTTATAATGGAGAAGATCCTCACACCAGCATGCCTGGACTTAGATCATCGGGAGGCAGACTCATCCACCAAGTTTACTCACTGGCTTAAGTGTTTCGAAAAATTCCTGACCGCCTCCGCAGCAATCAAATCGGACGAGGACAAACTGGATGTCCTGACCTCCAAAGTGAACCACCGAGTGTACTCGGTCATCCAAGACGCGACCTCGTACGCGGACGCTATCAAGCTCCTCAAGGACCAGTACACGCGCCCAGTGAACGAAGTGTACGCCAGGCACCTTCTGGGGAGTCGTAAACAACAACCTGGGGAATCGACCGTGGAATACCTTCAGGCACTGTCTGTGCTTGGCCGGGCCTGTGGTTTTAAGGATGTAAAGGCCGCCGTGTACACAGAGGAACTTATCCGGGATGCTTTTGTAGCGGGCCACAGATCCAATTACACCCGACAGCGACTGTTGGAGCAGAGTGACCTCGACCTCAACAAGGCCTCTGAACTCGCACTATCATTGGATGCAGCCTACCGGGGCATAGATGCCTACTCCTCTGCACCGTGGACGCCGCGGGGAATGACAGCCTGGGACACGGTAGGACCGCCTCATAGCGCCGTGCCACCCCAGCCACACCCCAGCAATGGTCCAACTACCGCAGCAGTGTCCCAAGGCCAGACAGCAGTGCCCCAAGGCCAGAAATGCTACTTCTGTGGCCAGGCAAAACACCCCAGAGCGCGCTGCCCGGCGAAAAACGCGATCTGCTCGGGCTGCGGGAAGAAGGGACACTACGCTAATGTCTGCAGGGCCAAAGCCACCCCGAACCCCAGCAGCGCCGCGTGTGGGCCATGCGGGCTGCCATCTTGGGCCTCCCCGGCCATGTGCGAACCACCGGTACAGCAGCCATTTTGGACGCCTCCAGCCACATGGGGATCATGGACGCCGCCATCTTGGATGACAGCCGGAACACAGCAGGCCCCCAACACCGCCTCATCTGATACCCGCAACGACACACCGACCCCTACGCTGGCATCCGTTACACTGGACCAAGCGAGACCGCACCAGCTGGCCAGTTCCACAATGGACATTAAGGTAAATGGCCACGATACAATCTGCCTTTTTGACTCTGGGAGCACGGAGAGCTTCATCCACCCCGACACGGTGCGGCGTTGCTCTCTCCCAGTCCTGCCTGCGCACCAGCGGATTTCTATGGCCTCCGAGTCCCAGTCGGCGGACATCGGCGGCTACTGCGTAGTGACACTCGTAGTAGACGGGACCGTGTACGATCATTTTAAACTTCTGGTCCTGCCCGACCTCTGCGCTGCCGTCCTGCTGGGGTTAGATTTTCAGTGCCACCTTAAAAGTGTTACGATGGCGTACGGTGGACCCCTACCCCCACTCACAATCCGCAGCCAGCAGCTCCCAAATTGCCCGCCGCGCACCAGGTGCAACCTCTCCACACTCAGAGTCACCCCCCCCCCCCACTGTTTGCTAACCTCACCCCCGACTGTAAGCCCATCGCCACAAAGAGCAGGCGATACAGTGCCGGGGACAGGGTTTTCATTAAAACCGAAGTGGAGCGGCTCCTGAAGGAAGGGATTATTGAGGGCAGCACCAGCCCCTGGCGAGCCCAGGTTGTGGTCGTTAAGACCGGCGAGAAGCAGCGCCTGGTCATCGACTACAGCCAGACAATAAATCGCTACACCCTGCTGGACGCCTACCCACTCCCCCGCATAGCTGATATGGTCAACCAGATCGCGCAGTACCGTGTCTTCTCGACCATTGACCTGAAATCAGCGTACCACCAGCTCCCTACAGAGCCGGCACGGACTCAATGGGCACGGTGGCATAGTGGTTAGCACTGTTGCCTCACAGCGCCAGGGACCCGGGTTCAAATCTGGCCTCGGGTGACTGTCTGTGTGGAGTTTGCACATTATCCCCGTGTTTGCGTGGGTTTTCTCCGGGTGCTCCGGTTTCCTCCCACAGTCCAAAGATGTGCAGGTTAGGTTGATTGGCCATGATAAAAAATTGGCCCTTAGTGTTTGGGGGGATTAAATACGTGGGGTTACGGGGTTACGGGGATAGGGCTTGTGTGGGATGGCTGTCGGTGTAGGGACCGGGTGCTAGGGTTTGGATGATCAGCCATGATCTCGTTGAATGGCGGAGCAGGCTCGAAGGGCCGAATGGCCTACTCCTGCTCCTATCTTCTATGTTTCTATGCCGTATGACTCTGCTCTAAGTACGCATCACACTCCTTACTTGTGCCTTGTAGATGGTGGAAAGGCTTTGGGGAGTCAGGAGGTGAGACACTCGCCGCAGAATACCTAGCCTCTGACCTGCTCTTGTTGCCACAGTATTAATGTGGCTGGTACAGTTCAGTTTCTGGTTAATGGTGACCCCCAGGATGTTGATAGTGGGGGATTTGGCAAGGATTATGCCATTGAATGTCAAGGGGAGGTAGTTAGACTCTCGCTTTGGAGATAGTCATTGCCTGGCACTTCTGTGGCACGAATGTTACCACTTATCAGCCCAAGCCTGAACATCGTCCAGGTCTTGTTGCATGCGGGCATGGACTGCTTCATTATCTGAGGAGTTGTGAATGGCGCTGAACATTGTGCAGTCATCAGCGAACATCTCTAGTTCTGACCTTATGTTGGAGGGAAGGTCATTGATGAAGCAGCTGAAGATGGTTGGACCGAGGACACTGCCCTGAGGAACTCCTGCAGCGATGTCCTGGGGCTGTTATGATTGACCTTCAACCATCTTCCTTTGTGCTAGATATGACTCCAGCCAGTGGAACATTTTCTATCTGATTCCCATTGACTTCAGTTTTACTAGGGCTCCTTCATTCCAGACTCGGTCAAAAGCTGCCTTGATGTTAAGAGCAGTCACTCTCACCTCACCTCTGGAATTCAGCTCCTTTGTCCATGTTTGGACCAAGGTTGTAATAAGGTCGGGAGCTGAGTGGTCTTGGCGGAACCTAAACTGGGCATCAGTGAGCAGGTTATTGGTGAGTAAGTGCCGCTTGATAGCATTGTCGATGACACCTTCCATCACTTTACTGATGATTGAGAGTAGACTGATGGGGCGGTAATTGGCCGGGTTGGATTTGTTCTGCTTTTTGTGGACAGGACATACCTGGGCAGTTTTCCACATTGTCGGATAGATGCCAGTATTGTAGCTTTTTTGGAACAGCTTGGCTAGAGGCGCGGCTAGTTCTGGAGCACAAGTCTTCAGCACGATAGCCGGGATGTTGTCAGGGCCCATAGCCTTTTCTGTATCCAGTGCGCTCAGCCGTTTCTTGATATCACGTGGAGTGAATCGAATAGCACACTAATATAATGCGCTCTGTAGAGTATTTGTTGCGTATGCAATGGTTTGCACCACTTTGATCAACAGTTGTAGGTCAATATAGGAGGATTCACTCATTTCCAGAGGCTCATTACACATAATAAGAACAATAGACTTTCATGACATTGGCGGGAATTTTGCCAGCGCTCAGGGGGCGGGTTTGGAGGCGGGACTGCTGGCAAAATGGCAAAGATTGACAGCGTCGGGCATCGTTGGAGGCGGGATCGGAACCTGCAAATCAGCTGACCCGCTCCCAACTCGCACCAAAAGGTAAGATCGCGCCCATTGACTTTCCACCACTAATGTCAAATTAAGGCCAGGACCAGATGAATATGCTTTGTAACAATTGGAGAGTTGCAATGTTAGTAAAGTTAATTGAATCCGTTATTCCTGCAACAACAACAACAACTTATATTTATCTAGCGCCTTTAACATAGTAAAACGTCCCAAGGCTCTTCACAGGAGCGTTATAAAACAAAATTTGACACTGAGCCACATATGGAGAAATTAAGACAGATGACTAAATGCTTGGTCACAGAGGTTGGTTTTAAAGAGTATCTTAAAGGAGGAGAGAAAGGCAGAGAGGTTTCGGGAGGGAATTCCAGAGCTTAAGGTCTTGGCAACAGAAAGGACGGCCACCAATGGTGGAGCGATTGAAATCGGGGATGTGCAAGAGGGCAGAATTAGAGGAGCGCAGATATCTCGGTGAGGGGTTGTGGGGCTGAAAGAGATTACAGAGATGGGAAGGGGGCGAGGCCATGGAGGGATTTGAAAACAAGGATGAGAATTTTGAAATCGAGGCATTGCTTAACTGGGAGCCAAAGTAGGTTAGCGAGCACAGGGGGTGATGGGCGAACGAGACTTGGTGCAAGTTAGGCACATAAATAGGGTGTCAGGGTTGCTGTCACGGGGCCATGTAGACACGGGGCCGTGCTGTCCGAGCGAGGCTGGTTCTGGACCCAAGTGCAGACAGACGAGACGAGAAGCAGATATGCAGTCTTAAATAACAGTACTTTACTAGAATCACACAGGTAAACTGTTGAGTCTGTGTGTCCCAGTTATGTTTAGGATCAATTACTGACACAGACAACAAGAATAACTTTTAACAGGTCTTTACTATTCGGAGGTCAGGGCTGAACTGCCCAGCAAATCCTTGCACAACACTTATATACCGGTGTGGTCACCACCGGTATTACAGTATACAGCAGCCAAGAGAAAGTAGTACATTTCTAAAAGTAGTTCTCTTATGGTGGAACAGGTTACATACACCACAATCCTCCCTTTTTAGCTTAACAGTTATATCCCCATTTAACATACATAATAACATATATACAACTTCATGCAAAACAGTTCAAAGATTCAGTCTCTGAGGAGGCCTCCTGATTCGAGTTGGATAACGCCTTTCAGGGGTCTCTGATTCTCGTTGTTGGGGTGACTCCTCTAGTTGGTCTCTTATGGATTGGACATCATCATCAGGTACATTCACTTCTGAGGTAGATGCTTCAGGTTCACTAACTTCTTCCACGGTTGTCTCTGCCGTAGCCATGGGTTCGACCCTTGTTTTCGATTCTACCAGTTTGTCAGCATGACGCCATATTACATTTCCACCAACATCTACCGTGTACATCAGGGGTCCTTGTCTGGCCCGAATTGTTCCAGATTGCCATTTCTTGCTTTTATAGTCCCGGGCTAACACTGGTTGTCCTATTTCAAAACTCCGAGTGGTCTTGTTATTTATATGCTGGAACTGTTTGTTTTCAACTTCCCTCCGCACATTTGGTTTTAACAAGTCCAACCTGGACCGCAACCTCCTGTTATAGAACATCATGGCAGGACTTTGGTTTGTCACTGCATGGGTGGCGTTTCGATATGCCAGTAGGAAGTTGTCCACCTTGTGTTGTAGTGGAATCTGATCTTCGCTCATGGCCTTTATCGCTTTTTTGAACGTTTGTACAAATCTCTCGGCCGACCCGTATGTAGCCGGATGATATGGGGCAGAGGTATAATGTTTCACCCCATTCTTCTTCATGAATCTCTGGAATTTTTCTGACACGAACTGCGGTCCGTTGTCTGAACATATTTGTTCTGGCAATCCATTTCTTGCAAATATCGTTCTTAACACCGCGATCGTCTTTTCCGAAGTAGTGGTAGTCATCTTAATCACTTCTGGCCATTTAGAATGCGCGTCCACCGCAATTAAAAACATGGAGTCCATGAAAGGACCAGCAAAGTCAATATGTACACGTTGCCATGGGGTTGAAGGCCATTCCCATGGATGCAGCGGTGCAATCGGAGGTGCATTTTGCACTTTTTGGCACCCTGAGCAGCTTTTCGTCAGCTCCTCTATCTGTTGGTCGATACCCGGCCACCACACATAAGCCCTAGCAAGGCTTTTCATCTTGACTCCCCCCAGATGACCTTCATGCAGTTCCTTTAGAACTCTCTCTCTTAACTTAGGAGGAATAATCACCCTTGTTCCATACATCAATGTTCTTTGACAGACGGACAGCTGTTCTCGTCTTGCTGAGAATGCCGGTAACAGTGGATCACCATGTGCTGGCCATCCCTTCACTGTCACTTCGTAGACCCTGGACAGTGTCGGGTCGTTCCTGGTTTCTCTTTCAATACTTGCATTGGTGACTGGTAAACATTCGATGATGGTCGAGTGAAACAACTCAACAGGGTCAACCGTCGGTGCCTCCTCCTCTGTAGGTAGTGGCAGGCGCGACAGCCCATCAGCATTACCATGCTGCTTTGTACCTTTGAATTCTATCTGATATTGATGTGCCCCTAGGAAAAGGGACCATCTCTGGAGTCTCTGTGCTGTCATCACCGAAACACCCTTCTTAGGGTTAAAAATGGATACCAACGGCTGGTGGTCTGTCAGAAGCGTAAACTTTTGGCCCTGCAGGTAATGATTAAACTTCTTTACTCCCCACACAAGGCTGAGAGCCTCCTTATCTATCTGAGCATAGTTGCGCTCAGCGGAGGTCAATGATCTGGATGCGAACGCAACTGGCCTCTCCTGGCCATTTGGCAACTTGTGTGAGAGTACTGCCCCAATACCATATGGAGAAGCATCACAAGCCAAACGAATAGGCAGCGTTGGGTTGAAGTGAGCCAACACTTCCTCTGAGGTGATCAATGCCTTGCTTTCGCGAAAGGCCCTCTTACAGTCCTCGCTCCACTTCCATGGTACTCCCTTCTGCAAAAGAGCGTTCAGCGGGTGCAGCACCGTGGATAAATTTGGCAGAAACTTATGGTAATAGTTAATCAACCCTAGAAACGACCTCAATTGGGATACATTATCCGGAGCGGGAGCCTTCACAACAGCTTCGATCTTGTCAGGAGACTTATGAAGCCCCTCCTGGTCAATGACATGACCACAGTACGAGATCTGCTTCTGAAAGAATTCACATTTCTGGCGATTAACTCGAAGACCATATTCTTTCAATCTGGTGAGCACCAGTTCCAAGTTTGCAAGGTGTTCCTCGGCATCATCTCCTGTAATCAGAATATCGTCCAGGTAACATTGTGTACCTGGAATTCCCTGTAATACCTGCTCCATGGCCCTCTGCCAAATTGCCGGAGCCGATGCCACTCCAAAAACCAGTCTATTATACCGGTACAAGCCTCTATGCGTGTTGATCGTGAGATACTGGCGTGACTCTTCCTCAACTTCCATCTGTAAGTACGCCTGCGCCAGGTCTATCTTGGTGAAGTGTTTCCCGCCAGACAACGAAGCGAAGATATCCTCAATCCGCGGAAGCGGATACTGCACCGTGTGAAGCACCGGATTAACAGTGATCTTGAAATCTCCACAGATGCGAACCTTCCCCGGTTCCCCCGGCTTGTTGCTCGATGAACGCTTCATGACTGGGACAATGGGCGTGGCCCACTCACTCCAGTCTACCTTAGACAGTACTCCTGAACGTTCTAGCCCTTCCAGCTCAGCTTCCACAGCAGGTCGTATTGCATAAGGTACCGGTCTGGCTTTGAAAAATTTCGGGTTTGCATGTTCTTCAACCTTGATGTTTGCCGTAATTCCTCTCAGTGTTCCCAGTCCCTGTTGGAACACCTCTTTAGCATCGTCCAATATTCTGGACAATCGTTTAGGTTTGACATCTTTTTTACCGGAATCTACCGTTAGTGCTTTTAAGGAATGCCAGTCCATATTCATTTTCCTAATCCACTCCCGTCCCAGTAGTGGTGGACCTCCCTCAGGTAGCACATATAAGTCCATTCCTCGGCTTTCTTTGCCCTTGTGGACCACCTTTACCTCTATCTTCCCGATGGGGTATACTCTTTGCCCCGTGTATGTTTTCAATACAATCTCCGTATCCCGTAGGGGAATATGTGGGAATAACCTTTTGTAATCTTTCTTATTCATGACCATCAATGCCGATCCAGTGTCCAATTCCATCTTCACTTGGACTCCTGCTATCTGAAGTGTGACCCAAATTGTTTGGAGGTCTGCTTCCTTACCAACATTGTGTACTCTTAGACTACCCAGTTCATTACTGCTGGAGTCTGAATCTGACTTCTGTTCATTCGAACTGTTCTCTGTCACCTTGTGTACCTTTCTTTACTTTTCCTGCGGTGACTTTTTGTTGCTGGTCTTCTTTCCTGACCGGCATACTTTAGCTATGTGACCAAGCCTGCCACATTTTCTGCATTCCTGATTTTTGAACCAGCACTGGTTCTGATCGTGTGTTGTCTTTCCACAACGATAACATTTTACTGTACTCAAGACCATTTGATTGGTGCTGAGTTCCGGTGACCGTAGCTGCATTTCCGCAGTGCCTCTCGCTGTGGCTTCTTGCGATGCTGCAATAGTGACAGCTTTATCAAGCGTAAGATCATTCTCCTCAAGCAGTCGCTTTTGTGTTCCTTCTTTTAACAATCCACACACAAATTTATCTCTCAGCGCATCTGCTAGTCCTGTTCCAAACTGACAGTACTTCGATAGCTTACGTAGTTCAATTAAAAATTCAGCGTTGCTTTCGTCTTTCAGCTGCGTTCTTCTGTAAAATTTAAATTGTTCCGCTATCATCAGCGGCGTGGGGTTTAAATGATTTTTCAGGACAGTAACAATATTCGCGAAAGTCTGATCCGCCGGTTTATTTGGTGATAGAAGGTGCTTCAATAGCCCGTATGTCTTCGCACCCATTGAGCTTAATAAGGTTAGTGCTTTCTCATCATCTGGTACCTTATTTGCTTTACAATAAACTTCCATGCGTTCTACATACGTGGTCCAATCTTCGATATCACTATCAAAGGTATTAATGCTCCCATGTTTAGGCATCCTTGCAATTTAAAAAAAAAAAATTATTTTTCTCAAAATGGCGGCTTCCCGCGCTTGTCTTCTTCCCCCGCCTACTAAAATGGCGGCTTCCCGCGCTTGGCGGTCTTTCCCGCGCTCGTCTTCTTCCCCCCCGCCGACTACAATGGCGGATTCCCGCGTTTGCCTTCTTCCCCCGCTGGCTGCAATGGCGATTGCCTTGCTGCTGCCGTTCTCGCCTCCCCAGCGGTTCTCAGTCCCCGACACTGCTTTGCCTCACAGCCCCACTTGCAGCCCGGTCCTTTACACCGGCTGCGTTTGAATTCTCCGCGGCTCTCGTGCCTTAAGCTTCTCAACTCCCCGACGCTGCTTTGCCTCGCAGCCCCACTTGCAGCCCGGTCCTGTACACCGGCTGCGTTTGAGTTCTCCGCGGCTCTCGAGCCTTAAGCTGCCCCAGTCGCTGCGCCTCTCGGCCTCGATTGCAGCCCGGCCCTTTCTACCGGCCATGGCCGAGCTCTCCGCCCTCATTCCTCCGTTTTCCCTCCCCTACTCCACAGCCAACGCGGCCGACTTTCTGCTCGTGTCGCTGATCGGCTTACCCACCACCGTGGTAGAAGGGATGATCACTGCCTGTCGCTGATGGAGGGCTTCGTGGTCAGAATTCTTTTTCTTTTTAACCCGGGTTCTCGATGCCTCCCGTGCGATGGTGCTCAGCAGGATGATGAGGGCGGATGCCTCTTCTCGACGCCCGTTCTGAGGACGAAGCTGCCTTGGATGTTAAACTGCCGCAGGGTAAGATCGGACTCGTCGCCACTGTTGAGTCTGTGTGTCCCAGTTGTGTTTAGGATCAATTACTGACATAGACAACAAGAATAACTTTTAACAGGTCTTTACTATTCGGAGGTCAGGGCTGAACTGCCCAGCAAATCCTTGCACAACACTTATATACCGGTGTGGTCACCACCGGTATTACAGTATACAGCAGCCAAGAGAAAGTAGTACATTTCTAAAAGTAGTTCTCTTAAGGTGGAACAGGTTACATACACCACATAAACAGTTACAAAACATAGGAGCTCAAGACAAGCTACCACATAGGCAAATGGCTAGTCAAGATAGGAACTCAAGACAAGCTACCGTGAGGCAACCGGCTTGTCAAGACTGAGCTCAAGACAAGCTACCAAAGGGAAACCAGCTTGTCCAAACTGAGCACCTTATCAAGACTGAGCAACTTGTCAGCACCTTGTCAAGACCGAGCACAAAGGAAAGAACCACAGAACTTAAGTACAACAAAACATAACACAGACAAACAGTTATAGACATAGGAGCTCAAGACAAGTAACCACTAAGGCAACCGGCTTGTCAAGGCAAGCTACCACAGGGCAACAGGCTTGTCGAGACTGAGCACCTAGTCAAGACAGAGCACCTTGTCAAGACTAACTCCCTTGTCAGGACTGAGCCCAGAGGGAAGAAACCCTTAAATACAAGCAAAAACAGGTGAAACCAATAAACCAGATGAAAGGCAGTTAAGTAATAAACAGGAGAAACAAGTAACAATTAAAAAGGGAAACAAACAACTGAAGGTGCCATCTAGGGGTTACTGAAGGAACTGACTGGCACCCTCACATAGGGTTAATTGAAGTTTTTACCATGTTGTCACTTGGTAGTGGAAAATGCAGTCACAAATGCTACCCACATAAATTTTTGTGCCTTGACAGCCATTTTCTATCTGGGGCTAAGTCAATACACAAATTACCTGAGGCAGATCATCACCCCTCTTCCACCAAAGTCATTTAGAACTCAGAATTTTTGGGCAAATCAGTTTTTAGTGGAGTATCCCGAATATCCAATTATTATCAAAAGCATTTCTACTGGAAAAATATCCAAACTCCTCACTTAAACCAGTTATCAATCCCAACCGAACCAGCACTAAACCAAAGAGACAGGCCCATTGTGTAACTGCATTTTAATTCACCGCCGATTGTTCTGCATTAGTCGAGGGGCATGATCAAAGCAGCTCTTTATGTAACTACCTCTATTGATTGTGCCAGTTTTACCTTTGCCAGCCAGATCATGTTGCAGGGAGAAGGATGGAGTTTGTGACGGGGACCGAAGACAACGGCTTCGGTCTTCCCAATATTTAGCTGGAGCAAATTTCTGCTCTTCCAGTACTGGGTGTCGGACAAAGCAGTCAGACAATTTAGAGACAGCGGAGGGGGTCGAGAGAGGTGGTGGTGAGGTCGAGCTGGGTGTCGTCAGCGTACATGCGGAACCTGACGTTTTGTTTACGGATGATGTCATCGAGGGGCAGCGTGTCGATAAGAAATAGAAGGGGGCCAAGGATAGATCCTTGGGGACTTCACAAACACTTGAAGGGAAAAAGTTACAGGGGTATGGAGAAAGAACAAGGGGAGTGGGACTCATTGAAAAGCTCTTTCAAAGAGCCGGCACAGGCACGATGGGCCTAATGGCCTTCTTCTGTGCTGTATCGTACTTTGATACCTGTGAACACAAACATAGAAGATAGGAGCAGGAGTAGGCCATTCGGCCCCTCGAGCCTGTTCCGCCATTTAATGAGATCATGGCTGATCATCCAAATTCAGTACCCTGTCCCTGCTTTCTCCCCATATCCCTTGATCCCTTTAGCCTTAAGAAATATATCCAACTCCTTCTTGAATATATTTAATAAATTGGCCTCAACTGCCTTCTGTGGTGGAGAATTCCACAGGTTCAACACTCTCTGGGTGAAGAAATTCCTCCTCATCTCAGTCCTAAATGGCTTACCCATTATCCTTAGACTGTGACCCCTGGTTCTGGACTCCCCCGCCATCGGGAACATCCTTCCTGCATCTAGTCTGTCTAGTCCTGTTAGAATTTTATAAGTTTCAATGAGATCCCCTCTCATTCTTCTAAACTCCAGTGAGTATAAGCCCAATCGACCCAATCTCTCCTCATACGTCATTCCTGCCATCCCAGATATCAGTCTGGTGAATCTTCGCTGCACTCCCTCCATGGCAAGAACATCCTCCCTTAGATAAGGTGACCAAAACTGCACACAATACTCAAGGTGTTGTCTCATCAAGGCCCTGTACAACTGCAGCAAGACGTCCTTGCTCCTGTACTCGAATCTTCTCGCTATGAAGGCCAACATACCATTTGCCTTCTTAACCGCCTGCTGCACCTACATGCTTACCTTCAGCGACTGGTGCTCTCAGCTTTGTGTCATCTGCAAACTTGGAGATATTACATCTAGTTCCCTCGCCTAGGTCATTAATATATACTTGAATAGCTGGGGTCCTAGCACCGATGCCTGCGATACGCCACTAGTCACTGCCTGCCACTCGGAAAAAGACCAGTTTATTCCAACTCTTTGCTTCCTGTCTGTCAACCAGTTCTCTATCCAAGTCAGTACCTTAGCCCCAATCCCATGTGCTTTAACTTTGCACGCCAATCTCTTATGCGGGACCTTATCGAAAGCCTTCTGAAAGTCCAAATACACCACATCCACTGGTTCTCCTTTATCTATTCTACCAGTTACATCCTCAAAATATTCCAGTAGATTAGGCAAGCATGATTTACCTTTTGTAAATCCATGTTGGCTTTGTCCGATCCTGTCACTGTTTTCCAAGTGCTCTGTTATTACATCTTTTATAATGGACTCAAGCATTTTCCCCACTACCGATGTCAGGCTCTCTACCACCTTTTTTAAACAGTGGGGTTACATTAGCTACCCTCCAATCCATGGGAACTATTCCAGAGTCTATAGAATTTTGGAAGATGACCAGCAATGCATCTACTATTTCTAGGGCCACTTCTTTAAGTACCTTAGGATGTAGATTATCAGGCCCTGGGGATTTATCGGCCTTCAATCCCATCAATTTCCCTAACACCATTTCCCTACAAATACTGATTTCTTTCAGTTCTGCCCTCTCATTAGACCCTATGTTCCCCGACATCTCAGAATCACAGAATCACAGAAACCCCACAGTGCAGATAGAGGCCATTTCAGCCCATCGAGCCTGCACCGACACATATCCCACCCGATCCCCATAACCCCACGTATTTAATCCCCCCTAACACTAAGGGTCAATTTATCATAGCCAATCAACCTAACCCGCACATCTTTGGACTGTGGGAGGAAACCGGAGCACCCGGAGGAAACCCACGCAAACACGGGGAGAATGTGCGAACTCCACACAGACACGCCTATCTATTCCCCTTACAATAGAATCCTCTATCACTATAGCTCTCCCACTCTTCTTCCTCCCATCCTGTGCAGCAGAACCACCCATGGTGCCAGGAAGTTGGCTGCTGCTGCCTTTCCCCGATAAGCCATCTCCCTCAACAATATCCAAAAGTGGCAAATCTGTTTGAGAGGGGGATGGCCACAGTGGACCCCTGTACCACCTGCCTGCATCTACTACTCTGCCTGGTGGTCACCCATTCCCTTCCTGCCTGTGCAGCCTTTACCTGTGGTGTGACCATCTCCCTAAACGTGCTATCCACGATGTCCTCAGCATCGTGAATGCTCCAGTATGTATCCATTCGCAGCTCCAGCAGTCTGTCAGGAGCTGCAGCTGGACACACTTCCCGCACACATGGTCGTCAGGGACACAGGAAGTGTCCCTGATTTCCCACATAGCGCAGGAGGAGCATGCCATGGGGCCGAGCTGTCCTGCCATGACTTACCCTTTAATACATTTTTCAATTAAATTAAATCAAATTAATACCACTAATTACACTACAATTCAATGATATACTCAAGGGCCCTTGGTTGCTAGCACTCCCCGATACACAACAGAGACTTTAAAAACTATAACCACAAAATTTAAGACCTTCTAAATTTTATAAACTATTAATCTTAACTGTCAAACTATAGAGTAGTATAAATACTCACCTGGCCGTACTCACCCAATCAGCTGCTTCCTCTTGCCCGCGTCACTTTTTGAATTGTGACAAGGCTCCGGAACGCTGCCACCGGTCTGTGAGATTGGTAAGCCTCTGAAAGAAAGCCCGCGAAAGTGAGTTTAAGTATTCACTGTACCGCTGCTCTCTGCTCCTCCCGACATTGGCCTCTGAAAGAAAGCCCGCGAAAGTGAGTTTAAGTACTCACTGTACCGCCGCTCTTTGCTCCTCCCGACACCGGTCTCTGTAAAAAAGCCCACGAAACTGAGTTTAAATACTCACTGCTCTCTGCTCCTCCCGAGTGCTTAGATGTGAACATGCCAACTATTGGAACACTGAATAGGAACATGGTGTATGGCGCATTGCAATTGTAGTTTGGGAAGGATCAGGGTGTTGCCTACAAGTGGAATGGTGCATTGAATCTTGTGAGTGAAAACCGTTTCCTCCTTTTAAGAATCCATCAACTATTTTTTCCGGATTGTCTTATGTTTTTCTTTCCTCCTGCACCACATATGTACTATTCTGACTGGGAGGTCATTCAGACATTAGTCTTGCTCCAGGGCCTCTTCTAACTTCACTTGAGCATTTGAGTGGAAAATGGTGGGCTTATGCTACTGGCTCAGCCACCAATTTCACCTCCACCCCAATACGGAAGCTACGATCCATTCTCAACACCTTAAATAACAACAGAAAATGCTGGAGACACTCAGCAGGTCAGGCAGCATCGAGGAGAGAGAGAAACAGAGTCAACGTTTTGGGTCAAGGACCCTTCGTCAGAACTGGAGAAGGTTAGGGAAGAGAGATTTTTAAGCAGGGGCAGGGAGGAGGGGAGGAAAGAACAAGGGGAAGGTCTGTGACAGGATGGAAGGCAGGAGAGATTGACTGACAAAAGTGATGATGGTGCAAGGCATAAAGAGAAGTAATGGAACAAGTTAAAAAAACAAAAGATGGCTCTAGATGAGGTGTGAATGGCGACGGCAGAATCATCAACAGCTACCATGTGAGAAGGCAAGATGAAAAAAATATATAGGGGTCGAGGTTATAGTCTGAAATTGTTGAACTCGATGTTAAGTCCAGAAGGCTGTAAAGTGCCTACTAGAAAGATGAGGTGCTGTTCCTCGAGCTTATGTTGAGCTTCGTTGGAACGGTGTAAGAGGCCGAGGATGGAGAGGTCAGAGTGGGAGTGGAGCGGAGAATTAAAGTGACAGGCGAACAGAATCTCAGGGTCATGCTTGCGGACTGAAAGGAGGTGTTCTGCAAAGCGGTCACCCAATCTGCGTTTGGTCTCCCCAGTGTAGAGGAGACAGCATCGTGAGCAGCGAATACATTATACTAAATTACAAGAAGTACAAGTAAATCGCTGTTTCACCTGGAAGGGGTGATAGGGGCCCTGGACAGTGGGAGTGGAGGAGGTAAAAGGGCAGGTGTTGCCTCTCCTGCACTTGCACGGGAAGGTGCCAGGCGAAGGGGAAGGGGTGTTGGGGGTGATAGAGGAGTGGACCAGGGTGTCATGGAGGAAGCGGTCCCTTTGGAATGCTGAATGGTGAGTTGGGGGGAGGGGAAGATGTGTTTGGTGGTGGGATCACGCTGGAGTTGGTGGAAATGTTGGAGGATGATCAGTTGAATGTGGTGGCTGGTGGGGTGAAAGGTGAGGACAAGGGGAACCCTATCGGGGTTCCGGGAGGGAGGGGCAGGGGCGAGGGCAGAAGTGAAGGAAATGGAACGGACACGGTCAAGGGCCGTGTCAACCACGGTAGAGGGGAATCCTTGGTTGAGGAAAAAGGAAGACATACCGGAAGCACTAGTATGGAAGGTGGCATCGTCAGAACAGGTGCAGCGGAGACGGAGAAACTGGGAGAATGGAATAGAGTCCTTACAGGAAGTGGAGTGGGAGGAAGTGTAGTCCAAGTAGCTGTGGGAGTCAGTGGGCTTGTAGTGGATGTTGGTCGATAGCCTATCTCCAGAAATGGAGACAGAGAAGTTGAGGAAGGGAACAGAAGTGTCGGAGATGGACCATGTGAAGGTGAGGGAAGGGTGGAAATTGGAAGCAAAGTGAATGAAATTTTCTCGTTCAGGGCGAGAGCAGGAAACGGCACCAATACAGTCATCAATGTACCGGAAAATGAGGTGAGGGAGGGGACCTGAGTCGGACTGGAACAAAGAATGTTCGGCATATCCCACGAAAAGGCAGGCATGCGGGTTCCCATAGCAACACCTTTAATTTGGAGGGAGTGGAGTCAAAGGAGAAGTTATTCAATGCGAGAACAAGTTCAGCCAGGCAGAGGAGGGTGGTGGTGGATGGGGACTGGTTGGGCCTCTATTCAAGGAAGAAGTGGAGCGCCTTCAGGCCATCCTGGTGAGGGATGGAGGTGTAGAGGGATTGGATGTCCACCTTAATGCTAGCCTAGATAAGATCGGGAAGTCACTGCACGAGCACCAACTACCGTTCTATTACTTTGTGATGTGGTCATCCTAGTCTTTGAAACGAGCTGAATTTGGACAACTGAAGCTTGCTTGTCCACCAAAAGCCATCCGTTAAATGGTCATTCTTTGCGGCGTGTACATGTAGTTGAACTCAATCAAGCGGACGCTTTTCCAAAGAATGATGTGGTCCACAATCTGTAACTAGGTTGAAAGAACTAATAGAGGCTTAGGACCAAGTTATGACACTCTAGCCCAGAAATTACTGTCGCTAATATTAGCAGAAAAATTGCTTAAAATGTTCATCCGACATTTCTTTGTAGGGCATTTGAATGGAGGTGTTAACCCATTCATTAGAATAGGGTTAATGCTTCTGCTAAAATGCTATCGTATGAGCCATTAAATGTTCATCCATTCATTATCAGAAACATCAGGGGAAGGAAGCCATCAGATTAAGCAGAGCTATGTAAGCATAAACATGAAATAAACCCGGCACATAACTAATAATTAAACTGCAGTTCAGGTGTCAGCGTGCAATTCTCGTCACACGATGTACGATGGGTGTATCGCGTTTCTAATGAGCGTCAGTCAATCAAACACCTATTTCGGTAGACTGTCTGGAGATTCCCCAGTAAAAGAATGCAACAATAAATACTTCGCAATATTTCTGTGACTCCCAATTGTTTTCCCAGTGGAGATCCACAGACCATCTGTGACAATGCACAGCACACGTTGAAAGCAAAAGAATAACACTGCATCAGCAAACCCTGCTAATATTTTGATTTGTTGATAAAACTGGGATTCTAGCCAGAAGGAGATCAGGACTATATATAGTCTTGATTTAATTGACTTCCCTGTTCCAAAAATAAATCTCAGGCCCCCGAGCAAACATTTCTGTTTCTCAGTTTAATCAGAACATTTTGGAGATGCATTTTGGGATTTAATTCTCTGCACGCTCAACATGTTTGTCTAGCCATTGTAACCAGGTCAGCTGTGGCTCAGTTGGTAGTACGCTCGCCCTCTGAGTCAGAAGGTTGTGGGTTTAACTCCCACTCCACAGAGACTTGAGCACAAAAATCCAGGCTGATACTCTGGTGCAGAACTTAGGGAGTGCTGCACTTTCGGAGGCGCCGCCTTTTGCATGAGGCGTTAAACCGAGGCCATTCTGAGGTGGATGTAAAAGATCCCGCGGCACTATTTCGAAGAAGAGCTGAGGAGTTATCCCCGGTGTCCTGGCCAATAGTTTAGCCCTTAATCAACATCATAAAACAGATTATCTGGTCATTATCACATTGCTGTTCTGTGGGAGCTTGCTGTGCGCAAATTGGCTGCCGCGTTTCCCACATTACAACAGTACTTCAAAAAGTACTTCATTGGCTGTAAAGCACTTTGAGACGTGAATGGCGCTGTAGAAATTTAACTCTTTCTTTCTGTCAGGCTGACGAACGAGTTAAAATAGCACAGGAACAAATATTGCATGAATGCATTCTGCAAGGCAGAAACAGGCCTTTGTGGCGGAGCCACTAAGAGACTCAGAACATTTGAGAATAATCTCTTTAACTGCATTGTAGTGCAGCCACGTGCTGCACCTTTAAACTATTTGTTAACTATACTGTATGTACCTTCCTATACTCTGCGTGATGACGTCATGACGCCGATCACGTGACCGCCAGTGGCGCGAAGAACGCGATGACGTCATGACATCGGTTTCCAGAACCTTCCAGCAGTCTTCGAGTGCCTCGCAGCCTGAACAGACCTGTATACATCTTCTCCTGTAGTTTACTAGTTAACTTCATTGTTATTAAACTTTGTTGTTTTGATTTACTGAGTCGAACTGCAATTATTCAGATAGGAACTACCGTTTCTACATTGGTGACCCCGATCTCGTCGAACAACTTTCATTGAGATTCAAGAATGAACACGAAATCCGTCGCCCTCAAAGTTCCACAGTTCTGGGAACAACAGCCATCAGCATGGTTCTTCCAGGCAGAAGCCCAGTTCTCACTCCGAGAGGTTACAGCGGATTCGACCCGTTATTTTCACGTGGTCTCCGCTCTCGACAGCACCACGGCCTCACGGGTCATCAGCCTCCTGGGCAATCCACCAGAAGAGGGCAAGTATGAGGCTCTTAAAACTCGTTTGCTACAGGTGTTTGGTCTCAATAAGTCGGAGCGCGCACGCAGGCTTATTGCTATGCCCGGCCTCGGGGACTCAAAACCTTCTGAACTGATGAGCCAGATGCTCACTCTTTTGGGTTCGGAGCCCCAATGTTTTTTGTTCCGTGAACTTTTCCATAACCAGCTACCAGAACCGGTTCAGACGGCCCTGGCCAATTCTCCGATCACGGACGGTGTAGAACTTGCGGCTGAGGCAGACAAGCTTTTTACTGTTGCGCAGCAGTATTGTGCAGCCACGAGGCGCCCGTCCCCCACGCGGGCGCAGCCCAGCCCTCCTTCTGCAGGCTGGTGTGCATACCACGCCCGTTTTGGCGCCAAAGCTCGATGTTGCCGCCTGCCCTGCAGTTTTTCGCCAAAAAAAAAAACTTCACCAAGCCCGCGCCCTTCGGCAAACCTGACTGGGTCTAAAAAAAACGTCCACTTCACCATGGCGGTTGGTTTGGCGGGAAAGCTGCTGTACATCACGGATTCCATGACAGGGCGACGATTTTTGTGCGACACTGGATCCCAGTGCAGTATTCTGCCAGCTTCAAGGCTCGATCTGCAATCCGGCGGGCGCGGTCCACCCCTCGAGGCAGCTAATGGTGCGGATATCTGCACGTTCGGAAAACGGACAGTCAATTTAACCTTCAGCGGTCAGAGATTTGTTTGGGACTTTATTGTCGCTAAAGTTTCGCAGGCTATCCTGGGGGCTGATTTTTTCTGCTCCAACGGCTTTCTGGTTGACGTCCAACACTGCCGACTCATAAATGCGTCCACTTTCCACGCGCTGCCGTGCCATCGCAGCACCACCATGTCCTAGTCGATTGCCTGTACGCTTGCAGCACAGGACGGGTTTACGCGCCTGCTCGGGGAGTTTCCAGAGCTCACCAGGCCTACTTTTTCGGCAGCAGTCACAAGGCACGGAGTGGTGCATCACATCATGACGAAGGGACCGCCGGTTTATGCCCGGGCACGTCGGTTGGAACCAGGCAAGCTCGCAGCGGCAAAAGCCGAGTTTCGCAACATGGAATGCCTCGGGATCGTCCAATGCTCCAATAGCCCTTGGTCCTCCCCACTGCATATCGTCCCCAAACCAGGCGGTGGCTGGCGACCTTGCGGGGATTACTGACATCTAAATGAAGCCACTACACAGGACAGGTATCCAATACCTCATATCCAGGACTTTTCGGCCCATCTGGCTGGCAACTCCGTTTTCTCCAAGGTGGATCTCGTCCGCGGTTACCACCAAGTCCCGGTACACCCGCAAGATGTCCCCAAAATGGCGGTCATCACACCGTTCGGACTTTTCGAATTCCTCCGAATGCCTTCCAATGGCTCATGGACTCTGTGTTACGAGATTTGCCCTTTCTTTTTGTTTACTTGGATGACATTCTCATCGCCAGTAGAGATTCGCAGGAACACCTACAGCATTTGCGCACACTTTTTGCCCGTCTCAGCCAGCACGGCCTCATCATCCACCCCGCCAAATGCCAGTTTGGATTATCCAGCATCGATTTCCTAGGACACAAGATCACTTCAGACGGCGCCGTCCCACTAGCTACCAAGGTAGAAGCAGTTACAGCATTCCCACGGCCTCACACAGTCAAATCCCTGCAGGAGTTTCTGGGGATGGTGAATTTCTATCACCGGTTCGTCCCCAAGGCAGCCCAGTTGATGCAGCTGCTGTACGAAGCGCTCAAAGGGAAGTCGGGAAAGGACGCTATCACTTGGACGCCGTCGATGGACCAGGTGTTCCTTAACACCAAGGTGGCGTTGGCAGACGCAACCATGCTTGCTCACCCGTTACCGGGCGCGACCATCGCCCTCACTTCAGACACCTCCGATTATGCTATCGGGGCGGTTCAAGAGCAATGGGTCGATGGTGCATGGCAGCCGTTAGCATTCTTCAGCCGCCAGCTTCGCAAGAATGAGCAAAAATATAGCACTTTCGACAGGGAGTTGTTGGCTCTGTTTTTAGCCGTCCGACACTTCCGTTTTCTCCTAGTTTTCTCCGTTTACTGCATTCGTGGACCACAAGCCACGTACGTTCGCAATGGCAAAAACGACAGAGCCTTGGTCAGCCCGCCAGCGGCGCCACCTCACCTTTATATCCGAGTTTACGACGGATCTAAGGCACGTGTCCGGCAAAGATAATCTCGTGGCCGATTGTCTCTCCCGTTCTCCAGTCCAGGCAGTCCACCTGGGTATCGATTTCGCTGGGTTGGCAGAAGAGCAACTGGCAGATCCCGAAGTACAGGCATACCGGACCACGCCTTCCTGTTGGCAGGTGGCTGATGTTAAGTTCCAGGCGGCGGGAACCACGCTTTTGTGTGACACATCCATGGGAGTGCCCAGGCCCATCGTGCCGTTGGAATGGCGTAAGAAAATTTTCCAGGCCATACATGGTTTATCGCACCCAGGGATGTGTGCTTCACAACGGCTAATGTCCCGTAAATCTGTCTGGAAAGGAATGCATTTGGACGTCCGGGACTGGACAAACAATTGCGTGGATCGTCAAAAAGCAAAAGTTAATCGCCACGCCAAAGCTCCACTGGCCGAATTTCCGGTGCCAGAATGCCGTTTAGACCACGTACACGTGGACTTAGTGGGTCCTCTTCCCGTTTCGCGAGGTTTCACACATCTCCTGACGGTAGTGGACCGTACCACCAGGTGGCCAGAGGTGATCCCATTGAGTGCTACTGCTGCATCAGACGTCTCCAGGGCGTTCGTTTCATCGTGGGTAGCTCGGTTCGGGGTACCATCCGACATCTCCTCTGACAGAGGCCCACAATTTACATCAGAGTTGTGGACGGCAGTCGCGCAAGGTTTGGGTGCCAAGCTGCACCACACCACCGCATACCATCCGCAAGCGAATGGCCTGTGCGAACAGTTCCATCAGTCGCTCAAGGCGTCACTCCGGGCCAGCTTGCGTGGTTCCAACTGGGTGGACAGGCTCCCCTGGGTGTTACTAGGCCTTCGAACAGCACCCAAGGATGATCTCCAGTCTTCATCGGCCGAGTTAGTCTACGGCCAGCCGCTTCGGGTACCAGGTGACTTTATCCCTTCACACACGGAATCGTGGTCTGCGGCTCAGCAGCTCCTCCAGCATCAGGAGGTGGCCAAGAATTTCCTGCCTATTCCGACCTCAAATCATAACCTACAGAGGCCTCATGTCCCGGCAGAGCTCATGAGCTCTGAGTATGTTTTTATTTGGCAGGACGCTCACAGAGGCCTGTTAAAACCACCTTATGCTGGACCGTTTCGTGTCATCTCATCGGGTGAAAAATTTTTCACGGTGGACGTCGGTGGCAAACCAGATACCATCTCTATCGACCGACTTAAACCGGCCCATCTCGATTGGAGTGAACCAGTCGTTGCTGCTCAACCGCCTCGCCGTGGTTGACCTCCGTTGACCGCCGGACCAGCTCGGCACCAGCCCGCCAGTGAACTGCCTGCATCGGTTTCCACGTCGCCTACACTAGCACCTCTTGTTTCCTCCACGCCTGTCGTGCCGCTCCAGACGCAGCCAAGAACCGACTCGTCCTTCAACGCTCCATTCCCGCTGCCTGAGTTTCACCGTCGCTCGACCAGGCTTAGCAAGCCTCCTGATCGTTTGACACTGCCTGTTAAAGAGCATTCTGGGGGGGCACCTGTGGCGGAGCCACTAAGAGACTCAGAACATTTGAGAATAATCTCTTTAACTGCATTGTAGTGCAGCCACGTGCTGCACCTTTAAACTGTTTGTTAACTATACTGTATGTACCTTCCTATACTCTGTGTGATGACGTCATGACGCCGATCACGTGACCGCCAGTGGCGCGAAGAACGCGATGACGTCATGACGTCGGTTTCCAGAACCTTCCAGCTGTCTTCGAGTGCCTCGCAGCCTGAACAGACCTGTATACATCTTCTCCTGTAGTTTACTAGTTAACTTCGTTGTTATTAAACTTTGTTGTTTTGATTTACTGAGTCGAACTGCAATTATGCAGATAGGAACTACCATTCCTACACCTTTGTACTTCATCCGGATTTCCTGATAGAAAGCAGGAATGAGCTTGCATTCGTATTCAGCACATACTTAATGCACTTTAACACTACAGCCTAAAAGTTCTGCCAACCTTGGTGGTGATAGGTGGTGGGATTCCGGCCGTCGCTTTAGCCAATGCAACCCACCATCCCCCCCACCCCCCCCACACCCCCCCTCCTCCTCCCAACAACCACAATGCCTAAAATATTCATCAAAACCCTACAGGGCGCCAACAGCTAACTTTAAAGGTATTCGCTCCCTCTGCAATTAATTACTTAGCGCTCCCAGGGTCTTCTTAAGATGCAGAATATTTCGAAGAAGAGCTGAGGAGTTATCCCCGGAGTCCTGGCCAATAGTTTATCCCTTTGCACCAATTATCCCTGCCACTTTTCTCCCTTGTCCTGCCTCTCCCAATCGCACAGACTCTTTTATGGCACGTGGCTCCGTGGGTTTCGAGCTGTCTTCTGATACTTTGTCTAGTTGGGGTGTCTCTGCTGCTACCACTGCCCTGGCTAAGCTCAGCTAACTGAGCACACCCAGTTGATTGAACCCGGGATTATCCTGGTTTGTATGGCTTAACTATTCTCTAGATAAATTCACTGGGCGAAAAATTCGGGGGCTTTGTGCCACCTGTTACCTTAAAAAAATAGCAAAAAGAGGCCAGCT
This sequence comes from Somniosus microcephalus, assembly GCF_052327205.1. Classification (NCBI taxonomy): domain Eukaryota; kingdom Metazoa; phylum Chordata; class Chondrichthyes; order Squaliformes; family Somniosidae; genus Somniosus; species Somniosus microcephalus. Next base: position 23,550,853 of record NC_140998.1, read on the forward strand.
GGTGGTAGGTCCAACAGCGTCCTCCATTTTCCCAGGTCCGGTAGTGCTGCCGGTAAGCATCCTCTCCACTTGCCTGGATGAGTGCAGCTCCAACAACACTCAAGAAGCTCGACACCATCCAGGACAAAGCAGCCCGCTTGATTGGCACCCCATCCACCACCTTAAACATTTACCCCCTCCACCACCAGCGCACCGTGGCTGCAGTGTGTACCATCTACAAGATGCACTGCAGCGACTCGCCAAGGCTTCTTTGGCAACACCTCCCAAACCCGCGACCTCTTCCACCTAGAAGGACAAGGGCAGCAGGCGCATGGGAACACCATCACCTGCAAGTTCCCCTCCAAGTCACACACCATCCTGACTTGGAAGTATATCGCCGACCCTTCATCGTCGCTGGGTCAAAATCCTGTAACTCCCTACCTAACAGCACTGTGGGAGCACCTTCACCACATGGACTGCAGCGGTTCAAGAAGGCAGCTCACCACCACCTTCTCAAGGGCAACTAGGGATGGGCAATAAATACTGGCCTTGCCAGCGACGCCCACATCCCATGAATGAATTAAAAAACTATCCATCGCCCTGTGAATTGAAATGTGGGAGAGGTGACGTCAGTCGACGTGCAATGCCGACTTAACGTCACCACGGTGAACTTAGACCTTTGGGCTGAGTTCAGTGCTGGGTCCTAAGCTCGCCATGTAAACCCAGCATGTCGCAGACTGACAGAGGCGCTGTCAGCACCTCTTAAAGGGACACACACATCTTTCAGGCAAGTTTTGCATTTATGCTTTTGGACTGTTTTTTTAAATTTTACTGTAGTAGTGGCCTGCTGCAATATATGTTAAAAGTTTTTAAGTGAGTAGGGAGTGCTGCTGGATGCTTGCAAGACCTCGGATGGTAAAGGAAGGCCTCTGAGAAGACAGGAAAAGCTGCAAATACTCAGCAGGTCAGGCAACATCCGTGGAGAGAGAAACAGAGTTCACGTCTCAGGTCAAGATGCTGCCTGACCTGCTGAGTATTTCCCGCATTTTATGCTGTCATTTCAGATTGACTGCACCCATTCGCAGAGGAAATAAGAAGACGCAGAAGAGGAAGAAACAGAAGAGGAAGAAGCCGAAGAGGAGGAAACAGAAGAGGAGGAAGCATAAGATGGGGAAGCAGAAGAAGAGAAAGCAGAAGGAAGGATGCAACCCAGACAGCCCTTTCTGGCCGGGATATCCGGGATGGAATAATCTGCCTGTGGTACCAGTGACCACAACCCCAATTCCTCTTTCAACATTCATCTCACACCTTCCCGTCCCTCTGTTACTGACTATCAAGGCATCCTCTTAATCACAGTGCTGAAATAAAAGCCACCATAAAGCAAACTTTCCAATCCAACTTTATACATCTATCCATCCAATATGACATCAAAAAATCAACTCATCACCCTTATGCATTTTCTTGGTGACTGTTTTGTGTGCCTTTGCCTATCCTACTGATGTCACGTGGTGTTACCCCACTGGCTGCAGCATGGTTGGTAGAAGGCTGTTGACATTCAGTGGAGGACAAGCAAATGGCCTTGCTGGTTGACCTTGAGGAGCTGGTGGCTGGGAGTATCAAATCGAGTGACGGTGTTTCTTCTTCTTCTTCTTCACTCTCCTCTCCCCCTTCTTGGTCAACCACTGGCTGGGCAGGCTGCATTTCTTGGGTGAGTGAAATGAGGAAGGCACAAGGGTGGATTTGTGTTGAGGGAAGGACAGGAAAGCATGAGGTGCATGCCAGAAGAAGGATAACATATGAGGATACCAACATCTTGTATCCTTCCTTTTCTGCCACTGGCCAAGGGCTCAGCCATACCCCTGCCAATAATGGCCAGCACCGTCACATCCAAGGGGGTGAGGTGAGACTAGGAATGGGAGATGTGCCTTGTGATTGGTACAGATTGTTTGTAGGTGAGTGATTGGAAGGGTCGGTGGGGGGGGGAGTTGTGCATTGAGCAATGTGCGAGGCTAGTGATGCAGTTGGTAGGAGACGGCTTTTGAAGATGCATTCACTGACCTTGACCACTGGTCTGAGGTCATGAAGCTTCTTTGGGCACTGGTGCCAGGTGGTGGGGGCGACACTGCTGGCAGTATTTGCCTCAGTGATGTGGTCCCACATCGTTCTTTCTGGAGGGCCTCCTGGCCCCTGTGGGTAGAGGACCTCTCTTGCAGCGTCGACCCCCTGCACAAAGCTGGAGTGCTGCGTGCGAGACCCTGGGTGCTCCCTCCCTGGCTTGTGAGCCATTAGTGTTAGTGCTGAAACCTTTTCCCCATTTTTTTGAGGTTCAGAAGGGAATTCAGCTGTAAGTGCTGAAGACTCCCATTTGGGATTTCTTTTTAATGTTAATTTTTTTTTTAAAGGGCAGTATGGGCTGAAAACTGCATTTTTTTCACTTCATTTTAATTTTTATTAGTTCTGAACGCTCTGCCCTTTTAATGCCTTGCCGTTTTAATTACTCACATTTCCTTGTGAACTCCATAGCCTCACTCCCAGAGGCTGTTAGAAGCTGGAATGAACTTCGACTCCCATGCCTGCACTAACGCCACCAGGAGGGCATTACACAGTAAGTTAGCGCTGGGCTAAAAATCTTTAGCAACCAGCGTGGATTTTTCCCTGGGAGCACTTTGTCCATTTTCAGCGGCTGTTAACTCTCGTGGCAGCCAAGAATGTTCCCCCCACTGAGCCTAATCTCCCTCGTCTAATGTATATACCTCCTGTGGCTAGGAATGCCAGCAGAAATGTGGGTTGGTTTCAGGTGGGCTCCTACATAACTAAGTGCTGAAGACTCCCATTTGGGACTTCTTTTTAATGTTAATTTTTTTTAAAGGGCAGTAAGGGCTTTCTTTCTTTCTAAAAAGTATTTTTGAAGGAAAGGAAGAAAGAACTTGCATTTCTATAGCCCCACTATTCAAGAAAGGAGGGAGAGAGAAAACGGGGAACGACAGATCAGTTAGCCTGACATCAGTCGTAGGGAAAGTGCTAGAATCTCTTATTAAGGACGTGGTAACAGGGCACTTTGAAAATAATAATAGGATTGGGCAGAGTCAACACAGAAATTGTGTTTGACGAATCTGTTAGAGTTTTTTGAGGTTGTAAATGTTGTGTCCGTGTATAATAAGACACAGACTGCAGGAGAACGGTACAACAGGTGTTTACTCAACGTGGCTCACACTGGAACTGATCTATACAGATTACTACTCAGTGCTATATACAGGTGTGGTCACTGCCGGTACTGCAGTATACATGAGCTGTAAAAGATAGTTCCCCCCTTAAAGGTACATACACTACAATTCCTCCCCTTTTAGATTAACAGTACCATAACACTCATTTAACAATTAAATATCAAACTAATTACAATTAACACTTTTAACATGCAACATTAGCTGAAAATAGTCTATTTATATATTCAGTCTTTGGGGAGGCTTCCTGATTCTTTCTGGATAACGCCTTTCCCGAGTGTCTTGCTCTTGGTGCGGAGGCGATTCTAGCACCCTGTCGTCGGTTGGTTCATCAGCTTCCGATGCTACTGTTTCTGGGGTAGATGCGACCTGTACGTCGGGTTCACCACCAGGTATGTATGGGCGAGGCATGGAGTTGACTTGTTCCTGTGACTCTAGGATCTGGTCAGCATGGCGTCTCACGATGCTCTCCCCAACGTCCACTGTGTACATTAGTGGGCCCTGCCGTGTGCATATCGTTCCTGGCTGCCATTTTTCTGTTCGGTAGTCGCGGGCCAAGACTGGTTGCCCTACATTGAAGCTCCTTGTTGGCTTCTCATGGATGTGCTGGAATTGCTTACTCTCAACATCTCTTCGTACGTTTGGTCTGAGCAAATCCAGGCGAGATCTTAACCTTCGGTTAAAGAACATCATGGCTGGGGCCTGGTTGGTGACTGCATGTGTCGCATTCCGGTAGGCGAACAGGAAATTGTCCACCTTGTGCTGCAGCGGAATGTTGTCATTGTACATAGCCTTTATTGCCTTCTTAAAGGTTTGTACGAACCTCTCAGCCAATCCATTTGTGGCTGGATGATACGGGGCGGATGTGTAATGCCTTACCCCATTCTTTATCAAGAACCTCCGGAACTCTTCGGACACAAGCTGTGGTCCGTTGTCGGAGCAAATCTGTTCTGGCAAGCCATTCCTGGCAAAAATGGTCCGTAGGACTGCAATAGTTTTCTCCGTGGTGGTGGAGGACATTTTGATGACCTCAGGCCATTTCGAGTGCGCATCCACGGCTATTAAAAACATTGAGTCCATGAATGGCCCAGCAAAATCAATATGCACCCGTTGCCATGGAGATGAGGGCCACTCCCATGGGTGTAGAGGGGCCTGTGGTGGTGCATTTTGGACTTTCTGGCATCCTGAGCAGCTCTTGGTCAGGTCCTCGATTTGTTTATCGATTCCCGGCCACCACACATGAGCCCTGGCTAGGCTTTTCATTTTTACCCCTCCCAGATGACCCTCATGAAGCTCATTGAGCATGCTATCCCTTAACTTGGGTGGAATTACCACTCGGGATCCACACATCAAGGTCCCCCGGCACACTGACAGCTGTTCTCTCCTTGTCGAGAATACTGGCAACAGTGAGTCGCCATGTGCTGGCCATCCCTTCACCGTCAAATCATAGACCCGAGACAGTGTCGGGTCATTTCGGGTTTACTTTTCGATACAAGCGTTAGTTACCGGTAGGTATTCAACTATAGTCGAATGGAATATTTCGACAGGATCCACTGCTGGTGCTTCCTCCGCAGTAGGCAGTGGCAGGCGTGATAGCCCATCAGCATTTCCATGCTGTTTCGTGCCCTTATATTCAATCTCATAGTGGTGCGCCCCTAGAAAAAGTGACCATCTTTGTAGTCGTTGTGCAGTCATCACCGGAACGCCCTTCTTCGGATTAAAAATGGAGACAAGAGGCTGGTGATCAGTCAGCAAGGTGAATTTCTGCCCGTGCAGATAGTGATTGAACTTTTTCACTCCCCACACTAGGCTGAGGGCTTCCCTGTCAATCTGGGCGTAGTTACGCTCGGCTGAGTTTAGTGATCGTGACGCAAAAGCTATTGGCCTCTCTGAGCCGTCCGAGAATTTGTGCGACAGCACCGCTCCAATGCCGTAGGGTGACGCATCACATGCCAACCGAATTGGTAATGCCGGGTTGTAATGGGCCAATACCTCTTTCGATGTGATCAGTGTTTTGCTCTTCTGGAAAGCTCGTCTACATTCGTCACTCCACTTCCATGGCACCCCAGTTTGCAGTAGGGTGTTCAGTGGGTGCAGTATTGTAGACAAATTTGGCAAGAACTTATGGTAGTAGTTTACCAGCCCGAGGAACGACCTCAGTTGTGACACATTTTCCGGTGCTGGAGCCTTGACTACTGCCTCAATCTTCTCTGGGGACTTATGTAACCCCTCTTTATCGATAACGTGGCCACAATACGAGATCTGTTTTCTAAAAAACTCGCATTTGGGGCGTTTAGCTCGGAGCCCATATTCCTGCAATCTAGTGAGCACCTGCTCCAGGTTGGCAAGGTGATCACTGTCATTTTCGCCCGTGACCAGGATGTCGTCCAAATAACACTGGGTCCCTGGGATCCCTTGCAGGACTTGTTCCATTGCCCTCTGCCAAATAGCCGGAGCTGATGCTACCCCGAATACCAGCCGGTTGTATTGGTAGAGACCTTTATGGGTGTTGATTGTGAGGTATTTTTTTGATGCTTCTTCTACCTCCATTTGCAGATATGCCTGGGCCAGATCAATCTTAGTGAAGCGTTTCCCTCCAGATAGCGAGGCGAAAATATCTTCAATCCGCGGAAGTGGATATTGTATGGTGTGAAGGACCGGGTTCACTGTTACCTTAAAGTCCCCACAGATGCGAACCTTCCTTGGTTCCCCAGGCATGCTGCTCAATGACTTTTTCATCACAGGGACGATGGGTGCAGCCCACTTGCTCCAGTCTACCTTGGACAGTACACCTGAATGTTCCAGACTCTCCAGCTCTGCTTCGACGGCTGGGCGGATCGCATAAGGTAGCAGTCTGGCCTTAAAAAATTTTGGGCTTGCGTTTTCTTCAATTTTAATCGTCGCTGTCATGCCTTTTAGTGTTCCGAGTCCTTGCTGGAACACTTCTTTCACGTCAGTTAGGATCTTTGACAGTCGCCCAGGTGTGACGTCGTCATCCTTTTTGTCAGCCACAGTCAGTGCCTGTATGGAATGCCAATCCAGTTGTATTTTCCGGATCCATTCACGTCCCAGTAATGGTGGTCCTCCATCTTGCAATACATACAGGTCTAGTTTTGGTGTTTCCTTAACGTTATATATAACGGTCACCCTTATTTTTCCTTTGGGGTAGACTTTTTGCCCCGTGTACGTCTTCAAAATAATTTTTGTGTCTCTCAAGGGTATGTGTGAGAATAGCCGCTCGTAGTCCCGTCGGTTTATGACTGTTAGGGTTGATCCTGTGTCCAATTCCATCTTTACCTGGACTCCTGCTATCTTGAGAGTGACCCAAATGGTTCGGTGATCCTCCGTTGTGATCACATTATATAGTTTCAGACAACTCAGTTCCCTGCTTCGGAGTCGTTATCACTCTTTTGTTCGTCTGAACTATTCTCCGTCATCTTATGTACCTTCTTGTACTTTTCTTTGGTAGGTTTCTTATTGCTGGTTTTCTTTCCCGACCTGCAGACTTGTGCTATGTGTCCTACTTTTCCACACTGTCTGCACACTTTGTCTTTGAACCAGCAATCATTCTGGTTGTGTGTTGTTCTGCCGCAGCGATAGCACTTCTCTGTTCTATATGACATTTCATTTGTGCCATATTCTTGCGGTCTCTGTTGTATCTCTGCAGTGCCCCGTGCTGCTGCTTCATATGATACCGCAATGCTGAAAGCCTTTTCCAGCGTAAGGTCCTTTTCAGATAAAAGCCGTTTCTGGGTTCCTTCACTTTGAAGCCCACACACAAACTTGTCCCTTAAGGTATCTGCCAGTCCCGCTCAAAACTGGCAGTGTTTCGATAGTTTGCGCAGTTCTGTTAAATAATCAGCATTGCTTTCATCCTTATGCTGGTTCCGTTTGTGAAACTTGAATCTTTCTGCTATCAGCAGCGGTGTGGGGTTTAAATGTTCCTGTAGTATCGTTACTATGTCTTCAAAACTCTTTTCCATTGGCTTCGTTGGGGTTACTAGATTTCGTAATAAACCATACGTCTTTGCACCCATTAAATGTAACAATACCGACGCTCTCTTGTCATCTGACACCTCATTTGCCTTGCAGTATACCTCTATTCGTTCGACATATGTAGTCCAATCTTCGACTTCATTGTCAAATGCGACGATACTGCCACTCTTCGGCATTTTGGGTGTGGTTTAAAATGCCGTCTCCCAATGGCTTAAAATGGCATCTCCCGCGCGTTCCTTCCTCCCCCGCTTCTGCCAACGCCGCTCCCGGTGGTTCTCGTGGCAATGGCGGTGCCCTGTAGGTTTTCCGCGCTTCTCCTGCGCTGCTGCCAACGCCGCTCTCGGCGGTCCTCGTGGCAATGGCGGCGCCTCGCGAGTTTCTGCGCGTCTCTCTCTCCCTCTCTTCGACGCTGCTCGGCCCCTGAACACCGGCTGCGCCCTGTGCGCTCTGCCCTCTCTCTCTCTGCCCCGTCGACACTGCTCGGCCCTTTGCTGTGCCGCTCGGTCGGGCTCTAGCCCGCCGCTGTCCGGGAAGGTTCTGCGCACTACCTGTTGCCAGCCCATTTCGCTGGACCACCTTGACTGGAAAGCCAAGCCTGGCTCTCGACAGCCTCCCCCGCAATTCTCGAGTCTCTGCTGGATGACTGGGCGGTTGCCCGTGGTTGACGCCCGAGTCTCTGGCCTTGACCTCCAATCCACTGATCTCCAGGAACGAATCCCCGGGAGGTGATGCAGAGTTGCAGGTAGGTTCGAACTTGCCTTGTCGCCAATGTTGTGTCTGTGTATAATAAGACACAGACTGCAGGAGAACGGTACAACAGGTGTTTACTCAACGTGGCTCACACTGGAACTGATCTGTACAGATTACTACTCAGTGCTATATACAGGTGTGGTCACTGCCGGTACTGCAGTATACATGAGCTGTAAAAGATAGTTCCCCCCTTACAGTAAATAGCAGAATAGATAAGGGGGAACCAGTGGAGGTGGTGTATTTGGATTTTCAGAAGGCATTCGATAAGGTGCCACACAAGAGGTTATTGAACAAAATTAGGGCTCATGGGATTAGGGGTAATATACTAGCATGGATTGAGGATTGGTTAACGGGCAGAAAACTGAGAGTAAGAATAAACGAGTCATTTTCGGGTTGGCAGGCTCTAACTAGTGGGGTACCGTGAGGATCAGATGCTTGGGTCTCAGCTAGTTACAATCTATATCAAAGATTTGAATGAGGGGACCAAATGTAATATATCCAAGCTTACTGATGATACAAAGCTAGGTGGGAATGTAAGTTGTGAAGAGAATACAAAAAGGCTTCAAGGGGATATAGACAGGTTAAGTGAGTGGGCAAGAACATGGCAAATGGAATATAATGTGGAGAAATGTGAAGTTATCCACTTTGGTAGGAAAAATAGAAAAGCAGAGTATTTTTTAAATAGTGAAAGATTGGGAAATGTTGGTGTTCAGAGGGATCTGGGTGTCCTTGTACACAAATCACAAAGTTAATATGCAGGTAGAGCAAGCAATTAGGAAAGCAAATGGCATGTTGGCCTTTATTACAAAAGGATTTGAGTATAAGAGTAAAGCGGGAAAAATTCAGTTGGTTTGCGCCTCCCATTAGCGCCTTAAGAGGGCGCTAATGGGGCACAAAGCAACTAGCGCCCGGGCGCAGCGATGTTTGCGCCGCTCGCGAAATTAACTAGACATTTTGCGGTGGCGCTAAACAATACCGCCACGATCTCCTGCGCCGGCAGATCATGATGTCAGTCGAGTGCGCAACGCCCCGGACCGGATATTGAGTGGCGCTCCCTGCCTTACCGCCTGCCGCTAGCAACAACAGGTTGAGGGGAGCGTTTTGCAGTCAGAAAGGGACTGGGGGAGCGCTATTTAAAGGCGACCGCTTCCTGCCTTTTTTTGTTGGTGACATTTTTGCACCACGCATTCTGAGAGAGAGAGAGAGAAAGAGACTTCTGGAGAGATTCAACGCTGTGTGAAGGAGTTTTGGGTACTGAGCAGCACTTTGCAGGTTGATTTTGATTTGCCCTTCCTTGTATTGATTTAGAAGAGACTGTGGGGGCTGCACTCTGAGTTCTTTCCCTGGGTCTCTCCATTGCTCTTTCCAGCAGATTTGATATACGGGTCTCTTCAGGCCGAGATTCAAGGCTGCAATGAGCAGGATGTGGATAGAGAGCAAAATCTGTAACATTTGCATGTTGAATTGTCATTGGCCCGCAGGTATCTGTAAGGAATACCTATTATATTCACATATGATCACATGCTGAGTTGTCATTGGCCTGCAGGCATCTGTAAGGACTGCTATTGTTTTGGAAGACCCAGGGTCCTAACTCCATCTTTTCCCCACTGTACTGCTGTGAGTAAGATCAGACCTAATGCTTCATAAAAGAGTTTAAATTGTAATACTCCGTTGTCCTGCAATTTATTATTTTTGTACAAAGTGTGCAAAACAAGACATGGGCCTAGAAATTCAGTTGTTAGCGCCAGTCGCTAGCGCCTTAGGAGGAGGAGAAGTGGGGCGCAAAGCGGCTAGCGCCCGGGCGCAGCGCGATCAGCGCCTCTCGCAAACTTCAGTCAAGATTTAGCGGCGGCGCTAAACCGTAACACCCGCTCAGCTGTGCGCGCAGATCCTGACGTCATTTCATGGTGCAACGCCCTTGGTGCACCCCGAACCGGAACTTCAGTGGTGCCCCCCTTCTGTGCGCCTGGCGCCCCCAGCGACTGGTTGAGTGGAACGGTTCCCAGTTGCTGCGGGGCACGGGGGGCGCTATTTAAGAGGGACTCTTCCTCCATTCTTTGTGGCAGCCATTTTGTTCCACTCCTTCTGTGTGAGAGAGAGATATTTGGAGAGAGACAAAGGGAGAGAGCTTTCTGCTTTGACTCAGCGCTCACACAGGTACTTTTGGCTTCAGGCCAGAGCTTTGCAGTTGGATTTAACTTTCGGTGCCATAACCTTGAGTCGCCACATATAATGGGGGCTGCAATCGGTGGAAATGTTGGCTTCCTGCATTGCATTCAAAGGGCTCAGAGACGCCAAGTGAGAGTGCCAGTCATGGCCAGACGGAGAAGGGCCAACAGGCGTCGGCACAGGAGGCCTTACCCACCCAGGGTATACCGCCAGCAGTTCTCATATCTGAACATGTCTGAGGAGCAGTGTGTTCGAAGGCTGCGATTCAGAAGAGAGGTGGTCACAGAGATCTGCCACCTGCTTCAGAGAGATCTGCAGCCACAGCTGAGGAGCAGGACGTCTCTGTCGGTGGCAGTGAAGGTGACGGTGACTCTCAACTTCTATGCCACCGGCTCCTTCCAATCCGCTACTGGGGACATTGCCAATAGCTCCCAGTTCACAGTACATTGCTGCATCCACCAGGTGACGAATGCCCTCTTCAGAAGGAGACGTCAGTACATCTCCTTCCCCATGACCCTGGACAAGCAGCAAGAGCGTGCAATGGGATTTGCAAGAATAGCGGGCTTCCCCATGGTCCAGGGCACCATTGACTGCATGCATGTGGCTTTGCGGGCACCTCTACAGAATGCCGAGGATTACCGCAACCGGAAGGGCTACCATTCGCTCAATGTCCAGTTGGTGTGTGACCACAGGCAGCTCATACTAGCTGTCAATGCCCGCTTTCCAGGCAGCAGCCACGATGCCTACATCGTGCACCAGACTTCTGTGGCAGATATTTTCGAAGCCCCGGCTCCTCCAGGAGGCTGGCTTCTCGGGGACAAGGGCTATCCTTTGTGCACCTGGCTGATGACCCCGCTCCATGCGCCCAGCACCCCTGCTGAAGAACGATACAATGACAGCCATCAAGCTACCAGGAACATCATTGAGCACACAATCGGCATGCTCAAGCAACAGTTCCGCTGTCTGGACCATTCCGGAAGAGCCCTACAGTACTCGCCTCCCATTTCGTTGTTGTGTGCTGCATGCTGCACAACCTGGCTATCCTCAGGACTCAGCGACTGCCAGCAGACATTGGAGGACCACCAGAGGAGGAGGAGAAGGAGGAGGAGCACCAAGACGGGAGGGAGACACAAAGTGCAAGGGCCGTCCGTCGGCGGATTATTGCAACTCGGCTCTAGGCCCCCTCTCAGGGAATGGCTTGTGCCAATGAAAGAACATGAATGGAGCCGCTCCGCAAACCCTCAGCCGGTCAAGGCAACAAATAGTTCAAAGTGCAAACATGGACAATCTGAATAAAGAAATTTTTTTATTTTACAAACTCTGTGCCCTTCCCGCATGACAAACAAATTCAGAGAAACCCCCCAAAAAACAGTCAGACACATAACTGGCTCTCACAACCTTGAGAAAATGAAAAAAACAGTTAAACAAAAATGACCATGATTCTCGGCCTTCATATAAAAAACAAACACAACATTCTCAGCCTTCATATAAAAAACAAACACAACATTCTCGGCCTTCATATAAAAAAACATTTTGCCACACCTTCTACTTTTTCGCCTGTGAGGGTGATCCGCCTTGCTTCCGCGATTGGCCCCTTCCCGCCCTGCAGCTCCTCCTCAATGGGACCCCAGTGGCTGCAGCAAGGCTGGGGGAAGGCTGCTGAGGGTCAGATGGTGAGATGGCAGATGCCCTTGGGGGAAGGCCTGGACCAGCTCTGGGCCTCGAGGGCCCGGCTTCTGACTGCTCCAACTCTGCTTGGGCGGCAGCAGTCTGTCCTACGGGTGGTGGCAGCTGCAGTGGAGGAGTGACAGTGTTGGCTGCAGGAATGCTGCCAACCTGACAGAGCACAGGCACTCCCTGGTCGGATGAGACACTGGCACTCGCACGGGCCAGCACTGCAGCATGCGCAGCAATCTGCTGAAGCACAGACTGCTGGGCTGCTGCGGCGCAGCGAGGGCCCCGTCGATGCCTGGCTGATCCAGCGAGGGTGGCAGCAGTTAGTGCCCGTGTGGCTCTGGTCTGTGTCTGCATCACACCAGCCAGTGAATGCACGGCATGTCTGAGCACTTGGCTGGAAGCCGCCTGTGCTGCCCCGAATTCCTGAACACTCCTTGCCAGTGACTGTATGGAGTCAGGCATCCTTGCCACTGCAGCCATGAGCTCAGTGTGCCTGCGCTCAGCCTGGGCGCCCATTTCACCAAGGAGCCGCACCTCCTCTGCGCTCATCGTAGCAAGACTGGAGGCCGCACTCCCCCTCCGGGGAGAAGGCCGTCGAGCTTCCCCACCCCTCCCGCGTTGCTGCAGCCTGCTGGGCCCCGGAGCTTCACCCTCATCAGACCCTTCCCCCCTGCTCCCCTCCAGGGAAGACGTGTCCCCGTCATGGCCATGGGCTGCGTCGGCTGAGGGTAGCACTGATGGGCTGGCTTCCTCTTCCTCCTCCTCGAATTCTGAATCAGACACAGTGCCAGCTTGAGGGCCCACCTCCTCACCTGGCGAATCAGCATCTGAAAGCAGGGAGGCACAAGAGTTGCTTTAGAGTGAGGACAGGGCGGCAGCGAGGGAGGCATGAGTGCTGCTATGCATTGCATTGGTTCGAGAGTGGCAAAGGGTGCTGGTGTGAGGCACAAGTGGAAAGAGAGAGGTCAAAAAGGTGATGACCTTACCATTGCTGTCCAGAACGGGGTCGGCATCTCCAGTGGCGACGGGGCCAATCAGCCGGCCTCTCATAATCTGCTCCAGGTCGCTGAGCTCTTTAAAGTCAGGACGGCCTCCCCCGGTCCGTCGCTGCAGCCTGCGATTGTGGGCCAGCATGACGGAATCTAAGTACACTGTCAAGCCCTGATCTTGCCTGCACTGCCTCCCATGGTGGAATAGCCCTGACAGTGTCAAGCCCTGATCTTGCCTGCACTGCCTCCCATGGTGGAATAGCCCGGACAGTGTCAAGCCCTGATCTTGCCTGCACTGCCTCCCATGGTGGAATAGCCCTGACAGTGTCAAGCCCTGATCTTGCCTGCACTGCCTCCCATGGTGTAATAGCCCTGACAGTGTCAAGCCCTGATCTTGCCTGCACTGCCTCCCATGGGGGAATAGCCTTGACAGTGTGTAAAGTGCTGAATGTGCAAGTGATTTTCATGAGAGGCCCATAGCTGTTGGATGAGGGCTGGGCATTGGGGCTTTCAGGTCCCTTTGGCCATAAAGTGAGGTGTACATGCAGGGATGAAGAGGATACTGGAAAGGGTACTCACTCTGACAACCTGAGTGAGGTCATTGAACTTTTTTCTGCATTGCACAGGAGTCCTGGCAACCATGCTGTTGGAGGTCACCCTGTTTGCCACCTCCCTCCAGGCTTTTCTATACTCGCTGGGCAGCGGCCTCCTGCCACTATCAGGGAAGAGGACAGGTCGCCTGCATGCCACTGCGCCAACCAGTAGCTTCAGGGCACCCTCGCTGAAGCGCTGCGCTTGCTCCCTAGCCTTCTCCATAGTCCTGGGCGTTGAACTGGTGAAACAGCTATGTTCAGGCCTTGATTCAGGGCTGCAGTGTGCAGGGCGTCACAGCAAAACAAATCGACCCTCCCCCTTTAAGAGCTGACCGGCGCCAGCGTGACTGCCTTCAATCAGCAACTCGCCGCACCTGCGCTGCGCCCGCCCTCGGTGGTAGTGCCCCGGCTCACCGACTTAGCGCCTTATGATAGTCATGCACCGTCTGCTTTAGCGCAGCAGCAACCTCTTGGGGCGATGCAACTCAATTTCGGCGAAGGTGGCGCTAAGTTGCGATCGCCTGGCTGCAGCGCCCCAAACGTGGCGATACTGAATTTCTAGGCCATGGTGTCAGAAGTGGGATGAACAGAGCAATACACAAAACACATCATACTTACCTGAACCTAAACCTGAACCTGAATTGTTGACCGATTCAGGAGCAGGCTCAGTTCCATACCACACAAGGTCGGGACGAGAAGTCAAGCCTAGAGTTATCCTTGACTTGTGAACTGTCAAAGGGTGTAGGCGGATTGCTGCCCTAAAAAAAAACTGGCATGGAGAAAAGGAGTACTGCCCTGCCAAAGGAAGGCAATGTACTAAATGTGGTAAACGGAACCACTTTGCTAAAGTTTGCAGGACTGTTTTTGGAACAACAGTACACACAGTGAGTGACAGCCAAATGCCAGATAGAGAGCCAAATGCAGAGGAACTGTTTATTGATTCTGTGTCACAGAAAAAACAGATTTCAGAGACTGAGCAAGCCTTTGCCGATATTGAGATAGGAAAACAGGGCAAAGAGATTAAGTTTAAACTAGACACTAGATCTCAGGTTAATGTAATTCCTCTGAGTGAGTATCACAGCTTGAAGGATGAGTGTGAGCTACAGCCCACCTCACGCAGACTGACCAGCTATGGGGGTGAGCAGCTCATTGTAAAAGGCACATGCGTGATGAAATGCAAGTACAAAGAAAGCGACATGATGTTGGCCTTTTACATTGTTGACACTCAAGCACCTCCAGTGCTAGGTCTAAAGGCATGTTTAGACATGGACCTTGTCAAGCTAGTGCTATCATTGACAGCACCAGTTGACAAGCAGTCATGGAGGGGTTTGCTGACGTTTTCAAAGGAATCGGACTATTCCCAGGTGAATGCACTATTCACCTTGACCCAGCAGCAACCCCTGTGGTTTGCCCACCGAGAAGGATACCCCTTGCTCTACGTAGTCACCTGAAGGAGGAGCTGCAGAGCATGGAGAATACAGAAATCATCGTCCAGGAAACAGAACCGACAGAGTGGGTCAACGCGTTAGTAGTGGTTGAGAAACCACGTACAGGCAAGCTCAGAGTCTGTCTCAACCCCAGAGGTTTGAACAAGGCTATCAAGTGCCCTCACTACCCTCTACCAACGCTAGATGACATCACACCCAAGCTAGTGGGAGCACGTTACTTCAGTGTAATGGACGCACCATCAGGATACTGGACTATCAAGCTCACGGAAGAGTCATCTAAGCTAACAACGTTCAACACACCATTTGGACGCTACTGATTTCTGCGTTTACCATTTGGTCTTATCTCAGGCTCAGGATGAATTCCAGCGGAAGATTGACGAAACCTATGAAGGCCTCGACGGAGTAGTTACAATCGTAGGCGACATCCTCATCTATGGCAGGAATAGAGAGGAACATGACAGGAACCTCCGTGCGATGCTACAAAGATCACGGGAGAAAGGTATCTGGCTCAACCTCGAGAAACCGAGATCAGTTATTTCGGGCATCGCCTCTCAACTGATGGCATTAAGCCGGATCCAGAGAAAATCGCCGCCATCAAGAAGATGGAGCCGCCAAAGAACCACGCAGAGCTAGAGACAGTTAACTACTTAGCCAAGTTTGCCCCGAGCCTCTCCAAAATCAACGCACCCATGCGTCAGTTGCTCAAACAATCCAATAAGTTCCTGTGGGACAAACAACATGACGCAGCATTTCAGAAAATGAAAGACCTAATCACCAGCGAACCAGGACCAGTTCTTGCCTACTTCGACCCCAACAAAGAGCTCAGACTACAAGTGGACGTGTCAAAGTATGGACTAGGCGCAGTATTACTGCAAGAAGGAAAGCCCATCGGCTATGCTTCCAGATCTCTCTCAGACAGTGAAATCAACTATGCTCAAATCGATAAAGAGCTATATGCAATTCTGTTTGGATGTAAGCGTTTCCACCAGTACGTCTATGGCTGACAAGTCATTGTGGAATCCGACCACAAGCCCCTCGAGTCAATCATGAGGAAACCACTAGCCGCAGCCCCACCAAGGCTACAGAGAATGATCCTTCAGCTACAGAAGTACAACTTCACAATCAGTCACCGTCCAGGCAAAGACATTCCTGTCGCAGACACGCTCTCTAGAAAGTCTCTTAACTACCAAGACAACAGCCTCAGTGAAGGCATGGATGTGCAGGTGCACATGGTGTATCTGAGCAGGAACAGAGAAAGATGCACAACTCACACTGCTGAGCAAAGTCATACATGAAGGATGGCCTGAGGAAAGGAGGAAATGCCCTCAGAGCATATCTGAATTCTGGAACCACAGAGACGAACTGTCACAAATCAATGGAATCATCTTCAAAGGGGAGAAAATCATCATTCCTACCAGTCTCAGAGAAGAGATGTTGACAAAAATTCATGCTGGACATTTGGGCATGGAAAAATGCAAACAAAGAGCACGTGATATTATGTATTGGCCCGGAATGTGCAAACACATTGAGGACATTGTCGGAAAATGTTCCATTTGTCTAGAACGCCGCCCATCAAATGTCAAAGAGCCCATGATACCTCACCGTATCCCAGACAGGCCCTGGCAGGTCGCGGCAACGGATCTGTTCACATGGAACAACGAGGGCTACATAGTGACTGTTGATTACTACAGCAGATTTTTTGAACTGGACAAGCTTCACAGCACCACATCTGCAGCTGTGATCCACAAGCTAAAGGCAGCCTTTGCCAGGCATGGCATTGTAGAGACTTTGGTCTCAGACAACGGCCCCCAATACAAATCGAAAGAGTTCAAGTCGTTTGCCAAGGCATTGGATTTCACACATGTCACATCAAGCCCACATTACCCTCAAAGTAACGGCTTTGCTGAAAAAACTGTCCAGGTTGCAAAAACACTCATGGACAAAGCCAATGCGGACAAAAGAGACCCCTACATCAGTCTCCTTGAGTACCGCAACACTCCGGTTGACAACTTCAAGTCACCAGCGCAGCTGTTGATCAGCCGCAGACTTCGCTCAATCCTTCCAAGCACCAACCAGCAGCTACAGCCAGAGGTCGTCTGCTGCAAGCAAGTGCATGCAAAATGTGTACAGAGACAGCAACACCAAAAGAGATACTATGACAGGTCAGCTAGACTACTGCTGCCGCTGCACAATGGAGAATCCATCAGAATCCAGGAGCATGACTACTGGAAGCCAGCAGTCGTCATCCAGCCAGCTGACACTGAGCGATCGTATCACGTCTGCACCCCAGAAGGACAGGTGTACCGCCGCAATCGCAGGCACCTCCTGAACACCAAGGAACAACACCGTCATTCCGACGAGAGGATCAGTTCAACAGAGTGTGATGAACAGAGCAATACACAAAACACATCATACTTACCTGAACCTAAACCTGAACCTGAATTGTTGACCGATTCAGGAGCATGCTCAGTTTCATACCACACAAGGTCGGGATGAGAGGTCAAGCCTAGAGTTATCCTTGACTTGTGAACTGTCAAAGGGTGTAGGCGGATGGCTGCCCTAAAAAAAAACTGTACATCGTTATCGAAACGTTGAGATGTTTTCAGCGCTAGTTAAATGCTGAGTTTACTTATATGTTTATGTGACCGAGAACATTAGGTAGAAGAAAGGTTTAAAAGTAATGCATAACATTTTTCTTTTAAAAGAAAGGGGATGTAATATTTGCATGTTGAATTGTCATTGGCCCACAGGCATCTGTAAGGAATACCTATTATATTCACATGTGATCACATGCTGAGTTGTCATTGGCCTGCAGGCATCTGTAAGGACTGCTATTGTTTTGGAAGACCCAGGGTCCTAACTCCATCTTTTCCCCACTGTACTGCTGTGAGTAAGATCAGACCTAATGCTTCATAAAAGAGTTTAAACTGTAATACTCCGTTGTCCTGCAATTTATTATTTTTGTACAAAGTGCGCAAAACAAGACAAAATCTACCCTGCCCTTTAAGATAAAAACAGAAAATGCTGGAGAAACTCAGCAGGTCAAGTAGCATCTGTGAAGAGAGAAACAGAGTTAACATTTCAGGTTGATGACCTTTCGTCAGAACTCCCCTTTAAGAACTGGCCGGCGCCAGTGTGTCTGTGTTCCATTGCTGGCTGACATCACATGAGCTTCGTCAGCGCTCTGAGGTAACGTCTCTCTCCTCAGCCTTTGCGCCTTAAGACGGGTGTGAAGCGCCTGATTTAGCGCTCCAATCACCTCCAGGGGCGATAAAAGCCAATTTTCCCGTCGAAGGCAATAATAAGCGGCAGGCGCTAAACTTTGCGCACTGCCGATAATGGCGCCCCAAACAGGGCGATACTGAATTTTTCCCCCAAGGTATCTTATTGTAATTATATCGGGCCCTGATGAGACCACACCTGGAGTATTGTGTACAGTTTTGGTCTCCTTACCTCAGGAACGGTATACTTGCCATAGAGGGAGTGCAACGAAGGTTCACCAGACTGAGTCCTGGGATGGGGGGATTGTCCTATGAGGAGAGATTGAGTAGACTAGGCTTATATTCTCTAGAGTTTTGAAGAATGAGAGGTGATCTCATTGAAACATACAAAATTCTTACAGGGTTTGACAGGGTAGATGCAGGGAGGATGTTTCCCCTGGCTGGGGAGTCTAGAACCAGGGGTCACAGTCTCAGAATAAGGGGTCGGCCATTTCCGACTGAGATGAGGAGAAATTTCTTCACTCAGAGGGTGGTGAATCTTTGGAATTCTCTGCTCCAGAGGGCTGTGGAGGCTCAGTCTTTGAGTATATTCAAGGCAAAGATCAATAGATTTTTGGCTATTAAGGGAATCAAAGGATATGGGGTTAGTGCAGGAAAGTGAAGTTGAGGTAGAAGATCAGCCATAATCTTATTGAATGGCAGAGCAGGCTCGAAGGGTCATACAGCCGACTCCTGCTCCTATTTCTTATATTCTTATGTTCTTATGTTCTATTGCACGTTTCATGACCTCAGGTCGTCCCAAAGCACGTTACAGCCATTGAAGTGCTTTTGAAGTATAGTTACTGTTGTAATATAGGAAATGCGGCAGCCAATTTGTGCACAGCAAGGTCCCACAAACAGCGCTGTGCTAACGACAAGGTAATCTGTTTTAATGATGTTGGTTGAGGGTTAACTATTGGCCAGGGCACCGGGGAGAACCTCCCTGTCCTTCTTCGAATGGTGCCATGGGATCTTTTTACATCCACCTGAGAAGACAGGCAGAGCCCCGGTTTAACGTCACATCCGAGAGACAGTGCAGCACTCCCTCAGTACTGCGCTGAAGTGTCAGTCTGAATTACTTGCTCAGTCTCTGGAGTGAGACTCAAGCCCACAACCTTCTGACTCAGAGGTGGGAGTGCTATGACTTTAAGGCTGTGTAAGGAGTCGTTTTAACGAGCTTATGGTGTGCTAGATCGGTTTTGATTTCGCACTGCTCGTGAGCGGTTCCGAAGCGCTCCCCCCTCACCGGTTCTAGACACTGGGCTTATTGCCAGACCACCTTGATGTGTTGGCCCAACTTGTGACTCGGAAGACAAATGGATCAGGTGAGACAAGGTGAGTTTTAAATCAGAAATATCTTCATTTTCAAGGAGAATAAACACAGAGAATGCAAGAATCAATTTAGACAAAAACCATTAGCACGTCTCCCAATGGGAACTAAAATTTAACACACAAGGAATAACTTTGACTATCTTAAATCATACAACAATTCTTAATCAGCGGTATACTAAAACGGGGGTGGGAAAAGCGCACGGACACATCGAGGGATAAATCACACTCCTGAATTACAAAACCCTTAATGTTACAAACCCTCCCGTTGCTAAAATATACCTCAACTATGTCAGTTAGGTTGAGTTGGGCCTTTATGCTCACCAGAATTTTAAAACCCTCCTGGACCTTGGTACTCCTTGTTACGTCCGGGATCTCCAATCTTCCTTATGGGACCGGCTCCTGGACCCGCTCTCCTGCACAAACTTGGAAGTCCTCCGAACTCCTCGAGCCGTCTACTCTTCCGCACGGTCTTCGAACTCCTGATGGTATCTGGACTTGGACTTCACTGCTTCTGGTGAATCTTGTGGATCTGTCTGAGTCTGGCTGAATCTCTCTCCTGCACAATCTTGAAAGTCCTCCGAACTCCTCGAACCGTCTCCTCTCCACTCGGCCTTCGAACTCCTGATGGTCTTGGATCTGGACTGAACTTCTGAATCTGCTCTCCTGCACAATCTTGTGGGTCCTCCTCCCTCTGTCCTTGACCTCGTGTCTGTGTGAATCTGTGATGGATCTGTCTGAATCTCACTGAATGAAAAAGAAGTCTTGCTGTCGATTCTCCCTCCACAGTTATACTGTTTCCTTGTCCTTATCTCGGCGCCAAATCAGGGGTTTTCTTTTGTCAAGGTAATGGGCAGGCTGCTTTGACAAAAGCAAGTACTTTATTTTAATGTCTTGTAAATGAAACTGATGGGATCTGTCCTGTGTCCCTCTGAGTTTGGTACAGATAATGGTTTTTTTTCTGTGCTCAGCGATTTCAGAGATGGGTTTGCGTTTTGCTAGCAATTAGCGCACCTCCAGGTGCAAATACTTTTGTTTATGAGTTCGTTACTGCTGTAACCATATTATCATATCAATAGCAGTAAGTTCTGGAATCTTCTAATCGGTGATGACTCAGGCTGCTGTAAGATACTGCTGGTGTGTCCTTTTGAACTGAGCCATGAGAACTGCCAACTCCATCTTGTGTTCTCACAATGTGGCCATTTCAGGGGTTTTACCAATCTAGACTGTATTTTCTGGATTTTGCGAATCCTACAGCTGACACCTTAAACTTTATTTTAAACTTATGTTGGACGATGGAAACTGCTGCTATAACTGCCGAGACATTCGTTTACCACGCAACAGTAAGATCACAAGGCAAATGCGGATGAGGAAGGCCATTCGGCCCATCTTAGCTGATCCTTACGGTGCTCCACCGCAGCATCCAACTTTTTATTAAATGACTCCAAGGTGTAGGTCTCCAGCCTGCTACCCAGAGGTCCATTCCAAGTGTTCATTGCAAGAAGCTGCTGCTAAAATTACCACAAGCGGGAACATTTCCAGTTTTTAATTCTTATTCGTTCCTGGGATGTGGGCGTCGCTGGCAAGGCCAGCATTTATTGCCCATCCCTAGTTGCCCTTGAGAAGGTGGTGGTGGGCCGCCCTTTTGAACAGCTGCAGTCCGTGTGGTGATGGTACTCCCACAGTGCTGTTAGGAGGGAGTTCCAGGATTTTGACCCAGTGACGATGAAGGAACAGCGATATACTTCCAAGTCAGGATGGTGTGTGACTTGGAGGGGAACTTGGAGGTGTTCCCATGCGCCTGCTGCCCTTGTCCTTCTAGGTGGTAGAGGTCGTGGGTTTGGGAGGTGCTGCCGAAGAAGCCTTGGCAAGTTGCTGCAGTGCATCTTGTAGATGGTACACACTGCAGCCACAGTACGCCGATGGTGGGGGGAGTGAATGTTTAAGGTGGTGGATGGGGTGCCAATCAAGCGGGCTGCTTTGTCCTGAATGGTGTCGAGCTTCTTGAGTGTTGTTGGAGCTGCACTCATCCAGGCAAGTGGAGAGTATTCCATCACACTCCTGACTTGTGCCTTGTAGATGGTGGAAAGGCTTTGGGGAGCCAGGAGGTGAGACACTCGCCACAGAATATCCAGCCTCTGACCCGCTCTTGTTGCCACAGTATTTATGTGCTTGGTCCAGTTAAGTTTCTGGTCAATGGAGACCCCCAGGATGTTGATGGTGGGGGATTTGGCGATGGTAATGCCGTTGAATGTCAAGGGACGGTGGTTAGACTCTCACATGTTGGAGATAGTCATTGCCTGGCACTTGTGTGGTACAAATGTTACTTGCCACTTATCAGCCCAAGCCTGAATGTTGTCCAGGTCTTGTAGCATGCAGGCATGGACTGCTTCATTATCTGAGGAATTTGAATTCCTCACATTACCATTTCTGTAGATCTTGGAGTTTGGTTTCTTTTAAGTGGTTAGGTTCTCTTCATTGTTGATATTCATGTTGCATTTGTGCTTTGATATTCTTGTTTCAATTGGACTTTGCTCTTAGTGTTGTTGGCATTACATTTCCTGCGATAGATTTAAGCTTTAAAGCCATGTTTAAATTACATTAAAAAAAAGTACATAGCAAGGAATTCTGCTCAGATAGTTCTGTAGTTTTTTTGATTTTCTGAAAAATTAGATATAGGCTGACACTCTTACTTATACTTTTGTTAAAATGATGGATAAAATTGTTTGCTGTTCTGCATATTTTCGATATGTGCATAAATCACATATTTTCCCTCATGATCCTCGAGCCAAATTTGTGAACACTAATCAGAATAAAAAGACATGCAAATTACACCATAATTCTATTAATGTTATGCTAACTGCTCCAGGGACCTGAGCATAAAAATCTAGGCTGACACTCCAGTGCAGTGCTGAGGGAGCGCCGCACTGCCGGAGGTGCCGTCTTTCAGATGAGACGTTAAACCGAGGCCCCGTCTGCTCTCTCAGGTGGACGTAAAAGATCCCACGGCACTAATTCGAAGAAGAGCAGAGGGAGTTATCCCCAGTGTCCTGGGGCCAATATTTATCCCTCAACCAACATCACTAAAAAACAGATTGGCCCAGTAATTCCTGTCACAACGCGTGAGTACGGACGGGGTACTCACGCGTGTGACCGGAGGAATTGCCGGTTTTCAGCATGCACAGCGCATGCGCTGAAAACCGGCATTTCCTGTCCTCTGACCCAAGGGGGTAAGAGGCAGAACGCGTGCGACTGCACAGGCAGCGCGTGCGCAGTAAAATGCCTTTTTTTTTTTCAGAGTTGCCCGAGTGTAAAGGCCTCCGGTTTTTACGCGTGGAAAAACCAGACGTAAGTACTTAGTTTTACAGGTAAGTGGGCTTTTAGTACAATTTAGAATTTTTTTTCCACAGGTTTATTATTTTAAAGAATTTACAGGATGGTAAGTTTAGTTTTAGACCCTATTTTTAAAAAATTTATTTTTTTCAAAAAATTGATTAATTCTTTAAAACATTTTTTAAAACTTATTTATCGTTAATATAATCAGTGGGATGTTTTTTAAAATTTTATTTAAAGTTTAAATAGTGTTTTGGCAGCCCATACTTTTCATGAGTTTGACAGATCTTACTGTCAAACTCATGAATGAGTTTCCCCTCCCCTGATTGGCTGCACAGTGCTCACCTGATCCCAGCCGGCACATCGCACTAACTACGCCGCTGGATCAGGTAAGCACAGCGCGCCGACATCGGAACCGGGCCAGTGACAGGAAATGCAAGCAGGCCCGGGCTTCAGATGTCGGCGCGCAGGGTGAGTGCAGATCGGGGGCTTGCACGCGCGGCAAGCTCCCGATCCCAATTTCAGGGCCATTATCTGGTCATTATCACATTGCTGTTTGTGGGGGCTTGCTGTGTGCAAATTGGCTGCCGCGTTTCCCACATTACAACAACAGTGACTGCACTTCAAAAAGTTCTTCATTGGCTGTAAAGCAGCTTCGGGACGTCCTGAGGTCGAGAAAGGCGCGATAGAAATGCAAGTCTTTCTTTATGCTAATGTCGGGTGTATAAAAGTGTTCCGTATTCTGTTCACAGGTGCAACGATGAAGATACTGTATAAAGAAAAGTACAAACTGAGCACCGTGGCAGCGTGAAGAAACTGGACATCTGGGGCCAATAAGAACCTGCTGCAAGGTCAAAAAAAAATGTGGGTCCTGGGGAGAAATTGGGAAAATAATTGTCCCGTTCGTGAATGTAACGTAAGAAATAAACAAGACCTGGTTGGATGGGTTTGCCACAATGTTCGCGGTGTCGCGATAGCTTCCTTTTGTAACAAGAAGTTGTCTTTGATAAAATTGGAATTCGACCTCTCAAAGTCTCTTTGCACTTTAGTGGATATGCCGGCATTCCCAGGTGATCAATGAAGGCGGTTTTTTCGGCAATCAGTAAGTGCAGTGTTTGTGGCTTCTTCTATTCTGCTAGTTGAGGTTTAACAATCAGTACATTTTTCATCGATTTTCTTTCCCCCTTATCCTCTCCTGAAAATGCTGGCTCCTACCCAAGGTAGAGATAAGCTGGTCAGCCCTTCAGTGCCTCCCCTCAGCTGCCCATTATTGTTGCATGATCCT